>NC_069676.1:49160000-50410000 GCF_023699985.2 Odocoileus virginianus
TCTGGCCCACACAGAGGGCTCACCATCATTTCCTGCTCCTCACACAGGCCTTGTGGAAAGAGTCCTGGACCTGGATTCATAAAAGCAGGGTCCGGTTCTGGCTCTATCAGCAGATCCTGGCAAGACCTTACCTGGGTTTCAAGCCCTGTTACCTAAGAGAAGGTGAGCTGCTAAACACTGGAGGTCTTTAGAGCTGGTCCCAAGGATAAGGTTCTATCCGTGTAGGGGAAGCTTAGCAGGAAGCTGGGAAGTGGCAGGGGGAAGGAAAGGGAGACGGAGACGAATTTCTTTCTTTCCTTCACTTTTATCCCAGTGAGCAGATGGCCTGTATATAAGAAGCCACATTTCAGACATGGAGATAAAGTTGAGTCATTAAAACCACACGCTGACTCATACAGCCTGAAATATCTGCTGTAATACAATCACATGGATTCTTCCCCCTGACACTCACAGCATTGTTCTCCCACGCCCTGCAGATCACGGCAGTTTACATGTCACTTTTAATGAACCAGCCCCAATAGTCACTCTCCTCTTCCAGCTCCTCAATGGGTCTTTGTACACTGGTCACTCCCTCAGGTCTCCAGAGACCAGAAGATTTTTTTTAAACATTCCTTTAAATCCTAGGGCAGAAGCCAGTGTCTTTGACTATGGACAGATGCCTCTCTGGGATTGAGGAGGGCCGTGAGGCAGACCTGTGTGATAGCACTCTGGTTTTCTGGCTCAGAGCAGCCAGTTGGCAGCAATAGTCAGAGACAGCCAAGCAAAGGGTGAACCAGCTACATCCCGCAGCCACCCAGGGAAATCCACAGTCACCAGAGCCTTTAGAGTTTTACAGTATGGCCTTCTGGGGCCAACCTTTCTTTTCTCTTCTTAACCCCACTCTCATCTTAGGCATGAAGCAACTGAGTCCCAGAAACTTGTCTTGAGTAATCTAGACAGCATCAGTTAGATCTGACATTGGGTCCTCTGACCCCACCTAGACCTATGCTCTTGGTGCTCTATTGTGCTGCCTGGCCTTCTGTTTCATGGCGCCAAGCCACTTACTCAGAAGTGAATGTTCCAATGTCTACAGGGGTTATCAGAGTAACGAGAGATGTTTCCCGTGAGAGATTCCCCCAGATGTGTTCAGTGTGTATATGACCCCAGAGCCCAGAAAGATAAGGATGGAGCCAATTCTAAAAGTATGTAGTTCTCCTTTTCACCTAAGTCTCCTCCTCCTCCTTTTTGCACTGGGAAACAGGACTTCGACTAATTCAAGTCCTCTGCTGACAGGTTAGGTTTTACCAAAACCCCTGCTGCTCCGGCCTATAAGTCCTGGTTCCCCGCCTGGGAAGAAGCAGGCGATGGGGCGTCCCCAGGAGAGGGACGCCCCTGATGCCTGGTTCCCTGTGTTCAGGAAGCATCTGGGATTCTGGTTTAGTTTCACAGGAAGAAGATGAAAAGGGAATTCCCCACCTCAAGTCTGATGAAGGCTGGCAGTTAGCTAACAGGATGGGGGAAAACAGGGAGACGTGGTGTGTTTTTGTTTATCTAGAAACGCTTAATGTCAGGCCACATCACCGTACATGGTGGGGAGGAAACAATGTTGCAAGACTAAACACAAAAAATACTACTAGCTTCATACTGTACCCACATCCAGATCTATGAGAATAAACATTCATCTCAGAAGATCTAAACCCACCATACTCACCTCTCTGTACTCAGAGGATGCCAGGAAACAGGTAAGAGTTATAACTAGACATTCTTCTGTTTAGGGAAGGTTTTGAAGTCATACAGAAGAGCCCTCAGAAGGGAATTTCCCTCTGGGTATTCAGCATATTGGCAGAAACAGGCAGGCATTCTCATAGTGATCCACAGGTTTGGGCCAGCACACTGTGTGGGGCGAGCACACTCCATACCCTGGATCGTAAGGTCCTCTTTACAGGCTGAGGTAGGTGCTACAGGTCCTACAGCTGCCACTGTTAATAGCTCAGCAGTGGCCACAGCAAACCACATAACTTACCTGTACAACAGCCTCAAAGTGAAGTTCCTATCACACAGGCCTACAGAATGCACCAGCCAGGGAATAGGGAACAAAGCTTAAGGCCGTCTTTTCTGTAATGCCCACCCTTCAACCAAGGAAGGAAGCCCGCATTCCCAGTCCCAAAGGGCCTTCACCAGAGTGTGCAGTGCAGGTTCTTAGGAGGAGCTCTGGACCTAGCTTCTTCTGGAACAGTCTCTGCCCACTATACACTTTCCTCAAAGATGATTTATCTGTTGATGCTTCAGAACACTAATGCCTAGATCATTTGTCCTATCGCCATAATTCTTCTTAGAGGCTCTGGCTCAACGTAATCCACTTAAATCTTCTGAAAGGCAGCCGAGGAGAGTGGTAAACAGGGAAGGCGAGTGTGGTGCAGCCTGACTACCCCTCGGGAAAACAGGAGGTTCTCAGACACAGCATGAGCTTCGGTTAAGATGCTCCTCCACATCCTTATTTAACACATCTAGAGAGAATGACACCCAGCCTTCTCTCTATAGGATTCTATACTATTATCCTCTGTTTCTTCTGTTTGTGAAATTGAGAGTAAGGACACTTATTTTCCTTGTATTCCTATATCTAATGTACGGTTTGGAATTTACATCAATTTTTTGTTCATGTACCCAGATGCCTACCCAAATTTGTGTCTTGCATGATGCTTTGCTTATGCTACATTTCTGCCTCAAGAATGAAGAGAAATGTAAGAATAACCAAATGTAGTATCTGTTGTCAATTCCGCAAGTCCTAGTTCTCCATGTCAGTCCTTTCTAACAATTAGAAGAGGACTGGATAATCCACTCTACATGTAGGGACATCATGGGGAAGTTTCTAAACCCTCAGAACATCATCGCCTGCTTATTAGCCTAAAATGAGCAGGAGCAGAGAGGCCTCACCGCCTTCCTTCAGCACCCAGGCTGGGCTCCATTTGCTGACTTACCCTGACGGGGTCCTCTCTTCCGGCGGAATGCTGCGCCTGACTGCAGGGCTTCCAGAAGACTGTCCATCACACCCGTCTCATCACCCTCTGTGGTGAACAAAGATGGAGATGTAAGCTCTTCAGCCCAAGTAGCATCCATGGGTTGGGCCCCACACACACAAAAATGCATTTCCACTGTATGTATAGCTTGCCCTCATCCACAGTTTCTGGGGGCTCAGCACACAGTGGGCTCAATCTCAGGTTTCACAGTCCATGTTTACTTGTGTCTGTTTGCAAATGGTTAAAACATCAGGTTTCATTGGCTACCAGCCACTGCAGACCCTAGATAATTTTCCTGCAGTGCCGCCTCCCTTCCCATCCCCATCAAAACCAGCAGAGAGAACTGCCCGACTCCAAGACTGGGGTGAGTACAGGGACTGGGATTATGAAGTTAATAAGGAACTAGGTCATTCTCTTTATCCTACATATACCCCTCATGGAAAGCCTGGTTCCAGTTTCAGAGCAGGGTTGAGGAGAGACCACCTCTCAAGAGTGCATTTCACTTAAGTACTGCCCCCAGCGGCTACACCTTCCTGAAGTCAGCTCAGAATCTAAGAGGAGCTGCTGGTTGGAATACAAAGAGTTAATGTAGAATCCTGATTCCAGCTGGCTCTGTTTCCATGGCAACAGCTAAGGGTGGTGAAATCTTAAACTGAAATCCCCAGGAGCCAGCAGACTGCCAGTGGTAAAGCTGGGCTCACTGCTCCCACCGCCACCTGCTGGCTGAACACCACCAGTACAGCTGACCTACATTCCAACCTCGTTTATTTGCCCTGGGGACGTGGACCAGGGCAGGCTCCCCTGTGCTGACTGACAACTGTGTGCAGCCTTCATCCCACAAATCAGCTGGACTCCACCTTTCCCTATTACACCCTAAACAATAACTAGGCACAAACCCTAAAGGCTTGGGGAGAAGGGGGGAAAGGTGAAGGATACCTCACGTGAGCTTGTTTAATTATTAGAGCAGTTTGTGGCTTATATACAACTGGAGTAAGGGCAGGGGAACTGCTTCCCAAAAAAATATAAAGAAAAGACAAAAATGCAGGGTGCTTCAGGTCCCTAAGCAAACCACAACTGGAGTGGCCAAAGTCAAGTCCCTGGGGCCCCTCATCCCTTGTGCTCAGCACAGCACTGACTCTTGCCAGACCCAGCAGCCCAGAGAACCTCTTTACTTAGATGGCTCGTAGCCCCGCGGGGTCAAGAAGGGTGGCATCAGCTCAGGGCCATGTAATGGATGCTGGATTTCCGCTGCCCACAGAGAGAGCAGCCAGAGAGCGCAGGGAGTCGGCAGCAGGAAAGAAGCAGAAACAGGAAACAGAGGGCCAGTAATTGAGGCCATATGTTTCAGCAAAGACATGCTTCTGAGAGCGAAATACAAAGTCCGCTGAAGAAAGAAGGGGTGGCCAGTTCCCCTGCCCCCTTCTAGGAGTCCAGTCCATTCACAGTCTGATAGGTGGGTACAGCCGTGCGAAGGTGCTGGGGACACAACAGAGTGAAATAAGCAGAAAGGGAAGACAAACCATTGAAAGACAGGCGCAGGGCCAGGAAAACAATCTGAGGAAAAGAGCACAACATGTAGTAGAGGGTATGAAAACCGGACAGGGAGTTTTTTGGACAAGCAGAAGGCAAGAATACATATTACAGCAACGCTAAGTCACTGCGGAGACGAGACATCGTGCAGAACAGCAAAGGAGGAAAAGACAGAGTGGAGCACTGGAGCATGGGTGTTCAGAGTCAGGGTTAAAGTCCAGCATCAGGATCGTGGAGGTAGAAGGCTGCCAACAGCATCTGCCAAGGAGTTGTGCTCAGACATGAGCTGTTCTCTGGCCTCTAGATTCTAGACAGAGCAGCCTTCCAACTGATCCTGTCTCAGCCCAGCGGCCCTTCGCTTCTCACCAGCATTCATGTCTATGAGTTGCTCTCTCTTCTGCTGCTTCTCCAACCGCTCCTTCTCTGCTTTCTCCTTGGCCAGTTTTGCTCGCCGCATCTTCTCCTCTGTCTCCCGCCGCTTCTGGTTCTCCTTGACAGCTTGCTGGGGGGAGAGGGGAGTGAACACATGGACACGAATGCACTCACACATGTGCACACCCACCACCAACCAACATGAACCCAGTGGCAAGTGAGAAAGGTGGACAGAGGCTCCACTTCGCAGGCCTCCCTGCTGGCTACTGCCGCTTTTCAGTCACTCAGTCGTGTCTGCCTCTTCTGAACCCATGGACTGTAGGCTGGTCAGGCTCTTCTGTCCATGGGACTTCCCACACAAGAATACTAGAGTGGGTTGCCATTCCCTTTTGCAGGGGATCTTCCCGACCCAGGGACTGAACTCACCACTGAGCCACCAGGGAAAGCCATCCCTGCTTACCACAAACATATTCTTAAAGTTGTGCAGATCCATGAAGAATTCTTCCACAGACACCTTCTTGGGGTCAAAGAGGAAGTACTCGCCCAGCTCCTTGTAGAGCGTCTCCATGTTAGAGTGCATCATCCGCAGCTTGTTGTATTGTTCCTGTGCATCCTTCACAAAGCTGTGCGGCAGCAAGTCAAGAACCAACACCAGGAAGCAGACCCGCTTCTCCAGCCCTGGGGACACTCACACGTGCGTACTGGTATCTGTGCACGTGGACGTGTAACACAGCACTGTTCATATTAGCAAAACCCAGAAGCAACTGAAACATCCAGACAGGGAAAGAGTACACCACTGACTATGGTATTCCTACAGAACAGGGGCTGGCAATTCAGAAAGGAGACTATTCTCCATCTACTGCTGTGGAAACGGGGCCAAAACATATTAAATGCTAAGGCAATACAATGCAGTTTTCATTAAAATAAATTCATCAGGTTGCAAATCAGAAGTCCAGTGGCAGTAGTTATCTTTGGGAAGAGGAGGGGGGAGGGGATATGTTGTGTGTGTGATGGGGCAGGGGGAAAGGTCTCAAAGGAGACTTATACTTTTGTCTGCAAGGCTTGATGCAAACCACAACAATGAGAGTGCTTTCAGAACTCTGTACTTAGACATTTTCTAAAGAGGAAGAATTGTATACCATCAGTTTATCCTGTTGTCCCCCCATGGGAAGCTCGCTCTTTTTCTAGGTGGCAACTCCCTCCTTTCAAGAAAGGATATGGTCATTTTTTCAACAAACTTGTCTTTCTCATCTGTGGCAGCTGGGAAATTCTGAATATCACGTTCCACGTCAGAAATCTGTTTCTTCATCTGATCTAGGTTCTTTTGCAAGTTTTCAGCAGAAACTAAAGTAGACACACAAACAGACAGCAAGAGCTCACCACCTCCAGCCTCAAGACCCTACTCTGTCCTTCAGGGCACAGCTATGGTCTGTACTTAATTATTTTAGTTCTCTGATGTACACTCCTATTGTTTCACACGTTTTTCCAGTGAAACTAAAATTACTTGATGATTAAACCTCCAACCTTCATAAGCTGTACAATACTAAGAAGAGAAGAGAGGCTTCATTTAATTTAACAAGAATCTATGAAATCCCTCAGGATCTTGTTCTCATTTATTTTAGAGAACAGGATTTGAGAGGAAGGAGACATACACAGAAATACAGGGGGAGGGCAGAAATCTGTTCCCATTTCTACAAAGTGCTGCTTTTTCTTTGCCTAGTCCCGGAATGGTGAGGCCTGGTTTTTGTTATTCCAGTCTATGCTTTCTGAGTAAGAAAAACTGCTGACTTAAACTACAAATACCTACCTTTCTTCCAGTTGTTTTCTGATGTTTCCCTAGGAAGGGGAAGAGTGCGTCCCACTTTCACACATGGAGCTTTCTTACTTTCTCTTCTGCCCCATATTCTTCCCTGTGGCTTAGACACCACACTGGTATCCTCCCATTCCCACTTACAACTGTCTAAACTGAAAATGATCTAAAATCTAGATTGATTCTTCTTTCCCTGCCCTGAGCAGAGATTTCTGGGGCTTGGAACCCCCTTCTAACTTCACCTCAATCTGCCTCACCTCGGCTGGCTTTCTCCACGTGGGCAAGCTCATCTGGGAACTTCAGGACCTCAGGATGGTCATTCTCACACAACTCAGCCAAGAAGTGCAACAACGTCATCTTCTGATCTGTGGACTTGGTGTCTCGAAGCTTGGGGGGGAGAGGGGGAAGAGGGTGAGTCCTGATACCCAAGGCCACCTCAGGCCAACAGCAGTCTGCCATACTGGGCTCCTGGAGGCCTTGGCCTCCCTTCCATTGTCCCACTCACCTTACAAAGGAAGCTGATGCTGAAGCCAAAAGCACCAGCATTCCTGGAGCCAGCATTCATATAGTTTCCGACAAGCAAGGTTATCTCCAGGAGGCTAGAGAAGTTCTCGCTCTTTCGCAGCTCCTCACATGCGGCAGTCACCGAGACGATCTCGGGCTTGATGTTCTCCACCTGCTCCCCGAACTGCAGCTTGAAGAGGATGGCATTGAGGCGAGGCCGCAGGCGGGGTACTGCACCCATCTGAGAAGAGACAAACATTTCACTACAGTCAGCAGACAGCAGAGGATCAGTCCACTACAATCAGCAGAGACAGAGAAGAGGAAGGAAACGATACAGGCCTAAGCCTCCTATAGCAGGATCTGAGTTCCAGAGTAGGGAGGAGAAAGAAAGATGGGTTCAAAATGGACAAGAGGCTGTAAGCAAGTGTCCCAATGCTCTTGCGGAGGAGGGGGTCAGAGAAGAGCCTGAGCCACAGGCCTCACTCACCACCACACCAAACTGCTCTGACTCAGCCAAATCATCATATTCGTCCTTCAGTTCAGAAAGCATTTTTAACTGCTCTGGCTCTGGCATCTGCTTAATGAGGTTCTGAAAGAGAGAAGGGATTGTCTCAGTTAGAGGGGGGTGAGTCGACAACGGGAGCCTCCTGTCAGGCCCTCATTCTGCCCGAGGACCGATAAGGAAACATGGGCTGGGGTCTGGTGGTTGGGAGGCAGCCAGTGAGACGACAGGACTTTTGAAAAACATACCAGAAATAACCTGATCACCAGAGGGATGGAAGCTCATCCAAAGCTAGCATTCTTTAAGTCAATGATACTTAAGAGAGTCCTCATGGTCTAAGCAGAGAGGAGACCGACTGGTGTTGAGCAATGCAGAGAGCCAGCGCCAGGATGAGCCTGCTCCTTACCTGGATCATGGACTCAGTGAGAACAGCCTCATTCACCTCCAGGATGACATTCTTAATCTCGTGATAGGGCATGCGGAAGGAACCCAAAAAGATTGCTGCCAGGAAATGAGATATAAAGACATGTTTTTCTCAGTCTCTTCTGCCTTCCAGCCCATCCTACAAACCTATGCTGGACAACTTTCCTAGGAGTGCTCTCTTGAAGCCACGATCAGAAACCCCCGCCAGCTCCTCATTGCCTGTCTAGGTAGTATCCAAGTTTCTGAGCCCAGTGTTTCAGGTTCCCACCTCCCAGTTTTCCCCTGTGCGAATCCCCACATCTGTATCACTCACACACCAGCCACACCATTCCAAGCACCATATTCTATAAACACTGTGACTGACTCCTTGTCTTTGCTCACACAGGAAATCTTTGATCTATCTATATACATCAAAAACATTCACCCCCTTCTATTTTAGTTCCTCATTCCCTGACTCTATCCTCAGAGCTGCCACTGCCTTGAAATGCTCTGATTTTTAAACTGCCATGTCCCACACCCTAACAAACACTTCTCGTCCTTCCAGCTCTCACTTACTAGTTCCTAAATTGACTCTTCAGCCTCATCAGTGTGCTCTTGCATGCAGGCACTCTCTCACGAGAGAGATGACCATTCTATTTTCTCTGAATGTCTCAGTTCTAGTTGGCTTTCTCTGTTTAACCTAGACCCTGTGGTCTACCCTTTCACTCCCGCCCTATTACTACTACAATTCTTATTCTCTGGTTTCCTTCTCCTTCCAGTCCCTGGTTAACCTAGCCATCTCATTTTCTCCCCTTACACCTGGGCTGATGGACACCGCAGATCAGATTCTATGAACTGGCATTGATGATGGCAGGAACCCTCTGCAGGTCCCCAGCCCATGCTCTCTTGCCAGCTCCTCCATAAAAAATAGCCCTGTTCTCCCAAATGTCCCACCACTTCCTTATTTGTTCTAAAAAGATCTTGCTTATTTTTAATGTGAAAAATTGAAGGTACTGGTCAAATTACTTGCTAAGCTTTCTCTTATGTTACTTACAAACTGAGCACTGGGGCTCTCAGCTAGAACCAGACTAGAAAAGGCTTAAGTAAGGACCATTTTCGAATCATCTAGAAGAAAACGTGCACTGAGACTTCTGTCAGTTTAGCAGGACTATATCCATGCGCCCATCCTTTTCTCATGTTTCAATAGCACAGGTGGCCCTAAGGACCCCTCCTTCAGCATACACAGACAGTCTTCCGCATCCATGGATACAGAGGGCAGACTGTTCCACACCGTTCTATACAAAGGACTCGAGTACTTGTGGACTGTGGTATTGCTGGAGGTCCTGGAACCCCACAGATGTCAGGGACAACTGTATACATAATCAAGCCTTTTCTATCTAAAACAAATGAACGAACACCACCAGTCTATTCTCTCTTCCACATTCTCATTAACTCTTCTTCTGTCCCCACAAAGTCAGTGGAAAAATGACAATCATTTGTTGACTGCATATTCCATGTAAGACCTAGTATCATAAACACAATCTACACATATGATCTCATTGAACCCTATTTATAATAATGTATAAGTTTGTTATTTTTAGCCGCATTTGACAGAAAAGGAAACTAACGCTTAAGAACTTAACCCACCTGTCCAAGGTCACACTGCTACTAAGGACTAGAGCCAGGATTTAAATACAAATGGATTCCAGAGTTCTGTTTGTACCACTGATGCTATACTGAAATGATTCCTGCCTAGGTCACTGCCTTTCCTAATGCCAGATCCTGATTTTACTCGACTGCTACTCCCACTTTTAGGACTGTGTCAGACTATTTTCCTTGCTGCTCCTTGCCAGTTTTTTTGAGGACTCCCCTTTTTGTTACTTGCCACCTCAATATTAATGACTTTCAAAGCAAATTAAGGGTTTTAACTCTGACTCATATGATATCCTCCTAAATTCATATCTCCAGTCAGACCTTCCGCCTGATATACCCAAATGCCTAATACACTGCTGGAGGAGTCCCACAGGAATCTTAAATTCTGTCCTAAAATTAAATCAATCATTTCTACCCACCACCCTGAAGCCTCTCATTCAAGTCCACCACTTCTCCCACAAAAGACAGGAAAATCCAGCAGGAGCAGATTCTACTTCAATAAAGGGTAGCACTCTCTTTAGAGAGATCTTAACCCAAGAAAACATCTTTCTCTTTTCTATCAATCACTAAGTTCCATTAATTCTCTCTTCTTAGTATCTTCTGCCTTCATATCCATTCTTACAACTTCAGTTTCAGCCCTGATCACCTCTCACCTAGTTTGAAGCAATAACACAACACATCCCCCCCTCCCCTAGCAATCCAGCCGCAAAATCACTGCTGAAGTAGTCCTCCCCCAAATTACAGAGGGCTGTATCTCTCACTTTTTTGATTAAAATCCATCCAATAACTTCCACAGTTTTCAGGACAAAATACATACCTCTTAGCCTAAGCCTACCAAGATGTCTGTATCATCTATCCTCTATCTCTTGAAAATTTCAACCACGACTCCCCCACACACGGCCTTTACTCAGCTGTTCTCAACTACTGCGCTTCCTGAACTGGGACAATGTTACCTCATGCCTCGGTGCCTTCACAACGTTGATCCCTATGCCTGAAATGAAACAAGCCAGACCTCACCCTTCCTTTCGTCTGCTGTTAACAGTTTTAAGTCATTTAGAAAGACCTCGAGGCTGAGCGCCCTCCAGTGCGCCTCCCACCTGGTTCAGACACCGCCTTGCCCAGTGCTCTAATAATCACCCAGGCACACCTCCATCACAGCACTCAACAAACTGTGCTATCGCCATATTTATTTTTTCATCTCCACCAGACATATGGCTCACGAGAATGACCTTATTCAGTTTTGCATCCCTGCCATATAAGAGGCATTTAATAATCACTGAATCACTAAATAATACTTCCTAGACCATCCTAAACTCAATTCTCTCCCTGAATTTTGTTTTCCATATTGATATCATTCAACTGGAAATAACAATGTACTACCCACAGTCTTTTATCATTTTCTAAAATAAAAATTACTCATTTTTATGTTGCTAGAGATAATCTTGAGAAGAGCAACTACTATACCTCACATCACTTTAGCTCCCATAAAAAGACTTATCTACAGACACTACTTAGTGATATTTATTGTCAATGATCTAATATTATATAGTCAAGAATGATGTAAAAGCTTACTGTTTTCATTATATTACTGACTTAACGAGGACACATACCCAGAAGTTAACTGTGTGACCCTGGCTAAGTCGTAACATCTGAACTTTAGTTTTCTCACTTGGTAAAATGGAGACAATAGCCACGTCACCCCACTATGAGTGGGTTTTATGGAATACATACCCTTTCATCTCTGGAACACGTGCCTGCTGCTGCTGGAACACATGCCTAGTATGTTCCTAATAGAGCCTGAAAGCTGGCAGACCCTCAAATATTTGTTGAATGAATATTTAAATCTTTATTACTCAACATAAAGTCAGGAGATCGACAGTTAAAATGAACAAAAAAAATGAACATTCATCCTGATCATTAAATACGACCTATAACAACTCTGCAGAGGAGTTCTGATCGGAAATTTGCCAGCAAGCAGAGTTATGAATATAAGGAACAAGTTCAGAACAGAACTCTTTGAAGCTACTGATCCTACTCTGAGAAGCACAGGATTTACATTATTTATTCTAAACCACAAAGTTATTTTACATTTAACTGAAGTCAGGCCAGTACCCACCTATAAAGGAAATACTTAAAAGAAAATGAAAAAGAAGGAAATATAGGATGGGTAGAAAATTTTTCTTAGATTTTCTATGGATGCAATGGAAATAGTAAGGGCTCTGAAATAAAACCTGAGGCTTAACTCTTAGACCTGTCTCTTATTCTATGTGATGAGGCAAATTCCTTAAAGTTCTATTGCCTTTATTTTCTTGCCATAAAACTAGATACTAACAACCAGGCGGTACTATTGAAGGGAGTAGATATCAGATATTTACTATGCAATGCCAAGTATATAGCAGGAATTATTAAGTTTCACATCAAGAGACCCTGGATCCACCAGAATTAGGCTCTCAGAAGAAGAACTTCACATTTCAAATTGCCGGGATCGCAGAGTTACTCACAGAGATTCTGGGCTGTCTTGGAATCCAACACCTTTAATTCTTTCACTTTTTTCTTTTGCAGAGATTTCTTTTCTTCTCCACCTTCCTGATCCTTCTTGGCTAGTGACGGAAAGATTAGGAAAGTATGATTAAGGAGAGGCCACATCTATGCCTAAAGGAACTACTGTCCCATCCTAGAGAGGCCCTTCACTTCTCTATCAGTAATGGTCTTCCTATGAAATTCCCTCAAGGCTAACCTCCTCTTTAACCACCCAATCTTCTATTACTGACTTCCCTCTCTAGCCATAATAAATATGCCATTTTCATTTCTTTAATAGTTAGCAATAATACTTTCCCACCCAGAGTCTATCTACTTGTAGGGAACAGCAAACATTCTGTAGAAGACTAAATAGTAAGTATTTTAAGCTTTGCAGACTATTGTGGTCTATCTCAACAGCTCAACTCTGCCACTACAGCAGGAAAGCTATCACAGACAATACATAAACCAATGGGCATGACTATGTCTCCAGTGAAATTTTATTTACAAAAACAAGTGGTCAGCTTAAGAGTTATGGTTTGCTAATCCCTGTACTAGAGTCTTCCACTAGTGTTATCCTTTTGTGCTATGATTACTTCTCTTTCAAGATCTGTCTTGATCATGAATTCCCTATAAACATTTTCTTGATTTCCCCAAATGGTTACGATTTCTCCCTGAATCCCTACTGCATCTGGTACATCTTTACAGCAAGTCCTCTCACTGACTTTGTCATAAGCAAATACAGTCTCTCCTTCACAAGAGAAGGACTTTGTTCTTTGAAAATACAGCATAAAAATATATTGCTAGTAAGATCTTCAATATCATGTTTGAAAACACACAGAAGGTATAATACATTCCTTTCCTTCTTCTATACTCTTCTCAGATTATCCAAAGCCAATTTATTCTTCCCTAATAGATGGAGTCACTCTCTGCATTGATGAGCTAATTTTCCTGGTATTTGTTACTTAGATTTCATTCAACAGTTAATAATTCAATGTTCATGATATTTCACATGTAGCATCTTGATCTTTTAAAATCCTGTGTTACTTTTTAAGTGTGGACACCTTCCCACCCCAGTTGGATTCTGAACTTCAAGAGCATGGGAAAAATAATTCTTCACTGTATCACTCCCTCAGCACCTAGCATGACAGCTCGCTAGTAATATTCTCTCAAAAATGATGCACATTGCCCACTGAGAAGGACTGAGCAACAGACAGAAGGAAAAACAGGACTGGACAGACAATTTGCAAAATACTTTATCAACTTTCCAGAAAGCTGTATGGGACTATCTTGGTAAGGAGTATCAAGAAAGTGACAAAGCTAATTGCTTTGAGGAGAAGAGTAGGGTGCTTGTCCATGGACATGGGAGGAATACTATTCAACATAAACCCTTTTATACTATTTGAGTTTTAAACCACTGAAAAGTATTATCTGATATAAATAAATAGGAAAGAAAGCAAATAAAAAGTTATATGGCAAATGATACAAAGAACTATTAATAAAAAACATATCCTTTGGCCTGATAGTTCTAACTGAAGAAGGAAAAATGCTAAATGGATGAAGATTAGTCATTAAAATAAAGACTTATTGAGTACCCATATGTGCCAGGCTCTGTTCTGGGTACCAGGAATAAAACAAAATACAGAAAAACTCCTGCCTTCATGGAACTTATATTCTAACAAAGAGAAACAGACAATAAATCAGCTAACAGATAAAACAGTACATAGGTGGTCATAAGTGCTATGGAAAGAAAACCAAGTAGGGAAGAGAATTGGGGGTTTCGATGAGGGGATGAATTATAACTTGAGTGGGGTGACCAGGGAAGGTTTTAGTGAGAACGTCAAATAACAGTAAAAACCTTTTATAAGGTGAGAAACCAAAGCAATTCAGGCAGCAGGAACAACAAATGCAAAGGCCTGATGGAAAAAGGAAAAACAAAAAGCTCATTACTGGTGGAGTAGATGGAATGAGGGGGAGAGCTGGAGTGAAGTCAGAGAGGATCTAAAGACAGATCATATAAAAATGAAAATCAGAGGTAGTCAGATAAAAATTTAGACTTAAAACACCCAGACTGTATCATAAAAACTTAGAAGCAGAGGGGCAAAGTGCAAGTAAATCTCTCATTTATACAGTAAAATGAAAAGACAGAGATCACCACTGATGTTGAAAAACAGAAAAATAGACTTGTGTTGCTTGACGATAAGATAAAAATAAAATACAACGATATGTAGAATTCAAGACAAGTACCAGAAGTAATGAAGAACTACGAATGAACAATTTAGTAAAGATGACAGATAAAAGACAAGCATACGAAATTTAACCATTAAGACACAGATCATTAGACTGGGAAAAGTACATATAATGCAATGCCAAGAGCAACACCTAAGCAAACTGTATGAAGTTATATACTCAGGCATTAAAAATATATCAAAATGGAATAAAAAATATTTTTATAAAACTCACAGAAAAGTAAGGAAAAAGAGGAAACATACAGAAAACACAGTGGCAGACTTAAGCTCTAACATATCAGTAGTTACCTTTAATATAAATGATCTAAACCCTAGGCACCTCACCCTCCACCTCAGTAAAGGCAGAAGCCCAGGGATGACCTATGGCCCCCTACCCACGTCTCTTCTTACTCCTTTAACATGTGGCCTGAGGCATGTTGTATCAGGACCTGCCAGCAATGAAACCTTGTTTTTCGGGGTTCTCTGATACGTGCTGCTGAGGTGCATCTTGCAATCATAATAAGAACCACAAAGGCTGGTCCAGCCACAAAACTGGCCTAAGTGAGTGCCCCAGACATGCCCAAGTAACAGCATCGCGAGGCTGAGACCTACACAAAACACTGGCAGAGTATAGATTAACAAAAGACCCAATAATATGTTGTCTGTAAGAAATTTTCTTCAAATACAAAGGCTGAACGTAAAAGACTGAAAACAGATATACCATACAAGCATAAACCAAAAAAAAGTACAATGGCTATATGCTATCCAGTGAGTAGACTTCGGAGCAAAGAAAATAGCTGGAGACAATGAGAGACATTACATGATGCTTAAAGGATCACAGCCTTGTCATGGCAATGGGATTTGCATAACTCAATGAAGCTATGAGCTATGAATCATGACATGCAGGGCCACCCAAGACAGACGGGTCATAGTGGAGGGTTCTGACAAAATGTGATCCACTGGGGGAGCGAATGGCAAACTACCCCAGAATTCTTGCCGACACTGAAAGATGAACCCCCCAGGTCAGGAGGTGTCCAACATGCTACCGAGGAAGAGCAGAGAATAACTACTAATAGCTCCAAAAAGAATAAAGCACCTGGGCCAAAGTGAAAACAATGCTCAGTTATGGATGTGTCTGGTGATGACAGTAAAATCCAATCAATTCAATGATGATAGTAAAGAACAGTGTACACAGGAACCTGGAATGTTAGGCCCATGAATCAAGGTAAATTGGATGTGGCCAAGCAGGAGATGGCAAGAGTAAACACGGACACCTTAGCAATTAGTGAACTAAAATGGACGAGAATGGGTGAATTTGATTCAGATGACTGTTATATCTACTATTGTGGGCAGAAATCCCATAGAAGAAATGGAGTAGCCCTCATAGTCAACAAAGAACCTGAAATGAAGTACTTGGGTGCAACTTCAAAAATGGCACAACGATCTCAGTTCATTTCCAAGGCAAATCATTGAACATCACAGTAATCCAAGTCTATGCCGCTACCACGGATGCCAAAGAAGCTGATCAGTTCTATGAAGATCTGCAAGACATCCTAGAACTAACACGAAAAAAAAGATGTCCTATTCATCATAGGAGACTGGAATGCAAAAGTAGGAAGTCAAGAGATACCTGGAGTAAAAAGGCAAGTTTGGCCTCGGAATACAAATGAAGCAGAGTAAAGGCTAACAGAATTTTTCCAAGAGAACCGGTCATAGCAAACACCCTTTTTCAACAACACAAGAGACAACTTACAAATGGACATCACCAAATAGTCAATACCAAAATGAGACTGATTACATTCTTTGTAGTCGAAGACGGAAAAGCTCTATACAGTCAGCAGCAACAAGACCTGGAGCTGACTGTGGCTCAGATCATGAGCTCCTCATAGCAAAGTTCAGGCTTAAACTAAAGAAAGCGGAGAAAACCACCAGGCCAGTCAGGTATGATCTAAGTCAAATTCCCTATGTTACACAGTGGAGGTGACAAATAGATTCAAGGAATTAGACTTAGTAAACAGAGTGCCTGAAGAACTACGGACAGAGGTTCATAATATTGTACAGGAGGCAGTGAACAAAACTATCCCAAAGAGGGGGGAAAAGGCAAGAAGGCAAAGTGATTGTCTGAGGAAGCTTTACAAATGGCTAAGAAAAGAAGAGAAGTGAAAAGCAAAGGGCAAAATAGAAAGGTATACCCAACTGCATGCAGAGTTCCAGAGAACAGTAAGGAGAGACAAGAAGGCCTTCTTCAATGAGCAATGCACAGAAATAGAGGAAAACAAGAGAAGAGCAAAGACTGGAGATCTCTTCAAAAAAACTGGAGATATCAAAGAAACATTTCATCCCAAGACTGACACAATAAAGGACAGAAATGATAAAGACCTAATAGAAGCAGACTAGATCAAGAAGAGATGGCAGGAGTACACAGAAGAACTGTACAAAAAAGATCTTAATGACCCAGATAACCATGAGTGTGTGGTCACTCACCCAGAGCCAGACATTCTGGAGTGTGAAGTCAAGTGGGCCTTAGGAAGCATTGCTACCAATAAAGTTAGTGGAGATGATGGAATTCCAGCAAAGTTGAAATTTAAAATCCTAAAAGATGATGCTATTAAAGGGCTGCACTCTATATGTCAGCAAATTTGGAAAAGCAAGCAGTGGTCACATGACAGGGAAAGGTCAATCTTCATCTCAATTCCCAAGAAGGGCAGTACCAAACAATGTTCAAACTACCAGACAATTGCACTCATCTCACATGCTAGTAAGGTTACGCTCAAAATTCTCCACACTAGGCTTCAACAGTACCTGAACCAAGAACTTCCAGATGTTCAAGCTGGGTTTAGAAAAGGTAGAGGAATCAGAGATCAAACTGCCAACATTAGCTGGATCACACAGAAAGCAAGGGAATTTTAGAAAAACATCTACTCTACCTCTGTGTTTTGTTGACTAAAGCCTTTGACAGTGTAGATCATAACAAACTGTGAACAACTCTGAAAGAGATGGGAATACCAGACCATCTTACCTGTCTCCTGAGAAACCTGTATGTGGGCCAAAAAGCAACAGTTAGAACCTTATATGGAACAACTGACTGGTTCAAAATTGAAAAAGGAGTATGACAAGGGTGTTTATTTATTTATTTTTTTAAGGGTCTTCATTGTCACCCTGTTTACTTAATTTATATGCAGAACACATCATGCAACATGCCAGGCTAGATGAGTGGCAAGCTGCAATCAAGATTCCGGAAGAAATACCAACAATCTTGGACATGCAGATGATATCATTTTGATGACAGAAAGCTAAGAGGAACTAAAGAACCTTTTGATGAGGGTGAATGGAGAGACTGAAAAAGCCAACTTAAAACTCAGTATTAAAAAACTAAGATCATGACATCTGGTCCCATCACTTCATGGCAAATAGAAGGGGAAAAGGTGGAAGCAGTGACATATTTCTTCTTCCTGTGCTCTAAAATCACTGCAGATTGTGACTGCAGCCATGAAATTAGGTGATTGCTCTTTGGCAGGAAATCTATGACAAACGTAGATAGTGTCTTAAAAAGCAAAGACATCACTTTGCTGACAGAGGTCTGTATAGTCAAGGCTATGGTTTTTCCAGCAGTCATGTACAGATGTGAAAGTGAGACCATAAAGAAGGCAGAGCGCCAAAGCATTGATGCTAAGTGTGGTACTAGAGAAGACTCTTGAGAGTTCCTTGGATAACAAGGAGATCAAACCAGCCAATCCTAAAGGAAATCAACCCTTAATACTCATTGGAAGGACTGATGCTGAAGCTGAAGTTCTAACACTTTGGCTACCTAATGCAAACAGCCAACTCACTGGAAAAGACCCTGATGCTGGGAAACATGGAAGGCAAAAAAAAAGAGGGTGACAGAAGATGAGATGGTTGGATGGCATCACTGATTCAATGGACAGGAATGTGGGCAAACTCCAGGAGATGGTGAGGGACAGGGAGGCCTGGCATGCTGTAGTCTATGGGGTGGCAAAGAGCAGGACATGACTTGGCAACAGAACAACCATCACCACCACCACCAGGAAGACATAACAACTTTAAATGTGTAATGTACCAAACAACAGAGCCTTAAATGTAAGAAACAAAGACTGCTAAGAGATGAAATGAGAAAACCAGCATAGCCAAGCCATGATAATACTTCAAGATATTAATATCCTATCTCAGTAATGGCTGGAACTCTCTACAAAAAATCATCAAAGATACAGAAGTGAACCGTAAAATCAATCAACAGGGTCTACTTGATATATTCATATATAGAACACTTCACCCAACAATAGCAGAATAAATTCTTTTAAGATGCTCACTGAATATCTACCAAGAAAAATGTCTACTTGGGCCATAAAATAAACCTCAACAAATTTAAAGGATCAAAATCATAGATCATGTTCTCTGACCCTAAAGGTATCAAACTGTTAATATAAATAACAGAAAGATACAGAAAATATCCAGACACTTGGAAACTAAAGAACCACTTCTAAATAATTTGTGGGTCCAAAGAGAAGTCTTGAGATAAAATTTAAAAATACATTAGAAATGAATGAAAATGAAAGTCTGACATATCAAAATGTATGGGGGTAGCTGAAGCAATGCTGAGAGGGAAATTGACAGTGCTAAGTTTACATTACATGGTTGTCTGAGGAGGCCTTACAAATAGCTGAGAAAAGAAGTGAAGTGAAAGGCAAAGGTGAAAAGGCAAGATTTACCCATTGAATGCAGAGTTCCAAAGAATAGCAAGCAGAGATAAGAAAGCTTTCCTCAGTGATCAGTGAAAGAAATAGAAGAAAACAACAGAATGGGAAAGCTAGAGATCTCTTCAAGAAAATGAGAGATACCAAGGAAACATTTCATGCAAAGATGGGTACAATAAAGGACAGAAATGGTATGGACCTAACAGAAGCAAAAGATATTAAGAAGAGGTGGCAAGAATACACAGAAGAACTACACAAAAAAAGATCTTCATGACCCAGATAACCATGATGGTGTGATCACTTACCTAGAGCCAGACATCCTGGAATGTGAAGTCAAGTGGGCCTTAGGAAACATCACTACAAACAAAGCTAGTGGAGGTGATGGAATGCCAGTTGAGATATTTCAAATCCTAAAAGATGATGCTGTGAAAGTGCTGCACTCAATATGCCAGCAAATCTGGAAAACTCAGCAGTGGCCACAGGATTGGAAAAGGTCGGTTTTCATTCCAATTCGAAAGAAAAGCAATGCCAAAGAATGTTCAAACTACTGCACAACTGCACTTGTCTCACACGCAAGCAAAGTAACACTCAAAATTCTCCAAGCCAGGCTTCAATAATACATGAACTGTGAACTTACATATGTTCAAGCTGGATTTAAAAAAGGAAGAGGAACCAGAGATCAAATTGCCAACATACACTGGATCATAGAAAAAGCAAGAGAGTTTCAGAAAAACATCTACTTTTGCTTTATTGACTACACCAAAGCCTTTGACTGTGTGGATCACAACAAACTGGAAAATTCTTAAAGAGATGGGTATACCAGACCACCTGACCTGCCTCCTGAGTAATCTGTATGCAGGTCAAGAAGCAACAGTTAGAACTGGACATGGAACAACAGACTGGTTCCAATTCAGGAAAGGAGTACGTCAAGGCTGTATATTGTCACCCTGCTTATTTAACTTATATGCAGAGCACATCATGCAAATTGCCAGGCTGGATGAAGCACAAGCTGGAATCAAGATTGCTGGGAAAAATATCAATAACCTCAGATATGCAGATAACAATACCCTTATGACAGAAAAGTGAAGAACTACTAAAGAGCCTCTTGATGAAAGTGGAAGAGGAGAGTGAAAAAGTTGGCTTAAAATTCAACATTCAGAAAACAAAGATCATGGCACCCAGTCCCATCACTTCATGGCAAATAGATGGGGAAACAATGGAAACAGTGACAGACTTTTACTTTTTGGGGCTCCAAAATCACTGCAGATGATGACTGCAGCCATGAAATTCAAAGATGCTTTCTCCTTGCAAGAAAAGCTATGCCCAACCTAGATAGCATATTAAAAAGCAGAGACATTACTTTACCAACTAAAGTCTGTCTAGTCAAAGCTATGATTTTTCCAGTAGTCATGTATGGATGTGAGAGCTTTCTATAAAGAAAGTTGAGCGCCAAAGAATTGATGGTTTTGAACTGTGGTGTTGGAGAAGACTCTTGAGAGTCCCTTGGACTGCAAGGAGATCAAACTAATCAATCCTAAAGGAAATCAGTACTGAATATTCACTGGAAAGACTGATGCTGAAGCTGAAACTCCAATACTTTGGCCACCTGATGCGAAGAACTAACTCACTGGAAAAGACCCTGATGCTGGGAGGAGAAGGGGACGATAGAGTATGAGATGGCTGGATGGCATCACCAACTCAATGAACATGAGTTTTGAATAGGCTCCGGGAGTTGGTGATGGACAGGGAAGCCTGGCGTGCTGCAGTCCACGGAGTCTCAAAGAGTTGGACACAACTGAGCCACTGAACTGAACTGATATTTACATTAGAAAAGAAAGAACTCAATAGAACTGCCATATGACCCAGCAATCCCACTTCTGGGCATACACACCGAGGAAACCAGATCTGAAAGAGACACGTGCACCCCAATGTTCATTGCAGCACTGTTTATAATAGCCAGGACATGGAAGCAACCCAGATGCCCATCAGCAGACGAATGGATGAGGAAGCTGTGGTACATATACACCATGGAATATTACTCAGCCATTAAAAAGAATTCATTTGAATCAGTTCTAATGAGATGGATGAAACTGGAGCCCATTATACAGAGCTTAGTAAGCCAGAAAGATAAAGACCATTACAGTATACTAACACATATATATGGAATTTAGAAAGATGGTAACGATAACCCTATATGCAAAACAGAAAAAGAGACTCAGATGTATAGGACAGACTTGTGGACTCTGGGAGAAGGTGAGGGTGGGATGTTTCAAGAGAACAGCATCAAAACATGTATATTATCTAGGGTGAAACAGATCACCAGCCCAGGTTGGGTTCATGAGACAAGTGCTCCGGCCTGGTGCACTGGGAAGACCCAGAGGGATCAGGTGGAGAGGGAGGTGGGAGGGGGGACCGGGATGGGGGATACATGTAAATCCATGGCTAATTCATTTCAATGTATGACAAAAACTACTGTAATGATGTAAAGTAATTAGCCTCCAACTAATAAAAAAAAAGAAAAGAAAGAACTCAAATCAGTAATTTCCTACTTTAAGAAAAATGCACATATACAGAATCTAGAAAAATGGTTCTGAAGAATTTATTTACAGGGCAGCAATGGAGAAACAGACATAGAGAACAGACTTATGGACAGGGGGATAGGAGAGGAGAGGGTGAGATGTATGGAAAGAGTAACATGGAAACTTACATTACTGTATGTAAAATAGATAGCCACAGGAATTTGCTGTATGGCTCAGGAAACTCAAACCGGCTCTGTATCAACCTAGAGGGGTGAGATGGGGAGGGAGATGGGAGGGGGGTTCAAAAGGGAGGGGATATATGTATACCTATGGCTGATTCATGTTAAGGTTTGACAGAAAACAATGAAATTCTGTAAAGCAATTATCCTTCAATAAAAAAATAAATAAAAAAGAAACTAGCAAAGAAGATGAAGAAACAAAAACAAAACAACCCATAGCAGGCAGAAGGAAGGAAATATAAAAGAACAGAAGTCAATAACAATAAAAACAACAGAAAAAAAGTCAATGACACAAAAGGTTGGTTTAAAAAATAAATCAATATAAACCTCTAGAAAGGCTGACAAAGGTAAAGAGAAGACCTCTCTCTCCAATATCAGGAATGAAGCAATATGACTTTAGATCCTGAAGCCATTAAGAGGATAATAAGGGAATACTATAAATAACTTAGTACTTATAAACGGAACAATCTACCAAAAAATGGACCAATTCTTCAAAACCCACAAACTACCAAAAAGTCAACCAGGATGAAACAGGTAACTTGAGTCCTACTAAAATCATTTAAAAAACTGAATTCATGACTTAAAAGTTCCCTGAACAGAAAATCTCCTGGCCGCAAGCCTTCACTAGAGAATTTTACCAAACATTTAAAGAAAAATTAATGCCAATCTCCTTCAGAAAATAGAAAAAGAGGAAATGCTTCCTATGTCATTTCAATGCCACCAAACTATCCATTTTAAATGGTTAATTTTATGTTAAATGAATTTCACCTTAATAAAAAAATTTGTAATTTTTAAACACTGTTTAAGATGTTTAAAATCACTAATTAAATCAGTAAAGTTTGAATATGGATTATATATTAGATAACAGTGTTATATCAATGATAAATTTCCTAAATCTGATAATTTCACTGTGGTTATAGAAAAGAATGCCCTTGTATTTGGGAGAAACATGCTGAAGAATTTAGGGGTAAAGGGCCATGATGTTGGTACTTTATCTCTGAAACAGCTGGGTTAAAAAAGAAAGAAAATATTCATAGCAGCATTATTTGTAACAGCCAAAACATAGAAACAACTTGTCTGTCAACTGACAAATGGAAAGACAAAATGTGGCATAGTCATATAATGGGGTATTATTCAGCCATAAAAAGGAATGAAGTGCTGACACACGCTGCAACATGGTGAAGCTTGCAAACCTTGCAAATGGTTACTGAAAAAGGCAAACACTAAAGTGCAAATATTGTGTGATTACACTGATACAAAACATCTAGGATAGGCAAACTGAGATAGAAAGTAGATTAGTGGTTGCCAAGCTGGGGGAAAAGGAAGTGGAGACTGACTGCTAATGAATTGAGGGTTTCTTTTTTAATGTGTTGAGAATGTTCTAGAATTAATGCAGTGGCTGCACCATTGTGTGATATACAAAAAGATCATGGAATTGTAAACAAAGTATGTATACAATATATACATACATACAATGAACCACAGGTCTAGATAGAAACTCTGGAATTATTAACAGTCTAAAAGAAATCATAGGGAGTTTCCTGGAAGCTCAGGGGTTAGGACTCGATGCTTTCACTGCCATGGCCTGGGTTCAATCCCTGGCTGAGGAACTAAGATCCAGCAAGTCTTGTGGCATAGCAAAAAAGGGGAAAAAAAAAAAGAAATTGGAAAAGTTTTCACCACTATGGAAGGGGCAAAGATCTCTCAGAAATGAAAAGAACAAATCACATGGTAGGAAAAAAACCTAATGTGGCCTCCTGGGATTTTCTTGGAGCTCTAAGAAAGTAGGAGTTCCCTTCTAATGCATATACCCTGTGTAATTCCCTTGAATGTGAGTGGCTTGACCTATTCTGGGGAGCCCTCTGAAACAGAAGTTTAGAGCTCAGAGACCAGAGAAGTCAGAGAAATTTGAAACTGAAGCAGATGCTCTCCGTCATCCTTAAAGAAGTTACTGCCATGCTCTGCAGAAGGCCACATGACAGGAAATGGTGGGCAGCCTCTATGAGCTGAGAAGAGTCAATGGCTGATGGCCAGCCAGAGGAGAGGAACCTGTGTCCTACAATTATAAGGAACCAGATTCAGTCAAATATCATGTGAGTGTGGCAGAGGACACTGAGCTCAAGAACACAATCAGCCCAGTCAGAACACTGACTTCAGTTTGGTGTGACCATGAGCAGAGAATTTAGCTAACTTGGATTCCACACCCATGCAAACTGTGACATAATAAATCTATGTTGCTTAGAACCATTAAGTTTGTAGTAACTTGTTACACAGCAGTAGAAAATTATATAAAACATAAAATAAAAACGGATAAAATGGACTATCAAAATTGAAAACTTTTATTCTTTGAAAGACACTGGTAAGAAATAAAGACATGTGACATACTGAGAGAAAATGGCCTGCACTGCATGCGGGAACTTAGCTCCTTGACTAGGGATTGAACCTATGTCCCTTGCATTGGAAGCAAGGAGTCTTAACCACTGGACTGACAGGGAAGTCCCTGCAAAACACATTTTTGATAAATGACAAGCATTCAGAACATACAAAGAAAAGTCTCATAAGTCAACCATAAAAAAATAAACACCCCAATTTTTAAAAATAGGCAAAAGACATTGGACATATCAGCAGAGAGGATACACAGATGAAATGCTGCTAAGTAAGCTCAGAGAAGGTGCTCAACATCATTAACTCATTAGGAATATGAACTAAGAATTAAATTAACTAGGGATTAAAACTATAACGCTCAAGCTACTAGAATCACTAAAATGGAAAAACAAAACAAACTGATAAATACTAAGTGCTGGCGAGGATACAAAGCACCTGCAACTTTCATAATTGATCGTGGAAATGAGAAAAATGGTATAACCACTTTGGAAGGTAAACTGAAAACAGCCTCGCAGTTTCTTATACAGTTATCATTGTAATGTATGACCCAACAATTCCATTCCTAGGCATTTGTCCAAAAAAATAAAAACATGTATATTCAGACAATATCTTGTATGTAAATATTTCTACTGGCTTTATTCATAATTGCCAAAAACTGGATTCAACCCAGATGTCCATCACCAGTGAATGAACATAAAGAAACACTACTCAGCAATAAAAAGGAATGATCACACATGCAAACAACACGGACAAATCTCAAATACATGATGCTAGGTGAAAGAATTCAGACCTCAAAAACTCCTTAGTGTATGATTTCATATATATGACATTCTGAAAAAGAAAAACCTGTAGGGAAAAGAAAACACATCAGCCCCTGCCACGGCTTAGTGGTGAGAAGGGGATGAACAAATGGGAAGAAACTTTAAGAGTAATGAAACTGTTCTCTATCTTTACATGCTTGTATACATTTGTCAAAACTCACAGAACTGTACACATAAAAAGGGTAAATCTTATTATATGCAAATACCTCAACAAACCTAATTAAACACATTGCATCTTCAAAGCCAATAAAAAGCAGTAGTGTAAAGCTACAGTAACTCTAGGAGTGATAAAAGGAACAAATGAAGTTCTTAATAAGAAATAATAATAAAGATAAGATTCTAGAAAAAGATATGAAACATATTATATGCCAAAGTAAAAACTGAGATCAATTAAAAAAGTATAGTCTAGGACTTCCCAAGTGGCTTTAGTGGTAAAGAACCTGCCTGCCAATGCAGGAGACACAAGAGACTTGGATTTGATCCCTGGGAGGAGGGCATGACTAACCCACTCTGGTATTCTTGCCTGGGGAATCCCATGGACAGAGGAACCTGACAGGCTACAGTCAACGGGGTTGCAAAGAATTAGACATGGCTAAAGCAACTTAGCATGCATACACAGACACACACAGATACACACACACACAGTATATAGATAGATAGAGTGTACATCTAGTGCCCTCAGGACAAGCTGCTGAGCACATGCCATTGATTTAAAAAAAAAAAGTATAGTCTAATACAGGAGTAAACTTTTTCTTAAACGACTAGAAAATAAATATATGGCTCTATGGGACACATCACCAGAGAGGATACACAGATAGTAAGTAAGCTCAGAGAAGGTGCTCAACATCATTAACTCATTAGGAATATCAATGTTCTAATTGCAATTTCTGTTGCAATTACTCAGCTCTACTGGTATAATATTAAAGAAGTCAGAGACAATATGTAATCAAGTGGGTATGGCCATGTTCCAATAAAACTTTCTTAACAAAAATGGGTTAGCCATAGTTTTCTAACTACTGATCTCATCAATAGTGTTGGAACAACTGGTTCTCCATTTTAAAGGAAAATAGCTAAGATCTTAACTTTATACCATTCACAAAAACAAACTGCAAATACACTAAACAGCTAAATGTTAAAAACAGAAATACACGGGCTTCCCTGGTGGGTCAGTGGTAAAGAATTTATCTGCCGACGCAGAAGACATAGGTTCGATCCCTGATTCAGGAAGATCCCACATGCCTCAGAGCAACTGAGCCTGTGTGCCGTAACTATTGAGGCTGTGCTCTAGAGTCTGGGAACTGAAGCTGTTGGGCCCATGTGCTGCAACTACTAAAGCCCACGCGTTCTAGAACCCATGCTCCTCAACTCTTAAGAGAAGCCACCACAATGAGAAGTCCTCACACCATAACTAGAGTAGCCTCCACTCTGCAACCAGAGAAAGCCCAAGCAGCAACAAAAATCCAGCACAGCCAAAAATAAATAAATAAAATCCATTTAAAAAAAAGAAATGCATTATAATTCTGAATAAAAGAAAACTTCCCTAAGAATAACACAAAATCAAGATGGTATTAAGGAAAAGACAGACTGATTTGAGTATATAAAATTTTTGTTTTTCAATGTAGTAAAAAAATCATCAGAAAAAATATGAAAAGAAATGAAAATTTCCATTTCCAGTATTAGAGGTCAAATATTCCATGGGAAAAATACCTAAAAATGCTGGTATGGTATTTAAAAATCACCTTGAAGCACAGAAGAGCTATGAAGATGGTGATGAACTGCTCCAGAGAAGTCAGCAGAACAGTGGAGCACTGTTCTTGTTATTCTCAGGGCTCTGCGCAGCGGGGGTGCACAGGGGTCAAGATCCAGTTCCTGAGCCATAGAGCAAATTCCTGCTGGCTATCTATTTGTATCAACCTAGAGGGGTGGGATGGGGAGGAAGATGGGAGGGAGGTCCAAAAGGGAGGGGATATATGTATACCTATGGCTGATTCATGTTGAGGTTTGACAGAAAACAATGAAATTCTGTAAAGCAATTATCCTTCAATTAAAAAAAAATTAAAAAAAAAAAAAATCCAGTTCCTGCCTAATGTGGGGAATCTCATACAAGACTCCTCTTTTGCTGGGAACCCAAAAGATTACATCCTCAGAGATAAAAGTGAACACATCAGGTTTGCAGTCGGGAGTCCTAGAAAACCTACACTCTAGGAACAGGGTGAACCAGAGGTAGATCAAGCCCTTCCAAAACCACAACCAAGACTTGGCATAGCTCACTTCCTGACTGGTTCAAGGTGATCTGCCCACACACTTATTTGTCTAGAGAAGAAAACACAATAGGAACAGATTTATGTATGATCCAGACATTGGAGCTAGCCAACGAGACGAGACAAGCCAGCCTTTTAGGGCTTCCCTGGTGGCTCAGGCAGTAAAGAATCTGCCTGCAATGCAGGAAAACCTGTTTCAACCCCTGGATCAGGAAGACTCCCTGGCGAAGGGAATGGCTACCCACTCCACTGTTCCTGCCTGGAGAATTCCATAGACAGAGAAGCCTGGCGGGCTATAGTCCATGCAGTCGCCAAGAGTCAGACACAACAACAGCTAACATGTTCAAGAATACAGAGGAAAAAAATAAAAATAGATGAAGGTGAAGAAGTTTGTCAGAGAACTAAAATTTACTAAAAATATAAATGAATGGACATTCTAGAACTAAATAAAATTAGGAGCTCAGTAAAGAAAGAAAGAAAAGAAAGTGAAGTCGCTCAGTCGTGTCTGACTCTTTGAAACCCCATGGACTGTAGCTTACCAGGCTCCTCTGTCCAGGGAATTTTCCAGGCAACAGCACTGGAGTGGGTTGCCATTAGACAGGTTTAACTAGAGACACAGTAGAAGAAGTTGATGAATTTTAAGACAGATCAATATAGGAACTAGAGCCAAGAGATAAAAGATGAAAAGTAACAAAAAGAGTGTAAGGGACCTGTGAAGATGTCTAACGTATGTGTAACTGGAGGCCCAGGAAGAGAAGAAAGGACTAGATGGAGCAATTAATAATACGGTGTTATACAAGTTGGACTTCCCATGTGGTGCTAGTGGTAAAGAATCCGCCTGTCAATGCAGGAGACGTAAGAAACGTGAGTTCGATCTAAAATTTTGTTAAGAGGACAGATTTCCTGTTAAGTGTTCTTAGGAGAAAATGAAAATAAAGGGACATAGAAATCTTTTGGAGATGATGGATATGTTTATTACCTTGATTGTAGTGATGATATCACAGGTATATGCATATGTCCAAACTCATCAAAATGTATACATTAAGCGCAATTTTTTGTATATTAAATACACCCAAATAAAGCTGGAGGCTGGAGAGGGAGTTTGGGGGAGAATGGATACATGTATATGTATGGCTGAGTCTCCTTGCTGTCTACCTGAAACTATAACAACATTGTTAATCAGTTATACTCCAATATAAAATAAAAAGTTTTTTTAAAAAAGCTAAAGGCTAGAGAAAGGGAAGAAACGTGACTTGGAGCATAGGAAGAGCCCCACAATTTCAGTCTTATGCCTTAGATAGGTACACAGAGAAAGTAAAATATTAAAAGTAACAAAACCAAAAGAAGCCCCATGACACATATACACACAAAATGGAAAGTTAAGTATGATATTATTGGCACCAAATCTGAAAGCAAAGTAAAATGCCAATAATTAAAAGACAAGAACAAGTAGACAGAAGCAATATTTGAAGAGAAAATTGCTGCTAATTTTCTAAAAGTGATGAAAGACTGCAATACACAGAACTAAAAGCTTGGAGAATCCCAAGTATAAATACAAAGAAAACCACATGATGGCACATCACAGTAAAACTTCTAAAACCCAGAATAAAAAAAAAAAAATTCTCCCAAAGCAGCAGGAGGTAGAACATGTTATCTTCAAATGAATTAAAAAAACACTGACAGAGGAGGGTTGTTTTGTGTGTGTGTGTTTTTTTAAGGAAAAACAAAAAATAACCTTCAAATATAGAAGTGAAATAAAGATATATCCAGACAAAAACAGAGACTTCATTACCACTAGACTAAAATAAATAATAAAAGGGGCATGCATTTATTCAAGCAGAAAAAAAAAAAGTATCCCAAAAGGAAAAACAGAAATGTAGGTAGGAAGGAAAAACATATATATAAAGGAGTTTTTAAGTGAATATTGATACGATAAAATTTTTAATAGTAAATGTCTGTAGGGTTTAAAAAATAATGTTTAAAATATTTTTAAAAGAATTAAAATGCAAGACATGCATAATTCAAAAGATGTGTGTTTAAAGTTAAAATATTATAAAGTTCCAACATTACTTGGAAGGCGTTAAAAGTTCTAATTTATATTAGGTTGTAGTAAGTTAAGTACGCATTTGCCATTTCTAAGGTACACACTAAAAGGATAGTAAAAAAAAAAATGTATAAATAAGAATAAGGGAAATGTGAAATAGTAAAGTTTGAAATGAATCTATAAGAACAGAAAAAAAGGAGGCAAACTGGAAAAATCAAACAGAAACAAATAGCAATTTGGTATGTATCAATTCAAGTGAATTAAATACTTTGCAATGAAAAGACTAATATCATCAGACTGGATTTACAAAACATACACACCAAATATGTACTGTCAAGGGACATACTTTAAATAAAGACACTGTTTTCAAAACAGTGGAAGAAAATATAAAAATTAAAAGAAAGCTGATGTACCTAGTATCTGATGAAAATTTTGTCTCTAATAATTCTACTGCCTTGAATGCTGCACATTTCATAGTGATAAAGGGTCAATCCACAAGGAAAATATAATAGTTCTAAATCTAAATACATCTAATAATTTAGATGCAAAATATATAAAGTAAAAATTGAACTGAAAGAAGGAAAGGGTAAATTCATAACTGCAGCAGAAGAATTAATACCCTTTGTATAGTAAGTAATGAAACAAGCAGACAAAAACTTGGAAGAGATATAGAAAATCTGAACACATCTAACAAACTTGAGCTAGTTGATATATTAGAATAATGCACCCAACAATGACAAATTACACCTTTTTTTCATATGCATATAGAACATTTACCAACATTACCAACACTTACCACATGCTGCTGAACAACCATCGACAGGAGAATGTTGGAACCCACCAAAAAGAGATACCCCACACCCAAGGACAAAGGAGAAGCCACAACAAGAGTGTGGGAGGGGGCACAACCATGTTTAAAATCAAGCCTCATACCCACCAGAGACACTTAGAGGGCACAAACAAAAACGTGTGTGCACCAGGACCCAGGGAAAGGAGCAGTGATCCCCACAAGAGACTGAGCCAGACCTGCCTTAAGTGTGTAAGAGTCTCCTGCGGAGGCATGGGTCAGCAGTGGCCTGCCGTGGGAACAGGGGCTCTGGCAGCAGTCCTGGGAGGCGCTGCCTGTGGGCTAAGTCCTTTTGGAGGAGGTCCCCATTAGCCCCACTACAGAATCGTCAGGTGTGGAGAAAATTATACCAAAGAAGTTCTTGCACTGCTGCAAAAGTTCTAGGCCCCACAAAAGACGTTCCAACCTGGATTCTGGACTTCCTGGATCCAGGAAAGGGACTGAGAATCCCAGGGAATCTGACTTTGAAGGTCAGTGGGATTTAATTACAGAACTTCCACAGGACAGGGGAAACAAGACTCTTGGAGGGCACAAACAAAACCTGATGCACACCAGGACCCACGAGAAAGGAGCAGGGACTCCACAAGAGACTTGCCTGTGAGTGTTTGGGAGTCTCCAGCAGAGGCATGGGTCAACAGAGGGCTGCAGTGGGGTCAGGGGCACTGAATACAACAGTCCTAGACCTAGGTCCTTTCGGAAGAGGTTGCCATTACCCCTACCACAGTTTGGCCTTAGGCCAGACAAGGAGAGAACACAGCCCCACCCATCAGCAGAAAATTGAATTAAAGGTGTACTGAGTATGGCCCTGATCACCAGAGCAAGAACCAGTTTTCCCCACAGCCAGTTCCTTCCATCAGGAAGCTTACACAAAGCTCTTAACTTCATCCGAGGACAGACAGAATGAAAACCACAACCACAGAAAGCTAACCAAACTGATCACATGGATCACAGTTTTGTGTAACTTAATGAAACTGAGAGAGCCAATTCTGAGGTAGCTTGATAAGGAGTGCAGGGCCCTCAAGGAGAAAGGGGTCTGAAGCCCTCGAGGAGGAGAAAGGGGTTCGGGACTCTCAAGTAGGAGAAAAGGACAAACTTTTTTTTTTTTCACATTCCTTCATCTTAGTCACATAAGAGGTCATTTTCTTTAAGCCCAGAGCTAATGACTATACAACAAAACAACTAATCTTGCTCAAGAAAATATGACACTGAAAGATGGTGCCCAATTGCTACTGGAGAAACAACTCCAGAAAGAATGAAGAGACGGAGCCAAAGAAAAAACAACGCCCAGTTGTGGATGTGACTGGAGATGGAAGTAAAGTCCAATGCTATAAAAAACAGTATTGCATAGGAACCTGGAATGCTAGGTCCATGAATCAAGGTATTGGAAGTGGTCAACAGGAGACGGCAAGAATGAACATCGACATTTTAGGAATCAGCAAACTAAAATGGACTGGAATGGGAGAATTTAATTCAGATGACCATTATATCTACTACTGTGGGCAAGAATCCATTAGAAGATATGGAGTAGTCCTCATAGTCAACAAGAGTGCGAAATGCAGTACTTGGGTTCAATCTCAAAAACAACAGAAGGATCTGTGTTTCCAAGGCAAACCATTCAATATCACAGTAATCCAAGTCTATGCCCCGACCAGTAATGCTGAAGAAGTTGACGCTGAATGGTTCTATGAAGACCTACAAGACGTTCTAGAACTAACACCCCAAAAAGATGTCCTTTTCATCATAGAGGACTGGAATGCAAAAGTAGGAAGTCAAGAGATACATGGATTAACAGGCAAATTTGGTCTTCCAGTACAAAACGAAGCAGGGCAAAGGCTAACAGAGTTTTGCCAAGAGAACACACTGGTCATAGCAAATGCTCTCTTCCAACAACACAAGAGACAACTCTACACATGGACATCACCAGATGGTCAATACCAAAATCAGACTGATTATATTCTTTGCAGCCAAAGATGGAGAAGCTCTATACAGTCAGCAAAAACAAGATCGGGAGCTGACTGTGGCTCAGATCATGCATCTTTATTGAGAAATTCAGGCTCAAATTGAAGAAAGTAGGGAAAACCACTAGACCATTTGGGTACGACCTAAAGAAAATCCCCTACAACTACACAGTGGAAGTGACGAATAGATTCAAGCGATTAGAGCTGCTGGACAGAGTGCCTGAAGAAGTATGGACAGAGGTTCCTGACACTGTACAGGAGGCAGTGATGAAGACCATCCCCAAGAAAAGGAAATGCAAAATGGCAGAATAGCTGTCTGAGGAGGCCTTACAAATAGCTGAGAAAAGAAGAGAAACGAAAGGCAAAGGAGAAAAGGAAAGATATACCCATTTGAATGCAGAGTTCCAAAGAACAGCAAGGAGAGATAGGAAAGCCTTCCTTAAGTGAACAGTGCAAAGAGGAAAACAACAGAATGGGAAAGACTAGAGATCTCTTCAAGAAAATCAGAAATACCAAGGGAACATTTCATGCAAAGATGGGAGCAATAAAGGACAGAAATGGTGGGGTCCTAACAGAAGCAGAAGATGTTAAGAAGAGGTGGCAAGAGTACACAAAAGAACCAAAAAGGTCTTAATGACCTGGATAACCACAAGGGTGTGATCATTCACCTAGAGCCTGGAATGGGAAATCAAGTGGGCCTTAGGAAGCATTACTATGAACAAAGCTAGTGGAGATGATGGAATTCCAGTTGAGTTATTTCAAATCCTAAAAGATAATGCTGTGAAAGTGCTGCACTCAATATGCCAGCAAATTTGGAAAACTCAGCAGTGGCCATAGGACTAGAAAAGGTCAGTTTTCATTCCAATCCCAAAGAAAGGCAATGCCAAAGAATGTTCAAACTACCACATAAGCTTGCTCATTTCACACGCTAGCAATGTAATGCTCAAAATATTTCAAGTTAGGCTTTAACAGTATGTGAACTAAGAACTTCCAGATGTACAAGCTGGGTTTAGAAAAGGCAGAGGAACCAGGGGTCAAACTGTCAACATCTGTTGGGATCACAGAAAAAAGCAACGGAATTTCAGAAAAACATGTACTTCTGCTTCATTGACTATGCTAAAGCCTTTGACTGTATGGATCACAACAAACTGTGGAAAATTCTTAAAGAGATGGGAATACCAGACCACCTTACCTGCCTCCTGAGAAACCTGTATTCAGGTCAAGAAGCAACATTTAGAACTGGATATGAAACAATGAACTGCTTCAAAATTGGGAAAGGAGTACATCAAAGCTGTATATTGTCACCTCTCGCTTACCTTATACACAGACTACATCTGGGCTGGATGAAGCTCAAGCTGGAATCAAGAGTGCTAGGAGAAATATCAATAACCTCAGATATGCAGATGATACCACCCTTACAGAAGAAAACAAAGAGGAACTAAAGAGCTTCTTGATGAAGGTGAAAGAGGTGAGTGAAAAAGCTGGCTTAAAACTCAACATTAAAAAAACTAAGATCATGACAAACAGATGGGGGGAAAAACAGAAACAATGACAGACTTTGTTTTTGTGAGCTGCAAAATCATTGCAGATAGTGACTGCAGCCATTAAATTAAAAGATGCTTGCTCCATGGAAGAAAAGCTATGACAAACCTAGACAGCATATTAAAAAGCAGAGACATGATTTTGCCAACAAAGGTCTGCCTAGTCAAAGCTATGGCTTTTCCAGTAGTCATGTACCCATGTGAGAGTTGGATCATAAAGAAGGCTGTGCACCGAAGAACTGATGCTTTTGAACTGTGGTGCTGTAGAAGACTCTTTAGAGTCCCTTGGACAGCAAGGACATCAAATCAGTCAATCCTAAAAGAAATCAACCCTGAATATTCACTGGAAGGATTGATGCTGAAGCTGAAGTTCCAATACTTTGGCTACCTGATGTGAAGAGCTGACTCATTGGAAAAGACCCTGATGCTGGGGAGAGACCGAGGGCAAGAGGAAAAGGGGGGCCACAGAGGTGAGGTGGTTGGATAACATCATTGACTCAATGGATTTGAGTTTAAGCAAACTCTGGGAGATAGTGAAGGCCAGGAAAGCCTGGTGTGCTGGTCTACGGGGTCACAAAGAGCTGGACATGACTGAGCGACTGAACAATGACAACAACCACATGCTCGGCAAACCCAGAAATTTCAAACCATACAAAGTATGTTCTCTGATCAGACTAGTATTAGGTTAGAAATCAGTAAAAGGATAACTACAAAGTTCCCAATTGTTTGGCTATTCTATAAATATCCAAATAACTGGAGTCCGATAAGAAATTAGAAAATATTTCAACAGAATGAAATCAACATATTACATAGAACAGATGGGAATAACAGAAAACACAAAATAAGATGGTAGATTTAAATCCCTGTAGCTCAAACGGTAAAGAATCTGCCTGTGAGGCAGGAGACCAGGGTTCGATCCCTGAGTTGGAAAGTTCCTCTGGAGAAGGGAATGGCAATCCACTGCAGTATTCTTGCCTGGAGAAGTCCATGGACAGAGAAGCCTGGCAGGCTACAGTCCGTGGGGTTGCAGAGTCAGACACGACTGAGCGACTAACACACACACATACATACAGATTTAAATCCAAATATTTCAACAATTATGTCAAATGTAGACAGACTATGCTCCACTTGAGACTGATATTATAGATGATGAAGGTACATTAATATTAGACAATATAGTCTTCCAGGCAACATAAAGCATCAAGAAGATAAACAAGGACATACTATAATAGTAAGGGTTTAGTTTGTCAGGAAAATAAAAGAATTTTGAATTTATAAGCACCTAATAACAATATATATTTATATATTAAGATATATAAAGCAACAGAAAAAGGAAAGCCTTAATTTAATCAAGAGGATACATTAGACAACTCCAAACTGAGAGACATTTTACAAACCAACTGGGCAACGTTATGAAAGATAAAGGCCGAGAACTACAACAAGGTGTCTGACTCCATTTTTGGTTTATCTGTTAACAGCTGTTAAGCCTTACCTCTCCCACTTCCTCTTGCGTCCCACATCTGGGCACAAGAACTGGAAGCCTCAGTGCCCAGGTATCAGTGGAGATTCAGACTATTCAGGGACCCTGTGCAGGAACTCTCAGCCTGGCCCTACCCTAAGTAGAATAAAAACTCAGGCCGGTCTCCTTCTCCTAGTCTTTCAAGCCATTTCAAACATGCTTGAGAGGACTATCCTCCTCTTCTCAGAGACCTCAATTATCTGTTAATAAACCTTTTCAAACCCTCTTGATATGTTTGGGGAGTGTCATCATTCTTAACATCCAAACCAAATTATGAGTAGGGGTCCATATGCCTTTGCAGATGACCATAACAGAATTATTCCCAATTAAAGAAGACTAAAGGACAACTGAAAGCAACACATGATCCAGTAATTTTTCCTGTAAAGGACATCAATGTGACAATTGGCAAAATCTAAAGGTCAGATTTAAAAACACTAATACATTAATGTTAATTTCCTAATTTTGATATGTGTTTATGGATCTACCATTAGGAAATGCACACTGAAGGATAAAGAGGCAACCAATCTGTATGCTTCAGGAAAAAATGACAACACACACACACACACACATATATAAGGCAAATGTGGTAAAATGTTAACATACTAGGAATGTGCAAGAAGGAATGTGTAATGTTTTATTCTAGCAACTTTTCTATAAAGTTGGAAATTATGTTGATAAAGTAAAAGAAAAATATAAAGCAAAACCCGACAGAATTACAATGTTACATTCACAAAGTGGGATGTTTTAACCATTTCTCTAAGTAACTAATAAAACAAGCAAGCAAAAAGTAAAGCTACAGAAAATTTAAGTAACACAATTAACAACCAGGACCTAATGGAGATACAAAGAACACTTGATGCAACTGAAGAATACATACCTTAATTTCAAGTCAATATAGAACATTTATAATATTTAACAGTATTCCCAGTCATAAAGGAAAACTTTACAAATTTTTTAAGACTAAATCACAAGAGTACTGACCAGTTGAAAGAAAGTGAAAGTTGCTCAGTTGTGTCCAACTCTTTGTGATCCCATGGACTATATAGTCCGTGGAACTCTCCAGGCCAGAATACTGGAGTGTGTAGCCTTTCCCTTCTCCAGTGGATCGTCCCAACCCAGGGATTGAACCCAGGTCTCCTGCATTGCAGGCAGATTCTTTACCAGCTGAGCCACAAAGTCCAAGAATACTAGAGTGGGTAGCCTACCCCTTTTCCAGTGGATCTTACCAACCCATGAATCAAACCGGGGTCTCCTGAACTGCAGGTGGATTATCAACTGAGCTATGAGGGAAGTCCAATTAGGCCTCCCCTAATGTTCTGACTGTCAGCGCATATTAGCGAGGTGGTGCACTTTAGCCACCATGGACATTAGCTATCAAATGTACTGGGAAGGGAGGAAGGCTCTCTGCATGTGGAAAAGCTCCAATTCCTCTCCTTCAGACACTGCAACAGTAACAATCAGACAACCAAGGCATATGAGCCAGTCCAACAGGTAATGCTGTGAGAACTTACCTCAGCAATTATTTTTCTTTTTGTTCCCCCTAATCAAAGCTATGGTTTTTCCAGTACTAATGTATGGATGTGAGAGCTGGACCATAAAGAAGGCTGAGCGCCAAAGAACTGATGCTTTTGAACTGTGGCAATGAAAAGATTCTTGAGGGTCCCTTGGACACCAAGGAGATCAAACCAGTTAATCCTAAGGGAAATCAACGTGAATATTCCATTGAAAGGACTAGTGCTGCAGCTGAAGTTCCAATACTTTGGCCACCTGATGTGAAGAGCCGACTAATTGGAAAAGACCCTGATGTTGGGAAAGATTGAGGGCAAGAGGCGAAGTGGATGACAGAGGATGAGATGGTTGGATGGCATCACTGACTCAAAGGACATGAGTTTGAGCAAGCTTCGGGAGATAGTGAAGGAGAGGGAAGCCTGGCATGCTGCAGTCCATGGGGTTGCAAAGAGATGGACATTATTTAGCAACTGAACAACAACAATATATATGAAAAAAAGAGACTGAAAACTAATGATTTAACCAACCACTTCAATATATTAGAACAATAAAATAAACACTAAAGAAAATTTTTTAAAGAAAATATAAAAGCAGAAATTAGTGATCACAGAGATTAACAACGTCAGTAGCTCTTTTTTTAAGAAAACTTTAAAAATCTCTGGTGAGACTGATCAGTATTTAAAAATGAGAGACCGCAATTAGGCACTCAACATCAGGAACAACAACAACAGAAATAAAAGAGAACTGAATGAAATATGCTTTGCATATTATAATGAATAATTTCATACAAAATGTACGTGAGAATTTAGACGAAATGGACAAATTTCTAGAAAAACATAAGTTACCAAAACTGACTCAACAAGAGAAAAGCTGATTAGTCCCTGTAACTGTGACAATATTAAATTGGTAGTCAACATTTCCTAGGAGACTAGATGATTTTGCCAGCTGATTATTTCAAACAGTCAAGGAATAAATAATCCCCTAATCTTATGTAAAAGTTCTTCCAGAGTTTAGAAAAAGGACGTATTCCTCAACTCACACTATGAGGTTAGCATAATCTTTAATAGCAAGATGTGAAAGAACAAAAAATCATAGGTTACTTTTACTCATAAACCTAGGCACAAAATCTGTAAAATACCAGCAAACTGAACTAAGCAATATAAAATAAAAAGGATAATAAATAATGCCCAAATTGGATTTATTTTAGGAATGCAAGGTTAGTGTTAACAGAAACCAATTATTATGCTTCACCAGAATTACACACTGAAAGAGAAAACTACATGATGATCCTAAGAGTATAAAAAAGCATCTGATCAAATTCAATACCCATTCATGATAAATATGCTAAGCAAACTAGGAATACCAGATAATTTCCTCAATTTGACAGAGTATTTACTGAAAGTTGAAAGCAAAAACAATGCTTAAAGGTAAAATGTTGACATCTTTGAGATTAGGAGTAAGACAAGAATATTCAACGTTATCTATCATTTCATTCAAAAACACTGAGGTGTCTGGTGTGTGGTCTGAATCAGTGCAGTAAGGCAACAAAAAAATCTTAATTAGAAACGAAGAAATAACACTCTCAAGATAATGATTTTGTTGTTATTTAGTTGCTAAATTGTGTGTCCGACTCTTCATGACACACCCCCCCCCCCCCCCCCGCCCCCGCCATGAACTGTAGCCTCTGTCCATTGGATTTTCCAGGCAAGAATACTGGAATGGGTTGCCATTTCCTTCTCCAGGGGATCTCCCCAACCAGGGATTGAATCTGCATCTCCTGCATTGGCAGGTGGATTCTTTACCACTGAGTGACCAGGGAAGCCCCAAAGATAATGATAATCAACATTTAAAAAATCTAAAAGAATATGTGTACGTGTGAGTCGCTCAGTTGTATCTGACTCTATGCGACCCCATGAACTATAAAACAGCCTGCCAAGCTCCTCTGTCCATGGAACTCTCCAGGCAAGAATACTGGAGCAGGTAGCCATTTCCTTCTCCAGGGGATCTTCCCAACCCAGGGATCAAACTGTGGTCTCCTGCATTCCAGGCAGATTCTTTTACCACCTGAACTACTAAGGAAGCTCCAAAAGAATCTACAGATAAAGAAATTTTAAATACCATATAAAAATATGAAGTACTTAGGAATAAATTTAATAAAAGTTGTATAATACCTCTATACAGAAACAATACAGCTTTACTGAAAACCATTTAAAATGACAAGTGAATGTAAACTTTAAGATTCATAGATTAAAAGACTTGATAACAAGATGCCAATTCTTCCTAGATTGATTTATATAGTCAGTAGTATAAAAATCTCAATAGGTTTCTTTTTTTAAGTTGACAAGGTGATTCTAAAATTTATATGAAAGAAGAGCTTGTACATTCTTGGAAAAGCAGCAAAAGATAGGAGATTAATAATACATTTTATAGAATCATGATAATCAAGATTGTATGGTACTGGCATTGGAATAGACAAAATGATCAACCAGAAGGACAGCACAGTTCAGAAAACAGACCTAGGCGTAAAGGGCACTTGATATATAACACGCTGAGCATGTCAGATATCCCAATTAATGGGACTGCAACTAAGGGTCCATGTAAAAATTGTACCCGTATGTAAATAAATCAAACACAAATCAATTAAAAACCTTAATGTAAAAGGAAAAACTACAGGATTAATGATCTTGATGACTAAAGGATTTCTTAAACAAGACACAGCACACATTACACATAAAGGAAAAGACTGGTAAATCTAAGCACTTCATATAAAGAACTTTCATTAAGACACTGTTCAAAAAAAGAAGAGAAAAGCCACAAAGTCAGAGAAGATGTTTGTGACAAAGGACCAACAGGCTATATGAAGAATTTCTTTTGCTTTGGAACAGCATTATTTTGCAACCCTAATGAACAAACAGATCTATATACTAAGAATCAGCAGCCACTAACATCACAGAAGGGAGAGTCACAGATTATGTGCCTTCTGAAGAGGAACCTAATACCTATTACAAAGAAGTTTTGGTGAAAGACAAACAAATGGAGTCTGGTTCTGACTAAGCTTCTAGATCCAATTGCCAATTTACAGCAAATACAGGGGACAGAAACAATACTATGGGAATATAATTGCAAAGCTGCTATTATGGTAAACACCACAGGACAAATGATATAATTTTTTTTACAATGAATGTATTTCAAGAGGGGAAGAAGAGAAAGAGGAAAACCCATTAAGATTTAAGAGATGAAGATATTTTTTTAAAAATGGGTAAAACTAAATTACAGAATATAAACTTGGGTGATAAAACTTAAAAAAAAAAAAAAGTTGGAGACCATGCATTTTATTGGGATTATGGTTTCTTTTAGAGGGAAGAGGTACATGAATTTTCCTAGGAGTTTCCTGGAAAGTTCCTATCTCCTGACATGTGGCATTTCAAGGGTATTGACCTTATAATAATTCATTAAGTTGCACACCTGTTTTATGCAGCTTTCTGTATTTTTGTTATACTTAATAAAAAAATTAAAATATGAAAAGAAGATCTAAAAATTAGATAATGATAATTTGGTGAAGAGGAAAGAGTTGTAATATAACTATTAAATTCTCATTTTCCTAATAGGGAGGCAACAGATAAAAATTTTAATTTACTGAACAACAGAGGCAAAAGCACAGTTACTATACAAAATTCAGAAGATTGTCAATGAGACTGATAAAATTTTTTTTAAAAAGAGGGGTTTAATATTCAGGTAAGAAATAAAGTATGACCCAAGGTTATAGTAGGGATGGAGACAGAGATAAGATGAATTTGAGAATTACCTAATAAAACGAATCAAATAGGCTTGATGTAACCAAATACTGAACTCTGGTTAGATACGTGCTTCAAAGTGTTATGACTTAGCAATTCTGAAGGCACTTAATGTGTACTGTAAGAATGAGCAAACACTAAAAACATTACTAAATAGGTTGTGGCTAACAAGAGCCAGCTAAAAAAGCATCTATGCTGTGAGCGGTCAGGGTGGTGGTTACTGAGTCAAGGAGGGAGGAGTAAGGTATCATTTGTAGCTGGAAATGGGTAAGGTGAGCTTCCCAGGTCTTAGTAACATTTTGTTTCTTGACCGTGTGTCAATTACACAGATTAAAATTTCATTTTTAATTTTGTGAAAATTCATTAACCCATACATGTATGATCTATACACTTCAAGCTAGAGAAAAAGATAGACACATACGCTTCTGATAACAACAATGTAAACATATATATACAGTATAAGCAAAGACTAAAGAGGCCTGCAGACAAATTAAAATGATTTGATTTGTTAATGTACTGAGATAATGTAAGTGTCTAAATTTTTAAAACTGTCATCCACCAAGGAGCTGTGAAAAATGCTAGATAAGCATGGGTCTGGACACCACCTAAAACATTTTCACATCCTTGGATAGCTGGCCCTGGTTTGGCTTTGACACTGGACTGGGAGAGGTAGAGATCCACTGACAACCAACAGGAAAGATACAGTCAAAATGTAAAACCCATAGAATACTCCAATTAGTTGACTTCTCAGCACTGTTATAGGAATGATGCATTAATTCAGGATACAAGTATGACAGTATCATACAACCTTCTCAATGATTCCAGCCCCTATTTTTGCCACATTAAGGATGGGAAACCCAGAACAAAGTCCTCATGTCTCAAATGAAAAATGATATCAAAAGCTAATTTCAATTTAGAGAATTATGTAAAATTCATGTGGGACAAGCACGAAAATGGATACAGACAGCACTTCAGCAGAGAGAAAAGGAGGAGAATCTTATTTGCAAATGGATGTGCTTCTCTGCTGACAACAGCAGAAGAGACACCCTTTATCACTCAGGAGACTCCGATAGAAAGTGTGTTAGTGCCAGGGTCTGTGTTTTGAGCTGCTGCAACCTTGACCTCTAGAAGATTCTTAGCACTTTTGCTAATGGGTACTACAGCTTCCAAACCAGGCACTCAGCCAACCTAGTCTCCAAGGACCAGACTTTATGAGTGCCCTGCCAGCCCTGCCAAGAAGTCAGCTCCTGAAACGTCCCTTCTGTAACCTGTGCTCTTGCCCAAAGCAAGGGAACAGACTGCCTGCTGTGGCTGCTGAAAGTCAGAGTCACTGACCCATTTCCAAAAGAGGAAAAAGAGCATCAGGAGTCAAGAGCTTTCATCTCATCATCTGCATCTAGGTCCATCTCTGGGGTTATCTCTGACAAGGTCATGGGGATGCTATAATCCTGAAACTGTAGAAGAATTTTCACATGTGCCCATCCCCCACACAACAGTATTTTTTTCCTTTCTGTAGAGCAGTCTATGAAGTCAGTTCAGTTCAGTCACTCAGTCGTGTCCGACTCTTTGCTCCATGAATCGCAGCAGGCCAGGCCTCCCTGTCCATCACCAACCCCTGGAGTCTACCCAAACCCATGTCCATCGAGTCAGTGATGCCATCCAGCCATCTCATCCTCTGTCGTCCCCTTCTCCTCCTGCCCCCAATCCTTCCCAGCATTCCTAGCTAATTAAATCTAATCAGGGAGAAAGGTTGCAATGAAATAAAAAGGAAGTGTCTGGGAGATAAAGTGATCTGGAATTACCGTAGGGATGCAGCTATTATAGAGCAGGTAAATTTGGTGTTCCAAAGCTTAAAACCTCTCTTTTAATTCCCCAGAAAGAGCATGGTCCACTTCGACCATGTTCTCTGTTGAAAGCAACCTGTGAACGTTTCTTAAGACTCTGGGTAGGTAACAGACTACCATGTCAGGAGTCACAAGCCATTGTCCTAGTAAAAGCCTCTGCCCCTCTCCCGCTGCAGGCTGCAGAGCACTGCGCCTTCACTTCCTCTCCAGCACCTCTTGGGAAATCCAAAGGATGGGAGGCTCTGCTGTGTGAAGACGACACGTCTGGCTCTGAATCTCCTCAGTCCCAATCTGAGAGATCCTCCCTCACTCCTTAAGAAATTAAGTCTATACACACACTGCAAGATGAGAAAATAGACAAAGCAAGCTAGAGAGGAAACCTATAGAGACATCAATCAATTGCAATGTAGATTTTGTCTGGCTCTAATTCAGGTGAACAAACTTAAAAAAACACTACTTTAAGAACACTGAGTGGATATGTGTTGATTAATTAAAGAAATTTTCATATGTGAAAATATGATTCTCTTTCTTAAAAAGTCCTTATTTTTTGATACACATTCTCAACTAAGGATATTAAATGATATGACTAATGAGAATATGCTTTAGAATAACTGGAGTGGTGAGGAGGAGGCTGATGCAGGTACATGAAACAAGACGAGCCATGAGTTAAGTTTTTAAACTGGGTGATGGAGACAGGTATTCATACTATTCTCCTCATATATGTATGTGTGTACACATGTGTACATATGTATTATATACGTGTGGGGAGAGGGGTTACATTTTCAAAAATAAATGTGTTTTTCTTAAAGTCAGACTGTTTCTCTAGAGTCAACCGAGAATCTGATTCTCCTCAGACAAGTGAGTGAAAAGGGTATCTTTTCTTCTTAGCTAATTCTTTAATTGAGGATACCCAGCCTAAACATCTTTGCAGTAAAACCACTGAAACCCAGGCTTAAGATTCTTGATAAGGCTAAGGGGACGTACTGCCTGCCATCTCAAAACCAGCACCCTGCCACGGCCAGCTGGTGTCCACAGCCAGGCATCACTCTGCTCTTCGCTCGGCTGGCAGGGACTTGCAGCATCTATTGCTCAGCGTGCAGGCAGCCTGCGGCAAGGCTGGGTCCCTGGTGAGCAAGTGCTGAGCAAAGATCTGAAGTCCTGCCTCAGCCTGCCTCCCTCCTTCCCCCAGCCAGGCTCCTCCCTTGCAGAATTCTTTTTTTTTCTGCGTCACAAACACAAAATGGAGTTAGCTGGGAGCAAAAACAATCTGTCTAAAATGGCTGAATGCAGCAGGGAGTGCCAGGCAATAAAGCGAAGGGAAAGGGCACCCCCTGCTGTCCAATACAGGGACCCTATTTTTCTTTTATCACTATTTTTGCATATGTCAAAACAATCAATCCTACAGAGTCCAAGTTAATTTTGTCATGCATCTTGACATCTATATTGAATTCTAAATTTTGGAGAGTAGAAATTGAGGTTAAGAAGGGAAAATAATTCTAAGTTTCTAAAGACAGAGCAGAGTCAAGGCACAAGGTCAGCAGCCCAAGTCCCAGTTGTTATTTGGTTATGATTAGTAATGGTTCCCAACAGCCCTCAGAATGGAAGGGAGGTCCGTCTCCACGCAGTATTCCCCAACTTCAGGATGAGCTGATGGCAACCGGAGTCCAACTATAGACATCACTTCCCCAGGAATTCCTGCTGTGGGCTTCTCCAATGAAGACCACAAACAGGAAACGGAGGAGTGGTGAGTTGCCTGACATCCTGGCAACTAAGTTCCTAAGAGTCACAGGTGGGAGTGACTAAGTGGGGTAGGACAAAGGATTTGGGGGAAATACTGCTGAGAACACAGGACTGGCTCTAAAGCCAGTTACACCTGAAGGGATGAGATTAAGGCTGATGTATAATACAACTCCACCTATCTTTAATTCTCATTCACTGACTCAGGACCACACACTACATGCTCTGCCCAGGATGAAGCCTGAGGCATTTGTCCCTATTCTACAGGAAACACCCTCCATAATCTTATGCTACAGCTCCTTTGAGTAAACTGAACACTTTATGACTAAAAGCACATGAGAGAGATGGAAAAAGCAGAAGTATGTTGAAAAATCCATGGATCCAAGGCACCAATGGTTTTCACTACTTAAATGAGGCAGCACAAACATGTGAGTTCAATGTCCATAAAGTGAGATAACCTCAATACATACAACACATGTGAGCACAGATTCATAATAGGAAGGTTTAAAAAAAAATGGACTCTGGTACCACTGCAGTTCTCTCTAAAAAATAACTGGGTCTTTATAGAAGAGGCATAGGTCTCTTCAGCATATCTGAAAGATTAGAATACTGTGTTAGATCTCTAGGAAATAATAACAGGCTTTCTGTGAGGGTAACAGCTATGGAATAACACAGCTATGGAATCACCAAGTCTACCTGGCATACAACAAACTATGTCTGTTTAGCTCTACAAGAACGCTTTGATTCTGGGAAGAGGACAGAGCATGAGAAGCCTATCATGTGCTAATGTAAGCTGCCCATGGGCATGATTTCTACTTTATATTCCCCTTCGCTGTGATATGAGGGAAATTGAGCACCTTCAAAGTCACTCATAGGTATACACCACTGTGGGGAGGATAGTGGGGAAGAGGATAAACAGCATGCCAGTTGAACAGCTGTTTACCCCTGCCCAAAGGTAACCAGATTTCTATCACTGACCTCTTAGCCAAAACAAACACCCATCTCCTAAATCACACAGAACTGGACAGTCACAGATGTGCAAGCCATAAAGAAGAATGGAGCAAACTCGCAGAAATGAATAAACCTGAAGGTCAAGAACAAGGCCAGACAGAATTCCGTATTGATAAGAATCCAGTGCTGAGAGTTAGCAAGAAGGGGGCACACAGAAGTGTGAAAGGGTGGCAGAAAAGCAGCGTTCAGAATCTGGGCACTTTACAAGCAATCTGCTCATTCAGACAATAATACAGTCATTCAGCTTCTCACAGATACTTTCCCAGCACACCCAGGACAGTGACTCAGTAAGGGAGTGTTAATAACCAGACCAGCTTCAGAGATGTGGGTGGGTAGGGGCTAGAAGGACGGGCACTGTTCCAAGCAAGTCAGCAAAAGGGTAGGACAGGTTTATTCAAGGGAACAGGAAGGCGAGAGGGCAGGAGAAAAGGCATCAAATTAAGGCACTAGAAATAAAGACTTCTCCTTTCTTAAAAAAATGAATCAGATCTGAACAAGGGGTTGACATGTTTTTATATTCTCTTTTAACCTGTATGTTCCCTTCCATCTCCTTTTCTCTCTTGAGAGTCATTTGTTAGAGAAATCAGGACACTGGTCACTGATGAAAGGTGAAGAGCACTGGCACAGGGCCAGGATGGTACCCAGCAGTGGGTACCTCAGCTTTTTCTGACATTCCTGCCTTCGTGCCCCTCTTGTCAGTAACGCTAAATTTCAGAGCCCAAAAAACCTGGGGTAAAATCCTGGCTTGTTATTTACTTGCTATGCGCTCTCAGTAAACAAAGGACATATTCATACCTGTCAGTTAGAAAATGAAGATACCTATTTGGCAGCATTGTTTCAATAATCAGAAAGAATAGGTGACAAGCCTCTGTCACAGTATCTGACATTAAATACATATTCTGGGATAAAATGGAATGAGAAGATAAAATAGCTTCATCTTTTTCCAGGTGCTGGGAGCAGTTTTAGTCTTTGCTCAGCCTCACCCCCTCTTACCGCTGCCCTCAACCTAAATACAGAATAAAGTGCAGACTTCTAAGCCATTCTCTGTAACAAAGGATCCTAGAAATACCCTCCATTTTATTTTGGGTTTTGGGAGGGGAAGTAACGGGGTAAAAGCATAACAAAGAGAACAGATGGAATGAACACCCAGCCCCCAGCCTGAATCTGCAGATGCAGCTGCTAGTTTTCGTCACACTGCTGTTTTTTTCCTTTCTTTGTTCCTAAGGTGGAAGCCAGGATAGGGTGGGGAAGAGGGGGGAGAAGGGGTGGGGATGAGGCCAGAACCGTCATCAGTTACAGAAAGTCACCTGATAGTCTCCTCCAATCCCTGGTCTCTGACCTCACAATATGGAACCTGAGCCAAAATGGCTCAACTGCGCACACCCCGTGGCTGAAAAGAAAAATGCAACCAGAGCAGGAGGAAAGAAAGCTGAATAGGAAAAGGGGGATTTGAAGGATTTGAGCAGATGTTCTTACAAAGAAGAAATTTAAACACACAAAGACAGGCAGACAGAAGAGTGTCTAATCTTCTCATCTAACAGATCCAAGAGAAAACACTCACGATTTTTAGAACAGAGCTGGAATCATTGTGGGATTAGGAGAGAAGAATGACCATCCCATCTTGCAGATGTGGGGCTACCAATGCCCTTTTGTTGTATGACTGGGGTTCTGAGGTTCCCTTACCCAGGGGGGTACACAAAAGAACAAATAGTCTTTTAAATAGTCTGACTTTTCAAAGAGAAGCAGGCTAGGATTACTAGGGAGAGTGAAGTAAAAGATGCTGTTACCTGCTCCACAGAACTGGATAATAGCACTCCAATTTCTCTGCAAGGATTCATTTATTAGGTCCAAATACTTCTAGAAACCTCATTTTCACACATCCTGGCCACTAGCAAATTTCCTTTTTAACCCTTTCGTCTCCTATTATAAAAATAAGATGACCACAGTAAAGTTGAAGGGAAAAAAATCCAACACCCTAATAAAATCTATTACAGTATTCTGGTATATTTCCTTTCAGACTTTTACTCTGCATTTTCCCCCCATAAAACACAATTGCAATAAGGGTTGTATATGACTGTTTCCTGCTTTTTCCCACATAACACTGTATCATAAGCACTCTTCCATGTTGCTCCAAAGGTGATGGGCCAGAGTCATAAAATGGGACCATCACAGGATACTCAGTTCTACAGGAATTTTCTCCAGAACAAAACTACATAGGAAGGCCATGCCCTTTCAGGGGTAGTGACACAAAGCTCTGCTCCTGCTCCAGTGAAGTAGCTGGAGGTCTGGAGGGCCCTTAGCAGAAATTCTCAAGTCTCTCTTCCCCACACCATATTGGCTGTAAGGCTCTAATATGAATTGTTGCGTCTTCAGAGTTGGTGTGGGTAACTAACTGTTCAGTTGTTACATGAAGTTATGTAAGAAAAGCAGGGAGAACAAAATAGAACATGTGCACACTAAGATGCAGTGAGATCAAACGGGTTACTGCAGGGACTGTTTCCAAAAACGGACGGATTACTTCATTACTGTACATATTTAGGTCTTATTGTAGTGTTTTATTATAAAAGTGACAACTAGAAAGTTTTAAATTTACAATTTTTTAAAATGAGAAAGATCTTTATGTACTAATAAGAAAAATCTCCAGGATACAGGAGCAAGGTATAGAAGAGTACAGATAGCACTTCTGGTAAAGGGAGGGAAGATAAAAATATTTATTAGTATGTGCTACAAAGGCAGTTTTCAAAAACACTGAAAGAAACTAATAAAAACGGCTACTCCTAGGGAGGCCCCTGGCGTCCAGGGGGTAGGACTCAGTGCTTTCCCTGCCGTGGCCCAGTTTCAATCCCTGCTCAGACAACTAGGATCCCACAAGCTGTGCAACTCAGCCAGGGACAGAGAAGGTTGGGATGGATGAATACTAGGAGGGGAATGAGACTTTTTAAAATATCATCTTGACTTCTGAAGTACTTATATTGTCTGCATAGAAAATGAGGTAACACAGAAGCAGAAATAAAAGCCCCAGAAGAAACATTCTATAGTGAAGACACCCTTGGTACTCCCTGAAAACTAGTATGTCCTTATGTTTGGAGGGACTTTGTCTCCTACCAGCAGAAAACCAAGTTCAGACCCAATGATTTCCAAGGACTATAAGGGATCCTCAGAACAGTGCTTTCCCCTTGAGGCAGCAGTGCCAGCCTCCAGTAAGGAGCCCAAGAGCACCAATCCCCCTTTTGCAAAACCCGCCCAAAGCCCAGTTCTGCTCTGACACTTCCTGAGACCCCGTCCCTCTGACTAAACACATCACTAATCTCTACCGACTCCAGGTGTCCATGGTGAGAGAATAACCAAACGTGTGAGTTAGAGTTCTTTCCAGTCAGATGCAATATCCTTCCATCATGATCTGGACCCCTTCCAGGCCCTCACAACTCCATCTCTGTTGTACAGGCCTGAGAGGGCTCTCACCAGCTCCCCTCCACCCACCCTATCCAGGCCAGACAGTTTCTCAGTACTTCCCAGCTACCTCAGTGACTCCAGAGAAGTTCGTGAGAACCTTACCTTCTAAGATGCCTACTGAGATCTGGCTGGGAAGATGGCAAGAAAAGAAGTTTGTAAAAGCAAGTGTGGTAGCAGTTAATAGAAAATGTCATATTGTTTCCTAACTGATTTGCATGCCTCCATAAAAACAAGGATAACTGTACAATATTCACTCTGACAGAGACATCAAAAATGTTACTATCAGAAAAAGTAAAAGGCAGCTTTCAGACTATGGCAGAGAATGGAAGACAGCGAGCAGAAAACAGAAAAAGAAATAAACACTGAGGAAATGGATTGAGCCATATTAATGTATCTCTAACAAAAGGATTATATAAGGAGCTTGTTAAAAACATACCCTTCTATAGTCCCTGTAATTCAGAATCTCTGGAGGTATAGAGCCCAGGTATTTACCTCCTCATGTAATCCTTATGAGCACTCAAGTTTGGGAATTACTGGGAGAAATAGATATTTACAGATAGGGACTAACTGCACTATGATGATAGGAGCTGAAGCAATATTCATCCCATACAGGATGGCATAAGTCTCAGACAGTGCCATACAAAAGGACATTTTGTCAGAAATCACATCTGGAATCTGTAAGTAATGGGAGATGGGACCCTGAGTTTAAAAGCTACAGTTGCAGTCTGTGTGTCTAGAACAGTAACAGAGGCACACACTAAAGTCTGAATAGCTAGAGAGAAGCTCTAAAAATGGGATTATTTTAAGATAATCAGAAGTTAATAAATGACAGAAGGGCTGACTATAAAAACCTTCCTGCACCAGCAAATTCTACCCAAGGCAGGCTAGGGGAGTTCCCTGAGGAAACTAATGCAGCACAGCACCTGGGAAACTATCAGTGAATAATCAGGGGGCAGTTCTATCACTGCCTGTGCTTGTGCCTGAAGTGCCTATTCAGTAGAAAATGAGACAAAGATGATATTATGAATGTGTATATAGTGGGATTACAAATATATACATATAATGAACTACCAAAATGGTAAAATATCAATATAAGCCTTTCTTTAAGTCCTCTGAAAGGAAGACTGTTTTCATAAAGCTATCAGACTAAAACGAAAACAAAACCAAAAACATTCTCCAGCCTCTGGGTCCCCAGAGAACAATCATATAACATTGCTCCTATAGGAATATAAGCGGCAACGCGACAAGATCCTTTTCTTAAAGGGCAAGCTACAGCTTCCTGTCTTCATTTTACTTACAGTCCTCCAAGTGAATTTCCTGACCGGTAGAGGGCAGCACACCACGAAGTGTGTATTTGAACACAACAGAGGTTGCCGCTCTCTAACGTGACTGCATCACTACCAGACGTAACAATGACACAGCTAAAATAGAAGAGCTCCATGTGCCATCTGGTGGCGAAAAAGGAGAAGCGCACACTGCAGATAAAACATATCAAATTCCTCTAGTTTAGAAAGAATTAAAGTTAATTCGCTTTATCTGATGACATCCTTCCTCAAATCTACACGAGTAAGTCTTCTGTGGAATCTGTATCAGCAGCCTTCATGCATAAGTTTTAAAGTTTTACATCAGTTTAGCTCTCTATCCCCAAATACCTGTTGTAAGCAAGGGGCAACTCCTAACTCCTGGCCCCACTGTATGGAATAAGCAGCATAAAACTCAGGACAAAACAAGCAAACCAACACAAACTGTTCAGCTGTCAAAACAAGAGTGAGATGTAGATAAATAGCACCAAAGAAAGCTTATTCAATAAAAAAAGAAAAATACAGTATAAGAACCATAAATTTAGAATGGAAAGGTATCTTTAGGTTTATCTATCTCATTTTACAGGTGAGGAAAGAGTCAAGGTAGGAAGGATAACCTTTGGTTCAATCTCATGAGTGATCAGATAACAAGGTTAACACTTTTGCCTAATGAGAAATTACCCAGTTTGGAAGGAAGTATAAACTGGTACAATTCTACACCTAGTAATTTGGGTCCAGAAATTTTATTTTTAATCATTTACTATGCAGAAATACAAGTATGCAGGGATAAATAGAAAATGTTTCTGGCAGCATTGCCTGTTATATAAAAATTAGTAATTGAAATTCTTAATAAAGGATCATCTTGTACTATTTTATCTGACAGAATTCAACCATCCATTAGAAATAATGAGGTAGAATACGAAAAAATATATGTATAACTGAATCACTTTGCTGTAGACCAGAAACTAACACAGCATTGTAAACAACTTCTACTTCAATTTAAAAAAAGAAAAATGAGGTAGACCTGTATCTAATGATATCAAGAGATGCTGAAACATGTTATGCAAAATACAGAGTAGTATATACCAAATGGGATCATACACATCTCATTAAAAACATATTCCCTCACATTTCTATAATGTTATCTTTTAATTCCTCTGCCCCTTAATTTTCCAGTAAGGTTCTATTTGAAAAGTCCCCACATTTTCTTCCCTGAACTAAAGAAGAAAAGGATTTTGCCTATTCCTTTATTAGAATAACATATACATATGAAAGGTACCTGGTCACTCTGAGAGGTGAGAAGGAGAATTTATACTTTCAGTGTGTTCTATACATTTGTTAAAGTGAAGATATCATGTTAGACCAGAAACTGGCTTTGAACAGGAACATAGTCACAGAGGAGGACACAGAAAGTAGGTAAAAAGAATGGTGGGAGTCTGTGTAACTTCCTCTTCTGATTGTTTCCATTTTTTCAGTGAAGTAGGAGAGTAGGAAACTGAATGGACTAGAAATGTTTAATATCTGATCACCTAGCAAGGCCAAGCAACAATGCAAATTGAGCAGAGGAGAGGCAGGGAAAAGAACAGCCAGCGAGGCAGGAGAAAGAGACTGTGCTGTCCTGAGAGCCAAGCAAGTAAAGTGTATCAAGGAGAGCAGGTTGTATCCTTTTCTCCAGTGTGTTTGCTTGCACAGCTACAGGTGCAAGATGGACAGACGGAATCAACCAGGACTGTGATCCTGCCAACCAAGCATGATGAAATGAGAGAGAAAGAGGGAAGGATTATTATAATTTTGATGATAATTTTACCTGAGGAGAGTGAAATCTTCTAGGAGGTGAGGGATGGTGAAAAAAGGATTAATGAAGAGGCTTCCTAGTAGGTTCAGGACTTCCCTGGTGGCTCAGACGGTAAAGCACCTGCCTACAATGCGGGAGACTGGGGTTTGATCCCTGGGTCGGGAAGATCCTCTGGAAAAGGAAATGGCAGCCCACTCCAGTACTCTTGCCTGGAAAAGCCCATGGAAGGAGGAGCGTGGTAGGCTACAGTCCATGGGGTTGCAAAGAGTCAGACACAACTGAGTGACTTCAGTTTCTTTCCTAGTGGGGTTGGAAGATTGCTGGGGTTAGGGTACCAAAGACAGTGAGGTAAAAAGATGGAAGGTGGTGCTATTAGGAAACACCCTCTCGTCCTTTTTCTGTTTCTAAACTTAAATCCGCAGAACCCTGTTTTTAATTTGGGGACCATATCTTGGGTTCTCTAAAACCAAACTACTTTAGCATTTTATTTTATGCTGTTCCTATGGTTCAATTTCTCTTCACTTAGCTTTCTATCTAGTTGTTACTACAGTGATGGATACATATACATATTTTGGGACATGAATTGTATCTTACACAAGAAAAAAAAAAGGTGGGTAGTTTGAGATTGCAGAGGGGCTGCAGTTCTGGTGATGATGATAATTCAGATGTGTGAGATGGGGTGGAGGACAGATCACTGGAAAAGAAGAGTGCAAGGAAATGTGAGGCCAGAATATTGACAGGGTCATGATCCTTCTGTATAGAAACCGCTAAGAATTAAGACAGAAGCAGTCCTGGAGTACTGCAGAGGAGGAATAACTTGGGGTGTTAGTAGATGACAGCAAAGAGAGAAACTGGTTGATTATGATTCCATGTAATGAGATTCAAAATTACGGGTTTTTAGGAAAGAAAAAGATGGACTGATCTGAAAGTGGCAATGAAGAACAAAGGGGACATGGACCCTATACACTGGGGTGAGGAGTATGAGAGGAACGAAACAACACATGAGAGGGAAGAGGGAAAGCAGTGTTGAGGGAAAGCCAAGTTGCTGTTACAGCAACAGAGTAAAGTTATGACACAGGAGATTCTGTTAGTAATGGGCCATGAATTCCAGAGGGCACAGTGGACGCGTTTCAAGAGCTCAGATGAGATGGGAGGAGGCGGCAGAATAGGAGACACACAGAACCTTATAGAGATTTGAGTATGGAGATGAGGACAACCTGGGAGACTGGGACTTCCCGTGGTGAGTGACATAAACCAACATAAATGACACAACATTAGATTCAGTGGGTTCAAGGCAAACAGTGACCGCAAGGTTTGGAGTACAGTGGGTATGTGTTGTGGTTCTTTTACACTACTGATGATGGAAGATCACAACCCAGAGAAGGTGTGGTACTTATTCCACAGGCAGGAGCCCTTATAACACTAGGTGACACAGGTAGATTTATGTTTTTAAATCACAAGGGAGTATTATCTGATATTACAGAACTTCCCAACTGCTCTGTGCTAACACTCTGACCCTGCTCAAAATCCAAGACAAATTAGTAATTAAAAGACAAATGTTCACTTGAACAGCACTTCTGGTCCTAATCCTATACTCCTGAGAGGGTACGGAACTCATGAAACAAGCCACCTTTCTGCAGAAAGACTCACTGAGTAAGGTAGAGCGTGATGAACTCTTAGAAAACCTTATTTCTAGAGGTTAAAGTTCCAGAGGCTGTAAAGATTCACTAGGATGTTTTCTGATAAAGATCCAAATGGGTGGGTGCCACCTAGTGGACAGAAGAGGATCACAAGGAAAAGACCCTGGGGTCCCTTTAGGGAAAGATGGGGTTGCTTCAACACAGGCACCTAATGCTGCCTGAAGCCTTAAGCAAGCAGGTTCTGGGCCAGCAGGAGACAGATAAACCTACCACTTGTTATCAATAGTTCTGACTTGGACTACAGCACAAACCTTGGAATCCGGACTCACGTAGTCAAATCCTAATTAGAATACTGTTATTTATGAAATCCTCAGCTTTTTGTCAGGATCTTAATTTCAAAATTAAGAGCTTTTTCAAAATTACTGACACTAACCACTAACTTGTAGAACTGCTCTGATGCTCACTATTCTGGAAATGCACCTCACACTTTAACAGGGCAAGGGCTGATGCCACATACTGTCCACCACACACCTACTAAGGATGATTATTAGCCTGTGGATCTTGTAAGTCCAGAAGTTTTTTTGGAAGGAAGAAATAAACCTAAAAAGAAAAACATCACTGTACTCAGAACATCAGTTTTCACTTACCAGCCTACGTTTTAAGAAGCTATACTTTTTTAATGGAAACATGATTATCTACAAGAAAGAGTAAGAGTTAGAAGAAAAAGCACAATGAAAAACTAAAACTAGTTATTTGTATAACAAATAATGACCTGAGGCTACCATGGTGATGAAAATGCTCCCAAAGAGAAGATGAACAAGAATAAAATTTAACTACTGAACATGTTCTCAGGAATTCAAGAAGCAGATTCAATACAGAAACTATGATAAAAGATTCCTTGCTGATCACCCTAAGGAAAGTGAGAGTGAAAAAGGACTAGATGTTTTACAGCACTGCCTATCAAATCAAAATTCAAAATATTCTCTGTCAAGGAATAAATCAAAAAAGTAAATCCTTGATTTACAGAAAGTCAGGAGATCAGAAACAAAAGAATAATCCTAAAGAGAAAAATGCATAAAGGATTCTGTAGTATCAATTTGGGGACCACTTCCTCTCTCTTCGGGGCTTTCCCGGTGGCTCAGAGGTTAAAGCGCTGCCTGCAATGCGGGACACCTGGGTACGATCCCTAGGTGGGGAAGATCCCCTGGAGAAGGAAATGGCAACCCACTCCAGTATTCTTGCCTGGAGAATCCCGTGGATGGAGAAGCCTGGCCGAAAGAGTCAGGCACGACTAAGCGACTTCACTTTCACTTTCCTCTCTCTTAGCTCTTCTCTTAGTAAACAGCACACATCTTCCTGAACCTTAATGAAGCAATGGCTGGAGACCTCTGACTACAAGAGGCAGATGTCAAGAATAAGGTGGATGTTGTCTTTAATGGTCATTTCTGGAGGAGCCAGTCACTACATGGGAGGTTTCAGGTATCACTAAAATGTAAGAGGAATACTGCCACACTTAACAAACAGCAGAGTTGTGTTTAGCAAGTGAGAGAGGAAACAATGTAATATTATGAAAACCTTGATGACTTCCTCATCAAGACTGGCAACTGCTGGGATGAAATCAACTAAGCAAGATGTCTACTGTACTAGACACGCATTCTATACTTCTCCAGCTGGATTAGTTTGACTAGAGTTCAATATACTGTAATCAGAAAATGGCTTCTCTTCTTCAACCCTAAATATCTGATATCTTACTTTCCCTAATCGAATGTTGCTCCTTTTTTGTACTCATGAGTCACTTTCAATTCAAGAATACTGGTGCCATGATGAATGAGGTGGTAGCAGAAGCCAGCATATCCCCACCTCTTCAAGCTTTCATCTGGATCTCAGCCTTCAGAAGCTCTTAAGAGCAGGAACATACACATCTGGAAAGGAGAGAGCTAAAGCAGGACTTTGGAGTCACAGTCTGGAGTCTGAATCCTGCCTCTGGCACTTACCATAGAGCCTTGAAAAAATTATTTAACCAATATCTCTACGTCTTCACCTGGAAGATGAAATAGTTAGAGTGGTAATGGTGACTCAAACGACAAAGAATCTGCCTGCAATGCAGGAGACTTGGATTTGATCCTTGAGTCAGAAAGATCCCCTGAAGCAGGGAATGGCTACCCACTCCAGTATTCTTGCCAGGAGAATGCCTTGGACAGAGAGGAACCTGGCAGGCTATAGTCCATGGGGTCACAAAGAATCAGCCACAACTGAGTGACTAACACTACTACTACTGAGTATTTACTTATCATTTAATTATAGCATCAATATTAAGACTGTGAATGAGAGACTTGGTTACTGAAACTGGTTACCTACTTGAAAAAAGGATTAAGAATGAAGGTATTCTGCAATATCATGCTAGAGATGTTCAAAGAACCAGAAACCTTGCCTTCACACTGAGGACTCAATCCTCTGAGTCCTCACCTCTGAAGTTTCTATAGCTTGAAATTCTTTACCTGATGAAAACCTAAACTCTAAGAATCCTAGTCTTTTTTACTAAAATGTTTTTGGGGGGCCAGGTTGAAAGAAAGGGGCTACCTGGGAAGAGTTTGTATTAAGTTTACCAACCAGAGCACCAAGAAGGGGAGGCTCAAAACTGCTCAGGAAAGGCAGAGCAGGTGAGCCCCCTGGATCACAGTGCAGCTGAGGCACTGGGTCCACACACAGCACCTCCACCTGCTACTTGGATGTCAAAGCAACTATCCTGTCCCCGAGAAACACACATTAGAACCAGCCCTGACATTCAAATACTCTTAAATCACCACAGATTTGCAGAATAAGTCAAAGGGAAGGAAAGCAATAAAATATAGAAGAAAAAAAAAAGTCAAAGTCAGTAAAACACTGAAAATCAAAAGAAGAAATAATTTTTAAAGGAAGAAGTGTTTGTTTTGGGTGGGAAGATAATTGGAAACATAGAGGTCTAGTGTTGGTTGATGACAAGTAGGAAAGTTTCATTGTATGGGAGTGTTGCAGATAACTGTTAAGAGTTGGGTAAACTATAAGTACTTATTGGCAGGGAAAAAAATCTCCCCCAGGAATTTCTTAAAGTGATTAAAATTTAGGCTGTTTAGAAAATTGCTCATGTTTTTAATAATTTTCAAGACTACCCTCTCTAGTGCTTCTTAATAAAAAATACTGGGAAATTAAGACAGGGTGACAATTTAACACCTGAAAGTCCTAACTATACAGATATTTAAAGGCTAGCTAGAACTGTCCTTCATCAAAGTAGCAAGAAACTATTAATGATGATTATTACTGCATGAAAATAAAAACTGACACTAAATTGACTAATTGACACTTACTCTTTTCAGATTAAGATACAACTATTTCTAAGAATAATTTAAGGGGGTGGGGAAGCCAAAGCTGCCAGGAAGTTAGAATCATCAGTGACTAGAAAGTAGTTTCCAGGGCAGAAACTGAGACTAAAGAACATTGAAAAGTTTGGTTACACTGTTGAAAAATAATAAAAAATGAGATAAGGTCTTGCTTAGTATTTAAAAAACATTATATACCAATTCAAAGTGGGAATGTAATGCCAAGGAAAACCACTAAGCTGAAAAAAACTCTGCTGCAATCAACAGCAGTACAAATGTACAGAATAAAAGAAGGATGGTGACAGAGCAGGGAGGAAAAGGGACCCCGTCATTTGCAGCGGCACTCATGGCAGCCACCAGAAAGAAAGTGATACCAGAAGCCAATACAGGGACAGATTCTGTGAGCTTACAAATTAGCAGATTTGATGTTGATCTTCATTGTTAACCAGTTGCTGATATTCTAGAGTAGTATAAGTGGTCCTTATCACAGCGTTTTTAACTAAGAGGGTGGAAGTAGTTTTCTGGGCTGAACTTTAGTTCAGAAGGTGATAAATCTCTTAGAGGAAAAGGCAACTTTGCCCTGAATGCTAGGGCAGCAGGACAGCACTGTGATCTCTGACTCCCAGATACACACACACCTAAGGGCTGCCAGCAGCATGGGCTGTTTTGGGTTTTTGTTTTTATTTTGGCCCTGCCATGCTTCCCTGGTGGCTCAGACGGTAAAGAATCTGCCTGCAAGGAAGGAGACCTGGGTTCAATCTCTGGGTCAGAAATTTCCTCCAGAGAAGTGAACGGTTACCCACTCTAGTATTCTTGCCTGGAGAATCCCATGGACAGAGGCTACAATCCATGGGGTAGCAAACAGTTGGACATGAGTGAACAATTAACAGAGGTATGCCATGTAGCATGTGGGATGATGCCCCAACCAGGGACCAAACCTGGGCCTCTGCAGTGAAAGCACCGAATCCTAATCACTAGGCACCAGGGTACTCTCTCCAATAGATTTCTTATTAGAACAAAGTGCAGTCTAGTCTCATCAGATCACTTAAGGAAAAAGGTAGTAACTGTCTTTAAAAATGCTTATTTACTGATGAAGGGGAATGCTCTCAGCTGCACTCAGTTGTTATCCCTAGGATCAAAATAAACCTCTAAATAAACAAAAAAGCTGGTAGACGTTGGAAATACAAAATTATTAGGTTCTAACTGTCATTAGGTAATGACAATATTTTTCAAATACTGCATCCCTCTGGGGAAATAACTACAATGCCCCATCACAAAAGAGCGTGAAACCACAAGAATTAGGAAGTGAAGAAAGAAAAGGCCAAAAGAGATCAGCTCTTCTAAAATAAAAGGGAAGATACAAAAGTGAAGATGAAAAGCAAAAATTTATATGAAAAGACAGACTAGAAGTCAGGATCCCTGGATCTGGTCATACAAACTTTGGCAAGCTACTTAACTAATCAGTCTATGAACACTATGGAATGGAGATAACATACACCTTGCCTATCTCATAAGGTTTCTTTGCAGGCTTAACAGGGTAAAATATGTTCAAGAACTTTCAAATTTGTAAAACACAACACAAATGTAAAGTAATAGCATTATGAGCTGTCCCTCACCTTCCAAAGAAAGAACAAGTATATGGTAGCTTTGACTTAAAATAATTTTCGTCCCTGTCAGTTAACATCAGTTACTGGTCCCTCTGGACTCTTAAAAAAAACTAGCAAAAGAGAAATCAGTCCCCAGTTTCTAGTCTTAGTTTTCAAAGAGAAATTCCTTTACATCTGTTTCACTGTTTTCTCTAATATTCAAGAGACCCAACTACATGGCTCTTCGGTACTCTTACCTTTTGAAGCTGCAGGAGCAAATGGCCAGGAAGGAGAAAGCATCAGATATTGGAAAGAAATGGAAAAAAAAAGGGGGATCACATATGGTTCTCTGTTATTGTACAAAGACAGTTGCTCAGCCACCTGACCTACTAATACTAAGGACTCTGCCCAACTCTGATCAACTACGTATATAGGTTTGAGGATGGCGCCTTAAAGGCAGTGCCAGAAACCTTTCAAGATGGGCCCAGCCTGAGCTCTGTGATGTTAATCTCACATCCCTACATGCTCCACTGACATAAAATACCTACGTGCACAAAAACTGGGGGGACAAAACACCTACATGCAACAGTTCTCTTTGTCAATTCCAGCATCCCCAGAACACAAGACCAAACTTACTTTCTTCTGAATAGGAACCCCCAGCTCTCTTCAGTCCTCAACCAGGGAAGGGAAAGAAATGGGAGACCACCTTAATGAACCTTCTAAGTCCTAGTCTGGCCCCCAGTCCTAAATCTGACCCTTTGCCAGAAAGAGGAAAGGACTCACTCTTGGTCTGGGCAGAAAAGGTACTGGTAAGTTTGGCGAAAAGTTCACTGTTCTCAAATCGGTCCTCCTTCACCTTTGTCCAGAAGCAGTCTTGGGAAAGGTCCTCAGCAACAAACTGTAGATACAGGTAGGTATTAAGAGTTACTAAGCTGAGCTCTGTACTTCCCATCCTAGAAAACTGATTGAGATGCAAAAGCAGCAGCTGGCTGGTCACTGTCAACATCTTACTAGAGCAAGACTAACCTGAGACACAGAATAGCTATGCTCTTTGTGGTGGACCAGATGATGATTCCAGCTTGTGTGTTTATTGGTATTTATTCAGAAACTAGACTCGGATATGCTGCTTATCCTCCTTCTAATCCCAAATGCTCTACTTTTAGAAGCAATAAGGCTTTATTTTACATCTTCCCTTGCTTTACATTACACTTGCCCCATCAATGTGGCTAAATGTACCAAATTCGTTCATTTTATGAACAAATCCCTAAGTTCCTTTATTTTCACTTGGTTTCCAAAAGCAAAGGACTGATGTAGAATCATAAGGGTCTCAAACACATACCATACCTGTGCAATCATATCCCGTGTAACTCATTTACTGGTGGGCAGAGGTGGTAGGGGGCTGTATCCATAAATCTATGACTTTTGGATCAGTAAAATTATCAGTACCTTGCAGATCAGTGAAATGACTATTATCAAACTGTGCGGTATCATTGCACTCATATTCTCAGTGAAAAGGGCAAAAAACATTAACTGTAGGATAAGTTTAGGTTTTCTAGCAGAGTACAGGCTCCAAGAACTCTCCCAAGTGATATCTCGCATGCAGGACATGTCTATTATCTGCTGAATAAACATATGCATGAGTGGAACTTGAAGATATACAGATGTGAACCATAAGAAAGGGGAGTCCAACCATGCACAAAACACAAAGTAGGAAGCTGAAGGGTTTTTTTCTTAACCTACTAATGAAGAGATGGACAGAAATTCTCACCTTGGACCAGTTTGGCCTCCGGAGCTGCACCTCTGGCTTGTAAAGTTTCTTTGGGGTTAATCCAAACGGCAGAACTGGGGCTGCAGGAACTCCAAAAGGGAGAGGTGGAGGAACCCCAGGGCCTCCAGGAAATGGAGGGGGTGGGGGGATTCCACCAGGAAAAGGGGGAGGGGGAGGCGGCACTCCTGGTCCTCCAGGCAAGGGAGGAGGGGGTGGAGGGATGCCAGGGCCCCCAGGCAGGGGAGGAGGTGGTGGGGGGATGCTAACACCTCCAGGCAAAGGGGGAGGAGGGGGTGGGGGGATGCCAACACCTCCAGGCAAAGGGGGAGGAGGGGGTGGGGGGATGCCAACACCTCCAGGCAAAGGGGGAGGAGGGGGTGGGGGGATGCCAACACCTCCAGGCCCAGGGGGAGGAGGGGGTGGGGGGCTGCCAACACTTCCAGGCAAAGGGGGAGGAGGAGGGGGGATGCCAACACCTCCAGGCAAAGGGGGAGGAGGAGGGGGGGGGATGCCAACACCTCCAGGCAAAGGGGGAGGAGGAGGGGGGGGGATGCCAACACCTCCAGGCAAAGGGGGAGGAGGGGGGATGATAGGACCCCCAGGTGGGGAGAGGAAAGCACACTCAGGTAGAGGAGGAGCAGGAGGTGGTGGAGGAGGACTGGCCCTGGCCTCAGGAAGGGGGGGTGTGGGCACTGACACAGGGGGTGCAACAGGCCCAGAGTCACCAGGTAAAGGAAGAGCAGGGGGAACAGCAGCACTGCTAGGAGGGCCTACAGCAGTAACTGCAGCAGAGAGAGAAGCCACTTCTTTCTTGGCATCTTCCAGTTCCTTGGACAGCTTGGCGACCTACAAAAACACCACCAAGAGGAATATGTCTCACTCCACTTCAGGGACCACTGGAAAGAACCTAGGAAATTATTTGATCCAAACTTCTCATTTTACACATGAAGGGAATAAAAACAGTTAGTTGACAGGCTCCACCTAAAGTCACAGAGCTACTTAGCAACAGAGACAAAACTAGAATTCAGGTTTTCATGTTCTTAGTTCAGTATGCTTTGCATTAAGAAGGCAACTTCAAAGTTTATGTTAAACTCTCCCTTTGATTAGAAATTGCAAAGATCAAGTAAACCAAATATTCTAGTTATATAATTAACATATGTGCTATAAATGTAGTAATATAAACACATAAAGTGATCAAGTTATCAAGTATAACAGATCATATAAATATTTATAACTGCAGGCAGAGTATGCAGGCATAGATCTGTCCAGAGATGACTAACGTAAGAAAAATTAGTAAATAGAACAGTTTATTTAGTATTTACTCCTAAATTTACTAGAATATTCCTAAATTACTAGAAATATTATCTTTATCTCTGGGTAGTTCGGTGACTCATTTTATTCTTTGTGTTGTTCTGTATTCTCCAAATTGTCTTTCTTACGTATTACTTATCCCCAAAACAGTTCATGATTTAAAGAATATGCACCACCTAACTAGATTACCTATTAGTATCTGAACTCTTCCTAGTTGTAAGATGAGAGAGTCCTGCTCCAACACAGGCTCACCCTGAAGCTGCTGATGGCAGTCCCAGGTTACTCTGCCTTCCCTATTTGGACATTACCTCTCCTGTGAGCTGAGACACTTCTGCTTCCAGGTCCTGTTTCTCCGTGGCAATTTTCTGCTTTTCAGAATCCAATGCATCCTTTTCTCCCTGAATATCCTGGAGCTTCTGCTCAAAGTCACTTTCCATCTTTTTCATTTCCACCTGGAGCTCATGTCGAGCTGTTAACTCGGAGTCCAGCTAGAAGAGAAAGAAATCAGGTTCTCCATCTCAACAAAAGTCCAGTATTATTCCCCATAATTTACTGTTTTGTGTTAATCCTTGATCTGTTGAGCTCACTGACCCAAGGAATGCCTGGGAAAACAGGCCACTATGATTTTGACCTTAAAATCAAGCTTAAAGGAGGGGGAAGCCAGGGATTATTTCCATAGACTATCAATACTTGGGAGTGATTTTTTAAAAAAGCCACCACCACCAAGATTTTAAGCACATTTAACCAGGACAGCTAAGGTGCACAGTCCCAACAGTCTCAAGGATCAAAAAGTTATCAACAATAGGAGTCCTTAATCAAAGAGAAAAAGAATTCAGACATATTCCAGTTCCGATTATTCTATGGCTAAGAGGCCTGAGACATCAAGTAAACCCAAGTGCTGACAACGTTATATGAGAGTTCCACCTGTCTTCCTCCTGCTCGGGGGCCCATGAACTGTGCAAACTCACAATGGACCAGCTCCTCATGATCACATCTATACCATGATCACACTTTCTCCACTGAATAACCTACACCAGAAAGGTTTCCCCAAGGAACTGCTATTGTGTGCTGAACGCTTTCAAAATATCATGAGTAACTGTGTCACATGTCAGAAAAATCAAAACCCTTAAACAAAGAAAGAAAGATATAGCTCAATTATTTTTGATCTCTCATACATACCTTTTTTTCCAGCTCTGTAGCTTTGGCTTCTGATTTCTCCACCTTTGTTTTATCAATCATTTGATCTAAAAAGAAGGCAAAGAGTCAGGAAGTCAAGTTCCCAATTCTCCCCTGCCCCTCTCACTAAGCCCTTACATATGAACAAAGGAGCAAAGATTGCCCTTTGGTTATTTTTCTTATCCTTCTTAATGTTCTGTATGGGACAAAGAAATGGAACTTTCAGCTAAGTTCAACATATAATTTCTGAGTGCCTGTTACACAGTATGGCCACCATGCTGGATGGCACAGAAAATGCCTACAAGTAGTACTTATGAATCTCTGGGACCAGCAGGAGTTAAGAGACAATACCTGAAGTCCCTTCAAAAGGTGGGGAGGTGTATGAGAAGGGATAAACTTTTAGAATTTTTTGGAAATAAACTAAAGGCCTGTATATTCCTAGCATAGATATTGTTATATCACCTAAGAAAGAGTGAAAATGGAAATACCCATGGGCTAAAAAACTACCTTCTCTGAAATCTTCACTGAAAGAAAAATGGAAAATGAAAGGTGGAAGCAATGTCTCACAGAACCAAATAGATGAATACACTTACCAATCAGTCCCTCAATATCAATCTGGAGGTGCCGACACTTGAAGTCAGGATCAGCCCCGTTCTTATGTAGAACTATCTGAGAAATACATTCTTCAATCAACTTATAGTACTGCGGTCTACAGAAGAACAAAACAAGGTTATTAATGGTAAACCAAAATATAATTTTGGTATTCAGAATCAAGAAAGGTAAATTGCTTTGACAATAGAAGGACCTGAGGATAAATGTCCTGGAAAAGACTTTTTCATAGTATTAACAGAGTACTGCTGCCATTCTAAGAAATCCCCCTCTTCCGCATCAGCTATGCACATCTACTTCAGAGAGTCAAAACTTCTTGCCATCTGTCTCCCAGTGCAAGTCATCTTCCATCTAAAATTCAAGCTAGACCCTACCTGTGACAGACAGTACTATTGCTAAATCTCTAGTCTATGGCTTGAATCTCATGTTCCAACATGAAAGAACTTTATACTGCTGCCTTCCTTGGCTATCACCTTCACCCCACCATGAAAGAGGGCAGTTCACTTGAATTTTGCTCTCTCCATTTAGGTTCAGATTAATCTTCCCAAAGGTATACCATCTCACCTGGCCTCATAGTCATTTCGGACTAAGAGTAAGTGCTGCAGGATAGACAGGAAGTGCTGCTCTGCCTTTGAATCCTTCACTGTGTTTAACAGAATCTGGAAGACTTCACTGAAGTCAGTGGAAAAGGAGAAGAGGCTAAGGAAAGCATATACTTAGAAAATATGTCTGACAGGTAGCTTGACAACTCTCATGAAAAGGAACAAGATGCCACTTCTATTCTAACAGCTGTTCCTTCTGTACACCCTGGCCTAAACTTTAAGCTATGTAAACTTCCTTTGGCCAGAGGACCAGTGAGTCAGTGGTACTACACACAGAGACAAAATGCCTAGTACTTGGCTTGAAAATCGAGCAATAGACAAAAAGAAAAAGGTAAGTGCCTCAAAGTCACTTGTGGAAAATACCGATAGGTAACCAAATTATTCCCCATGTCAGTCGCAGGGGCACATACAAGTTACAGCCCTATTCCCTGACTTACCTATGTCCTTCAAAAACCAGTTCCACATCTTAATAAGCTAAGCTATTGTGTTCTAGGAGATCTATACTAACTATGATGGCTGCTTCCATGCTGAGCAACCCTCAGGTGAGCTTTTCCAACTTCTCTAGTCCATGCTGAGGTAAATAAATCCACAGCAATCAAAAGACAGCTGCCTTACCTACTAAGAAGACAGACTAATGCCCTCTTCTGATCATCAATTCCACACCATTCCATACAGGGATCTATAACTGAAAACAACCGAATGTCTTATCTATCTTCAACCCAGTCAGTAAAAGGATATTCCATCTCCATTCGAATGTCATCCAGCCGTCCCTTCAGGTCATAGGAATCTTCTTCTCCTTGTTCATCAAATACAGTAAGCTGCACTCTCATATCATCATTTTCAATCTCTCTAAGGTCCTGTCAATGTCAGAAGAATAAGTCAGGGAACCCAGAAGTGCCTGATGCTGGCTAGAAACCCAAATATTTTACCCTGTTTTTTTGGTTTGTTTGGCCACGCTGCATGACCTGCCATGGTTGCCCAACCGAGAACTGAACCCAGGCCACAACAGTGAAAGTGCTGAATCCTAACCAGTAGACCACCAGGAAACTCCCTCAACCTGGTTTTTAAACTGAAAATGGAAGTTATCCCAGGGATGGTGGGGCTATAGGAACAGGAGGAACCAGCCCAGCCTTTCTAATGAAGAGCTGCCTCTCACCTGCAACACTTGGTGCAGCCCCAAGCGCATCAGTTCACTTCGGATGTGAACTCGGAAGTCAAGTTCTTCAGCTGGTGTTATGAGAGCATTGATGAGCTGTAGGCATCCCACCTAAGATAAGAAAATTCAGCAGCTGTGTCAATGTTAACTCCTAGAGATCAAGATCCCACTCTCTTTACATGCATTCTGAGGCCCCCAAATATTACCTAGAAGATGCAGTACAAAAACGACAAGAATGATTTTCTGTTACAGCAAATTAACCTGGTTTAAACACAGGTCCAGAGAGCTCAGAGGTCTAAAGAATTCTGGGGATTTGAAAGTGTAATTTGTTCTGGGCCTTGGTTTTCCTAGCTTGTAAATAAATACCATGCCTTTTTTCCACCTCGTAATGAGGAAAACAGTTCTTTCTCTGCTTTTTAGAGAGAAGAGTAACCATTTTCCCTTCAGAAAGAACTCTGAAATATAAAATACATTGTTGGTAACCACTCTATGTGTTCTTTTAAAAGGCCAAATGTAAAAAAAAAAGGTCAAATGAACTTCAGTCTTTCTATCTTGAATTCCACTTGTAGGCCATTTCACAGGTACACATGCCTTGAGAGCAATGGAGGTCCCACTTTTTAATCCATCCAGCAGTGGCTGAAAACGTTCCACCTCATCCATTTCAGCTCTTTCTGTCATCGCCTCCAAAACCCTTTCATTCCTGCCCAAGAGTGAGGAAAGGGAGAGAATTGGTCAGGTGCTCTGGTCAGGTAGATTACACAGGGGCACAGATCAGTTAGGAAACAGACAATATCAACATTCTAGATTTCTCATATTCTTCTTCTTATCATATAGAGCAGAGGCCAGATCACCAGGAAAAACTAAGGACCATCTCTTCAGAAAAATGCACTCCCTAAAAACACAGCCCTAGACTTCTATCCATATTTACCAAATTAAAACCCCTGTTCTAGGGCGTATAAATTGGACAACTCTTGGAGAGGCATTTAACAGTACCAATTTTTAATGCCGATGACATTGGCCTACTCCTAGAAAATCTACCCAACATAAGTACATAAATATGAAATAATATATATATATTGTACAAAGAATACATGTATGTGTGCTCAGTCATGTCCAACTCTGCAGTCCCATGGACGGTAGCCCACCAGGCTCCTCCATCCATGGAATTTTCCAGGCAAGAATACTGGAGCAGGTTGCCATTTCCTACTCCAGGGGATTTTCCCAACCCAGGGGGAAGTGTCTCTAGCATCTCCTCATTGACAGGTGGATTCTTTACCACTAGCGCCACCTTTCCTTAATTCTAAGATACCATCTTTTGGAGTGGCAGGTATGTTATAACTTAGTATATCTGTCTACGCTAGAAAATGATCCATGAAAAAAAAAAAAAAGAAAATGATCCATGAGACTACACCACACCGTTAACAGTGGTCACCTCTGTAGAGCAGGGTTTGCCAAAGGGATGACATTGTTTAATTGTACTTCATATATTTCTGTCTTGTTCGGAGTTTTAAAATAACCTTGTGTTATTTCTGAATTTTAAAATATGTAAAAAGAAACCCTTGTCCTAGACAATACAGACATTACTGGAGATCTAGGAGGCACTCTACTGTACCTTTGATAAGCAGCAGTACATGCAGAACAGCCTCTATCTCTTAACAAACATTCTTAAATATTAAGATTCACAGTGTTCACCTAAGAAATATAGTCTTACCTAGTATTTAAGAGTAAGTGGACACCCAAGCAACTCAATATTCCCCAAGACTAAGGAAGATGATAAAAAAGAAAATAGAAAAATCATTCCAGTCACATACATGTCCTCTGGCTGCGGAAGGATACAAAGAGCAGACAGCAGCTTAGCAGCATCAATCATCATGTTGGGAACAGCAGGATCCATGGCTCTGACCAGCAGCAGAATTCCTTCTTCTGTCTCCAACATGGTCTTGATTCCAAACTAGGAGAACAAAAACAGAAAAGGAAGGCTTAAAGATGAGAGCACCTAACCAGGGACAAGTTATGAGTTGTTATGGGTTGAATGGTATTCCTCCCAAAATCCGTATGTTGAAGCCCTAACCCCTAGTACCTGAGACTGTAACCTCATTTGGAAACAGGGTCACAGGCAGATGTAGTCAGTTAGATTACCATTTGGTCAGACTAGAGTAGGGTGGGTCCTTAACCCAATATAACTGTTGTCTTTATAAAAAGAGGAGATGTAGGCAAACAGGGAGAACACCACATGAACTCAAAGACAGAGATTGGGTGATGCATATACAAGTCAAGGAATCTCAAAGGTTGCCAGCAAGACACCAGAAGCTAGGAGAGAAGCATGGGACACCCCCTCCCTCACAGCCTTCAGAAGGAACCAATCCTGTTGACACCCTGATCTTGGACTTACAGCCTTTAGAGCTGTGAGGTAAATGAACTTCTGTTAAGACACCTAGTTTGTAGTACTGTGTTCTAGCAACCCTAGCAAACTAATAAAGGATAGAACATGCTTCCCAAAATAGCTAAACAAAAATGAGCATAGGAAAAATAATTTTCTAGCAGACACAAAAAGTAATGCTCAAAATTCGCCAAGCCAGGCTTCAACAATACGTGAACTGTGAACTACCAGATGTTCAAAATGGTTTTAGAAAAGGCAGAGGAACCAGAGATCAAATTGCCAACATCCGCTGGATCACTGAAAAATCAAGAGAGTTCCAGAAAAACATCTATTTCTGCCTTAATGACTATGCCAAAGCCTTTAGCTGTGTGGATCACAATAACTATGGAAAATTCTGAAAGAGATGGGAATACCAGATCACCTGACCTGCCTCTTGAGAAATCTGTATGCAGGTCAGGAAGCAACAGTTAGAACTGGACATGGAACAACAGACTGGTTCCAAACTGGGAAAGGAGTACGTCAAGGCTGTATATTGTCACCCTGCTTATTTAACTTATATGCAGAGTACATCATGAGAAACGCTGGACTGGATGAAGCACAAGTTGGAATCAAGACTGCCGGGAGAAATATCAATAACCTCAAATATGCAGATGACACCATCCTTATGGCAGAAAGTGAAGAAGAACTAAAGAGCCTCTTGATGAAAGTGGAAGAGGAGAGTGAAAAAGTTGGCTTAAAGCTCAACATTCAGAAAACTAAGATCATGGCATCCAATCCCATCACTTCATGGCAAACAGATGGAGAAACAGTGGAAACAGTGACAAACTTTATTTTCTTGGGCTCCAAAAATCACTGCGGATGGTGACTGCAGCCATGAAATTAAAAGACGCTTACTCCTTGGAAGAAAACTTATGACCAACCTAGACAGCATGTTAAAAAGCAGAGACATTACTTTGCCAACAAAGGTCTGTCTAGTCAAGGCTATGGTTTTTCCAGTAGTCATGTATGGATGTGAGAGTGGGACTATAAAGAAAGCTGAGTGCCGAGGAATTGATGGTTTTGAACTGTGGTGTTGGAGAAGACTCTTGAGAGTCCCTTGGACTGCAAGGAGATCCAACCAGTCCATCCTGAAGGAGATCAGTCCTGGGTGTTCATTGGAAGGACTGATGCTGAAGCTGAAACTCCAACACTTTGGCCACCTGATGTGAAGAGCTGACTCATTGGAAAAGACCCTGATGCTAGCAAAGACTGAAGGCAGGAGGAGAATGGGACGACAGAGGATGAGATGGTTGGATGGCATCACCAATGCAATGGACATGAGTTTGAGTAAACTCTGGGAGTTGGTGATGGACAAGGAAGTGCTGCAGTCCAAAGAGTTGGACACGACTGAGAAACTGAACTGAACTGAGCAGACACAATAGAATTCTGTCTTCCAAGAATAAAAACTGACTCTTATGTTTCTTTTTCAATGCCCCCACAAGCCAATAGAATAATTATAATAAAATTAAACAGTCAGAAAGACAGATTTGCACTCATGAACAAATCATTGAAGGCTCCCTAGGTTTAAATACTAAACAGGAAAAAAAAAAGAGAGAAAGGAAATATTCTACAGTAGGAACATACAGGGGACAAATAATAAAGCAGAGAATAAAGTAAACCTTCCAAAAATTAATAACTGCAGGAAAGGCAATCCAATAATTAACAAAAGTATAAACAGAAGAAGAAAATTAAGCCTTTCCTCTGAAATAGACATTACAACTGAGGAAAAAGATATGTAACAGTATGTGTATGTGGTAATCAAAAGTTACAATACTAAAAGGGAAAGCTAGAAGCCTTGAACCTTGTATTTCTAGGTCCTTCTTTTTTGAGTTTGCCAACAGAAGAGCAAGAACAGGGATCATGATGGGAGTCAGAATGAGAATGGGAACAATCTTACCTTGTTATTCATAAAAGCTTTCAAGCAGCGAATGATCTCATGCTTGTTACGGCTGTCATAGCCTCTGTGTGTATAAGACATAATTAGTGAAGTCCCTTTATTCTACACCTGTTTCCCACTGACTTTTCAATTATAAACAAGGGTCTTATGAACACTCCCAACTAGTAGCTGAGTAAACTCTAGCACATAGCACTTTGTCCTGAAACACTGGCAAAAAGAGATAGCTGAAGGAAAGAACCACTGGCTAATCCTCTCATTAACCAAGAATTTAGTATTATATTAAAATCTCCCCTTTAACTCCTAGTAGGCTCCTAAGGGCTAAATTCTATCACAATAGCATCCTATCTATTATTGCTTGCCTCATCTACACCAAAGGTTTCAAGTCTGTACTTTCAGGAGGTAGAGGACCTGTGTTTTGCTTTGGAAAGATCCCAGGAAGTAGAGAAACCATACTGGGTCAGGTTGGCTTCAAGAAAGCCTAACTTAAGTCAGTGCAAGAATTATTTCAACCCTGAAGACTATCATAAAGTTAGTCTCAAACTGATCACACATTATTTCCAAATGAGATATGACCCAGACCAGATCATGGGAGAGCTTTGGACTAATCAGACCACATTTCCAGATGGGATAAGAACCTGTATTGGGAGACTCACAATCATATGTGGTATATACTGAGAAATTTAAGTTCCTCTTCCTTTTCCTGTATCTATAATAATTATTCATCCTCCAGTCACCCCCACGATAAACCCCATTCTCAGCCAACATATAATGTCCTAGTCCTAACTTTACATTTATGCCATTTCCTCTTTTACAGCAAACAGCCAAGTCCTCTACTACCCTCCACCTAGAAGATGACAAGACTTGGAAGTCCTCACCCAGCAGTCTCCTCCTTCTCATCATGAAGTCGTTTAAGGATGTCCAATAAGGAGGCCAGGCCCTCAGCACCAAATGTTTGGACCCAACTGTAAGGAACAAAGACAATGCAATATCAAATCAATATACTCTTATCCACAAAAATAAAATGTATCCTGGCAACTTCTTACTCCCAATCCAGAACATTCTCATACTTCCCTGACTCCTCTGATCTCTAATCCCCACCAGTGAATTCTACAGCGGGCTCTTACTCCTGTTTCCACCTTCGAATCCTCACCTGACAGGGTTGTTGTTGAGGGAGACACGAAGGGACTCCAGGCAGCTGAGCAGAGGCATATCCCGCAAGCCTGACCTCAACTCCTGAATGTACATCATGGCTGACCTAGAGCTCTCCTTCTGGCTCATGCCCTGGAAAGAAGCAAATAGAGGTCAGTAAACCCTGGACTCAGTCATAAATTGGACTAGTATTAGTTAATACCATTTAAACAGTATGAGGGCAGACACCCATCATACATACCACAGAACGATGAGATTCAGAATTTCCTTCCCATTACTCATACATACTTTATGATGATTGAATTAGGCAAATGTATGTAAGAAAAGTAACTCAAGTGAGGGTAAAAAATGAGTAAGTTTACATAAAAGAATGAAATAGAACTGATGTGGACATAAAATGTTCTATGAAAGTGACAAAACAAACATGGCCAAGATAAGGGCACAGTCTCCCATGTCATGGGTACCTGCCCCAGGACTCACAGCCTTGGAGGTGTGTAAGTACTGGGACACCATCTCTCTCTTGATGATAATGTCCTTCTCTCTCAAAGGTTGCTGTTTCTCCTCATTCAGGTTCATATCCAGCTAGTAGCAGGAGGAAAAAAGGGGGAAAATTGCTTTGAATTCCTTACAAGTTTGAGTATTTAATATTTAGTATAGCTAGTGAAGAGACGAACACACTAAATGCTTACTGAATAAAGAAATTTTCCTGACCCCTAGAGACTTAAGCTGTTAGAGATGATGGGAATTCCTCAGGAATAAATATGGTTAACATTTTAGCATAAATCCCAACAGACATTTTTATATACATACACTTAAATTTACTCCTAACAAGAACGGACTCTCAATACAGAGGGAAAACTTACTTTGTATTATTGAAAGAAAAGCAAACATAGCATTAATATTTTCTGCACTTGGGATGGACTTTAGTAATTTCTTCAGGCTGAAGCACTGAACCACTGGCACCATTCAAACACCAGCAAAATCTGTGCCACTCTAGGCCTAAACACCCGTTACTCCTGGTTAACTAAGTCCCTAGACAAACTCCTCCATGAAGAACAAACTGGAAACTGACAAATTCCCTCAACAGACATAATCTGGAGTGTGTTATCAGGAGAAAGGCCCTGCTTGAGCATGTTACATATGAAACCATCTGCCTGAGCCTCCCATCTCTGTGAGCAGAAGTTCAACCCTAACAAGTCCAGAATATTATTTAAGATGGGAACGTATAGGAGGAAAAAGTGGAAATATTCAATTTCTTCTCTGTGTGTGTGTGTGTGTGTGATGTGTAAAGGAATCACCACCACCAAACCATAATAGTAATCTGACTTTTTTCTGACTCCATTTCTGGTGCTTTCTTCCTCCTTTTACAGATAAACTGAAGAGAAAAGTTGCAAAATAGTGGCCCTGAGGCTGAATCAGACAAAAGATGAAGTATACTTTGTCTTCTAAAATTTCTAAATATGCTTTGTCTTCTAAAAATTTCAACATTTTAAATTTGAGAGACTTCATAAAAAAATATGAATTTCTAGCACCAAGGGATACAATCAGCAATTTTAAGATTACAGAAAACTGTAAAAGTCAAACAGCTTCTTCAAGAAACTTTTTATAGCAATAGGAAGGAAAGGAAAATCTATAGTTCAAATGAAACTTCAGAGAATATTACAATGGACCCTATCTGGAATCACGACTTGAATAAACAAAAAATTTTTTAATGACCTTATTAGGGAAATCTGAATGCTGGCTATTTGTTTTTTTTTTTTTTTTTAAATCAATTTTTGTTGCTTTTTTAAAAACGTACAGATTTCTGGCTTCTTGAAAAATAGAAACATCTGGGATTACTGGGCTAGCATTCCCAACCAGAATGCTACGAAACCTGGAAGTGAATTGTGGCTGGCTTTTAACAAAAATGCCAAATGTTCTTCATTTTACTGCAGTCTCTTTTTCTTTTTATCATCATTTATGTAGCCCTTAACTTATTAATGCTACCTCCCCTTGCCCTGAAGACATCTCAATTTGCAATCCAAAGCACCTAAGAGATTGTCTTGAAAGATGATACTCTTAGACTCTTAACACACTTGGATCATTATGAGGCAAACTGAAAGCTTCAGTGAAAAGTAATAGTAGTAGTACTGGTTGAGGGTTTACTACCACAGGTACCAGGCCCTGTATTAAGGGTTTTAATCCCATGCTTTTAACTTAAGACTCGCCACTAGTCTCTAATTGAAGCTGAGATGGTAAATCCAAGTTAATCCATAGGTCTCATGAAACCGTATAAACATGTACTCAAAACTCTGCAACCCTCAGCACTGATGGACATTCTGAGTGTCCTTACTCAGCGGTCCTCACTGAGGGCAGCAAAGTCAGTGTCACCCATGCATAGGTTATTACTGAACTGACCTCAGCCCCAAACTTCAAAGGTCTTCTAGTGATTATAACATCAGAATTCTCTTTCCAGATTTACCACTAAACAGAAGACCTTGGGCAAATGACACCTTTCCAAATTTCCACCTCTCCAAAGTTTCTTCTTTGTAGAGATTTTGTTGTGAATGTTTTAAATCTTTATCTACTCTGGCTGTCATCACACTACCACATTAGTTGGCCCACTTATTCTGTATCTTTGTGGCTTAAGTGCTGCTGGGCTAAAAGAGACTAACAAGGTGGTCAGTGATCAGATATTTCTAAGCCTAACTCACAGATTCCAATCTACAGACTGGTGCCTGTATATTTAGTCCCTTCATTAGTGGAGCTCCTATTAAGTTCTCTATTAAACCTAGAGCGTTTTTTTGGTAATTAAGGGCTAGTTAAGGAGGGCTGTGCATGAAAAAGGACCCATCATGCCTATAAGCGGAGAAGGAAATGGCAACCCACTCCAGTATTCTTGCCTGGGAAATCCCATAGACAGAGAAGTCTGGCAGGTACAGTTCAGGAAGTCTCAAAGAGTTGGACACGACTTAGTGACTAAACAACAAACATGCCCATAAAAGCATTTTCAAGAAGAAGCAATGTTTTGAGGTGGGGAACTTACCAGCATCTGTTCAAAGAGTACTAGAACTTGCTCATCTGAAACATCTTGCAATGACTGTGCTGTGGGATCATCCCCATAAAATGCAGAAGAATTTCTATGAGCAGAATTGGGCTTTTCTTTCTCCTTCTTACTTCTCATGCTGGTAAATCTCTCCAGCTGAGAAAGAGAAAAAAGAATTAGCAGTGACCCATTTTTATTTACACAACAAACCATACCTCAAATAGCCTCTGGCCTCTTATATGCCCATGGTTCCTTTGGTTTGTGGGCAATTCCAAGGCTCTTCTGACATGAAAAAGAGAAACCAGTCTTTCCTGTATCTAATTTACTACACTGACTCTGTACTCTCACCTTCATCCAAAGATAAGGAGAATGAAATACTAAAATTTGGAACCTGTCTAAAAAAGAGAACTTTGCTCTTTAGCTCCTCTGCCATTTCTAAGCCTTCGAGCAACCTAGGACTGAAAGCACCTCACATGCGGAGTGCTCAGGAAAATGCCCTGTTTCCCTCTAGTTACCCAATAATAACTGTGGCCAGATCCTCAGAGGACCTCTCCCTTTGAGAGCTTAGTCTGATCATGATTTTAATATAAGTTATATACAAGGAACAAGGAAATGCCTTAAAACCAGGAACCATTGTTATTTCTTTCTTCTGTACACTCCATAGCACTTGTGTTATGCAAACAGCAAAAGTTCAAAATATATTCTCCAAAATCGTCTTTGCAAAGAATATAATCTATTGTACTTCAGGCTTCAGGGCTATATACACCATCTCTCTGTCAACCAACATCAACCATTCCTCAAACCACAAGGACAGGTATTCAATTCAGAAAGAGCTACCAATAAACTGTAGCTTATCGGCACTACCTGTTTGAAAATAAGAGTTAGCATCTGCAAGCATTCTGGGGCTTCCAATGATATGAATGGCATCCAGACAGCAAGTCAGCTCAGAGTTTAAAGAACATGCTCAACCTTGGAAGTCAGTGAACATGCCAGGGAAATGCATGCAATAAATCAAATAGAGCAAAGAGTTAGAAAAAGCTGTGGGAGGACCTTAGAGTAGAACCCATATCACAGTTATAAGTTATAGAAAGTCAAAGTTATTGCAACTGGCAAATACCATAAGTGTAGGAAATGAGCCATGCACATGCTGAACAAAATTTCCTTACCTCATCTGCCATGAGTCTCTTCAGAGTCTAGGAACAGGAAAAAGAAAGGAGAAGAGAGGGAAGAGAGATGAGTGAAATGCCAGGAAATTTCCTAAATACCAGATGGATTGGGGAAAAAAAGAGGAGAAAACAAGTTGAAAGGATCTAGGCTCCTTCCTACAAGCTAGATTTCTGCCATACTCCTTAGCACATTCCCTTAAGTAAGGGGCAGGAGGAGTTTTAAGGTCACTAACATATAATAACCCTTTGGGGGAAAAGAGGTGGAGAACTAAAAAACTCTAAATCAGATGACCGATAAACCTATGAAATGTGTTCAACTTCATTAATAAACAAGGAAATGCAGACCAAAACCACAACAAGATTATCATTTTACTCTCAAGACTGGCAAAAAAATTGTCATGTGTCTAGTCACAGAGCAGCAGGCGCTCTCACACACTGTTGGTGTTATGTAAATTGTTATGGCCACTTTGGAAAACACAATGGAAAACAGAATCTAGTAAAGTGAAAATATGCAAATATATTACAACTCAACACAACAAGTTCTATAAATCTACCTTTCCTTCAGAAAGTTGCACTTACATAGCAGGCTGAGTATAACAAGAATGTTCACAGTAACACTGTAATATCTAAAACAGAGAACAATCCAAACAGCCATCTGGAGTAGAATGGGTAAACTGGTGTAATGGTACAGTGGAAAATAATTATGTGCAGAAAGTGAATGAACATGTAGCTACTCACAAATATAAAAGTGAATGTATTATTTCTTTTACATTGAGATTAAAAACATGCAAAATTAAATTACATTATCTAGGATGTATAATCATAAAGAGAATGATTACCACAAATGGCAAAACAGTGGTTACCTGGGGTGGGTGGAAGAATAATGATTGTAGAAAGGGATGGAGGCTTCAGGGGTGCTTACAATAAAATTCTATTTCTTGAGATAGATGATGGATACATGGATGTTCTATTTATAACTTTTCTGTATGTTTTATATTCTCTTCTCTTCTGTATGTGTGCTGTACTTTACCAGAAAAAGTCTGGTTCAAGCAGGTACAGGAAAGCAGGAATTCTTCATTCCAATACTTAGTTTTAAACCAGGGATTTCCCTGGAGGTCCAGTGGTCAAGACTCTGCGTTCCAATGCAGGGGACATGGGTTCAATTCCTGGTTGGGGACTAAGATGCTGCATGCCATTGAGTGCTGCCAAAAACATTTTTTTAATCTTATTTTTGCTGTTGTTCTTAGAAGAGTACAGTAAATGCCTCTTGACTAACATTCTTCAACAAAAAACTATTTGACACTGCCACAAAATTATTCTACTAACCTTTTTACAGACAAGAAAAATCTATGTCATTATGCTCATGTGCCCAATGTCAAGAGTTTGTTAAATCCCATGTAAACTGTGATTTTTAACTTTGCCCTCCACAGTCCAGAGGAGGTCAACCTCCTGCTGATGGAATGCTAATCACTCACCCAAAACCCTAAGAACTTTGCTCAGTGTCCATGGAATCCGAAGCTACCCTGTGTGTGCGCTGCTCACTGGGCAGCCACGGCAGAAGGGTCACGAGACAGAGACCGAAACACCAGGCAGACTCACAGTTCCTTTTGTCATCACTCTGGGTCACCTGACACAGAGGTGAAACAAGCCACACAAAGGGTGAGTGTTTATAGTCAGGTTGCCACTACCAAGGTTACACTTACTTGCTCCTAGAGCAAGTGCTTCCAGTCCAGAACCTTGCCCTCCAAACTCAAAATGTTCCGTCAGAACCAAACAACCACCCAAACAATTCTGGGATGGATATAACATAGATAACAGAACCTGGGTCTAATGAATCAGTGCCAGCTGGACTCTTCGTAGCTGCAGGTTAAGTTAAAGAACAGGAAACCAGCAACCTATTTTTTCTGCCGGCAGACTCATTTCTCTTCCCTCCATCCTAGTGGTATGAGCTGTCGTTTGATTTACTGTAGTAGCCTCCTAACTCATGTCCCTTCCTTCACTCCCATCTGCCCAACACAAAATCTATGCTCTATACTAAATCCAAGAGTAATTGTTGTAAAATGTCGAGCTGTCTGGGTTATTTCTCATTTAAAACCTTGTAATAGTTCCCTACTGCCCTTGGGTTAAGATCCGAATTCCTTAGCATTGCATAGGACACTTCTGACTTCTTTGTTTTGACTCATCTCTCAACAAGCCCTCTACCTCAAACCCTATCTTCTGGGCATCCTGAATTCATTGCAAGTCCACAGACAGATCACACTGTCTCACCACCAAAAACCTTCCCTAGGCTGCTGCTTCCCTCAGTGGAGACTGCTTTCAAGGCTAACTCCAACAGGCCCTACAGGATGACACCTCCTCTAATTGGAAAGGTACCTCTCCTTATGTTTCTGCAGAAATAGGTACTTGCCCGCCTCACAGCACTACAAGTGGATTACAACTGTATTTTGATTGTCTGTCTCCTCTAGCTATTTCCAGACTAAGTTCCTTCAGGGCAGAGCCTAAGACTCAGTCATTGTATTGCCTATGAACAAATACCATAATTTGGGGCTGCTCTCCTAAAATACCAATCCCTGGAGATCTGTTCCACATTTTCATTTCATCGGTGAAGAAACTGAAGCCCACACAGATGGAGTAAATCACTGAGGTCATATAAGGGCAAGCTGGGTATGGAACTCTGGTCTCCAGATAGCCCTAAACCTTTGCATTTCCCAAATTTTTGTCTTGTTCCCATTTAATGCCCACTGTTGCTTTTAGACACACACACAAAAAATCTGTTTTCTTAAAAGGGAAAAAACCAGTCTCCTTAGGTTTCCTTGGTGCATCATTAGAAACAAATTAATTCCTTTAAAAAAAAAGTATCCATGTTTTAGTGCTCGATTTGAGTAAGGACAGCAAAACTGATGCATGTATTTCTCAACTACTCCCAACAGAGGGCAGCATCTACCAGCAAAGTGAATCACAGTACAGGCAAAATTCTGCTTCAGAACCCAACAGAACACCCAAAGCTCTATTACTGAAATAGAACCTGCTGCTACAGTATATTGAGGGTGTATTAATTTACTTATTTAATGCTACATGTGTTTTCCTTAAGGATCTTACAGTTTACAAATGGTAAGTTTTGTGAGGCTTTTTTCCTAATTGTATCATTAACTGTTCTGTGAATTTCCCAAGATACATAACATGCTTTGTGGATTCTCTGAGGTAGGTAACAAGAGATTCCTAGTTCATGAAAAGTAAGAACGACTAAAAATAGTGGAGTCCTAGAAGATAAATGCTACTGGACCTGTACTTATGCATTATGCCCCAGAAGTTCAAGCTTTTTGATGATCTCTAATGTCCCACCTATTTCTATATGCCTCTATGCTCATCTTTTCCCTTGTTTGCTATCAATTATTTTCTGCCATCAAACTACGAACCCTAACTGCACTAAATACTTCATCTTCCTGTCCCTCTTACCGAGTCTTCTACTGAAGATATATACTAAAACCTTTAACTACAAACAGATACTGAAGGAAGCATAAATACAGAATGAAAAAATTTTAACATATCAAAATCTGCTCATGAATACAAATTAATAGGGACATCCAGGTAAAAGACAGTAAACTGAATTAAATTCCCCCCCTTTTTGAAATATTTCTACATGTACAGAAAAGGAATTTTTAGGAAAAAAAAAAAAGGAAGGAGCCTACAAGGTTGGGAAAAACAAGAGAAGCGTAATTATAATCAACTTTTGAAGCTGGGACTAAGACTCAACAGATCTAAGAAAAATGAGCCCTAAACCTGACGAAGGAAAAGCTAGTAACTATCTAGACTGTACTTAAGAATCCTCAACAGGCTCAGGAATTAGCAGCACCAGGTGGAATACCTACAGAAATGAGCAGCTGGAGAAGAGGAAGGCCAAAAATAAGATTGGTTTAAAGGCTGTTTAAAAAGCAGTTACATAGCTCAGTTGGTAAAGAATCTGCCTGCAATGCAGGAGAACCCAGTTCGATTCCTGGGTCAGGAAGATCCGCTGGAGAAGGGACAGGCTACCCATTCCAGCATTCTTGGGCTTCCCTTGTGGCTCAACTGGTAAAGAATCCGCCTGAAATGCGTGAGACCTGGGTTTAATCCCTGGGTTGGGAAGATCTCCTGGAGAAGGGAAAGGCTACCCACTCCAGTATTCTGGCCTGGAGAATTCCATGGACTGTATAGCCCATGGGATCGCAAAGAGTCAGACACAACTGAGCGACTTTCACTTTTCACGTAAAGAAGCAGTTGGACCTGTAGATCCTCCTGTTATCCCCAAAGCCCCTCCCCTCATGCCATCAGGAGACCACCCTCCCTTACTCCAGCATAAATCTGTAAATTTATTCTTAGAAGAGGATAAAACACAGATCTCTGGCGTGGGGGATGCCATGCACAGTTGCGGGCAGAAATCCTATACCAAAAAGACAAGTAAATTAATCTATGCGTACTCTATATACTGAGACACCCAGCACCTTCCCCTTTCTAGTTTCTCAGGACTCCAGCACCCCAAAATCCTTACCCTTGGGGCAGAAGGTTGGAAGAGCCTTCTCTGGGGAACTGAAAAACAACTTTATACTACTGACATAGTCCAAGCAGGTCACCGCAGAGCTATGTAGTCCAATATGGTAGCAACCAGCCACAAGTAACGACTAAGCATTTATTTTATTTTTAATTGAAGGATAATTACTTTACAATAGTGTGATGGTTTCCATCACACACAAACATGAATCAGCCAGAGACATACAGATGTCGTCTCCCTCTTGAACCTTCTTCCCACCTCCCTCCCCATCCCACCCCTCTAGGCACCCACAGAGCACTAGCTTTGGCTTCCCTGCTTCATCCAGCAAACTCCCACTGGCTATTTATTTTATATATGGTGCTGTATGTTTCCATGCTTTCCTGGTGGCTCAGATGGTAAAGAATCTCCCTGCAATGTGGCAGACCTGGGTTTGATCCCTGGTTTGGAACGATCTCCTGGAGAAGGGAATACCCTGGAGAAGTCCATGGGGTTGCAAAGAGAAGGCACGACTGAGATCAACAGACGCACACATTCCCACCAACAGTGCGAGAGCGCTCCCTTTTCTCCATGCCCTCGCCAGCACTTATTGCTTGTACATTTTTTGATGATGGACATTCTGACTGGTGTAAAGTGATACCTCATTGTAGTTTTGATTTGCTTATCTCTAATAATGAGCAATGTTGAGCATCTTTTCATGTGTTTATTAGCCATCTGTATGTCTTCTTTGGAGAAATGTCTGTTTAGGTCTTCTGCCCATTTTTTTTTTTGATTTGGTTGTTTTCCTGATGTTGAGCTATATGAGCTGTTTATATATGCTGGAGATTAATCCTTTGCCAGTTGTTTCGTTCGAAACTATTTTCTCCCATTCTGAGGGTTGTCTTTTAATCTTGTTTACTGTTTCCTTTGCTGTGCAAAATCTTTTAAGTTTAATTAAGTCCCACTTGTTTATTTTTATTTCCATTACTCTAGGAGGTGGGTCAAAGAGGATCTTGCTGTGGTGTATGTCAAAGAGTGTACTGTCTTTGTTTTCCTCTAAAAGCTTTATAGTTTCTGGCCTTCATTTAAGTCTTTAATCCATTTTGAGTTTACTTTTGTGTATAGCGTTAGGAAGTATTCTAGTGTTACTCATTTACATACAGTTGTCCAGTTTTCCCAGCACCACTTATTGAAGAGGCTGTTTTTTCTCCATTGTATATTCTTGCCTCCTTTGTTAAAGATAAGGTGCCCATAGGTGCATAGGTTTATCTCCGGGTTTTCTATCTTGTTCACCACTGAGCATTTCTAATGTGCCTAGTGCAACTGAAACAGGAATTTTAAATTTTATTTAATTTTTAAAAAATTTAAAATTAAAACCTAGTATATTATTGTTAAACTTAAGTATGTTTGGAATATGCTAGGTATGTGAAATCTACCTTTCACTTGTAAATTTTATGAAATCTAAATACACACTAAGTATATCCACAAAAATTTAGCATTCAAATTGAGATGTGTTGTAAGACATAAAACAAACTGTAGTTCAATAACTTCATATAAAAAACAAGGTAAAAACATCATTAACAATCAATATATATCTATTACACATTAAAACAATATTTTAGATATACAAGGTTAAAAAACATTATTAAAGTTAATTTCACATGATTCTTTTCGCTTTTTTTCTTTTTGCCTTTTTCTGTGGCTACTGTAAAACCTACAATTACATATGTGACTCACATTATATTTATATTGAACAGGGCAAGCCTACAATAAACTGCACAGCTAACAAGCTCTACCCATGGATCCAGTTTACAATGAATTTTTTAGACACTCATTTTTAAATATGAACAGACAACCAAGGATTATTAAACACATAAGGAAAAATACAAATGTGAGAGAGGGAAAAAGCAATTCCTTATATAGAGACAATGCAAGAAAAGAGAATAGAAAAAAATTAATATATATAAGAGAGAACATAATGCTGTTTTTTGTTTGTTTTTTTAAAATTTTTTGGTCACTCAATGTAGCATGCAAGAGCTTAGTTCCCTGATCAGGGATCGAACTGTGCCCCATTGTGGAAGCAGAGAGTCTTAACCACTGGAGCCTAAGTGAAAGTGAAAGTCACTCACTTGTGTCTGACCCTCTGTGGAATATACAGTCCGTGGAATTCTCCAGGCCAGAACACTGGAGTGGGTAGCCTATCCCTTCTCCAGTGGATCTTCCAGACCCAGGAATTGAACCGAGGTCTCCTGCATTGCAGGTGGATTCTTTACCAGCTGAGATACCAGGGAAGCCTACTGGAGCCTAGGAAGTCCTCATAATGCCATTTTAAAAAGAAATATTCAGAGAAAAAAGAACCCTTAGAAGTTGAACCCATGAAAACAGAAACTTAACAGAAAACTCAAGAAAGGCTGAAAGATAAGAACTTGAAGAAATCTCCCCAAAGTAGAGCAAAAAGACAGAGATGGGAAACTGAGAGTAAAGATAAGAAAATTAGATCAGTTTGGCAAGTATAATACCCAAACAACAGGAGAAAACAGAGGAGCAAGCTATCAGGGAAATAATTCAAGAATATTTCCTAGCACTGAATGTAAGCTGGTACAGCCACTATGGAAAACAGTATGGATGGAGGTTCCTCAAAAGACTAAAAACAGAGTTGCCATATGATCCAGCAATCCCATCCCTGGGCATATATGCAGAAAACTGTAATTTAAAAAGATACATGCACCCCTATGTTCATAAACAGCACTAATCACAATAGCCAAGACAAGGCAACAACCCAAAAGTCCATCATCAGATGAATAAAGAAGATATGGTTCATACATACAATGGAATATTACATGGCAATAAAAAAAAGAATGAAATGCTATTTGCAGTAACATGCACAAACCATAATTGAAAAAAAATATAAAAAAAGAATGCACACACGTGTATATCTGAATCACTTTGCTGTGCAGCAGAAACTTACAAAACATTGTAAATCAACTACACATTAATGTAGAAACATATTTCCCAGGACTGAAGGATGTCTCCATCACAACAGACAGATCACCACACAAAGGCATATCATGGTGAAATTCCAAAACACTAGGAAAACAAAATTTTACAACTTGAAAGAAGGGGAACTTCCCCTTGCTATCCAGTGTTGAGACTTCATGCTTTCACTGCAGAGTAGTGCAAGTTTGATCCCCGGTTGGGGAACTAAGATCCCAAATGCCATACAGTGGGGCGGGGTCGGGGGGGCAGGGTGAGGTGTGAGAGAAAAAGAAGGGAGGAAAATTGGTCAAAGGAATCAGAGAAGCTTTGAATTTCTTCAACTACTAATATATACAAAAAGCTAAACAACAAAAAAGGCAGTTTAAAATATAAAAAAAGTTTAAAATATAAAAAAAATTTTCTAACTTAGAATTCTATACCCAAATTATTAATCAAATGTGAGTTCAGAAGAGACATTTTTCAGACATTAAAGTCTTCAGGAAATGTATCCAAGTGCACCTTAGGAGGCAACTGTAGGATACACTCTACCAAAATAAGGGAGCAAACCAAGAAAGTGACAGACCTGAACTACAGGCAACAGGAGACCTACCATCTGTGAGGTAAAGGAGACTCCCAGAGTCAGACTTCCAGACTTCAGGTTTGTACGCTGACCCCCACACCCCGTGGCTTGGCCACTGACACCCTCAGAAGGAGCCCTTGTAAGCAATCGGGGAATCTAAGGTCTGACTGTACCTCCAAGATAGTACTATTTACTTTCTCCTGGGAGCCTCGATCTCACAATGGCAATACTGTCACTTAAACATAGTCTAGATTTTTGCTGGTAACTCAATTTTTATAATAATCTTTCATTTATATGCAAACAATTATTGATAGAAGCACAAAATGTTTTTACAGGGGCAGAATAACAATTTATTCGATAGGAATTTTTTGTTCAATGGAATTAAATGAGCAAATAAATTTCTGAAGGTCGTTAGCTGGTACAGGAAAATAGCTTAAACTGCATTTAATAAAAATTCAAATTCTCTGGAAGATTCTCAGTATTATCAAATCTTACTTAAATTAACACAAATTGCTCAAAGGCGCACTGCATCAAAGTAATAGCATCAAAATAAACATATTTGGCTGGGCACTGCTCTGCATTAAGACCATCAATCAAAATAAAAATGAAAAGCTGTCCCCTCACTCTCCTTTCAGAGTGTAATTCAAAGCTCTGACTCAGTCACCACATCCTAATGTAATATGTGGTAAGATAAATCTTTTTGTTACCATCTACAGGAAACAAGAAACTTCCTAGACACTTTACAGTTTGGTTTCTCAAAGAAACCAAAAATTAAAGTCAAGATCCCAAAGTATGCCCTGTGAGGCCAGACTAATTAAACTGATGACTGAATGAGTTTGAAACATACCCTGATCAATTAGTATCATCATAAATGCAAATGAAATCTAAAACTCCTTTTCTATAACTGGATTTGTTGTGGTGGTAGCCGAATCTATTAATACTTGAGCTTTTTAAAAGTGGGTTGATTAGACTAAATTTGCCAGTCTTTTGGACAGAGGTTCCCTCTGTTTGCCTAGTAACAGAATTGGACTTATTATAGATTAAAGGATATAAGAAAATTCATCCAAGGCATTGATTCACTTCTAACCCAATTCCCTGAATCTTTAACTTTTCCCTCCAGTCAGAAAAAGGGAATTCTCAATGAAGGATAGTCTCTCATGTAGCCAAACAAAAGGTAATTAGGTAGTGTCCATAGCAGAAGAGAGGTAAGCAGAGATCTAATAAGAGAGTATGATTAAACATTATTCTGACCACAGAGTACATTACACAACAAAGAGTGTTTCTAATTTCTACCAATGTGCTTCGCAAGAACAGTTAATCACGAACAATTACCTCATGAACCATGTGGCTAGCACAGGGGTAATATAAGCCTACAAGAGCAAGACCTTTAGTACCTTCTAAAGATTTTGTTCAGGCTACCTTATCCGGAACAACTATATCTGAGCTCTTGGCTAAGGGAAAACACCATAGCTGAATGTCCCTTGGCCCCTACTCTGTGATGATTCTTAGGATTCCTGGCAGCTACAGGTTTTTCTCATAAAACCCACAATCACAATGCAGTTCACTGCCTCAATATATTTAATTCCCAGCTCTCCCTCTTCTGACATCCACACCTGCTCATGGGCTAATTCAGAGTGAGGGAAATGTTTAGTGTGGTAGGAAGAATTCTAGGACCTCCCTCAAGATTTCTAGCCTGAGGTACATAACCTGTATAATTATCAAAACTATAAATATGATAGGTTATCACTCTTGTGATTAGGTTATATTATTTGCCACAACTGACTTTTAAGAGGGCTTCCCTGGTGGGTCAGTCAGTAAAAATAATCCGCCTGCAATGCTGGACACCTGGGTTCCATCCCTGGGATGGAAAGATCCCCTGGAGGAGGGCATGGCAACCCAATCCAGTAGTCTTGCCAGGAGAATCCCCAAGGACAGACTTTTAAGGAGAAATTATCTGTGTGGGTCTGACCCAATTACACAAGTCCTTTAAATCTAGGGTGAGGAGTGAGAAATATAAGGTTCAACATGCCACTTCTGGTCTGAGCCAAAGAGGCCAAACAGCAAGGATTACAGGCAGCCTCTAGAACTAAGAGACAATGAAGAAACAGGGACCTCAGTCCCACCACTGCAAGAGACTGAATTCTTCCAACCTGAATGCGCTTGGAAGGCTTTCCTCCAGCAACTACAGATGAGGACTGGCCGGGCTGACACCTTGATTTCAGTCCTGTGACACGGAGACCACAGCCGCACGATCCATGATGGACTCTGACCAAGAGAACTGTGAGCTAACAAGTGGGTTTTATTTTAAGCTATTGAGTTTGCCTGTTAAAGCAGGCAACCAAAACGTTGAGCAAACTGACAAAATTTATCTAGAGCTTCAGCTAAAGGAAAAAGATCATGAGTCCTAATTTTTACTTCTAGCATCCTAAAACACTGCAAGTATGATTCTGAGTGTATCACATTAATTCTTCATGCTTCAGTTCCCCTATTCATTAAAAACAAAACAAAACCAGACACACTTCTAGGAACAATTCAGTTCGGTTCAGTCGCACAGTCATGTCTGACTCTTCGAAACCCCAAGAACTGCAGCATGCCAGGCCTCCTTAGGAACCATTAAGGTCATAAAATGTAGTAGTGAGAACATTCTATAAAAATAATAGTGCTGTTATTACTACAGAAAAACTTCTAGAAAAACATACACATGAAGACTGTACTAGTTGACACAGCACTCCTACAAAATGTCAAAAGGAAACAGTTATTCCTCATCTATAAACTGTATACTTAGCCATAGTAAGTCATGCCACAAAAAGATCTAAAGGACTCAGTCAAACCAGGCTCTTAATACTTTTATGTCAGGTCCTTCTTCAGACCGTTTATTGTAGCCGTTTTTGTGGACCGAACTGTAAGTTGCTTGGGGGCAGAAACCCACATTTGGTTCATTTGACATGTCTCAGTTCAGTTCAGTTGCTCAGTCATGTCCGACTCTCTGAGACTCCACGGACTGCAGCACACCAGGCCTACCTGTCCATCACCAACTCCCGGAGTTTACTCAAACTCATGTCCATTGAGTCGGTGATGCCATCCAACCATCTCATCCTCTGTCATCCCCTTCTCCTCCCACCTTCAATCTTTCTCAGCATCAGGGTCTTTTCAAATGAGTCAGTTCTTTGCATCAGGTGGCCAAAGTACTGGAGTTTCAGCTTCAGCATCAGTCCTTCCAATGAATATTCAGGATCGATTTCCTTTAGGATGGACTGGTTGGATCTCCTTGCAGTCCAAGGGACTCTCAAGAGTCTTCTCCAACACCACAGTTCAAAACCATCAATTCCTCGGCACTCAGCTTTCTTTATAGTCTAACTCTCACATCCATACATGACTACTGGAAAAACCATAGCCTTGACTAGACAGACCTTCGTTGGCAAAGTAATGTCTCTGCTTTTTAACATGCTATCCAGGTTGGTCATAACTTTCCTTCCAAGGAGTAAGCGCCTTTTAATTTCATGGCTGCAGTCACCATCTGAAGTGGTTTTGGAGCCCAAAAACATAAAATCTGCCACTGTTTCCACTGTTTCTCCATCTGTTTGCCATGAAGTGATGGGATTGGATGCCATGATCTTAGTTTTCTGAATGTTGAGCTTTAAGCCAACTTTTTCACTCTCCTCTTCCACTTTCATCAAGAGGCTCTTTAGTTCTTCTTCACTTTCTGCCATAAGGATGGTGTCATCTGCATATTTGAGGTTATTGATATTTCTCCCAGCAATCTTGATTCCAACTTGTGCTTCATCCAGCCCAGTGTTTCTCATGATGTACTCTGCATATAAGTTAAATAAGCAGGGTGACAATATACAGCCTTGACGTACTCCTTTTCCTATTTGGAACCAGTCTGTTGTTCCATGTCCAGTTCTAACTGTTGCTTCCTGACCTGCATACAGATTTCTCAAGAGGCAGGTCAGGTGGTCTGGTATTCCCATCTCTTTCAGAATTTTCCATAGTTATTGTGATCCACACAGTCAAAGGCTTTGGCATAGTCAGTAAAGCGGATGTTGGCAATTTGATCTCTGGTTCCTCTGCCTTTTCTAAAACCAGCTTGAACATCTGGAAGTTCACGGTTCATGTATTGTTGAAGCCTGGCTTGGAGAATTTTGAGCATTACTTTGCTAGCGTTTGAGATGAGTGCCATTGTGCGGTAGTTTGAACATTCTTCGGCATTGCCTTTCTTTAGGATTGGAATGAAAACTGACCTTTTCCAGTCCTGTGGCCACTGCTGAGTTTTCCAGATTTGCTGGTATACTGAGTAAAGCACTTTCATAGCATCATCTTTTAGGATTTGAAATAGTTCAACTGGAATTCCATCACCTCCACTAGCTTGTTTGTAGTGATGCTTCCTAAGGCCCACTTGACTTCACATTCCAGGATATCTGGCTCTAGGTGAGTGATCACACCATCATGATTATCTGGGTCGTGAAGATCTTTTTTGTATAGTTCTTCTGTGTATTCTTGCCATTTCACATGTCTAATAGTTAATAAACATTTCAAAAATTATCATCACTCTAGATTTAGGAGCATCATTCTAAGTCCAGTATATTAATTTATTCACTACTTTATTGAAATGAACAAACAAAGGAAAAGTTTCAAGTCAAGGTTTATGACAGTACCTTACGATTGTTGTAGACAGCTCAGACCAAACTTTTTAGAATAATGTCTTTCCCTATGAATAAGGCCAGGGGACCCTGAGTGGAGAAGGAAATAGGAACCCATTCCACTATTCTTGCTTGGGAAATTCTGTGGACAGAGGAGCCTGGTAGACTACAGTCCAGGGGGTCAAACAGGATGGAGTGACTAAACAACAACAAAGAAACAAAGACATAGGCTACCTATGGGTAAAATGGGAAATAAGTCTCACCGTAGCCAACAATAGTTTCCTTCCAAGTCCTAATACACCTACCCAGGAAGGAACAGGTAAGGTATCTGTCACTCAGAATCAAAGCAAACAGAGAGAAAGGTCTGGCTTTGATTCAATTTTTTTATTTTAGTACAGGACTGACATTGTTTCTTAGGATAGCGAGGCAATGGATGATCATAACAAAAACTTGAATTCAGTTACCAAAGAATCCCATTCCAGCTTTGCCACAAGATTTGCTACGTTTCCACTAAAGGACAGGAAAGGTAATGTAAGCTTTTCTTTTTATCCATCACAATTTCAGTCTTCCTATCTTTAGGACTAGGTTGTCTCACAGGGCTTCTGTGAAGAATAATAAAATACATGTAGAGCACTTTGTTTTGCAAAATGCTTTGTAAAAGGTATATAATTTATGATGATGGAACTAATGAAACTCCCTTCAATTCCCACTCCTTATAAAGAAGTCAATTAGAACTAGAGAGAAGGAAATAATGGATACCTTCCAATGTAGGAAACCTTCCCTTCCATTTTCAAATCATGGCCCAAAGATGGCACTGAATGAGTCAATACCTCATTGACCATTTACAGAGAAACAAACTAGATTCTGACATCATTACTATCTGGTGCCAAAAGATTCAACAAGAGTTGTACAGAACTGAAGTACCCACTTGGAAAAAGAAAATCAAAGGAAAAGGGTATATCTGAGGAAAGGAAGTCTATATAAGAGAAGCACAAAATTACGAGAAACTGAAAAACATGAACTATAAAGCTAAGTTACCTTTATAAAGTTAAATGTGTTTCAGGGAAAGAAAACTGAAGATTATCCAGCAGACTCCAGGAATGAGATGGCACACTCCCATTCTCCGTGACTGCTAAGGAAAATGTGCTAAAGGAGTAAGAAAGACTGTAGCAGCTTATCCACTTAGTTCCACACTGCCTGGGCAGCCCCACAGTTAAACTCAGTATTGTCAGAATTCATGCAAGAGACAACAAAGGAAACACAGTAGAGAAGAGTCCAAGATCTTTTATTCCTAATTAAAAGACTTCTTTCAGTCTACCCCTGCCTTCCAGAATCAGTATGTTTCCTGATACAAACCAGGGAGCCTGGAAAGATTCTAAGCAGTAGCCTATGTGAAGCACAAGTGAGAAATGCCATATAAAGAACATTAGGTACCTATATTCCATTCCCTTTTTCAGTAATTTACTTATAAACTGGAAGCAATTTACTTAGAAATTAAAGCAACAAGCTCAATTTCCCTCATAACCATCTAAAACTGATGAGAGTCTGCTTTCCAATAAACATTTCCCAACTATTATTAAAATGAGGGGGAAAACTATATTAATATTAGAATCAATCCTCTGACAGGTCCAGTATATTCTAATAGTTCTCTAGTTGTCCAACAAGGCAAGTCTCTTGAAGAAAAGGAGAAGGTAAACTTTTGCCTCCAGCTTAGCTCATCCTGAAGCCTGGGACGGGCAGAGCCTGCATCCTAGATAGCTGATAGCCTCCAGGAAGGACAGTCCACTCAGGTTTCACTATTCCAGCTCAGCAGAACAGGTGGAAACCAGACTGGGGACATTGCATTCTTCCCCTATGTCCATCCAAAACAAACTGCCACCCCCTTGCACTACAAAGAACTCAGGGGTTGTGAAAACAAGCTGCCAATAAAGCAAGTACTCAGGTTCTAAAGCCCTAGTTTCCTACTGTTTAGTCAAGGCTATGGTTTTTCCAGTAGTCATGTATGGATATGAGAGTTGGACTATACAGAAAGCTGACTGCCGGAGAATTGATGCTTTTGGTTTTTTTTTTTGTTTTTTATTTTTTTTGTGAAAGTCACTCAGTTGTGTCTGACTCTGTGACCCCATAAACTGAAGACTATATAGTCCATGGAATTCTCCAGGCCAGAATACTGGAGTCAGTTAAGTTGCTCAGTCGTGTCCGACTCTTTGCGACCCCGTGGACTGTAGCCCACCAAGCTCCTCCATCCATGGGATTCTCCAGGCAAGAATACTGGAGTGGGTTGCCATTTCCTTCTCCAGGGGATCTTCCCAACCCAGGAATCGAACCCAGGTCTCCCACATTGCAGGCAGACACTTTAACCTCTGAGCCACCAGGGAAGCCCGAATTGATGCTTTTGAACTGTGGTGTTAGAGAAGACCCTTGAGAGTTCCCTGGACTGCAAGGAGATCCAACCAGTCCATCCTAAAGGAAATCGATCCTGAATATTCATTGGAAGGACTGATGCCGAAACGGAAACTCCTATACTTTGGCCACTTGATACAAAGAACTGACTCATTTAGAAAGACTCTGATGCTAGGAAAGATTGAAGGCGGGAGGAGAAGGGGATGACAGAGGATGAGATGGTTGGATGGCATCACCGACTCAATGGACATGAGTTTGAGTAAACTCTGGGAGTTGGTGATGGACAGGTAGGCCTGGTGTGCTGCAGTCCATGGGCTCGCAAAGAGTCGGACACGACTGAGCGACTGAACTGAACTGAGTTTCTGACCAATGTGTCACATGGTGTGGCAGACACGCCCATCTCCTTTGCTGTCAGGAAGGAGGTGCACACACCGTCTGTCATTTGTGTGAGAGAACAAAGTAAAGCTTCCTCTCTTTCAAACATCTGAAGGTTCTAATAAAACTTCCAAATACATAAATAGAAAGCAATAAATAATGTTAATCTACTCTTCCAAAGTTTTGACATATTTCTCAAGATCCAAATACTGATACTTGCTCTTTACTTTCTTATTAGATCTCTTTACTGCCTTAGCTTAGACAAGCTAAGGAAAAAAGGGGTGTTGTTCATTCATTTGGAAACAGTCAATGACTCAGGAATGCTGTTTCCCAATCTCCGTAGCAACGATCTCCTCCTCCCATGTTGTGATGTGAGAAGCAGAACGTCTACCCTTCCTCATGGGTGAGCCTGTGACTGACACACCCAAAGGCCCACAGACAGGAAGCTCCTGCAGCTGACACTGTTGCCACACACAGGCCCTGAGTGTGAGGCCACCTTGTGTTAAACACCATTCCAAACCCTTCATTTCTAAATGATGGTTATACCTCTTTTCATGTGAGGATAGAAGTCATCAGGGCCTACTGACAATAGCTTAACTGATCCAAAAATTATACTACTACTCAAAAAGCAAACTTGATCTTACGAAACCACAGCAAACATTTACTGGCCTGTTAGAAATCTAGAACTAAGATTTTGAGAAAATTTGGGGAAGGGAGTAGGGAGACAGCATGAGGTGAAATCTCATTACTCCTCTGTAATGAGAAATATTGGTATAATCGAGAGTTAAAACAAGAACTTTCTAACACTTCCAGCACCTGTACTTGTGTGGAACTGCGTTCTAACGCAAACACATTACAGAATTTCATGCCAAAGTACTCGGACTCCAAAGAGACTTCCATATATTAATATCATGTATTTTTCTCTTTGGATCTAATTATTGAAAAATAAGTATGATTTCTGGAAAACAAGAGAGGGGATTGTTTTACTTCATTTTTATATACATCTATATTCTCTTAGAAAATGAGAATAATGAAAATCACTTTTATAATGAAAATACATTTCCAAGGAATTTCCTGGCAGTCTAGTGGTTAGGACTCTGCTTTCACTGCTGAGTGCCCAGGTTTGATTCCTGGTTGGGGGAACTAAGATCCCACAAGCCATGTGGTGTGGTTAGGAAAAACAAATTTCCACTTCAAACAAAAGTAGTAATTTTCAAAGATGAAAAAGCTGAAAAATGTTTATGACACTGTTTTACAAGAAGAAAACATGTAGGAACTGTAATTGCAATATTGTAAAAAATATCTGTGCATAAAGATAATGACTAAAATGTTCAAATACTAAGTGAAATAAAAATTTAAAAATTGAGGGTTCTTAAACTTTGCTATTTTGAAAATGTATGTAAAAGTCATTTCAAAAGAAAAGTATAAAAAATCATAACACAGCCTCTAAAGGCAAAGCAACATCATCCAATCTTCATATTCAAAATGCCCATGAGCATTTACTCTTTTCCAAAGTACTCTTAGTACTTTGCTTAAGGAAACACTCTGGCAGGGCACAGTTAATAAATTTTAGTTACAAAATGCAATATGAGAAAGAATAATGAACAGTTAGTGGAGTCTAAAAGCTAACTCACCTAATTACATGACCTTGGGCAACTTCATACCTCTAGGCCTCAGTGGCCTTCTCATGTTAAGATGAGGAGGCTGGGTCAGATTATGTCTAGGGTCTCTTCAGGGACCCTTAAAAGCAGTGCTTAGTTACTACTGCTCTTTTGAGGGCAGCCCAATGCCTGTTGCTTGCTGAATAGGACATATCCTACAGTGGCTTCTCACCACTTCTTGTGGTTTCAATCACAGGAAACAGACGTCACCCATGGGCCTAGAAGTAAGTAACGAACAAACCCTGACGGATGCAAAGAGCTGCCAACTAAGGCCAACTCCCATCTTTTTAAAATACCAGAATCAAGAAATCACTAGAAACCTCTATGCCTGGGGAGCCTGACACACATCTTTCACAAAAACTAACAAAACTAAAAATATCTCTTTAGGCCCCATGAAACCAAGATGAAATAATTTTAGAAGAGTCCAAAAGAACTTTGCTTCTAAGGCCAAATGAAGGAACTCCATTGCTATAGGCAGAAATATGTGACTATGGAGAAAAAACAAAGGCAATCTTACTGCCAGTTGCATTTTTCATGGAGATCCAGACATATCTTAGGGACTTGAAGACTCATCTTCATCTTCTTTATTCTATGTAGACCTTTAATTTAATATTCTATATAAAGCTATGAAAGACTACTGCACTAACAGATTCAGTAACACAGGGACTTAGCAATTGTTCACTTTAACTGTATGTTAAAGACCCTGGGATCGAACCCAGGTCTCCTGCATCACAGGCAGATTCTTCACCATCTGAGCTACCAGGGAAGTCCCAAATGTATGTTATCAATCCCAAGACCATTGGGCCAAATACTGCTCTCATTTATAATGACAAAAGTTGGCAGCCCTGTTCTGTGTGAAATAATGCAGAGATTTTTAATCCTATAGACATGTCCCTTCATTAAACACAAGACAAAAACTTAAGATACTATCTCTAGAGAAAATTAAAATCTTTTCTCAACAGAGCTCTTCTGGTCTGGTATAGTCATATCAGTGATTCTTTTTGCCTTACCGTTACCTTGGTGAGAGGACTAATGTTTTCAAAACTGTCATTAGATCACAGAAATGGAGAACCTTGAAAGTAATCCCAAGATTCAGAAGACTAACAGTAAAACTAAAATACATTAACAGGATATTGTTAACATGAACTAAACTCCATCACTGCTCTTAGATACCTTACAAGCTAGATGGGAGGTATGACCCCTCTTCCCAAAAGAGATCTCAATATCAATATTCTCTTTCTCTCCATATATAGTGCCTTCACAAAAGACTAAAGAACATTTCAAATTAGCATGTGATCAAAACCTACACTGCACTGTGCTGGAGTATGTTTAGAAGAAAATGAAAAGACCCAAAGATAGGCTCAGATTGTTCCCTCAATGGCAGTTCCCACCTGAGCCTACAATTTGACTCCAGATGAAGACAGTTACATCTTTTAAAATCTAGAATGATCACTGGAAGTTTGAGAAGCTGGATTATTATAATGGAAAAGGAATGGAAATCAAACAAACAACTATCTAAACTCCATCTTGGCAGCAGAAGTGATTTGCTGGAACCTTAAGACTAATGTATTCAAGTTCTTCACCGTCACATATTCACAAGGCCAAAAACTGCATCAGCATGCATCGTGACATGTTACCAAATGCAAATTTTCAGTCCTGCTTTCTATAGGTTTCTACAGAAAAAGAACCTAAAAGCTCCTCCCAGGGATAAAATAATCTCTATGAAGTGGCTTTCTTTAAATGATTCATCTCCCACTATCCTCTTGATGGCTATAACCAGGCCATTTCTTTTTAATACAGCCACACATTCAAACTTGAGCCTGTGTTCACGCCCATGAAACCCCTTCCCCTTCTCCTCTACCAATCCTTGGATTTATTTCCAGGGCTGATCATGTTCCCCATCTTCTATGAAGCTAACTAGCATTGCCCGCAACTATATTCTAAATTATTCATGCAGAGTTTAGGACATTAGTATAGATCTTTGAAATCATTCAGGCTATTAATAATTCTCTCATTTCATAAGAAAAGACCAAGAAAAGAGTAGTCACTTGCCCAGAGTTCACATGGTTAATTAGTAGCAGAGTCAGACTAAGTAGAAATATATGGAAAGAATATGTCACTGGGAATGAGAGATGGGGGTTCTAGTCCTAGCTGTAAATTTGGACAGATCATTTCTCTAGGCCCACATTTCTTTATCTATATGAGATATGAATTAAATAACTTTTAACCATCCTTTTCACCTCCAGCATTCTAAGATTCCGAATCCTAGGTCTTCTCTCAGTAATCTTTCCACTTAATTCCTTAAATTCTCTGAATTTCTACAACTTTTGAACAGCTAGAGCCTACAGCACACTGAGTACAGGAAAACAAAAGGTTTCCACCACCACATGTGCAGTGAAAATGCTTTCAGGATAAACAGAATCTCAAAGGTCCCCACTCCTATGCTCATGGCCTTTGAGCTTTTCCTGTCCATTCTTCTACAGCCATGGATGAGATTACAACCTCTTAAAATGCATGGACTGAACCTGTTACGTCAACCACATGACTTCTTGATCTTCCGCCTTTTGGATCTAGGGCAGATTCACACAAACAAGGAAACTGTATTCTCTACTCTTTGCCACCAACCATACAGAAAATCCTAGTTTCCAGGTACCTGGACCTCTGTGGCAATGTCTTAATTATTAACCAACTGCTAGGTCTAGAGAATAAATTTCAGCAGTTCCCAGACTCAGGAAAGACGCTGGAGTTGGTAACCATTTGCAATCCTTATGGTCGAGTTTCAGGGCCAGTCCCGTCCTGTCCCGTCCCGTGCTCCCCGCCCCCCCCATAAGGTACTTTTATTGATGGTTACACAACAAGGCAGGGCTCCCTAAGCCCCTCCCCCTTCCTCAGGGCCTTGGGGATGGAAACTGTGGAGGTAGGGAGATTCTCAGTGTGGTGGAGGATGGAGGTGGGGCAAGGACTCCCCAGCAGCTGAGGAACTCTCTCTTCCTCTAGTGCTCCTGCTGGGGCTGGGGGTCCAGGGACCTTAAAAAATATGGACCACTTCACAAATCTGTGTGTCATCCTTGAGCAGGGGCCATGCTAATCTTCTCTGTATCGTTCCAATTTTAGTATATGTGCTGCCGAAGTGAGCACTCAGGGCCAGTTCTAACACACAGAAAAGACAACCAGAGAGCGGGTCTAGCAGCAGCTTCCTCCTCCCTGCACGTCACCACTGCTGGTTGCTCTTGACAGTAATTCCTGACAGGTGATGCTGTTAGAGCTGTTCTATTTACAAAAGAGACATGGTTACATTTTAAAAATAATAATTTAGACAACTTTTTAATAACCAGGAGAAAGATAGGTTTTGCATGCACTATAACAGCTACTTTTACATGCTGAAGAAAAGAAAGATTTAATTAAGATTCCTGCAATGGTTTAAAGTCTAAATTATTAAATGCAAAAAGCAGTTAGGTATTTAGCCACTGCACTTTGTTCACCTAGACCCAATACTTCTTTCCCACTAACTGAACTGAAGGAAAGTCCAGTTTTAATAAACCACAGTAGTCAAAGGGCTCTAAAGATATACCATCAAAATTTTCTATGAAATTCCTAACAGTAATTCCTTTGACACTATACAAGTGAAAAAAACTGGACACTTATAAACCGTCAACACAATGCAGTAAATAAAAACATGGTTTTGTGTGTGTGTGTTTTATTTTTTAATCGGCTAGACCTAGCTTTGAATTCCAGTTCTATGACCTAAAGCAAGTTGCTTGATCACACTGAGTTTAATTACCTATAAAGTGGGAATAATAACAGTACCTATTTTATAAGATTGATGTAGATCAATGAGACAATGAGTCTAGACCTCTTCAGTGCAGCACTAGGGCTAAGTAAGTATAACAGACAAGTGCTGTTATTATTGTTACTCTTACTGTTATTATTACTCCCTGTCCTTACGGTCTGCAATGAAGTAATCTTCCTATCTATAAAGATGCTGAACAATCATTAATATTTATAGATAGGAAGATTGGCATTATACAACCTGTAACACACTGAGTACAGGAAAACAGAAGGTTTCTAATGCCACATAAGAGATACAAATGCTTTCAGGATAAACAGAATCTCAAAGGTCCCCAATCCTAAAAGAACTGGAAATTCTGTCTTGTCTACAGGTGAAAATTTATACCCCGAAGAGAACATGTGGAATATAACTTACATTTCCACAGTAGTAAGAGGAGAATTTGAGTTAAATCTTTAAAACTTTTAGGGAAAATATCTTAGTGACTGTGATTTTAGCAAAGATTTTTGAAATATGGTACAAAAAGCAAAAACAATTAATTGGACTTCAGTCCAAAAAGGAGGAGATATATTATATGTATGGCAGATTCATTTATTGTATAGCAGAAACTAAACAACACTATAAAGCAACTATACTCCAATAAAAATTAATTTAAAAAGAAAAAATTAATTGGTCTTCATCAAAACTAAACATTTTTGTTCTTCAAAATATACTGTTAAGAAAATGAAAAGACAAGTCACAGGAGGAAGTAAACGTTTGTAAAATATATATTCAACAAAGGACTTGTATTTAGACTGTAATAGAAAGTTTTAAGTGGACAAAATTTTTGAAGAGATACTTCAAGGAAGATATATAGAGAGCAAGTAAACACATGAAAAGATGCTCAACATCATTAAAGAAATGCAAATTAAAGCTACACTGAGGACTTCCCTGGGGGTCCAGTGGTAAAGAATCCACCTGCCAGTGCAGGTGAGAGGTGTTCGATCCCTTGTCAGGGAAGATTCCACATGTCTCAGAGCAACTAATAAGCCCATGTGCCAAAATTACTGGAACCCCTGAGACGCAGCTACTGAGCCCACATGCCCAGAGCTCATGCTCCGCAACGAGAGAAGCCACTGCAACAAGAAGCCCATGCACAGCAGAGGAGCCCCTGCTCATAGCAATGAAGACCTGGTGCAGCCAAAAAAAAAAAAAAAAGCCACACTGAGATACCATTTGTTGACTGAAAAAAAAAACAAAAAACAAAAAAACACACAATCTAAAAGCTGAAATTTATGTTTTATTCAAAGGCCTTACTGAGGACTACTGAAATGGCAGACAAATTCTGTGTCCACACTATATATATCCACTGTGCACGTGTGCATGCATGCTCTTTGTGACCCCATGGACTGCAGCCTGCCAGGTTCCTACGTCCATGGAATTCTTCAGGCAAGAATACTGGAGTGAGTTGCCATTTCTTCCTTCAGGTTATCTTTCCAACCCAGGGATGGAACACACATCTCCAGTACTGGCAGGCAGATTCTTTACCACTGAGTCACCTGGGAAGCCCTCACACACTCACCAGAATGGCTAAAATTTAAAACTGATCATACGAAGAGCTGACAAAGAACCAGAACCCACACACTGCTTGTGAAACTGTAAAATGGTACAACCATTTGGGAAAACAGTTTGGCAATTTCTTGGAAAGTTAATCATAGCCGTATCATATAGCCTAGTCATTCCACTCCTAGGTATTTACAAAAGAAAAATAAAGGCGTATGCCCAGACAAAAACTTGTACATGAAAGTTCCCAGCAAAACAATCAAGAACCAAAACTAGAAACAATCCAAACAACAAAGCCCCAAAACTGGAAACAATTCAAATGTCTATACAGTAAGTAAATAAATTATGGTAGGGGCTTCCCTGGTAGCTCAGTGGTAGAGAAGCTGCCTGCCAATGCAGGAGACATAGGTTCGATATACGATCCAGGAAGATCTCGCATTCAGTGGGGCAACTAAGCCAGTGCACCACAACCATTGAGGTTGTGCTGTGGAGCCTGGCAGCCACAACTATTGAGCCCAGATGCCGCAACTACGGAAACCTGAGTACCCTGGATCCCATCCTCTACAACAAGGGAAGGCACCACAATGAGAAACCTGTGCACCACAACTAAAGAGAAGCCTGGGCAGCAATGAAGACCCAGCACAGCCAAAATAAATAAATAAAATTATTAAAAAATAAATTATGGTAAACCCATACAATGTAATACTACTCTGCAATAAAAAAAAGAATGAGCTATTAATATAGCTAACATAAATACATCATGCTGAAAGAAGCCAAAAGAAAGGATTCATATTGTGTATAATACCATTTATATAAGCTTCTAGAAAATACAAACAATCTACAGTTAAAGAAAGCAAATCAGTGATTAGTTACCTGAGCACTGGGGCACAAGGAGGGGTGAGGAGAGATTACAATGAGGCAGAAGGAACTGTTGAGGGTGTGGGATATATTCATTATCTTGACGATGGTAATGGCTTCACAAATTGTGCACTAAATATATGCAGTTTATTATATGTTAATTATACACCAATAAAAAAAGATGGTTAGGGTTAATAGCCAGAAAGGTGAAGACCCTGAATAAAGTATGAGCTACTGGGGGGGGGGGTGGGGGTGGACAAGAAGGGAAGTGAGGGTTATCTTTTTACTTGATCCTCAAGTTCTAACATAGTTTTAAAAAAGCAGCTATATCTGAGATATAAGCCTACTACCTTGGTTTTCTGTAACCTTTAGGATCAAAGACAGTTTATAAATCAATCTCTGCTGGATCCTTAAAGTATGCTAAGTCTTAAAAGAAAATGAAAATCCTATTGCTTTCAAACAGTATTATTCCTAAAACAGGGAATAAGTCACAATCAGAAACCTGGAAAAATCATCTAGGACACCATAAACTCTACCTGTATCTGCTACCCTGACAAAATGCCAAAGCAGCTACTGCCTAAAGACCACTTATAATCACAGCCAAGGATAAAATTTCCCATCTTCCATATAACATGGCTTCCACACACGAATGCAATGTGTTTCTCTTAATTCAGTTCATTACGACAATTCTTTCTTGTGTCCCCTTATCCGTCTCATCCCCCTTCTTGGAGGGAAGCAAATTTAAGCAACTATTTAAAGGACAAATTGATACTCCCTAACTGTCACAGAACTATATAACAGAGTCACTTTCTTCAATATTTTCTGTCTCAGAGTTTCTAGCATATCTCTTCCTTTTACATGATCACTTTCTTCCAAGATCCTGAAATTTATTAAAGGAAATGTAGAATCCAAAATCTATGCTTTTTTCCTCAGCTGGTTATTTATTCAATTTTCAACCTACAACTGTAAGAAGGGATTGCTGCTGCACTGAGTGGGTGTTTGGGCTTGATGACATTTAAAGTCCCTTCCAACTCTAAAATTTTAAGACTACCATTCATAGCAAACGTTAATAATGAATGAAGTAAGAATCTCAAAGTTGAAAGAACAATGATTAACTCAGAGTTATCCTGTAATCAGTGGTAAAATTCCTTAAAATACTGGTCTCAATTTCCCTTTTCCTTCAGTAACTTTACTCTCTTAAAAAAGAGTTCTTCGATTAGAAAAATTGTTTGGAAAAAAAAGAAAAATTGTTTAAAAAAAAAAAGCAGGTAGATAATAAGATATGTTCATAGTGATTAAAATATTCTTTACTTTTCAATTTTATCTTTGAAGTTTTAAGAAATTTCAGCATCAACATCTTTTACTACTACTGATTCCCCAAAGGCCTGGATATCCAAAGGGCTAGAATCAGCTCTTACAGCAGCTGGGCAATATTAAAAAACAAAGAGGGAGGGAATGACAGACAGCAGGGCAGGGAGAGAGGGCTGGCACAGTCTCACCTGGTCTCACCTAACCCTAATCAGGGACAACCAATCAATGGTGCTCTGCTGGTTAGCAAAAGGTGATTTTTTCCCTACTGCTTTCAAATAAAAGTGATAAAGAATAGAAGGTTCAACATAATAAAGAAAAACACAAGGTTTGTTTGAATATGGGGATGCTTTTGGTAGTCATGAATGATTTCAACTGAGACACAAAATGATAGAAAACACCACATGCATGTACAAACTTTTTCTCTACAACACCGAGTATTTCCTGTTAATAAACATTAACCTGTTCTTCTAATTCACACCTTATCTTTTAAGCCTCTATTACATTTCACTGAAAATATAACACTCTCCAAGAATAACTTGGCAATCGATTTACAAAATATACTGAGCACCCCAGGGGTAACAAAAAGTGATTTTACCACAGAGGGAATAAAATTAGTCTATTCTGACCTGTATGCCCATCAAAGTTAAATCATTCCTCACTTGTTACTATTTTCTGAGCTTTTTAAATAAACAACAAGTCATAAAAGTTTCAACTCTTTTCATAAAAATATCCCAACATTTAACAACTCTCTCAAGAGATTTAAATGCTGAGGCATTCCCTCAGTTTCACCTCCTATGAAGAGGATTTCCTTAGAAACAAGTGAAAATAACATTATCCAGTGATCCTTGGGCTCTGTCTTTAAAGACTAGGCAAGCAGAGGGCAAATTTTTAAGGTATCATGTGGTCATCTCAAACTCTCAATGACATTCCTGTAGGTTTCCCTCCCTCTTTTCAAACTATGTAATCCCTGTGTTTATCAACTTTCAAAAAACACAAATGACTTGTATAAAGTTCTCTGCATACTCCTTGGTTTTGAGTGACCTTTTGGATCAAAGTTAGTATCTTTAAGAGGAAAGAAGCAGGAACAACTCCACTTCTTTTATAATCTTCACCTTTCCTAATATTTGTTTAAAATTCTGCCTAGCATCCGTCATCCTTGCTCTCATTTTGGATGGACAGGGATCTACAAGTAAACGTACTTTCACTCTCACCTTGCTTTTAGAAACTGCAACATGGTAAAAATTTAACATAGGCGTCCAACAATAAACAAGATTTTAAAAAGTACATACCTTGTACTGTCTCTAATCCCACATTAAGCTTGTTTTACAAAGTCAGGCTCCTAGCTGAATCAAGATGCAATAGTCTTTCTTAAAACAGATCAATCCTTGATTGTACGGGAAGACATGTAGTCTACAAAACGCAGAAATGCTCTGCAGCCTCCTAACATCCTGCTTATACTTGCTCCCCTTACACATATTTCAGAAATCAGTCTGACACCCACACTCATCACTGCTAAAAAGTAAGAAAACACTCTGTTCATTTAGCATTTTTATCTTTCTTAGTCTTAAGGGCTTCCGAAAGGAACTGAAATAATGCTGGACGAGGGATAAACTCATGGCCCACCCACAGACAGACTGAAGAACCAAGGAATGGAACACCAGATAGCCTGGCTTCGCCACACACGTTTGCATCTCGAACATGTTTTAAAAAGATGATCCTCACCACTTTTTCAACTTAGGCTCCTTGTGCCCTTTCCACACAAGCTACCTCAAAGAGTAAAGAGCAAATCTTTGGTAACTTGTGAGTTCTGCATTCTCATCAGTTGATCTGCACTTAGAATCCGCATAAGCTTGGAAAGGTATACAGCAGCTAAAGGGATTAGTAACTCCTCAGATGCAAACAAATAATCTTCAGGCACACTCAGTCCAAACGAGTGCAGTTTTATAAAATGTATTTTTAATGGAGTTCCCGAGGACACACACTAGAAAAGGTGGAGTAGGCGAAACCCCTTTGACTTCACTTTTAGCCTACAGTTCAAGAAAACTAAGCCATGGGTAACAGAAGCAAACCAGCAATCTCACCCACTCTACTCACCCCCACATTCATACACAGACACAAAGAGAAGTGGATTGCAATGCTCCTCCTCAGCTCTCATTTCCACAGAGTTCTTACATAAAAAGCTATGAGAAAGAATATGGTAAAGCCTTGAGGTATGGTATAGTTGGCAATAAAGGGGTTAAACAGCACTACTTTCCTGGAAACCTACCAATCCCCCAGACAGGAATGCAGTTCTCCTCACTACCTGTGTGTGTTACATATTTCCTAAAAATTCAGCAGATTAAGAGTTAAGAAAAACACCTCGAAAGAAAAAGAGAACTTGGTTCAGCTCCACCCTCCCTAAAGCAAATACCAACAACTCTGAGCCAAATCCACTCAGCATACACAAGACTCCATGGACATTCCAAAAAACAGGTGAAAAGAAGTTCAATTTCCTCAGGTATCTCACCTTTCAGCCCCAAATACTTGGCAGAATTCACAAATTAGTGAAACTCATGTTAGGTAAAACAAAAGCACACATAAAATTTCATTTAGAATTTGAAAAACATTTACAAGTCACAAAGGTCACTATAAATCAGCAAAAATAGCTGGAATTCGGGTGAGTAAGGTCAAACAGTACCCATGGAAACAAAAGCAAAACAAAAGGATACAGAAATAGAAGATACACGGGCCCTAAAGCTTAAGACTTAGCAGGAAAGCTCCCTAACTAGAGTGTCATGCTTATCCTAAAGAAACCTGGGAGAATGTTGCTTTGATCACCAGTGAGGGAAGGTTGTCACTACTATTAAACCCACATTTCTGGGGGGAAAAAAGATAGTCACCAGATAAAAACAGGCACTGACTTGACAGCCTATAGTCACTGGTAAGGACAGTCCAGAAGCACCTGTCTTGATGGAAATAGGTAGGAAGAGATGAGTCACTATTTTAAATCTGTTCAGTACTCTCAACAGCTCAACCCTCTATGTCCCAAAGCATCATTATTTTCCTGTTTTCATCACTTTCTCAGTTTTCTTCCCAAACTTGTGGAGTTGCGTCAGAATGCTAATGGGTGGGGATAAGAGAAAAGAGAAAGAGGGAAAGTTAGAAACCATTTGGTTAGTAGAAAGAGACACTGGGGCGGCAGAGTGAATTACCCGGGAGAGAAGACTACAAAACTAGTTAGGAACGGTTATTAAGATCCAAGACGCCCTATCTTGGACAGCGCCCCCTATCTTTCCCTAGATAGGGTAAAAACCAAGCTTCAGTGTGGGCAAAGATAATAAGATACCACGGTGTTACATGAACACCAATATTCTTTCAGACTGGAAGTACCTGGCACCTGAGGAAAGCCTGACTCTTCTACAGGTCGGGAAAAAGGTTATCAGTGTAGCCTTGGGCACAGGAGGTAGCGGAAGAGCCGAGGAGACTGTTATCATGAAAGTGCATAGAAGACAATATAATCAGGTACTCAAAAACTTCTGGACCATTTCAGTCCAACTTCTTCCCCGTGGGGGAGGGTGATCACCACTCTTAAGTCAAGAAGGGCATATTCTTGAGAGAAGTTCCAATCCCCTGACAAGAGACCGATTAGCAACACGGCAAAGAGACAGGTTCTCTGGATGGGGAAATACTGGAAAGCCAACTACCGTCATACCCAACGACCATAGGAACTGGGCAGGAACCCATTTCTGCAGTCACAAGGACAAACGTCCAAGGGAAGAGGGAAGGTAGCGCCCAAGTCAGGTAACATTCCTGAGGGGAAGGATTATCAGGTGACACCCGGCTGAGGGCCCAGAGAGGGGACTGGGCGGGAGCAAAGTTAGCAGGTGAAAGGGATCAAGCTTGGGGAAGGAAGTGACCTTTGAAGAAGCAAATAAGAAGATACCAAAAAAGGGGGGAAGGGTAATAAGAGAAAATGGACCCAGAAAAGCACTGAGGCTAGAGATAGAGAAGGCGTGTTCGGGTAACGGAGGAAGAAGAAAGGAAGTGGGGCTGAGAGGGAAGAGATAGGGCTGAGACTGTCCAGGGCTACGCGGGGTAAGGGCAGAACATGAGGGAGGGGAGAAGGGGGGTGAAGAAAGCCCTGAGGTTGCCAGGGCAAGAGCCGGGTGGGACTCCGGGGATCCCCGAGGTCCCAGAACGGTCGGAGGTCGGGCTCCGGAGCCCAGCACCGAGCAAAAGGAGGAAGGGAGGCGCGGGGGCGGCTCCCTAGAAACGGGCGTGCACCCCTGGGGCCAGCTGCGGGGGGTCTCCGGGTCCTGAGGGCGGTTAAGGGGCCAGCCTGAGGGAACCAGGTGGGAGGGACACTCACAAATTTCTTGGATTTGCCGCCGTCGCCGCCTGCCGAAGGCAGCTCGTCCGGGTTCCGGCCCTTCTTCTTGTCCCGGGTCCCGCGGCCGGGTCCCAGGCCCCCGCCGGGCGGCTCCATGTCCAGGTCTGCGTTGCTAGTGACCCCGCGCCCACGCCGCTCCGCCCGGCAGCTCCAAGCCCGCCGCCGCTGCCGCCGCCGCCGCCCAGCAGCTTCTCAGTCCGCCGCCGCGCCCCGCCTCATTAGCATGCCGGGCTGCGCGCGCCTCATGAATATACAACGACGACGCCTCGCTCCCGCCCGCCTGCCCCACTTCCGCCCGGACCCGCAGCCCCTACCAACGGGGGAAGGGAGAGGGTGGAGGAAAGCCGCGGAAGCGCACTACCTGCCTGGCGGGCCTAACCATTTGGACTCACGTGGGGGGGTAGTGAGTGGGCGGTGTAACTCTCTGGGACAGCGCCGCCTGCCGGTTGGAGCGGCGCAGGCCTCCCTGCTCCCACGCAGTGCCCACGTGGCTGTGAAGCCTGAACCCTCTCACACCCCAGACCGAGATATTACCTGAACCAAAAAAATCGCATGAGAGAGACTTATCCTGGCAGAAAATTTAGTGCCAGGCTTTCCAGGATAATAGTTTTTATGTGTTCAATACCCATGGAGCACACGAAAAAATAAAGTGATAGCTACCATTTATGTGCCAAGAACAGAGCTTGGTTCAGGGCCAGTGCTAGAGCAAACTCTACTAGCTCTGGAGTTCAATTACCTAGTTCTAAATCCCAGGTCTACTACGTTCCATGTTCCTAATCTGGAAAAACTAGTTACTGCCATTGCTGTGCCTGAAACTTAATAAGAGTTAACCATTTACCCATACACTTGTTCTATGCCAGACCCTATGCAAAAACACAAGTATTTTCTTACTGAATCTCCACAATGGCATATGACAGATTCCACTAGTCTCACCATTTTAAGGACAGGAAATTTGTACAATGACAACTGAAGTGACTTGCCCAAGGACACATAATTGACACAAAAAAAAATTAAAACCAGGTTGGTCTGATTGCCAAGCCCTGTGTTTAAAAAGGATTCCCTACTGACATGAAGAACTAACTGGAAGACCCTGATGCTGGGAAAAACTGAAGGCAAAAGGAGAAGGGGACGACAGATGGTTGGATGGCATTACCAACTCGATTAACGTGAGTTTGAGTAGGCTCTGGGAGTTGGTGATGAATAGGGAAGACTGGCATGCTGCAGTTCATGGGGTCCCAAAGAGTTGGACACGACTGAGCGACTGAACTCAACTGAATTGATATAAACCAAACTGAGTGAAAAGAACAGGCATTCTTCAAAAGTGTTTTCTTTGCTCTACTAGCTTGATTCTTCCCTCACCAATTTCCTTCATTCTCCCAGCTACATCTGGTCCCTTGTGTGAAAAGCATGTGGCACCCAGTAGGCCTTCAAACTCTGGACTTAATTATCTTGCTCAGAACCAGCAAAAGATTTCAACTGCATGTTCCTGGAGGACAGTCAGTGACTCACTAGGGAGCCGCCAGCGCTCAATCTAGGGTCTGGTATGTTACAAGGAGTCTGCCAAAATGGCTGGCTCCTAAATCTGACCTTCAGCTTTTACCTTTCACTTTCTAATTGCCTGATGGAGAGTTGCATAGGACTGCCCAGCACACATTTCAAAATCAATTTGTCCAAAACAGTCCCAAACAGCTACTTCCTTTCTAAGCTAGAGTGTTGAGAAACAGACAGGATCAAAGCATGGAAGGAGTGATCCAGGTATTACTCTTCTTTCCCATACCATTGTCTACATCTACTAAGGCATTTCTCTTCCTTCCTACTGGACTGTAAACTCCAGGGAAGAGTCCATATTTGTGGCTACTATAGTATCCAGCATCATTCTTCACATAAACAATGAAGATAATGAGCAACTGCTTATAGCAGGCACTGTGTTAAGTACCTAATATGTTTTCTCAGTGTATCTTAACTAGCATCACCAATCCAAACACCCAGGACTAAAAACCTGAAGTCATCCTCTATTCCCTCTCTTAAGCTACTAATCTGCCCAGGTTTGTCTAACTCATAATTAAAATGCTCTATTAATGCCCTATATGTGAGTACAATAATCCATGTAGAATCCATATGCACAGGTACTAATGTAAGGTAAGTGTTAACTATGTTAACTATGACTTTTATTATATACATCATCATCCCATTTCCTCTCTTCATACACAGGCAGCTAGTAAGAATATTCCTCCAGAGGCAAAAGGTACAAAAAATACCAACTTGGTTTATTGGATAAAAAGAGTGGTAAAATGGACATAAAACCAAAAGTCAGAACAACATGTTTTCACATCCTCCCCCATCTCAAAACCGTACTTCCCATCATCTGGGCTAGGATGTTAAGGAGACAGAGCCCCCTAAAATCCTTTACTCTTCACCTGCACTGGAAGGCCTGTAGTAGGAGAACCTAGGAGAGGAGGAGGTCAAAGGCAACCTTACTCCTGTCTGCCCCTTCACTCCTGAAGTCTCTGGATTGGAAGGAAGTAGGGAAGGAATAAGCAAGCCAAAAGGGCTAGGACTGGCCTCTAGGGCCCAAGCCCAGGCTTTCCTAGAGATGGCTATCCCTGTCCCCATTCTATCCTTAATAGGTACCATTCTCAGGCCTTGAGGGAGAGAAGAAAGGGGTTGGTTCAAGAACCAGATGTGGTCTCCAAACCCTCCCCCAGCACTGGCAAAAGCTCTGAAAGTAACCTGACCAGGGGTGGGAGAACCACACTTTTTCCCTCCCACCCAACCAAGAGGTAAAAAGGAATTCCTGGGGACATAACAAGCCCAGCTCCTCTTAAATCTCCACGTCGCTTTCCTTATCATTGTCATGATCTCCATCATAGAATTCGTTGGGTGCCTCTGGCCTACGAAGCAAGGGAAGAGAGAAAGAGAGGTCAGGCTCCCAGTCTCCAAGTTCAGTCTTCTCCCACATAGGCACCCTGTCTGGAGCCACTTCTCAGGCCCCTACTGTCAGGGAACCACTCCTCTCCTTCTGTTGGTAGAGACTGATTGCTATTCATTCATCCACACATGTAGTCAAGAAACATTCACTGACAGACTACTCTGTGCCAGACACTGTCATAAGCCTTAGCGAGACAGGAGAGAATAAACCAGATGACATTTCTGCCTATCTTTAAAAAACTTACCTAATAAATGAGACTGACAATAACTAACAAAGTAAAAACAAAAATATGGTAATTTCACATGGTGGAAAGCACTATGAATAAAATGAAATAAAAGGACGTGACTAAGAGTTACAGGAGGAAAAGGGTAAAATTTCAGACAAGATTATTAGGAACAGATGTTCTGACAAGGTAAGACCTGAAGACTAAGAAGAAGCTGGACAGGCAAACATCTCAGGAAGACCACTTCAAGCTGTAAGAAAACCAAGTACAGAAGTTATAAGGTTATGAGAAAGACAGATGAGAAAAGTGAGAGAAGGAGGTCAAGACAGCTAGAGGAGAGAGAGTCATTAGAAATGAGACCAGGGACGAGGATAAGGGCCAGCATGCAGGGCCTTTTAAAGTCATCATCAGAAATTTGGACTTTCTTCTAAGTGCAAGGGAAAGGAACATTTCTAGCAAAGAAGTGACATATTATAAACCTGTATGTAGTGGGTGAAGGGATATGAAAGCAATACAAGACCCAGTATGTACCCAATTCTGATTTCTTTTTGGAAAACTGTTCTCTGGGAGAATATGAATAACTAAGTTATCTTGCCCACAGCTGTTAACTGAGAAAGAAAGGAGAAAGTCATCAAAGAGAAGTTGGGGAACAAAATCAGGAAAGGCTCCCTCTGCCTGGAGAGCAAAGTCTCAGTTACCTCTAAGTGGGCAAGGGTTAAAGGTGAGGAGACTTGGGTTTGAATCTCAGCTCTGGTATTTAACTAGCTGTGAGAACTTCGGAAAGCTACTTAATCTCTCTGAACCTTAGATTCCTCTTCTGTTAATTTAAGAATCGCACCTCTCAGGGTTGTCGGATGGCAAGAGAATGATGACTTGATGGCATTGTACCATGTATAATTTAATATAAATATCATATCCTATATGGCTGATATGCTACAAGCATCAGAGACAAGGAACTCAGTGGATAGTCCAACAGTAACAGGGCTTAGGACAGGAAGAGGCCAGAGGCTTCTGCTGGCTGTTGAGAACAGGCTGTATAATGTAGAGGCAAGGCCCAGATACCAACCTGGAATCACAGATGAAAAAAATAAACTTTTCTGAAAGGAAGAAACTGAAAAACAGATTTTTAAGAAGATCAGTTTCCAGAAGTCAAGCCTCAGAGACCTGGAGAAGCTGAGATTGAGATGATGGGTCAAAAAGGATCCCTGAGGCCAGATGTTTAGATACATCCTCAACCAAGGGAGGAAATGAAGGGGTACACATGGAGGAGAAGGGTTGGAGTGGTCCCAAGAATCTCAGCTGTAAAGCCCAGGTCCAGCGGAGAGATCTGGAAGTATGAACTCTTAAGACAGACAGAAGATTCTGGAAAGGACTGAGAAGCCCATCAGACTCTGCAGCAGAGTCAGCTCAGACTTCTTAACAGTGCGTGGGAGCAGGACCAGGTGTCCTGCAAACATCCAGCTGTGGTTATCCCCAGTCACGTAAGGAAATCTGTTCTCTATTAAATGCATCTGTTTCTGCACTTCTGGGTTCTCTTGTCTTTTTCCTTCATTTTTCAGAAAAGCTTGTTTCAGCTTTTGTGGTTTTTTTAAGTCTATTCTGGTTGCTTATTCTCCTAATTTAGTGCATCTGTAAATATTTTAATATGTATCTCAGGAAGGTAAAGATATTTAAAAAGACACACATACACACAATACAACTATCACACCTGAAAAAATTAACAGAGGAAAGAAATCCAAGGGCCTTAAAAGAGCAGTATATCTGCAGTGACCTGTCCAGCTTGTAATCTGGAAAGAGTCAGTAAAATGCTGGCAAGAATATAAACTGTTATAGACTGTCTGGAAGGCAGTTTGGCAACAAATAAAAAAAAACTTTACTGCACACAGCCTTTGACCTAGCAACAACAAGTCCAGGAATCTAACCCATTCAAGCACTCAAAAGACATACATACACAGGGATTCACTGCCACACTCTTTGTAACAGTGAAAAAAACAGGAAATAATGTAAATGCCTGTCAATGGCACTTGGTTAAATTATAGCTATGTCCACACAATGGAATATTATACAGCTAATTAAATAACGAAGCAGATTTATATATATATATATATTGGCACAGAAAGATACACTGGTAAAAAAAAAAAAAAACTTGGAAATTGTAGAACATGTACAGAATGATCCAACTTTTATTTAAAAAAAAAAAAAAAGACTGCACAACACTGAAAATGAGTGTATGTGTGCCCTTGTGTTTATACATAAATGTTGAACAGTGCAGTTGTGATCTACACAAACTGTAACATGGACTTAGAACTGGACATGGAACAACAGACTGGTTCCAACTCAGGAAAGGAGTACATCAAGGCTGTATATTGTCACCCTGCTTATTTAACTTATATGCAGAGTACATCGTGAGAAACACTGGGCTAGACGAAGCACAAACTGGAATCAAGATTGCCGGGAGAAATATCAATAACCTCAGATATGCAAATAACACCACCCTGATGGCAGAAAGTGAAGAACTAAAGAGCCTCTTGATGAAAGTGAAAGAGGAGCGTGAAAAAGTTGGCTTAAAACTCAACATTTAGAAAACTAAGATCATGGCATCTGGTCCCATCACTTCATGGCAAATAGATGGGGAAACAGTGGAAATAGTGACAGACTTTATTTTCTTGGGCTCCAAAATCACTTCAAATGGTCACTTCAGCCATGAAATTAAAAGATGTTTACTCCTTGGAAGAAAAGTTATGACCAACCTAGACAGCATATTAAAAAGCAGAGACAAAAAAAATAAAAAAATAAAAATAAAAAGCAGAGACATTACTTTGCCAACAAAGGTCCATCTCGTCAAGGCTATGGTTTTTCCAGTAGTCATGTATGGATGTGAGAGTTGGACTATAAAGAAAGCTGAGCACAAAAGAATTGATGCTTTTGAACTGTGGTATTGGAGAAGACTCTTGAGAGTCCCTTGGACTGCAAGGAGATCCAACCAGTCCATCCTAAAGCAGATCAGTCCTGGGTGTTCATTGGAAGGACTGATGCTGAAGCTGAAACTCCAACACTTTGGCCACCTGATGTGAAGAGCTGACTCATTGGAAAAGACCCTGATGCTGGGAAAGATTGAGGGCAGGAGGAGAAGGGGATGACAGAGGATGAGATGGTTGGATGGCATCACTGACTCAATGGACATGAGTTTGAGTAAACTCCGGGAGTTTGTGATGGACAGGTAGGCCTGGCGTGCTGCAGTCCATGGGGTCGCAAAGGGTCGGACATGACTGAGTGACTGACCTGAACTGAAAAGTTTTACAATAAATGTATGTCACTTACATCATTAAATCAGGGCAAGAAAAAAAACAAGGGACGGTTGCATACTGAAGAAGGTAAACTGAGGACAATTAGACTAATGCTGTCTAACTTACTTTTCCCCTCTTTTTCCCCCAAAGCTTGCTGGAATTCCCTGCTCTTATGTCCCTGCTCCAGACCTGCTGTAGTTTTCCTCGGGCCCCCTCTCCTCCGCATCAGCCTCATCAGTTCTGTCGTAGGTTAGGAGGTCTGCCGGCACATCATGAATCTGGACGCTAGGTGCATGGTTCAGCATCTTCAGGTTTTCAAAGATTGTCTGGCGGATCTGGTCCAGATACTGGTTGGGGACGAGGAACAGACAATGAGCAGCTCCCAGTGACTCCCAGGATGTCAATGCTTGTAGTTGCCTTTTGTCCCCGCAGTCCTAGTTTCAGTCCTATTTTGCATCTTAGTTTGAATCCCCCAGCTGGTAACTGTCCGTCCTCCCAACCCTGACTGCCTGTACTTTCACCGGGGCTGCCTACTAGCTGATAACAGAGGTAGTGAGGGCTGAGATTCTCTTCCCTGGTTTCTCTGATTTCCCACATCCTGGACCTTTCCTTGGCTCCTCCACCCTTATGCTCAGCTTCTCCAAGCTGCTGACCTGGCGTGAATTCTGATTCTCGATGCGGGTGCTGACATCAGGATGGAGCGTGAAGTCCGGGGCAAAGTACTCGAAGTATTCTTGGGGAAAAAGGAGGAGACATGATGGCTCAAATAGACACAGGCAGGTTCCAAGAGTTGCCTATCTCTTTCCTTTCCATCCAAAACACCTACGTAACAGCTGCTCAACCTCTTCCCCGCTCTGGGCCCAGGGGTTTAGTCTGCAGAGCTCTGAGAAAGTCAAACTTCCCACCAGCTTTCAAACCAGGCCATTCTATGGTCTTGTGAGAATGGCCTTCTTGCTGTGGGGGCATCATGGGGTGGTCCTTACCGCTATAGGGAAGCTCTTCACTAATGGCCTCTTCTACCAGCAGTGATGTCTCATATGTCCTGAAACAAACCAGCAGGGCAGGCTGAGCGAGTGGGCTGAAAGGTCCACTGGCCATTTCTCAGGGAGCCCCTAGCTCACAATGTACAAGGGAGAGGAGAAAACATGGGGACATGCTCACCAGCAGCGGGCAACATTCCGGACAGTGTAGCCACCACCACCTAGAACCAGCAGAGGGATATTGAAGCTCTTGACGTATTCAACGCATTCTCTGTTAAAAGAAACCAGAGGAATAGGTGGAGGAAGTTTTCAAAAGCCAGAGAACACACTTCTAGAGACTAACTGGAAAGGGGCACAAGGAAACTAGGAATGCTCTGTATCTTGATCTTGGTAGTGAAAATCACTGAGTTATATCCCTGAGATATGCGCACTTTATTGTCTGCACGTTGTGTCTCAGTGAAATTTAAAACAGACTGCACTCTCACCTCTATCCTGCTCAGCACCCACCCTGGCACCCCACCTGTTAATCAACTAGTCTCACCAATGTACCAGCAAGTGCTGTCAGTTTAGCCACCAAAATATAACTCATATCACCTACCTCTCTCTCCCGCCACCTCCTCCAACTTAGCCCCCTGTCTAAGACAACACCAAGAGCTCCCTAACTGGTCTTCCCACTTCCTCTCCTGTGTGTCCAGTCCCACCCCAAACCTTTCTCCATTCAGCACTCAGAGCAGTGGCTTTTTTTTTTCGGCCGTGCCTCAAGGCATGTGAGATCTTACTTCCCCAACCAGAGATCAAGCCCATGCCTCCTGCAGTGGAAGTGCAGAGTCCTAACCACCGAACTGCCAGGGAAGTCTTGAGCAGTCACTTTAAAACGCAAGCTGGATCATGTCACTTCCCTGCTTAAAACCTGTCAACAGTTTCCCAACACATCTGAAATATAATCCAGACTCCTTAGCAAGGTCTCAAGGCTCTGCACGACCCCAATGCTGCCGACTTCTCAGACGTCACCTCAAACCACCTCCAGCCTGCTCTCTGTGTTCCACCTGACTGGTTTTACTTCATCTCCTCCATGACACCCTCTGTCCTGTCTCGGCGTGTCTGCACGCACTCTTCTCACTGCTTGGGATGGACCTCTCTCTGTTCTTCTTATGGCTCACTCCTTTAGGCTCCAGGTCTCAGCTCAGAATTTTGGAAAATTGCTTCCAAATCACAGTATCTAAAGTAGTTTCTCCACTGTTATCCCATATCTTAACTTTCTATCTTTTTCTTCTATAGAATTTATAACAATCTACCTATCTTGTTTGCTCACTTATAGCTTTGCCTGTTTCCTAGGCTGAACGGTAAACTCCATGGGAGTTCCCTGACTGCTTCCCCATCTCCTAGTATGATGCCTGGAACACAACGGGTGCTTAATAAAAACCTAATGTGAATGTTGCCAACTGCGGAACCCTGCTCAAGATGACACTTCTGGTTCAAAGTACAACATGTAGCTATTTTTGAGTCCCAAAAGGAGGTGAGGCCTGTTTCCCGGCTACCCCTGTTCCATGTATTGAGGCCCAAGGCCACTTGAAAACCTGGGGGAGTAGTGGAAGGAGAGCAGTTCTCACCCGTGTCCTCTAATGCTGAGGTTGAAGCAGCCCAATCGATCACAGCCCAGAGAGTCAGCTCCACACTGCAAAAATCAAAACCCCAGGTGGCTGCAGTGAGAGAACTACTCAGAATGTCACCAATGTCCTTCACTTCCCTTCCCCCACCAGCCTAGGGGTTCTCCTCTTTCCTGCTCTCTTCCCTCAAGCCTGAGTGCCTGAGGAGGCACTGACCATGTTACCTGGAGCACAATGCACGTGGGTTGGTAGAAGTCCACCACCTGGTTGATAACTGGCTGGAAAAGGTGCTTGTAACCTGGGAGAGGGCCAAAGATGGGCACCTGGCACCCCAAGGGGATGGGGAGACAGGGAACAAAAGGAAAAAGGGGGTTCAGAGAGCGTGTAGCCCAGGAAAGGGGCAACCCAAAGGGACAACCATTGGTTCTGAACTTCTCGGTGGGGAAGTTCATGAGACTTCTGGAGGGACCGATGGAAGCTAATGACCTTTTTCCCAGAAAAATGCACATACACACAATATGTTGCATACAATTTCCGGGGAGTTCATGGTCCCTCTGAAGGCCATTCATCCTGAAGGACACCTGGCCCAACAGTAGATAATACCAGGCAGAAGAGGTTAACTCAAGGAGGGAGAGAGAGGAGTCTAGTGAGCAGGGAGAAGACTTTAGTACGTACTCTGGTCATCAATGCCATCCCGCAGGGGTACGTTGAGGCAGTAGTAGCGGCCACTCTCTGCTCCAACTTCATACATGTCACCTGTGGGGAAGAGGGGGGTGGGGGTGCCGGCTGCTTCAACCCCACCATGTACTCTGAGGGCCTCTCACTCCATCTTTGTACGTCCGCCACACACTCCCTCAAACCACTACGTCTCTTGCAGCTTGCATTCATTCAACAGATACTCTTGGAGGGCCTACTATGAGCCAAGCTGTGAACTAGGTATCGGGATACAACAGGAAAAAGAACTAACGAAATAGATGAAATCCCACCAAGCTCATATTCTTGGGAGATAGGCATGATTAGGTGGGAGACAGTAAACAAAACAAAACCCCACAATAAATTCAAACAGCAATCAGTGCTTGAAAAGAAAAAAGCAGAGTGATGTGACAGAGTAACAGGGTGATCAGGAAAGGTTTCTCCAAGGAGGGGCCACCTGAACTGAGACCTGAGCCTGCGAAGGAGGCAGTCATGGTAAGAGCTGAGGAGTATGAAGGGGACAGGCATTCCTATTCCCATACCTGTGCCAGGGAAGAAGTAGTTTCCGTACTTGTGGAAAGATACTGTCATGACTCGGTCAGTGAGGTAGAAGGCTTCCTGAACCCCATCGCCATGATGGATGTCAATATCAATGTAGAGCACCCGAGGGTGGTACCTAGGGTGAGGGCAAAGCCAGCGTCTGAGGCAGAGGTGAACCCTAGGAGGAAAAGCCCCCATCCCACTCCTCCCAAACACAAGGCCAGAAATTATGAAGATTCTGCTTTGGCCCAAGTCACCTGAAACCTAATACCACCAGTTCCCTAAGGGCAACCCTGGGGCTCCAGCCTGGAGGCAGGGACAGGAGAGGGATGTGCAGAGAAGGCTGAAATGTGAGCAGGCAGCGGGGAATCTGCAGCAGAGCACAGGAAGAGGCAGCCTGAGAAAAGCATCAAGAACTTGGGAGAAGCTAGTGTGGGGCTGGAGGTCAGGGTCAGGGCCAGGGCAGTCTCAGACCTCAGCCAAGAGCCTCATAAGTGGCCCCATCTCCTCCCAGGCTACTTACTTGAGCAGCTCCAGGATGCCAATCACAATGTCATTGACATAGCAGAAACCAGAAGCCTATGGTAAGATAGTATAGTGCTATTACAAAGAAGAACGATTCCTCCACCCAGCTGCCCCCCAACTGCCATCCTGACCTCCTACCCTAGCTGAGCTGTTGTCTCCCCCATTACCTCCTCACTCACCTCAAACTTCTTGGCGTGGTGCAGACCACCAGCCCAGTTAATGGCAATATCACAGATCTGAAAGACAAATGCCCAACTCATAATCCTTCTCCTGCCCACCCCCAAAGCTGGGAGCTCAGGATCACAGTTAAGGCCTTGGATTCAGGGACCCACAGGAAGGGGGAAACAGGACTCGGGGTACAGTTACCTTGTTGTTCAGCTGGGTTGCTCCTTGCAGAGATGCGCCTGTGTAACGGGAGCAGAACTCAAACAGCCCGGGAAACACGGGGCTGCAGGAAGAAGAGCAAGTCGGAGCCCTTTTTCCTGTGTCCACTTCCTTCCTTCACCCTTCTCCCCAGCTCAGAGCCCTATAGTCTCCTTTCTTCAATAACCCCTTCTGCCCCTCCTACATACCCAAGTTACCTGCAAATTTATTCAACAAATATTTTGGACCAAACCATATACTGAGACTTGTTCGAGGCACTGGATGGGAAGTAGAGAAGCACAGTGATTGTACTGCTAGTTGCACAAAGAGCAATCACAGGGCCCCAGGCTGTGGGTGAGGGTGGACTTTACATTCCCAGGCCTATAAAGTAAACTCAAAACCAGCAGGAGCAATAACACAAAAAACAAGAAAGCTCCCAAGACAGCACGTGCCTGAACAACCCAATGAGCAGGGCAGTGTGTGCGGGACAGACCTCTGGGGCTGGTGTGGTCAAGAAAGCCTTTATGGCATGAAGCTTTGTGGTGGCTTGAAGGCTGTGAAGGCCCTGGAGGCTGAATGGGGAACAAAGGGTATTCTGAGAAGACACCCTGTGAAGCAGAGGTGTGGGGATAAGGTTGGCAAGGTGCTCATTGCTGGCCTAAGGAGTCGGCCTCAATCCTCCAGCCCAGTCTGCTTCTATTGGTAGGCTCTTTCGGGGAAACCGATTGGTGTAGTGTTTAAAAACCTAGCCTCTGGACCTGAATCCTGCCACTGCCACTGTCCAGGCTAAGTTATCAAAATCTCCTCAAATTTCAATGTATGTACTTAATGCTTACCATCATGAAAAGGACTATTACATCTCAGGGTTGGTGTAAGAATTAAGTGGATACACTAGTAATCCTCAGCACAGCAGCATAAATTACTCAAGAAACTGTAGCTGTTATAGGAAACTATAGGATCAACAGCCTCATTTCGTCAAAAAATAAATTCAAGGAATTCCCTGGCAATCTAGTGGTTAGGACTCCATGTTTTCACTGCAGAGGGCCTGGGTTCAATCACTGGTCAGGGAACTAAGATCCTGCAAGCCAAGGCATGGCAAAAATAAATAAATTCAAAGGCAAGAAGGAAACATTAAGGGTTAAAAGTCTTAAGAGATGGAGCCACCAAATACAATATGTGGACCTTGTTTAAATCCTAATTTAAATAAATCAACTGCAAAAAAGAAAAAATGTGAGACAACTGGAGAAACTTAAGTACTGACTGCACATTTGATAATATGAATTACTATTGATTTTTCAGGTGTGATGATACTATGCACTTTTTTAAAGAGTATCATTTGGAGATATATGGTAACATATTTATAGACAAGAGGGAGTTACATCTCAAATTAGTTTTAAAATAATCTAACGTGCGGGGACAGAGATGAAGCAAGATTAGCCATCTGCTCTAAGTGTTGCAGCTCTGTGATGGATAGATGAGGGTTCACTGTACTATTCTACTTGCAGAAATGTTTAAAATTTTCCCTAATAAATAAAAAATCTAAAAATGAATGGAGCAGCTGGCAGCTGTTGTGGTCACTATCTTTCAGTGGATGCAGACTAGAGTGGAAGCAAGGATCATGGCTTATCTTTGTTAGCCACCTTTTCCCCACAAGACTCTGAGCTGACTTCTCATATGAAATAAGCTCAACATAAATGTGGTTGTACCTAAACACTCTCTTGCTTTTTAAAACCCTCCAATGACTTCTCCTAGAAGTTAAAAACCCCAATTCATAATAGGGCTGTTTATTTTTTAAAGGCCCTACCTATCTCTTTAGACACAATTCAGATCACTCTTCAGATATCATGCATGGCCTTTTTTCTGTTCCTTAAATAAGTCACACTCTGTCCTGCTGCAGACCCTTAGGGCATGTTGTCCCTACTTCCCATTCCTCCCCTCATCCTCCATCCTCCCAACTATCTTTCACCTAATTACTTCCTACTTTCTTTAGAACTCAACCCAATTTTCATTACTTCCTCTAGGAAGCCACCACTGACCAGCGCCAGCCCAGGCTAGATAATTCTCCCGTGTCTACCCTCTCACAGTCTGTCATGTACCTCTCCTCTAAAGGACTTAGCACAAGGGCTATATTAAAATTGTGTTGGTATTGTTTATCATTGCATCCCTAGCACTTAGCCTAGGGCCTGGCCCACAGCCAATAACCAATCAATATTTGTTGAATAAGCAAATGAGTAAATGATGATTCATTGACAAGTATTCCCCACCCCACCCACCTACATATCTTCCATTGCTGCCATAAGACAGTATTCTTATTGTACTTAATAAGAATTGTATTCTTATTGTATTCTTATTAATACTTAATATTCGAGTATTCTCACTGAAATGCCTGGCATCAAGGTTCCTGGCATCAAAGGTCCCAGTTCTCCCCTTACCAGTCATCGCCCACGTTGAAGGCATTAAGGCTCTTGGTAAAGCCTTGCATATTTGTGGGGCTGACTCTCTGCAGGAAGTCGATGTAGTCCTCAGAGTGGAAGCGGCACATGTCATGCTGGGAGGCCTGGTATGGCTTGAAGACCTTGAGAGGGAAACACAAGATAAAGTCAGGCAGGGTCAGTCCTACTCATCCGGCTGAGACTGACCACACTGAGCCCAGCCCTGGGGACTGTTCAGAACCACACACAGCAGTCCCCTCGCCCCCTCCCCTCCAATCCTTGTTATTCTATGAGACAAACGTCTGTGAAGAAGAGAGACTCTGATTAGCTTGAGAGTTTCTTATGATCAAGCCCTCTAAAGACCACTGGGCCTGCCTTTTCCTTCCTACCTCCAGCCCAGCCTTTTCTACCTTCTCAAACCTTAACTCCCTTCACCTGCCCTGTTCCCTGGATCTCCTATTCCTTATTCTCATCATACTCATCTCCCCTGGGTGCTGACTCTGTCCTCTCTCTCTTCTGAGTTCTTCTTAATTTTGGAATCAAATAATATGGGACACACAACAACCTTCTAATTAAGACCCAAGATGCCCAGGTGCTAAGCCAAAGATTTATTATCTCTTGAGAGGATCACACGCTTTAGAAATTGGACAAGAGCAAAAAATTTTTCCTCCCCAGAAAATGCTCATAGGCACACACAGGCAAACAATTTCAAGAGCCAGAGATTCAGGCATTAACATCAATCACCTCAGTCGTTTCTATGATCAATTCACTAGTATGTGGCTCAGCACAAGCAGTGGACAGTTATTCATGCTGCTGGCTAATTCCCCTTGCAATGCACAAGGGCCGTGTGTTATGATCACATATCACACTGCTACAAATTCCAAGCCAGGGACGGACAGGATGTGTATACAAGGGGAGATGGAGGAATGAGTAGTAATTAAATGGAACTCTGTGTGTGGGCGGGGGTATTCTAGATTGAAAAGGGAATATCCAGAACACCTCCTACTGTCCTCCACACACATAACACATTTACACACAGGGCTACAAAGTCCTCCCTAGAACTCTAGCTTGGCGGTGGAGAGAGGTGGCAGAGGAGAAGGGGTGGGAATGAGGGTAAACCTCATATTCAGATACACTGAGCCAGCAGCTTTCCCTTCTCTGAGGCCACAGAACTGTCCTAAGATGCAAGGGAGGGAAATACTCTGTGTCTGCAAACCAGCTCCACTCCACACTAACCGTAGGCCAAAGGTTGGTCCACTTGAGGTCAAAAGGTGGCCGACCTAAAAACTAACTATTATTAAGTCAGTGGATGCACCCACCAACATTCTACATATGGGGTGCTCCTGGTTCCGTCTATCCACCTCCCCCCTGCCTGGGGTGGGTCACTCTCGATGCATTCAGTGCAGCCTACCTATCCCTAAGGCCGCAGCTCGTCCCCACCCTCAATCCCCAGCAGAAGCCGTGAGACTCACGATCATCTTCTTATAGAGGCCGTAGTGCAGGACCAGACTATGAGTCAATGCCAAGCGATGGGGCTTCATAGGGTGACCAGCCCCTGGGGGTGGGAGAAGAGAGTTCGTCAGTACCCATCCCTGGAGTTGTAGGCCCGGCTTCGAAACCTCCGCGTCCCGAAATCCCTCGCGTGCAATGTTGCTCCCTCACCGTAGTGGAAGTTGCCCACGTCGGGGTCGTAGAAATAGGCCACAGTCTTGGCCATGGTGCCGGCGGGACCAGGCCCCGCGCCTCCGCCGCCAGCCTGTCCACCTGCCCCACCCCCGGCCTTGCGTGCTGCGTAAGCACGCTGCCTGCCTCTGCGGAACCAGGAAACCCAAGCCCGACTCCCCTAGACCACGCCCAGGTCACGCCTCCTGCGGAGTTCAGCCCTCGGCTTGCTCCGCCCTTCTAGGTTCTGGGGCGTGAGCGTCTGGGCTCGGCCGGAGGACAGTAGCATCGGTCCTAGGATGACAGGGCCATTTCCTTCCCGGCGGGGGTCAAATCCTCGGGAAGCCGATCCATCCTGTCCAGCTACCTGTCCCAAGCGAGGCGCAGGCCGTGTCGCCTCTTTAGGAGGCTCCGGAGAACCGGCCACGCTGACCCTCTCAGGTGCAGAAAGCCAGCTTCCCCCGGCCCGCTGGGGAAGATTCCCAGCTACACATCCAGCCGGGGCATCTGAGGGCTGGAGCCAAGCCAGGCGTGCCCAATAGACCAGTGGAGAGCGCTCTCGCCTGACTGCCCGTCCTCCTCACCCGGACCCAGACTCGGCACCGCACCGTCACCGGGCGGCAGTGGGGGGGCTGCGCAGTCACGCGCGCACCACACTTGCGCTCAGAAGCGCGCAGGGCTCTCTCTCTCCGCCCCGCACACCTGGGCTCCGCCCCCTGGTTCCCGGCCGGCGGTCGAAGGCTTTGGGGGACCCAGAGCGGCTGCGGCAGCGCCCCCCTTCTCCTTCTCTTTCCACGGCTGGAGTTGTCCGGAGCCTGTCGCCGGTCCCAACCAGCCCTCATCCCTTTCCATCCTTCCCTCCCCCCACCCCTGCCGCGGCACGGGTATCTGCAGCCGCAGCCCGGAGCCCTTGAGGCGGCGAAGGGGGGAGGGGAAGGAAGCGAGGGATGAGCGCCGGGAGGGCGTCGGGGGCCCTGAGCCGGACTAGGACGCCCCTGGAACCGGAGCCGGAGCCGGAGCCAGAACCAAACCACCGGTACCGGGTGGGCCAGGTGGTCAGGTCGGGAGAACCCGAAAGGCGGGAGGGGGTGTGCGTGAGACAGTACAGGAAGGGGAAGGGGCTGCGGAGGCCTGACTCAGGCCCGCTCAGAAGAGATGTGGACGCTGACTCAGGCACTATCCTTGTGCCGGCCGCCTGAGAATTCCGTCCCATCTCGCTCTGCAGTGTCCTTGGGAGGGACGAAAGCTCAGGACAAGCTGGAAAGGGGGAGCTCTGGGCGTCGGGGAAGCGGGACCAGGGTCGTGGAAGAGGGCTTGAGCAGCCGCCGTCTAACACCCCTGGCCCGGACCAGCACCCCTGGCACGGACAGCTCCTTGGTTGGGTAGGGGGTGGGGCCAGACCTCAAAGGCTTGTCTGTCTCTCGAATCCTGAGGACGGCATTCCTAACCCTCCCCCCATCCTTAGCTGCAGCCCCCTAACTCCAGGAGCCGCCCTGGCCCGTGCTCACCCGCCAGGGCCTCATGTCGGAACCACAGCCTGACCTGGAACCGCCCCAACATGGGCTGTACATGCTCTTCCTGCTCGTGCTGGTCTTCTTCCTTATGGGCCTTGTAGGCTTCATGATCTGCCACGTGCTCAAGAAGAAGGGCTACCGCTGCCGCACTTCGAGGGGCTCGGAGCCTGACGACGCCCAGCTCCAGCCCCGTGAGTGAACAGCCTAGAACCTGACTCAATCACCTTTCTCCCTCACCCTTCTCCCCACACCTCTTCCTGGCCAACATACCCAAGCTAAATCCTGACCAAGATAGGAGGCCTAGTAACGCTTTCTTGAGTCAGTAAGTGGGGTGCCACCACCCTGAGTAGGGCTAGAGAAGGCACCATGGGTGGGAAGGGCCCACTGGTGGTAGTCTTGGACTCCCGCTAATTTTCCCTTCTTTTCTGCCCTGGCCCTTGAAATGCTAAGGTACAGCATGATGCAGTTTGGTAAAGAGGTAGGTCTTGAGCAATAAGTCATAGAAGCCACCAGGTAATGTACCCTCAAAGTTGACTCATTTCCCTCTGCCTCACCAACTTCTTTCATCCTTCAGCTGAGGATGATGACATGAATGAGGACACAGTAGAGAGGATTGTTCGCTGCATCATCCAAAATGAAGGTGGGTGTAGGCTGTCCCTTTGTCCCCCACCTCCTTGACTTTCTCTTGTCCTGGCCTTTGCCTCCACTGACCCCTTCTTTTCCTTCTCCCCTCAGCCAATGCTGAGGCCCTGAAGGAGATGCTGGGGGACAGTGAAGGAGAAGGGACAGTGCAGCTGTCCAGGTGAGCTGGAAACACGGGCCAGTATGACTTAGCTTGCCTTGGAAAGTATCCTCTCCTCCAGCACATTCTTCTCCCAGTCTCCTTGCATGATTAGGGTGACAGGGGAGAGTAAGGCTGAATAATGGACAGGAAGAAGAAAGTTTGGTAGAAATCCTGAATCCTCCAAACCACATCTCTTCTTTAGATGTCATCAAGCCTAACCTTCATCACTTATGCCACTCCCCTGGGTTATACATTGCACACTTTCTAGCCCTGGGAGGGAAAACAACACATGGTCAGTAATATCTTCATGTTCAGTTTATTAGATAAAGACAATAAAAGAATGGTGCAGCCTGGGGGAAGTGGGACATCTCGGGGGGGGGTTAAGGAGCACACTGAAAGAACGGGAACAAACAGGAAGAAAAATGGGAATGTTCCCCCCTTCTCCCTTCCTCCCTACCATCCAGCGTGGATGCCACCTCCAGCCTGCAAGACGGAGCCCCCTCCCATCATCACACAGTGCACCTGGGCTCCTCAGCCCCGTGCATCCACTGCAGCCGCAACAAGAGACCCCCACTTGTCCGTCAGGGACGCTCCAAGGAAGGAAAGAGTCGCCCCCGGCCTGGGGAGACCACCGTGTTCTCTGTGGGCAGGTGGGTATAGAGTACCCCAGTGACAGGGAGGTTGAGGTGGGGGTCCAGTGCTCAGGCATTTGACTCCAAAGGTGGGCCCTGGCTCTTGCTTCCTGGACTGGGAGCTACAGCAGGAGTCAGGCTGCACAATATGCCCCACAGAGGCTGTCTCCCATGTCCCAGAAGGACATGGCTATCAAACCCAGGATGTCCCTGACCAGAAGGAAGGGCCAAGCAGTCTCTGAGTGGTGGCCCTAAGCCCGTGTCCCCTCCCCTCCCAGGTTCCGGGTGACGCACATTGAGAAGCGCTATGGGCTGCATGAGCATCGTGACGGCTCTCCCACGGACAGGAGCTGGGGGTCTGGGGGGGGGCAGGACCCAGGGGGTGGCCAGGGGCCTGGGGGAGGGCAGCCCAGGACAGGGATGCCTGCCATCGAAAGCCTTCCCCCTGAGAGGCCGCAGCCCCCAACCCTCGCCAGCACCCCCATGCAGAATGGAGGACTCAGGGACAGCAGCCAAGTCCCTCGTGCACTTGAGGGGAACCCTGGAGCCTCTGCAGAGCCGATGCCTGGGGCTGGAGGGAGGGGCCCAAGCCCAGGGCCGGCCAGAAAAGAAGCAAACGGACAGTCAAGCAAACAGGACACCTCAGATCACCAGGTATGAAGACATGGCCAGCGCTGCAATGGGCTGAGCTCTTATTGTCCCTGCTCTGCAAGGGCACTGGTATGACCCACGTCCTGTTCTCTCATTGTCCTCCCCTCCTCTCTCTCAGGTGTCCCCACCACAGGGAGCAGGGGGGATGTGAGGTGATTCTGCCTGGGCCCCAAGTCAATCTCATCCTCCCAACCCCTAAATGAAACTACCTCAGCCCATTGGTTCCCTGAATTCCCGGGGTCAACCACAGGCTCAGCCTTTGGTACATATTCCTTGGTTTGGTGGTGGGGAGTTGCCATGTGCTCCAGGGAGTAGGGAAGGTCCCGCAGCCTCTGGGGAAAAGCAGAGGCTCCGCTTGAATAGGAGGCAACAGTCACCCTTCCTTTCCTCCAAGCCGCCTCCTTCACTGTGCTGACGGACTACCAGCTGGCAGGCCAGGGAGTGGGTGGGCATGAAGCCCCTCCTCTCCACTGGACAGCACTGCCCCCCAGCTGAGGGGCCCACTCTACTTCCACCTGGAGTTGCACAGTCTCAGGCTGGGGGGACCTGGGGAGAAGTCCCATCCCTGGCCCTCAGCCTCTTCCCCTTCCCCTGCTGCCCGCAGGCCGCCTGACCCACCTTCCCCATCACCTCACTCCATGTGCTACAGCGTGGTGGCTGGGAGCAGGCCCCTGCCCTTGGTGGACCCTTAAAGCAATAGCACCTTAGGCCCTCTGTCCTCTTGGCACAAGAGGCCCAGGCCCTGGCTCGGGCTTTGTGCCCTTTATTCACTGTCAATAAATCCGCTCAGACCATTACAGCTGCTTCGAATACTGGCTCCAGCTCCTTCTGACAGGCCTATCCCCATCCCAGGCCCCAGCCCCAGTGGCACTGGCATCTGGAGTGGGGTGGTTCACAGAATCAGGGTGGAGACACAAATAAGCCAGAGTCACTCAAGACTTTGGGGGACAAATTCCAGTCCCAGAGATTTCAGGGTAGTTCACCACCCTAGAGATGGGGTGGTGGCAGAAGAGAAAGGGGGTACTTTCAGCCCCAGAGATGGCTGAAGGATCATGGGGGAAAAGGAGTGGGTTCCAGCCCCAGAAATGGGTGAAGTAGTGTCTATCCCTGAAGGTGAGAACGGAAATCAGGGAGATTCCAGCATTTGACTGTGTCGCTTTGGATCACCATGGGGAGGGGCAGTCTGACAGCACGGAGATGGGGCAGCAGCATCACTAGGGGATGGACAGTCCCCCTGGCTTCAGGTGAGGGGATCTGGATGGCCAGGATCTGGGGCTTTAGCCGGCGGGGGAGGCGGTGGACGCATCTGTAGGAAACACACAGTCAGTGCTCCTGAGGCTTCCCTTGGGGATATCCCGTCCATTCCCTCTGCTCTGCAGATAAAACAGGACAAATTGAACTGACCCCTCTTCCAACACTCTCCTCCAAGGGAGGGGCCCTTACCGGCCTGAGTCGAGGTGCCATCATATCCAGAGACCCAGGGCAGTCCAGGTCTTGGTCTGGAAATAAGAACCGCAAGTCAGCCTTCTGACTTTATTTTGTTCACTTCTGTATCTCCAGCACTTAGGACCATGAAAGTCACTCAGTTGTGTCCAACTCTTTGCGACTCCATGGACTATACAGTCCATGGAATTCTCCAGGCCAGAATACTGGAGTGCCATTCCCTTTTCCAGGGGATCTTCCCAACCCAGGGATCGAACCCAGGTCTCCCACACTGCAGGCGGATCCTTTACCAGTTGAGCCACCAGGGAAGCCCAAGAATACTGGAGTGGGTAGCCTATTCCTTCTCCAGGAGATCTTCCCGACCCAGGAATTGAAGCAGGGTTCCTGCATTGCAGGTGGATTCTTTACCAACTGAGCTACTAGGTCCATGGCACTCTGTAAATATTTTCTGATTTAACAGTCACTAACCTGGGTCATAACATCCATCAGTCCATCTAACCTCAACACTTACTGGGCACCTGTTGTATACTCAGCCCTGCTAAAGGTACCAGAGTAGGGGAGGTGGGATCAGAGCTCCCCCACCCCTAATGGCTGTCAGCGACTGAATAATGAAACACCAACAAACACAATGAATGAGTACTAAAGGATTCAAAGTAAACTAAGGGTGCTGGAGAAGTAGGGTGCAGAAAATGCTAACAGGGGCTCCAGGGACAGGGAGAAAGATGCAGAGAAGAAAGTGGAAATACGTTTTAGAAGAGATAGTTTTGGAAAAGATGGATGAGGAAAATGATGATGCAAACCAGATGTTTGCAGGATTCAAGAACACTAAGGATGTGTATTGGGAAAACACTGTGGGAGAAACTGGTTAATTTTAATAATAATAATAATGATAAACAGTTATTAATTGCATGCTTGCTATGTGCCCAGCACAACGCTGGGTACCCTACAGACATCTCTTTACCTCTCAAAACTTAATGAGGGAGGAACCTTCCTCCTCACTCTGTAAAGGCCCAGACAGGTTAAATTGCACGCTAGGAAGTCTGGGCACAGTTTGAACAGTGGGCCTGGCTCCAAAGCCCAAACTCTTCTACCATCAAGCCTCAGAAAGCCTAAGGGAGGAGGTTCATGAGGGCAAGCAAAGGGGCCAAGTGTAACCCAAGAGTCCCAGACTTCCTGTCTCTTACCCTCCCGGGGGCCCAGCTCCTTCTACTCACCACCAGGCAGGACAGGTGCAGGGGATCCATCCACAGCAGAGGTGGGTGCAGGAGGGGAAAAGCTGGGAGGGGAAGGGGATGGCAGTATCTGGGAATGAGAGGGCAAAGGCTTATTCCTGGCATGTGGGAAGATTTCACCAGCTATTCTTCTCATCCCATCTTCAGTTCCTGTCCCATCACTTCCCAAGCCAGAGAGCAGCCAAATGCTTGTATATGCGTAGGGTTGTAGGTGATACACATTTCAACAGCCCATATGTATTGACATTTTATATGTCCCAGGCATTTTGCTGGCACTTCACATGCACTAAAAATTTATTCATTCCTCTCCACCAACCCATGAAGGAGGTATTTGATGATTACTATGTCAGAGGTGAGACTCAGATTAAACCATCTATCCCAAATCACAAAGCTAGTTAGTGACAAAATCTTGCTAGAACAATAGGTACCATATATCAAAGCACCTCCTAGGGGCCATTGTGCTAAGCGTTTTACCTCCATTATCTCAAATCAGGACAGTGTGTCTCTTGAAAAAGATTATTATTATCCCCCTTCTACATGCATGTGAAGAAACAAGCTCAGCGAGGCCTAATCATTGCCTAAGGTAATCAAACAGGAATCTGAACTTAAAGCCAGCTCTAAAACAGGACAACCAAACTCTTATGAAGACTGCCTTGCTTTCCTTTTTCTCTGTGCCAAAGGAGATGGGGAGACCCAAGCCACAATACAGGAGATGGGGCATTAAGATGAATATGGGACCTCCGTGCATGGGAGGGTCAACCAGAAGTGCCTGGCGACCCAGGGAAAAGGAAGGCTCACCTGCTCAGGGTCTGAGAGTTCAGATGGCCCTAGGGGGCCAAGTAGCTCCTCCACCAGCAGGGAGGGGAAGACCCCAACATGGCCCCCAAATTCTCCCCTCCAGAAGCCGTCATCCACTCCATCCTGGGCCCGGGGCAGCAGGCGGATGAGTGCCCCCTCAGGGAAGCTCAGCTCCTCGGCACTCTGTCCAGTGTAGCTGTACAGGGCACGGGCCAGGAACGCTGTAGAAGCCCAGGAGAGATGGTGAGGGGAGGACGTAGGCAGCGTGCCCTGGACCACGACACCCCAGGGCCACAATGGCTCAGCAATTCTTGTCCCTTTCTTACCTGTGGGCTCCGCCCCCAAAGGGTTGTCGCTGTCACGGCTGCTCTCAGGGAAGGAGAGGTCCGCGAAGTTGAGATAGCGCTCAGGGACAAAGCCTACCTCACCGTGCTGGTTCCGAGCCTGCTCTCCCAGCAATGTGAACAGAAAGTGGGCTTGCCTCAGCTGTCCACGGCCCTGGCCCTCCTCCACTCAGGCTTCCAGCTTTTCTGGCTGGGTCTTTATGGGCCACAGAGAAGTCCCTCCCACTGCTCCCTTGCCAAGGTCTGAGCCCCAGGTCCCTACCCACCTTGACCCATTCGTCGGCATCTCCCTCCTCTATGACCTCCAGCCACTCGCCCTCTGTGATGGTCAGCTCGTCCTCACGTCCTGCCTGGGCCCCACAAAGAAGAATTCAGGACTGGCTGTCCCCTAGCCCTGATGGTCTGAGGTCCTTACCCCCATTCACACCTGATAGCCAAACACCACATGGGCAGGGCAGGGGAGGGGCCTGGTGGCCAGGGCTGGGGGGGCGGGCTCCTCAAAGAGCTCCCCAGTCTCCTCACATTCCTCAAAGTCAGACAGCTCAGCATCCTCAGCCTGTAGGGACAGAGAACAGACATCACTGTGAGGCCCGGTCTCAAGTACCCTCTGTGTCTCCCATTCCATCCTGCTGTTAACCTTGTGGATCCTCCTCCAAGGCAGTACCAACCAACCATTCACTCTGGATCACAGGGAGTCATCAGAGAGCAGGAAAACACTAATGATAATCACAGGGTTACAGTAGTGAGTGCTTACTGTGTGCCAGGCACAGTGCTATGTATCTTATGTATGTTGTCTTGTTTAAGCTTCTTAATGGCACGCATGCTCAGTTGTGTCCAACTCTTTGCAACCCCTGCCGGGCTTCTCTGCCCGTGGAATTTTCTCAGGCAAGAATACTGGAGTGGGTTGCCATTTCCTACTCCAGGGAATCTTCCCAACCCAGGGATCAACCCACATCTGCACCTCCTGCATGGGCAGGTGGGTTCTTTACCACTGGCGCCACTGGTGAAGCCAAGTTTCTTAATAACCCTGTGTTATTTTGTGAAACTACCAACCTCATTTTACTTATGAGGAAATTGAGGCCCAGAAAGCTTAAATTACTTTCCAAGATCACACTGCTAGTAAATGCAGTGTCTGGTACTCAAACTGCTTACAGCCTGCTCTCAGGACCTTAGTTCATAACCACCATTCTATACTCACAGTAAAAGTTAACTGAGAACTCTGTTACAAACTGTGCCAAGAATTAAACACCTAAGTGATTCCATTCAAGCCTCACAACAACCTGTTGAGTTACGTACCATTGTGATTCCTGCTTCATAAAGTCTGCTTTCCATGAGGGCTCTTTACCCTCCCAAGTGTGTAAGGCTAGGGAGTGGAGGGAGCTCACCGTGGGAGAGAAGTCCCTCTGGGACAGCCGGGCCTCACTGAGCCGTCGCTCCTGCTCCACCTCATCCTGGGCCTGGGTCATGGCTGGCTTCAGCCAGTGCTGCACATCCAGGCCAGCCCCCTGCAGCAGGGCCAGTCGGGCAGCCCCCTTCACCTGGCTCACCTAACATGGGGAAGAGGGATCAACCCAGGCGATGGCTGGGTCTGCCTTTGGGAAATGAGTGGAGCCTCCCCAGATATGTCCACCCTCTACTACCTCCTGCTTACAGTCTCCCCACCATCAGATGGAGTGGAGGAGGCCGGAGGAGGTGTGATCTCAGTGGCCCTAAACCCCCAGCGTGGTGCCTCACCTGTGCCCTTCGGATGCTCTCCCTTACTTCCTGCAGCCGCTGTTCTATGCCTGGAGCTTCTCGCTCTGGAGCCTGCTGCCGCCTCTGCTCCAGCCGCTGCAGCACCTGGTTGGGGAGGTGGAGGACAGGGGAGGGTGGAGACACCATGGGGCACAACTTAGAACAAACTGGTAGTTAGCTAGTTGCTTCACACGCATTATGTCATTTAATCTTCCCTGGGATGTGGGTGCTATTATTAGCCCCACTTTAATGACAAGGAAACTGAGGTCCAAAGAGCTGAAGTCACTCAGTACTCTCTTACTCAGAGTTACATAACTAGGAAGCAACAGAGCAGGATTTGAGTCCAGGTGAGTCTTGCTCCCAAGACCATGCTCTTAATTACTGTGCCACACTGTTGGCTTGAATTACTCTTCCCTCCCCTCCTGCCTACAGCCCCATGACATCCCTCAGTGACTCAGGGATCCCCATCGCTCAGCATTTCTTGCCCACCCACGACAGCTGCACCCCCATCTCACCCGATGCCCATGATGCTGGATCTTATAGTCTCGGGCAGCTCGGCTCGTCCAGCGTTGAACTTCTTTCTCCAGGCCACTCTCCCCCGCCACACCTCCTGCACCCCCTTCCAGCTCCAGGACACACACCTGAATGAATAGGGAACTGTGAGGACTGCCTGATGCTGCTCCTTTTACACCTTCTCCCTACCGTTCCCTCCTTATCGCCTCCCCACAAACAGGTGGGAGCACACACCTACGACTGTGGACACACAAACACAGTCCTGGAAATGGGATCCAGGTTGAGGGGAAGAGGTAGAATGAAAAAGATAGTTAAGTGAAAAGAGAGAAGGGTGAGATAAAGAGTGTTAATCTGTGTCCTGGTGGGAGGGAGGTGAACTGGGGTTCTGAAACCCTCTGTCCATGGTTTAATAGTCTCTAAGTAAATTCCACTGATGAACTAAAAAGCCTCTTGAAAGTAAAAGAGGAAAGTGACAAAGTTGGCTTAAAGCTTAACATTCAGAAAACTAAGATCATGGCATCCAGTCCCACTTCATGGGAAATAGATGGGGAGACAGTGGTAACAGTGTCAGACTTTATTTTGGGGGGCTCCAAAATCACTGCAGACGGTGACTACAGCCATGAAATTAAAAGACGCTTACTCCTTGGAAGGAAAGTTATGACCAACCCAGACAGCATATTAAAAAGCAGAGACATTACTTTGCCAACAAAGGTCCATCTGGTCAAGGCTATGGTTTTTCCAGTGGTCATGTATGGATGTAAGAGTTGAACTGTGAAGAAAGCTGAGTGCTGAAAAATTGTTGCTTTTGAACTATGGTGTTGGAGAAGACTCTTGAGAGCCCCTTGGACTGCAAGGAGATCCAACCAGTCCATCCTAAAGGAGATCAGTCCTGGGTGTTCACTGGAAGGACTGATGCTGAAGCTGAAACTCCAGTACTTTGGCCACCTCATGCAAAGAGTTGACTCATTGGAGAAGACTCTGATGCTGGGAGGGATTGGGAGCAGGAGGAGAAGGGGACGACAGAGGATGAGATGGCTGGATGGCATCACCGACTAAATGGACATGGGTTTGAGTAAACTCCAGGATTTAATGATGGACAGGGAGGCCTGGCGTGCTGAGATTCATGGGGTCGCAAAGAGTCGGACATGACTGAGTGACTGAACTGAACTGAACTGAAGTAAATTCCACGGGCTTCCCTGGGGGTTCGGTGGTAAAGAATCTGCCTATCTATGCAGGAGGAGATGTGGGTTTGATCCCTGAGTTAGGATGACCCCCTGGAGAAAGAAATGGCAACCCACTCCAGTATTCTTGCGTGGGAAATCCCATGGACAGAGGAGCCTGTTGGGCTACCATGGGATCACAAAAGAGTCGGACATGACTGAGCAACTAAAGAACAACAAAGTTAATACTAGGATGTGAATAATCAGGGAGAGGCCTAAACCACAGTCCCCTTTACAACTGGCCTGGATCCACCTAGCACAGAGGTCTCACCTGATCATTCCCTGCTGGCTGAAACTGCTGAGGTGGGGTGGGGGAAAACACTCCAGGTTCCTGAAGAAAAAGCTCCAGATCCTGCTCCCAGCTTACCTTGGGGGTTGGAAAAAATCAAAGCCAGCCACTCACTGGCTCCCTCTCCAAGCCTGTCCCCAGCCCTTCTTGGAAGAGAAAGGACAAGGTGAGAAGGAAATGGGCAGACATGTGGTGGGGTGGGCTGCACTGGGAGAGAAGGGTAAAGAGGATCTCTGGAGGGCTCCAATAGGGCACAGCCCTCACCTGGGAGGTTGCTTGCCTCCCGCGGCGAGCATGCTCCAGGGCCATCTCTGCAGCTTCCAGCTCAGTGCGGCTCAGTGAGGTCAGCGGGTCCCTCAGGTGTTCTAACAGCTCACTGACCAGAGCCTGGAGAGAGTCCCAAGATGCTGACACCACCCTCCCCCCAAGCAGGCTCTCTGTCCAGGTTTGGGTGGGTGATGGGCATGAGGTATGGGAAATTGGGAAGGAATAAGACATTATTATTGCTTCTAAAAACAGACCCTCTTGTGTACATAGCACTTAACAGTTTAAAAAGCATTTTCACATTCATTCTCTCCCTTGAGCCCCATTAGTCTTATAAAGTAGTCTGACCAGGGGTTATTCCTGTTGCGGAAACAGGAGTTCAGAAGGGTTAAGTGTTCTGCACAATGTCACACAGCCAGCTAGAAGCAGAAGCCAGGAATGTCTCTTCTGCCCATTCTAAGCAGGCTAGATCCCCCGCCCTACTCAGCCTGTCGGTGATGAGAGGCAGGGAGAGGCTCTCCCTGTGGAGAGGCAGGGGTATCTAGGCTGAGACTAGCCTTGAGCAGGGCCGGCAGTTCTTCCTGGTAGTAGTGGTCAAGGTGGGCATTGGTGGCCACCAAGTTCAGCAGGTACTCATTTCGGGCTGCTCTCAGCTGCTGGGAGTACTGGGCTGATTGGGCAGACAGCTAGGAGAGGAACATAGGTGTCAGCTGGGAGCTCGAGACTCTCAGTGTTCTTCCAAGGCTAACCCAGATCCAGAAAGAATTCTCACATTATTGATATAACTAGCAAACTATACTAAAAATTTTACATACTCACAACTCCTGATCAAAGTCCACTAGTGGAAACTGCATACATTTAGAAGAAAATCCCAACTGCTCCTTATCATGGCCTACCTGGGCCAACATGAGCTGGCCCCAGCACCCTCTCTTTCCACAGTGCTCGTCCCGCTGCTCACAGTGCTCCAGCCACACTGGCCTTCTCTCAGTTCCTTGAGCCTACAAAGTTATTGTCACCTCAGAGCCTTTGCACTTATCACTGCCTCTCCCTAGAATGTTCTTCCTCTACATCTTTGCACAGCTGGTTCCTTCTTGACACTCAGGCTTTCCCTCTAAATTACACTCCCCTGTTATGCTTTATCAAAGAACCTTTTCATTTATTCTGAGTCTTTGTGTATTTACTATCTGTCCCCCCTAACCAGGCTGTGAAGGCAAGAACTCTACAGGTAGTGTTCCCCACTGTATCCCTCATGTTTCGAACAATGCCTAGTACATAAAGGTCCTCAGTAAGTGCATAAAAAAGGAACGAAAAACAAAGGTACTATGTCTATTTTATAGATGAAGAAAATGAGTCTCGGAGAGAACAAGTTTACCAAGGTCATGCACCAAGGAAGTAGGGTAGCCTGGATTCATCCCAGTCTCTCTGACTTATGCCCCTGAGTTCTAAACCACTAGACTAATCTCTCCACCTCTCCCGGTCCCCACTCATGCCCACATCCTCTGAACCTTGGTGCTGAGTTTCTGAAGACTGGTCCGAGTGTGAAAGAGGCCATGGTCACTTCGGTTAAGCCTGTGCAGGCAAAGGAAAGGAGTGGAGGTCAGACCCAGACATGGAGACTTGGCTCTACACCCTGTCCCCAGGCTTCCCAACTCCCCATCAGCCCACCTGGCCTGGACATCAGCCGCCTTCTCCTGGGCCAAGGCCCACACGCGTTCCCGCTGCCCATACAGCTTTCGGCTTCGGCTCAGCTCCCGGACAGACTGCAGCACCTCAGCCTGTGCCCTCTGGAGGTTCTCTGCTCCCTAGGGGCATGGACACAGGAAGTCCTGATCCAGACCACCTCCATCCCTGAGTCAGCTCTTCCTTCACCCCGTCCACTGAACCATACCTTCCGAAGCACCTGCTCCTTAGCACTCCGCCCCGTGCCCCCAGCCAGGTCACGGTATCGGTCAGATGCCTGGAGCCGGGCTTGGCCCCCAGCCATGGTGGCATCCAGCAGGCAGCGCCAGGCACCGAACACCATCCTGCCTCTCCCCAGAGAAAGACTGTGTTAAGGAGGGGAGTACTCCAAAGCTTCACGAGACGCCCCCCTTCCAGCACCACGGGAGACAGACAGCTTTCCCATCCCCCTCGTCTGGGAGCCCATCAATCGATCCGCCCATTATCTCAGCCACAAGGATCCCTCATGCCCTCCCCCACCATCCAGTGTCCTTGCTGGGTCAGCTGCTCTCCTCCTGCTGCATCAGCTCCACCTACAGCTCACGTGCCCTCCCTACAGGTTCCTGGGGTTGAATGCTTCATTCTTTCTTGACCCCCAGTTCCCCCCACCCCACCCCACCGTGGGACTCACCTGCTGTCCATCTCCCCACTCCGGTGTCCTTCCCTCTTCAAGAATGGCCCAGCCAGTTTCTGAAGTGCCTGGTGGGAAAAACATCACAGACCCGATTCCCTTTCAAAGACCCCACGTGTGAGAACATAGGACCAGAATATAATAATACCCCTCACTTTGCTAAGTGCTTTACATGCATTAACTTATTCCATCCTTGCAAGAACCCTGCGTGAAGGTACAATTATTATTATTCCCATTTTACAGAGAAAGAAATTGAGGCCCAGAGGTTAAGTAACTTGTCCAAGGTCACACAACTAAATAGTAGCACAGCAGAGACTTGACACACGTGTGCCTGATTCTAGCCATGTGCTCTTGACCAGCACAGAAGTATGTGTGGAGCCACACTGCTGGTGGTGTAAAGTAGGCCAGAACAAAAGGCAAGGTCCAGAGAAGAGAGTCCCATACCTGCCCATACTCCCGTTCAATGGCTGCCCTCTGCTTGCTGTAGGATCTGTGGAGATTGGGGGTGGGGGAGGGGGTGTTACTGTTTGGTCCATTTCTCCCACCCTCTATCCTGTCTTCAGCGTGGGCAGGAAGGAGTGGGGAGTCAGGCCTAGAGTGTTGACTACACTGACGCTGAAGAGAGAGTCCTTGAGATCACCTCGGGCAGCCGCAGCACAGGACAACCTCACCTCAGTGCTCAGAGACCCAGCAGGATCATCCCCACCCCTGGAGAACCATCTGTGGGCTTGGCGGTGAGGACGCATGGGGGCCTGGGTACAGTGTCCGCCAGCCTTCCAACAGGTCTGGAAGCGGAGGGGTGGGCTTCTGCCCAAAGCTTGATTGGGGGGGGCGGTGGCGGGGCGGTGTGGAGTGAAGGGCTTTGAGGGAGGGTCCCAGTGTGTTTATATGTGTTGGAGTGGGAGGAAGGATAATTCCTATCCGGTATGAGAGAGGCCTAGGGTGAAGGACTTGAATGGGCAGGTTGGAGAGCTCTTTACCCCCGCCCGCCCGGACAGCTGTAGTATGTTGGAGAAGGGGCGGAGCATGTGACAGAGAAAGTGGGGGATATGTGGAGGGGGTCAGGGGCTACCTGATATCCTCCAGTAGGTCTGCCTCTCTCTGCTGCCGGGTCTGAAGGATGCTCAGCTGCTCCAGGAAGCGAAGCTTCACCTCCTGGGCCGGCTTCACCTGTAGGGGTAAAAGGATGAAGACCCCGGGCGCGGGGACCTGAAAAACACTCGGCGCTGGGAGCGGTGAGGGGGCGGGGCCAAGGAGGAGCTGGGCTGTTTCCTCGGTTACTTCTGGGTTGGCCTTTGACCCCTTCCTACTCTTCGACCCCCCGGTCGGGTCTGGTGCCCCCTTGGTCCCCATCACTCCCCCAGCCCGCCGGGAGTCCCCATTTCCAGGCCAAGCTCACTTTTCGGGGCGGCGGCTGCATCTCCGCTCTGGCCCAGGCAGCTAGTCGACTCCGGAACTCAAGGAAGCCCCGCCCACATGTAAGCCCCGCCCCGGTCCAGCTCCGCCCTTGCCCCGCCCACGCCTGGTCAGTCTACTTGCTGCGCGGCAAAGCGCGAGGGGGCCGCAGAGAAACTAAACCTCTGTTACTGCTGTGAATAGCCCGGAAAGGGTCCTCGCCGCCCGGTGGACGCCCAGTCCGCCGGACAGTAGGGGGAAACCTTAGGTTTCTGTGTCAAGACGCCTGGGTTCTATTTCTAGTAGGGAGCTGCTGACTCAGCCCATAATTATTTCTAATCATTCATTTACATATTCAGATCTCCAATCCTGACGCGACGGCTTGAAGGACGGCGAGGAACTCAATCTGTGACCAGAAAAACTGAATCACTGGATGCCTCATCGAAGATGCGTCTGATGAGGGAAACAGGGCTGGTCCTAGGCCTTTTCCCAATTCCCAATGAACTGGAAAAGCCGGCGTGTGAGCGAGGATGAGAAAGACGCCTGGAGCCAGGAAGCAACCCGTACCAGAGGAAAAGACAAGTACATCCTGGTCCAGTGGAGAAGAAACAACCAGCGTGCGTGAGCTGGGAGATGAGCGTGGGGACCTGTGGCCTAGTAAGCCTCTATCACTTTTAGGTTCTGCACCCTTAAGGCTCTGCACCCCAGGACATACCCTGCTCCACCCCAACCCCGCACTGCCTTCTGATGATCTGCACACCCTTTCCTCATCCTTTTCACCTTTCCGTGGCTCACACCTCCTCGCCACACCCCTGACTTGGAAAAAGCAGGTATCTGTGGCCCAAACTCCAGGTTCATATTTCCAACAGTTCACCTCCATGAAGATCACCTCACGAGATCTAAATAGGTACCTCGAACTTTTAAAACAGCTCCTTCCACCTGATCCTTCCCCATTCACCTCCCCCAGTTAACATACTAAATGGAACCATTCTCCATACAGTGAGGAAAGTCAGAAACCCAGAGTCTATGTGCCTTCCCTTCTACCCCCATATTCCACCCATCAGTTTAGTTCTTCACTCAGTTGTGTCTGATTCTTTGAGACCCCATGGACTGCAGCACACCAGGCTTCCCTGTCCATCACCAACTCCTGGAGTTTACTCAAACTCATGTCCATTGAGCCTGTGATGCCATCCAACTATCTCATCCTCTGTCGTCCCCTTCTCTTCCTACCTTCTATCTTTCCCAGCATCAAGGTCTTTTCCAATGAGTCAGTTCTTCACATCAGGTGGCCAAACTATTGGAGTTTCACCTTCAACATCAGTCCTTCCAATGAATATTCAGGATCGATTTCCTTTAGGGTGGACTGGTTGGATCTCCTTGCAGTCCAAGGGACTCTCAAGAGTCTTCTCCAATACCACAGTTCAAAAGCATCAATTCATCAGCGCTCAGCTTTCTTTATAGTCCCACTCGCACATCCATACGTGACTGCTGGAAAAACCATAGCTTTGACTAGATGGACCTTTGCTGGCAAAGTAATGTCTCTGCTTTTTAATATGCTGTCTAGGTTGGCTATAGCTTTTCTTCCAAGGAGCAAGTGTCTTTTAACTTCATGGCTGTAGTCACCATCTGCAGTGATTTTGGAGCCCCCCAAAATAAAGTCTCTCACTGTTTCCATTGTTTCCCCATGTATTTGCCATGAAGTGATGGGACCAGATGCCATGTTCTTTTCTGAATGTTGAGTTTAAGCCAACTTTTTCATTCTCCTCTTTCACTTTCAACAAGTTCTTTAGATCTTCTTCATTTTCTGCCATAAGGGTGGTGTCATCGGCATATCTGAGGTTATTGATATTTCCATCCATCAGCAAGTCTTAAATGTTCTATCTCTCACTGATCAACTTCTCTCAAATTCCAGAACCAACAGCCTGGTCCAAGCCCCTATTATCAGTCTCCCATATGGTCTGGGATCTGGTCTCTTTGCTTTCAGTCTTCCCCCCAACAACCCATTGTTCAGAAAACAGCCTGAGTGATCAATCTTTTTTAAAAAAGGAAAGAAAATCTCATCCCTCTCTTCCCTAAAACTCTTTGATTGCTGCAGAAGAAAATCATGGCCTACAAGACTGTGCATGATCAGGTCCCTGCCCATCTTTCCCCTTCAGGCCATACTGTGCTGTCACTCCAGTCTCCTTGCTCTTCCCCCAATATGCCAAGTCCCTTCCCATTGCAGAGCTTTCATACCTACTGCCTTTCTATTCCTTCTGGAGTGATCCTTCTCCCAGCATTCCACATGCCTGGCTTCTTATTCTTACATTTCCGCTCTTCACAGAAACCCTTCCACCCAGCCCAGTGCCACCTCCTCAAGCACATCACTTTGGTTTATTCTTTCACAGCGCTGATTCTGTGTGTGCATTTTCTGTTTTCCCTCTACAGTGGAAGTTCCATTAAAGCAAGGACCGCATCTCTTTTGTTCACACTATATCCCCAATACTTGGCACCAATTAGGTGTTCAGCATATACATGTTGAATAACTGAATGAATGAATGGCAGCCTTTTTGTTTCAAGGTTTATTAACAGTGACCCATCCTTTTGGGCTTCTCTTTGCCCCAGCTCCCAACCCTAATCAACCTCCCACCCTAGGGCTTCACTGTAGTTTCTGAATGTTGAAGGTGGGGTAGGATAAACTTGGAGATCATTCAAATTTGTGCCTTCCAGGGACTTCCCTGGCAGTCCAGTGGTTAAGACTTCATGCTTCCACTGCAGGGGGATGCCAGTTTGATCCCTGGTTGGGGAACTAAGATCCCGCATACCGAGTTGTGTGACCAAAAAAAAAAAAAAAGTTTGCCTTCCAAATCTTTTTACTGTTAATGCATAAAACAATTCTTTTCAAACCCCAAATCTCTCACAGAACCCCTACATATCAAATACATAAAGCAGGAATTGCCCTTCTTGAGGGAAACTATGTGAGGCTTACAGTTCTGAGAAACAGTTTGACATTCATTGTTCTGCTTATTTCAGTTACTTCATGGTACAGGTGAGTCAGCGGAAGCTGAGAGCGGCGCCATGACCTGCCTCTTTTCTGAGCCGGATGCTGTCTCGGGAGCTCTTGGCCCTGTGCTCCTTCCACAGCACCAGACTGGACTCTGTAGTCTTTCCAGCCAGGGCAGACATGCCCCAGCACTGTCTGCCACGGGGAGAGCTTGGGTCTTTGATTACCTACCCCTCAGACTGCTGTCCCAGAGTCATGTGAGGGGCTGGCTGGGGGGTAGACTTGAAGTGCAGGGAGTTTGGGTGGGGAAGCCAGGTGTCTGTGTCGGAAGGCCATTGGGGCTCGGGGGCTGGGGGCTGGAGGGTTGAGAAGGGCTGCCCAGGCCTGCGCTGGTCTCTCCCTTCCTCAGGATGAGGCTGCTCAGCTCCTGGAGTAGCTGCTCCTCCAGGGACCCATGTGTCTGGGGGCTGCTCTTGGAAGGGGGGCCCGGAGGGGGCTCAGGCGGCCTCTCCTCCCAGCCCTGGGGGCCTGCTTTGGACAGAAGATATTGATCAAAGGACCTCTGGCTGGGGAGGGGGGTCTCCGGCTTGGCTGTCCACTCCCGTGGGGTAGAGAAGGAGGTGGAGATATCCTCAGTCAGCTCGGGGAAGGCTCCAACTTCCTCATACACCGGCTCCTCATACACAGGCTCCTCCAGATCTTCCTGCTCCTCCACAGACCCCTGGGATGACTTCATTGGCTGGGTGAGAATGGGGTAACCAGAGGCAGGCACAGAGTTAGAGTTCCCAGATTATTAATCACTAATATTTATTGAGCTCTTCCTCTTGACCAGATGCTGCAAAAATACTTTTGCATTTATGATGTCAAAAACAGCCCTGTATGATGGATACACTTCAGGTGAGTGAGCTGAGGTACGGAGGAGTTAAGTAAGTTGCCCAGGACCACACAGTAAGTAAATGGTGGAGCTGAGGCTTGAACCCAGGTCTGTCTGACTCCAAAATGCATTTACTTAACCACTTCCTTCTACTTCTCAAATCCTGTGACGACTTCCCCCTTTCTTCACTGCATCCTACCATCCCTTGTTTTCCTCATTCCTTCAGGTCGCAACACTCTGTCCATCCGCACACACACTCACGGATGGCCTGCATCAGACAAATAGACAGCACATGGGCTCCAGCAGCACAGAGCACAGGGCTAACAGGCACAGAACTGGAGCAGGCACAGTACTCACAAAGAACATGGACAGGGTCCTCCGGTTGTGAAGTCGCCGCTGGGCACAGGTAGGGTGGGGAGGCAAGGAGGGAGAGACACAGAGACACAGTGAGGCCTGGCAGCAGGAACTGCAGGTGGAGAGTTGGGGCACAGAGAAGGCAGAGGGAGCACCAGGCTGGCAGACATGCCATTTCCTCCTGCAGTGTGGCCAGGACATGGGCAGGGACCCCGAGGCGTTGGGCAGGCTAGGGGAACCTCACCAGGGTCTGATTGGCAGACAGGAGAGTGGCCCCACTGTCATCCCCACGGATGGGCAGCAAAGGCATGGTGCCAAACTTCTGACGGGCGAGGTCAGAGGAGGAATGGCGTCGTAAGACCACTGGCTGCTGGTCATCGTGCTGGAGAGAGGGCGCGGGGAGGCACCGGTGGGCATGGGAGGTGCTGAGGGTAGGGCTGGGTCCACAGACCTGGCTCTCAGCTCCCTCCTTCCCCTTACCTGGGCTTTGAGGATGCTGGTGGTCCAGTCCCACATCTCGTCCTCGTCTGTGCAGGACAGGTAGCTGGGGGTGATCAGAGTGGGATCACCAGGAGGGAAGGGGTCACAACTAGAGGGGTGGAGGATAGGAAAGGCCGGAGGACAGGGAGCCTAGCTGGGAGGTACTCACAGGTGCATCTTCTCCAGGATCAATGTGAAGCCCCACCTGAGAAGCAAAGGAGACCAGTGATGGGTGATCAGAAAGGCCAGAGGGTTGGTGGCATGAAGGCTGTAGAAGGGTGGACTGGGGGAAAAAACTCACGGGGTGGGAGGCTTGAACTTTTTGCGGATTCCAAGGTAGACCTTGGCATCTTCCAAAGGCCACTCTCGTTCCGGTTTAGAGCTCTGACAACATAAAAGCCGGCAGTGAGGTTGAGAGGTGAGAGAGAAGGATCATGGTTAAGGAGGTCAAGAAACCATGGAAGCACTGGAGTTGTGTGAAGTCAAAGGGTCACAGAGGTCAAAAGGCCAGGCAAGCACTGAGACTGATGGAAAAATGGGCTGGGGAGTGACAGGATCGAGCAGTCAGGGCTCCTCACACATAGCCATCCAGCCTCCCTCCACACTCGCCCAGGGCCCACCTTCTTCTCCTTGAGCAGCAGCAGGCAGCGGCCACGCAGCAGAAAGAACCTCTCCTGGAAGCGGTTTCCCAGCAAGCGGGGTGGCTCCTCCCGACACCGCAGCAGCCCCACTCGTGGGCTCTCACGCCGGACACCTGGGCACAGAGGGGCAGGGCAGGGCTAGGTGGAGGGTCCCTGGGAGAGGCCGGAGGTGGGGGGGCTGGTGCTGGGCTGAAGGAGGCTCACCTGTGAAGAGGCAGCCAGCATGGGCCAGAGAAACTTTTCTCAGGAGCAGGGAGGCTGAGCAGGGCTCTGGGAGCTGGCACCATTGGAGGGCCTGCTCAAGGACCCTTTCCTTGGGGTGCAGCGGCCGCTCTAGGGGGCAAGGTGAGGGTAGGTGTCAACCAGATATCCATCCACAGCCTGGCGCCCCCTCCTCCTTGCCCACCAGTCACTCATTGATTTGTCCAGCCAGCCACAGAAGTAAATTAGCACTGACTGTGCCAGGCACGGGGCTGCCCTGGGGATACAGTAGGGAGCTTAAAACACCCGGCCTGCCTTCACAAAGCCCACAGCCTGGCAAGGCAGCAGAGAGTAACAGGTAAGTAAACGAGGTAAAGACAAACCATTATTCTGAAGGAAACAATAAAAACCTGAGAGAGAGAAACAGAGGAGCTACTGAGATAGGGTGACCAGGCAAAGCCTTTCAGAGGAAGCATTTGAAGATGAGACACAGAGCCTGGAGGATTGGGAAGAACAAGCCATGCGGAGATGGAGGAAGAAGACTCCAGGGACGACTAAATGCAGCACCAAAGGCCCTGAGTTAGGAAAGATGTGCTTGAGGAACTTAACAGCCAGCGTGGCTGAAGCAAGGAAAACACGTCATTTGAGGTGAAATCTGAAAAATAAGTGAGTGCCAGATATTCAGAGTCTTGTGGGCTAGAATAAAGGGTTTGAATTTTATTTTAAGTGAAATGGGAAGCCATTGGAAGGTTTTAACCACGGGAATGGCATGATGTGATTTATGCTTGAACATGCTCATTGACTGCTGTGTAGAAAATGGATTGTTGGAAGGCAAGAAGGGACACTGGCCAGCTGTGCCCTTTATAGAGCTCTACATTTTCGTGGTCAGTGTTGGGTTACAGAAAGATCATGGTGACTTCAACTAAAGTGGTAGCAATGGAGATGTAGAAGTGATATATTTAGAAAGATACATTTAGACTCAGGAGGACTAGTTAGCCAGTAGGTATGAAGATTAAGGAACAGAAGGAGTCCCAGAGGACTCCCAAGTCTCTGGCCTTGATAACTGGTGAATGCTGATTCAATGACTGAGTCAGGAAAACTAGGAAATGGTTTGGGCTTTGTGTCAGGGGAGGGGGTTGGGAATTGAGTTCGGTCTTAGAATTTTTTATTCACTCTTTTTTTTGGTTGTACATGTGGCATGTGGGACCACTGGTTCCCCAACCAGAGATCAAACCTCCATCCCTCTAGTGGAAGTGTGGAGTCTTATCCACTGGACTGCCAGGAAGTACTGGTCTTAGGTGTTTAAAATATGAGATGTTAGAAGATGTACAAGTGGAGGTGTCAAGCAGGCAGCTGGCTATGTGAGTCTGGAGCTCAGAGGAGGGGTCTGGACCACACATACACATTTGGGGCCAGCTTATTAGTGGCATTTAGAGCCGCAGAAATGGATGAGCTCACCCAAGGAAACACACAGAGAAAGGAAGAGGGTCGAGGATTGAGCCCCAAGTCCCTCCAGCATTTGAAGCCTGGGCAAAGTAGAAAGAGACGCCACCTTTGAGGTGAAAAACCAAGGGTCTTTGGGGCCCACGAAAGACAAGAGAACAGGGAGTATTGAGAAAGGGTGAGTAGGGACTTCTCTGGTGGTCCAGTGGCTGAGACTCCGCACTTCCGATGCAGGGGGTCCGGGTTCTATCCCTGGTCAGGGAATAGATCCCGCATGCCACAACTAAAAATCCCACTTGATGCAACTAAGACATGGCACAGCCAAACAAATAAATAAATACAAAAAGCAAAAAAAAAAAGAAAGACCGAGAGGACAGCTGCACATCTGGTAACCCAGAAGTCTTGGTGACTTTCACCCCAAACGCACGTGCACATGCGCTGTCATACGCACCAAGCTCCCCGTGCTCTCGAATCTCAAATGTCACCCACAAGTCCGTCCCAGCTGCTGTCCCCCGAATCTCCAATACTTGGTTGGTCAGCTCCTCAGCAGTCAGTGTTGGGGACACCTGGGGTCAGGGCACAAGCAGAGGACCCATGCGGGTCAGGCCACTGCCCCTGCTCCCCGCCACCCTCTCATCTCCTCTCCTGTCCCCTCAGGACTCACCTTCAGGGTGACACAGTTGTCTGGGAGCTGCTGCTCTATGAAGACCTCCATGATGAGGTCTCCAGCCTGGGACAGCTGAGGGGAGGAGTAAAGAAATGAGGAGGACACAGACAGTACAAAGAATCAAGGTCAGAGGACCCCTTAGGTTGTCTCATGAGTGCTTCCCCCAAAGAGGCCTCCTCTGAACCCTCATCCCAAACGTCCCTCAGGCCCTTTAAAGAGAAGACACTCCAGGCATGGTGGCACTGTGTACAGTAGCGCTTGAGAAGACAGGTTGGAGTCTGGGTTCCAACTGAATAAGTGACCCTTCAAACCTCAGTTCCTTTGAAAAAATGGGACCACCTACCTCCTAGAGTTGTGTGGCACTAAAGTGAGATTACAGGTGCTTGGAATATAATTTGTCCCCAGATGTTAGCTACAGCATTTATTCTTCTTCTCACCTCTTTGTCTAACTTAGCTAACCCTTCTTTGGATCTCCACACCTGAAACTGAAGTGTTCCTGCCACCCTTTTGTAATGAAGAACCCTCAGGGTAGAATAAATGGAACATATCCTAAACCAACGGCCCCTCCCCAAGGTGCTCCTCTCCTTGGGTTTCCTATGGCCCAGAAGCTGAAGGTCACCTTCCTATCTCGATGTCCCCTCCTGGCCCACTCAGGAGTCTAGGCTCAGGACAAGTTACCTGCACATCCTTCCAGGTGGTGATAAGACTGACCTCCAAGTCAATCTGGGCTACCTGGTCAGGGTCGATCTATGGAAGAGCCAAAACAGTATGTGTGTGTATCTGTGTCTGTGTGTGTGCGCGTTAGCGGGAGGCTGCCGGGGAAAGGGTTAAGCCCGGAGATATGTGCAAGACCAGAGCCCCTGGAGGAGAGGGGGAGAGGCCAGAAGAGCTGAGAGCTAAGGGGCAAGGATGTTAGGAGTGCAGTTACAGGAGACGGGGCCCAGGGACCTGGGACAGAGTTCCTGGTGCAGTGGGCCTTTAGAGGGCGAGGTTAGGGGTTTGTTGGGATGAGCAGGATCCAGCGTCCAAGGAGAGGGGCCGTGGGTCAGGGGTCGGGAAAGCTTACATCGAAGACAGAGATGTAGCCGTCAATGAGCTCCTGCAGCACTCGCACCTCGTGCTCCCCCCGCCCATCTGTCTGGAACACGCTGGGCGCGAACAGCAGTGCCAGGTTTCGCGTGCACATCTGGTTCAGAGAAGCACACTTCTGCACCCTGTGGAGGGGTGTGCGCGTCACGGGTAGTTACAGCAGTCATTCGGCAAAGACTTACTGAGTGCCTGCTATATGCCTGGGCTAAGCACTTGGGCTATAGCAGTGAGTTAGACACAACCCTGCCCTCAAGGAGCTCCCAGTCTAGGGGAGAACCAGACATATATAGGGGTCAGCAAACTTTTTATGTAAGTTTATAGATAGTAATTATTTTAGGGTTTCATGCTGTACCATCAGTCACAACCCCTCAACTCTGCTCTGGTCATGTGAAAGGAACCATGGGATATATATAGAAGAATGGGTATGACTTTACATTTTATGTACAAAACTTTATTTACAAAAATAAGCAATGAGCTGGATTTGGCCCAGAGGCCATAATTGTCCAGTCTGTAATCAGTACCATACAACAGGCTCATCCTAGAATCATTTAAAAAATCTGTCTCTCCCAATAGACTGGTAAAGGTAGACCTGCATCTTATTCCTCTTTGTGTCTCCAACATCTAATCCTTTGCTGACATAGAATGTTAAATAAAACAAAATAATGTTGATTGTTCACCATTTCTGAATGCTTACCACATATATGCCAGGTGCTGTAGTAAGAAGTTTATGATGAGTATGTCATTTAAATCTCATATAACCTATGAGGTGGATGGTGGTGGTGATGATTTAGTGGCTGAGTCATGTCCGACTCTTTGCGACCCCCTGGACTGTAGTCCACCAGGCTCCTCTGTCCATGGGATTTCCAGGCAAGAACACTGGAGTGTGCTGCCCTGCCCTACTACAGGGAATCTTCCCAGACCAGGGATTGAACCCTGGTCTCCTGCATTGGCAGGAGGATTCTTTACCACTGAGCCATCAGGGAAGCCCATGAGGTGGATGCTGTACCTTATACCATCTTCCTGTTACAAATGAGGAAACTGAGGCTCAAAGAAAACAGATAATTTATCCAAAGTCATGCGCTAGAATAGTGGAGTCAGATTGAGGCCTAAGTCTGTCTGACCCCAAAGTCCATCCTGTGAACCTTTATGCTGTTACACCTTCACTGAACAATTGTCTATGGGATGGATATGTGAATCTAAGTGAGGGACTGGACAGAGGTGACGAAGGGTCGGGGGGGAGCCTGCAGGGGTCTGGCTGTACTGACCGATAGAGATGCCCAATGAGGGTGGCCAGTGTGCGGCGGTTGACCCGTGGCAGGCAGCCAATCACTTCTTTGTATTTCTCTAGGCGCTGGTTCTTCTGGGGCAGCTCTGGGGATGTGATGGGCAAGGGGTGGAGAGGGTCAGGGAAAGAAGATCAGAGGGATTTTTAGAGAAACAAACCCAGGATGGATGTGTGTCTGCCCCTTCCCACCTTTCCCTGGCTGAGTCCCTGGGCGATCGGCCAACTGTGCCAGGAGTGTTGGGGCGGGAGCTGCCCGATCCCACAAGGGAGCCTCAGTGATTCTGGGAGAGTCTCAGTTGCCCGTGAGGCTCTTAGGAGTACCTACCAGCAGCCTCCCTCCAGCGAGGCAGCAACCGTGCAGAGGTCACAGGATCATCAAGCTCTCGAAAGAAGCGTTTGAGTGTGTCGGTGACATCTTCCACAAAGTGCTCCCCTGGTCGGAGCTTCACAGACCGGGCATCCCGCCGGAACTCAGCCAGCAGCTTCAGGCTGCGGGCACGGGCACCCCCTTTCCGGTATATGCCCTCCAGCCGGAGCCCTGTGAACAGCCAGCATCTCAGCTCACCACTGCCCAAGACCGGCTATCACTCACCCAGTGCCCTATCTGTGACCCACCCCCTGCCTTCCTGTAAGTGGCTATTGGGGGTAGGAGGGTCAGACAGAAATCAGCCTCTCTGGTCTTGCTTCTCAGGTCCCTACTCCAGCCCTCACCTTCAGAAGGCCCATCCCTAACCATGCCATCACACTGCAGCTCCCTTCTGTCCTCACCACTTTGATCTTTAAATAGCACTCTATGAAATCATATCACACTCAGGACATGTTATTCACAGGTTTTGAATTTATGAATTCATCTACCTGCTAAAATGTATTTGGAACCCCCAAATCTACCTGTGGCACTCTGCAGTCACCTGTGAACATGCGCAAATGGAGAAAATTTTCAGTTGCCTGATGAACATTTTCCCAGCTAAGGCCTCAAGCGGTAAACAAGTGCCATACTAATGGTATATTTAGAGCCACATATTTTTGCATTCTTGTACTTCTTTTGTGGGGGGGAATTTCACTGTTTAAAATGGCCCCCAATGTAGGGCTGAAGTGCTGTCTAGTGTTCTAAGTACCAGAAGGCCTTGTGGAGAAAACACGTGTGTCAGATAAGCTTTGTTCAGGCATGAGTTATAGTATTGCTGGCAGCAAGTTCAAAGTTAATGAATCAGCTGTATAGTAAATAAAGTGTCTTTAAAGCAGACTCATGGATACAGAAAACAAACTAGTGGTGATCAGTATGAAGAGGGAATGGGGAGGAGCAGTATACTATTAGGTATAAAATAAACTGTAAGAATATATTGTATAACAGGGAAAATGGCAAATATTTTAGAATAACTATAAATGGAGTACAATCTTCAAAAATAGTGAATCAGTATGTTGTACCCCTATAATTTATCAAATATTTTAACATCAACCATGCTTCAATAAAAAAATAATAAAATAAAAAAATTTTAAAGATGAAAGCTCGGACCTACACTCAGTATCTTATAATAACCTATAATGGAAAAGAATCTGAAAAAGAATATAGGTATTATATATTTATACACACACACACACACACACACACACACACACATATAACTGAATTACTTTATCATACACCTAAAACTAACACAACATTGTGAATTAATTATAATTCAATTTAAAAAGAGAGGAAAAGAAGATGAAAACTGAAAAAAATTGTAAGTGTCTTTAAACAGAAGCACACATAAAACAAAGTTACATGATGAAAATATGACCAGAATTTCCCAGGAACTTAACCCTATATTTCCACTGGGGCGACAGTTCAGCATTCATTGATCCAGTGATTCAGTGACTTTATAACTGCCATGAATCATGAGAACTGAGTGTATTTGTGTTCTTAATTATTACCCATCGTTCCCACCAGTCTCTGAGCTTCACGGAACCTTCCTCATTCACTGCCCCATCTGCCGTGGCTGGCACAGGGGAGCAGCTCGATAAGTATGTGTTGAATGAAGAGTGGCAGTGCAAGATCTGTGGAGCAGCAGGGAAGAACACCCACACTTTCTCCAGGGCTTTTCACTGGGCCTCTGACTTCAATCCTCCTAGGAACACGTGTGAGGCTGAGAAGTGGAAGGGGTCTAGTAAGTTTGGGGAGTCAGTACATGAGGCTACTGCAGAGGTGTGGAGGATGTCTTTAACCACTGACTACCCACTGTCTGTGTAGTAAGCACAACTATTTGTAGGCACATGGATGTGCCTTTTCCCCCTTTACTGTCCTCCTTAGTTTTCTGAGAATTTTCTTCTCAAGAGTCCAGCCTTCTAAAGAGGGTTTGCTGGGGGAAAAGAATCAATTCGATCCTTACTCGGTAAAAAGAAAAAAGCAGAGGCCAAAAACTCACAAAGAATTCTGGGAACTCCTTGCATAGTTCATCCTTTATGGCTGGAAAACCCTCCCACACAGAATAATTCTACTCAGACCCTCAAAGATTTTGCTGCTCAGCTTGGCTCTTGCCTAATAGCTGCGCTCTCTCTGTTCTCCATAGCTCTGCATCTCCAGTCACATCTGAGGGCCCCCCACCTTCCATGCCCACGCCCCAATAAGAGTGGCTATGGAACACTTCAGTTCAGTTCATTTCAGTTGCTCAGTCGTGTGTGGCTCTGCGACCCCATGGACTGCAGCACGCAAGGCCTCCCTGTCCATCACCAACTCCCGGAGTTTACTCAAACTCATGTCCCTTGAGTCGGTAATGCCATCCAACAATCTCATCCTCTGTCATCCCCTTCTCCTCCCACCTTCAATCTTTCCCAGCATCAGGGTCTTTTCCAATGAGTCAGTTCTTCACATCAGGTGGCCAAAGTATTGGAGTTTCAGCTTCAGCATCAGTCCTTCCAATGAATATTCAGGATTGATTTCCTTTAGGATGGACTGGTTGGATCTCCTTGCAGTCCAAGGGACTCTCAAGAGTCTTCTCCACCACCACAATTCAAAAGCGTCAATTCTTCGGCACTCAGCTTTCTTTATAGTCCAACTCTCACATCCATATATGACTACTGGAAAAACCATAGCTTTGAGTAGATGGACCTTTGTTGGCAAAGTATGTCTGCTTTTTAACATGCTGTCTAGGTTAGGGCATAAGTTTTCTTCCAAGGAGCAAGCGTCTTCTAATTTCATAGCTGCAGTCACCATCTGCAGTGATTTTGGAGACCCAAAGAATAAAGTCTCTCACTGTTTCCACTGTTTCCCCATTATTTGCCATGAAGTGATGCGACCAGATGCCATGATCTTAGTTTTCTGAATGTTGAGCTTTAAGCCAACTTTTTCACTCTCCTCTTCCACTTTCATCAAGAGGCTCTTTAGTTCTTCTTCACTTTCTGCCATAAGGGTGGTGTCACCTGCATATCTGAGGTTAGTGATATTTCTCCCAGCAATCTTGATTCCAGCTTATGCTTCATACAGCCCAGTGTTTCTCATGATGTACTCTGCATATAAGTTAAATAAGCAGGGTGACAATATGCAGCCTTGACGTGCTCCTTTTCCTATTTGGAACTAGTCATTTGTTCCATGTCCAGTTCTAACTGTTGCGGTGGTGTCACCTGCATATCTGAGGTTAGTGATATTTCTCCCAGCAATCTTGATTCCAGCTTATGCTTCATACAGCCCAGTGTTTCTCATGATGTACTCTGCATATAAGTTAAATAAGCAGGGTGACAATATGCAGCCTTGACGTGCTCCTTTTCCTATTTGGAACTAGTCATTTGTTCCATGTCCAGTTCTAACTGTTGCTTCCTGACCTGAATACAGATTTCTCAAGAGGCAGGTCAGGTGGTCTGGTATTCCCATCTCTTTCAGAATTTTCCACAGTTTATTGTGATCCACACAGTCAAAGGCTTTGGCATAGTCACTAAGGCAGAAATAGATGTTTTTCTGGAACTCTCTTGATTTTTCAATGATCCAGCGGATGTTGGCAATTTGATCTCTGGTTCCTCTGCCTTTTCTAAAACCAGCTTGAACATCTGGAAGTTCACGGTTCACGTTTGTTGAAGCCTGACTTGGAGAATTTTGAGCATTACTTTACTAGTGTGTGAGATGAGTACAATTGTGCGGTAGTTTGGACATTCTTTGGCATTGCCTTTTTTTGGGACTGGAATGAAAACTGACCTTTTCCAATCCTGTGGCCACTGCTAAATTTTCCAAATTTGCTGGCATATTGATTGCAGCACTTTCACAGCATCATCTTTTAGGATTTGAAATAGCTCAACTGGAATTCCATCACCTTCACTAGCTTTGTTCATAGTGATGCTTCCTAAGGCCCACTTGACTTCACATTTCAGGATATCTGGCTCTAGGTGAGTGATCACACCATCGTGATTATCTGGGTCATGAAGATCTTTTTAGTACAGTTCTTCTGTGTATTCTTGCCACCTCTTCTTAATATCTTCTGCTTCTGTTAGGTCCATACCATTTCTGTCCTTTATTGAGCCCATCTTTGCATGAAAATTCTATTTTTTTCCCTCTATTTCTTTGCACTGATCACTGAGGAAGACTTTCTTATCTCTGCTTGCTATTCTTTGGAACTCTGCATTCAAATGGGTATATCTTTCCTTTTCTCCTTTGCTTTTCGCTTCTCTTCTTTTCACACCTATTTGTAAGGCCTCCTAGGACAGTCATTTTGCTTTTTTGCATTTCTTTTTCTTGGGAATGGTCTTGATCCCTGTCTTCTATACAATGTCATGAACCTCCATCCATAGTTCATCAGGCACTCTGTATATCAGATCTAGTCCCTTAAATCTATTTCTCAATTAACCACCTATAAGTCCTGAATGCTTCACATGTGCTCTCTCACTATTACCACTATCCTGGAACATGAGACTATGAGGACCCCCATTTTTTTTCTTTTTATTTTTTGGCCACACCATGTGGCCTGTGGGATCTTCCTCGACCAGGGATCGAACCTGTGCCCCTTGCATTGCGAACGTGGAGTCTTAACCACTGGAACTGCCAGGGAAGTCCAATAGCCCCATTTTATTTTTTTTAGTCTATTTTATTATTATTAAAGTTTTCAGCTGTACTGTGTGGCATGTGGGATGTTAGTGGCATGCGGGATCTTTGTCTTCTGACCAGGTGTTGAACCTGTGCCCCCTGCATTGGGAGTCTTGACTCCTAACCATTTAACCAGCAGGGAAGTCCTGGCCCACTTTAAGGATGAGGGAACTGAGATTCAGAAAGGCAGAGCAGCTTGTCACTGTCAGATTGCAGTCTCTGGAGGCAAAGTTTTTGAAGGCAAGTCACATGCACACATCTCCCTCCTCAATCCCATCTGACCTGCAGTGCCCATGTTCCCCATCCCTCACTAGCTCAGTGTCAGCCAGTACCCACTCACCATGCTGAGTGACAAAACTGATGCAGGCATCCACGATGATGGGGATGTCACCCCGGCTCATCTGCTGCTCCTGCAGCCCTGTGCCTCCCCCGCTGGCTGCCCCCCCAATGGCTGCGTTCCATGCTGAGAAGTCTAGCCGGCCCTCTGCCTGCAGATACAGTGTCCTGAGACCCGAGAGATCTGAGTCAGAGCCAGCTCCAGGGGAGTCCTCAGGCTAAGAGGCCCAGGAGCACAAGGATCAGACTTCCCAGAGACACCAGCAGGGGGCAGCAACACCCAACCCAGACAGGGCCCCTGACTAGGGAAGTGACTTTGAGGAAGTGGGCAGTGGTCCAGCAGGCCTGGTGGAAGGTGTGAGCTGTGCTCTAGGAAGGGCAGCCCAGAGTCAAGGACAGGGGCAAGACTTACCTTCCTGTCTCCACCAAAACCAAATGCTCTTTCTTGTCTGGGGTGTCAGCTGCTGAGACCACACCTGGGAGGAGAACCATGGAACATTATCATCATTGTCATCTTCATCATAGTAATTAATATTCATTAAGTATTTAAGGTATGTAGGTTCCATGCTAGGAGGTTTACAAACAATACTGCCTTAAACCTTATGAGTTACATACTATTATCCCCATTTTGGGTTCACACGGTAAAGAACCGCCAGCAATGAGGGACACCCGTTTCACCTAAACTCAGGGAGGTTAAGTGACATGGCTCAGATTACTTGTTATGGCAAAGCTGAGCTTGAACTCAAGTTTCTTGTCTCCAGATCTTTAAAACACTATCCTATACTGTTCCTCTTTTAGGAGGAAATGAGAATTCCTAGCCCGTTCTCTCAGTCCCCAACCAGCAAGTGACTCCAAAGAATGATAATACCAATAACATATATAACATATAACATTTATTGAATACCTGTAAGATGCCTCCTGCCAGGTTCTGTGATAAGTGTTTACATGCATTGCCTTATATGAAACTCATTACAACCCTATTATTGTACCTATTGTGAAGATGAGGCAACTGAAGCACAGAGAAGTTAAGTAACTTGTCTAAGGTCACACAGCCAGCAAGTGATGGAGATGTGGGGGGGTCTAAATCTGGGCAATTTGACTGTAGAGCTTCTGTCTGAATCCACTATTCCTGCTGTCTCCCATAGGGACCCCAGATACATGAAGGTCCACTACCCCCACCCCTCACAGCCACCCTTCATCCCTCTCCCCAGCCCTGCTCACTGATCTCTTGTAGCCGGCGCAGATGCACCATGTCCTCAGGGGCTGGGGGGCCAGGGCCTGACGCTGGGCACAGGAAGAGATGGTCTCCACGAAGAAGTCCGAACCCAGACATCCAGAGGCCAGGGGCCAGGGAGGCATGGGAGGGGGACCGCAGCCACAGGCGACCCAGCCGCAGCAGCCCAGGGCCCAACAGCTGGTGACAGCTCAGTGGGGAGAACCACTGTGAGGGGGAGGACAATGGGAAAGAGAAGGATAGGGAAAGAGACAGGGGGTGGGGAGAGAAGTAAGAGTGAGAGGGATAAGGGGAGGCAGAGGAGGACATGGAGAGAAAGCCAAGGAAAGAGGGGCGTGAAAGGGATGGGGAGAGAGTAAAGGAAAGACATACAGGAGACAGGAGATGGATGGAGAAAAACAAGAAAGAAATGCAGTTCAATTCGATTTGCTCCAGCCAACACAGAGAAGATGCCTGTGCGGCAGGCAGTGTTATACCCTTAATTGGGATGTAGGGAAAGACAGACTGGGTAGCTGCATGCAAGAGTCATGAGGCCCCGGGAAGTCCCACCCCCAGGGGGCCAGGCAGAGGCTTCACGGAGAAAGGGCTATTCGAGGTGTAATTCAAAGCAGTGCTTCTCAAGCTACTTGTGCTGATGGAACAGGGAATTTAAAATTTTTTTACCAATCTGTCACTAACCAACACTTTGATTAAAAAACAACAAAATGAATGACTAGAAAAGTGAAATGAAAAAAGAATGACATATAAAATATAAGCCTCCAATTTTTAAAAATTAGACTCCACACATAAAATTATTCTGTCACATTGCTATGAAAGATTCTAAATAGTGACTCTCAAGCTCTATACTTAACCTGTCATGGGCCGTAAGAGAATTCCTCGGCCAGGACCAGGTAACAGACCAACTTGGGGTAGCACTGCCTTAAAGGATTTTTGAAAAGTGCTGGCTCAGTGGTAAAGAACCCGCCTGCCAGTGTAAGAGACATGAGTTTGATCCCTGGGTAGGGAAGATCCCCTGGAGGAATAAATGGCAGCTCACTCCAGTATTCTTGCCTGGAAAATGGACAGAGGAGCCTGGCAGGCTACAGTCCATGGGTTCTCAAAAAAGTCAAACACGACTTAGCAAATAAACAACAAGAGATAATAAGAGGAGACTTGGAGGACCATATCAGAGCCCTTAGAGGATATGGAGACAGGTTATTGGTGTGAGGAGTTCTGAGTGGGGTCAGAAGCCAGAGCAGCGGAGCGTTTCCTACAGAGTAGTGTCAGATGCGAGCTGGTGAGGCCAGAGGAAGGCCCTTGAACCTTACCCAGAGCAAGTCACTGGCCACCTGTAGGGGAGTCGCTCAGAAAAGCAAGGCAGAGGAGGGCAGCCAGAAGGGGTCAGGGAGGAGCTGCAGGCTGCCAGAGCTCGTAACTTTCTAAGTTGTGGCAGGACAGGGAGGTGGCATGCCAGGGTGATGAGCTGAAGGTGGAGCAGGGCTTGGGGGAAAGCTGTTTAAGGATGGGAGCGATTATCACTGTCATCACCATTACTACTTCAACACCCACAGATAGAGGGCTTGCGGCTTGCCAGGCAGTGTGGGCCTCACGTGTCACTTAATCCTCAACCCTCGGGGGTAGATCTTTGACACCTACTCTACCCACATGGAAGAGTTCACACGTGGGAGTCGGAGGACTCAAATCCCAGGATATCTGACTCCAGGGCCTGAACCTTTAATGCCAGGGGCGGGGTGCAGGATGGAGAGCGAGTGGCTTGCCTGGGAATAGAGAAGCTGGGTTAGATGAAGGCAGCTTTACTGTGGACTTGGAGATCTGAGCCTGGGGGAGGGGGTGGGAGTCAGATGGCAGCCTCTCTGTGGGAAGAGCCCAGCACAGTGCAGTCTGGCCTGTGAGCTTTACAGACAGAGGCCTGACTTCCGTCCTGTGTGCGCTGCTGCCTTCTAGCTCTGTGACCTTGACTGAGTGGCTTCGTAACCTCTGAGTTCTTTAGGTGTGAAATATTGATAATCCTTACCTCTAAGTGTTGTTGTGAAAACTAAATGAGATATTGAGTGGGCAGCGTTTAACACAGGACCTGGCACAGAGTAAGCGCTCAGTCAACCTCAGCTGTTAGTGGCGGGGGTGGGAGTGGCTGCAGGAATAGGAGGGGACAGGATGGGGGCAGAGTGGGTACAGGGAACCCGAGAGCTGTAGGGGAGGGGTCTCAGCTGTGTCACCTTGCCCAGGGCACTGGTCCAGGCCTCCAGACTGTCAGCTCCATCTGTGCCAAAATGCTGAATTCTCCCCCCGGTGAGGATGAGCTCGAAGGAGAAGGGGAACCTGGAGAGATGAGGTCCGGGAGGGGGGACAGGGTGAGTGAGGGGGCTGGCAGGCTCAGGACCAGGAGGGGAAAAGGGAAGTTCAGGGAACAGGGTGGGTGTTACCTGTCGAGGTCACCTGGGTCAGTGGGTGGGGGGTTCACACCCAAACATACAACATCCTGGGGCTGGATGAGGTGGAGGGGTTCAGGGCTGCTTTCCGACACAAACATTTCCAGAGCCGCACCCAGGACACACCATAGTCGGGGGGGAGCTAAGAGGGAAAGTGGTGGTCAGCAGGCAGCAGACCTCTGTCCCCACTGTCAGAATTCCCATTTGCCAGATATCATTCTGTGCCAAGCCCTCTACCTATGTACAATCTCCTGTAGTCATCACAACTCTATGAGGGGAGTTTTACATTCACTCCTGTTTTGCAGATGGGGAAACTGAGGCTCAGAGTTGAAGTACTTGCCCAAGTCATGTGGGGAGAAAGCAGCAGAGCTGAGATTTGACCCCCGCAGTGTGACTTCAAAGTACAGCCTCTCAACCATCACCCAATGCTGCCCCTTCCCGCCCCTGCCATGGTCCCCGTGATCCCAGCACCCTCGTCCACTTCAGGGCATGTCCTATCCCAGTCCTCTCCTCCTTGTCCCTCTAGGGAACACTCCCAACCGTCCTGGCTTCTGCCCATCCCCTCCCGTCCCTTGGCTCCCCTCTCACCATCTCGGCCCCTGCGAGGAGGTGGGGGTCCAGCTTTGTTGCTGATGGGACCACAGTACAGGAAGCTGCTATAAGTGGCAGGCACCACCACCTCATTGTACACGCCAGGGGAGGGGTCTGCAAGGGAAAGGAGACGTGGTCACGTCAGGCCAGCGCAATGGAACGGCCTGACCCCCTTGGGGAAGTGCTTGAATCGAGGAAGACACTGGGACCCAATTCCATTGGCAGCATGGCCTAGTAGAGCCCAGTGGTGCTGGACTCCTCACCATCCAGATCAGAGAAGAAGGTGGCAGGCAGTGATGAGGCTTCTAAGCCAGCCCTTGCCCACTGCCTGTCCCCACCAGCCAGCGAATAACAAGTAAGCTCTGGGTGGAAGGCTCAGAGCAGGGGCCCTCCTGTAAGTGTCTTGGCCTCTGTGGCATGACTACTGGAGCCCAGCCTGTGTAAGATGACCATTTCTATGATCAGACTTCCTTTGGGCAGGTGAGACCTGACCTATGGGTTGACCCCGACAGGGATAGGCCAGCACTAACACCTCAAGCATCCAGATCCACTCCAGACAGTGGTCATTAGTGGTCATTTCAAATATCAAGAAATAGGGCCTAGAGGACTTGGAGAGTTGGGAAACTGCCCAAGTTGGGCCATTGTGATGGCCTAACTGAGAGGTAATTGGGGGCCCCCACCAGAAGAACCAAGGCACAGGTCAGGGCTGAGAATTCTTGCAGGGAGAGAGAGGAAGCCTTGTGGGGATCACCTGGGGGCGGGAGACTAGGGAAGCTGCCGTCGAGGGCTGAGGGGGTCCAGGGCTCCTCTCCCTCAAAAGCCTCGACACAGAGGAGCTGGGTCATGTTCTTCAGCAGGTTGGGTCCTGCCACAGCTGCGCACAGTGCCTACAGGGAGAAAAGGCCTCTGTCAACCCCAGGACACAACCTGGGAGTCCCGGGGACAGTGCTCCTGTCTCCAAAACAGCCCCCACTCCAAGCTTAGGCATGTCAACTCAGAGACCCATTAGCCCCAGCCTTCCCTCCTACCTGGAGAAGCTGGCTATGATCTGGATACTGAGGGTGGGGCTTCCGGAAGAGACCGAGCCGGTACTTCCGAGAGATGAACTCTCCCCGAGGGCCAGGGGGGGTATCTGGGTGCAGCCCCTCACCAGGGGGGAGTGACCCTGCCCAGAAGCGGTTGGCACGATCGTTTCCCAGGACAATGAACAACTGCAGGGTCACAGAGGGCAGAGGCAAAGTGACAGAAACTTGTATCCCCAGGCATTCCAATCCTGTCCCCAAGCTGGACCCAAGGCCTTTTCACACATGCTCCTTCCACCCCAGCCCACACTCCGAGACACACTTTTTCCCTCTGCAAATTTCTCACCTGCACTATCTCATTACTCCACACACTTGTGTCTAGCTTCAGGCTCTGCACCTTGGAGATCCCAGAACCCAGGGCCCGGTGCTGACCTGTTAGGGTGTGAAGGGCATGGGCACCCTGAGCCCTCCTGCCCCAAGCCCCTCCCCATTTCAGGTAAAGGCCCCGGCCCTTACCTGCGCACTGCTTGCAGATGACCACTCCCAGGTTGACCGCGGCCCAGTCTGGGCGGGAGGCGCCACAGTCCGCGCAGTGCCGGTTTGCCCGATTGGACCAGATCTTCTCAGCCACCTCGTAGTCAGACAGGGTCTCGGTTACTGCTTCCTGCAGAGCGGCCGCCCAGCTCTGCCGAGCCCCCCCAGACTCGGCTGTGAAGCTGAGGGGTGGACAGCCAGTCCGTGGGCCTGGACACCCACCCTCCTACCCGCCCCACCACCCGGGGCATTCCTGCAGCAGCCACCACAGCCATATGTGGGCCAGCCTAGCCCCTCCTGACATCCTTGACCCTGTTCACTAGACTCCTGTTGGGACACACCCACTGACATCCTAAGGAGAAAGCCTTGGGGCCTCTGCACCCCAGTGTCCCCCCCTCAATGTCTCTCCCCCGGCCTTGCCTCCTGCCAGTCTGGGCCCCACCTGAAGCAGCGATGTGGTGTGAGCAGGTCGAAGCTGCGACTCTTGGTCTCCCGCACACTGCAGCCTTGTAGTTCAATGAAGCAGATCCCGATGCCCAGAGAGAAGGCCTGGCAGAGTCAGGGCGGGGGGTGGTGGGCAGGCACAGTGAGGTCCGAGTGGGCTAGGTCAGGCCCCTCGGCCCTGGCCCGGCCCTCCTCACCTGCTCACTCTTGTACAGGGCCAGCTCTCCGGGGCTCAACGCAGCAAACACCTTGGCCTTATGCCCACGCAGCTCCAGCATGCCCGTGCGGAGGGGTCGAGGTGGCTGCGGGGGCCGGGGGTGGCCCAGGAGGCGCTGCTCCTTCAAGCAGGACTGCAGCGTGGAGCACCACATGTCCCGCTGAGCTGGTGGGGGACGGGCAAGCAGGTAAAGTGGGCTGTGAGCTCACCTGGCCTCCCCAGCCCTGCTCTGAACCCGGGGGGCCCTGGCCCTCACCCTCACTCTCTGTGCGGAACACGAACACCCTCTGGCCGGTGATGACCTGGAACTTGTTATCCTTGCTGCTGCGGGTCATCTCGATGGCCGTCAGAGGGATCACGCCCTTGGGGAAGGGGTCCTGGAGGGACAGACAGCCCATTGGCCCGTGGGGACAGGAACCCAGCCATGTGCGCTGACCCCCGGGGCCAGCACCAGCATTTAATGAGATTCAGCACTCATTCCGCAAGCAGTGGGGTACAGCTGCTGACCGCGCTCCTTTTGACCCCTGACATCAGTCACGTGGTGCCTGCCTCCCCATCACAGGGGAATCGGCCTTCCAATCCTGAGCCTCTCTCAGCTCTCCCTCTCCCTCTCCCCAGGCCCCATGAAGCACCTCCCAGAGCTACCTTATCACTGCCAAAGTACATCAGACTCCTCCCGTTGAACTGCACAAAGCGCCTCTGAAAGACGTAGTTTCTGGGGAAGGGAGAGGCTGAGATCAATAACTGGTGGAGGCTGCACCCCAGGGGTCCTAGGATCTGGGAGCACTTGAGACCCAACCTCCAGCACCAGCCAGCCTCCCGTGCCCCGCTCCCCTTCCCAGCAGCCCCACCCCTGAGGGGAGAGCTTGTCTAGCCAGCCACTGAGCAGGGGCGTGGGGCGGTCTGCCGTGGAGGAGAAGCTGGCATAGGGTGAAATGAGGTCATCGTTGGTCTCTGTGTCCAGGGTGGGCAGGGAGAGGGTGGAGTCCCCGGGCAGCTCAAGGCTGGCATAACCAGCATCCTCACGTGCCTCCAGATCTGGCCTGCTGAGCCTTGTGGGGGCCAAGACAGAGGGAGACACACTTTAGAGCCAGTTCCCTGGACAGCCCCACCCACAGCACCTAGTGGAATGCCCGGCAGGTACCAGATCTGCTTTTTAAACAGGGGAACAGAGAGGCTGAGAACCCAAAATACAAGCATGGATCTTCTTCCCAGGGCACACTCGGACTTTTCATTTGAAAAATGTCAGTCCTTTGCATCTGCCATTAGTATTACTTGGTGGAAAAGTTGAGGAATAACTACACAGATGACTTTCTGCCATAGCTGCCTATCTCATCAATAAGTCTAGTTGGTTCTTTCTCCAAAAAGTTCTTGCTTTTATCTCCCTGGACCAAGTTCCCAATAGCTCTCACCGAGATGAAGGGAATCATCTAACCAGTCACTTGCTTCCATTCTCGCCCTTCCACCAGTCATTCTCCCACTAAGGATGCAAATAAGATCATTTCACGCACCTGCAGGAACCTCTACAATGACTTCCCATCAACACTTAGGATAAATCGAAATTCCTTATCAGTGGATGCAAGACTGTGTACAGAGAGACCCAGGTCAACTCTTACGACCTCCTCCTGCATCGCCTTCCCCTTGCTCACTACAGTCCAGCCACATTCTCTTCCCTAGTTCAGAGTCTTTGCCATACTGTTCCCTCTGCCTGGAACATACTTCCCTAGGCTGCTTCTTTCCATCCTTCAGATATTCCTTCCCAGAAAGTCCTCTATTATTCTGTCACTTTCCAGTGGTTCCTTACCTCAGCTGTACAAATCACTTGAGAAACTTAAACATATCTGCATATGAACCCCAAGTGCATGCATGATTGCTCAGTCATGTCCAGCTAGCTCCTTGTGACCTCATGGACTAGAGCCCACCAGCCTCCTCTGTCCATGGGATTTTCCAGGCAAGAATACTGGCATGGATTGTCATTTCCTACTCCAGGGGATCTTCCTGACCCAGGGATTGAACCCGAGTCTCCTGCATTGGCAGGTGGATTCTTTACCACTGAGCTACCGGGGAAGCCCTGTGTGAGCCCCATGCCAGACACTTAAATTTGAGTCATTGGAAACAAGGCCCAGGCATCTGTCATTTTCAAAGTTCCCCAGGCTGCAGTGTAGCTCGGGTTAAGAACCTCCACTCTACCCTACCTGTTTCCTACTTCACTGAGAAACTGAAGCAACCAGAGGATAATCCCTGCAGACTCCCAGCGCCGCATCTGCCCCATTCCACATACATACCGTTTTCCTCCTGGTACTATGATAAACACCCCTGTCTAAAGCTGATCTGTTCTCTGGGCACTTGGTTCCAGTCCTCTCACCTACACAAGGACATAACTCCGGACTTTGTCCCTTTTCTCTTTCCTGTATCCGCTAGTTTTCCCTCTCTATCAGATCATCCCTATTCACCTACGAATATACACAGCATTCCATGCTATTAAAACCCCTTTCTTGACTCCGCTTCCACTATCAATAACCACTCAAACTCTCTGCTCTTCTTTGCAGAAAAACTCCTCAAAAATGTTGTCTTCATATTTCCAGTTCCTCTCCTTTGCCCTCTCTTGAGCCCATACAGATCAAGCCTTCACTCCCAGCACCTGTCAAGGTCCCGAGTAACCTCCGTGTCACCAACTCCAGAGGTCAATTCTCAGTGCTCATCTTACCCAACCTCTCAGTAGCATTGGATACATCTGACCTGACCTCTTCCTCCTCCTTATATCTTTTCTTCAGTTAGCTCCTGTAGCATAAGCTTCTCCTGATTTTCCTTCTACTTCACTAAGTGTTTCTTTTCAGCCTTTTTTGCTGATTCTTCCTCTTATCCCCAATCTCTCGATCCTGGAGTATGCCAGGACCTTATCTTGGTCCTCTGCTTTACCTACACTCACTTACAGCTACATACACCCATCTAAATGCTGACAACACACAAACCTAGATCTCCTGTTCAGACCTCTCCCCCAACCTCCAGACTTGTATATCCAATGGCCTATTTGCCACTTCTTCTTGGGCATATATTACACACCTCAAGTTCAACACATCAAAACCTGAACTCCGAATCTGCCTTATTCCTGCATTATGCACAGTCTTCCCCATTTCAGACCACAGCAACTCCATGAACTTTCAGTTGCTCAGAAGAGCGCTGTCAAACTGTCTTTGAAATTTGGTTGTTTTATAGTTTCAGCACAGCTCACACCAGACTAGCCACATTTCAAGCGTTCAGCAGTCACACGTGGTTACTGGCTACCACACCGGACAGTGCAGGCTCAGACGGAAACCCCTGAAGTCTTTCTTGACTCCTCTTTTTCTGTTACACTTCAATTTACTAGGACAGTTTGTCTTCAAAATATAACCCAAACCAACCACTCCTCACCCTTTCCACTCTCATAGCAGTAGCCTGAGATTTCTCACCTAGATCACAGTAAGAACCTCCAAACTAGTCTCTCTGCTTCTGCTTTGGCCCCTACAGATCACTGCCAACACAGCAACCATAGGGATTCTTAAAATGTAAGTCAAAAAAAAAAAAAAGTAAGTCAAAACCCTTCCAATAGCTCGCTTCCCATTTCACTTAAGAGTAAAAGCGAAAGTCCCAATATGGCTCCTTTTGCCTCTCTGACGGCGTCTGCCCAAACTCTTCCCAGCCTGGCCCTCTCTGTCCCAGCCCTGCTGACCTTGTCATTGCTACTGGATCCCCTGGTTACACGGCCTTCTTAAAGTCTCTATTCTGGCCACTCTTCCCACATGCAGCATTCTTCTCCTAGAAGAGGGCTAACTCCCTCACTTCTTTCAAGTTTTAGCTCAAATATCATCTTCTTAACACTCTGGCAACTCTTAGTGAAAAAACTGCAGTCCTTTCTTCCCTCACCCCTTCCAGCCATCTTACGCTGTTCAATTTTTTTTCATGGCACTTACTACCTTTTACTGGAGGAGGGCATGGCAACCCACTCCAGTATTCTTGCCTGGAGAATTCCATGGACCAAGGAACCTGGCGGGCTACATGGGGTCGCAAAGAGTCGGACACAACTGAGCAACTAGCACTTTCACTTTCACTATTACCTTTCAACATAGGTATAACTAATTTATTACATCTATTGTTAATTGACTAATTTCCCACAAGGGCAGGGATTTCTGATCTATCCCAAGTATCTACAACAATATCTGACATTCAATAGGTGCTCAAAAAGATTGTTAAATGAAAGAATGAAAGGCACTTCTCCATATTTTAAGTCATATATCCATTTCTTTATCTACCTGTTTTATTTCCTATCTGTCCCCACTGAGTCACAGGCTGCCTAATGGGAGACTGGGTCTGTCTGTTCATATTCATATTCATATTCATTCTGAATCTCAATAACCCAGTTGGCACACAGTGGATGCTCAACACACATTTGATGACCAATGGGAAACACAGCTGCCACCAGCTCAACCTGCTCCTTTTCCTGCCATCATCACTCTATGGACCACTCACCTGTGTTCAGCCCTTTCCTGACAGACACCTCTGCCTTCTCTTCTGTCAGGGGCCCCTGGGACCCCCACAGGCTGGACACCATAGTACAGGCAACCAGGGTCCATGATGTGCACTGCCAGGTGGAGAAACGGGGCAGACAGGGAAGAGGTCAGGTGAGAGTCCTGAAAGGCAACCTTTCCCCCAACCCATGATAGCCAACCTACCTGTGCCCGTTGTGGGCCTGAGGGCAGGGGTGGGGGCAGCTGTCTGAGAGCCATCTGGGGCCCTAGGGAGAGAGGTCTAGCGGTCATTCAGGGAGCGAGAAGGAAGGACAAGTCCTCCCGTCCTGCTCCTCCCTGCCCCCAGCGTTGGATCCCCAGGGAGCCGACCCCACTCACATGTCCTGAGCTGTCTGGGCCCCGCCTCTTAAGTCCAAGCCAAAGTAGATGGCATTGGGCATCATCTCCACAGTATTTGAGGCCGACGGCTGCTCGGAGGAGGACCTCGGAGGGACAGTAGGGGACCTCGGACTCAGGCTGGGCTCTGGGCTCTTGGATGCCTCTGGTCTCCAGACGGCTGGACTCAACCCAGGCCTCTGGGTGGTGGCAGAGCCACCAAGTCCACCAAATACTGTCCTGGGCTTAGGCACAGGCTTGGTGGGCTGGGCTGGGGGTGCTGGGCTGGGCGAAGGCTCCATGGCACTTTCGGGCTGGGGATCCGGGGGGCCCTCGGCAGTGCCTGCCTGCAGCAGGCGCAGGATGCGCTTCCGGTGCCCCGTGGCGTTGACGCCCAGCTGCCTCAGCTCCCCGTGGCCCAGGCCACGGGCCGCACCCGCCGTAGCCAGACCCTGCTGCCGGAACGCGTCTGCATACTGCTCCAGGTGCACCGAGGCCAGCCACACAGCGATGTCCAGGTCCTGAGGGGCAGCCATGGGGGCTCAGGCCATTGCTGGGGGAGGGGTAGGGTGAAGGGAGGGCTCAGGCTGAGACTCCCCCTCCCTGTCCCAACGTCTGAGGCTTGGACAGAGGCCACCAGACTCCTGTCTTCTTCCAGAGAAAAACGACCAGAAGCCTGTGATCCGGGGGCAGAGCCAACCCCAAACATTGGAAAGGGCCTCCCCATTGTAGGAGCACCCCTTCATTTGCAGAGGAGGAAACTGAGGCCAAGGAGGGGAGGAGGCTTGCTCCAGGCTCCGGGCAAGTTGGCTTCTTGGTGAGAATGTTGGCCCCTTAGCTCCCACCCACACAGTGTCTGGGTCAAAGCTCTGCATACACTCAAGTCAGCAAGCCTGGGACAAGATGCCAGAACCCTGCAGGGGTGGGGATGACAGGGGCTGGTGGGGAGGAGGGGCCCACGATGAAGCTGCTGTGGCACAGAGCTGTGACAGAGGAGAGGGGAGGAGGCGAGGGGAGATGCACCTCCCACTCCCACTGCTTCCAGAGCTGAGTACAGGCTCCGGCCATCCTAATCCTGGTGGTTCCCAGTTCCTCCTCCCCTTCCACCTATTGTCTCTGCTCAGACTTCCTTCCTGTCCCTCCAGCTCTGGCCGCCCCCACATCCTGCCTGCCTTGGTCAGGCTGTCCAGATAGCTCTAGGCAGTACCAATATCTGGGCAGAGGCCACTTGGGGAGCGAGGATGGGGCAGAGAACTAACTGGGCCAGAGAGATGAGGGACCGGAGATACACCAGGGTCTCCACTCAGCACCCACCTACAGCATCTTCTCCCATATGTGTGCACAAACTGGAACACCCACCCTGCAGGAACTCACACTGTGAAATGACAACCCCCTACCTCTGCTTTCTCCAAGCCTTCCTTCACTCTGTCCATGCCTTTGGACTCAGGTCTCTGAGGTTCTGTCCGATTCCACCACCCTGACGTGGACCCTGATCTAGTTAGTACCTAGACCTCTTTGGATCCTGTCTCCGTGAGTTTTCTGTCTACCCTGTCCCTGTCCCCACCCCATTCATCTCCATCTCTACGTCTAAATCCATCTCCGTCCCCTTCCTTGTTTTGCTGTCATTAAGCCTCTCCTTGCCTCTGTCTCCATTTCAACTAGATCTTCAGTTTTCTCTCTCTCTGGCCAACTCTGACTCTTAGGTTTCTGTCTCTGCCCGTACTTCTCTCTCCCAGTTTCTCTCCTGTGGGGTCCTTCTTACCAGGACTGCCTCTCGCCCCAGCATCAGTTCTGGCCTCTCTCCGCCTCTCTACGGCGGACGGAGCCCCCTCCCCAAGCTAGGGCCCGGGTGCTGCACCACCCGTCCTGACTCAGAGTCCAGTTTCCCGGTGACTCAGGCCCGACTCGAGGGCACGGGACTGAACTAGGAGGTGAGCGGGGCAGGAGTGCGGCGGGTGGGGGGCAGGGGGGGGGGGGCGGGCCGGGCAGCGCAGGGCAGCTCCGGCGGCGACGAGGGAGGGGGCAAGGAGGGAGGGGGCCGAGGCCGGCAACCGGAGGGAGGGGCTGATCGCGGCGGGGAGGGGGAGAGGGGAGGGCCGCGGGCGCGGAGTGGGGCCAGGGATCCCACAGAGGCCCTCGAGGTGATGGGGAGGAGTCTGGGAGGCAGGAGCCGGGGGGCGCGGGGTCCTCACCTCACTGCGCGGCCGCCGTCCGCTCCCCGGTACCCACCCGCCGCGCCGTCCGAGGCTCCGGGTCGCCGCTCCGGCCCCGCCTCCCCTCAGCCCTCCCCCGACGGAGCCCCGCCCCGTCCCGCTCGTCGGTTCCCTCCGCGGGGGCCCCGGCCACTCCTTGTGCAAGCGGCGGTCTTCAAAAGGTCTGGGCTCCTTACCCAACCGCTGTGCTTATCTCGCGGCCTAACCAGCTCAGCCCCTTTAGGGGCCCAGAAAGGGGGGGGGGGGGGGGGGGGGGGACCGGAACAGGTTGGAGGCCAAGTCAGCCTTAAAGAGCGGGACAAAGAGGCAGAGACTAGACGGAACTGGGGACAAGGGTAGAACCAGAGAGAGGAGAGTGCTGCGAGGGACAGCTCTGCATCCCCGCCGCCGTTCCCTCCCCGTCCGTCTGGTCAAAAGGGGAGGGAAGGCGTAGGACCCTAAGTCCTCAAGGCACCTCTCCCACGCCCAGCAGGGTGGCTGGACTCTGGTACCCAGTTAACGGGGGAACAGAAGCTGACATCCACAAGACACGGATATCCACAGCCTTCCAAGCTGGCGAACCTTCAGAAGCCCCGCCATCTGACTTGGGGGAGAGAGGCCGAGGCCCAGCAGAGGAGCCCTCAGCTGCTTCTCCCTCTCCAAGCGCCCGGTGTAGGACTCCTCCCAGGGATGCAGGGCAGCAAGGCAACGTCCTTACTCCCAGACCAGGCTCTGCGGCGGCCCTTTGTGAAGATAACCGTGGTGCCCTGTCAGCGCGGTTACCCAGCAAGCAGCCTTTTCATCCTGGGGTGAAACCCCTTCTTCCCACCTCCCTGTTGCAATTTGGAGGGGGGCGGTGAGAAGAAGGCCTGAGGATAACCTGCTCCTCTCCCTTCTCGGGATCTTGCCTGGAGCCCCAACCTTGGAGCCTGTCCCCCAGGGCCTGAGGCACTTCCCCCTCAGAGCTGGGCTGGCCTTTAGCTGTGCGTGGTGTTGGGGGTGGGGGGGGACACCCGCTGGCCGGCTTTGCTTTCCTGTTTGTATGAGAGGAAGTTGGCTGTGAGTCAGCAGACACAGGAACTGTCTGTCAGTAGCTAGGGGAAGACCCCTGCCCCCCAGGGAAGGTGAAGGGAATGTTGGGAAGTGCCCCCTCCTCTCCCAGTTGCCCCAGCTTGGAATTGGGCAGCCATTTCCAGCATCCTGGAGCCATTCTAGCTGAGAAGGAGAATGATAATAATACTTAAAATGGCCATAATAATGGCTACCAATTATTGAGCACTGACTAGGCCCCAGGCCCTGTGCGAACACTGCTTTGCAAATTTTGATTCGTTCTCACCACAACCCTTAAGATAGGGAATTTTACCACCTCAATTTTATAAATAAGGAGAGTTTTCTGAATGCCTTTGTATTGGATGGGTAACTGGGGGGCCAGGAGAAGGCTCTTCATAGAACTCTAACTATAAGGAGTGAAAATTGACCAAGGGTTTTGGCTGGTTCTCTCTGAAATCTATCAGCTTCCACTCTAAGGCCAGCGTCCCCCTGGGAGGCTCCCAGCCAGTGACCCAGCTCAGTGGAGATCCTAAGACAGGTCCAGTCTTGGGAGATAGGTGGCTCTCCTGACAGTGGACATTTGACTAGAGAATTCTCTCTAGGATATTTCCTCTCAACCTTCCTTCCTTCCCTCTCTCTTTCAAAGATCTCCTAGCTAGCTCCTGGCTCCCTTCCTCTTTCACAGGCATTTGCTTTAATCAAATCCTTGCACATTTCATCCTGCCTTGGCAGCTTTTTCTTGGAGGATTCAGAGTAACTCAACAAGAGAGATTTGGGTAAATTAGTACACGGCACAGGGAGCTTGAGGGATGGGTGCCGGAGGTCCTGGTTAGGACCCAGATACAGGAGTTCTGAGCCTATTTTTGTGTATGTCAGGCCCCCCTTTGACGATCTGGCAAAATGTATGGACCCAGCCTCAGAAGAATGTTTTAAAAATGCATAAGATGAAATATGTAGGATTACAAAGGAAACCAATTATATTGCAATACACTTATAAAACTATTTTAAGTGATATAGTAATATATGTGCTTCTGTATTAATGCTTTAAATAAGATCTAGCAGTAGGTTGATGCCTCACATAATTTTGAAGCAGTGATGAGCATAAATGATATTTCAAAATATCTGCAGTGCTGCAATCTGATACAAAAATATATATGATTTCTACTGGTGACAAAGCCATAGTTATGGCTAATAGGACTGGTTTGTAATCCCTGTTATAAATGAAGAACGTGCTACATTTTAGCTAGAGATTAGTGAAAATAATATAATTTTTTCCCATCCAAGTTCAGTGACTCCTCTGACTTGAGTCAGAGGGTTGGGGCAGAGCTGCAGAGGAGACCCAGCTCCCTCAGACCCCACTTCCCTTCCCTGACTCAACCCTTTGGGGCCAGGGGCCCATCTGGCCCTTGGATGATATCTTTCTTTCCTCTTTCTCCCTGGCTCCTCTCGGTTTTTCTAATCTCTGTCTCTGTCTCTGTGTGCCTCTGTCTGTGTCTCCCTGTGGCCTCACAGTCTTACCACTAAGGGGACAGGACAGACTCAGGGGATTCCTGTAGCCTGGGCACAGTGGAGCAAGGAGAGCTCTTTAATTCCAGGGTCACTGGGAGCTGGAAGAGGGGATGTCCCTGAGCCTCGGAGTTCTGGGGGGAAGTGTGGGTATTTCCTTCCCCACCCCCTTTCCCACTCTCAGCCTTCTTAGGGGCAGAGATAGGCCAAGACAGAGATGAGTGAGAATGAAAGCAGGAAATGAAGGCATCCCAGGCTCCTGAAGACAAGGGCTGACGCCTCTGTGATCCTGGACTTGGGTCCAAGGGATCTTTTCCCAAACTCCCCTCTGTGGAGCTGCAGTCCAGGAATTGAGTACCCACCTCCAGCCCCACAAGAGAGCACTGACCAGCTGACCAGGTATGGCGTGAGGGCACCGAGGCTCTGGAGTGAGCCTGCAACTGATGTCAGCCCTGACATGGCATCATGAATGGACAAAGGGAGATCGGGGGGCCTCAAGGAAGAGGAGCATGGGCTTCTGGGGTTGATATTTTCTCTGAATACTTGAGAATGAGGGGAGCACCAAGTCAGCTCTCCCCTTGTTGGAGTGCACACCCTCCAAGATGATTGGGACCAAGGGAGGGCTGTGGGTCAGAAATTAGGGACAGAGAATGGTCACAGAATGTCCTGGAAGAGCTGAAGGCATCCTGGGAGAGAGCAGGGGGAATGGTAGTGTGCAGGATGAGCCAGCTCTTAGGAATGAAAGTGAAACGGGGATGGTGGCTCTTGTCCCTTGAAGGGGTTCCTCCCTGGGGGTGGGGGATTGTCTTGGATTCCTGCTCCTTAGCCAGACCTCCTTCATTCTCGCTGCCCAAGGAGTCCACCTATAGCAAGATCGGCAAATCCAGGCAGTGCCAGGGAACTCACTTTATACTCCAGGGACAGCCGTGGCTGGCAGTCTGGGCTGAGCTGCCTTTGCCTTTTGGGGTATCATCTGTGCTACTACTTGGGAAGAACTGTCTCCAGACTTTAACCCCGGACTCCCACAAGTTCACCCTGGCGAGAGGTTCTGTGTTACCAACCTTCATCGTCTGATCTGCCTGCTCTGATCTAATCCAAACATAAGCTGCAGGGCTCACGTGACCCAAAGTATGCATGGAGCTACAGTTTTATCAATAAGGTAAGGTACAGTCCAGACACCAAAAAGAGTGAACAGATTCTCCAGTGTTTCATCTCTCAAATGACCTTATAACATACAGCAACACTTCTGTATTCTTCTCAAACCTCAGTTGTCTGGGTCCTCTCCTGATAACCCATCTCCCCAAAGACCTTCTCATAGCCAGCCCTGTCTGTCTCTCTCCCATGGTCTTTTTTGTGCAGTTTGATTCAACCTCTCTGGCATTTTGAAGGGAGAGAGGAGTAAGAGCAAACCATGACATTAGTGAACCTTAACCCTAACACATGGGATAAAGGGGCACTAGTGAACAGAGGAAGGGGCAGAACCAAGCAGGGGTGGTGGTCTAATAGCCCTTCCCATGTCTCTTTGCTCCTCCCCTTCCCCACCCTGACTGCTACAACCCCCATCACTTAGGAGACCATTTTGCTCACTGGAAGGGGATGGTATGATGTAGTAATTAAGAGCAAAGCCTCTAAAGTCAAATCCTGACCACACCTCTACCAGCTCTGGGACCTGAGCAAGTTACGCACATCTCAGTGCTTCAGCTTCCTTTTCTGCAAAGTGGAGGTAGTAATAGTGCCTTCCTCATAGGATTATTATAAAGATTTATCCATGGAAATATATAGATAATATGTGCAAAGGGCATGAAACACAATTAAGTGTTCATAAACACTTCCCATTCTTTGTCACTATTTTCACTAGTCACTTCCACGGTGACTCTAGAATACAACCAGCTTGCTTGTTACCCTATCGCCCTGGTACATCCCATGATCTTGTTTTAATCAATCATCCCATGGCATCCATTGTCAAATTAGGGCACATTGTATTTGTCCTACTTCTGCCATCCCCCAGGGTCCCTGGTTGTCATCTTATCAGTTCCACCAATTTGGTTATTCCTCATCCAATTTCCTGTCACCCCGATCACCTCCATTGTCTTCAGTGGCCTCCAGATCTCACTCCCCTTCTGTGTGGTAGACGGCACAACCTCACCCACATTTGGGCCAATCGGGCTGGGGGTGGGCTCTGAGGGGCATGTTTTTCTCAGGAGGAAACACTTCCCTTCGATTACTTCATTTCTCACATTTCTCCCCATGCTTAGATACCTGTCATGTTTTTATTGAGCATCTCTTATGAACCAACCACTGCTCAAGGGTTTAGAGATTGTTGGGGTCTATGGTTGGCCACCCCAAACTGTGTCTCGATGGCATATTGATTCTTTTGAATTAAAGTTACCTAAGAAACAGCCAATGCAAAAGGGACACCCTGACTTTCCTTTATGTCTCTCTGGAAGCAGGAAATCCTTCTCTCATGTGAAAGGTGCCCTCCCTGCATCTGGAGGTGGAAGGACGCCCTTATCACCAAAGATAGAAGGTCAGGCCGTATAAACAAATCTTGCTACTTCTTTAATTTACTGCCCCAAGCCCAAGCGCTATTTAAATTCTTCACTAATTGGGCACCCCAAACCCAAGTTTCTTTGTCCTGTCAATCTTATACATTTATTGTTTCTTTCTCTAAAAAGTACAAAAGCTACCTTATTTGGCTACTTCTTAGGTCCCATTTCTATGAGACCTCCATGTACATGAATTAAAATTTCTTTTTTCTCCTGTTAATCTCTCTTGTGTCAGTTTTATTGTTAATCTAGCCACAAGAATTCAAGATGGGTAGAAGGGGAAATCTTCCCTCCCCAACTAGGTATAACAATGAGCAGAAACAGACTGCAGAGAGTGTGGTCTGCTACTAGGGGAGTGAGACACTTATCAAAGAACCCCATATAAATGTATTAATACAAACAAAAATGGGTTTTCTGGAGGGAGTACTATAACAACATGTAACAGAGGAAGCTGACCCAGTCTGGGGTTCTGCAAAGGCCTGTCCAGAAAGCTGTGCTTAAACTGAGATCAGAAAGAAGGCTAGGAGTTAATTGGGGGTGGGAGGGAGGGTCTGTCAGGCAGAGGAATCACAATGGGATGCAAGCCTGTGAGGAATAGAGACTTAGCAAAGACCCAGGGAGTTTGAGGCCACCCAAGATTAAGGGACCTCAGGGTCCAGGCTGTGAAGAAGACTCTTGTTCTTGGTTGGGATCTGGTCTCCATTCCCAAAACAGTTTAGACAGGTGATGCATTTTTAGGAAGATAGCTGCACGGAGACCGGTGAGGATCAGCGCAGCCCTCCCCACCCCCAGTTTCTCTGGCCTGAGGACCGTGCCATCTCCCTCACCCACACACTCCCCTCCACACAGCCCTCCCCAGTGCCCTCCTCACATTTTTGTGAGGATGAGGTCATCGTGGGGGAGGGGAGGGAGTTCCAGGCCTCTGAGCCTCCTTTATCCTGTAGGGCCAGGCAGCCCTGGGATGGGGGAGGGGAGGAATAAACACAGAAGAGCTCCCTTCCCTCCCTGCCATCCTCACCCCTGAAACTAGAGCCCCGTTCTCTCCACCCTAGGCTGTTGATGTCAGCTGTATCTACAAGGAGGTATTTTAATGCAGTTTCACTGCCAGATATTTGAAGAAGGGCATCTAGTCCTGCGCTTAGCGCTGAGTCCCCTTGGGACCTTGGGCAGGTCACCCCTTCACAGCTTTCAGTATACATTTTGTGGGCAGGGATCTCATGTTCAGCATAGTGACCACAGTTAAGAATACTGTACTGAATCCTGGAAATTTGCTAAGGGAGATCTTAAATGTTCCCACCACACAAAAAAATGGTAACTGTGAAGTGGTAGATGTGTTAACTAAACAACATTGTGGTAATCATTCCACAATACATATAAACATATATCAAACTACTGCACTGTATACTCGAAATTCATATGATTCTGTCAATAAAGCTGGAAAACAAGTTTTTCATGGATCCAACCTACACATCCTTGCAGTGGAAGCATGGAGTCTTAATCACTGGACTGCCGGGGAAGTCCCAAAGCTGGAAAGAAATTTTAAGGTTAATGGGCAGCAGTGCTATCCAATAAAACCTTCTACAATGATGGGCATGTTCTGTATCTGTGCTGTCCAACATGGTGGCCACTAGCCACATGTGGCCATTGAGACACTGACATATGGCTGGTGAGTCGGAATGATTTTATTTTATTGTAATTAATTTAAAATAGTGACATGTAGCTAGTGGCTACCATACAGGACAGCACAGGCATATCTTAAACTTTTGAGGAAGTCTCTGGTGGCCTAGGGGTTAGGATTCTGGGCTTTTACTGCCATGGCTCAGGTTCAATCCCTGGTCAGAGAACTATGATCCTGAAAGCCTTGCAGAGCGGCAAAACTTTTATGAGAATTCTCCTCACGTGCTCTATCAATGGCCCCCTCTAGTCCCATTTATGTGGCCCAGGGGAGCAGGGCCAACTGCCTGGGGCTCAGGTCCCAGATCTACCTGCCCCTCTTTCTGCCTTTAATGTGCAGAAAAATAGGGTCTGGCCTGGAGGTAGAAGAATGACTGGGAAGACCCCAGAAACTAGCAGAACACAGTCTTTCTTTAAAAAAAAAAAAATTGAACTACAGTTGATATACAATATTATATAAGTTATAGGTGTACAATATAGTGATTTGCAAATTTAAAAGTTATAATCCATTTATAGTTGTTATAAAATACTGGCAGTACTCCAAGCAGAACAACTTTAAGCCTGGACTTCTGCCGCAGCCTGGAGTACTTCCCACACATCTAAAGAAAGGGAGGGTGAGGCCAGAGCTGACATTAGGGACATTTGGTCTCTTAGTCTTGGCTTGAACTTCCTCCTGCCCTGCCTCCCTGAAAACCACCAGATTGCCACTGGGACAGTCCCTCCTGGGCACATAACTCCACTGTAGTGTGAAGCTGCGCTCTAGAGATGGGGTCGTGCCAGAAGCCTGCAGTGTTTATAAACTGGGGGATGTGAAGGAGCCAGAGGAGAGGGAGGGACCTCAGGTAGGAGGGAGGTCGCTCAGCCCTCATCCAGCCCCTCTCCTCGCACTAGCAAAGGGAGTGTTCCCTCTGGACCCTCTGCTTGAGGCTGCCTTCCCCTGCCCCCAGCGCTATCTACTCGCTTCTGCGGTTTTTACTGTCCACATCATTCGAGAATCAGACACTCCCCCTCCCAAGAATGTGAAGGGGACTCAGAGGACCTAACCTGCAGCACTGCGGGGATGGGCATGTCCACCAGATGCAAATATTGCCCTCCCTTCTCACCTCAGGGCTCCAGCCACTCCTTTCCCGAAGCTCCCTGCATAGACCTGTTTACAGAAGACAACTCTCACTGGGACTCGGCTTTCTTTTTTCCCATTTAACAATAATTGAGCCTTGGATAAATCTCACTGGCTATGATACTGCCACTGCACAAAGCTGGGGGACTCAGCTTCTACCCTCTCTGCTCTCCGTCCTTCATTTCTCAGGTGCCCACCCTCTTTGCCAACAAACCCCAGCTGGAAAGACATTGGTTCCTGCCCTCCCCACCCCCACCCCGCCCTCTGTCTTCATTTCTTTGGCTTTGGCAGCAGGACTGGAGTGGTCAGGCAGGCTCTAGCAGTGACCATGGTGTGGGACACACGAGGGGAGACGGTTCTCAGACGCCCCTCGTCTTAGGTCTTCTGAAGCAGTTTGTGGCCAGGATTCAGCTGAAACCCAGGGGGCCAAGAGTGAAACAAAGGGGGACAAGGGGGCAGAAAAGATGTGCAGGCGGGGAGGAGCACTGCCCTGAGATCCCGGCTGCATTTCACAGTGGACACGCAACATGCGGGGGGCTTCTGCTTTAGGCTGTGAGGAGACTCACACTTTGGAGTGGCCCACAGTTCCCACCCACAACCTAGCCCCCCCGAGTGTCAAGGTGCACCCCAAGCTTCTGGGTTCTGTTGTCCCAGCCCCAGGTTGGCGCTCAGCAACTGCACAGCGTGGCCTTTCATCTAAACCTGAAAGCAGAGGGGCAGCATCAGAGAGAGCAAGGAGGTAATCAAGGCATTAGAGAAGAAAGGTTTGTGTCTCCAGGCGGCCCACTGCTGGAGCTGCTGAGATCCCCTCGAGCCTTCTGGCTTTACCCGACTTACCTACTGCAACACGGTGCCTCCGTTTTCTTTCATGAGAACAAAGTTGCCATCACCTTCCTTTTCCTCAAAGGGAGGCACAGTCCACTGTAAACAAGTCCCCTTTAGGATAGTGCTAGACGGGATCTCAAGGACGACACAGGCAAGAGGGTTAAGAAGCAAGCCGGGGAGCCACAGCCATATCTGGTCCTGAGTCCAAATTGATGATGTCATCTCTCTCCCCCTCCCCTCAACTAGCCCTTGGCAGATCTGGCAGATCTAGCCTGATAATATCATACAGACTCTTGTCCCAGAAAGGTCTGATTCTTTGATTATCTGCCCTTTGGGGACTGTCATTTTTGAGGTTGTCCATTGTCAGTTAGCACTGGTGGGACGGTCTCAGAGATGCCCCATGAATCCCCTGACTGGGTCCAGGCGTACCCTGCCCTACCTTCATTGTATCTATGTGTGTTCTATCTAAAGACATGCTTCCTCCTGGCAACCAGGATCGATGACCTTGAACAGTACAGTGATGCCCTTTTTGGCTATTGGGCCCCTGGTATCGGGGCTTCCCTGATGGCTCAGCAGGTAAGAATCTGCCTGCAATGCAGGAGACATAGGAGATGCTGGCTCGATCCCTGGGTCAGGAAGATCCCCTGGAGGAGGAAATGGCAATTCAGTCCACTATTCTTGCTTGGGAAATCCCATGGACAGAGGGCTACGGTCCATGGGGTCACAAAGAGTTAGACACGACTGAACGGCTAGGCATGCACGCACACCCCTAGTGTGAGGAGCTTCAGGTGGCTAGGTTTAGTGGAAACATTACTGTGTCCCCTGGTGTAAGTTCTCCCTCTCTGGGAACCAGGACCCCTAACTGGCACAGCCTAAATTTTGGGGGACAAGAAGGAAAAGTTGTGCAAATCTGAGAGTGAGATAGTCCACTTCTGCATGGATTCTGAGACCTGTAATTTCCAAGTATTTGGGACACAGTACTATTCAAAGCAAGTACCCTGTCAAGATCCAAACCCACAGGTGTTGTACCACTGCTGGCATCTTCTGAGCATTCCACAGGTTGCTCCGATGTTCTGCCAGGCCGACTGCTTGTGGGTGCTGTGATACAAGTGTGTAAGAGCGATAAATCTGCTGATCAGCATCCCATGATTACCTCATACTGTATATTTAAAAAAAAAAAAAAAGGGATGAAAGCCCTAAATGTAATAGCTGAAAGTGTAAAAGTCTTAGCTGGCCCCACTATTGTATCTTCTTTGTGGAGGCTCTGTAAACAAGGAAGATAAGCTTGAATCCTGAGCACTCGCTGGTTCCAGGAAGGATGAATGACGGTCCCCTTCAGGGTGGAAGGAAGGGGTTCAGGGCAATCCTCCTGCCATCATGGCTTGGCTGGCTCTTCTATGCCACACACTTGGGGTGGGTCTTGCAGTAGGTGGGTCTTACAGCAGGTAGGTCGAGCCCCCAGCATGGTAGAAGCAGCTCAGCCTTGGTGAGGGGAGCCCGTGCTGTCTGGCACCACCAGCAAGCTCACCTCTGGTCCACCGATGCTCTGCCCAAGGGCTGCGGTGCAGGCACTTGGGGTGGGCAGGAAGAGAGGCCCCACCTGATGACCCAGTCTACTTGCCTGGTTCAGAGCCTCCCAACAAAGGATGCCCTGCAGCTTGTTTACCTAAGACCAGCAGTGTGCACACGTGATGCCCCCTCCCAGGGTATGTCCATCTATTCTTCCCCCAACCTGTTTGCTACCTATCCTGGTCTTGTTCAATCCAGGCTCCTGACCAAGTGGCCAAGACATTCATTATTTCCCAGGAGTCAGGGAATATACACACCTCTGTCCATCTCTTCTTCTGGACCAAATGTACCCTTCAAAGGTTTGCACATTGGGTGGGACTTCCCTTCACTGATGGCTTTAAAAAATTATCTACCTATATTTATAATATATACCTGTATATATTATATGTAATATATTTACTTAATTTCTTGCCTGCATCCATTGCACTTAGTTCCCTGACCAGGGATCAAAACTGTGCCCCCTGCAGTGGAAGCACAGAGTGCTAACCACTGGACCACCAGGAAAGTCCCCATGGATGCTCTTTGGGGTCAACCTGAGAGGGCCATGAGTGGCCAAAGTCCACTTCCAACTCTCAACAGCGTATCACAGTGATCCTCTGTGAATTAGGCCTGTGTTCTGTCCTTGTCTATCAGTTGGGCACAGGGAATCTGAGAAGCCACAAGAGGTTTGTGACCTAATATCCCCCTCCATCCTACCTGTCTGTGCCTTCCTCTCCATTTCTGACTCTTTGGGAAGTACCCCCTCACCTCTCTGGGCTCCATATTTGCTTCACACCCTTGACAGGCCAGGCCAGATGGGGCCTTCTATGCCTTGGAGGTAGAGCTGTCTCCCCAAGTCTCAGCATCCTCTAGGCAGTAATGCTATGATAATATCACCAGCAATAGCTCCCCCACTGCCAGGCAATGTGCTAACAAGGAAGGCCAGGACAAGAGGGAAAAGAATGAGGGGCCTGGGACACAAATGTTGAGGGCATCTCAGTGTCCTCAAGTTTTGTGTCCTTAAATTTTGTGTCCCAGGGACCTCACTTGCTTTTCCCTAGTCCTAATCCTACTAATAATCTCTTAACATATATTCACCCCTATCAGTCCTGCAAGTAAAGATTATCATCCCCCCTTGATGGATGAGGTAACTGATTCAGAGGTTAATTTGCAAAAGTCACAATATTAGTACTGGCACAGCCATGTTCTTCTGATTTTAAAGCTTAAGCTCCTCATAAACTATATTAGTCTATCTTAGTCTGACCTGAGCCCGAGAGGAAGCTCCCTGCAGGCGATCCTCTGGAAAGTTGTAATTCCCAGGCAGGCTGCAGGACCATGATTCACACTGTGCATCTTCCACAAGGGCAAAATTGATACCCATTTTCCGCAGGCCGTTAGAGGAACGGGCAGATGGTGACTGCAGCCATGAAATTAAAAGACACTTGCTCCTTGGAAGAAAAGCTACGACCAACTTAGACAGCATATTAAAAAGCAGAGACATTACTTTGCCGAGAAATGTCCGTCTAGTCAAAGTTATGGTTTTTCCAGTAGTCATGTATGGATGTGAGCGTTGGACAGTAAAGCAAGATAAGCGCTGAAGAAATAATGCTTTTGAACTGTGATGTGTTGGAGAAGGCTCTTGAGAGGTCCTTCAACTGCAAGGAGATCCAACCAGTCCATCCTAAAGGAAATCAGTTCTGAATATTCATTGGAAGGACTGATGCTGAAGCTGAGACTCCAACACTTTGGCCACCTGATGCAAAGACCTGATTCATTTGAAAAGACCCTGATGCTGGGAAAGATTGAGGGCAGGAGGAGAAGGGGACGGCAGAGGATGAGATGGTTGGATGGCATCACCGACTCGATAGACAAGAGTTTAAGCAAGCTGCGGGAGTTGGTGATGGACAGGGAAGCCCGGCGTGCTGCAGTGCGGGGGTCTCAAAGAGTCGGACACTAGGGAGCGACTGAACTGAACTGACTGAGGATGGAAGGGGCGCCTTCTTAAATATTTCCACTAGATGGCGCCCCAATACCGAACCACTGAGCTCCAGCAGCTGAGTGGGCAGCCGCCCCAGCCGGGAGACAACAGGGCTAGGCCCTCCCCTGTCCTCCTGCCAGTCTTCCCAGGACCTAGGGCTGCGGGTTCCCAACCCAGGCCTCAGCCTAGGCCTTCCTCTTGAGCGCTACTCACTAATTTAGGTCCCACACCCTCCTCTGTTCTCTCCGATTTCTGAACCCGCCATCCCTTCTGCACTGCCCTCAGGGCACAGGGGAGAGAACCTTCCTGCTTTCCCCTGGAAACTGTCTCTTTGCTGTGTCCAGCACCTCCCATTGCTTCCACAGCACTGCCTTTTTCCTCTTTCCCTTCCCCAAATTACCCAGGCCCTACTCATCACTCCCACCCTCTTAGCTTCTGCCAGTCTTCCAAGGCAGGGACCATTAGGGCCGATTCCACAGATTTGGTGATGCAAATACATGCAAATATATGCAAATAGCCATGTAAAGGAGGCTTGCCACTGTGGTTCTAAGTGGCTGTCACAGCGTCTCTGACACCTGTTCTGAGAGACAGCTGCCCTGCCTCCTCCTTCTCAGGCATCTCTGTGCTATTTGCCCCCTTCTCCTTCAAGACTATGGCTTCCAGCCCCTGTCCCTTCAGACACCCTGGATACAAAGGACCCTTTGGGGTCTTTTCTCCAAACCCCCTAGAGGGGGCAAGGAGGAAGGCACCTGTTGTTGGGCACAGGCTTTGGCATCTAAAAATTACATCATTTCCTGGCTGTGTGACCTTGGAAAAGAAGTGTAACTTTTCTGAGCCTTGGTTTCATCAGTAGAGTGGGTATAATGATGGTACTCACGTCAAAAAGCTGTTGTATGGATTCCACATGATGCAAAACATAAAATGCTTAGGAAAGTGCCTTTGAACATATGAAGTGCGTCTGCTGTTAACATTATGAGTATCATGGACCCTGCTGGTCAATTGTCTCCTGCAGGCTCAGGCTTGGAAACAGGTCTGCAGATGGACACAGGTGCACAAGTGGACTCATCCCTGTGTGTGCATGTGCACACACACACACATGCACAGCTGACAGCCTCATGCACTGGCGGGACACATGCTCGGGTACACACACATTCAGAAGCACACACAGGAGGAGGCTGTGGGAGGTGGAGTCTGAGTCATCGAGACCAGAGCTGTGGGTGGTGCTTTTGTCCTGATTTCCGGGACTCCATGCTCCATTTCGAACAAGGAAACGTATGGGGGAAGGCACAGCCACCCCTGAAACTGAAGGACCCACTGTGTGGGCCCCTCTTTTGCATCAGCCCCCTCCCCAGACCTGCTGTCATCCTGGTTCCTACCCAGTACTTCATCATCTGGGCTCTTCCTCCCCCGACCTCGCTCTCAGAGTCACTAAGTCCCCACAGGTGGGGCAGAGCGGGCCCACTGGGGCCGTGACATCATAACACAGGCCTGGGTGACATCATTGAACAGTGGGTGCCTACTCCCTGGAGCTTGCTTCTGTGTATAGTGGGGAAGGAGATCTAGGGAAGGCGGCATATGGTGGGAGTTAAGAGCCCTTAATTGGGAAGGGAGTAGACCCAAGTTCAAGTGAGTTCTGGTTCTGTGTGACTTTTCATAGTTTCCTGAACCTCTTGGGTCTCAATTTCTTTATCAGTAGAATGAGCTCAGTTATACCTAACTCAGAGTGTTTGGGGGACTTTTCAGTAGGATAATGCACATAAACATGTCCTTCATTCAGGGCTGCCTGGACTGAATGTTCATATGTAGCCCTCATTCTGGATGATGCTTATTGAAAGTGAGAGGAGATCCTCTGAGCAACTCCACCCCCAGCAGTTTCATCTCATTCCCTGGGGCTGCCTCTCTTCCCACACCATTCAGTCCAGGATTGGAGAAGGTGGTACATGGTACACAGGGTCTCAGAGGGCCGCCTCCTAGTTCCACTGGGTATCAACAAGCTCCTAGAGGACTGGGTATCAACAAGCAGCTGCATGTGACTCAGGAGACATCTTTGACCAACTTTTCTTCTCTGATGGGAGATGATTGGTCAGGATGGGACAGTTTTGAAAGTCCTTTCCTTGAAAGGTCTGCCATTTACTGTGTACCTACTGCATGCTAGGCGCCTGCCTGTTGCTGCTCCATGGGGGCTCTCTTCACCTTTATAATAGCCCAGTGTTATACCAGGGTCCCCCGTGTCAAAGACAGGAAGATAATGGGTGATTTGCCCAAAGATACAAGTAGGTAAACAGAGAAACTGGGATTCACACTGTCCCCCATTCCAGGCTTTCTACCTTACTACGTACATCATTGGTTTTGATTGACTTGTGTGGACTCCAGGGACATGACATTAGGCAGGGGAGGGGTCTCTATTTCTCAGATCAGCCTCTCTCTCTTTTTTTGCTACAGTGCGAGGCTTGTGGGATCTTAATCCCCCAACTAGGATGGAACCCAGGCCCACAGCAGTGAAAACAGAGTCCTAACCGCTTGACTGCCAGAGAATTCCCTCAGGTCAGTCCCTTGAGAGCCTTGTGGGCGATGGCAGAGCTGGTGTGAGTGAGTTAATCTATCAGAAGTGCCCCCAGGAGTCGTGCAGTTGGCTCCCAGCCAGTGGTTACATGATATCAGAGAAGGGACACAGGTGCATGGGACACAGGTGCTTGGAGACAGGCGGAGGGGTGTGAGCAGCCTAGACACCGGCGGAAGCCTCAGTCCTGTGCCGGCGGGTGGGTGGGTGGGGAGGGGAAGCAGCAGATGGACAGGGTCGGGGTGGGGGCAGGGATGCTGAGTCTGCTCTGAAGCCCAAGGTGACTCGGGAATCTGCCAGGAAGAGGAAAATGTGAAGGAGAGGAAAAGACAGGAGGGGAGGGGAGCTGTAGTGCAGGAGACAGCAAGGCAGCCCTGGGGAAGGACGGTGGGGATGGGGAGATTGACAGAGAACGGTTAGGTGTGCAGGCTCTGGGGTCCACAACACAGGCTCTTAGCCAGTCCAATGGCAAGGACTGTCTTTTGGTTTTCTCAGCTGCAAACCAAGGCACAAATAGCACCTACCCTGGGAACCTCTAGTCCTCTACCACTAGAACCTGAACTTCATCTTGGCCCAGCTGCCAGGCAGCCATCCACAAGCACCTTAATCACCGTTGGGCCCAGGAATGGCAACTTCCAAGGGCTCCTGGGGCTGGCTTTCCACCCCAGTCTAACCACACACTCCGTTTTTTCCCCAAGTTAATGATCACCTTTTCCTCTGGCCTCAGGTCTTTAGGCTCCAAGAATACTCATTGGAAAGATGAAATGAAGAGTACATGTCAAGTGTCTGGTACTTTGTTCAATAATTACACCGTAGTTGATTTAATGTCTGCAAATATTTTTGGCACATCCAACCCGTGCTTAGTAAGACTCAGTCCCTACCCTCATGATCTCACAGATCAGTGGGTGAAGAGTTCAAGGTGGTGATGAGTATAACCAAGGTAACATCAGGGGTGTTCCTAAACCAAGACCCAGAGAAAAAGTGCTTGGAGGAAAAAAAATGTGTGTGGTTAGGTTGGGTGGGGGAGCCAGCCCCTAGGGCCTTCTGAAGCAGGCCCTTCCTGGTCCCAACAGTGATTAAGGTCCCTGTGGCTGGTTACTCAGCAGCCAGGCCGGAAGAGAAAACCCGTAATTAACAAGCTGGCACTCACACAACCACATGTCAGCACGCCCAAGCACTGGGATAGCTGTCTGTCAGTCGTAGCTGCTGCTGGAATTTTTTAGACAGCTGGGCTCAAGCCGGGAAATGAATATAAGTTACATTTCTATGCATCGTTGTTCGTGGTGGTAAAAAAAAATTAATCAGTGACATAGCTGTGACACATACTCATTTAAGAGTCTACAGAGAAATGTTCATTTGTCAGAGGCAGCAAAGAAGAGATTATGTGTCAGCTGGGGAGGGGTGAAATATTTATACAATGGCTGGTAAACACCGGTGTGTAAGGGGGTCAATTGATTGTGTCAGTGGCCACATGACAAATGCATCATTGAGCAGCCATAGGCACTGCCCCTGTGCCCGGGGGCTTCATTCTGATGACAAATACACAACCTGTTACTGTTAATGTCCCCCACCGACCACCCACTCGGCCCTCCTTGCCGGCTGGGTAAACACAGACTGCTAGGAAGCAGAACTCCCATGGAAGCTGCCTACCCCCAACTTCATTAAGTTGAACTCCAAGTTGGTAAATTACTCCCCAAATGCCAAAACAGCTGCAAAAAACCATTTCTTTACATGTGTGCTGGTTTTTTTTTTTTTAATTTCATGTTTCTGATTTTCAGAAGGCCTAGAAAATGATTGGCTTTGCTCCCTGCCTCCACCAAGGCGGTAGACCAGTACTCCCAATGCAGACCTCGCCCTGCCCCAGGCTCCATATCTTGTGTGCTGATTTGTCCAGCCAGCCCTGTGGCTGATTTGTCCTCCTTCCCAGTTCTCAAAGCTGAGGCCAAGGCCCGATTTGTTCCCCAGTTGAAGTCAGAGGTTCCCATCTCCTTGCAGGCACAGCTGTCTTTCTGAGCATGGACCCTTCCTGCAACCTGCCATTGCCTAAGGGGACAGTAGTCCGGTTGAAACACCTGTTAATCCCCAGACAGAGGGCCCCAGCCTCTTGCCCCTCTCCATGGGCAGTCTACCTGAGACTGGCCATCGAGTTTCCCCGAAGGAGAAGCACATCATATCGGCAATGACCATGGCCAGTTTCTGAGCCCTGATTGTGTGTCAGGGCCCATATCAAGCACTGTACAGGAGTTATTTCTTTGAATCTTAACACAGCCCTTGAGATAGGTCTGATTATTGGTTCAGATATATAAGCAAGGAAACCAAAATTCAGAGAAGTAGCTTGTCTAAGTCCCAGAGCTGCAGAAATGGAGGCTGGATTCCAACTAGGCAGGACTCTGGAGCACAGGTTTATCGGTCCTTGATTGCCTGTCTGACCATGTAGGAACTATGGGTCTCACTGTTAATACCTGAAAAATCTTAATCCCTTTGCTGAAACAATTCAGATTCTATGAAATTAATCTATAACTCTAGAAGATGATAAACTTCTGGAGGCAGGGGGCCAGGTCCCAGACTGTTTACAGCATTCAGTCCAGAAAAAAAAACACCTGATTCTTTTTTTTTTTTTAATTATTTATTTATTTATCTTTGGCTATGCTGGGTCTTCGTTACTGCAAGGGGTTTTCTCTAGTTTCAGCTCTCTAGTTGCAGTGGGTGGGCATCTCATTGCTGTGACTTGTCCTGTTGCAGAGGTCGGCTCTAGGGCTCACAGACTTCAGCAGTTGCGGTTCCTGGACTCTAGAACACAGGTTCTATAGTTGTGGTGCACCAGCTGAGTTGTTCCACAGCGTGTGGGATCAGTCTGGATCAGGGATTAAACCCCTATCTCTTGCATCAACAGGCAGATTCTTTATCACTGAGCCACCAGGGAAGCCCCAAAACGTGGCTGATTCTAACTCTCATCCTAACTGGGGCAGGTAGAGTCACTCCTAATCCTCGAAGTGCCCCCCACCATCTCAGAAACATGCAGCTTGTCATCCCCCCAGGGACTAAGAAAGGCCCCCTCCCCTCCCCTGCACCCACTCCCAGCCTCAAGCCTGTTACCAGTTGCTGTGATGCCCTTACTATTCCTGTAAGGACATCCAACATCACCATTTGATTTGGGATGGGATGACACCCTGAGAAAACAGTTGCAGATGAAATTTCACACATATCTGTGAATGTGGAGATTACAGATAAGCACATTTGCAACTTGTTTTTACTTTTTAAAATGAGATTCCTCCCTTACCAAGTGGTATTCCTCCTTGGATTTCTCACTGCAAAACTGCTAATAATGATAATACTAATGATAGTGATAATAACATAGGTTGCGTTTATTGAGTATTTATTATATGCTGAGTGTTCCATGTATTATTTGTATAATCCTCACAGCAATTCCATTTTATAGAGGAGAAAACTGAGAAGCAGAGAAATGGTGTAATTTGCTCCAGGACACATGGTACTAGGAGCTGGGAGCAGGAACCTACAGAGGACCGCCTGCAGAGCCCCAGGACTCTCACCCTTTAAAGCCTGAGTTCACTCCTACTAAAGCACAGTAGTGACTCCACGCAGCCCAGGGCGCCGCCCCCCCACCCCCTACTCCCCGACACGCGCACACACACTTTAGTCACATTGAAGGTCTCTAGCTCCCTGCTGGTTTTGCTCTCTTTTGCCTCTGGGCCTATGCACATGATGTACCTATTTTCTAGAATGTCCTTCCTTCTGCTTGCTCTCAAATGAGTACCTGACTGGGGACCACTTGCGGGGGAAGCTTTGGCTCTCACATCTCACCCCATCCCTCCTACCCCTGGCCTCCGAAGTATCCCCAAGGCTCAGCCAAGAGTCTGCTGGAAGGACACTCCCACATCCCCACAGCCTGTAAGCCCAACTCCAAAGGTCCTAGATCAGAAGGGACCTGGGAACACATGTCCCCAGGGCCAGCCCCACCCTCCACACAGCCTCCACAGCATCCCCCCCCCTCCCCCCTTTTTTGATGTGGACCATTTTTAAAGCCTTTATTGAATTTGTTACAATACTGCTTCTGTTTTATGTTTTGGTTTTTTGAACACAAGGTATGTGGGATCTTACTTCCCTGACCAGAGATTCAACCAGTACCTCCTGCACTGGAAAGTGAAGTCTTAACCACTGGACCACCAGGGACGGCCCATAGCACACTTAACAGACCTGACGGGGTCACTACCCTGCCACAGGCCCCTCTACAGCACTGCATGAGCCTTAACTCTCTTCTCTCCTCTAGTCAAGCTGCCACACTAACAGTGTCTCTGAACAGGTGCTGCTCTCTCTTACCTCTGGCTCTTTCTGCTTGCAACATTCTTCCTTCTCTGCTGCCTGCTTCCAACTCATCTTTCAAAATTCATCTTGGGTGCCCCTTCCTCCAGGAAGCCTTCCAAGGTTTCCCCAGCTGGGGCTAGATCCTCCAGAGCAGGAGATTGACCCTCTGTCCACTGTGGAATTCATAATGCCATGCACACAGGAGGGCCTCAGTGAATGTCTATCAAATGAATGTGTGAGTGAATGCATGAGTTGGGAATGCAGAGAGCCATTGAAAAAGGAGATCTCTAGTTGTCCTGGACTACAAGGAAAAGGTTCTGAAGTTTTGGGGTCTGAGAAGGAACCTTGGTTAAGTCAAGGAGAGCCTAAGGATAGGGATTAAGGTCAGACTGGTCAAAGAGACCAGTGTTATGTCCTGAAGAACCTGTGTGACACAAGACTGTTACTTAACTTCTCTGAGCTTTGGCCTCCTCACCTGTAACATGGGCAGAAAAGCTGAGAGGGTTAGTGCTGTAGAGGCTATTCCAGGCTCCTGGGCAAAGGGATAATTAAGAGCCACAAAGTATTATGACTCTGCATTCTAGCCTCTGACCTCCACATGCTGTGTGACCTTGGACAAGACTCTTTCCTCTCTGAGTTTTGGTTTTCTCCTCTGCAAAATAAGGACATTCATTTTCTTCCTAGTAATTACCCAATAGGATTATTGTTTGAGATCATATGAGATAATATATGTGAAAAGGCTTTGAAATGCATGCAGGGCTGTATAAATGCAGGGATTCTGCTTATCTACAGGCAGTTTGTAGGGGCTTAATTATTAGTCAGCATTCCCAGGCACCGAAGCTTTGGCGCAGCCCTGCAGAGTTTCCCTTGGTAGCCCCTTCATGGGAAGGGCCCCCTGGAGAAACTGAGGCTGGGTGGTCAGTGTGTGTCCATGGTCCTTGCAGTGGAGGGTGGGATGGGGAGGTGGCACGGAGAGGGGACAATGGCCCCACCTGGCTTTGGGCCTCTATCCCCCTGTTTGGAAGTCGGAGTCTGCACAAAGGGAACGGGAAGTCTTTGGCTCCAGGTGGGAAGTGCTTCAGATGCTGCCAGGGGCTGCTCTGCTGGGTTTGCTCCTGGCGGCTCCTCAGGCTGGAGGAGCTGGAGACAGGCAGCAGCTGGCAAGGCAGTGACTCGGCATTTGCTAGTCTGGGCTGGCTGCTGAGGGGAGAGAGGCGCTCAGCCTCACTCTGTCTGCAGACTCAGAGCTGGGGTCTTTGGAGTGGGGAAGAGAAGAGGGCCCAGGGTGCCCAGGGCCAAGCCTACCCTCAGGAGCTCAGAGCAGATCCTACTCTTCCTCAGAGAAAGCAAACCAGAGTTGAGAGGGCCCAGACAGAAGGGTGGCCCCAGGAGCCAGGGCGTGGCCTGGAAATGAATGGTTACGGAAGAAGGAGAGGGAAGGAAGAGGGGCTGGAGACCAAAGACCTGGTTCTGATATACCAGAAGTCATTCCTTTGAAGCTAGGGAAAGAGGGTGAGTCAGGGTGAAGACAGGGAGGATAGAAAGGGACTAAAACTGAAGGCAGGGAGTCCTGGTACCATCTCTCCATTTATTAACTCACTCAAAATATTTCTTGAGCACCTACAACATGCTGAGTAATGAAGACAGAGCAGTAAACCAGAAAAGGCTGTCCTTGCCCTTGTAGAGCTGGGTCCATTTCCCAGGGGAGGTACAGGTGGCTTTCGGAGGGGAAACAAGTCTCTATCCAGCCTCTGCAGCAGAAAGTCTTTTCTTGAGAAGTGAAGTTTGAGTTGAGGCCAGAAGGAGCCAGTTGGGATGTGGATGGATTCAACTCAGTTCAACAAATAGTTTCTGATCATCCACTTGGTAAACCAATAGCCCAAGTCCCTATTATCAGGGGGTTAGAGTCTAAATGGGAAAGTGTCCCAGGAAGGAGGAACTGCACATGTGAGGGCAGAGACAAGAGGTACCAAGTATAACATAGGAGCCCCAGGGAGCTCGGCATGCAGAGGGCAGGAGAGGTGAGTGGCAAGGTGGGACCAGAAGACACAGGGCATCCAGGCCATCCAGGGCATTGGGAACTTATCCCAGGACCATGAATGAAACGAAAACAATGAAAATACTCAGATTTGTGTGCTTGATGGCCACTCTCAAGCACCTACTGGCACCAGGGCAGACACAAAATCACGTGTGGGAGCTTCTATTCCACAATGCCTGCTATCGGGCTGAGAATGAAGGCAGGGGTGGGGGAGGTGTATCTGTCGAAACAGCTGTCAGTGTGTGTGTGTGTGTGTGTCTGTCACTGACCCAGTGCGGGAGCGACTAAATATGTGTGTCTGCCTCACGCCTCCTCACACCTTTATTAGCAATGGTGAGCTGGCCATGGATCAACAATAGTCCTCACGTGGGCCGGGCGCCTCTGTCCATTTGTGTTTCACCAGAGATCTGTCCGTGAAGCAGAGCCAGCACTCCTACTTCCATTTTACATATAATGATATTAATAACCATAGCTGACACGACTGTGTGTTTACTGTGTGAAAACCATGTGCATACACTGCTCATTAAATATCCTCAGAATATTCTCCTCACCTCCATTTTACAGAAAAATAATTACCCAAGGGCACAGGGCTTGGAAATAGCAGAGGTGGATCAGAGCCCTGTTCTCCTGATCTTCTGACCCTGTCCTGGGCCATCTTAGCCTCTTCTGCCTCCTTGCATCCAAAGATGCAAGAGCTACAAAGCTATCAAGTGAACAGTAACCTGGCCCTATGGAAACAGCCCCATCTCCTGAGCTCAAATGGTGAACTTTGCCCCTTCATCCCCACACCTTTATACCCTGACTGCACTCCATTTTGCAGGGCAATGCCCCTGAAATCCTGAGCATCTGCCATCTGAATGCTGCAGGCCCCTGCCCACAGCAAGCACTGGTGCACCCCTAAATCTTTCCAGAGTGGAGGCTCCTCCCACCTCTGTCTCAGAGCCTCACTTGGTCAGAACAGCCAGGGGAGGCAGGATCGATGTGCAGAGAACTCAGTAATAATCCCCACACAGGCAGCCAGGCTTCTGTATAAAGACAGATTAAAAACTCATCGGGTTGAGATGAGAAAATAATTCAGCCTGTTGGCCACAGTGGGAAAGCCTGGGGCTGCAGGTGCTGGTGGTGGCACATGGGAGGGGGTGCCAGGGACGGGAGCGGCTCCCAAGAATGGTCTTGGGAATCTACACCCCCCACACCTTTGTTTCTCCCCCAGAGCCACCTTCCTTTGCTGCCTGCCTTGAAGCCAAGGCTGACAAATTCTACTCCCCAGGGAGCAGTGAGGGGGAGGCAGGCGTGGGGAAGCTGAGAGCACTTGCTGCCTGGTTCCACACCCTGGTTTATTTCCTGCACAGCACTCATATTATTTTGCTTATTTATTTGTTTACTTGTGTACTGTCTATCTCCTCACCTAGACCATAAGCCCCAGGAGGCCAGGGACCTATTGGTCTGCTATGCTGAAGTATCCCCCCAGTTGTTGCTGTTTAGTCGCTAAGTTGTGCCCACCCTGCCACCGCATGGACTGTAGCCCACCAGGCTCCTCTGTCCACAGGATTTCACAGGCAAGAATACTGGAGTGGGATGTACGGGCTTCTTAATGGGGGTTATGGAATGAATGAATGCACAGACTTGAATCCTGTTTCTTGCCACGGAGATTTAGAGGTGTAACCTCGTTGGGACTCCATTCCCTTAACTGAAAAATGGGCACGGTGGTATCCTCCAAAGAGCTCAGCCCAGAGACGGGGCTCCTAGGAAGCTCTTCCTGAAGGATTTTGTTGAACTGATTAGGGAAGAAAATAGAAGCCTTGCCTGGAGAGGCGCCATCAGGGGGAGCCCTTGTGCAAGGCGCTGGGCGAGCTGCGCCCTCCGCAGGCTCCGGGGTGAGCGCATCCGAGGCCGCCCCCACACCCCCGCCCGCGTCTTTGGAGAGTTACCTCTTCTCCTTTCCGTCCAGTTCACACGCCCACCCCCTTCTCCAGCGCCTGTCCTGGCTCCCGGGACCGTCTACGGCGCCCTGTGCCCCCTCCCCCACACCCGGCCCAGACTCCTTCCGCCCACGCGGCTCCATATGCTGGGAAGAGCCTCCTACTCCCCATCTGTCGATTCACTTCCTAGCCCGGTTCCCCCGCTCTGCTGCCGTCCCCTCCTCCGGGAAGCCGGTCGTGGTTGAGGAAACGAGAGCCAAGGTCTTCTGACAACTGCCTTCTACTGCCCACTCCCCCAGCGACCCAGAAATGGCTTTGGGGAAATGCTGATGCCCTGTGCAGACGACCCCTAGAGCCAAGCTCTGAGCCTGGGGTCACGATGTGCGAACAGATGCAAGGGAGAGCTCTGTGCGCGCCTGAGACCGGGTGGGCAACTAGTCGAGGCGGGTAGTGAAGGCGCCAGGAAGGACCCCCTTGGGTCAGGCCCGCTGGCGGGGAACAGACTGCTCCGCAGGTCCCCGTCACACGCAGGTGCCAAATCCTGGGGTCACAGCTTTGGAGCAGAAAGCTAACGGACAGGGACGGGTGCACAGCCAGGGAGGGAGCCACGGTCTCCAGGGGCGTACCCACTGCCTCTGGAGCTTCGTGCGGGGGCGCACAGCCTGCTTTTCTTGCCTGAAGGAAGGGACTGGTTTCATTTCGCAGAGTGATTATTGCTGTATAGTGTGAGTGAGTGTGAGTGTGTGTGTGTGTGTGTGTGTGTGTGTGTGTGTGTCTGTGCGTGGTGTTTGGGCGTTGCTAGTTTTTTTTTTTAATGTACCTTGCTTGTCTAATGAATGTTTGATTGCACCTACATCCGGAGGCTGTTTTAATGAAAGGTGAAGGCTCTGAGAGGGAAATAAATAAATAAAGGATCGTTCCCCATCCCTCGGGCACCCCCCTCCTTCCTAACAACAACCCTCCATCCACAGCTGTCTTCTAAAGCCCATGCCCTTCTGGAAGAATTCTGTTCCTCTTTGAATGTTTCCATGTAAATGATGCTGCTTTCCAGAGGAAATCACATCCTTCAATCGTTCACTTTCAGGACTTTCATTGAGGGTGCAAAGGGGAAGATGAATGAGCAGAGGAAAGCTCTGAGGGAGTGAAGGGAGGCCCTCCTCTGGCCTAAGAGCTGGGATCTGCTCACTGCTTGAGCCCCTTGCCCACGGTGTTCCAGTTTGGGGGCTGAGGGCAGTGGGCTCACAGAAAGCAGGCACCAGTTACTGCCGGTGTCATCAGTTCAGCCCATCAGCTATTAGTTTAGCATCCAAGTCCTTTTGACCCTGGGGAGTTTACTTAACCTCTGAGAGCCACAGTTACCTCACTTGGAAAATGGAGATAATAAACATGTTTATCTCAAAGATGTGTTGGGAGGATTAAGTGAGATAGTGCGTGTAATGTGCTTAGTATTGTGCCTTGTGCACAGTAAGCACTCAGTAATGTCAGCTCTTATTATCTCCTGTAGGTAGGGGCTTCAGTTCAGTTCAGTCGCTCAGTTGTGTCCAACTCTTTGCGACCCCATGGACTGCAGCATGCCAGACTTCCCTGTCCATCCCTAACTCCTGGAACTACTCAAACTCATGTCCATTGCGTTGGTAATGCCATCCAACCATCTCATCCTCTGTCGTCCTCTTCTCCTCCTGCCTTCAATCTTTCCCAGCATCAGGGTCTTTTCCAGTGAGTTAGCTCTTTGTATCAGGTGGCCAAAGTATTGGAGTTTCAGCTTCAGCATCAGTCCTTCCAATGAACACTCAGGACTGATCTCCTTTAGGATGGACTGGTTGGATCTCCTTGCAGTCTAAGGGACTCTCAAGAATCTTCAACACCACAGTCCAAAAGCATCAATTCTTTGGCGCTCAGCTCTCTTTATAGTCCCACTCTCACATCCATACATGACTACTGGAAAAACCATAGCCTTGACTAGACAGACCTTTGTTGGCAAAGTAATGTCTTGACTAGACAGACCTTTGTTGGCAAAGTAATGTCTCTGCTTTTTAATATGCTGTCTAGGCTGGTCATAACTTTCCTTCCAAGGAGCAAGCATCTTTTAACTTCATGGCTGCAGTCATCATCTGCAGTGATTTTGGAACCCCCCAAAATAAAGTCTGCCACTGTTTCCACTGTTACCCCATCTATTTGCCATGAAGTGATAGGACCAGATGCCATGATCTTAGTTTTCTGAATGTTGAGCTTTAAGCCAACTTTTTCACTCTCCTCTTCCACTTTCATCAAGAGGCTCTTTAGTTCTTCTTCACTTTCTGCCATAACGGTGGTGTCATCTGCATATCTGAGGTTATTGGTATTTCTCCCGGCAATCTTGATTCCAGCTTGTGCTTCATCCAGCTCAGCATTTCTCATGATGTACTCTACATATAAGTTAAATAAGCAGGGTGACAATATACAGCCTTGACGTACTCCTTTTCCTATTTGGAACCAGTCATTTGTTCCATGTCCAGTTCTAACTGTTGCTTCCTGACCTGCATACAAGTTTCTCACGAGGCAGGTCAGGTGGTTTGGTATTCCCATCTCCTTCAGAATTTTCCACAGTTTATTGTGATCCACACAGTTGGAAGTAAATATTCAATAACTGTTAAACAGTAGTATTTACTTTTGCCCAAGATCAGACTACTAGCATGGGGAGGTAAGTGGTGGGGGTGGGTGTTCAGATCATGAAGGACCTTATAATCTGTGTTAAAGGGTTGGGACAAACCGAAGAGCCATGGGGAAGTAGTACAGTGACAAGATCAAATCTGTAGTCGTCCATGGCTTCACTCCTGACTCCTCTCTTTCATTCTCCACATCTGACTCATTATATTGTTGGCTCTACCTTCATAAGTTGTCCACCATCTGACTACTTCTTACCACTTCTACAGCCACCTCCCCAGTCCAAGCCATCATCAGCTCTTTCCACATGGTCGCAGTTGCTTCCTAACGGGTCCCCCTGCTTCTATTCTTGTCCCCCTGCAGTCTATTATCCATCCAACAGCTAGAGGGATCCCGTACAACAAATCATGTCACTCCTCTGCTCAAACCCTCCAATAGCTCCACATCTTACTCAAAACCAAAATCTTTAAGATGGCCTACAGACCCTGCCTATAAACCCAGGTGATGTGGTCGCTGCCACATCTCTCCCTCTTCTCTTACTCCTTTAGCCTTGCTGCTGGCTGTGTACTTCCTCAAACATGAACTTGCCAAGTGTAATCTTACCTGAGGATTTTGCAATTGTTGTTCCACTGCCTGGAACAGCCCTGGGTGTCAACTAGGGTCACTGTCACTTCTTCCAGAAGTCTGCTTCCCTTCCTGTCTTGTTTAATCCCAAGCCTCTCTACTGCCCAAGCACTTCCTTGTTTCCCTCTGCCTTTTTTCTTTCTATGAAGGTTCAACACTCTCTAGATGCTCTGTATTTATGTGCTTATTTCTTACCTCTGCATTGGAATACAAACTCCGTGAGAGCAAGGGCTTTTTGTTTAGTTCATTGCTGAACCTCCAGCATCTAGCACAGTGACCTGGCCAGAGTAAGCTCTTGAAACTATTGCGTGAATGAACACATACATTCATAAATGAGTGGGTAGTAAGGAAGGGCCATTCTGATGCAGTGCACAGAAGAATGGGGGGGTTGGGGTGGGACAATAGTGGAGGTAAAGAGGGGGATCTTTGCAATCCTCTGAGTGTGGGGTGGTGGGGGGCGGAGAGCCAACTCCCATGGGCCAAGGCGGCAGAACTGAGGAATGGTCAAAGACTTAGGTGGCCTGGGCAGGGCCTGGGGACTGTCTGTCTGAAAGAAAGGATGAGGTACAGCATAGTGATGTCACCCCTGTTTCTGGCTTGGGCATCTCGGTGAAGAGTGGTTCCAGTGACTGGGCTGGTGGGAGGGGAGTGGGTTGGGTGAGGGGTTTTGATGTGAGCCTATCTGAGCATTGGTTGCCTTATTTGTAGAGTGGGGTGGTTTCTACATCCCCACTTTCTCCTTTCTGGGGTGGCTATGGAGACAGAGATAAAAACAATAGAAGTCTTTTGTGTTAGTGCCCAGTAGGGTCCCAGATGTGCAACAGCGTTATTATTATTAAAGTCGATTTTGGAGATCTGACAGGCAAGTGAGATGAGAACCTGGGGGAGAACCTGGGGCAGAACCTAATCAAATGCCAGCCTAGGTGGAAGCAAATGCCAGCAAGCATGATTCCGTCGATACACGCAGTGGGTGGTTAGAAAGAGGAGAGAACACTGTGGCCTGAGCTATCTGAGGCTGTTTGGAGGCAGGACTAGGCTGGATCCTGGAGTGAGGAGAGGGGTGCAAGAGCAGAGATTGGGGTTCAGCCAGAGGCCAGTGAGTGGAGAGGCTGCAGGGTAGCATGGTGATCTTGAGGTACACAGAGACCCCTGGGCATAGGATGACCACCACTGGACTCTCTCCTTTCCACCTCCACCTCCAAATGAGGGAACAGTGGCCACCCTCAGGCCAGGGAAGGAGAAGGCAAACCCTGCAGGCAGAGACTCCCTGAGTGTGGCCAGTGGAGGTCTGTCTCTGCTATGTCATCTGACCACTTTGTTCACTCATGCACATTCAGGAGCCGTGTACAGTGGGCAACTCGGAGTGTCACTCTCCAGTTTATTGAACACCTATTAGCTGCTGAGGAGCCAGTTGTGACCTTGTGTATTTGGGCCCTGCTTTCTGAGCATTGGGGATCTAGCAGGGGGCCGGTGTCCAGTAGGCACCTTCCAGAGCCCTGGGAAGTAGGCAGTCATCTTCCTCATTTTGCAGATGAGAGGCTCTCAGATGTTAAGATCACCGAACTGAAACATGGTTGAACCGAAACTCGAATCCAGGCCATTTGATTCCAGAGCCCTGGTTTGTAACCACTCCCCACACTGCCCGTGGTCAGGATGTCTGTGACCGGGGTTTGCAGGTGGCAGGGGACAGGCATATACAATTCTGCCACAGATCCCTGTGACCTTGGACTTCTAAGGAGTTACCAGAGAGAACTTAGGGAACTGGGAGGAAAGAAGGAGCCCCTTAGAGCAAAAAAAAAAAAAAAGGATTTTGGAGGGATGCCACTGCAGACAGCAGACACAGCTTTATTTATTCTTTCTTTCATTCCTTTGTTCTATCAATATTCATTTCATGCTTACTATGTTCCTGGTGCTGTGTGAGATAGCAGCAGGTAGGAGATTTGTCGATGATTTCACTAAACAACCTACTGTGCATCATGCTCTTTGCTAAACTGTGAAGGCACAACAGGAACAAAAAAGTAAAAAATTCCCACCCTCCTAGGCTTATATTTTAGTGCAGAAACAGAAAATAAGCTAGATAAATTAGCTTAAATATATATGTAGAATGATAGATAGTGATAAATGGTAAGGAGAAAAAAATGAATGGTTATATGAGGTTGAAATTTTAGACACAGTGGCCAGGAAGGACCTCAGTGACGTGAGAAAGGCAGGCTGGGTTCAGGGCATGCATGCAAGGCCCTTGTAAAAAAAAAAAAATAATATATATATATATATATATATATATATTTAAATATTAGGGGAGGTCAGTGGAATTTTTCTATTTTTGTTTTTGGTTTTGCTTTAGTGTGCAAGATTTTATTAAGCTGTTCCCTTGGGATTAGCACCTGTGGAAGGAGGCTGGCTCGGGCAGGGGGAGAGGAGGACCTGGGATTCGGGCCAAGGACAGCCGTGGCCAGTGCGATGGTGAGCTCGGCAGCTGATGGCCCTTCAGAGTTGGGCCGAAGATGTCCTTCATGACCTACATCAGTTCTTGAATGTGGAAACCCCAGGAAGGGACACGACCTTGAACCCTGTTCTCTGCAGCTGAGGCAGTCCCTGGAGGGGCTGAGAGCTGGCAGCTGTCTGCCCACAGCACCCCAGCACCTGGAGCAACCAGCCCATCTCTGAAGGGAGGTCTGGCTGGCAGTTCATGTTGTTCATGCAGTGTATTCAGGCCTTTCTCTTTCACTCATCCTGGTATTTATTCAGTAGAGGGTTTTATCCATCAATGATGTCATCTGATTCATATATAATTTTTTTTAAAGGCAGCGCTGGTTTTCATGTGTGGAGAACAGATAGGAGAAGGGCACGGGGCAAGATAGGGAGATGAGTTTGGAGGCTGAGGTGGCTGGGAGTGCTGACAGGCTCCCCTGTGAGACGGGGGAAGGAGAGGCTCCATGTGGCTTGGCTGGGCTCTGGGCCTATGTTCTACACCCCCCTGGTGTAGAACAATCACCTGGTGGCCTGAGTGCTGTCCCAAGGCCATCCTGCATCTTGATGGAGGTGGGGCTAGGTCTTCAGGAGGCCAAGTGAGCTGTGGCGCAGGCTAGAATTCCTTGAAATCAGAACCCTAGCTCTGTAGACACCTATTTCCCAGCTTCTTCATTTTCCCACCCTTTCTTTCTCTTGTTTTCTTTCTCTCTGTTTGCTAGGTGAGTTTCCTTTGAAGAAGATTTTCCCTTTCTCTTAGCTGACTGACAAGGGGGAAATGTCCTCACAGATGAGGCAGCTGGCAGGCTCTCAGTCCCCACCCCCCAGCCCCTGGGCCTGGTGTGAGGGTGTCTTGGGTGCCACCCAAGAGGAGGAGCCAGTGGGCAAACGGGAGGGGAAGGTGGAGTCAGGGGAGCCTCCTGCCTGGAGCGGAAGGGGGTTGAGGCATGCAGGGCTAGATTCTCTTGGGCAGCCTTTGGGAGGATAATAGGGTTGATCTGGATTTTGGTTTCTGCTTAGGTGTGGGGCGCCCGGTCCCCAGCCTTGCAGAGGGCCTGAGTGACTGGTTGACCTAGGCAGTTTTTGTTCACCATCACCAAAGAGAGGGGTGAGCTGCTTGTCCCACCCTGGCCCACCCTCTGCAATCCTAGGGAATGTCAAACTGGGTGTCAGGGCGGGACAGACTCCTCAAAAGTGATGGGCCCAGATGCAGGCTGACCCGTTCTCAAGCTCTCAAGTTCTCAAGTATTTGTTCCCACTTACAAGAATGTTCCCCCCGAGCTCATACGGAGCTGGCTTGTTCGCCTTCATCCATCTATCAATTCACATCTCAGGCCCTCTCAGGCCACCCTGTCTAAGATAGTCTTCCCACACCTTCCCTATACGCTCACTTGTTTTATTTTGTTTCCTTAAACAGCACATATCACCATCTGAAATTATATCTTTTACTGATTTATTAATAATTCCTTGAATGTTTCCTAGGACTGAATTATAAACTCCATGAGGCAGGAACCCTCAATTGTCTTTTTCATCCCTGTCTGCCTGGCACATTAGTAAACACTTGATAAATCATTTGTAAAATGAATGAATTAAGTGAATACATTCTCCTGTCCCTCACCCCCAAAATGGACAAGGAGAAAATCATATCCATGTAAACGTATATATGACTGTGGAGGAACAGTCCCCCTAAACAGGCTGGGCACAACCCCAAGATGTCAGGCTCGAGCCCAGAGAGTGACTCTGTGTGTGTGTGTGTGTGTGTGTGTGTGTGTGTGTGTTGATGAGGAGAAAGAAAAACCACCAGTTGCAAGCTGAAGCTCCTGCTGCATTGGATTCCAGAGCCCTAGTCAAAGGCCAGCTTCTCTGGGGACCAGGAAAGAGGAAGAGGGGAAGGAGTCTGAAGGTGCCCCCCGGGGAGCTCTGTGGCCCTTGTAAGGCCTCAGGCTGCCAGCTGGGGGCACCTAACCAAGTGTGATGGCATCGCTGAAATTTCCAGACGGTCTGAACCCCGGCTGCCCCTCCTACCAGAGAAGTGTCAATGTGAAGAGGGAGAATTTGCTCTATGAAGTGTGACCTGGGGTTGGTGATGAATACCAGAAATGGTAGGATCAGCTAGAATAACATGTCACACGGTGGGCTGCGTTCAGGAATGCTGGATTGGGTAACTGGCAAATTGAAAGGCGGCTTCATACTATAATGGTTAAAGAAAAAGGGAATTATCTCATGCCTTTCTTTTCGTCTATCAAGGTGTCAGCGTATGCTAATTACCTGGCAGAGACTTCAACGGGAAGAGGAAGAACAACTATTATATTTCTGAGGGAAGATTTATCTTGTATTACTGGTGCCAGGTGGAGGAGGAGGTGGGGGTGTTAGAGGGTCAGAGAGGCAAAGTGCTCCTTGTCTCCCATGGAACTGAAATCCCTTTGAACTAAGGCTGCTCTCTTCAGATCAAAAATAATCAGCCTTGCTGGAAGAGGCTTTGCTCTGAGCCTATGGCCAAGGGAAGGGGCAGGGTGGGCAGGGGACTCCAGTGTCCTCAGAGATGGTGGGAGGGGTCCGGCCAGGTGCAGCTGACTGCAGATGGCATGTGAGACTCCTCCATTCACTCAATGATTGATTATTCATTGATTGATTACATTAATGGGGAGTAGAGGATAGGGGGTAAGAAACACGGGACTGGGGCCAGGCAACCCTGAGCTTTGAATCCTGGCTCCACCACCTCCTCACTGTGGTTGATGACACATCGCTCCATCTTTCAGAGCCTCTGTTTCCTCAACTGTGGGAAAAATAATCCCTGCTTTTTGTGGTTACTATCACAACTAAATGGGGTCATGTGAATGAAATGCTCAGTGCAGCTCAGTTATAGCAGCTATGGAGGTGACTATTCAACAAATACTTTCTGAGCACCTAATTGTGGTTCAAGGCACTGGGAAAATTAGGATGAATCAGATAGACAGGGCTCTGCCCTCAGGGAGCTTATCACAAAATGGAGTAACAGAAAGTGGGAAAAGTCGGGGGGGGGTAGAGGGGGGGAGGAAGGACCCTCAAACCTAAGGCTATGATTGCATCCACTGTAATACTAACAACAGTTAATTTGAACTGAACGCTTGACATGGATGAACTCAAGGGGAGATTTGGTGGGTAGGTGGTGGAGGTCATAAAGGGGTCTGGGAGCTGAAAGAGACAGGGGAGGAACTGAATGCAGGAGGAGTGGGTCAGGGCCTGATACCTCCATGGGGGCCAGTCCTCAGGGCTGAGGGGCCCTGGGGCCCGAGGAGCTGACATCTGTTGATCTCCTGTCTGTGTTGAGTCCTAGCCAGCCCCAAATGCCTCTGTTCAGTGGCTGTGGAGCCAGTGAGCTGGAAAGAGACAGCCTGCTGTCAGTGTGGGCGTGCAGGCTGTGGCAGCTGAGAGATCTGGGTTCAAACACCGCCTCAGACTCTTATCAACCAGGTGGACCTGGGCCAGTTTCTTAGCATTACTGTGCCTCAGCTAAATAAAGATAATAAGCCTGAACCGTGGGTTGTTGGGCAGAATAATAAGGCATTCAAACACCTGGCACACAGTAGGTATCCTCAATGGCAGAGGTGATTACTAAAATTGGCCATTCTTGCCAACTGTGTCTGGTTCCATGCCAGCCTCAACCCCTGTGGCCTGGAGAGGCATTTAGTGCTCTGGTGATGGCAGAGAAAGGAACGGGGGTGCCACCAGGTGGGTTGTGTGGCAGGCAGAGACTTTGAGCAGGTAATGGCTGTCAGGGACCAGCAAATCACAGGTGTCTCAGAAACAACAGGAGTTACACTCAGACACCAAAGAACAAACACGCAGCACAAGACGTTTTGCCAAAGCAAAGCTGTTTTGATCGTTCCCGGATGTGACATGTATCGCATGAGGAAAGAGAGCCCCTTGCACTGAGGCACCCTAATTGACAGCCGGCAGCTCCACACAGGGGAGTGGCCCTGAGGGATGGGGCCAAGGTGGGGATGGGGCCAAGCGGTCCACTCTCACACCTCCCCGCCCCCACCCCCCACCCCAGACAAGCCTTTAACGGCCTAGGCACTCAGCTGAGCTGTCACTAGGGGCGGAGGCTCAGTATTAACCATTCCTCTAGATCCGGCCACTGCCTTCATCTCTCCAGCCCCATCCTGCATCACTCCTGGAAGCCACGTCTGTGCCAGTCTAATTAAATGTCTCAACTTTGCCAAATGCACCAGGCTTTCTCTGGCCTCCAGGCCTTTGCATATGCTGTTACGTCCGCCTTGATTCTTCTCCCCAACGCTCTCGTCCACCTGGCCAGTGCTGGCAAATGCCTCCTTAGTAACAAAAATAATAGCAGCTCACATTTATTGAGCACTTCTCTGTGCTAAGGGCTTCAGTGTTATCTTATTTTATCCTCACAACAACCTACGAGGTAAAAATAATCCTAGTTGACATGTGAAAGATGCTTACTGTTGGCCAGGCACTGTCCTAAATGCCTTATATGTATTAACTTACATCATTCTTAACAGACCTGTGGGGTAAATTGCCATTATTACTCCTATTTTGCACATGAGAAAACAGGCACAGAGTGGTCAAGTGACTCGTTCAAGGTCACCAGCAAGCAGTGGCAGAGCCTGGGTTCTTGCTCAGGCATTCATTACTATGACATATTCTTTAGGACTCAGCCCACATGCCACCTCTTCCCAGAGGCCTTCTCGCTCCCTGATTGGGTCAGGAGCTTTCTGTGGGCTTTAATGTTCTCTGCACATGAAACACCCTCTCCCTCCCCACCCCTAGAATCATCTACTGCCCTGTGAAGTTTGCTTGCCTTCCCCAGCGACTGGAAACTCCTGACAACCGGGAATGTCTGCCTGCTTCACTGCTGCGTCCTACAAGCCTAGCCCAGTGCCTGGCACACAGCAGGGGCTCCACAGACATTTACAGACCGTGCCTTCATCCTTCTCTGGCTTCCCCTTTCAAGCACAAGGACTGTAAAACTCCACCATATGCCTTAACCAGGGTTCAAAAAATTAATCACATATAATCTGGGTTCTCATCTGAACTGGCAAGACCTCTGCTGTACACAACTGACCCTACACTGAGTGGTGGGAGTTCCGTATAATCACAGGACAGTCACTTCCTGACACCCTCATTCACTTTGGAGCACAATGACGGGGTGTAGGACAGGAGCTCCACACCCCCCCTCCATTCTGTTATATCTAAATTTCATTTCTCCTACGGAGACTTAGGAAAGGTGTCGCCATACCAATTCTGCGTCCAACATTGGCCACAGGCTCTGATGGTCAAGAAGCTGACAGAGAAAAAAAAAAAGAAGCTGACAGAGGAGCTGGGGAGCCAGAGGGGCCCAGAGAAAGTGAGGGGCTCTCGCTTCATTCTACACATACTTGCAGCCCTGAAACCATCACTAACCAGTGCATGCCAGCAAACTCACACAGGTGTTTACTTTCCTACTGCCCGAGAGTAACTAGTCATTGGCTAATACCTTTTGTGATGAGGCAGAGATAACAAGTTTGGCCCTGCTTTGGGAGGGGCTGCCAGAAAAAATGGAGCAGATGAACAGAGAAGAGTGAGATTCCTGAGGGCTTTCAGGTCTGGGCAGGTCCAGGCAGGCTCCTTGGAGGAGGTGGCATTTGGTCTGGCTCTGCCCTCTTCTGACCTTTCTCCTGTGATGATAGGGAGCTCAGAAATGTCCTGGGCCTCAGCCAGGATTTACCCTTTGAGCCCATGACCATTTGGGGAGAGGTTATGACAACCTTCAGGGAATGGGAAAAGGTCCCCATCACCGCCCCACCCCCCAAAGGTATGTGGCCTGCCCAGCCCCAGCCGGAGGGGTGGGAGCCTTCCTTTCCTCCCCAGTGAAATGTAGATAATGATAATACCTTCTTCTCAGGCCTGTGGTGAAGATCAAATGAGAGAAGGCAGGGGAAAGCGTCTTATATGCTATAAAAGGCTCTGACAAATGCTCATTATTTCTCCCTATTCTTCTCCTGGAATTTATCAAACACTTTATGGGCCCTGGAGGTATTTTTTTTTTTTTTTTTGCCTCCATTCTGCGTGGCTCTTGTGGCCCGCAGTTCTCTCCTCTCCTGATGTACTTTAGGGGAGGCAGGGTAGTACAGGGGTTCTGCAGGGAGGGCGGCAGGCTGGTCTGGTTTGAGTGCTGGCCCCACCTCTTCCCTGAGGCGTGACCCAGGGCAAGTTACACAGCCTCTCTGAGCCCTTCAGCCTCCTCCTGCATAAAAATGGATGCAAACATGGAATTTAACTCATAAGGTTGATGTGAAGATTAAATGAGGGGACTTCCTTTGTGGTGCAGTAGCTAAGAATCCATGCTCCCAATGCAGGGGCCTCAGGTTCAGTCCCTGGTCAGGAGACTAGATCCTGCATGCAGAAAGTAAAAAATATCCTGAATGCTGCAGTGAAGATCGAACTAAGACCTGGTACGACCAAATAAATAAAGTATTGAAGTTTTTTAAAAAAAGATTAAATGAGATAATTTGTGCCAAGTTCTTAGGAGGATGTTTAAGAAACATCTGCTGTGTTATAATGGTTTTTCTCTCTGGTAGGTGGGACTACACCTTGGCTCTTTGAGAGGTAGGCTTCCCAGGTAGCGCTAGTGGTAAAGAATCCACCTACCAATTCAGGAGACTCAAGAGACGGCCCCTAGGTCGGGAAGATCCTCTGGAGTAGGAAATGCCAGCCCACTCTAGTAGTCTTGCCTGGAGAATTCCATGGACAGAGGAGCCTGGAAGGCTACAGTCCAAGGGGCCACAAAGAGTGGGACACCTGAGCGACTGAACACACACACCCATGGGAAAAAGACCCCAGGCACAATTTTCACAGGCTTCCTTGTCTCTGTACTCAGGAAGAGGGTAGATGAAGAAGCAGATCTCACTCACATTGCAGTGAGGAAGAGACTTATTTGTCCCCTCACTCAATTGTTTGCTCAGTTGGTAAGTTGTCACCTATTTGTCAGGATCTCCCAGTGCAGATTGTGTGCTGGATTCTGGGGTGTGCGGCTGGGGGCCCTTGAGGTCTCTGTGTCTCTCAGATATGTCCCCCTACCTCCTGTCATTTGGCCTCAGTCTCCGCATCTGGTAGTCAAGGGGTGCTCAAGCTGCTCTCCATGTACCTGGCACACACCAGCATTCCAAATTTCTGAGCCAGAATGGACAAATGCTGAGTGACACCCCCGTCCCTGCTCCCAGCCCACATGCTCACTCGGGGCTCAGCCATCGACCGGCTCAGAGCTCGTTAGCGACCGTGCAGCCATCGCCACATGTCACAGGCTCTTAAAGTCTCCATTACCGAGGGCCCTTGCTCGTCTGTATTTTTAGTCTGCATCTGGAGGAGACGACTGGCGTCTCCTACAGTTATACACATCGAGATCAGTGGTTTCGACAACTCCTCGGGCCTCTGGGCACCTGGAAATCAGGGTGGAGGGGTGGCGCGCGCAGATATGCTCCCAGAAAAGAAGCTGGTGGAAGACATGAGGGTGGGATGGGGCCAGGGTCCTCCCCTCCCTATAATCCCATGGCCCCAGTATGACAATGTGGAGGGACCCCAGACATCTAGGTTGCTCTGGGACGGGGAGGGGACAAATAGCTCTTTGGTGACACCAGAGGGAAGGCAGTGATGACAACTTAGGAACAAACCCCAGGCCAGTTGCACGTCCCCGAGGACCAACCACTGGCTCTGACTGCAGACAGGTGGGGCAGAGCAGACAGAAGCCAGCCAGCAGCATGTTGTTATCCTTCACGGTTAGTAGAGGTTTCTGTCTGCCTGCAGGAGACACAGCAGCCCCAGCAGCCAGCCCAGCCCGGGGAGCCTGGGTCCCTCTGTCATCAGATACAGAGTGCATTTCACAGAAAGAGGCCTCTGAGATGAACGTCCTCTGGTGAGGTCACCAGGAAAAGAGAAACAGGTTACAGCTTGCCTGGGTGGAGCTAGGGGTACAGTATGGAAGGGAGTGGGGAGGAATCACACAATGGGGGGTGGGAGGTGGTTCCTAGGCCTGAGATGGGGATGGGCTGCCCATGTCAGAAGCACCAGAGACTAGACTTCCAGGAAGAATAAAAGCCTCCTTCAAGGACACAATTTAAATCCTTCCTCCCCCAACAGCCATCTACCCTAAGACTTACTAATAAAATCAGATAATAATAATAATGAACGGTTATTACTCTATTACTCTGAACCAGACAGTGGACTAAGTGGTCTCCTTGAATTCCCTGATTAACTTCTGACAATCTACTGATGCTTTGCATTAAGGCAGGAAGTATCATGATTATTCCCATCTTATAGATGAGGAAACTGAAGGTCAGACAGGCTAAGAAACTCACCCCCATTCACAGGGCTGGCAGGTGCTAAACACAGAATTTCAATCCAGAGTCCTGTCTCAGCCTTCATTATACATGTAGCCTCCAGATGCCGAGGAAGGAATGAAGTAAGTGACATCTCACTGACAGACAACATGATGGGGAGAACATTGATGGGGAGTTTCTGGCTCTGCTGCCAGACTGTGGTTCTGACAAATCCCTGTTTTCCTCCGGGCCTCAATTAGGGGCTGGATGGAGTTGGGGATGGATCAACACCACGTTACACATCTGTGCTGAGCTCCCATCTGACTATGACAAGATGATTAACAACAACAATAATAATATTGGCAAACATTCTTGGAGCATTTACTCAGTTCTGGGCATATTACATGTGCTGGTTCATTTAATCCTTACCCTTCTCCTTAAACAGGTAAGAGTGTAAAGCTCAGAAAGGCTGAGGAACCTGCCAAAAGCCACACAGCCAGTAGGATTTGCAATGTGGTCTGCTCTTAACCACTCCCCCGTCCTGTACTTCCGTGGACAGCTCTGCCGTGCCTGGATGCTTTGAGAAGGTGGGGCTCCAGGCACCCTTTGTCAGTGCTGGAGGGAGTGGGGGGGCAGGGCCCACATTACCCCCAGAAAGCACACGGTGTTCCCGTTAGCAAGGTGAGAGGGGCAACTTCCTTTCTTTCAGGCTCAGAGACCCTGTCTCTCTCTATCCCATCCCCTTCCACCATCCCCTTCTTTCCAGGTGCACTGAGAGCTTCCCAAACACAGAAAAGCTCCTGAGAGAGGAGAAAGAGGAAGTCTGCAACAGTTTTGCCCCACCCGGGAGGGGCCGAGGGGAGACACCAGCTCGGGGAGCGGAGTGCTGGGCTCCGTGAATTTACCATGCCAGGGCAGGGCTGCCAGCCACAGTTGGGCAGTATGCCAGCCTTTGAGTTGTTGTCCATTCTGTGGATACAGGTACTTGACCACCTTCCTGGGTGCCGGGAATGCCTAACCTAGTCCCTAATCTCGAAGAAGATGCCGTCCTGTAGGCGTCAGATGAACTAGGAATGACCTCATGGTGTGGCCAATATGGTGATGGGGAGGAGCAGGGGCTACAAGAATTTACAGCAGAGGTCCCAAGACTCCATGTGGTAAGTCAAAGAAGGCTTCCTGGAAGAAGTGACTTCTGAACCAAGACCTGAGTGATGAATAGGAATGGCCTACTAGAAGGGGAAAGAGTGTTCCAGACACAGGAAGAATACTACCGACCAATAACACAAGGTGATACTGGTTGTAACACTAATGTGAACAAAGCATTGGGAGTCTTTATTGATTCAGTTAATCATTCACACATTAAAACAAGTATTCGCTGAGGAGATGGAGAATAGTTATGCCTGGGAGCTGGAAAAGTTAGAGCATTGAATGGGGCCTTGAAGGATGAGTAAGAGTTTTCTGCAGGAAGAAGAGGAAAGCATCCAGAGAGAGAAAACCACCTGAGCAAAGGTGCACAGTTGATTGTGCGGAATGTTGCTGCAGGAGGTGAGAGTTTAGGATACCTTCCCCAGCTTCCCAGGGTGGCTCTTTGTCTCTCAAACTGAACCTCATTATTTACTCATTTTTAACATGACCTCATCAGAGGTGCAGATAGGCATGTTGGATAGATGAACGCATGAGTGCAGGAATAAATGGCTGGGTGAAGAATTAATGCATGCATGAATGAAGGAATTTAAGAAAGAATGAATAACAATAGCGGACATGTATATAGTGCTTTCCAGGCACCCGCCATTGCTCTAAGTGCTTTACATTTATTAAATCACTAAATCCTCGCACAACCCCAGGAGGTGGGTACTGTTATTATCTGCACTTTACCAATGAGAAAAGTAAGGCATGAAAGGTTAAGTAATGTACCAAAGGCCACATAGCTAGGGAGTAGGGGGTGCCAGAGTTTGAATTGAAGCGGTCCGGCTCCAGAGGATGCTACAGAGTCCCAGGAGCAAACACTGGGAGTTTGGCAGTTCCTCATTCATCTTGCTTGCTCTATGGGGGCTTCTTGGCTAAGCCTCCTCCAGAAATGGGCTGTTTCTTTCCTTGGTGCAGACCTAGGTCTGGGTGGCTCTGGACTGGCTGCCTGTGACAGGAAATGCCTGCTGGCCTTCACTAGGCAGCTGCACCGTGCTGAGGACAGGCTGGTTCTCCTGGGCAGGCTGCATGAGGAAGCAGGGCCCCTGGCCTCATCAGTAGACTTCGCCCAGTTCCAGGAGTGCCTCAGTGATCACAGAGCAGGAAGCTGAAAGTTTGCCTTTCAGGTTGATTGTATTAGCATTTCGGAAGAGTCCCCTTCCTGTGACGTGCATTAGCGATTCACTCGGGCTGGGCTCTCACACGGGCAGGCTCCCTGTGAAGCGCCTCAGATTTCTTAGGAATCCTCTGAGACATTTTGACATTCTGACTGTCACTGCCAACGTGGGCTGTGAAGGAATTAATTGACATGGATGAAACCCTCAATTTCCAAGGGCTGTGTAATAAAATAAAGGTTATTGTATTATTACAGATTCCACCACTAATGAAAAAGGGCTAAAGATCGTAATCACAACTGGGTACGTTTAGTGGAGACTTACCTCGATTTCCACAGGCAGCCATCCTGAACTTTAGGGAATAATAATTTTAATAGTTGTTATTTATGGAGAACTTATGATATGTTCAGCACTTTAGTAAATGATCTATACATATGATATATTCCCACAACAACCCTGAAAAGGAGGTGCTATTTCCATTTCGCAAATGGAGAAACTGAGACATGGAGAGGTATAGTGAACACGGTTTATAAGTTGTAGGGGAACAGTAGACAACCTTGAGGGTAAACCACATTCTATTTTCCTAGGAATGAGGGGGAATGAAATACTTGGGCAGGTAGGATTAAAATATTGGCCAAGTATAGGGCATTCTAGGTGGAAGAGTATTAGAGGTATTGTGCACATTTTCCAGATTCTGAGAGAAGAGCACCTTTCCCTCAAGGGGAAAAGAAGAGCCATTTCCCTCAGACCACAGAAGGCCCCCTACCTATACAAAAGGGATCCATCCATCCATGCATCCAACCTCTTCCGCCACTCATCCATCCGTTTATCTGTCCATTAATTCACTCATCCAGCTATCCATCAACCATCCATCCACCTATCTTCCCATCCATCCAGTTAGTCTTTCATGCTTTCACATATTTCTTTAAATCAGGGTGTCTCTGATTGCCTTTCCCAAGCTCCTGTCATGGAGGAGGTGTTCTCTTCCTGCTATGACTCAGGTAGCAGGAAGGGGAGAAGAAGCAGACAAAGAGCCAGAGCTCCAAAATTTGTAAAGTCTCTTCAACTTTTTCTTTCCTGGTCTCCCTGTATGTAAAATAGGGATGATATTTGCAGGCTATTGTGAATTTAAAGCTAGCAAGTATGTGACATGCTTTGAAAATATAAGGCACTGCGTGAATCTGTCACCATCATCATTCTCACTGCTGGTGCAACACGTACTCTAAAATGAAACATTCTCAAGTTTGAGAAGTCAGCATCAGTAAAATGATCCATTTCTGATTTTACCTTACAGAAATTCTATAAAATTTGCAAATATGAAATTACTTAATTCATGTAGATACTCAGTTTTATAATAATCAGATCTATTCTACGCTCTCTTGGGGCTACAGGAAGTATTGGGGATAAGGGATTGGAAAGGGACTTGGTTATAAGAACTACTTGCTCATGAAACATAGGCCTATCTTTCCTGGCTTAATGGATAAACTCTCCAAAATTACTATACATCAGGATGATTCTTCAAGGCGTACTCGCTGTTGGTTACAAGTAGAGGAGAGGGAATGCTATAAGGAATTATGTGCTTGGGAACCCAGGGAAAGATGAACAGTCAAGCTTCAAGATCAGTAGGAACTGCAGGAAATATAGGCCTTAAAGACATGTGCATCAGTCAGCTTACATTAAGTTATGCTGCAGTGACAAACAATCCCCAAATCTCAGAGGCTTATGACAAATGTTTTTTTCTCCTTTATATCACATGTCCGTGTGGGCCAGCTGCAGCTCTTCTCCATGTTTTCTTCACTCTAGAGCCTAAGCAGACAGAGGGGCACACTGGGTCTTAAAACTTCCCCTCATATTTTACTGGTCAAAGCAAATCTCATGGCCAAACCTGACAACAATGGAAAGACTATTCCTTCTTCAGAAAGGGCACCCAAGGGAGGGGGAGCAAATATTTTGAACAATAAAACAACTTTCCCTACATTGTAGCTAAACTAGAAGGTAATTTGAACCTCCGAGTGGCTTGGCAGGAGGGACATTTACAGGAAGAAATGGCAATTTAGCTTCCTTCGTGTGTCCACCTCTTCTCCTCTCACCATCCCTGACTCTCCACCTTTTCTACATCTTGTGAGAGTCCTGTTTCCTCACGCCTTTGGGTCCTTCTTCATGGTCTGTTTGTCCTTTCTTCCTTATGACCATTTACCTTCTAATCTTGACATAAATTAGCTAGAGCTCTTTAGGTTCTGGTGCCAGAAACCCAAATCAAACTAGTTTAATTGAAAGGGAAAAAAAAAAAGAGGAAAGAGAAAAGAAGAAAAAAAAAATTTTACTGGCTCACATAACCAAAAAAATCAGAGGTAGAAATTCACTTTTAAAACCCGTGCCTCCTGCAGTGGAAGTGCAGAGTCTTCACCACTGGACCACCAGGGAAGTCCCCCCAACTAACATGGAGATATTTTCATCAGAAAAATGTAAAATGAGTGCTGGGCAGACAAAAACAGCACCTGTCCATCATGGTCTTTATGTTTACGTATTTAGACTCCTTGAAGAAAAACTCTGCTTAACCCATCTCATCTTTTTCCTCCCACCAGGCCCCAGCTGGGGTTTCTGGCTTGTGGATCGTCTGCCAGATTGCTGATAATGATAAATCTGTTGTGGCAACAGAGCTGGGTCCTTTATGGCTGCCCCTTTGGTAGCCTTGGTGGGCAGAGCAGACAGCATGATTCACGTGTCCTCAAAGCCCTCTATCCACTTCTGTAGTCGGTAGGGTTTATGAGGAATCCTAGGGGGAACTCAGCAGACTGGTTTCTCCAGGCATGGGAAATGGACCAGGGAAGAGGTAGGGACTGGCTATGGTCTCTGTATATATGCTCTCTAGCCCAGCATCTGACAACCTACCTCTGCAAAATGGCACAAGGACCCTAGCTGGGTCATTTTCACTGAGCCAAAGGCAAGACAATTATTTAACTTTACTGGAGACGCCCAGTAGGGATGGATCAGGGTGTTCGTTAACTAAATGTTGATAAGTAATGCTATTAAAAATGTATTATTACTCTGACACCTTGTTATAACATCTTTCCTCTTTCTTTTTCCCCATGTAACATTTACTTTAAAGGGCCCCAGCCAAAAGCTAAACACCAATAAAACTGCTCCAAGTTTTCCAGAACATCTTCATTTATGAAATACTCAAAGACTCAGCACTCAGGGAAAAGCCAAGGAGCTATTTCACTGTTTTGTAAACCTTGCAAAATCTGTAGTTTCTGTGGTGGTGGCCTAACTGTATGTTGAATTTGAAATTTTGAAGCTTCAATTGCTTAAAAATATTGTAACTGCTTCTCAAACAGGAAAATTGCGTTTAGATTTCCCTCTGTGTTTAACCTCAGACTGGCAAGAGATAGTCTTCAAATTTCCCCAGCAAATGAAAATCACTTTAGGATTGAGATTGCATATGGATAGTTCCTACCATGAGGAAAAGAAAATCTTCAGAAACAAATACAGTTATACATTCTGTGCTGGGCCCATAATGTGGGGAAATAGATGACCATTTTGTTCTATAATCCATAGCATGAAGGATCTGGGACAAAGACAAGGAAGACACTCTTGAATATAAGGTTTAGTCACATCTGAACTGTTACTAAGGGAAATTGCAGTGTCCTGCACTCAATTTTCTTACAGCCAGCCTCCTGCACAATTGTATAATCCCTTCAGCACTTTTCATGTCAAAATTCCCTTCCTCCCACTGAGGATCTAATGTTCTCCAATCATCTCCTCAAATCAGTCTTGCAACTCATTCAAACTAAAGTGTGATTGGCTGCATCTTAAAGGGGACCAATGGGAAGACAGAGGTGCTTCACTCAAAGCAATGAATCAATACTGGCGAAATTTTAGAGCAACCGTCTATTAGGTAGATTATTGTATAGGGTTCTTTCTTGTCTACCCATAAAACTGATTTAACCTGTGACAAACACATCCACTTTACTTTCTCCTTCCCTCTCTTTGCCTTCCTCCCATCTACTCAACAAACTTCTCTGGGATGCCTCTCTATTCCATTCTCTATGTTAAGTGTTGACATTCTGAAATGGGAACTTCTTATAATAAAGGGAGCTGAATTTAGGAAATAATAATCATATCCTATAACTGCAATTTCCATTTATCGAGGGAGTGCACATTACATGCTAGGGACAATGCTAGGAGCTTTTTCAGAATAGCCTTTAATCTTCAGGACAACCCAGTGAGATAGGTACTATTACTCCCTTTACACAGACGAGAAAAGAGAGGCGCCGCTTTTTTTTTTGGATCCAAGGTCACACTCGCTGAGTGTGGTCTAGAATATGCGTGTGCGCATTCTGACTTCAGAGCTTTTTGTGCCAGATGAGATTACATTTAAACGAGCCTCAGGGCGGGCTTGGGTGAGACAAGGTCCCGGGTATGCTCTGCCACCGAAGCAGGAGTATCAAGGGTCAGTGAGCGGGACTGGCCCCTCGCTGAGTGTCCGTGAGCTCCAGGAGGAGGGTCCCAGCAGCATGCTCCCGCTTTGTTCCTCTCCACCCCAAGGGGCCCCCTCCTCCCGTGAGCAGACACCAGAAGCTGGCCGTGCCCCAGGCATGGCTCTGGTCAGGAAGAGAGGCTCTTTTGTGAGCTGCTGGCCTGGTCTCTGTTAATATCAATTAGCGTTCCTCCCTGCTCGCTACAGGCCGGCTGGAATCTGTGATTCCCGCCGGCTAGGGGTTCTGGCCTAGAAACGTTCAGGATGTGGGGCGGAAGTCAGAGTCTGAGGGAGAGACTGTGTCATTAAATGGGGAGGAAATGGGGTTTCACAGAGGCGTGTGGGGCCCCGCGGCCACGGCAGGGCGGGGGCCAGACAAAGAGCCAGAGGAGAGAAGGCGCCATCTGGGTCGGCCTTTGCCCCTCCCGCCCCGGTCCTGGTGGAGACTTGGAGATTGTTCTTCGCGTGGGCTCTGACATCCCTGGGCTTGTGAGGGACTCTGAGGAGAGTCCTTCTCGGAGCTCAGTGAGCCAGGGTTCTGAGTACCCTATTTTACCTTCAGGCAAGCCAGAAATGTGGCCTCTTAATCCCTAGTTGGCCGTGATCTGTGCCAGCGGTGGGGTAAACGAGAGAATCAAGTTAGCAAACTGAGTCCTGGTGAAAACCGGACAGGGGGCTTCCAAGGAAGACCTGGTTGCCCCTTTATGAGGCTGTCACTGGGCTCCTAGATGGGCAAACCTGAGGGACCCCTGAGAACTGTGGCCAGGGAGCTGGCCGGGGCGCTGGCCCTGTGTCGGCTTGCCGCAGCTTTCTCCTGACTGCTTGGCCCTTCAAACTTCCCTCTCTTGTCCTCTGGACCCCCGTGCCATCCCCTTTATCTGTCCTTTTTGTCCCATCGTGGGCTTCCTCTGGCCTTTCTCTCTCCATGGAGCCTGCTCAGCTGGCCATCCATCCATCGGGGTGATCATGCTCATTCCAGCCCTTGTGTGGGCTGGATGAGCCACACCACACGCCTGCTTCCTGCAGGAGTCAGTCCCAGGTCACTGCAGAGCAAGCAGCCGCCGATGATACCCAGGAGCCCAGGAGTGTTCACCCCTCCCTTGCTCCTGGCTCCAGCTCCACCTGTCTGCCCAGCTGCTCACCAGTGACTCACCCAGCTGCCACAGGGGAATGTTTTCCAGAACCCTATCCTAGAGGTTCAAGAAATCACTGCACCTTCCAAACACAGAGCTTGTCCCACAGTCTCCTCCTTCCCTCGGGGGACCTTTCTGAGCAGGACTTGAAGGGACGGGTGTCTACCACTGGAAGGTGCTCGGGCCACATTTCCCACCCTTGAGCTCTAAGCCCCTCTCCTCTTCCTGATGGTCTCCACTTTATTCTTAGTGGATTCTCCAAAGTCTTGTGATAACAGCTACTTTCTGGCCTCACATCCCTAGGAGGTGGAGGGTGAGGGAGGAGGCCTGTGGGGTGACAGAGGCCTTGTACTGAGTTGGCCAGGGAGTCCCTTTGGGTTTTTCCGTAACATCTTATGCAATATTTGCTTCTCCAGCTCCAGACTCAATCCTTTTCAGTCTCTGCAGGGTGAGAGAACAAATGATCATTTCTCTCAGGACCCAGATGGGCTCCCCACCGACCCTGGGGAGGGCAGGCACTGCTCCCCCATCCCCTCCCCAGCTAAGCCTCCCCTCCCTGCTGCCTAGCCATTTCCTCAGGGGACCTTGGGTGCCAGGCCTCAAAGACTGGGAAGGAGGTTTGAGAGCAAGAGACACCATTTCGTTTTACCCATTGGCCACCGCCCCCCTACCCTGTCACTGGTGGCTGACAGGGGCTGCTTTGCCAACAAAGGTGTCATGGAAGCTTTCTGCCAGCTTGCCACTTACCTCTCCCAGGGAAGGAGTGGGAGGAGGGACCAGTGATTGAGCTTGACCCTGCCCTTCCAGCAGGTGCTGCTGCTACCCTCAGCTTCTTAGCAAGGAGAGGAGCCCCCTGCCGGGGGCTGCTACCATGTTCCCATGGCTTGGGGTGCACTCAGCACATCCCTGCCTACCCTGAGCCCCCTGAGGTCTGGGTCACAAGACTCTAGTGAAATCACAACCTGCACCTGGCAGGAAGAGACTGGTGCCATGCAAACTGGAGGTCTCAGCCTGGCATGGGGCCACTGGCATCTGGGTATCCCTTCCATATTCCAACCCAACAGGGCGGGTTCCTCCCCTCAGACTGATCCCTTGAACAGGCCCCTGGGCCTTTACACATGCTGTGTTCCCTCTCGTGCTCTCATTTCCTCTCCTGTCTCCCTTCTCTGTCTAAATCCTGTCCACACTGGAGGGCTGCTCAGCCTCCACCTCCCCCAGGGAGCCTCCCTTGACTCCTCTAGCTCACAGCAAGAGCTCCTTCCTCTGAGTCCTCTTAGTTCACAAAACAGAACTAAATTCTATCGTACCTCTCATCACATATTGGTCTTGTTTTTCTAATTATCCTGTCAGTCCCTTGAGGATGGGAGACCATAGTTGACCCCTTTTTGCCTCTCCCAGTGCACTAGAGAAGGGTTAGATTCTTTTGGAACTCTGCCATTAGTGGTTGGCTAATTGGAACCTGCTGGATTTGTGTGTGTGTGTGTGTGTATAGTTTTCATGTGTTTTTGTGTATGCTTGATTTACATGTTTGTGTACATATGTAGAGTGTGTGTGTTCATGCACATAAATATGTTTCTCATATATGTACTACATGTATACATGGTTTAATTCATTCAACAAGCATTACTGAGACCCTGCCACAGCTGGGCACTATGCCAGGTGCTAGGGTTACAATGGGGAGTACAGAAATAGACTGCCCCAGGCCGTCAGAGCTGGGAAGTGAGATCGTTAAAGAAGCAATACCAAAATATGAGCTAAGTGTCATGATAGGGGAGCACATGGCAGAGGTGCCAGTCTAGGGATATAGGTTTAGGGAGACAGGTCAGGGAAGGACTCACAGAGAAAGGGAAAAATTGGCTAAGACTTAGAGTCTGTTGAGGGTTGAATTGCATCCCCCAAAAGATATGCTCAAGTCCTAACTCCCAGTTCCTGTGGATGTGACCTGATTTGGAAACTGAGTCTTTGTTGATGTCATCAAACTAAGATGAGGTCAGACTGGATTGGAATAGGCCCTCAACCCATGACTGCTGTTCTCATCAGAAGAGGGAAATGTGGACACGGATGTGGGAAGAACACAGTGTGACTACAGAGGCAGAAACTGGGGTGATGTGTCTACAAGTCAAAGGATGCCAAGGATTGCAACCACCAGAAGCCAGGAGAGAGGTGTGAACAGATTCTCTCTCAGAGTTCCCAAAAAGGAACCACCCCTGCCAACACCTTAATTTCAGACCTCTGACCTCCAGAACTATAAGAGAATAAATTTTTGTTTTTATGAGTCACCGAGTATGTGGTGCTTTGCTATGGAATCCCTCGGAAAGAGTTAATCAGATGGTTTACTAGGCCAACAAGGAATCTACCAGGTGAGGAAAAGGAGGGAAGAGTGATTCCATTTCAAGGAACAAACTGCACAAAAGCATGGCAGGGAGACATAGAAAGTTCAGTAACGCTGAAATGTTCCCTGGGAGGTGGGAATGGGAGGTTACACATGAGATCGTGTATGTGTGCACATATGGTTTGCACACATATGGATGTGGTTGTGTGTATAGGAATAGTTAGTGTGTTCACATATGTGCTTTGTGGAGTTTTACATGTTTCTTCCAACTTTTGTGGTTTGTGTGTTTTCCCACACTCTTGTACAGTCTGTGTGTTTGCTTTGCGTGTCAGTGCCTGTGTGTGGGTTGTCTGCAGGTTTGCACTGAACCCAAGGCAGTGAGTTTGTGCCTGGTCAGAGGAATTTCTGAAGCTGTGCAGAGTCCAGGTTTCTTGACTACACTGTGGATGGCAAAACCCTGGTCAAAGGGTGTGATGACACCATCAGCTCAGAGCTTACTTGTCCTGGTTTTAAAAGAACCTCCGAAGGGAGGGAGGATGGTATCTGGACTTCACTGACTAGCAAAGGGCATGTGTGGGACAGAACTGCTGAGTCCTCCAGTTTGAGAGCTGGAGGTGGCATTGGAGATGGTTCGGATTCCTGCCCAGCCCCATTGGCACTACTCCTGGAGATTCCACAAGATCCAACCTATGAAAGGGCACCCTGTGATTCTGCCAAATCTCCATCTGCCTGGAAAACATCTTCTCAGGGGAACCCCAACCACTGGACAAGGATTGCTGCTAACATCAGGAATCAGGGGAAAGCCTACCCCTATTCCAGACCCTCCTGATAGTACATGCAAAAGGTGGTGTATGTGTGCATTTGTCTAGAGAGAGGCATCTAGAGTGGCTTTCATCACAGCCAGAGGATCTCTGACCCAGGAAATCTAAGAACCATTTCTTGAGTCTAGGCTGACATTGAGGCTGTGAGTGTGTGCCTGGTATGTGCAGGTGTGTGCAAGCATGCGGAACTCTCAACCTGCTTCCTCTCTGAGAATATGGTTGGATCAGGATGTCAAGTGCAGCCTGAGGCCCTGCCAGCTGCTGCCATGGTCAGAACACAAGGGGCTGTCCTTGACTGGGCTGCCGGAACAGACGGAGCCAGTGTTAAGGACAAGCAGGGAGGGGTGGAGGCGGATGCTTTCGGCAGGAGGTTTGTAACATAGAGGAGCTCCCTGAGATCAGCTGTCTGAATAAGCAGCCCTTCGACGGTTCACATTTAGAACGAAGCCTTAGAAGTGCAGCCCAGTAGATGTGTGGGTGGGGGTGGAGGGAGAGGGTGCTTAGGGAGAGCTGTGAATGTTCTGCAGAAGGAATTGGGGCTGTTCAGGACCTTGGTCAGTACCCTCGGGGTTCTTGCAACACCAACTTCCTCTGCTTGTTTCCTGTCTGCCCTGTGTTAACACCCCTAGGTGGAGATCCTAAGTATAGTGGCCCTACATGTAAAGTTCAAGATAGAGTTGGGGGCCTCCTTGGGGCTACAGAAGTTTCTAAGAAGTTGGAGAGGGAGATGGAACACCCCTCATGGGTAACTAGAGTTGAGGGGAGGAGGGAGAGGAAGTGTCTTGGCTTGGGTTGTGTTCCTTGTCCAGCCTGCCTGAGGCACTGGGCTGAGCCATGCTGGGCTTTGCCATCCCTGCCCAACCAAACTTCCTTCCTGCTATGAGCTCCCCAAACATTCTAGGGTTGGAGGCTTCCCTGAGGCTGTTCTCTGAGGCCTCTCACATCCCTTTCGTCTGCTGCACCACTCCTTTCCTGTGCCTACCTCCACCATCACAACACCCACTCTGTTCTCCTGTTGTGTCTGGCAGGATTTCATTGCTAGTACTGTGTCAAGGACCCACTGGCTTCCATATGTGATGGCTCTCTTGTCCCTTCTTTCCAAGTAGCTTCTTTCCAAACAACTTTGTAGGAGTGATTAATTAACCTCATCATATCCTTTCTGAGGAGCTCAGTGTAGGGAGGGAGGGAGGATAAGCAGCTTATCCTTGAGAGTCAAGCGGACATGTGGACCCTGCTGGGGGCGATTCTCTCTCAGAACTGCCTCCTCCTCCCTACTTGGTACCAGGCTGCAGAGTGAGGCCAGCTCCAGGAAGAAGTGGGGGTCACCCATCTGCTCTCAGCCCTGGTTGAATTTCCAGACAGCCTGACAAATTCCTTTATAACCTGCTCCCTCCAGTTGTTCCCACCCTTTCGCACTCCTCTCCAGGCAACTTCTGGTGCAAACGACTTGGGGAGGAATGCAAATGAGTGTAGAGGAGCACAACCTTGGGTGGAAGTGATAACCTTTCCCCTGGATGCTGTGTCTGCCCTACTGGTGCGGCAAATGACATGGAAATGCATGGAAATGCAGGGTGTCTGCATGCAAATGTGCCCAAGCATCCTGGTCACTCCACTGGCGGCCCCTGGGGAGTCCCAGGCAGTCTGATAGCTTGTAGCCCAAGGGGTGGGGACCTCAATACGGGGGCACCAAGTGAAGGAACACTAGGCCCACCTCAGCCAGTCCTGATGCCAGTGGACAGGGCCCCGCCCCCTGCTCTGCGCCCTTAGCTAGGCCCTGGGTGCACTTAGCTATGACACCTGGGGAGAGATGGGGCCCAGGCTGCAGCTTGGGAGACATACAGAGTGGGAGAGACACAACGTGGGGCATTAATTGTGTGCCTACTGACACCAGGGCCTGAACTAGACTCACTGAACACGTTCACTCATGTTGTCTTTCTGACTCCCCAAGAAGTTCTTAAGGAAACTGAGGTTTCATAACTCAGGCACTGGGCCCAAGATCACACAGTGAGTAAGTTGGGAAGTCAAAACTAGACTGAGACTTTTATAATCTGAACAAAACTTTAAAATGTACATCAGATACTGTCATCCCCCTACCTAAGTCATTCCCACAGATTCCCATTGTCTGCAGCATAAAATTTGTTTTCTGGAAAAAAAAAAAAGAGAGAGAGAGAGAGAGACCCATTTCTTTTCTGTGGTTGCTCAGACCCTGCACTTCTCACCTCATCCCCTCACCTGCACTCTACCGCCATCAACTCACTCTGCCCAGCTGCCGGCCTGATCTCTGTTCCTCTCTCACAGGCGCTCATTCTCTTCTCGAGACTCCTGCTGTTCCTCCTGTTTAGAACACTTTCCCCCCAGATCTTCACGAGTGCCTCCTTCTCATTCTTTTGGTCAAGTGCCACCTCTCTGGAGAGGCCTTCCCCAACTACCCAGGCAACAGTGAGCCCTATCCTTTCCTCTCTATCCCTTCACCCCGATTTTGTTTACTTCACAGTACTTAATAGCATCTGAAATTATTTATTGAACAATATTGAACTCGAGAACATCACTGTGCAGGCTGTTCACCATTGTATTCCCAGGGCCTGGTGCTTAGTAAGTGCTCAATAAATGTTCAATGAACAACCATTCTCAGAAAAGCTTCCCTAGGCCCCAGGGGTGGAGCTAGAGAAAGGAGGGGCACACTGGACAGAGAACTGGATTGTGGACCATATTGAGGCCTGATCACTGAGACTTTGGGCTTCATAGAAGAGAGGTCGCCCGTCTGCCCATGAGGTGTCCTCTCTGCAGAGGGAGTAATGTGGACACATTTCCTCAGACTTTGTGTAAAGCCAGGTGGAAGGGACAAGGCTGCCTGGCATCCCAGGGCCAGAGATGGGTGCCCTTGGGGTCCCTTCATGCTCTCAGTCATTCCAGATCTCAGGTGAGGTTCAGAGCTGTTCAGGAGCCCATTCATCTCCCCTGGGGGGTTGTGACAGGCGCTGCCTGGCAGGGAGGGAGAGACTGCTGCTCAAAGAACCTGATCTTTTGCATTTGCTGACATTCTTGGATTTGGCATTTACAACCTCAGGGCTCTATTCCGAGGAGGCCTTTTGCATTTGATGTAAATATTATGGTGATGAGAGGCGACATCGAGAATACCCTGTAGGAAATGTAATTCCACCCCCACCAGGCTGCTTTGGGTTGTTATTCAGGGGATTGATTCCTCTGAGTTCTCGGGTTAACCCTGAAAAGCTCCCACATCTCGTAGGCAGCAGGGTCTGGGAGTAGCACATTAATTATTTTTCTGATTTGCAGAGGCGCTTTCATCCATCGAGGTGGGAAGCAGTGGGGGTAAGTAAGGAGCGGGTGGTACTGCAGCCTCCTGGAAGAGACTTGGGCCATGCTAGGCTCTAGGAATTCAGGACTGTAATGAGCAATATACTTCCCAGAAGTCAGTTGCTTTCCCAGTCGCCTCCTCAATGAGTCTCTTTCTACCTGACTCCCAGCAAGGTTCAGTCCTGGATCTACAAGCCTCTCTACTCTACCTGGCCACTTCCAGCTAGTATGGCCCTTGCTGCCCTACTCCTACGTTCTTCTCAAATTCCCAGGGGAATGATGTTCATAATTCCACATGCAGTCATGACTGGGGGCTAGGACTGGAGCAGCTGCCCTCAGATGGTCAACAGGATGGAGGAGAGGCATGGCCCTTTTACACTGATATCTCTTTGATATGGTGCATGGCCATGAAAATTTTGTATGGTGCAATGGGAAAGACTCCAGATTTGAGCTCCAAAGACTTGGGTTTAATCTACTTCCATCTCATACTTACACTGAGCTACCTGGGCAAATCACTTCACCAAGGAGTCTCTATTTCCCAGTCTATAGATATGGGATAAGGCACCTAATTTAAGAATGCCATGAAGAAAGCTTTTGACTTAAGAAGAAGACTCAATATTTATATGATAAATGAATGAGTGAACGCTGTGGAAAGATTTTAGGATTTGAATTCAGAGAGCTTGGATTGGCAACCCTGGTTTAGCACCTACTTTCTGTGTGATATGGAACACGTGACTTCACCTCTCTGAACCTTGGTTTCTCTCAGTAAAAAATAGGGTAGTACCTACCCTCCAGCCTTATTGCAGAATAGACAGTTACTATTAAAATACCTCATAAACTGTAAGGCACTGTGCTAACTCTCATTTAATATTACTTTGTACAGAGCCCTGGGGGAAGAACTATGAGGGCTCCCAAGATTTGCAGAATCCTTGGACCTAGCCCTAGAGGAAGTGTCGTGGATTTGAAGGGGAGAATGCACAAAGCAGGGAGCAGAGCCACACTGAGAGAACCACACAGTCGTTGGCTGCACACATATTTACGGAGGACAAAGCACGCTTTCATAGGATTGTTGGAGGTTTGAGGTTCGGCCTCCTGGCAGGGCCTTGAAGGTCAAGGTAAGGCCCCCAGATTGACTGTTCTGAGGGCTGAGGTCTCAGAAAGCTCCTGTGCCATCTGTGTTCCTGAACTCCCTTGTGGGATGGCCTCTGGTTCACTAAGTCATTTTCCTCCGTTACTCTGAGGGAGAAATATGCAGAGTCCATTGTAGGGAGAGCATTAGAATCAGCCATCCAAGGAGTGGCCCTTCCCCACATGTCAGTGGTCTATCGGCCACTGCACTGGGCTCGCTGAGAAGCCCATCTCATGGAGGGGCAAAGGCTCCAGTGACTCTTCCTGGGGGCAGGCGAGTGAGTTGCAAGGTGATTTCGCTGCTGTGGTAATCTCCCTTTAGACACAGGCTGTCCTCGAGGGCAAAAATAGCAGCTTTAGAGGCAGGAGAGAATTGTGACATCATCCCCAGGTTCAGCCAGCAAACCCCTCTCCAGCCAGCTGATCCTGCTCGCCCCTTGGAGACTAGGGCCTGGGGGAAGACTTCGGTGTCTCTGAGCCCCTTCTAGCATCCTGGCTCCAGTTCTGGGATCTGTCTGTGAACATAAATGGCCCCTGCTCAGTTGTTTCAATGGGTGAAAAGTACACTCAGCAGCACACAGTCGCTGGGCCCACGCCCCCTCCACTTCCCCAAGGCTGAGTGTTGCAGGCCTACAGGGGCTCCACAGCCTCTGGGCCAGGGGCACATGGGCTAGGCTGGGGCAGTGAGGATGGCACTCAGCCTGGGGGCTGAGCTCAGAGGAAGACATTCTGCAGTCCTTGGGAAGTGGGAGGGAGGGTGAAGGAGTTTGCGCACAGCTGTGTGTGCATGTGTGTGTGTGTGTGTGTGTGAGCGCGTGTGTGCATGTCTGTGTGTGTGTCCTGCAGCAGAAGATGGCAGGCAGGAATGGGGACTCCATAGCCTCTACTGATTAGAAGGGTTTTGAAATTGATAAATTACTTTGTATTGTGGCAAAATGATTTGACCAGATTTCAAATGTCTCAGAGAAGGGAAGCTTCTCTTGGGCCAAGTATTGATTGCATTTAATAGAGCTGGGACTTTCTCACTTAAAAACAACAAAATAAACATCTAAGAGAAGGCACTAATTCACCTCTCTCTCTTTCTCTCTCTGTCACCCTTCCCTCTCTTCCTTCCCTCTAAAAAGAGGAAGGGATCCAGAGACCCACCCGATGCTGGAGTGAGGGTGAGGTCAGGGGACACAATGCTGATGTTGGAACCATTGAGTTTCTTTGGGGCAGATTGATGGTGGGGGCTCAGGAGAACAGGGGGCCCTGGGTTGGTCCCATTCTTCACAGATTGATTTTTGCCAAGCAGCGACTGTCGCAGACTTTGATAAATCACTAACCCAAGTGATGAATGCCCTGAGGCTGGGTGGGGTGGGAGAAAGGATGCTAGTTTGGGAGGCAGTCCAGGGCAGGAGAGTAGTGAGGATGGAGGGCTAGTGGGCAGAGGGAGCCAGCAGAGTTAACTCTGAGTTCTAGAAATGCTGTGAGATAGTCCCAGATAGCTAATCCTGGCCTTGTCTCTCAACAGGACTTGACCACAATCATTAACTCAACTGTGCTTCAAAATTCATTTTCAGTTTGTCTTTCGTCTGTCTCTTGCTGTCTGTCTCACTGTCTACCTCTTTATCTGGCTTCCAAATGGACTCTGATGGTTTCCTCCCAGGAGAGGATTCCTGTGGACCTACTGGAAAATGGAAAGGAGCGGGGGAGAGCTAGTAGCAATAGGAGCTCGGCAGTGGGAAGTAGAAGAGGGGTGAGGTGGCCTCGTACAGAGGGTGGAGGGGAGGGACCTGGGGCCAGCAGAGAGAGGGAGGGGCTAGGGGAATGAAAATACATTTGTAGAGCAGCTCTGGCTAGAGAGAGGCTGGTTTCCAGTGTGTCTTATTTCTCATGGAGGGAAAGGTCACATCATGCGTTTCTCCCATCCTTCTCTCCAAAGCTGTGAGAGCAGAGATTAGCCTTGATTGGGCTTCCTGAGGAATAGCAAGAAGTGCAGAGAGGGAGAGAGACCAAACCAGAGCTGCAGAACTGATCTCACATCACAGCCAGAGGCTGCCTTGGAGACAGCCCAGCTCACAAACCACAAATCTAAATCTGCTCTGGGTGACCTTGGACATGTCACTTAGCCTCACCCTGTTTTCATCTATAAAATGGGATCATATAATAGATTTGAATGAAGTTTATATTAATTAAGATCATATCTTTAAATAACTTAGGGCCTTGCCCATAGCAAGCATGCAATAAATGTTAGCTTTTATTAACCAGTATTATTACTCTCCCTAGTAGCAGCATGGCAGATTCTGAAGTCATGAAAACTCAAAATTTGCCAGCCATCCTAAAGTAAAGAGAAGGGACTCCTGGCTCCGCCTGGGGGTGGAAAACTCTACACGAATTGCTGATCTACAGGCCAAGCTGTGTTCCATACTGTCCCTACTATCAGTGGTGATGCACCATGGACTGAGGCTCCACTGCGTTCTTTATAAAGGCAGCTGGAACCTAGCCCTTGAGATGCCTGCCAGGCCCCTGGCGCACCCTTGCTTTGTCCATATGAGTTGGGCTTGGCTCTTCACCGCACCATTCAGGTTGCCTCTCCCAGGCTCCCGGTCCCAGCCCTGTCCATGGTGCTGACTTGTGTACCAGCCCAAGACTCACCCACAGTGCAGAACTGCTCACCTTAACCATCTCCTCTTGTCCCCAACTTTAACATCTCTGATGATCTCCCCAGCCACCAGGAATGAATTCTGAGCTCACATTCTGGAACTCTGCCAGGAAGAAGGAATCGGCATTAGTATAAAGAATCACACAAAAGGCCGCAGGTAATTATGTCTCTTTTAAGCTGCTAACAGGATTGGCCGTTTGATAAATGGGAGGATTTGAGGCTGTTTTGTCACTGACAAGCTGTTGTAAGATCATATTGGAAGCTGAAGACAGTTTATCTTCATGTGTGTGGTGGAGAGGGGGAATTCTCGGTGGATTTTACACCCTCTTCAAATCAATGTGATTTCCTAGGCCAGTCCAGTGCACAGGAGTGAGTGATCTTTATGACTCATCCCCTGATTAGATTACCTGGCTCAGTAGCCACCTCCAGCCCCTCTGCATGTCTTCACCCTCCCAAGGACCCTCCCCGCTCCATCCCTCCAGCTCCCCCTGACCTCCTCTCTCTCCTCCTCTAGTCTTGCTCTCAGGTCCAGCTGCTGAGCAAGCCCATGGCTCATTATTGCTGGCTAGCTTGAAAGGCAGAGGGATCTGGTTTCTTCTGTTTCTCTGGAGGCAGCAGAAGAGAGGGAGGAGGGTGGGAAGCAGAGGGAGGCAAAGGGAGAGGGAGGGAGGGAAACAGGAGGAGAGAAGAAACAAGACAAAGAGGGAGTTTAACCAGAGAAACAGAGAGCCAGGCTGAGATAAAGAAAAGAAAGAAAGAAGAGGGGCAAACACAGGAGCAAAGGGAAAGGAAGGGTTTTTTCTTTCATTTCCAGAACCTTATTCTCCACAAGCACCAAGGTAGCCACCTTCCCTAAATTAGGCAGATTCTTTAGGAAATTTTTTTTCAGGTAACTCTACTTTATTTCATTTAAGATAACTCTATTTTATTATCTTCATAGCTCTTACCACTATTATCTTGCTTGTCTATTTATTTACTTCTATAATAATTGTCCTCACTCCTAAATTAGAAGACCATTGAGGGTCAGGATCATGGCCACCATGTTCTTGTCAGGAATCCAGCACCTAGCACACAGTAGGTCCTCAGTGCATGTTTATTGACTACATGATGTGCAGGTCTGAAGGGAGCAGGGATGGCTTGCCCTTCTGGCAGAGGTCTGGCTGTGAACGGAAGAGTCCAGGGTCCAGGGTTGAATCACCAAGGATGCCTTCACTGGCTGAATACTTTGGCAGTTCTGTGGACAGAATTAAGTAACGTCCAAGACAGAGCTTTTAAAAGTGTGGTCTTCCCTGGTGGTCCAGTGGTTAAGAATTCACCTGCCAGTGCAAGGGATGAGGGTTAAATTCCTGGTCCTGGAGTATCCCATATGCTCTGGGACAACTAAGCCCATGTGCCACAATGACCAAGTCCACATACCTATAGCCCACGCTCCACAAGAGAAACCATTACAATGAGAAACCTGTGCACCACAGCTAGAGAGGAGCCCCTGTTCGCCACAACTAGAGAAAATTCTACACAGCAACAAAGATCCAGTGCAACCAAAAGTAAATAAATAATCATAAATAAATAAAATATGGTCCATAAAACACTTGATCAGAGCTCCCTGGAAACCTGCATCTTCACAGGCCTTTCACATGATTCTGATGCAGTGTGTCTTAAGTTCAGAATACGAAAAACACTGTTTTGGGGAATGGGTGGGCTGAGGGCTTCTGCTCCAGGGAGATCTGAACAGAACCAGAGATCTTGGCTTCCCAGTGCCTGTCTGACTATGTGCTGGAAGAGTAGTGGTTGGAATACCTACAGTGGAATGAAGAAGCCAACACCAATTATTTCCAGCCACGTGGCACCTCATTACTGGCAGCTACTTGGGAAGGAGCAGCCAAATTCAGTGGAAGGAAAGGGAAGGCTCAGCCAGCTAGGGACAGTTCCACCACCTGACCCAGTGCCCTAAAGGAAGAGGAGGACAGCAACAGATGTGAAGAGGAGAAAGAGCCCTCCCTGCCCCGTGCCTAGGGCCCTCTGCTCCCCAGCCATGGACGTCTCTGCGGTGGTAAGTCAAGCCTCATTTCCCAGGCAAGCTGTGTGCCCGCCCCTGAGCCCCAGGTCAGCCTCTTCACCTCTTCAGGCACCCCCACCCCAGACTGATCAACAGTGTATGCTCCAGGATTGATTGACTGCTCCCCCAGCACATACCCTCCTCCACACACAACCACACACACACAAACACCCTCACATCCCCCAGATGCCACAGCCCCATCATAGAAGACACGGGCAAGGCCTGAACAAGACACCTGAAATACAGCACTGGGTGCTCAGAGGTGAAGGACAGTGTGCATGAGAAGTGAGATATCCTGGATGTGTTCATGCCAGACCTCCATCTGGGCCTGGAATGGGGGGAGGAGGACGGAAGACAAGGGCCAGCTGGTTTCAAAAGATAGCTCATGTGATGCCACTTCTGCCCAATAAAATCAAAGCACATAGACAAAGCCAACACCACCTCCCATCCCCTCTATGCTCCAGCAGCTCCGGCTTCCTTCATGCCTCAAACACTGCCTGCTCTCTCCTGCCTCAGTAGCACCCTCACTCATGCTTTCCCCTCTGCCCACAAAGCTGTTTTATACTCTTTCACCCCATTTAACTGGTAACTCCTACTTCTCTTCCTTGGTGGATCTTTCCAGATCCTCTGGCTCTGTGCTACCACAGCCATATACTGTTCACTGTTTGCAACACTCAGCCCTCTGGTCACTACATTTTCAGTGTCTATCTTCCTCATTAGATTGTGAGCTCCACAGCAGGAGGGTCCACACCTGGTGTCTTGTTCTCTGGTGTATCTCTGGTACCATCCATGGAGCCTGGCACGTGGCAGGCACTCAGTCAGGAAGCCTATGGCTTAGACAGGGTCATTTATTTCAGTGAATTGTTCCTGAGCATGAGGCATCATGCTAAACTCTGAGGATGCAGAGGCACGCAGAAAGCCACTCTCCCTTCTCACAGAAGCTGCAATCCAGTGGTGACATGGATAGTTGTCAAGTAAGCATACAAGTTTTTGTAAAACTGCAACCATGACAGGTGTTTTAGAGGCTCATAGTGCCAATGAGAGTACATAATAGGGGGATTTAGTCAAGTTCAGGAGGTCAGGAAAGCTTCCTGAGAGGATGCTACTTCTCTGATATACAGAAAGTTGTATAGAGCAACAGTGGAGTAAAGAGTGTGTGAAGAGCTAGAACAGCATGTGCAAAGGCCCTGAGGCAGGAAGGAGCATGGCTTCTATACAAAACTAAAAATCCAGAAGGTCTGAAGTGTGTGGGGTGAATGGGGAGGCTGGAAAGCTGACAGAAGCAGATCATGCAGGGCCTTGTCAGGTGAGGTAGGGAATTTATTTCTTCACCTAAGAGCAAAGGGTTTAAACACTGAAGAGTTGAAACAGCAGGGGGGTGGGCTTAGGCAGCAGCGATATAATCAGAATTGCATTTTGAAAAGGTCATCAGGCTTCAGTCGAAGAAGAAAGGGAGGGGCTCAAGCAGAGGCAAAGAGACCAATAAGTGTTGCAGCCATCTGGGCTCAAACCAGGAAGGTGCAGGTGGAGACTGAGAATAGTGGACAGTTCCTGAAAGGTTTCAAGCCACACCACAGCTTGGGTGGCAAAACCAGGACTAGTATCCATCCTGAGCTCCTGTACCTTCTTGTAACCATTGACCTCCTTCTGGGATGTCCACTGGGTCACCATCAGAAGCAATTCCCAGGCCTCCCCCCAGAAGTATCCCCTGCCCTCTGCCCCCTAGATTCCCACATTCTGTACCATATTCCCTTAGGGGTGCCCATATGTGTCCTCTTCCAAGCTGGAAGGCTCTGGCTGGATATCCATCTGGAGCTGGGTTTCTCTCAGAGCCCCAAGGTGCTTTGCATTCTGGGAATTGTAGTTCTAGAGCAGGAAAGCTGGGTCTGCTCCTGACAGTGGGTCTGGCAGGCAGCCTGGTTGCCATGGTTTCAGCTGGGCTGGAGCCACCGAACCATTTCATCCACAGCTCTACTGGCTCTGAGAGCCTCCCAGCAAGAAAGCTTGGGCTCTGGGGAGGAGGAGGAGGGAGGAGAAGAAAGAGAGAAGGAAAGGGAGGGTGGGGAGGGCCAGGTGGGCCTGTGGAGCAGGCCCAGGCTAAGCTTTGCCCTGCTCTGGGGCTTGCGAACTGAGTTGGAGAGAAGTCATCAGCACATCCTCAGAGCAAGACTCCCCGCCCACCGGGAGCTCTGTTCTCTTCAGTCAATCAGACCTTGTAATTCAGCTCTGTGAATGCAGAAGCCTGCATCAGGCAGAGAAAGGAGGAAGCAGCTCCCTCCCCAGGGGAGCACAGAGCCTGGGTAGAAAGGCAAGAAGGTCCGAAATAATTAGTTAGGAGGAAATAGTCCTGTCCGTTTTTCTTCCAAAATGTCCCCAGAATTCGTTCCTTTCTCTCTGCCCCTTGGCCACAGTCCTGGTTCATTGCATCTCTCCCAGAGAAGGCTTTCTAAACACAAATCTGGTCCTGTCACACCCCTGCTTAAAATTCCTCAATGGCTCCCCTTTGCCCACGACTGGATCAAGTCCAGATTCTCTAGTAGGACTATTCATGGCCTTGTAAATTCTGGGCTGAGGCTCCCAGTCCAGTTTCTCCTTCTGTATCCCCTCTGCTCCAGCCATGCAGAAGTTTTCTTGTTCTTCTTTCCTACCCACTGCCTTTGCACATGCTCACTTCTGTCTGCAATGCCCTACCCTCCCTCCCCAGCCTCTGAGCCGACCAAACACGGCTGAACCTCCTCCTCCTTGATGAAGTCTTCCAAATCCTTCTCCACCAGGGGAAGAATTAATGGCCTGGTGCTCTGAGCTCCCAGAGCACTTTGTACATCCCTCTCAAGCACTTATCACCCATGATGTGATGACTGTCTCTGTAGCTGTCTCTCCCTCTCTCTCTCCCTCATCTGAGCTACCTCCAAGGGCCCCAGCACCCAGCACCGTGTCTGGCACAAGGTAGGCACTCGATAAACAGTGAATGGGATTGAATTCACCCAAGGAAGGCTATTTGGGCTGTCACCACTCTCCTGTCCTTCTACTCTGGGCTCACTGCCTTTCCTGAGTCCCATCCCCCACCTCGCACCTCCCCAGGGCCATGCGCACCTCACACACTGCAGCAGGACTGGCAGGTCCTATTGAGCAGCACCTTCTATTCTGGGCAAGGGTGGCACAGACAGCTGTACGTGGAGGCTGCAAGCCTTGCCATGTCACTGGGAATGTGTATCAAATCATACCTGTGTCTCCAGAGAGAAGGCACCTGTGCCCTAAATGGAACCGTGATTTATGGACCCAGCTCCAGGATCTGAAAAACCAATTAGGCTTCCCTGCTTCTCCACCTGGAGGCAGGATAATTCCAGGAAAGTCGTTCCTCCTGGGCAGAGGCTCCACCACCATTCAGCTCCGCACTCCACCCCACCCTTATCACTGACCCCAAGTCAGTAGCTCCAAGCCTCCAGGGCCAGCTTTTCCTGCATTAAAATCCTGACTCTACCACTTAACATCTGGGAAGCATTCTCCTGCTCTCCATCCTTTCTGAGTCTCAGTTCCCCATCAGAGTAAGAGGATAAAAATCACCTGCCTAGATTATCCACCCATATATGTATCTATACATCCACCCACTCACATATTCCCTTCTGCGAAGATTTATTAGGTACCTGCTGTGGGTCAGGTGCTGTGTTAATCACTAAGGATGCATGCACAAATGAATCAGAAAGACATGGTCTCTGCCTTCAGGGAGCTTACAGTCTGTGGGGAACACCAACCCCAAGGTGCTTCGAGGCAGCAATACAGACTATTTGGTACAGTCTGGGCCTGATCTAGGACCTCATTATTTATTTCCTCAATGATTATTTTCTGTTTACCTGGGACATGCCAGGCCTGGAGGATGAGTCCGAACACTGACAGGCCCTCCCTGCATCAGCTCCTTTTCTCACTGCAGATGGACAGGCGCAGCCCAGAGAGCACTCAGCACTCACTGTCCAGTACCACTGTGAGAGAGCCAAGAGACAGGACACTGAAAACAGAGGGTCCAAACTCCCCAGGGACCCAGGGAAGACCCCTTGAGACAGCAATGTAGGCTCCTTTGTAGAGGCAAAAACAAATTGATGGAGCCTCAGTAGGACTGCCTAGACTGGGGCAAGAGGCAGCCTCCCTGGTTAGGGTGTGGGGGGCGAGGTGATGGAGTGAGAGGCTCCCACAGAGAGAAGGTGAGAGACAGCAGGAGGGCCAGTCACACAGGAACTGGGGAAGGCAGTGGCTTCCCAGAGTATGTGGAGGCCACTGCGTCGCTGCCTCCGCCCACACCCCACCATTCAGCAGGCCATTTATTTCCTCTATTCTGGAGGTGGCAGGAAGAGCCTGGTCTAGGTGTCAGTCCAGTGAGGGAGTGGGAGGGCAGAGACCGACGTGGCAGCTGGCATAAGCTCTTCTCCTGACCGCAGCCCCTGATGCTGGACCCGTGACCCCAACCTGCTCCTTCAGCTCTCCTCTGCTCCTTTGGCTGCTGGAAATTGGTGTCTTGACTCAATGGGGTGAAGTTTCCAGGCTTGGAGGAAGAAAGGAGATAAGAGGGAGTGGGGAGGTGGGAGGAGATTCATCACTAATCCTCAGTGTTTTCAAAGAAAAAGTCACCAGCTTGCTCCATGAGCCTGGGTCTCAGTCCCCCATCTATACTATTGGGCTGGACTAACCCTAAGAGCTCCTTGGCAGTCTGTTCCTTTTGCTGTTGGGAACAGGGAGCCGGTGGAGGGAGTCTCTACAGAGAAAGGCTGGCTCCACCCTCTGCCAAGGGACCCAGATCAGCATTTGTTGACATTTTCCAGGGTGCCCTCAGCGCTGGTGACATTTCAGAGACTTTCTCCCTAACAGGGCTGCAGGATGGGAGGCTTACTAACCACAGAGCCCCCTGCTCCAGCTCAGAGGGGCTCAGGCCACAAACCCCTCCCAGGCATGAGCCTCACATTCCAAAGAGCAGTGAAGTTCCATTGTCTGGGTTGGTCTTGAGCTGGCTCAGGGGCCTGTGTCCCACCCTAAATACATTGAGTCAGGGGGGAGAGAGGCTTCTCTGGGCTCAGAACTTATCTCAACAAACCTCAATGCCTGCATTTGTGAAATGGAGCCCATGGTTCCTGCTTCCTTTGAAGGATGATTGTGGGGTTCTACTACTTAAATGTGAGAAAAGGGAAGTGTTTCATAAACCGAAGGTTATTATGCAAGCGTGAAGGGCTCCGATGGGTGCATTAAGTCCTAGAGAGGGCTCGGGGGAAGGCAGGGCAAGTGGAGCTTAGGAGGGATTAACTGGGTGCAAAGGCTGGCTGAACCAGGTCAGATTCTGGCCATTTCACATATGGAGAGAGCTACTTGGTGGGAAGAGGCTGGCAGAGGAGGCAGAGGGAAACTTCTTTGCCCCAGTTGGTGCTGACCCAGGGCCATGAAAGGCTGGGAGGGGGGTGCTCAGTACCGCCCTCGCAAGGAGTAGGTCCAAAGTCTCTCTCACTATTTCACTATTCACTCTCAGGCCTGGGAGGGAGGCCAGGTCAGGGTGGTGATCAAGTGCCTGGATTCTGGAGTCAGAAGAACTAATCATGGCTCTTTTGATTACAAGTTGTGTGGCCTTGGGTGAATACCTCTTTGAGCCTCATTTTCCTTATCTATAAAATGGGGCTTGGGGTAGTAATAGTGCATAGCTGGCGGGTTTTTGAGTGGATCAGAGGCATTGACATTGATAAAGCATTTAGCATGGGCTTCCTCATAACAGGTGCAAAGTTGCTTTGCTGGAACAATCATTAGTGGCATCGGCTCTCATACCAATGTTGGGCCTCACCAAGAGCCTTTTCCACCTCTGGCCAACCTCATCTAGAAAGAGGGGAAACCCCTCTCCCACAGATTTTCATGCATTTAAATGTGCACCAGGTACCTACTGGGCACCCAGTTCAGTATGGTGGGAAAGAGGACAAAAACTTGATAAAAATTTACCAGTTGTGAGAGCTTGAGTACTGTCTTCCCCGATCCCAGTCTCAGTTTTCTTATCTTTAAAAGTGGAAGTTATCAGACAAGGGTCGCAGATTGATATTTAAAACTACAGGGGGACACTGTTGATGGGGTCGCTGGCATTTGCTTGGTTCCAGAGTAACCCACAGACACTATTTTCTTGAAGCAAGGTGCAGAGAGAACCATGACTTTCATTGGCTGGTGTTCATCTGAGCATTTCTAATGGTGGATGAATGAGACATTATGTGTCTTCCGATGTGGTATGAAGTGAAGTGTATGACATCACCTCACATGTGTTCTAGCCAGAAACATTTAACTTGAATCATTCGAGCCTTCAGATCTAACTTCCAGTTTATGGGGAAACACTGAAAGGAACCAGTACAAGAAAGTAACAGACATCTGGAGGGAGGGGTATTCTGTAGGAAAACTGACTTGGCTGTTTCATGAGTCAGTGGCCCAAAAAAACAGGCAACTGCACGGTCTTAAACAATTTAATGCACATAATGATTGGATGCCATATGTGGCCCAGTATTGGATTCTTATAAGCCAACCATAAAGGAATTCTTGGGCGGGAGGGCAATTGGGGAGATTTGTATATGGTCTGGATATTAAAACAGATGAAAATTTATTCACTAAAATGGAAAGCTAGAGATTGGTGACTGCAAAAAAGGTGATACGAAGCAGTCTGTATGTATAATATGATCATATTTTGGCAGAAAGACACTTATAAGTAAGAAAAAGATCTGAAGGAGGAACATTAAGGTGTGAATAGTGGTAGGAATGTGATGTTTTTATTTTTATTTCTTTGCTTTCTGTGTTTTTAAATTTTCCACAATGCACATGTATTGCTTCTGTAATAATGAAGTGTTATTTAATAAATAAAATGGGAACAATAACAGTGTGTACCTTGTACGGCTGTAATGCTGCCGTGAGATAATGCTGTGGAACACAGGGCTCGGTAAGTACATACTCAGTAGTTAGCTGCTGCTAAGACGTTTATGCTGGTCCCCTCTTACCCACCATTAGGCAGACCTTACTTACTGGGGATGCTCTCCCTGTTCCCAGATCCTGGCACATAGCAGAGCAGTGCTAGTGTTTGCTATACAAATCACTTCCTTCGGTCCAGATTTTGTTGGACATTGAGGGAAGCTTGATGGGAATTATGGCCTTGTGCTCACACAGGTAGAGGTTTTTTGGAGCCCACTCCCCACCCCCACCTTCTCTCCTAAACTCCTGGGGCTTGCTAGGTCCTTACAACAAGCAGGAGGGGACCCTTTGCCAGTGTAATAAAGAAGCGGTGATCTGATCCAAAAGGAACAGCCAGTGGTCCCTGCCTTTCCCCCCAGTCACATTCACCAAACCAACCAAGTCTATTACTGACATCACCTCTGAAAGCTTCCACCTTTCTTATTGTCCCAAGCCCTGGGGATGGACTTTGGGCTGGAGGTTGGGTCTGAGGATGTTCTGCAAATACAGATTGGGACTGAAGCTAGACCTAATATAGGTGCTGGTTCTTGCTCTGGGTCCGAGCCTAGTTTCCCAGAGACAGCCTCAGAGCTGGAAGTGGGCTGCAGCTGTCTCCATGTCCTAGGCCTGGATTCAGTCTAGGTCTGAAACTAGCTGCCACTTAGGAACTGGGTTTTAAGACCTGAGAGGTACTTGCTAGGTCTGAAACTTGCTATTTATTGAAAGCTGAAACTAAATTCTGTCCTTGATGCAGGCTAGGTAGCTTCTGCCTTGGGGACAAGAGCCAGGCTATTTTCCTACCTAGCAAGGAATCTGTAGTCAGAGAAGGAGGCTGGGAGGGGGTGGTCTCACCAGGCGGGGTGTGGGAAGGGGCTCTTAGAGAAGGAGGAGTGACATCCTCTGAGGCTCCTCTCTGGTGTCCATAGAACCCTGTAGGAATGGAGGAGGAGAGAAATGTCCACTCAGGGGTGCGGGTGGGGCCCCCCGGGGCATGGGGAGGGACACAGTGTGGAGGGACAGGAAGCCAGCATGGAGGAAATGCTACTGAGGACTCAGCGTTGCCAAGGGTGGTCCCTGGCCACTGGAGAGAGAGCCTTTGTGAGTGGAAAGTGCCCCATTACCCCCAGGTCCACCTCTTAGAGCCAGCAAGGCTCCCTGCTCATTAGACCGACATCTCCTCCTTAATAAAAAATACATGAATAAATAAATGATAACAGCCATAACTGAATGGGAAACTGCTTTCCACTCTTTTCTGTTTCCCCAGCTCCTTCCTTCCAGGCTCGGTCCTGAGGACTCCCCAGGTTTGTTCCCTCCATAAGTGCTCACCCTCCCTCCCTCCCACTGGCTGCAGGCATCCCTCTGCTCAGGAGTGCACAGGAGAGGGGACATGGAGGATACCACTCTTAGGGATGCTGAACAGACCTCCTGCACCCCTAACCTGCTCTTGGAGGAGAAGTCTGGCAAGTGGTCTCCTCTCTCAGCTTTCAGAGAGGAGGCAGCAGAAGCTGAGCCTTTAGAGCCAGGGCTGAGGATGGCCCCCAACACTTGGGACCCCAAGTTAGGGACGGGCAGGAAACAGAGGTAAGAGAAGGAACTGGAAGGTGGGACAGTTGGAAGGTGGTTGCAGGGGAGAATGGGAGCTGGCATTTGCACAGGATGGGAGAGGAGGTCTTGGCCCACATTCAAGTAACTGGATGGAAGATTGCCTTTCTTAGATGGAACAACAAAAATCACATTTTCTTCTTTCTGGCAGTCCACGTTGATCCCTTTGTTTGCCCCCCTACTCCCCACTTTCTGCCTCTGTTGTCTCTCCACTGCCCTCTCTTTCACCATCATCTCCTTCCTTACCTGCATCAGTGTGCCTTGGAGATGTGTGAGTCAGTGTGACCCACTCCTCAAGGTTAAGGGGAAGTAATTCTGCCATGACCTGGTGGTTCAGGACCATGGAGAGCATCCTGCCACGGAAAGGTTCTGGCCTAAAGCCGAGATCTTGGGCTGCCTATAAGAGAACTGGTGAGATGGAGGTGAGGAAGAGGTGGTGGGGAAAGGTATGAACACGGGTGAGAGTCATTCCCAGCCTGGTCCTCTTATGCTGAGTGACTTCGACCTGGGACCTAGAATTGTTGCTGCTCTGGACCAAAAGCCCCCACTCCCCCACCAAGAAGATGGGGAGGAGCAGGAGCAGCCTGTGCTCTGGGCTGTGCAGCTCTGAACGGAGCACAGCGCTTGCTCAGAAGCTCTGGGGACCTTTGTGTGAAGAGTGCAAAACTAAACACACGAGCAGATTATGGTTTGGGGTTTTAAGTTATTTTCTGGATAAATTACACATAACACAAAAATTACCATCTTAACCATTTTTAAATGTACAGTTTGGTGAATTACATACACCAAATTGGTGAAATTAAATACATTCAGAGTTTGTGTTTCCTTCAAGAGAATGGAGTGACCCTGGGGCAGGTACTGGGGAGGCTATGTCGGGCGTGTGATGTGTGCATGAGAGAAGAGGATAGTTACAACTCTACAGGGGAGGGGGTGCCCAAGGGTAGGGGAAGTAGGAGCTAGGGGCCAGGGTCCTATTGGACAAATTCTTTCAGACAGCTTGCAGGGTGGGAGTGGGGGCATCAGGCAGAGACTTACCTTGGCTCCAACTCAGGACTAATGGGACCCAAGAGCCTCCTCTTTCCTTCAGCAGCTCCCTCTGGATGGAGCCAGAAGCCAGATTTTGGGAGCAGTCCAGATGTTCAGGGGAGATTCAGGGAAGTGGAGCAGATGGGCCCTGGGATTCCTGTGGGGGCTGGTTGGGGGGAGGGCAGCAGCTGGAGGATGTGAGGGGGCACGTGCTAGAGCCGAGGCTGGCTCCAATGTGTGCGGGAGCATGTGCCATAGGCTGTGCCTAGGACGTGGGTCTTAGGCAGAGAGTAGGCTAGGTCAGGTGGCCCTTGGTGCTTTCCATGTGCTGGCTACTAAGATCTGTCCTAAGCAGCTGCTAGCTGTGGTAAAGCCTGGGGCATGTACCGTGTCTGCCACATGCTGTGCCAGGATATGGAATTGAGCAAGAAAGATCTTGCCGCTGTCCTTGAAGCTGTCCTTGAAGAGCTCAGCCTATCCCCCAATGCCTTTGGCTTGGACCCAGGGGACCCATCCCTCCTCCTTGAGTCCAGAGTGGCCACTCCTCATGGACTGGAGGAGGGAAGTCTCGTCCAAAGGCTTGAGTGAGATGGCCTAAGTGGTCCCCTCACTTTTTACCCCAGGAGCCCGCAGCTCATCTTCCCTCCCAGAGCCCCAGTCTCTGGCCACATCATCTGCTGGTCCTGCAGTTTCTGTGGTCCTTGGGAAGGTGTGGAGCAAGGCAAAGGGCCGGAATCTAGAACTGGGGTCTGCTCCTGCCTGCCCCATGGACTCGAGGGCTCAGCAGCTTTTATTACTCACCACTGCCTTGCTGCATCTGGCTATGATCCTCTCACTATCCCTACACTAGCCTGGGAGAATGGTCACGAGCCCCATTGGTAGATGAGCACATCCAGGCGCAGAGAAGTAAAACCACCCGTTGAAGGCACACCTCTCCTACAGAGCCAGGATTGGAACCTACGTTTGCATGACTGTGTTTCTACAGTTCTTCCTCTAGGAAGAATGGCTGGCTCTGCATTCCAGCTAGTTGTGTAGCCCTGGACAAGCATGTGCCTTTTCCTCGCTAGACCTCTGTGTCTTCATTTATAAATTGAAAAGGTCTGAATAGAATCATCTTGAAGAGCCTGTCCCATTCTGCAATCCTGTGATATCACCCTCAGCATTGGGAAAGAGGACAGACTGGGTATTGATGGTACTCTAGCTGAGGGCAAGACAGAGACCAGCCCCCACACCCCCCAGAACCTTGGGTCATCCCAGGATATGCCAAGATGCTCTGAGGGGGGGCTCCTCTGCAGGCTACACTGGTGGAGCTGGGGTGGAGTCTGTGGGCAGCGAGTCCCTGAGTCCCCTCTGCCTGCAGGGGTGGTAGAGCAGAGGGAGGCCTGGGGCAGAGGGCGGGGCTGGCTGGGCAGGCCAGAGTCAGGCAGGCAGAGCAGAACGAGGCTCAAAGCTCCAGGGCTTTACAAATGGATTTTGCTGAAATGGAAATTTCCACCCATCCCTGAAATGAGCCTGGCAGCGAGGCCAGGTCTGTCGGGGCTGCAGCAGCTGGGGACGCCGACAGGGACAAGAGCCAAACTCTCGAAGCCCCTCCCCTCACCACCCACATCCACTTCTCTCCCCAGCTCAGGTCCTCCGGAGGACCTCATACCTTTTATACCCTTCTCACTTTCCCCCTCAACCACCTCACACCTGACACTCCCCTTTTCACCCCTGCCTTTTCACCCCTCCAGCCCCTCACGCCTCCGCCCCCCACCTCACACACCCACACACACCTGACACTCTCTCCACCTCCTGCTTTATCCTCATGCTGCCCTCTCACCCAGACCTCCGCATCCCCCCTCACACCTCAGCACTGCACCCCTCCCTGCACACACCGTCTATCACACACACCTGACACACCCCTCCCCTGTTTCCCTCCTCACGTGTCACCCCTCCCCAGCTCACCCCTACACTGTTCACACAATTTGCCCCCACTTCTCATCCCCTTATCCACCTTCTGGAACTCCCTCCTGCTCTGGACAGACACTCCCTCACCTCCCATGTCTCTCCACCAGCCACAGCCTAGGCCGGTCCCTAGCCCTCTTCTCTCCTCAGTACAGCCCTCTATCAGCAGCCGTTAGGGTCCAATATCTCCTCGTGAGGAGCTGGGCTTTCAAGTCAGACTCCTAACTCAGCCACCCCAGCTGGGTGAGCCAGGATCTTACCTCATTCTCTGAGATCCTGGTTCCTCACCCGTAAGATGGGGTTGACAACTTCCCTCACCTGTTGGGCCTGCTGTGCCCACTGAGTGTTTGCAAAGTCCTTCCCTCGTGCGCAGGAGTGGGGGACACGCCATAGGAGTGTTGATCTTGCTTGTTATTTTTGTGATTAATTGATATCTTGTGCTGGGCCCATTGCTGGATGGTGCTGGGGGGGAGGGTGTGGGTCGAGTATGTTTGAGAACTCAAGAACTGGTAAAAGTACCAGAAAGTATTGGCGAGGGGTGGGGAGGCAAGGGATCAGGGATGAGCATGATCAAGCAGACCCATGGGATGGGGGTGGGGGAATGCAGAGGAAGGGGATCAGCGCTAACTAGGATACTAGGCAGCGGCCAGCTCTAAGGATGCTGCCCGTGGGCAGGACTCCCCCTCCCTGGTCCACCCCAGACAGAGGGGACCTGAGACAGTCCGAGGGGCCTGGACATCCTTTCCTCCCCAGGCCTCTGCTGGTCACAGCCACTGGAGGAGAACTCTAATCCCTGGACAAAGAGGTGTGGAGGGTGGGGAGGGGGAGGGATGCTGCCTTCTCATCACTCGAGAAGCTCTCATAGGAATTGGAGGGGAAGATGACAGGGGACTGGCTGGGATGGAGAAGGTCCATGGAGGGGCATCACTGACTCCCTGCTGGGTGGGTGGGGAGAGTAGGGAAAATGTCAGTGGAAGGGGAAAGAGTGTAGAAGCCAAACGTGGGAGCAGGAGCGGCATGAGGTTTGACCTGCTGTGATTCCTCTGGGGGATTTCTTGTTCCAGGTGCTCAAGGCCTGCCTGGGGAGGGGGGGTCTGGCCTGGCCCCTGAGGGATCTGTGATGCCAGGAGGATTTGGGACACCCACCACCATGAGGAATGGGCACTGTCTGCTCAGTGGTGAGGCTGGGACAAGAAGCTGGGGCAGGATTGAGTGGGGAAGGCCCTGGGGCTGAACGAATGGGGATCACGGCCAGAGAGCTGGCCACGGGAGCCAGTGTGGAGTGGGAAGGTGGGTGAGAAGAGTCTGGCCAGACGTGGGGTTCCAGAAGCATGTAGGGGCATGTGTACAGGGGCTCCAACCCCCTCCCCCTGTGCAGGACCCTTGGAGCAGTCACATGCCCTCATCCCCTAATTATTTATTGCTTAGTACTCACTATGAGCTAAACAGAGCTCTGAGCTGCTCCAGGCTTCTTCCTGCCCTAGTCTCAAGGGCTGGGGACCAGGCTCAGGGCCTGGGCTGAGTCGGGCCACTGGGTGGAGAGAAACAAGTAGACGTGGGGGTGGGGGTGGGGGGCCGCAGGCGAGGAGAAGTGACCTGGAGGTGTCTGGGGCCTGGAGGTAGGAGAAAAGACAGGGAGATGGAGCTTCCCCAGAGTGGGGAGAGGGACAAGGACAAGGAGCCTGGATGCGGGGAGCTGAGGAAAGGTGGAGAGTTGTCAAGACCAGAGCGGGTGCGAGGGGCCCGGGCAGGCTGTGGCTCCAGTAGGGCAGCCGGTGTCTCCACCAGGGGGCGCTGCCTGTGAGCAAGGCGCGCGCACACGGGGCTCTGCACTTGAGGGCTTGTTCCTCTGAAACTGGGTCTGCGTTGCTGTCGTGAACGCCCAGCGCTGCGGGGGAGGGTAGGAAGCACGGGGGATTGAATTACCTTTCAAGTCTAAAGCCTAGATTCCTCCAGGCCTGGCAGGTGGGCGTGTGCACACATTCCGGAGAGCATTGTGGTGCTGGCTGTCACTCGAGATCCACAGGCTCGCTCCAGCTCCGTTCAGTGCCAGCTTCCTTTCTACGGAAGAGAGAGGGGCTGTGACCCTGGGGCCCGCAGAGTCAAGGCATGGGGAAGCAGCTGACCTGGCCCCAGGCTGCAGCCCCTCAGACAGGACTGGGAGGTCTTGGTGAGAACCCTGACTTGGCACCTGACTTAACCTCCCTGGTTTCTTCATCTGAAAAGAAGATAATAATGTTAACAGTGCCATGAGCCAGCCTATGTGCCAGGCACCGTGTTAAGCATTTTAGTTCTTCAGACCCTCACGGAGCCCTGTAAGGTAGGCACTGGGAATCTCTCCCATTTTACAGAAGAGGAAACAGAGGCTAGGAGAGGCGAAGTGACTTTCCTAAAGTCACATAGCTTGTAAGAAACAAAGCTGGGACTCTGTCTGACCACATAGCCTTACCCTGAATGATGTATGGTATCCATTTCAGGGCTGCTGTGAGGAATAAGTGATGCACATAAAGAAGTATTGTAGCCCAGTGCCTGGCACAGAGTGAGTGCTGAAGAAATAATTAATAGTAAATGTTATTGTTGTTAGTATTTATTCACCTGCACAGGTGCTCAGAGGTTTCATTTCATGCTCCTCTGGCGGCATGGGCCTCCGGAGAGGATGGAGAAGCCCTCTGTGGGGATAGGGTCTGGGAAGGCAGCTGCAGGGAGGCTGTAGGGGCAGGGGGCAGGCAGGCTGTGGTGGGAAGTGGGGGTTGGCATCAAAAAGCAGGGGAGGGCAGTGCAAGTGGAGTACAGGAAACGGAAGCGAGTGACTGTGTATTTAAGATTTTGCTCCGGTGATGGTCTCATTGGCCAGACATCTGGTTTTCACAGGCATCCCTGGGGAATGGAAGTCAGACAGCATTAGTTCAGCAGCTCTAACACCATTTATCTTGGGCTCGCTGGCATTCGATGGATCTCAGGGGTTCAGGGCACTGCCCTGCAGAACAGGGCCAGAGAGTAGCAGGTCTGGCCCTGGAGCTCCCTGGGAAGGGTGCCGGAGTCCCTTCTGGCTACTGGCCACTCCCCTCTCACCTGCTGAGAGCTATAAGCAAGGGTGGCTTGCCTCCTCCACACCCTCAACCTCCCCATCCTGACGTTCCCTCCTAGGTACGGGGTAGGAGATTATAAGGAACTGAAGAGGACATTGAGTAGACCTCCCCCATGCCTCTCCCCTCCATAGCTACCCGGAGAAGAGATCCAGTGGAGGGTAGCCCGCCTGGCAGCTGCCTGGGCACCCATCTCTAAGGGGCGCTAAAACCTCACTGGACACAATGAATCCAAGCGTATTTATGAGGAACAAGCCTGGGGTGGGGGTGGCGGTGGCAGGAACACTTTGACAAGCTGTTGGGCACTGAGGTGAGGTCCCCACAGGATGCTCAAGCTACGATTGTTCGTTAAACTCCTTTCGTAGAAGGGGGTCCTGGAGAACCAAAGGGTTTCTGTGCAGCTTGGAGGGACTGGCGAGGTTAGGGCCAAAGCTGAATTCAGATTGACAGAAGAGAGGCTAAGGCTAAGGAGGGGGCGTGAGGGGGGCTTCCTGCCCAGTCCTTGCACAGCTTCTCCTCCAAATAAATAAAATATTGAACAAATATTGAGAGAGAGTGGGTTTGAAGAGGCACCAAATTTACTAGCCTGACCTTGGCTTTCTCATTTTCTAGTCCAGTCCAGGTGCAAAAGTGCTGTAACAATGAACCCCTTCCTGTCTTGGGTCATGACTGCATCTTGTGCGTTGGTTTATTCTTTCATCCTCTCACTCTCCAGATATTTCTAAGCACCTACTGTGTGCCAGGCACTGTCCCAGGCACTGGGGCTACAGCAGCAAACTGCTTCCTCTCTTCCGCTGCTCTCCGCCCCATGAGCCATGGAAGCCGCTAGGATCCAGAACCTTTTGGGTGCCTCGGGTGGATTGTCGTGGAAGTGGGGATCAGATGAGGTCTCAGGCTTAGTCTCTGTCCCCAAGAGAACAGCATCTCTTTAGGTGACAAGGACTGGTGGGAGAGGTAGCTTCTTTGTGCCTGCCCCCAGCAGGCACTAGCTTTTCATGCCCTCAGGACTTGGTGTGAGCTTATAAATTCATGCTATGTCCAGGGTGATGTGTGTGTGTATGTGCGTGTTTCTCCCTGAGCAGAGCTCCAGGCTGGGCAACTGGAGTGGGGTGAGGGTGGCAGAGGGGAACAGCAGAGAACGCCAGGCTCCTCCCTCACCCCCTACTGTAGACCCCTCCCAGGTCTCTCTGCTGGGTCAGGCTGCCTACAGGAACTGAGCAGCTAAACAGGAGACTAAGTTGGCCCTGGTTTCTGTCAGTCACCTGAAGCGGTGGAGGTGGGGGAGTTGGCCCTGCTGGAAGGCCAAGAGGCAGGAGGGACCCCAGGCTGGAGGCTTGAAAGCCATCCTCCCTGAGCAATGTAAGACATTCTTAGAGCATTTGTTCCCCTTCCCCGCCACTACCACCAAGACCTAGCTGCCTGGGTTTCTGGGCGTTACTCCAGTACTGAAAGGGCCTGGGTCCTGACAGCCCAGTCCCCACACCTTACATGGCTTGAGGGAAGAGGGGGAGGAACCCCTGAAGTCAGGCCTTCTACTCCTGAGACTACAGTCCTGACCTGGACTCCTCCCTTGGGTCACAGACCAATAAGAATGTTCACTGAGACTTTGGGGGAAAGCAGCAGATCCCCCCAACAAACCCTGGATCCTGGGCCTGTGGCTGCCGCAGCAGAGGGAGACTGTGGGATGCAGGGGGTGTTCATGGGGAAAATTGGGGGCTGGGCCTCACGTGCCAAGAAATGGGGAGCTGTGTCTGCATAGGCGTCCCCCCCCAACACTGTCTGACAGAACTAGCTGCGTCCTTGCCGTCTCTATTTTTAGTCAGAACTGGAAGGAAGGGAAGTTCGGGGGCCAAGCCACCAGCCCCGGCTCCCGCTGGCAGCACCCACAGCACGAGGTGCGGGGGCGCCTGGGAGCCCCGAGTCCCAGCTCCTCAGGGAGGCAGGACGGTGCTCCCTCCCACCTGCGGCACAGGCTTGAGAACTGAGGGATGAGACAAGGAACGAGATCGCTCTGTGTTGGGGCTGGCAGGGGGGTTGGTGCCTCCTTTCCAGGGCTGAACACGTGGTCTGCACTAGATTTTGGGTACAGAGCGAGAAGGTGGAAAAGAAGAAAGACCCAGTTTGGTCTCCTGAAATAGGACTTAGGTCACGCTGAGGTGCTTCCTTTTGTGGGCTCTTCGAATGGAGCCCTTGCTTCCTATCTCAAAGTTTAAACATCTTGACTCTATCAGAAGCAGGTTGGGGCTGGCTCTTCCTCAGGAGCAGAACTTGTATGAGGCGTGAGTTTATAGATTTCCCCTAACCTAAGAACACAGAGGGAGAGCAGAGAGGGAGGAGCTTTTTCAGTCTCCACCTCCCCAGCAGAAAGACTCCCTGGATGAAACCCCACAGCTGCTAAGGTCATTACTTGTGCACCAGGGAAAGGCAGTTCAAGTGGCAGTAGAATGTAGTTGTTTGGATTCTGCATTTGGGCTTGAGTTTGGAACTCTGGGTTTGAGTTCTGACTCCTCCACATACTAGCTGTGTGATATTGAGGAAGTGGCTAAACCTCTCTGAATCTGTTTTCCCCTCTGTAAAGTAGGGATAATCTTAGTACCTTCCCTGTAGAAGTATCTCATATTGAGGTAATATGAGAAAATATACATGCAAGTGTTCAACAATTAATATTATTGATGAAAATGTAAAAGAAGAGCTCAAAATCTTCTCCATAATCACTGCAGATGGTGACTGCAGCCATGAAATTAAAAGACATTTGCTCCTTGGAAGAAAAGCTATGACCAACCTAGACAGCATACTAAAGGGCAGAGACATTACTTTTACCAACAAAGATCCGTCTAGTCAAAGCTATGGTTTTTCCAATGGTCATGTATGGATGTGAGAGTTGGACTATAAAGAAACCTGAGCACAGAAGAATGGATGCTTTTGAACTGTGGTGTTGGCGATGACTCTTGAGAGTCCCTTGAACTGCAAGGAGATCCAACCAGTCAATCCTAAAGGAAATCAATCCTGAATATTCATTGGAAGGACTGATACTGAAGCTGAAGCTCCAATACTTTGGCCATCTGATGTGAAGAACTGACCCACTGGAAGAGACCCTGATGCTGGGAAGGATTAAAGGCAGGAGGAGAAGGGGACGACAGAGGATGAGATGGTTGGATGGCATCATCAACTTGGTGGACATGAGTTTGAGTAAGCTCCAGGAATTGATGATGGGCAGGGAGGCCTGGCGTGCTTCAGTCCATGGGGTCACAAAGAGTCGGACATGACTGAGTGACTGAACTGAACTGAAAAAGAAGAGCCCGGTTCTGGGCCTGAACCCCGCTATGTGGCTGGTCTCAGGCCCACATTTGCAGAGATTTCCTCTCAGATTAGACTGACTTTGCTCACCCCATCACTGCCCCTTACAGCCCTAAGCCTCTCATTCCCAGGCAAAAAGCAGAAGTGTAGCCCACCCTTTAGCTGCAGAACTGGAAAAGCTGTTTCCTGCAGTCATGCTGCAGTCCCAAGGGCTCCCCGGTCCCGTCACCCCACCCTTGCCCCCAGCCCCCTCTGGCTACACACACAGAATCTGGGCGGAGGAATGGCTTAGGCACCTTGTCAAAGCTGGGGTGGTGGGGAGAAGGCTGCAGGGCATCTCAGACAAATCTATCAATGGGGAGAAAGCAGAAATGACAGTGAACACTTGCCACACAGATACATTCTGTAAGAGTTTCTGCAGGTGGTAAAAACTTTGGAGGAACAGCTGGGTGTGGAATACAGATAAGCTTCGGGGGTCTGAACCCCCTGAAAGTGTGTTCCAATATAAAACACAGAGCCTTCAGCAGATTTTCCAAAAGATCTAGGACCCCAGGTGGGTGAGGAACCACTATGGACTCTGGTCCAGAAGTCAGGAGACCTGGACATCTGTCTGCCTTTCATTCCTGGAGCAGAGACCTTCCCCCTCTATTTCCCCACCTGCTCCACAAGGGGTTAGACTAGCTGAGGTCTATCATCCAGGTGGGGGCATTCCAGGGCTCTGTGAAGTCTGGTGAGCAGTGACAGAATAACCAGAACCAGGCCTGGGAGATAGGCTCCCAGGAAAGTGGAAGGGGGCCCCTCTCCTACCCCTTCCCAGGAGCCGACTTGGTCCATCAGCCAACATGTCAGCCAGCCAGCCGACAGAAACTGAGCTGCATCCCTCCACCAACCCGGGAGGCTGTTGCCATGGCAACTTCATATTTATCCACTTTAGCTCCTAATTAAGGGGAAAAGCATATAACATATTGGATGTCAAGGAGGCTTTGTGAGCCTCAATTTAGCGGCCGTGCCTGGATGTCAAACTCAAGCGTGATTGCTGTTAATCACCTTCCAAATTACCTAGACAGGTCACAAAGGGAAAGGTCCCCAGCAGTGGGGGCAGCTGGGCCCAGGGGAGATGAGGTTTTGAGGGGGCAGAAAGGGAGATCTGTTTGGTATCATGACCTAGGGGGCTGCTGGGTGAATGCTGGCTCCATGGGTGTCCGATTATAAGCTGTCTGGGGACATGGCTAGGTCTGTTCCCACTGACCCTGAGTCAGGGGTCTCCACCCTGGAGACTCACAAATCAAGGCCCTTGGTCTGAAGAGAGGGACTGACCAGTTGATGAACCAAGAAGCATGCAAGGACCATCTGGTGGTCTCTGATGTCAGAAGGAAGATTGACAGATGACAAGGACGGGTAAGTGCAGGCTGACCTGATGTCCGGATGGATGGATGTCACATGGCAGATGGAAGGGCCGATGGGGATCTGCTTAGGAGGAACTGGCTGGGTGGCTGGACTCAGCAGTACATCTGTGATCTCCCAAGGGAATGTCTGGCCTCTCTACCCCAAGGTTAGGCATGCTCTCAGGCACTAGTTAGAGCAAGCCCGCTGTGGCACTTCTGTCCATTGGAGCTGTGGCCAGAGCCACCTTTTTGGGAGAAGCTTCAGCAGGCCCCTGGGAATGTGGGAGGCAGGGAGTGGAGATTAATAGAGCAAGGTTTGGAGTGGGGGCACCGAGGGGAGGATGTCAGCAAAGTGGTTGAGAGCATGAGTTACGGGGTCGGGCAGACCTGGAGTAGAGTCTCAGCTGGGCTGCTTACAGCTGTGTGACTGTGACCAAATCACTTAAACTCTCTACGCTTTGGTTTTCTCATCTGTCAGGTGGGGAGGCAATTCATACCTTGTAGGGCTTTGCAAGGGTTTAACAAGATGATAAATAGAAGGAACTCAGTGCCTGGCACATGGTAGACTCTCACTGGCTTTTTAAACATTATTAGCAAAAGAGACAGGCCTGGAGAAGAGGGGCAGGAACACTGTGTCCAAGGGCTGGGCCTGGAAGCAGGTGAAGGAGCCCTTCCCTTCCATCCCCTTTTGGTCAAGAAAGGGACCCTGATGAGGGTAGGGGAGAGGCTGGGGGCTGAGCAAGGGTGAGGGGACCATTGGAACCCACTGGGTCTGTGTGGGATGTTTTTCAGCCACAGAGGAGGCGACAGGTAGGCAACAGGGAAGGAGGCCCTTGTCCTCAAAGTCTTGATGTTACCTACGGGCCAGAAGGGCCCTGAGTACAGCCTGAACCTAGAGGTCATTAGAATTGCCCAGGATGTGTCTACAAGATCTGCCTGGGCTCCCCCCAGAACTCTTGGCTAAGAATCTCAGAGGTAGAGCCTGGGAAGCTGGTTTTACAACTCTCCCAGGAGAGTGTGAGGATCAGCCAGGTCTGAGACTTACTGGTCAAAACCAGAGGCCATTGTGGGTCAGAGCTGGTAAGAACTGGAAGAATGTGTGGACAAGCCCTCCCCCACCACCATCAGGGTTCTGCATAAAAATTGTGTTCAAAAAGAAAACATTCTACAGCTGTTTTGAAAAACATCTATTATGGTAATAATAATAATTACAGCAAACATTTATTGATTGTTTACTGTGAGCCAGGCACTATGCTGAGTACTTCACGTGGATTATTTCTTTTAATCTTCTCAACGGCTGTTGAGGTAGGTCATCTCATTCATACAGATGAGGACACTAAGTTTCCGAGAGGCTGTCCAAGGTCGCAGAGTTTGTTAGTGGGGGATCCAGGATTCAGTCCTGGGTGGTCTGAATCCATGCCTGGGATACCTTCTCATTCCACAGTTGAAAAACAGGAAGGCCAGAGAGGTGAAGTAACTCTCCCAAGGTCACACAGCAAATTCGAGACAGAGGAGGGATTAGAACCTAGGAGATCTTCTCTTCCTTCAGCTCTCCATCTCCACCCTTCAGATACAATCTGCAGAGAAAAGTTGAGGACAGGCTGGCCTGGAGGATGGATCTCAGCTTTGTCCCCCTCTACAGGCAGAGTCCCAGAAATAGCAGGTGGAGTGGAAGGGGGTTGGAAGGTTCCTGACTTGAAGGAGGAGACTCTCAGGACATGGTGACCACAGCCGGGGCACCCTTCCTGGTCTGGTAGGAGGAGCTGCCGTGGCCTGGTTTCTGCAGATGTGGCTGCAGGCGTCCTGCTGAATGGAAGGCTATTAAGGGAAAATGCTTTGCAAGGAGCTGAGCAGCTGGGAGGGGAGACGGTCAGAGCCCTGAATGGGGGGCTTTGTCCCCTCAGTTAACTGGCCGGCTCTGGCTCCCGGGGGCTGTGTCTGAGGGAGTGGCTAGTGGAGAGACCAAGGGGACTGGCTGTCCAGAAGTTTCCGCTCCCTCACCTGTCCTCCTGTGCCTGGTCCTTTCCCCAGCGCTGTCCCCCCTCCAGGCTGGCCTGGTGGTTCAGAACAGACTTTGGGGACTGATAGCAGGGTCACGTTCATTTTACTGAAAATCTTTGTGCCTCAGTTTCCTTGTTCATAAAATGGAACTAGCAAGAGTATCTTGTAATGTTAGGAAAATTGAGCAAGAAAATGGGGTGAACGTTTTGGTCACGCTGGCTCTTGCAGATCTGTCTAATTGATGAGCCCCTCCTCCTGATTTCTGTCCATCCCAGGTCCTCCCAGGTGTGGACGCCTCTCGTGGGTCCCACCTGACCTTCTCCTCCACCCACCAACCTGGCAGGGGCTCAGGAAGAGCTCCTGGTGGAAACAAGGCCATGTGCAGAGAGAAGGGAAAGCGTTAAGCCTTGTCCAGTCTCCAGAGGAAAAGCTTTGAAGACAGAATGCAAACTCCAGCCTGTGTGATGAGCTGTTATTGCCGACAGCTCTGTTTCCACCCTGGACACTCCTGAAGCCCTAAATCTGCCTTTTCTCTCATGCCCAGGCCTTTGCTGGGGCTGTTTCCTCTACTTGGAACTCTCTGTCTCCCCTTTCCCTGACTGCCTCCTATCTGGTCCTCCCCATCGTAATTTAGACCATCTCGCCTCCCTTCCCTTAGGCCGGGGTCCTCCTGTGTGCCCCCCATGTTTGTACTGACAAGCCCCTGCCCCTCTAAACTACAAGCTCTGTGAGGTTAATGACCTCAACATGTTTCCTTATCTCCCAAACCGTAGCACGAGGTCTGCCCAGGATAGTCAATCTACAAATATTTGTTAGATGAAGGTGTGAATGAGTGAATGAATGAATAACTTGATTCCCTGGTCCAGGCTTGGGGAGGGGGAATGGAGAATGTTTGATGAGACGAAGAGAAAGGAGAGTGGGTGCTTTAGACAGGACTGTAAACAGTATTGAACATTCTCTACCCAGGAGAAGGACTCAAGCCATCCTCCTCTCTTGGTACTTGGTCCTGAAGTTAGGCCACCAATGTCTGTAGCCATATCATCAGCAGAGGTAGTGTTTATTGAGGACCTACTATGTTTCAACTATTCTTGACACTTCACACACACACATACACACTTTTTGTTTGTTGCCTCAATGAATTTTTAAAGCAGCTCTATGAGACAGGTCCCATAAGTACCTGCATTTTACAAAACAGAAAACTGAGGTTCAGAGAAGTGAAGACACCCCACCCGAGGTCACACGGCTAGCAAATGGTGGAGCTGAAAGTGTGGTCAATGCCCAGGCACATCTGTTTGTTCCTAGAGCTGGAGCTCTTAACCACTGGGCCATCTTGTCTCTCTGCAGGATGGAGTGGAAGTCATCATCCCACCTCCCAGGAAGTGGAAGTTGCTGGGAAACAAAGCTGGAGAAAGTTCAGATCAAACATTTAGTTCATGTTTGGTGAGCAACTGCGGTACATCGGCCTCGCAGGAAGTGCAAAGTTGGCAGCCAGCCCGGCCACCAGCTCCCCATCTGAGCAGACAGACAGACAGACCCCAGGAAGAGGGGCGGGTGATGACAGCGGGCTGGGGGGGTGCCAGCCCATGTGGTGGTGATGGCTGGCATTTGTCACCGGGTGGCTTGAGGGTGGACGCTGGTGGGCCCCGGAACAGGGTACATGGAGTTGTTCTTAGAGGGGCTGTTTGGAAGGCTTTGCACATTGAAGGCTTAATCACTCAGCTTTTGCCAAGCTCAGACCGTGGCTCCTTGGCACTCAAGCCACCCGGAGGGATGTCTCTTCTGCCCATCCCCAGAGAGGAAGTTTTCCTGCTTCTTGGGGCTCCGCCGAACATCTGACTTGCTCGTTCTCTCCCAGTGGCTGCAGGATTCCAAGCTTTCAGAGTGCCTTTCTCTCATGATAGATGTGGAATGGAAATGCCATCCTTTTAGCAGAGTGCAGAGCCCCTCGGTCTGTTGGAGACCCTGGGGGCTGCCCTCCCTGATTGTGCAACTGGCTGGAAGCAGGCGACCCATTAGGCTCAGTCATCGGCTGTGTAGAAATTACCCAGTGAGGTGTGAGGAGTGGCAGTGGTGGAGCTGCTCTGCAGAGTGCCAACCTCACCATTCCTCCAGAGAAGCATGGATCCTCAGCTGGGGGTCTGTCATCCCTGCTTAAGTCCTGGTGTCATCTGCCGGTTGCCAAGAATGGAACTCGGCAGGAGGGGCCCAGGCTCTTGCACTCAGAGCTGGGACTTCGAGCTTTCTGAGAGGGGTGGCACCGCCCCAAAGTTCCCATAGCTGGGGGGCTCAGCTCTAGGCGGCAGCCTTCTAACCCACATTCAGCCTCACCCACGTACCATGGGATCAGGCCAGGGGCCAGGCACAATGCCAGCAAGAGGGACTGGCATCGGCTGTAGTTAGGAAGTCATCTTGAACTGGAGAAAGGGTCAGGTCAGGTAAGACACAAGACTGGACAGGAAGCTGGGGGTGGACTCCCATCTGAAATGGGTATTTCAGGAAGGATGCGGCTAGGGGGCAGGCATGGAGTTAAGGCAGGTTGATATGACAGATAGGTTGGGGTTGGAGTTGGAAATGGGTTGAGGATTATTATTGCTATTCAGGTAAGAATTGGGGGTAGACTTTGGCTTGATTTTGGTATTGGGGTGGGATTGGGAGTGAAGTTATAGTTGGGATGAGCTGGGGTTAGAGATGAGGTGAGGTTGTGGCTGAAGTATAGTTTTGACATTGGTGTGAGTCAGAACTGGGGTCAAAGTGAAAGGACATTTGGCTCGGAACTAGACCTGGAAGTGACTGGGAAATAGTGGGAAGCGAGTTGACTCTTCACCTGCCTGGGTGTGCACTTTCTGAGAAGATGGAAAACCCAAAGTGGGCCACTGGGACTGTCTCCAAAGATGGTTTAGTTGGTAAGTTGTGTCCAACTCTTTGTGATCCTATGGACTGTAGCCCCCCAGGCTCCTCTGTCCATGGAACTTCCCAGGCAAGGTTATTGGAGTGGGTTGCCATTTCCTTCTCCAGCGGATCTTCTCAACCCAGGAATCGAACCCACATCTCCTGTATTGCAGGCGGATTCTTTTAGGCCACTAGGGAGGCCCCATCTCAAAAGGTACCTGCCACCAACCATCTGTCTCATCCACTTACCTCCACCTTCCCCTCCTTGCCCTCATCTCCTTCAACTCCCATCTCTTGTTGTTGGCTCAGGCAAGGCTCACGTGTCACCTCCTTCCTGATCACAGCAGATGTGACCAAGGCCTGTTCAGTGTTCTCTTCCAGGCAGCTGTTTATTGCAGAAGCCTCCAATCATTCTGGGTAGGGCTCTGTCAGCTGGGTCCTCATCCTGGGGGTGAGTGGGGACATGGAGCGCTCCCGCAACACTCCTTCCTGGCCCTTGCCAGGGCCCTGACCCCTCTCCTTCTTTGTGCAGAGGCCCCGGCCCTTGCACACCCCTCTCATTTCTCAGGGTGACAACCTGACATCCTCTGGCACTCAGTGCTGGGGTCAGGCTTTTAGAGCTGTCATTGGGGAGACCGTGGCCCCTCGCTTACTGGTTCCCTTGCCCCAGTGTCCCTTCATGCAGAAACACGCATCGGGGCATGAAACAGAGGACGACTGTGGCACTGTGATGCCTTTTAAATGCAAGCAATTAGTGGCTAAATAAAATATAGAACAGGCGTCTCTGCCTGCTTCTGGCAGGGATTCACTGAACACTGCCTGGGTTAGGGACCCTGGGAATGGACTGCAGGAGCGGAAGCTTGTGGTCCCATGCACCTGATCTGGAGCCTCTTGCTGGGACATGGTTGAAGAGAACTGAGGCTCATGGACTCCTAATAACTTCTCAGCCTTGGCAGAGGGTTGGGGAGTGCAGGGAAGCTGTGCGGGTCTCTCGTGAGCTGACAGGGAGAGTCCTGCAGAAGAGAGAAAAGCAGAGGACAGTGGTTTTGGAACATGACCCACGTGGATTTGCATGCTGGGTCTGTCATTGACCAGCTGTGTGAACTTGGGCAGATTGCTCCTCCTTTCCAAGCCTCAGTTGCTTTGGTTGTAAAATGGGGATGACCATAGTCATAGCAACCTCTTAGCAATGCTGCTAGATTTATATGAGGTCCTAAGTGCTCCATGCCTCTCATTAAAAGAGCCTTCCCAGAAGGGAGTGAGGCTGAGGACAGAAAGGGGTAGAGACACTGCTGGGAGGTCTTGCATGGATGGGAGGACAGGCCATGGAAGGGAACTGGGAGCCCAGGGCAAGCCTAGCAGATCTTGCTCCAGGACCACTGATGCCCCTCTTGGGCAATCCAGAGAGAAACAGATGACTATAGTCTCTGACCACGAGAGGAAGAACTCTGACTTGGTGACTCTGGGAGGATGTCCCCCATTCAGCCCTCCTCTTCCCTACCCTCTTATTGGGATGCTGTGCATAGATAGGTCTTTCCAGGTGGCGCTAGTGGGAAAGAACCTGCCTGCCACTGCAGGAGACTTAAGAGATACTGGTTCAATCCCTAGGTGGGGAAGATCCCCTGGAGAAGGAAATAGCAACCCACTCCAGTATTCTTGCCTGGAGAATCCCTTGGACAGAGGAGCCTGGCAGGCTACAGTCCACAGGGTCGCAAAGAGTCAGACACAACTGAAGCAACTTAGCACACACGTACATAGATAATCACCTTGGGTGATTTATTCTGTGTCCTGAAGCTTCAGTTTCCCCTTTAGAACAGCTTTAACAGCACCACCTCCTGGAGCCCAGGGTGCCCTTAACAAGCACACTAGCCTTGCAGACCTCTGGCACCCACTCTCCTTCCCCCATTGGTCTCATACTGCTCCCGTACTGAGCAGGGCCTCCTAGGGGGCCTCTCAGGGGAAGGGATCCGGGACATGCAGCAGCCTGGCAGACGACAGCTGGGGGACAGAAGAGACTGGGCTAGTACCTGGGGTGGCCAGTCATTTGGCTCCTGCTCCCACGTGGACTGCCATCCTAAGCTCCAGCTCAGCCCTTTTCTTTAAATAAAAAGGATGACGTCATCCTCGTGCTTAGCTGCTGAGCTAGAGGGAGGTGATCTGAGATACGGTGGAGGGGAAGCATGAGATGCTGGGACTGGGGGTGGGGGAGGCAAGGGGCAGACGAAGAACAGGTACCAAGCCTCCCCTGGGGACACACACATTTGTGTGTGTGTCTCCCCTGGAGTCCACCCACGTATATGTGTTGGAAAACTGCAGAATCATAAAATGTTAGAGCAAAGATGGAACTTCATGGTACCGCTAGAAAAGTAGAGGCTCATGGACAATGTGGGGGAAATAGACAAATATAGACAAGACCCTTTGTGTTTCTGAGTCTCAGTTTCCTCATCTGTGAAAGGGGGAGGCCTTGCAAGCACTTTGTGTGAAAGGATGGGGAGAGGTAATGGATGAAAGTAGGGGCACAGATAAATGGTGTCTGTTGTGAATACGATTGGGCAGAAGTGATGCTGACAGCAAGAGAGCACTGGGCTGGTGTCACAGGACTCCGCCTTGACTCTTCCTAGCAGGAGTCTGGCTGGGCCTGGGCCAGTTCCAGGGTGGGAGTGCATGGTCCCTACTGTCTCCCAGGCTCACCTTTCAGCACCTCCTCTCTGGTCTTGTCGGAGGGGGCGGGGGGGGGGGGGCTGGGAACTGCCTCTGCCTTTCCCCTTTGGGGTGATGCTCTGGATCCTTCTGTGGAAGTTCTGGGTTCTGTTTTCCCTGAGCACCTGTGAGGTCTCCCCTCGGGGTTAGCTCAGGTTCCTAGCAGCTCCTTCCCGGCTGAGCTCTGACTCCTGGCTGACAGCTCCAGGTCCCTCTCAGGGTCCCTTTCCTCTCCCTCCTCTCCTCTCCCTCCCCCGCTCTCACTAGCACTTTCCTCTTGCTCATCCTGCTCCCCCTTCTCTGTGGTCCCCCCTCAGTCCCTGGCCCTATTTCTGTCTTTCCTTGGCCCATCTCTGACGTCGGAGTCTGTCCAGTCTGTAACCCTGCCCCTCATGCCCTGTCTCCTGCCCCGTCCCATCTCTGATATGAACGCTCTTGCAGTCTCTGTCTGCAATCTCTTTCTCTCTCTCTCATTGTATGTTTTCTGCTCCTTAAAAAGTAAGTCCTTGTCTTGAGCAAAACCCTGAGGGGCCGGGTCCAGGCCCGTTATCCAGAAGGAAATGGGCCCCCAGCCCTCCTCCCCCACCCTCTGTGGGGTGCAGCCCTGGCTTTCTGTACTTCCTGAGCATGGGTGTGTGTGGGCCGAGGGCAGAAGGCCCATCTTGCCTGTCATCTGGAGAGACGTGTGTGCGAAATGTTAGCTCTATGGCTCTGATTCAGCTCCCGGGCGGCTGGCTGCAGAACATGATGACGGAAGGGGGTGATGGGGACCCGGAAAAGGGAGCTGGGCTGAAGATGGGTCCCTGAGACTTCTGCAGAGGACCTGGGACCTTCTAGAGAAGACCCTGGGTGCAATAATGGAGGGCCTAGGTGGAGGTTGCAGCCCCATTGGATGCAATGATGTGGCCTAGATGGGGTAAAAATGAAGAAGGTTCAGTGCAGGGCTGGGGTGGGAGGAGGGGATGCTGGGTGTGATGAAGGAACCCCTGAGTGGGGCCTGGGTGGGGGCAGTGATGGAACATGGGAGAGAGTTCAAGAGATGGTGAATGTGGGTGGAGGGGGTACGGGGCGCGGGGGGGGGCTCAGAGGGAAGCACTAAATTAAAAAAGAGGCATGGATGTGGTGAAAGGCCATGGGGCGCCCCCTAGGGCCCTCCATCTGCTTGCCCCTCTCCTGTCTCCCCACAGGCACCTCAGGCCGGTCTCTCTCTCCCCTCACTCACTTTGCTGCTTCCAGCACTCACCTCTCAGCTCCTAGGTCTCCCCCTCACCTCTCCCCTGCAGCCCTTTCTGTTTAGGACATCTTCCCTGTAGATCCTCGAACCTCTAAGGGCTGGTGTGTGGTCCCGCAGGTGACAGACTATTTCAGGGCTGACCCTGCAGAGAGCTATCTGTCTGCCTATCTATCTAGTCCAGAAAGAAGAGTTCCAGTTCCCCCTTGCCCTGGTCTGGAGTTGCCAGCAGTTCTCACTTGAGAAGGAGCTGGTGGTGTAGCTCCTAGGCCTGGGGTCTGTGAGCCGGATGTGCTGCTGCTGAGGATCCGAGCAGGGACAGAGTCTCCAGCACAGTTTAACGAGCACTGTTGGAATCCTAATGTGTGCTCAGGGCCTGTTTGTGTCCAGGCCACAGACAGCACATAGAGTCGAGTCAAGGCCAAACTCACCTACTGCTTCCCCGCCTCCACCCCCAGGACTTCCAGCCCCTGTCTGTATCCACAGGGGCCTGGAGGGGGCCCATGACAGCCTCCAGTTTGGGCAAGAGGAGGCCAATTTCAAAATACATCGTGATAACCATAGTAATATTGGCAAAAGCCATCACTCATTTGGAACTAGTCTGTGGGGAAACTCTGTACATTTTTAATTCAAGTAAAATCCTCATAGCTATGGGGTGGACATATTTTTACCCCCACTTCCCAGAGAAAGAAACGGGTTCAGAGAGGTTAAGTTACCTGCTTGGATTTTCCTACCAGGGCCCACTTGCCTCCACAGCTTATGCTCTGAACCCCAGGAGACCCTGAGCAGCCCCCACAGATGACTTCCTGCCTCAGGAGCCTGGGAGTTGTGAGTGATGGAGGGGACCATGGATCACCAACATTCCAGGGAACCCACTCCTTTGGGGGTGCAGTTGTGGGAGGGCTCATGCCTTCTCCCTCAGGGCCTGGGAGGCCTGGGACCACCTTCCAGAGCCCAAGAAACACCTCCAGTCCTGCGTGGGCCTGAAGATCCCCCGCCTCCACTGACACCCCCGGAAAGCCGCTAATTGGTTACACTTGTAGCCAGTGGGGGTGGGGGTGACCTAAATGAGGCTACTGGCTTGGGCTATGGACAGGAGCATCGGCTGGGAGTGGGGGGCTATCCAGGGTCCACTGCTGCCTATCGGCCCTGTCTTGGGAGCAGCAGGACCCCCTACTAGGCTGTGGGGTGCAGAGAGACCCTCCCCCACGTCTCTGTGTGGGTGACTGGGCTGCTGTGTTCCTGTGGCGCCGGTGGGTGCGTGACGACGGCAGCTCCCACCCGGCAGAGCCGTGAACAGAAGGGGCGAGCTGCCGGCAGCTTTAAATAACTCCTTGCTGTATCTCGCTTGCTGAAGCCCCACCCCCCCCAAGTCTGGCTGCCCCAGGGAGGGGCTGCATGAGCCCCAGAAACGAGGCCAAGACAGAGGGACTCGCACCTCCACAGCTCAGAAACACCCTCCAGTCATGGAAACACCTGCCAAATAACACCTGTTCATCACTGTACCTGAGAGGCACAGCCCAGTGTTTTCTTGAGTAGGGGGTCCAGGAAACCTCTGAAGGGACGATGAGTCATCAGGAGACTGGCTCTGCCAGGCCTGTATCTTGGCTGCAAGGATGAAGCAGGCCGGTCCTCATTCAGGCCCTGCCTTAAGAGGGTTGCGTTAGTCCAGATGAGGGCCCAGCCACTCTGACTCAGACTAGCAGCCCACCTCCCCCTGCTCCTATGTGCAGTCAGCAGTGACCACCTTGGTCACCAGCTCACCTCCTCGCCTTGGGCTTCATCTGTCTGTGCACAGGCCTGATCCTGCAATCTTATCCCTCATCATTCTCAATCCACTGACCTCACTTCAGGCATTTGGGATTTCTTTCTGCTCCAGATCATTTGCACCTCAGGGGGCCCAGATGATTTGAAGAATAAGTTGTAGTTTATTAGGCAAGGAGTTTGACTGGTAGTAGGGCTTCCCTGGTAGCTCAACTGGTAAGGAATCCACCTGCAATGCAGGAGACCCCAGTTCGATTCCTGAGTCAGGAAGTTCCCTGGAGAAGGGGTAGGCTACCCACTCCAGTATTCTTGGGCTTCCCTGGTGGATCAGACAGCAAAGAATTTGCCTGCAGTGTGCAAGATCTAAGTTCAATCCCTGGGTTAGGGAAGATTCCCTGGAGGAGGGCATGGCAACCCACTCCAGTATTCTTGCCTGGAGAATCCCATGGACAGAGGAGCCTTGTGGGCTACAGTCCATGGGGTCACCAAGAGTCAGACATGACTGAGAGACTAAGCACACAGCAAGCACCCAGGAGCACTGTAGACTGTGGGAACAGCATGTGCAAATATCCTGTGCCCAAAGAGATGCTAGCAAATAGGAGGGACTGAAGGCAGACATAGGTGGCTATGTGATGTGAAACGAGGCAGGAGAAGTGGGCAGTGGCTCCACTGTGCAGGATGCTGCAGACCACATTATGGCTGTTTGCCTTTATCTGGGGTCCTCAGAGGGCTTTAAATCACATGATCATATTTGCATTTTGAAAAAATTACTCTGGCGGCCTATGAAATAAAGATTTGCAAGTGATGACAAAAAGATTTAGAAATCATACTAGAAGAGGGATGGCAAATTTATGCCATACTTATCACAATTCCCTGTTCTCATACCCAAAGCAGACAGTGCTAGTCAATTACAGCAGTGGTTCTCAAAGTGGTTCTCAGATAGGCAACATTAGCGTCACCAGGGAATTAGTTAGAAATGCAAATGATCAGACCTCACACCAGACCGCTAGTATCTGAGAAGAGACTCCGGGGGGTGGAAGGCAGCAATCTGTGTTTTAATAAGCCCTCCAGGTGATTCTGATGCAGGCTGAAATTTGAGAACCACTGAACTAGAACACTCTTTGATACTAAGCCCCACGCAGCATCAAAAACCTCCTCAACATTCACTCTAAGCAGTCACTAGCCACTGGTCCCAGAGCTACTCTGAGGCTAATTGCACAGGGCCCTGGGCTGTAGGCTACTCAAAGGAAGCTGCACAGACTCAGCTCTGGAACTCAAGAACCTGAGACCCCGACAAAGCAAGCCCTAAATGTAGGCCAGCAGCCAAGTGTGCCGGGAGGAGAGAACTGGACACAGAGTCCGGAGTTGTGGCCTCAAGCCCCTGCTCAGCCTCTGCTGGGTGGTGGCACAAGCAAGCCTCCCTGACTCAGGTTCCTGGCGTGCTTTAAAGGCAATGGCTCTGAGCAGCTGCCTCTTCTCCTGCAGCCTGAAGCCAGAGGGAACTGGAATTCGTGTGTGTCCCTGGGGAAAGCCCCTATAAATCTGCCTCCCCACTGGGGCCGGCAGGGAGCTGGGCGGCAGCAGAGACATCACCCAGAGCTTGTAAGAGGCAGCACATGACTCAGCCCTGGGAGGGAGGCATCCATCACCCTGGGCAGCCAGCGAGAGGAGGAACAGCGTGGGAGTGAGGGAGCAAAGAAAGGCAGAGGCAGAGCTCTTAGCCCCTTGCCAGCTCCACCACTTTCTCAGGACTAGAACCCATGAGCATACAGGGGGACTCAGCCCAGAGAGGGGGAAACCCACCCGAGAAGGAAAGAGGGTGAGATGAGGGTTGGGGGTCAAATTCTCTGCAACCCTTCAGGATACAGAAAATGTGGTCCGGAACTGCCTATAAACCTTGAGACTAATTTCAAAAATTCCTCCCTGACATGACTTATCTGGCTTCTTCTCAGCTCAAATGTCACTTCAGCAGAGAGACCTTCCCAGATCAGCCATCTGTCCCCCCCCTGTCACCTTTTCATTGTCCTCAGAGCTCCATCACTCCCTGTAATCACTGTATTCATGTGTGTCCTGGCTAATGGTCATCTTTCCACATCCTCCTAGGCTGGGAGCTGCCCAAGGGCCGGGGTCTCCCTATTTTACTCATGGTTCTCCCACTGGCTTCTAGAACAGCCCCTGGCACAGAACCACAACTTACTATGTGCTAGGAACTGTTTTACATGATTTACATATATTATTTCATCATATGCCAATCTTTGAAATAGGTAATATAATTATTTCTCATTTTTCAGATGGAAATATTATGGACAGAAAGATAAATGTCTTACTCACAGGTCACACAGCTAGGAGGTGGCAGACCCAAATCTGACTTCAGAGTTCAGAATATTTGGAACGTGGGAGCAAGCGGGTGGTTGGAAACATTGGGGGCTGGGAGGATTATTGAACCAAACTACCGATAAGAAAACATTAGCCCAGAACAAGGGGGTTCCTTCTGAAGCTGGAATTACTTAATTTAGGCTTTCTAAAGGGAAGTCCTGCTTTACACAGCTGCTGTCCAACTTCTGAAATTTGTTACCCCCAAGGGGTCTGCACAAGCCAAAAATAGAAAGGAGTTCAGAAAGGGTTGCACAAAATTAATGGATGATGGATCCCCAGTGGTAATTAAAGGAAGTGAGAGCTGCTGGGGGTTTGGGCTTAGATATTTGAGGTCAGCATCACTGCTGGGGACTGCCATGGTCTCCCCCAAATGGGTCCTGGGTGCTCCAGCAGAGAGTGGCAGACTGGGAAGCCTTGGGAAGGTATATGATCTCGACTTCCTAGCCCACTCCTGCAGGACCTGGCTGCCGGGCCAACCCCTTACCCCCTACCCCCAGACTCAGCTGAGCTCTTAGGGGCCAGGTGTCCTGGCTAGCTGAGTGGTTCACCTGCCCAGGATGGGTAATTTGCATATATTCTGGTTTTCTCAGTACCTATTTTCTTTGCTACCTTTTTTTTTAAGAAAAAGCTATTTTTGCAAGGTGTTCATTACTTCCTAATTATTCATACTCCTTCCATTTATTTGTCTTGTTAAATTCAAAACTCAAGAAACAGCTCACTTTCTTGTTTCAGATTCCTAGTGAGCTTCACGCCCAAACCCCTTCCTTCCAGTTAGCCTAGGGTGGGAGAGGCCCCCATGCCTCCCTCCTCCCTGGGCTTTGGGCCTCCCCACTCCCTAGAGACTTCCCTCCAACCAGTGCCCCCTGAAAACCCCTTTGGGAACACCACCCTCACTATTCTGCTGTCTTGGCCTCCACATCTCTCCTTCTCTCCTCCACCCACAGTATCTCCCTTCTCTGCTCTTCTCCCCTCCTCCCCTCTCCTTCCTCCCTCACTTCTCTCAGTCTGCCCAGCCTCCCTCAGCTTCCCCGCTCCTCCCCTTCCCCCTGCTCCCCTACCTGCCTTCTTAACCCTCCCTTCCCCCTGCAATACCCTCACACCCTCAGAGTCCCCAGGGTTGCTCTCCTCCCACTCCCCCTTCTCGAAATATCACCCACAAGCCCAAATTATGCTGCGTTGCCGGCTGCTCCAGCAGGTGGGTGCTGTGGTCCTTGGCTGAGAGCCAGTCGTTCATCTCCCCCAGCCCTGCATAGTACTCCTTAAATTGCTTAATCCCTGAAATATCACTTCCTCAAAGCCCAATAACAATGGCTCCTGGAGGGGTGGGGCAGAGACAGCCCCTAGGATTCCCAGTCCCTGGCCCTGAGCTGAAACCAGCAACTCTCAGCAGATCCTGCTCCAACTACTTTATGGAGGCCCTGCCAGGGGTGGTGTTCCCCTCTTACACCTCTCAGACTCCTTTGGCAGGGGTTGCTGTGGCCATCTAGGGGCATGTGGATATAGTGGGGCAGTTGATAGCTGGACCTGAGTCTCCTCTCCACAAGCAGCAGCCCGGGACCTGACTTCTGCCTGGGTCTCTTTTGGCTTCTGCTGCGGCAGCCTCCTAGCCAGTGATGGGGTCCGAATGCTCGCATAGGTACCCTGCGTGTGTGTCCACATGGCCAAACCCACACAGTAGCACACGCATCCGCCTCACACATCTCTACACACTCTGTACATTAGAGCAGGGCATCTCATCCTCAGGGGCACCAAAATCACTGGAGAAGCTTGTCAGTGTGCTAGACTCCACCTCCAGGTTTGGGATTCAGTAGGTCTGAGGTGGGGCCTGAGAATGTGCATTCAAGCAAAAGCCAGATGCTGCTGACACTGCGGGCTCTACTCTTTGAGAACTGCTGCCCTAGGACATCCACCTATCCACAGGAGGGTTTTGCAAAGTCGGTTTTGTAAGATCGCACGGGTGAGGTGGCTGGAGAGAACTGGGAGTGATGAGCTGAGTTTGGGGATTACTCAACCCAAGAACACAGATTTCCAATATCATCCTCTCTCACCGCCTCTGCCTCTTGCTGTTTCTCCATCTCTCTCTGCATTTCTGTGTATCTCTTTCTCAGTCTCTCCACCCGCCCCGCGGCCTCCTAGCCCCAGGGAGGTCCCACAGCTCCAGGTGGCTTCCCAGCAACTCTGCACACAAAAGCTCATCCATCTCCATCACCCCACGAGTGAGTGGCAGGCAGGTGAGAGAAGAAGATTACAGAAGAACAGCTAAGTTCCCTGCTAACAGGGAGCTCGCTCACCATAAGAACACAGCCAATTATTCCCTCTGTTCTGGGGGATAATCATTAATGCCACAGGAAATTCTAAACAAGCGATTAAATCATTACTGGGGAAGGTGCAGCGAGCCTGGGCCACCATTAAGCCTCCCTTGTGCTTCTGGTCTGGGGAAGTCTTACCTGGGAGGTAAGAAGCAGGGAGACAGGCATTGCCCCCACCCCTGCAGCATCACCAGCAGTCAGTGTGGCAGGGCCAGCTCCCAAACCACCTTTGCCCTCTGAGCTGCACACGCGCTACTGTCCTCAGACCCTCTCCTGACCCACCCACAGTGGAAGCTCTATTCCAGCGCTGTTCATGACCTCATGCCTTTGAAAACTTTGCCCAACTGAGGCATCTGTTCAGTCAATGGACAAATATTTACCAAGCACCTACTATGTGCCAGGCAGTATTCTAGGACCTGGGGAGATACTGGTCAACAAGACAGATGAGGTCCCTCTCCTCATGGAGCTCACAGTCGAGTGAGGCAGGCACATAATCAGAAATAGGCAAGAAAATGATCATCAATTGTGGCAAGAACTCAGGAGGAAATAAACAGGATACTGGGTGCTGTGAGTGGAGGACCTACCTGGAGGATCCTGGAGGCCACTCACACTTTGACAGGCCTCTGCCTTGGGTCGGCTGGCAGTCTGTGCCCGTCTCTGGGCCTGCAGATTATGTCTTATGTGAACATCTGCAACAACTGAGCAGCCCTCTTCCTACCCTGAGTCCCCAACATGCTATCTTTGGAACGATAATGAGTATCTATCACAGCTACTGTTTTTTAGCACTTACTATGTGCCAGGCATTGCGCTAAGCAATTTATGATCATTACATCATTTCATCCGCAGACCAGTAATAATGTTATGAAGCAGGTGTTTTTAATCCCCATTTTACAGACCAGGAAATAGAGACCTGGAACATCTGTACCCTTTGGTCAAGTCACACAGTCAGCGACTAGGTGATGAAACAGAAGTCTGACTGAGTCTTGAGTGAAGGCGTTTAACCCCCACCTCATCCTACCTCCCAGGAGAAACATGAGAGGTTTGTGTGGGCTTTGCAGGATTGATTTCAGGGCTGGGAGACTTCCCAGCCTGGGGTCCCTGTGGAGACAGAGCTACAGTGAGCTAGTCACTAGTTCCTAAAATGTGCCAAGAAGGGCTCCAAGACCAAAATGCAGCCCCAAGAGGGGAAACAGGATGGACCCCCCCCTTTACTCAGCTGCAGGATCTCTTTTGCTCAGGGACCCTAGGACAGTCCCCCTTGGCTGCCCCAGCCCAAAGGTCTCTGTAGAACCCAGAAAGACCATGGACCCTACTTCCCCGACTGCCCCCCAGGCCCTTGCAGCCTTGGGAGTCACCCCCCAACACCCCACCCATAAGTAGTCCTACCTGTCCTCCACCTCCTGCCCCTGGGGCCAGGCTGCATTCCCCAGGGACAGTGGAGCAGCCAGAGGCAGACAGGACCGGAGCCTGGGTCTGCGGTGACTAATCGGCTGGTGCTTGGGAGGCCATGGTGAATTATTCACACAGATTCTGTGAATTATTCAAGTTGTTATTATTTATTTTTCAGATGCGCCTGCGGCAGAGCCTCCAGGCCCATGTTCAAAGGATGACATAAGTCCTGACTCTTGATCGCCTGTGCCTGTGGAGAACGAGTCAGGCCTCTCTCCAGCCTCAACCAGGAGTCCCAGAGAGCAGGCTGAGGGCAGGGAGCAGCTGCCTTCAGGGCAGACTCCTGCAGAGCCCCAATCCTAATGCCAATTACAGAACTAATAGTTACCACTTACCGAGTCTCACAGTCCCAGCCCTGGGACCCCATTGCAGGCTCAAGTGAGCACAACAACCCTGGGAAGATGCTTATCAACCCCATCTAACAGATGATGGAACTGAGGCTCAGAGATATGACGTCCCTTGTCCAAGGCCACTAGCTGATAACTGGGATTCCAGTCCAGGTCTGTGTACTCTAAAGCCAGTGGCTGCCACATTGCACATGGTCTTTGGTGTCGTACTCAACTGTTTCCTACCAAAACTCTTGGCTGCTCCAAATGCACACCCACCCCCACTGCAGGCTTTAAACCATGCTGAGGGCAGGACATGCCCAGTACCTCTAATGCTCTCAGAGAAGCCGTGGTATCTCCATGGCAACAGGATCCTGAGCAGCCAGAAGTGAGCGTGGTCTACCTCTGAGGAGCAGAGCTGCCCTTTGCCTGCAAATGTTCCAGGCTCTGAGAGAGTGTGACTCAGAGTTCCCCCAGCCTCCCTGCCTCCTTCAAATAACTCTCCTGCTGTCTAACCTCCATCCCTCTGGCTGCGGCTCTGATCCCATTTGCTGAACAATCCCCTCCCCGCTTCCCCTAGTTGCCATCTGGAGGAGGCAAAGTGGACATGTGGACTCAGCCCTGGGGAGGCTCTGACGGCCCCTTGTCAAGGTGACCAGAGTCTCACAGGGACAACCTCCTGCCCTGGAAGGAAAGCTTTGTCTTCCTGCTACCCCATTCATTCATTCACTCATTCACTCATTCATTCATTCATTCGATACATACTTATGGAATGCCCACTATGTGCCAGGGACTGCTCCAGGTGCCAGGACCTAACAGGATTTTCCTGTCAGGCCTCCGTCCCCTGACCTGTCTGTCCTGACATGAAGGAAGCAGAATCTCAGGCAAAGCGGATCCAAGCCTACCTCTACCAGCCCCTCTACTCTCCAGGTGACCTTGGGCCAGCAGTTCCCCACTCTGCCTTTCTCCTTTTTAAAATAAGGGAGTGGGTCCAGAATCTTATTTCGAAGGCCTTGCCAGTCCCGCTTTTCTCAGGTGTCAGTAACTCAATAACAGAGCCATCATCAGTTCCATCCTACAGCTGTGAAAGTCAGCGGTCTGCGTGTGCTTCCTCTCAGGTAGACTTAATGACCCTCCCTCTCTTCCCAGTTCCATGCATTTTAAAGAGGAGTCTGGGGATGCCTCTGCTGCTAATGGTGAATTTCAGTTGCCAGAGAGGCTTGGGGGCTGGAGAGGAGATGAAACAAACATTTGCAGAATGCCTTTGCCTTCTTCACAAATGTTCTTTAATAATCTTTGCAGAGGTGGATACGCCTATCCCCGTTTTACAGGCAAGGAAACTGGACCTCACAGCTGCTAAGTAGCAGGGCTGGGATGTGAATTCCCACGCTGGCCCATGCTCTTGCTGCAGTACCAGGCTGTATCCCTGGCCCCAGATGAGCCCTGGGGAGAGGGTGGCTTCCTCTTCCAAAGCCTGCGTTGGAACTGGGGGAGGAGATCTTGTCACTGAAATGACTTCCAGGGAGTTGGGTACCACTGATTTCTCCCTTCTCCACCAACAGAGGAGAGGAGAAACTTGGGCTCAGTTGTGCTGAGTCATTCAGGGCCTAGGAAACCCAGGTTTATATTTACCCCAAAGCAGCCACCTCAGCAGGTTTGGAGCTATCAGTTCAGTCGCTCAGTCGTGTCTGACTCTTTGCGACCCCATGGACTGCCGCACACCAGGCTTCCTGGTCCATCAAAAACTTCCAAAGCTTGGTCAAACTCAGGTCCATCAAGTCAGTGATGTCATCCAACTATCTCATCCTCTGTCGTCTCCTTCTCTTCCTGCCTTGGGACCACAATTCCTCTTTACCTCAGAGCACGTGGACTCATTCCCTGGCCAGGCAGGCAGGTAGGGAGGGACCATGGGGCTGGAACACAGTGACTGGGGTACGCCCACCTTAAGGCCAGTCAATGACCTGGTGGGCTGGACACAGGTCTGTACCTCAGCCCAGCCTGACATCAGCCTGGGCCTTCCCTGAGTGTGCACAGACCACCAACCTCTGAATCCAGGGGCTTGTTAACACTGCCAGGCTGCATACTCCTCCAGACATCCAGAACGGGGATCCTGCTGGAGATATGTGACACCAGCTGTTAACTAAGCTTCCTCCTGAAGCTCAGAAGTGCTGGGCTGTGAAACCTGGGCTCTGGAGCAATCCTGAGTGAGTTATAATCCTGAGACTGACACTTACTAGTTAAGCAGTCTGGGGTGAGGCACACCATCTCTCTGAGCTCAGTTTCCCTATTTGTAAAATAGGAGTGATACCTATGCCTCTTCGTAGGGTTATTATGAGGATTACACTAGGTGATGTAGATAAAGTGATGAATAAAGACCAGTCAGGATGAGCTTGGCAACCCCCTGTTCTCCTCCTCCCAAGCCCCCAAGTGAGGCTGGGCCTGGGGGCTGAAATTCTGGTAGGACTGAACTTACCAGCCAGCTCTCAGCTCCTCACACCTGCAGGGTGTATAGTGGCAGTTTCTAAACAGAACTTACCCTCCAGACCACAGACACATTTTCCTGTTGGTCTCTCTTAAGGCTCCGGCAGGAAGCCTGCTCTGAAAACCTTTTTCTTGGACACACTGGGGTGGTGGGGGTCCCTGGCGTCAGAGAGAGCTGCCTTGTGGTCTTAGGGGCAAGAGATTTGGGCTGTGGTCTGGGGCCCATGGGTGACCCCAACTCCATCCTGGGAACTACCATTAGGGAGAACCTACTTCCAAGGCAGCTGATGTTTCTTACTGAACTTCCCCTCAGCCCTGGCTGAGGTTAAGTACTGCCATTCTGTTTACAGATGGCAGACCAGGGGCTTGGTCTTTGCCTAAAGCCATTGAGCTTCTTTTTTTTAATTTTATTGTTTTAATATTTTTAAACTATTATGTATTGGGGTATAGCTGATTATGTTAATCAGCTGTTAGTGTTGTGATAGTTTTAGGTAAACAGCAAGAGACCCAGCCATACATGCACATGTATCCATTCTCCCCCAAATTCCCTTTACTCAAGCTGCCACACAACATTGAGCAGAGTTCCATGTGCTATACAGTAAGTCCTTGTTGGCTATCCGTTTTAAACCTAGCAGTGTGTACACATCCATCCCAAACTCCTCAACTATCCCTTCCCCCCGTCCCTCCCCATGACAACCATATATTTGTTCTCCAAGTCTATAAGTCTTAAAGTTATTGAACTTCTAAATGGAGGACCTGGGATTTGAACTCAGGTCTGTATGATTCCATATTTTTTGTGTATACCAGTATGTGACACCACCCCTCTAAACCTCCATCATCGTGATGGTTTACTAAACACTTAATAAAGGCCATGTTCTGAGCTATGCACTCCACATATTTTGGGGTTTTTTTTTTTTAATTTTTTTGTGTTGGGGTATAGTTGATTAACTATATTGCAATAGTTTCAGGTGAACTGCGAAGGGACTCAGCCATACATACACATGTATGCATTCTTCCCCAAACTCCCTCCCATTCTAGGCTGCCACATTCCCAATGTTTTTTGTTTTGTTTTCTTTGTACTTTCACCTCTGAGATAGACTCTGTTGTTATTATTCCTATCTTATAGGGAAGGAAACAGCCACTCAGAAAGGCTGAGGATCTAAGTTAGTTGGCTTGGCTCTTTCACTGTTACACTGGGATCCTTGGATAATATCCTGCCCCATTAATCTTCGTGATTGAGCTTCACCTCTGTGGCTCCCCTCTGCCTCAATAGCTCCCATGTCCCTACCCTCCCTTCTATTGGGAGGTCTCCTTACCTCATCCTGGCCTCTATGACCCTTAGCTAGGACCTGCAGAGATGGGCCCCCACCCTCATCGCCAACACAACTAACTGCCCATCCCTGCTGCCTCCCAGCCCACAGGGAATCCCCTCTAATTGCATCTCAGGTTGGGAGGCTATTAGCCTGTGATTGCATCCCCAGTGCCTGCCTTGGCCCCTAGGTACCTGCTCTCAGCTTCCACAGGCGTCTGAGATGACGTAAATCCTCAGTCCAGTCTGAGCCTCCCCAATGCCCCCAGCACCCAGGCCTGGGGGCTCCCCCCCAGGGAGCTGGGCCCCCTCACAGTGGGGTGGCAGGAAGGGGCTCCCAGCCAGTCAAGTGTAGCACATGCACATTTGTGCAAACACCACTGGTGCTGCTGCTGCTGCGCCATCCTCAGATGGAGCCCCTTCCCACTGTGTCTCCCCACCCCCCCTTCCTGCGGGGCTGCCTCCACTTCCTCCCTGGATCCCACTGTGGGAGGGCAGGAGTCCGAGGCTTAGGACTCCTGAGTTCTCTTCCTGGATGAACCAGTCCCTCTTTGTGACCTTCAGCAAGTCTATTCCACTTTTTGGGCCTCGAAAACATGAGGTTGTCCTGGTGATCTCCAACTAGCTTCTAGCCAGAAAGATAATACCATTTTGATAATTCCTGGGGTTTTCCTTCCACTAATATTTAATGAATACTGGGCATGGTGCCAGGCATTGAGGATTCTAAGAAGGCAAGTTCCTGGCCTCACAGAGCTCACAGCCTCCAGAGTGATTAGAACCAGGATGGGGGAAGCACAGGCTGTGGTGGGGACAGAGGAGGCCAGTGGTGCCCTGGGCTACCCAAAGAGGCAACCTTTTCTAGCTTGGAGGTGGGATCTGAGAAACTATGCTCCAGGGTTTCTGATATCTAAAGAATGAAAAAGAAGAGTAGGGTGGAGGGGGCGGGCTGGACCAGCAGAGGGAACAACAATAGGAAGAGGCCTGGAGGCTTTAGGGGAAGGGTGCTAACTTAAGAGGCTAGAGTGTGGATGGAGGCCCTGTCAGCAACAGCTCTGAGGGCACTGAGGAGCTATAGAAAAATGTGGGGCAGGAGAGTAATGTGACTGCCATATGGAAGAAGGATTGGGGGCCAGAGGGGTGAGGGCGGGAAACCTTCCAGGAGGCTTCTAACCATCTGTCTTCCCTCCCGACTTGGGAACAGACTCCTCCTGTCCCCATTGGAAAGGGAGGCAAGACTTTCCTTCTTCCACTCCTCTTTTCCTAGACGCTCCCCATCTCTTCTCTTCCCTGAGACACACACACACACACACACACACACACACTCCCCATCTCCTCTCTTCCCTGACACACACACACACACACACACACACACACACACACACACACACGCCTGTTGCAGATGGGGAGATGACGCAGAGCTCTGTGCCCTAGGAAGAAGCCAGAAGGGAAGGAGTCTGCAGATTTGATGCCCAGCTGAAGCTCCAGTAGGGACAGCACGGTGTCACTCAGAGCACAGCAATGTCCCTCCCCTGAGCCCTAAGGGGTTGATCTCTGCCTGAGCCACGGAGAATGGAGCTGAGGGGAATATTTTCTCCCCTTTTCTCCTGTGTGTGTGTGTGTGTGTCTGTGGAGTGTGTGAAGCACAAGGAAAGCGCCGTCAGCCCTGCCATGGAGTCACCACAGGGAAGTGCGCTCCAGGGTCACTCAAGGCTCAAAAGGGATTTCAGAAGGATTCAGAGGTCAGGTGGCACCAGTGGTACAGAACCTGCCTGCCAACGCAGGGGACACGTGTTCCACCCCTGGGTCCGGAAGATTCCCTGGAGAAGAAAATGGCAACCCATTCCGGTATTCTTGCCTGGAGAATCCCAAGTACCATAGGCGCCTGGAGGCCTACAGCCGCCAAGGTCACAAAGAGTCGGAAACGACTGAACATGCGCACGCAGGCACGCACGCAGGCACGCACGCAATTAGGGAATTAAACTTCCCGCCATAGGCTCTGTGGAGCCGGGAATCCTGGGGCCCCAGCTGCACAGAGTGGGGGCACACTCTGGGTTCCGCTCCTCGCCGTCCCTCTAGCAACCCAGGGCTCCCTCAGGCATCTTCCCAGATAGGCACCTGGACCTCGTGAAGCCTCCACCTTAGGGCCCAGACATGTGGGGGACCGTTCTCCCCTCAGCCCGGATGGCTCTGTCGGGTGCCCCCTGTGGGTGTGAGCGCTCAAGCCAAACTCCAGGAGCCTGTCATCTCCTCCACTCTGTCTGTCAGCACCAGGCCTGGCCAGCACGGTCTCTGAAAGGCACATTTCTGCTTTTCTCCATTTCCACAGCCTTCAGCAGTCCAGACCCCAACCCTCCCCTCACCCATCTCCTCATGTCCACCCTTGCTCCTCTCCCACCTCCCTCCCACGTTGCAGCCAGACAGATGTTTCTAGAGGACAGTCGGCACACTACTCTCCTCGGTGTCCTTAAACACCGGTTCCACACCCCTGAGGATAACAACCAGACTCTCCTTTGTGGCTTCGAAGACTGGGTTTACCACTTTGCCCTTGGCTCCTGCCTACCCCCTGCCCGCCACCCCAAAGTTCTCTCCTCTCCTGCCTTCAGGAGTTCTCACCTCAGCTTCTTCAGAGGTTTCACAGACAGTTTCCATGCTCAGAGGCCCCTCTCACTCATTCTCTCCAGGCAAATCCCTCCTCATTCCTCCAGTCTCAGCTTCCGCCAGAGCCTCTGACCATCACATAGACACCTGTTTTGGGTTCCAAGGCCCCCAGAACTTCACCTGCCACAGCTCTGGATTAAAAAATGCCTGGTTAATGTACTCATGTCCCACACTTCACTGAATCGATAAGAATAATGTGTACTCCACATGGATGAAGGCAGGAGTGAGGTGAGAGATGAGGTGGTATCAGGGCGCAGGGATCAAGTGCCAAAGACAGTATGACAGACCAGGACTACGCTGGTGCCCAGTCCATTGTGCTAAGCAGTATCTCATTCTCCCAGTGACCGTGAGGAGGGGCATTATTGCATTATTGCCCTAATTTACAGAAATGAAACTAAAGTTGAGAAAGATTAATTCATCCAAGGTCAAACAGCCAGAAGGTGGTACAGGCTAGATCTTCCCAGGTGCTGAGGTGGTGGGTTTGAGGGAGTGCCCTTGTTGGGTATAAAATGCCAGTGAACTTGAAAAGGCTGTTTCAAGTTTCAAAAGATTGAAAAGCCCTCAATCCCTCCACAGTCCTAGAGAAGAGATGACCAGAGCACCCCGCTTCCCCACACCAGAAGTTCTGCTTCTCTGGCAGTGGGATGCGGAGGACCTGAACTCCTAGGGGGAAAGTGTGTCATCTCACCCTGGAACCTTCCAGGAAGTGTAAGAGAAGCAAGTCCATCAGATCCCATCCCTCACATTCATGTCTCTTTCAGAAGCAGGAGAAGTCTAGGAAGTCTAGGAAGTCTGGAATACATCCTCTCATCTTCAGGACAGAAGGTAAGGTGCTGAATTTAATAGCAAAGCGAATTTGGTTTGAGGGGAAATGAAATTTCTTTGTCAAGGTGAGTGTGTCTGGGAGAGCTGGGAATGGGGTGGAGTGGGGGAGGGGGCTGGGGGCATTTTGGGGGGGCTGCAAAAGGGGGAGTACGGATCTGGAATTATTAGAATGTTGATTATGTCCTCTTGATTGTTAATGAAATTCTTCACCTTGGATTTCTGGACCAGGGGAAAGCTCCCGGAGCTCATTTTCCCACTGATGAGAGCAAGAGAGAGGGCAGGAGGGGGCAGAGGACTCTCAGCGTAGGGAGAAATTAAATTCTGCCTAAATAAATGGGACTGGACAAGCCTGGCCACTGCCATTTGGAGGCAGAATCTGGGGCTGACCCAAGGTCCCTTTGGAAGCTCTGTGAAGACCCCTGGGTGGGGAGAGGCTCAGAGGTCTGACTCAGGCAGCAGAGTACAGTTCCAAGAATAATAACAGCTAACATTGCTGAGTGCCCTCCATGAGGCCCACACTAAGTAATGTGCCTGTATTGTTACCCTGAATCCTCCCAGCAGCCCTTGGAGGTGGGTACTATGATTGACCCCATTTTGCAGATGAGCACACTGAGGCACAGAGAGGACAAAAGCTGGTCCAAGGTCCTGTAGATGGTGCACGGAGGCACCTAGCACCTGCCCAGGCCATCTGGCACCAATGCCTGTTCTTCAAGATCTGAAGGATGCCCACCTTGACCCCTACTTCACCACCTCTCTGAGCCTCAGCTTTCCCCTCTGTAATATGGGCCAATCATAGTTGTCACCACAAAGGGCTGATGTTAGGAGTCAATGAGATAAAAAATTAAAAACGGCTAAGCCCAGAAACGGCATTCTCTTTGGAGCCTTGCTCTATGCCTCCCTAAGTGGTGAGGTGTCCCTTCTTACCATGCTGGCCGAGCACCTATGACATGGAGGCACTGGTCCAGGTGCAAGGATGTAACAGAGAACAAAAGGGACAAAAGTCCCTGCCCTTGTGGAGCATGCGTTTAGTGAGAGAAAGCAGACCCCAGAAAAGATAAATTAGTAAGTTAAAATGCTTGTTAGAAACAAGAAATACGGGACTTCTCTGGTGGTCCATTGGTTAAAAATCCACTTTGGAATACAGAGGACAAGGTTCCATCCCTGATTTGGGAACTGAGATGCCACATGCCGCTGTGTAGCAGGGAAGGAGGGTAGCTAAGCTGGAGAGAAGCCTGTGCCCCGAAAGATCCAGAGTGCAGCAACTAAGACTCTAAAATAAGCGTTTTAAAAAGAAAAGAAACATAATAGAACAAAACCAAGCAGTAAGAGGAAGGGATGGCATCCTGCTGGGGGGACTGTGATTGAAATAGGGGGGTCAGAGGAGGTCTCACTGCCTCAGCCACCGCCAAAGTGACTTGGAGCAAAGATTCAAAGGAAGTATGGGAGTGAGCAAGCACGCATCTGGGGGAACAGCATTTCAGGGAGGGGGAACAGCAACTGCAAAGTACAAAGGTTCTGGGTTGGGTCCGTACCTGGTGTGTTCTCGGAATAGCAAACAGGCCAGAGGAGCTACCTTAGCAAAGGCAGGAATGGAGGAAGTGCAGATTGCGCGGGCCTTGTTGATCTTTGTAAGGACCAGCTTTTATCTGAACGAGATGAGAATCCACCGGAGGGTTTTAGGCATGATCTGATTTATGTTTTAAAAGTATCACTCTGTCTGTGGTGCCAAGAACAGACTCTTAGGGTCAAGGGTGGGGGCAGAGAGAAACGTTAGGAGGCTATTGCAATAATCTGAGTGCGGGTGGATGGTGGCTGCGTGCAGGGAGCTGTGGAGGTGGTGATAAGAGGTTGGGTTCTGGGCATTTTGTGCCAGTAAAGCCAATAGGATGAGCTCAAGGATAAAATGTGGGAAGTGTGAGAGAAAGGGGATCACGGATGATTCCACGCGTTTGCCTTCTTCATCTGTCAGTTCCCTGAAGGCCCATCCCCTGCGTTTAAAGATCCAGTTCCATCCTCCCTGACCTCCTGCACTTCTCTAGACACCCTGAGCTCACAGGGCTTTATTCAAAGCACTGCTTCCCACCCCGGCTCCTTCCACCAATCCCCAGCTTTGCATAACAGAGCCCAGAGGACCTCAGTGCATACAACCTGACCAAGAGTATACATCTACCTCATGGCCTTCTGTGTTCTTCAGCCCCTACCTGGCTCAGGAGCTCCCATCACAACTGCTGTCTTCTCTTGCTCCCTGGAACTCACCCTACTCCCTGCCCTACCTGCTTTTCCCCCTCAACCAGGCTGCCTCCCTCACTTCCCTGAGATCTCAGTTGCAGCATCACCACCCCTAGGAAGCCTTCTCTGATCTGCCAGTCTAGCTGGAATAAACCCCCATTCTAGCCCCAAGCCTTTACCATAGGGGGAAGTTCATCTTGACTTGTGTGTTTGTTTTCTGAAAGCCTGTCTCCCCAACTGACTGTAACCTCCACAAGGGCAAGGGTCCACTTGTTTCCTCAGGGGCAGGCGATTCACCAAAAGACACATTCAGTGGGTTTGACATGGAGTCTTAGACTTCTGGTAAATTAACCTTCATTGACCCAAAGCCTCCAGCTGCTCGGTAAATGCCTGGCATATAGCAGGTACTTGACACGTATTTATTGAAGGAATGAATCAGTCTGTGAATCAAAGTTCTCTTATAAGACCTTGGACATGTGACAAATTTTCTGAGCCTCAGTTTCATCGTATATGAGGATGGGAATAAGAGTACTTACTTCCTAAAGACTTCCCTGGTGGCCCAGCAGTTAAGACACCATGCTCCCAATGCAGGGGGTCTAGGTTCCATCCCTCATCAGGGAACTAGATCCCACATGCCGCAACTAAGACTAGTGCAGCCCAAAACATTAAAAAATGAGTATCTACTTCCTGAGTTGTTGTGAGAATTGAAAAACATAAGGTGTGTGCAATGCCTCACACTAGTAGCTGTTCAATAATTGTTCCTCCTATGCGGATTCAGACAATTACCACCTGACAACTCCCCCAGTCTTCCCTCACCCACCCCATTCCTTCCTCCCTTCCCCAGCCTCCTCCCCCTCCTAAGGACTCCCGTTTGTGAAATCACCATCACCTCCAAACACCCCTCTTCTTCCCCAAGATCCCCAAATTCGACACTGGTTATGTATTGATCCTGTTTAACTTTCCCAATGGATGATAAACACAAAATTAAAATGACTTCCTGGAATATTAATGTAGTAAATGGCCCTATTAAAAGAAAGAAAATACAGCTGAGAAAATTCACTTTGATGTAGCATTTCTGCAGGAGGCTCATTTATCTGCAGCTCAGACTCTAGAAATGAGATTCTGAAGGTTTCTCTGATGTCTCTTATTTTTCCCTCACCCAGAATTTAAACAGAAAATAGAATCACAAGCTGGTGTCATAAAAACGTGGGCCTTTTCCCTTCTCAACCAAAAAGCAAATGAAAACAAGGCCAGGTAGATGTCAGTCTCTGCAAACACTGTCTTGCAGACTACAGCTGCCCTCCTCAATTTCTCCTACATCCTGCCCGCCTGGCCCTGGTCCATACCACCAGGCTAACCTCTGAGGGTCAGAGCGGGTGTTCAGAGGTCTACAGGGCTGCTGCTGAAATTAGGAAAGGTGACTCAGGGCCACAGGAGGCTGTGTCTCACTGGGGTCAATGCGCAAGTTTTGATGGACATGAAATCTTGGTTCTGTCGTTTATTAGCTATTATGTTCTTAGACAAAGTACTTCACCTTTCTGAGCCTCAACTCCCTTATCTGTAAAGTGGGGATTCTAGTGCCTAGTTCGCAGGGCAGTTATAAAGCTTTAATGAGATAAAATATCTAGCATGTGGTAGGTTGCTCAGGGTTGCTATGGTTTGTCACTATTATTACAGATAATAATCTGTGTTATTATTATATTCAGGCCCAGGCTGAGATGTCACCTCCTCCAAAAATCTTCCCCAATCCCTAGACTGAACCATTTGCCTCCTCTGGGTGGTAGTAGCCCTGAGCTTCTCCCATCCCCATGCTGGTTCCTCCCCTGCCTCTCACAGCAGCCTGTGACACCATGAGGGCTGGCTGGGTCCTGCTCATGACTGCATCCTGGGGGAACGTGGCAGAACTTGAACATCTTGGAGTCAGAGCCAACACACAGGAGGGTGATGTCCGTATACCCTCTTCACGTGGTCTGCAGAGCTGTGCCATGGCACTGGTGCTTCCACGCAGCCACAGGAACTCAATGCCCATCGTGGAGATGGTTGTCCACGCAGACATCCTTGTCTGCATCTTCCCCAGGTCTCATGTGCACTCTCTGGAGCCCATTCCTTCCTCCCTGGCTTCAGGGAGGTGCTCAGACCAAGGTCCTCTGGAATTAACTCTCCCTCCCCCTCTTCTCTCTTCTTTCCTCTGTCTCCCTGCTTCCCCCTCTCCGCAGCAACTTCTGCTGAGATCCCAGATCTCCCTCACCTGGATCTGGCCCTATGGGCAGATGGAAGAGGCTGTCTATCCTCTGCCTAGGCTGAGCCTCCCTGAGTGTCCCTACATAAGCCTAGGTTAGGCCCTCAACATCCCCGGCTGGGCAAAGCCATGTCCCTGCCACCTTAAATCCAGGTTCTTTTGGTCCTTCCCCAGTGGCACAGGCGCTCAGGGCCCCTGTGTTGGGTCCAGGGGAGTATCTCCACTCCTGCCAGGCATCCAGAGCCCTTTCTGCTCTTTTTTTTAAATTAAAAATTTACTAGAGTATAGTTGATTTACAATGTTTTGTTAGTTTTAGGTGTACACCAAAGTGATTCAGTTATACATATATTCATTCTTTTTTCAGATTCTTTACTCATATAGGTTATTACAGAATACTGTGTAGAGTTACCTGTACTATACAGTAGGTCCTTACTGGTTATCTACTTTATATATAGTAGTGAATGAAGTGAGTTAAAGTCACTCAGTTGTATCCGACTCTTTGCAACTCCATGGACTGTAAACAGTCCATGGAATTCTCTAGGTCAAAATACCTGAGTGGGTAGCTGTTCACTTCTCCAGGGGATCTTCCTGATCCAGGAATCAAACCGGGGTCTCCTGCTTTGCAGGCAGATTCTTTACCAACTGAGCTACCAGGGAAGTGTTTATGTTAATCCCAAGATCCTAATTTATCCCTTCCTACTACCTTTCTCTTTTGGTAACAATAAGTTTGTTTTTAAAATCTGTGAGTCTGTTTCTGTTTTGTAAATAAGTTTATTCGTATCATTTTTAAAATTAGATTCCACATATAAGTGATATCATAATGATATTTATTTTTGTCTGATTTACTTCAGTTAGTATGATAATCTCTAGGTCCATCCATGTTGCTAAAAATGATATTATTTTGTTCTTTTTATGGCTGAGTAATATTCCATTGTATATATATACCACATCTTTATCCATTCCTCTACTGATGGACATTTAGGCTGCTTCCATATCTTTGCTATTGTAAATAGTGCTTCAGTGGACATTGGGGTGCATGTATGTTTTCAAATTACCGTTTTCTCTGGATATATGTTCAGGAGTGGGATTGCTGGATCATATGGTAGATCTATTTTTAATTTTTTAAGGAACCTTCATGCTGTTCTCCATAGTGGCTGTACCAATTGACATTACTACCAACAAAGAGGAGGGTTCCCTTTTCTCCACACCCTCTCCAGCATTTATTGCTTGTAGACTTTTTGATGATGATCTTTCTGACCAGTGTGAGGTGATACCTTATTGTGGCTTAGATTTGCATTTCTCTGATAACTAGTGAAGTTAAGCATCTTTTCATGTGCTTTTTGGCCATCTGTATGTCTTCTTTGGATAAATGTCTATTTAGATCTTCTGTTCATTTTTTGAGGTTTTTTTTTTTTTTTTTTTTTACATAGAGCTGCATGAGCTCTTTGTATATTTTTGAGATACCTATCTGCTCTCGAACCATTAACATTCTAACATTCTAGACATAGCTCCAGTCCCTCTCTCTCTGATACGCACATACAAACACACAAACACATCCATTTGTGTGTCACACAACCAGCACTCTGATACTCAGTCATACAATCACTGTTGTCACAGGCACAGGGCTCAAAAAGAAGAGGAGCCACTGTGGACAAGGGGTGGAGGCGGGGGTCTGTGGAAGATCAGCTTGCCTGCTGGGGACACTGTCCTCTGGAGACCCCTCCCCAGCCAGCCCATGGCCCCCTAGCAGGAAAATGAGAAGCTGGAGCAGAGGGGTTAATTTGGGGAAAAGCAGCAGCTGCTTGAAACAGTGAGGGCGGGCCCCAGGGCAAGAGCTGTTCCTGCTGAGATAATGATTGTAAGGGATGCTGGGGTAGGGGCCACCCACACACCCCCCCAAGCCAGCACACTCCCAACCGCCTTCACGCTCAGGCAAGTTATCAGTTTGGGCATGTACTTGTGTGTGTGCATGCACACACACACACGTAACAGAAAGAAGCATTCTAACCATCTGGGTGTCAGACACAGTCCCTTACACACAATTATATGAGCACTGCCCTTGCTCTCTGTGTTTGAGTATAAACCTATTTGGAGACACAAGCTGCAGGCTGCCCTGGCCCTCAGAAGCCAGTGACACACACAGATGCATACACGGACACATACACCCCACGGCTTTCCAGTCTGTGTGTCAGGGTCTGACAGCGTGCCAAAGTGACTCCATCACTTTTCAAGGTCAGAGAATGGCTTCTTGTAAGAATGAGCAGAGAGTTAGGGACCAGCGTGGTGAGGGCTCTCTGTCGTAGCTCAAAGGACTGGCCAGGACAGCCTCTACATCTCCTTGAGCCTTCTTACTCCTAAAGGCTGAACCTCCCATAACATCAAACAATAAAGCCCAGCCAGATCCCATATTACATATGATTTGTGTATAACCATATGAGTTGAGCAGCTTTGCAGTTGGCGTAATGTTCCATTTTGGAGACTTATATTAAGCATTCATTACTTGTGATTTCTTCTGTTCATATATGAGGTCATTGACATTTTTCAGCAGAACCTTCAAAAGTCTTTGGGCCTTTGGGTCTTGGCCTTTGGTGCATGATTGGAAACAGAGCTCTCTGGGAAGGGATAGTGGGCCTGGTGTAGGGGGCAAATTACCACTGGGTCTAGCCCCTGTTCAGTGACAGTAGGCATGGACAAGCTAGGGACCCATGGACAGGAGACCCTCTGGGGTCAGGGCCCAATTTGATCTCACCAGTTACTATCTCTTAGAGCCAAGAAAAGGGCTGAGTGAGGACTGTGGGCCCAGAACTGCCACACTGAAACCCAGACCAAGCCTGGACAGCTCCGTGAATGCAGACACCAACCCAAACGAACATTTAGATACAGGTCCCAACAGTGCTTGGACAGATGCACACCCTCACCAACTGGAGACATGCCCCAACAGATGTTCATTACCCCAGCACCTAGGCACACACCTGGACAGACACGGGCTTCCCAGTGGACTGGCCCATAGACTGACTCTGGTAGATCCCCACCCGCCAAAATACAAAGACCCTCCTGGAGTGGCACAGAGGTTCTCCTGGGCAGAGTCATCTGTGGACACCCCAACATGGTACTCAAGTCCACACAGCAAGACATACTCAGGCACATAACTACAGATACCCACATCTGACCATCTTCCCTCCCCCTTCCTCTCACACCCACCCTCTCACACTTGCTCCCTGTCCCGTCATGGAGAAACAGAGCATCCCAGCCCCACAGAGCCCAAGGGGCCTGATTAACAGGAAATTCTACGAATGCCAATTAGAGCAAAGTTTACTGAACAAATTGTTTGCAGTTGTGCCCCGGAACCATCATGAATTTTAATCTTGCATTGATTTGCAGTGATGGGAGGTTTGCAGATGCCAGGGCCCTCTGTGCCTCCTGCTCCTCCCTCCACCCCATGTGGGAGGAGTCATCACTCAGACTCAGGAGCCCTGGGGGCAGTCATCAGTCTCTGGGGGTCCAAAGACATCAGCCTGGGGCCAGCAACCCCAGCCCAGATTGGAGAGGCCAAAGATACCTAGAAGATGGGCAAGAGTTTTAGAGATGCACAGGGTATACCCATATGATGTAAATAAAAGGACCGTAAGTTTTAAGGACCCCAGTAATCTGGGAAGGAACTGGTGGTCTTGGAGCTTCTGAGGCTGAATACAGAGGCAAGGACATAGATAGGGATATAGACACAATTGTGGCTGAGATATAGAGATGGGAGCAGATGTTGTAATAGTTCCAATACCACCTCAACTAACATGTGTCCAGTATGTATACAACCTCAGCCCAAATGCCCTCTTTCAAAATAAATTTGACCTTGACCTCTTCTCCTTTCCACCAAATCTTTTCCCAAACCATTGCATGGTTTCCCATTGCTTTAAAGAAAAATCCTTGCCTGATCTGCACCACTCACCTCCCTATCTCACACTTGTCTCTCTTCTCCAGCCACTATCAGCCCCCTTGAAGGAGCTGTGTTTCCTTCTAGTCACAGGGCGTTCTCTCCCTTTATCTGGAGGAGTTTACCTAATTAACAGCTATTCATCCTTCAGGTCTCTAGAGTCCCTGGTGGCTCAGTTGATAAAGAATCTGCTTGCAATGCAGGAGCCCTGGGTTCAATCCCTGGGTTGGAAGATCCCTGGAGAAGGGAATGGCAACCCCCCCAATATTCTTGCCTGGAGAATTCCAGAGGAGTCTAGCAAGCTACAGTTCATGGGATCACAAAGAGGCGGACACGACTGAGCAACTAACCCACACTCCTCAAGGAATCTTCTTTGACCCTCTACCTGGGTCAAGCCTCCTGTCATTAAATGCTTTCATAGCCCTTTCGTCATTAGAGTACAAGCTCCAGGAGGGTAGGAAATGTATCTGTATTTGCTCACTCCTGTATCCCCTGTACTTAGTTCAGGGCCTGCCATATAGTTAGCTTCTGCCAAAAATAATTATGTGTTACAAACCACTCCAAAAGTTTACAACAAGGAGTTTTTCCTGCAGGCTGACTGGGTTTTGGTGGATCTGGGCTGGGCCCAGTTGAGCTTGGTTCCAAACCATGGATTGGGTGCGGGTCTGCTCCACGAGTCTCTCATCCATTTTGGACCAGCTGCCACTTGAGGCATCATCTTCTGCGAAAGGCAGGAATACAAGAGAGTATGCCTAACCACGTCCTCTTGGCCAGAGCAGGTCCTGAGGTCTTGGAGGGGGTGTGCATATATGGTCAAGGGAGTGAAAAACTGGGACCAATGGAAACTACCACTTGCTTCACAAATAAAGTTGAGTACTAACTCTGTGCTAGGCATTGTGTTGAGCACTTTATATACATTGATTTGTTTAATTCTTGAATCAACTTCATAAGTATTATTAACCCCATTAAAAAAATTTAACTGAAAAGAGGAAAAACCTGCACAAAGTAAACAATTCAAACAGCACCAATTATATTCAATGAAAAGTAACTCTTCTTTCTACTTCCACCCCAGCCCCATTCCCCACAGGACTGTTCTGTGGGCTTTCTGATACAGTATCTGTGTATCCAAGCACACACACACATGCATGAGAGATCCCTGTTTAAAAATTCAGCTTGGTGCATATTGTATTAAAACTGTTCTGCATCATGGGTTTCTTCTGTTCTGCATTTTTGTTTTCAACAAATAGTCTTGGAACTCCTTCCTTATCAAGATTCTTGATCTGATCTACATTACTGTTTACTTGTCTCCATCTCGCAGATGAGGAAACTGAGGCTTAAGTTAAGTTAAACTTGTCCAAGGCATTATAGCTCAAAAGAGCAGGACCGGGAATGAAATTTAAGTCTGCCTGACTTCAGAGCCTGTGCTCATAGCTGCTCTGTTCTACTATGTCAGTAGCAGTACCCATGGCATCCCGAGCATGGCCAGGGTAGACCAAGAAGAATCTCTGGTCTCCAGCTAGGGGCACTCTCAGAGAAGGATGGCAGTGGGGACCCTCATGGTGCTCGGCCCGCCAGTCAGCCAAGGAACCCACCAGCACTGGATCCAAAGAGTTGGGCCCTTGGCCCCAGCCTTCACCCTCAGACAACCCATCCTGCTTGCCATCCCAGCCTTAGCTGTAGGCACTGGGTCAATCCTCATCTTCCCGCCCATTGCACCAACAAGAGGCAAATGCCTACAACAGGGAAATAGGGGCCCTGGGTCCGTTCTTAGCTCTGTCTCTAACTTTACTTCTTTGGGCAAGCCCCTTCCCCATCTCTGAAAGGGGAGAATAGTTCCCCCCTCTCCTTTCAGAGGGAAGCAGGGAGACTCTGCTGAAAACCTGGAGTGAATGCAGCTCTGATTGGAGGAATGTGGGGTGTGGGTGCTATTGCCTGGGCTCTGATCCCTATGCCTGGACTGGGTTCACTCACGACCCAGCCTTTCCACAGAGGGGGCCCCTGTGCTATAGGAGATTGAACAGATCAGAGGCTTGAATCCTGCCTCTGCCACTTATTGACTCTGGGGCCTTGGGTTCTACTAATAATAGTTATAATATATTGAACTCTTGGGAATTCCAGTGATTAGAGCTCTCCATTCTCACTGCTCTAAGGCCTGGGGTTCAATTCTTGGTCAGAAAACTAAGATCCCACAAGTCATATGGCTTGGCCAGGAGTGGGATATATATATATATATATATATATATATATATATATATATATGACTCTTATTATGTTCCAAATGTGGGCAAATCTGCCTCATTTAACTCTCCTGAGAATCCTATGAAGTAAATACCATCCTGATCTACACACACAATAAATGAGGCTCAAAGAAATATAAAGGTCTTTCACAAGGTCAGGAAGTAGAAAAGCCAAATATTTCGCTTTTCTGAATCATGGTTTCCTCTTCTGTAAAGTGGATACAGTAGTATCCCTCTCTCATGGTTGTAGATTAAGAAAATAAATGTGAGCCAACTAAATTGGCTTCTCTGCAGACATGCAGTAGGTTCTCAGTAAATATGAATTTCCTTCCCCATCCTCTTGGAGCTGGAGACTGGATTGGAAGAGTACTTTAGAATCTCCTGAGATGCTTTAAAAATGACAGGTCCTAGGTCCTACCCTCAGAAACCCTGATGTAAGTGTAAGTTAGGCAGGATTCCCTGGTTGACTGGTGGGTCCAGCCCATGAGGATCCCCATCTTTCTCCGAGATCACCCCCCAGCTGGAGACCAGCGTGCAGCCTGGGATTCCTAAGACTCCCAAGGTGGTTCTAATGCTCAGCCAGCGTTGAGAACAGTCGTATTCTAGACCCTAAGTGGATAGAGGGGGACATCGTGGGAAGCCCCCTGACCTATTAGCTCCTGAAACAGCCTGCTCCCTGTTCTTACTACTACTGCTCTCCTCCTCCTCCCTAATCCACTCGTCACTCTACTGCCAGAGAGATGATTAAAAACTTAAATTAGATCGCTCTCCTTCAGTGACTTCCCACTCCGCTTAAATATGAAAAAAAGAACCCCCCTACCTTCCAAGACCTGACCTTGTAGACCTGGTTCCCACTGTCCCCTCTGCCCTCACTGCCCAGTCTGTTCCTGGCCATTCCCACTTGCCTTTAGGTCTTACATTACCCGGTAGTTCCACAGAGAGGTTTCACCTGGCCATCCTTCTAGAGTTGGCCCCCTTAGTTTTGCTCTCAATGGAAGGCACGGGTCACTTTTAAAATCATTTCTTTATTTATGTGTTTAAAGCCTGTCTCCCTCAGTAGACTCTTTAAGTTCCGTGAGGACGGGGTCCATGTCTGTTTTTATTTGTTTTTCTCTAGTGCCTTACATGGGCTTCCTTGATGGCTCAGACGGTTAAGAATCCGCCTGCAATGCAGGAGTCCTGAGTTCAACCCCTGGGTTGGGAAGATCCCCTGGAGGCGGTATGGCAACCCACTCCAGTACTCTTGCCTGGAGAATCCCCATGGACAGAGGAGCCTGGCAGGCTACAGTCCATGGGGTCGCCAAGAGTCGGACATGACTGAGCAATTAAGCACACACACAGTGTCTTACATAGGGTCTGGCACAGAGTTGGTGCTTAATAAATATTCATTGGAGAGACGCGATGGATGGATGTACCAGCTCCATAGCACCTTGGAGGGCTTGGTATTTTGGAATTTCTTAATTTTTTAATAACTATGTATATATAACTCCCATCTAGTGAGTACCTGTGGGGCTTCCCAGGTGGCTCAAAGATAAAGAATCTACCTGCCAATGCAGGAGATGCAGGAGGTGCAGATTCTATCCCTGGATCAGGAAGATCCCCTGGAGAAGGAAATGGCAATCCACTCCAGTATTCTTGCCTGGAAAACCCCATTGACAAGAGGAGCCTGGTGGGCTACTGTCCATGGGGTCGCAAAGAGTCGGACACAACTGAGCGACTGAGCATGCACTGTGAGTGCCTACTGTGTCTCACTGGATAGGAAGACTGTGGGGAAAGCTACAGGGCCTCCCCATCTTGTGTTCTCTCTTCACCCTGCAAAGCTTCTGTGCTGCCCCTCCAGCTCACTGTCCTACTTATACTATCCCTTGTCCCTGCCTTTCAGACTCTGGTCTGCAGCATCACTTCCACCTCCAGTGTCCTCCTTTGGGCTCTTCAGCAGGGGACTGCCCCCCCCCCCCCACCTACCCATAGTCACAGCAGAAGAGTCCCAGGACTTCTTTAAAGACTGGGTGCGTTAAGTATCCTTGTCAGAGCCCTGGTGGAGACTCAGGGCAAGGTGCCGGCTAGAGGAGCAGGAGGGGATGCAGCCAGCCAGCACTTCGAGCATCAGGTAAGGTGCAGCAAGGGAAGATCAGAGCAGCGAAGGGGATTAGAATGAAAGCCACAGTCTGGTGGGTCTGAGGTGGGGATGGAAAGAAGAGCAAAACCATCATACTGTGTCCTTAGACCCTGCTTCATCTTTCCCACCCAAATCTCCAGCTTGCCAACTGCCCCTGAGTCCTGCCCAGATTGCCTGGTATTTGAGAGAAGCTGGGCCGTTAGAAGAAGCTCGAAGGAAGGGTAGCCGTATAAAGGGTTCTAAGCACCCAGTTTCAAAGAGTGGGGGGGGGGGGCTTCCCTACCCCAACAGCAATTCTACAACACCAGCTCGAGATCCTGTAATTCAATTCAATTCTGACACTATCAGGAAATACCATCAGATTCCACAGGCCAAGGACTCAGTCCTGCAAGACTGATATCCCTACCCCCACTTCAGCCACCAATTGAAAGTCAAGGTTGTCACCTGGTCTACAGATGAAAGGTTCCAGTGACCGCCTCCTCCAGTTCAATTACTTTGCTAGAGCAGCTCACAAAATTCAGAGAAACATTTTATTTGCTAGATTACTTTTTTTTTTTTGGCCACATTGCATGGCTTATGGGATCTCAGTTCCCCAACCAGGGATTGAACCCAGGCCACAGCAATGAAAGCTCAGGGTCCTCACCTCTAGACCACTAGGGAACTCCCTAGATCACCACTTTTTAAATAAAATGCTCAGTAACAGCCAGGTGAAGAGATGTACAGAGTAATGTATGGGGAGGAAGTGTGTAGTTCCAATGCTCTTTGCAAGCAAGCCACTTTCCCCAAATCTCCCCATGTTCCCCAACCTGGAAAACTCTCTGAACCTTTCCTTTGGGTTTATGTGGAGGCTTCATTACATAGGCATGATTGATTAAATCATTGGTTGTTGGTGATTGAACTCAATTTCCAGCCTTTCCTCCCTGGAAGTTACAGGGTATGGGGAGTATTAAGAGGAGTATTAAAAATTCCAAACTTCTAATCACATGATTAGGTCTCCTGGCAACCAGCCCCATCTTTAGGTGACCAAGGGCTTTTCCAAAAGCCACCTCTTCAACGTAACAAAAATATGTTTATGACTGCCACCAAGGATTTTATGAGCTCTTTGCCAGAAACAGGACAAAGACCAAATATATATTTCTTATTGTAAATCACACTATCACACCAAGTCACCAGCGTCTGCATTGCCTCCTCCTTATCTTCACCATCTTCATGACTGACAGTGCCAGGCACTTTACACACATCCTCTCAGTGTGGCAGTTACGTAATTTGCCCAAGGTCACTGTGCTGTCTGATCTCAGAACCCAGCTCTTAACCACAATACTTTGCTTGGTTATAGCCTAGAACTATCACCAATTCCTAATCCCAAAAGAACAGCCTCCACTAAGGTGGGGTCTGCATGCCTTCTTCTCAAGATAATGGCAGAACAACTGAGCCCTCCCGTCATTTTGATAGTAGATTTCCCTTCCCACTTAGTGAAGGTGCTGTAGTTACTGGGACCACCTTTGGCAAGAAGAAATCTAAAGGAAGACAGAATCATAAGATGTCAGTCTGGCAAAGACCTGATGGCACACCTCTCAGGTCCCAAGTGAAAAATAAAGAAAAAGGTCCACAGAGGCTTCCCACAGCCATTGGAAAGCAGCCATCTAAATTTGCAACTCGGTTTTTCTTGATATTTTTGCCCATGTTCTCATGCCGGAGCTGGGTCTTTTGCAACCGGCCTACTTGCTGCTTTGTTAGATTTCCATTTTGAATTTCAGCTCTCTTATCCGCAAGCCCCTGGGAGCCTCCTGCTTCCTCTCATTTCTTGTGTTTTAAAAAAAACTCTCCTTGCCTGAGCTCCCTCCCATTGGATTTTGTCCTTTGCAGCTGGGTCTGTCTCCCTCCCTCTCTTCCTTCTTCTCTTCCTTCTCCCACCCAGACATCTTCCTCTTTCTCATTCAGCAGGGGGAGCAGGACCATCGAAGGCCCCCCCACCCCACCCCCGGCTCCAAGTGCCCCCAACCCAGCAGTGGCCACATGCCCACCTTCCCTGGTCTCAGGGGTGAGGGATGTGGGGGTTCTCTGGCTGTACTGCAGTGCCTCTAGCTGCAGCCTCCCCCACTCTCTCAGGGTTGCTAGAAGATTATTAGATAATTTTCAAATTTGTAAAGCGCCTTAAGCTCCTCGGAGGAAAGGTGGTATATGAGTGTAATAACAATAACAATCCTATCTGTCAGAGCCATTGAGAAAATGAATCTTGTTATCCTCAGGAACCAGCGGTAGGAACCTCAGCAAGAAACAAGAAAATAAAGCGTGGAGTGAGGTCTCCTGACCAATCAGAGGAGGGGAAAGTGCCACCCAGGGACTGGGAGACCCTCCCCTCCTCCCCATAGCTCAGTGCTGATGGGAAGGGGCTCTCAGAAAGTTACCCAAATTGCCTCTGATGCTTCACCAATTAAAATAACTTTAGGACAAGTTGAAATCAACTTAAGGAGCAAAGCATTCTGATTTCTGAAACTCTCTGAAGACAGCAGGGAAGACAAGTGTCTGAGCAGGTTGTCACTCACTCAGGAGTAATGATGGGAAAATCCATCCCAGTAACGTGATTGAGTTTGGTGAATTAGTGAGGATGTTTACACTGCATGCTGGAAGCCAGAGTGGGGCTGGCTGGGCGGTTGGGTTTTTGACGTGTGTGTCAGCTTCACTCCTAATGAGGTTCTCGGACTCATCACTCGTCCTGGCTGGACTCACTGTCGCTGACTTCAAGTCAGTCTATCTCACTTTTTAAGCAAGTGACTGGAGGCTGGATGGGCTCTGGAGTCAGATGGAACTGGGTTTAACTTCTGGCTCTGACACTACCAGCCCTGTGACCTTGGGCAGAGCTCTGCACTGCTCTGAGCCTCAGTTTTCCCATAAATCTGTAAAAATCTGCATGCTGATAGCACCAATTCATGGTGCTGTTGAAAAGGGAAATGAGATGAGCTACCTTTTTAGTTTTTTATTCATGTCACCAAGCCCAGCATGGTCATAGAGAGAAAAGACAGTTGGTTTCTGTCCCCTCTTCTGGAATATTCATTCCTCTCAGAACCAAGAAGAGACAAGGAAGATAGTCCATTTTGGCACACATAAGTCCTTATGCTGCATTTTGATGGCTGTGTAGTCTCAACCAAGTCACTTAACCTCTCTGAGCCTTGGTTTTCTCATCTATAAAATAGGGACAACAATACAACCTCTCTGTGGGTTTCTGAACAGCCTTTCTAAAAGTTCTGAGCAGATACTTGTCAGTTTGCCAGTGGAGTCGAAGTCTAGGAAGGGAGGACGAGAACAGGTTGCCTTTCCCAATCACCATGGCTACCTGATGGAGGAAGGGGAGGCAGAGGACCACTAGGGTATATTGTGAACCTCAAGTAGGGAGCCGTAGGTAGAAGGGGCCCCTGGAATTCAAAGGCCAGGCTTGCTGGGAACTCACCAGAAGAAATTACACGGGGCTACAGCATGAAAGACTGAAGTCAGATTACAAACAGACTTCCAGACAATAGGGCAACAACAAGCTTACTCTTTCCTGGGGTCTTTGACTGTGCCTGAACAAAATCTTCCCCCGAGAGAGAAGGGGGAGGAACGCGTTTCTGGAAGGAATGCAGAAGGATGGACAGGGCAACCCTGAAGATGCTCCCCCACAGCCGGAGAAGGAGGTCATGGTGGTCCAGCAGGCTGCCCCCGGGCCTCTTTGAGCTGCATCGTCTGGAGGCCGGCCTTGTCAGAACCTCCCATGACCTTGAAGGGAAGCCGCTGGGCCTTCTCCAGAGCTAGGGCCGTGTCCTCACAGACACAGCCCAGGTCAGCGCCAGGCCACAGCTCTATTATTTAAGGGTTTCATAAAAGAGTGAACCTCCGGGCCTGGAAGAATGGCCGGGATCCTGACTCTTCCTGCACAGGAAATGTAGCAGCTGTGCCCAGGCCCTGACTCGGCTGCTGAGGACTGAAAGCCCCTGCAGAAGTTTCCCAGCCCCAGGGCCCCCCGCTGTGGCCGGGCTGGTGACACCTGGGCCCAGACTGGGAATGTCTTTTTCCAGCCTGAGCTGAGACCCACCCACCACCAGGCCCACGGCTTGTGGACTCTGCAGTGATTTTATTGTAATTTCCTCGTTGTCGCAGTTAATAGCATTAGTTTGTTAATTACTGTATATTTTAAAAGTAAGAGGAAAGGGAATTCCCACTGGAGACTTGTTCTTGGCTGAAACGCTATGATGTGAGGGAAGGGAGAATGTGCACGGGGTAATGAGCTTGCTCGGCTGCTTTCTGCTCCTCTTGATAGGGCCTGGGGCCAGAGATGGGGCTGCCTGGCCAAGGCAAGGCCTTCCCTCCTCTGCGGCACCACCTCTCAGCCTCCAACCTCCGACTGCGCCCCCTTCCCCCCAGACCTACACTCTGATCAGAGTGAGGCACCAGGCCCAAGGGGGAGGGGTGGCTACTGCCCCGAGGGCCCTGGGGCTGAGGGAGCTGGACCAGAGTGGACAAAGTCACCAAGGAGACTGCAGGTGACAGGGGCAATTGATTGAGTAGGATGAAGATTAAATGAAAATAGAGCTGGAATTTGGGGACTGGCTCTCATGTTTAAATTCAGAAAGAGGCCAGTCCTAGAGGGAGAATGGAGGTGAAGATAGCACAGATCTAGGAAGAGGCAGGGTTGCTCACAGAAACCTGGCTGAACGGGCAAGCGGGGCCTGACACTCGGTCCCCACTGTGCTGGCTGAGCCGGAGACCTGGTGGGGCTGCATCAGCTCAGAGGAAGGGGTTCGGTGTGTGCTAGCCGGGGCCCTGAGTGTTCAGGCTTCTCCCGTTTTTCCACCTGGAGTCATTATCAAGGACTGAAACGGGGACCAGCCACAGGAACCCAGGAGGAGTTGGCAAGGATGAAGAGCAGATAAGGAGAGAGAAGAGGAGAGAGGGAGGGAGATGTAAAGACAGAGAAGGATGGGGGCTGAGCAAGAACTTCATACCATCTAGAGGAACTGATTAAAATCCTGGAAGAAAATGTGATGGGAAGACTTTCTATCTTCCTATTGAGACATTTAACCTAAAAGAAATGAGTTAAATAATTTATACAGAGAACGAGTGAAATTTGCTTTGATCAAATTAAAAAATATGACTCTGGAAATAAAGTGTCCGCCACGTCCCTTCCAGGCAGCAGAAAGAGCTGCCGAGAAACAAAATGACAAAGACATAAAAATAACTAACCCTAACCCGGCGAATATTAGTGCCATATTTTTTGGGAGATTACATGGCATCACTGTGGGCCACGCAGAGAAATCCTCTCTAAGCACCAACAGGAGAGGTTTTGCTCATTGAGGAAGCCCCATAAAAACCAGAAAATAGATAAAATTTTCCTTTGCAAAAGCCAGCCGACTTCACTCAGGGGTTGGCCCAGAAACCACAAGGGATCAAGTTAAATTTCCCATTCGTGCCTTTCAGAAAAAGAAGAAAGTTGCTCACCTCCCCTCTTCAACTCTGTGTTTCTTGAAGCTGACCCCCTGTTCCTCTCCTGTTTACCCTTCACATAACACTCACACTCTAAAGAAGCATCCCATTTAAACTCCAAGACTCCTGAGCAAGGGGTAAGCATGGTTCCCTTTAAACTTAACCTGCCTGAGCCTCAGTTTACCACTCTTTAAAATGGGCCTATAGCCCCTGCACAAAGTTGCAATGGGGATTAAAGGAGATGGTAGAGCCTGGCCTGTGGGGGCAGTCAGTAAGTGCAAGGGATTATCTCTTCCTCTTTGACCTGATAAAATGTCCAGTAAGTGCAGAGCTCCCCACTTGATCTACACCTCCAAATGGACAGCCCACACCAGACGTGGTTAGTCCAATTCTGGAGAGTTTAGCCTCAGGGACATCAGTCTGTCTGTCTTTGGGGGACCAAGGGGCCAAGAAGACACTTAGTTCCAATATCTGGAGAGATCTGAGGTTAGCCCTCTAAGGCTGCAGTTTCCTGCTGAATTTAAATGCTTTGGACAGTATCAGGTTCAGATTCCGACTTCACCACTTGCTTAGCTGCATGACTATAGCCATGTTAACCTAATCCCTCTATTTGGCTTTTTTTATCTGTGAAATGGAAATAATTTTAAAATGGATCTCATAGGATTGAATGAGATAAGGGGTATAAAAGGCATGCTTAGCATGTAGTAAAAGTTCAATATATATTATTTTTCACAGTGACCTTCGGAGAGACATTCAAGGTCAGAGTGAATTTTCTTCCCAAGCCTTCAGTTATGGTTTCTGATCCCCAGATGGGAGGGGCTGAGACGCTGGCCTGTTCTGTCCTCTCCATAGGAAGGGCTGGGGTCCGCTTTAGGACCACCTTGAAAGTCTCAGACCCACCCTGATGGCACAGAGCAGGGGAACCAGGATGAAGAGGGAACTCACCCCACTGACACAGGAAGCCTGGAGGACTGTTTGGCTGTGAGACTGGAGGTGTCAGGGGGCTGGAATGGCAGCCTTCATGTTCCCAAAGGTCTGTCACTTGCCAGAGGGGGTCTGACAGTGAATATAGGCTCTTACTGAAGCGTTCTTGAATAATAGGAGTTTTGCAGCAATAAGAGTTTGCCTCCTCCTGAGGTAGTGATTTCCTGGTCCCTGGAGTAGGGAGTGGAAACAGAGGCACCTGTGGAGGCAACCTGGCCTCAGGAGCAGGGAAGAGCATTTATTCTCTCTGTGCCAGTCATTTCTGTATCTACTTGGGGGTAGCATAGAGGGGCAGTGAGCATCCCCCAGGACAGCCCTGAACAGTCCCTGTGTAGCTCTCAGAGCGTCTCAAGCAGGTTCAAGGTCAGAAACCACCAACCTGTGGGGTCTTGGGGTTTTTTGTACTCCTTCTTTTCCTTCTCTTAGGGAGATCTCTTCCCTTTTCCCACCCCAACCCGCAGAGAACCTCTGAGAAAAGCAAAGACCATATGGGAATAGAGTCTGTACATATTGTGGGGCTGTTGGTTGAATGGTGTGAAGGTAAAGGAGGGAGAAGCAGGTGATGTAGGGGTGTGTGCGTGTGTGAGGGAGAGAGGGAGAAGGAGGGATGGGAGAAGAGGAAGAAGCAGAGAAAACAGAAATCTACAAAGAGAGGGAGACGATAGGAAAGAACAGATACAGAAAAAGAAATACTGAGAGGGAGGAACAGAAATGAGAGAGAGAAGATTCAGAGCAAGAGGCAAGTCCGAGAGTGGAAGCAGCCCCATGCCCGAAGCTGTGCTCACATCTCTGGTCCATGACGTGAAGCAGAGTGGGGTTGGGGGTGGGCCTGGGGAACACGCATGTGTGCACACAGGCCAGGCCACAGAGCCACCATGTCAGGGCAAGCATGTCAGCCCCGGGACGGGGATGAGCCGGCTTTTATCTCCTCCGGCTGCGCAGGATTTACAAGCTTTTGAAATGCAGGATTAATAAGAAGAGGCCGGTGTTTTAATCTATAATGGAACAGAAAGTATCATTATTGTTAAATAATGCACAGCCTGTCGTTTATTAAGAATTAATGGTTTATCGAGTGCTCAGGTTGCTGCAGCCTCCTCTGCCCTCCCAGGCCCGGGCTCCTAGCCACTGGCCTGGCCATGCAACTGTGCCCCCCAGAGCCCAGCTGGCTGCGGGCAGGCTGGAGGGGCCACAGCCCATCAGTGCAAGGCCGCCAAGGCTCTGTGCTCTTGTGCCCAGGCTTCTCTGAGGCCTTCTGGACTCAGCTACGGGTGGGATCAAGGCTTTAAAGTCAGGGAGACATGATGGGGAGGAAGTCCCCTCGTGTCTTCATCCTAGATCCACTTACTTCTTCTGGGGAGACAAAAACATGTCCTCATCACGTGAGGCTTCCCCCATCCATCCTCTTTTTCTAGGCCTGTGACATTCAATTTCCACCTCTCACATGGAGTCCTCTGAAAGTGGTGATGATACAGACACTAGAGATGCAGGAAGTCCCTTCCCGCCTTCACCCCTTTGGAACCTGGAGGAAGGGATCACATGATCACCAGGAGAAACAGGCACCTGCAGAGGCAACCTGGCCCCAGGAGCAGGGAAGCGCATTTACTCCCTCTATGCCAGTCATTTCTGTGTCTGCCTCATCCTCCTCAGAGGTGTCATTTCTCCTTTTTATAGATGGGAAAACTGAGGTTTGGGGGAGTGAAGTCATCTGTCCAAGGCCATGTCACATATTCTATTTTATTGCAAAGCCATTTCCACTCTAGACCTGGAATGTCAGTACTGAGCTCCCCTCTCATTTGAAAATGGGAGACCTCGGGACAGCACTGCAAGAACTGCTATAGGGTCTGTCACAGGGAGAGAGTTGTGACTGTAGTGATGCCCCAAGCAACAACACAGCCCTCAGGAAAAGTGACTCATGGAGCCAGTGAGTGGCTGAGGCAGGATTGGCAACCCAGGAGCTTGATGCCCAACTCAGCATCACAGCTGGACTCCCTCCTTGAGCCCCTGTGACACAGACTCCCTGTCTTTCCCTGCTACCAATCTGTGTGGATTGGGCCTCTGGTCAGAGGTGCCCATGTCCAGACACAGAAACTGACCTTGTGTCCACCACATCTGAGGCTGGGATCAGAGCTGTGTGACCTGGGGCAAGTTAGTCAGCTTCTCTGAACCTCTGTCAAATGGTAATAGCACCTGCCTCAAAGGATTATTGAAAGTACTAAATGAGAAGTACTCAGTGTTGATATGGGTAGTAAGAGAAGCATTGGTGTTACTGTCATTAATTCCAGTACAGGCATGCTCCCAGCATCCAAAGCCCACCAGTTTCCACTTCATTCATTCAGACCACAAACATGTTTTGAGCACCAACTATGTAACAAGCATATACTCACTTAGCACCTACTCTGGCTAGGCTGTGTGCCAGGGATAAGTGGTGAACAAGCCAGAAACTATGCCTAGACCCAGACATTCCCCATCTCACCCTTCATTGCCTGTTCCATCTCCTCGCACTTCATTCTTTTCCATCTCACTCAATCCCAGCTACCACTCCAATCTTTCATCGCTACCTGCTACCTTCAACCCCATCCCCTTTCTACCTGGCACCCTCTAACTCTCCCTCTATCTTCATCCTGGCCTCACCTCTGTCCCCAATATTTGCCATCCTCCACCCTCCATTTCCTCCCTTCAGCTCATTCCTTCTTCCCCTTAGCCTCATCCCCAGCTACTTCCTCATCCTCTTCTTCATCTTTTCCTCCATCCACAACCTCAACTCCCCTCCCATCTCACCTTCATCTCACCCCAATCTCCTTCCTGATTCCCATTCTAGTCTTTCACTGCCATCTCTCTCCTTTCCCAGCCCCAGCCCCAGGACTCCTTGTTCAGGGTCCGTGGTCCTGATGGGGGAGGAGACACTGCCTCCAAAGGCCACTGCAGGAAGATGCACTCCAGGGGCTGAACCCCCAGTTTCCCCAGGGCTAGGACAGCCCCAGAACGTGCTGTGGGTCGAGTCCCCTCAATCAGCTGGAGTGGGAAGGGCACTGACTGGGCAGCAAGCCATGTCCTCACTCCCCACCCCCACCCTTCCCTCTCTCCTCTGGGCGGGCCACCATGCTGGGACCTCGGCCCACAGCCCGGCTCCTCACGCGGCTCCTGTTTTATTAACCTGCCTGTCGCTGCTCTCGCCACTGAATAGGGCCTATGGGGGGGGGGAGGGAACTGGCAAGGGGGGCCTTAGGCTTTGCTGGGGATCACCATGGAAACAGCAGCCTCGGCCAATCAGAGGGCCAGCAGCACCAAGTGCAGCAGGCAGCTTGGTCTCAGAAGCCTCGTGCAGCCTGCAGGCTGACTCCTGCCTGACAGGCCCTCGCAGCCCCAGCAGAGGGAGAGAAGGAAAAAAGGGGGGCACAACCCTGGGGGAAGAGGCATAGGCTGAGGAGTGGTGGGAGTATGAGGCCAGAGGATGCTGAGGGCCCGATTAGAAGAGGAGAGATGGGGAGGGGATTGGAGCCTCCTGGGTAGGGGTTTGGAGGAGGAACCTCAGAGACCTGGGGCAGAGGCTGAGTTTCTCCCCAGCTGCAGTCTTGGTCTCAGCCCAGTTTCTCAGCCTCGGCGGAACTGACATTTGGGACCATGTACATCTTTATTGTGGGGGACGCGGTTCTGAGCATTCTAGGATATTTAGCTGCATCCTTGGCTTCTGCCCACTAGAAGTGAGTAGCTTCCTCTCACCATCCAATCCTAACAACCGAAAATGCCTCCAGATGCTGCCCAGTGTCTCTTGGTTGGGGCGGGGGGGCAGCGGGGGGTACATAATCCCCCTTGGTTAAGAATCACTGGCTTAAGCCCTCACAGGATAGTAGTCATCATTTGTGCAACTTGCTCCCTCTGAGCTTACTTCCCAGAGGGAAAGCAGGAAGGAGGAGGAAGAGGAAAATAGTGGGGATGAGAGAAAGGAAGAGGAGGAAGGAGCCTGGGGCAGGGTTCCTGGTGGGTGGGAGAGCCTTGGGGAAATAGGGATGTAGGAGAGAGTGCCGCCTCGCCTCAGGCTGCCAATTTACATTACAGGGATTAAAAAATAAATAAAGTAAGAGCTCTAAATGTCTTTCCTTGTTGAAGTTCCTTCTGCTGAGTACACCCTCTCTGTCCTTCACAAGCCAGGAATCCTATCCTTCCTTCAGGCTCATAATTGGTACTACATCCAGGAAGCCCTCCCTGATTCTCTCAGCAGATTAATTTTTCTTTTCTCTGACACCCCTTACCATGTTGCTTCTTTCTCCACATAACTGCTCACATGGTTCATCCTAATAACAACAGTTACCTTTGTGGGAGGTTTCCTGTGTGCCAGACGCTGTACTCAAGGATTAAACACATGTTCTCCCCACAGCTCCACGGGCTGGCTACTATTAACATCACCATTTTACAGACGAGGAAACAGGCTTAAGTAAAATAACTTGCCTAAGGTCACCCAATTAGTAGAAGCACAGTGAGGACTCAAACCCAGGTATTCACAACTCCAGGGCTGGCAGTACCTGCCGCTGGAGGCTGTGCAAGCGTCCATCTCCCTGTTACATTTGGACTCACTTGCGATGCCCAGCGCAGGGCTGGTGAGTGATGGGTGCTTGAGAGCTGTTTGGATTGGTTGGCGGTCTCTGGAAAGGTCTGAGTAGGCAGCTGGGCATCAAGCCTGAGGAGGCTGTTGGAACTGGCTGTGGCAGGGTGCTGGGTGCCTCCTGAAGGCCCTCAGGTCTTGCAGTGGCCTAAATTCGCTGGGTCAACCCCAAGCAAGGCAAGTGTTCTGGGGCCACATCCCAGCCACTCTGCTTCACTGGACTGCCTGAGGTCTCAGAACTGACCCATCCCGCAATTCCTAGGGATGCTGCACCATGGCCCCCCCTAGTGGCCAGAGGGTCATGGTGGCAGGTGGTGGGAGTGAGTGTGCAGTCCGAGTGCTTATGCACAGTCCAGGCTTCTCTCTGAGCCCCATTCCCAGGCTCCAAGGTCACCCTTGGGGTGAGACAGAGGCCTCGGATGACCATATGCTTGTGGAACCTGACCCCTGACTCCAGCATGTAGGACAAAGCAAAGCCCCATTCCCCACAGAGAAAGAGCCCCTGCCCCATTTGAAGCAAAGGGGGTAGTATTGGCAGAGGACTTCCATCTCAGCCTCTCCCACAGTGTAGATTCCACCCCCGTGCCTGCCTTACACTCAGCAAGAGAGGGTTTGAGGCAGAGAGGTGTCTGCCAGGAAGCATCGCGTGATGCTGCTTCCCTCTCAGGTTAGGGTTTTGATCTGGAATCCAGGAGCTGGAGTCCCAGGGGGCTCACATCAGAACTACTCCCCTACCCCAGACATGCATCCGCCATCCTCCTCCCCCAGGAACCTGCAACACTGGCACCTCAGCTTTGAAGGCAGGGCTTCTGACAGGCTGCTGTTGCCATGGCAACCCCATCTCAGGCTGCCCTACCCAGTGTTTCTCTCCACCCACCTCCCTCCACCCTGAACCCACATCACCTTCATTCACATAGTGAGAATGGCTTAACATCAGCAGAGTGGACGCCCCTGCCTCCCCCACTCCTCTCTCTCCTCTCATTCAGCCGAGATCCATGAGCCAGGGAGAGAAACAACTGAATGAGTGGGAGTTGGGGTGGGAGCGAGGCTGGACTAGTGTGGGTGGAAGGGTAGGATAGGAATGGGAAGGAGCCATAGCTCAGCCTCCACCCCCAGCCTTTGGGCCCCCAAGGCTTGGGCCTTGGCTCTTCCTGTTCCCAGCTCTGTCTCAGTTCATGGACCTATGTCTGTCTCAATTCTGGCTCTGTGACGATACAGGGGATCCAGGGCCCAGACAGGCTGTGTGATGGCCCCAGAGCAACACAGGGCCAGGTCTCAGCCTCCAGGCTCAGGTTTTCTCTCCAGGACCAACCAAACTGTAGCTCAGAGGCCAGATGCAATGGCTCAGCCCTGGAACTCAGCCCAGGAGCACCAAGGCTGCTCCTGACCTGGCGCCTCTTCCTGTGTAAGACATTGCTAGCAGGATTGTGGAGGGGTGGAGGGATTCCAGTTTACAGCGGGATTAGAGGAAGGGCTAGATGGGAGCCTCAGACCCCAGCCCTGGTTAAACAATGTGACTCTTTGGTTTCTGAGTGTTGGCAGGTGCTACTGGAAAGTCAGGCCAGGCCAGCTCAGAGCAGGCATCAGTCCCATCCCTGCAGGAGGCCTTGAGCATGGTCAGCAACTCAGCCTCAGAATCAGCCAGCCTGGGTTTGAATTATAATGCCCTTATTTATTCACTGTGTGATACTTACCTTTTCTGAGCCTTGATTTCCTTATCTAAAAAAGAGATAGTAATTATATACAGGCGCAGTCATCCCTCGGTATCCATGGAAGATTGGTTCCAGGAGCCCCTGCAAATACCAAAATCTGAGGATGCTCAAGTCCCTTATATAAAATGGCATGGTACAGTGAATACAGCCAGCTTTCCATATCCATGGATATAAAACCCATGGTAGGGAAGGTTGTACAAGGCTAACATCTATGAACTCTACATCCCTTTCAGACACCGTACTTTAGGTGCATTATCTCATTTAATTCTCATAAAAGCCCAGTGATATAGATATCATTATTGTTATGTGTCCTTTATAGAGGAGAAACTGAGGCTCAGGGAGGTTAAGGTGAATCAGCTGGCAGGAGAGCAGGGCTTTATATCCAGGCAGCATGAGATAATGTATGCAATCAATGGGGAGTCTTTTTTTTTTTTTTTTTAGAGAGAGTCTTATTTGTAAGAGTCTGTGACTGAAAATGGGGCTGTGCCTCTTGCTTCCATTATTCTGAGGCTGCACAACCTTCTCCAGCAACCAAGATGGCATACTGCTGGAAGAGTCTCAGGCGGGAGCGGGGCGGGTGCGGGGTGGGGTGGGGGGGTGTCATGGAGGGGCCTAAGCTTGGGAGGTTGGGGATGAGATGGGTATAGGAAGGGAGACTATCTCTGGTCCAAGGAATGTCTGAACTGGCAGAACTGTGAGACCATCTCTAGGTCAACCCCTCAACCGAGAAAACAGCAAGCATGTGAAATCTCAAGGAGGAAGTGACTTGTCCAAGATCACCTGGTAAATGGATAGCTCTACTTCCTTCCTCGGGGCTTCCCTGCTGGCTCAGTGGTAAAGAATCTGCCTGCCAATGCAGGAGATGTGGGTTTGATCCCTGGGTTGGAAAGATGCACTAGAGAAGGAAGTGGCAACCTACTCCAGTGTTCTTGCCTGGGAAATCCCATGGATAGAGGAGCTTGATGGGCTACAGTCCACTGGCTGTTGCAAAAGAGTCAGACAGGACTTAGCAGCTAAATAACAACAAACTTCCCCGACTCAATCCTTTGTCACCTTTGGTCAACACATTAAGGTCAAGGTCAGTAACCTCGGAGGCTTAGGGTCTCTTGGGAAGGGTCAGGAGGAGTGGAAGTGAGCAATTCTTTCTCCTTGGGGTACTACCTTGGAACTCAAAAGACACCCAGCCAGATTTGCAGCTTCCCTGCATTCCACCTACCCCTAGCTCCTCTAGCTTCCATCGTTCCCTGAAAGGGTCCCCCACTCCCGAGCAGCCCGCCCCTCTAAAAACCTCCAAACACTGGGGCTTAACCATCCCCCCACACCTCCCACCTTGAGTGAATGTGCTGAACAAACAGCATTGTTCCCCATACAATGGATACAAAGAACTTGGGAATTCACAGAATGGTCCTGAATTTCAGCTTCCTTCCCCTCCAAGCCCCAGAGAGATCTATTGTCTGTAAACTCCACTTAAAATATGCACCGTTGCTCCAGCTGGGGATCCACTTAAGACGTTCGGAAGAAAAAAAAAAAAAAGACGTTCGGAAGAGCCTCCCCCATTCCCACCCCCTTCCCCAGCCCTTTCAGAGCCAGCCGGGGAGGATGGGAAGAACAGCCACGGAGAAGGAAGCTGGAAATGACCCAGCCCCCACAGTATTCCTGAGCGCCTGGGGCCCCCATTTTACAGCTGAAAGGACTGATTAGCAGTGTGGTTGAGGGACCTGGTTCCCTGGTAGACCCCAATCAGAGTACTTTGTCTTCAGGGGAGACTTAGGGCCCCCCTCTCTCTTCCTGTCTGCTTACAACAACAAACCTCCAAGGACAGGGAGCTCACTAGCGTATAAGACACCTGTTTCACTCCTGAAATTTCTCATTATTATAAGACCTTCCTTAGAAGGAGCTTCACTTACCTCCTGGTAACAGCCCAGTCCTCCATGTCCTGGCTCCCATATTAATGTGGTCTTCCTCTGGTGTGTGACAGGACTCCTAGGATTTGAAAGCTGCCATTGCAGCCCCCTAAAGTTTTCTTTCTCCTGAGCACTTTTCCCCCACGCCCCATTAGCCCATAGTTTTTAGTCCCTCCCCCATCCGATTCCCCTCTTGTCTATGCTCATCCTTTTCCCCTCGTCTACGTGTCACTGAGGACTTATACTGGTGGGGCCCAGAGCTGACCCCAGAAACCATAAGTATTTATTCAACAAGTATTTAGTAAGTGCCTGCCAGGTACCAAGCATTGTGCTAACAGCTGGGGAGACAGACAAGATCTCAACTCTCCTGAGGTTTGTAATAGTGGTGGGGAACTCAGATACTAACATCAGATAAGCGCAAGAATTAACGCATAATTACTAAGTAAGATAAGGGATCTGACTAAAGGAACTTGATAATGTGAAAACATCTAAAAAAGGAACCTGATTAATTGTGGAAGGGTGGACCACCATAGGCTTCCTGGCATCCAAAGGAAATAGGCTTTAACTAGAGAAAGAGGGTCGGAGAAGGCAATGGCACCCCACTCCAGTACTCTTGCCTGGAAAATCCCATGGACGGAGGAGCCTGGTAGGCTGCAGTCCATGGGGTCGCTAAGAGTAGGACACGACTGGGCGACTTCACTTTCACTTTTCACTTTTATGCATTGGAGAAGGAAATGGCAACCTACTCCAGTGTTCTTGCCTGGAGGATCCCAGGGATGGGGTCGCACAGAGTCGGACACGAAAGTGACTTAGCAGTAGTAGTAGAGCAAGAGGGTAAGGAAGAGCATTCAAAGTGGTGGGCACAGATTGTGCAAAGGACCTGTGGCAAGAAGCTTGTCTTATTCAAGGAACTGAAGAAGCTGGTGGGATTGGAGACCTATTGAGGGTGAGGATAGGAGGTGTGTGTGGCGGGGAGGGGGTACAGGCCTCATTGAGGAGTTGAAGTTGATTCTGAGAGCATCGGAAAGGTATGTGCACATGTAATAAGGGCTGATTGAAATTTGCCTCAAAAAGACATAAATACTTAGAGTGGCTGCTCCCAAAGCAGTTCTTCGGTGCTTTTGCACTTATGCTCTTTTCCCAGATTTTTCTGAGGCTTAAGAACTTGCCCAACCCACCCAGCCTAAAGAAGCCCCCACCACATGCCCTGTCACTTTCTATCCCTTGTCTTATTCTTTTATAGCACTTTCACAATCTGAAATTAAATTATCTCCTTCTGTGTTTCCTCTTGCTCTCTTCTTTCTCTAGAAAGTAAACTCTGTATGGGCAGGAATTCTGTCTGTCTTGTCATTGCTGCATTATAGCCTCTGACCCTGCTAGCACATAGTAAGCCCTCAGTAGATAAGCAGTGAACAAATAAATGAATTACTGAATGTATTTCAAGATAAAAGGACCAGTGTTTACCTGCATGTGTGCACGCTAAGTTGCTTCAGTCATGACTCTTTGTGACCCTACGGACTGGAACCTGCCAGGCTCCTCTGTCCATTGGATTCTCAGACAAAATTACTAGAGTGGATTGCCATGCCCTCCTCCAGGGGATTTTCCTGACTCAGGGATCAAACCCCACGCCCGCCCCACCCCCCACCCCGTCTCTTGTGTCTGCTGCATTACAGGCAGATTCTTTACCCCTGAGCCACCGGGGAAGCCCATTGTTTATCCACAGAGACATATGTATGTAAATGTATAGGTATTTATGAGCAAGTGCATATGGACTTGCGTGAACCACCTCTCAAGGGGCCTCTTAGACAATCCAGAGTCACGGCCTGAACAGTTCATTGTTCTGTTTCAGCTGATCAGTACCCACCCCTCTGACTGGATGACAACGTGTACAAGCATACATGTCTCAGATCAGCTAGTTAATCAAAGATGAGGGTGGAATTTTAAGTACCCTATGGAAGGGCCTGGAAAGAGATTGATCCATGTGGCTTGGAAGTGGTAGAGCTCCTCACGGGCTCCATCTCTTCCCACCCCACCTCACCTCCTCCTGGGGTCCCAGCCCACCTCCATTGTTCCGTGTGTGTTGTTCTACTGGCTGGGGGCTAGGGCTGGAGGTGAGGGGGTGAGGGGGTGAGGTGTGGGGGGGGGGAGTCTAAACCAGGTGTTTTGTGGTCCTAACAGAAGACTTAGAATTTAGTGAGATTTACATGATTTGGGAATTGGACTCATTGGACAACTTCTTAAGCAAGCATTTACTGACTTCCTGAGTATCCACTAAGTGCACAGTATGGCTAGGGATTGCCACATGCATCCATAAAGCTGATTCAGGGCAGATTGTGAAAAACTACTTAGGTGGAAACCTTAGGATTCGAAGTTCTGTGCTCCCAGAGTACTCATGGCCTGGGGGTGGGGTTAGAGGGGCAGGCACAATTAATTCCTGGTTGGGGAGTTCTGGAATAGCTTATTGGAGTATTACTTAAAATAATGACCGCATAGAGTAAGTACTTGCTACATATTAGGCTCTTTTTACATGGATTTTCCCACTTATTCTTCACTGTAAGCCCCTCTGTGTGTGTGTGTGTGTGTTTGCACTTTTGATTGCAGATGGAGAGACTAAGGCTCAGGGTTATCCACCTTTTGAACAGCTGTTAATGGCTGGGTGGATTTTCAAGCTCAGGAAGAGGGTCCACAGCTCCTGCTCTGAGCCATAATGGTGGACTTAGCTATGCCTAAAGCAAAGGTAGGACATGGGTGGGCAGATAGAAGTCCATTCTAGGAAGAGGATGCAGCTTGAACAAAAGCTGGTCTACAGTGCTGCCAGATTTGTCTATTTATTTAAATCTCTGGTAGCCTAAGATCCTAGGAGATAGAAAAAATAGCTATTCTGACTTTTTCCTCTCCCTGGCCTTTAGCAAACTAGCTCTGAAATGGATTCTTATCCTAAGGTGTGCTTTTCTCTAGTCCCCAAACAGAATTTTATGCAAGAGTGGACCCAGAGACTGGGGGACAGTGCTTCTGGTGAATTGATCTCCCTACTCTGGCTAGGGATGGGGGCCACTTGGGGACACTCTCTGGGCCAAGCTGGTCCTCTGCCCATCTGCATCCCTGTCTCCTGACTCATTTCGTTCCAACCAATAGACTTGTAGCATGCAAATGTAATGAATAGGCAAAGAAATGATAGGCTCATTTTCCCCTGATGTAATAATGCCACTATTCAAGTAACTCCTATGTACCCTACCCCCACCTCAATTCAGGGCATTTGATCATGTTTCTGGCAAGAATCCCCCACTCCTCTATTTCCCCTTTTCCCATTCTGAGTTAGCAAATCACTTTAAAATGCCCGACTCATCTCCCAAGGGATGGGATGTGTGGAAGACCAGGAAGCCAGCACCCTTAGGCTCAAACCACTGTGGTCCTCCTGGGAGGCCCTGTATGCCTTTGCTGGCTGTGAGTAGCATCAAATCCAGGATAACAGAGCCCATTTACTAAGAGATTTTGTGAGAATCCATGTCCAAAGGCTTCCTGAAACCAAACCCCAGCATATCGGCTGTTCCTTTCAGCCCCTAATTTAGTAATTCTATTGAGAAAAAGAGATTGTGGGTTTTTTTATTTGGTGTGATTTATTCTTTATCATATAAATAATAATAATTTACACAAAGCTCTTCCCCAAACAGAAGAGAATCTGTACATAAAAATAAACAAAAATTAAACTGAGCTGGGCCTGGTGCCCAGAAAACCAGCCAATTCCAAACACAACCAGGGGGAAAATCTCCTCTAGGTCCTAGGAGCTCTGGGGCTTTGGCTGGAATTCTGGGTGGAGGCTCGGGTCCGGGAAGTCAGTGCCCTCCCTTCCCTTGATCGTGGGTAGGACGATGGCACCCCTGGCAGCCAACACCCAGGGAGGGCCAACCAGCAGACTCTTTGGGCTGAGAGGTAGGTGGAATTTGGACCCAAAGGAATAATCAATTTTTTAAAACTCCTGGGCAGTGTTGCTTGCTGCTGGCATCCAGGGACTGTAAGAGCTACTGTGACTGGGAAGATGGGATACTGGCCAACACCCAAAGTGGGTGGAAGCTGCCTGTGCTTCCATCTTTCCCTTGTAGCTCATTAGAGGCATGGGTTGAGCAGAATATTTTCTGATCTTCTGTTCCCTTGGAGCTCTGACCCCCCATCCCTGGAGGCTTGTTATTTCTATAGATATTGAAAGATGACAAGCAATCTCCTTAGCCATTGATTAATTTCCCTCAACAGACACTCTGGCTGTTTGCAACTTCTCTCTCCCACCTTTTATTTCCAGAAAAGTCTCTAAGAGGGAAACTGCCTTTCTGCATTCTGGCTTTGTATCTCTAGTTGAGGGCGTGTATATGGCTGGAGGAGACTGTAAGCTCTCTTCTCTCGTCCTGTCTCATCTCATGGCAGGAGTTAGGTTTGCATTGGTCCCTAGGGACACAGTCCTTTGCAATTATGGATTTATACCTGGTGAAGGTGGTGCTGATGCTAATATGATAATGCTGAAGATGATGCTGGCAAAGATGACAGGGAAGATACAGGAAGGGGGAGTGCAGTAACAACATGGAGCTGGCCCTGTATCTCCGGGGATTATCTGGTTTAGGCTGAAATAAGAAATGAGAAAATGAGAATTGGGAAGCTGGCAGTAATGGCTCCAGAGATGGTGAACATAGAGAACAGGAGAAAGGGAAAGTGAGGGTACGCTATGAAGCTCCAGGTGAGGAATAGCAGCACAGGGGAGGGGTGAGGAGCCAGATCCCAGGAGCAGACATTCTGGTTTTAGATTCCAACTAACATTTATAACACAATCACTTACACTTATAGCTTAGATTAGTTATTCAACCTCCCTGAGTCTCAGCTTCCTCATCTGTCAAATGAGGATCGTAATATTAATGGTGCCTGTCTTAGAGGGTTGCTGAAACTGCATGTAAAATGTCAGCTCACGGTAAACACTGTGTAAGCGTGTGTGGTGTAAGGGCAGAGAAGGGTTACAGCTATATCCATAGTCAGGGAAGCAGAGCACAGCAGGCAGCCTTGGAATATTCTAGGGACCTTGGTCAGGCTCTACCACTTACTCCCTGTGACTCTCCCTGTCTAGGCCTTGCTTGCATTGAAAGTGAAAGAGGAATTGGAGTGAATAATAGTCAGACCTCAGAAGTCCCCTGGAGCAGTGAAACTTTCTATGTGTGACCCATTCATGGGAACATCCAGGCCCAGACAAGACCCTACAGGTATGCAGGTCCAGGTGCACACTCAGCAGACATGCCTGTCCCTGAGGTCAGACAGAGGCAGACGCTGGACAGGTTGGACCAGACTCCTTTCAGAGGGAAGGGAAAGGTGAGAGGTCAGCTCTAGCCTATGGGAGGGGGCTCCAACCTGCCCCTTGCCCCAAAGCAGCTTCCAAGCCCCAAAGCACAGCCCTGAAGGGGGCTGTGCTGCAGATTTCAGTTATCCTGTGGTGGACAGAAGCAGCCCTTCCCAGTTCTGCCCCTTGTTCATATTCTGCACCAGTCTCTTCCTCCCCCTAGAGCTGGAGGACAGAAATAGAAAACAAAAGTCACTCATGCACAGTGCCTAAGAATTCTTCACAGACTCCTCTTGCTGGGCTTGCTCTCAGAAGGTCAGAGCCCTCTAAGTCTTCAGAACCAACAGGTGGCTCAGATACTGCAGGGGAGAATCAGCCACAGGAAGTTCTCCCTCATTGCTGCCCCAAAGGGAGCCCCCACTTCGGGCTCATTGGTCCCTGACAGTGAGGGCTGGGGGAGTGGACTTGACCTTCTGTGTCTAGGAGCCTTTGCCAGTCCCTCCCTCTCCCCACTGTCAGCCACTTATCCTCCTGCAGGAGGGAGAAGAGACCTGCCATGCCCTGGGTTCCAGTCCTTGCACTGTCACTCACATCATGGACTCTGGTCCTGGCATGATTTGTATCAAGGAACCAGGCCTGCATAGTGGGGAGTGCCCTCCAGCCTACCCCTTGTCTCACTGGCCTTTGGGACACGGGTATGACTGCATTTGATTGGTGGTTAGAAGACAAAATACAAATACTAACAATTCATCTATTGAGCTCTGGCTATGTGCTAGGCTTTATGCTAAATGTTCCACATGCGTCATCTCCCTGAATCCTCATTTACAGATGAGAAAACAAACTCAGAGAGGTTAGGTCACTTGCTCAAAGTCACTCAGAAAGCATCGGAGTCTAGATTCACAGAGTTCCTGATGCCAAAGTGTGCCCTGACCCACATAGCTATGCACCACCCGCCGGGATGGACATGAGGTAACCCTCCTGGCCCTGAGTAACCAAGGTGTACTGAGAGGACAGTGTGAAAAGCCAAAGGGTGACCACTCTGTGGCCTCAGATCCACCTGTCCACCCATGATCATGTCCACCTGAGACTGTCCAGGGAGCCTCCCAGGAAAGCTGGAGCAGAGCCCAGCGCTGCCTGGATAGCTCCAGGAGGCCGCCAAGTTTCTGCTGAATCAGCAAACCACCTCTACAAGCCCTCACCATGAGAACTCCCCCCAGTACCTCTCCCCAGCCCCTGTCCATTAAGTTGTTTCTCCTCCTACCTCCAGAATGTTCCCTGCAGCAGCCCCCGCCCCACTTGCCTCCTCCTGTAGACCCAGCTTTGTCTGGTTATACCGGTCCAGCCTGCATATCTTCCAGTTGGGCTTCTCTTTGGGGAGTCACAGCTTCTGAGACATCTCTGCATCTTGCCTGTCCTTCTATAAATCAAATGAGGACCCGGTCCCCTCCCGGATCCTCTGGACCCCCTCCTCCCTGCAACTTCTCCCTGCTCACCAGCTGTATGATGCAGGCAGGGGAAGGGGGTGGACTGGCAGAAACCAGCTTGTTTCTGAGGCTGGAAAACAGAACTGTAGGAAATTAACAGGCTGAGAAATGTCTGCTGGGCTTGTGTTTGTTTTGCACCCTCAGTCTTTCTGCAGCTCCCTCCTCCTGCCCGGCCACTTCAATCTGGCTCCCCCACCCCCTCCACTCTGCGTGGGTGCCTGGGGCTTGGGGGTTGTGTATCTGAGGCTTTGCAGGAAGGTATGTCTTGGTGTGTGCGTGCGTGTGTGTGTGTGTGTGTGTGTGTGTTTAGAGATGGCAGGCCTGCCCCTCCTTCTCAGGCAGCTTAGCCAGAAATGCCAGTGGCAGAGACAATTGTGCGGGTGGAGATGCTGAGTCCAGAGCCGGCAGAGCCCGCGGGCAGGCAGAGAAGCACCACACAAGAAATTGATTCCATTAAAAAGTAATCTTAAATTTAATAAAAGTTATGATTTGATTATAGCCACAGAACCTACAGGCAAGAGGGAAGGGGGGGTGGATTCTAGTGATGGATAAACAGAAAGAAAAAAAAAAAAGAAGGGAGGGGGGATGGGGAGGAGAGAAAGATGCTAAGGTTTGGATGGATGAGAGGATGGAAAGACCTGGGGGTGGGGAATGAGACCATCTTCTCTCCCTCGGATAAAAGAGAAAAGCCTGTGGCTGGTTTCCAAAGGGGAAGCAGAGTGAGGAGTGAGTGAAGAGATTCAAGGAGCTCTCAGGAGACAGCACTAGGAGGAGGTTGTGGGCATGGAGGCCAGGCCTGGGAGAGGTGGGTACGTAGGTGTGAGGGCTCGGGCCCTGGGCAGTAGGCAAGGATCACAGAGCACCAATTTAACAGCCAGACAGGCAGTACTGGGTTTAGATCCCATGTCAGCCTCTTCCTTGCAACACCCTTCAGACACTCAGTTTCCTCCTTTGTGAAATAGAGCCACAGAGATAGCACCTACCTCTCAAGGGGGTTGTGAGGATGAACAAAATTATGGGAAGGACAGTTCCCTTCCCATCCCTCCCCAACCCGGGTCCTCACCCAGGCTCTGGCCCCTCCCATTTATTGACAAGCACTGGTCAGTCCTACTCCTCTCTGTCACCCTTTTTGCAGTGATGGGGACTGGGTGGTCTTCATCCTCCCATCTCAGTGAGGAGAGCTGGTTTTCCTGTGTGAACTCTTGGTCCTATGCCCATCTCTGTAGAGCATGAATAAGGGCATGGGCACAACAGGAAAGCCACTCGCTCTAGGACCCACATCCACAATGGGCGAAGGGATCATTTGACCATTTGGAGGATGCATTTCCCTACCTAAGCCCCACCCCGCCCAGTCCATTCAACGCAGAATCATGCTTGAAGCCGAAACTCTCCCAACCCCTAGAGTGAGACTACTTGGGCCCAGCCCTCAGCCCCTATAATCAGCGCCTATTATGCACAGCATTTGGCTCTCAGGCAAGCGTCCTGTTAGTTCCTTCCAGCATGCTGCAGCCCTGTCTCCTGGCTGCGCAGAGGGAGCCAGGGGCCTACAGGGTCAGCACCAGCACATCAGCACCAGTGAGTGGGGCCTGGGCAGGAAGCCAGATCATTCTAAGGGAGGCAAGAGCTAGAGATCTCAGCTACCCCGGAGTCCAGGAATTGGGAACCAGGAAATAGAGTCACGGTAACAGGAGTCTCCAGGGGACACAAGAAATCATTCTGAGGATAATGTGACCAGTTCTGCTCAGTCATCTCCTCCCCTTCCAGGCTGTTTTTTTAGCGAAGTAGCTCCACTTGAATTTGCTCCAGCCCTTTGGTATAAAGACACCTGCTGATCAAGACATTGAGGGAAATAGGACTGGTGGTATTAATGTCTCCATTTTACTGATGAAGAAATTGAGGTCAGAAAGGGTAACCTATTTCCCCCCGACCACACAGCTTGTAATAGACGAATCTGAGACTGAAAACCAAGTGTTCAGACTCCAATTACTGAGTAGGGCCTTACCAGGCCCCCACAGTCTCCCTGACCAAGTCATCGTTCATCCCAACTGCACCTGTGGGGCCCTCATCACCATGTCTGTCACCATTCTGCTCAGATCAGCCTCTTTTTTGGGGGCAACATGGCATGTGGGATCTTAGTCCCCTGACCAGAGATGGAACGCACGTCCCCTGCATTGTGAGGCAGATTCTCAACTACTAGACTGCTGGGGAAGTCCCAGCTTTGCCTCTTTTGGCACAGTCACCCCCCTGGGCCCCATCACAGCAGCCTCTGGACTTACATCCTCATCCTCTTCCAGAAGGGCAGCCTAGTCGTGGATTCTCATGTCCCATGCCATCTCCAGGAGGAAGAAACCATAGCCCTGAGGGTCGAGGGAGGGTGCACAGTGACCTGAAGCTGAGGGGCTCTGAGCATGGCCAGGGATCCCACTGGGTCTCTGGACACAATCTGGCCATTACCTCAAAGGATGGCCACGCCTGCCAACTTTCCAGACCCCTTCACAGGGCCACCCTGTCACTGAATGGAGGCAGAGGGGCTGGCTCCTGAACCGGGATCTCCAGCAGGCAGCCCTGACATTTTCCTCAGCCACACATGTTGGCTCTCCAGGACAGAGATCTCACCTTGCCACCCAACTGGAGTCCTGTCTGCTGTGCATGTTCTTGTTCTGTTCTGTGTCTGTGCTGAGAGCAATCCAGTCACACCCTAAAAGAAAATCCATCCACCCCACTCTTTTTCTTCCATGAGAACATGAGGGCAGTGACTGGGGTGAAAGGATCACTTAGCGAATGGTCCTCCAGGGGATGGCCCCCAGGCTGTGTTCTCCAAAGCAGATCCTTTTGCTTTACTTGAAATGGTCCCTAATTCCCAGAATTACCTGGGTGACCTGTAGAAGGAATCACTGGAGTCCTGACTCTGTCCTAACACTCTTCATAAGTCACTTCTCCAGCTTCTCCACAGAGCTGTCCTTCCACAATGAATGCAGAAGGGGTCCAGACAAGGAAAGGGTGCTACCTCAGCCAAGAGCCTACTATGTACCAGGCTCATGCTTGACCTACAGGAAGCCAGTTGATCCGCGCAACAGCCTGTAAGGCAGCGCTTAATGGTCCCCACTTTGGAGTTATGGAAACTGAAGCTCAAGTAGGTTAAGTGACTTATCCAGAGTCACACAGGAAGAAGATGGGAGAGCCAGGATTTGAACCTGAACACATCTGACTCAAAAGTTCATGCTCTTTCTACCCCAGGTGCCTTTCATTCCTGGTTCAGCCCCTTCACAGGAAAAAGGTCTCCACTTCAACTTGGCAGTACCTTTCAAAATGAAAAATTCATCTACACTTTGAGCCAGCAATCTCTCTCCTAGGAATGAATCCTCAAGAAACACTTATACGTGTGCACAAGGTGTATTAGGTGTTCACCGCACAAAACATGTGAGATGTTCTTGTTTGCAACAGTAAAAAAGTCAGATACAACCTCAGTGTCCATCAGTAAGGGAATGGATAAATAAACAGAATTACCATGCTGCTGTAGGAAAGGATGAAGCAGATCTTAACTGGAAAGCATGGAAATTTCTCTAAAACAGAGTTAACAGGGAGAATGACAACTGCTTGAATATTGTATGTATTTTTATATTTTGAATTTTGTATGTACACCTATACTACATAAATGTAGTTTTAGGTCATTTTTTAAAAAGTCATCAATCATTTCCCAATGAGGGGAAGTGGGAGAAATGGAGAAGAGTTAAGAGAAGTAACTCCCAGGCACCAGGCAACAGACCCTCCACCCTCTTTGTCTTTCTTAAGGGCCGTGTCCTCCCTCTCACCCCTGAGAGGCAGACATCGGTGTGTCTGGGACAAGGGAAGGGAGTTTCTTATCAGCACAGGGCATGATTTCCTCCCACCATGCCCATCTGCACCTGGCACCTCCTCCAGGCAGCACAAACAAGACTCAAGGTTGGTGGTCCCCAGGAGGTCATCCCATTAGGCTATAATCGATGGGGTTTCAGCATATCATGCAGTAACAGCAAGGAAAGCTGTGATCACCCACCCTAGGCTGTATCTGGCACATGTCGGAGCCAGGCAACCTGGACCATGGATGAGTCAAGCTTGTGACTTAGTTCCTCTTTCTGTCTCTCTTGTTTATCACTTAGTATCCTGTAAATCAGATGAAATCTGGGGATGTCTGATAAGGAATGGGCCGGGGAGGGCCGATGCTGAACACATGTGATAAGCAGGGATTGGTTGAATGTTTTCGTTTGTCTTTAAAGATCTGTCTTGGAATGAAGCTTGTTAAAAGTCTTAAGAGCTCTTAATAGGATGTCCGTTGCAACTGGCTGCTGACTGTCAAAATAAACGCCAACTGCCCTTGTCTTCCTCCCCACCCTTGTTGACCCATACCCTGTGCAGGCTGGGGGCTCAGGTGGACTTCTGTTAGTGCACAGATAGACAGCCTATGTAACAGGAAAAAAGCTTTCATGCTACCTCAGATTAACCTACCTGCAGAATCGTCCTCAGCTGTGCTTTCTTTCCAGTAAACTCTGGTATTCCTGTTTCACGGCTGAACGTCAGTTCAGTGATCCTAATGGACCAGCCTTCGCACTGCTTCACTTTCCTTTGCTCTCCTATCGGACTTGGTCCTCATTCCTACAACTGTCTCTGTCTCTGGTGGTCATTCTGTCTTCCTGTTTCTCTAAGCTGCCTTAGTCTCTTTGATGTAAATCTAACACAGTCTGGCTTAAGTTTTATTCACATAACTGAAAAGTCTAAAGTTAGACCTCAGGTATAGCTGGATCCAGGCACTTAGACAATGTCATCTGGCACCTGTCTCTCTTCAGCTCTTGGCTCTCCTCTCCTTTGAGTTGGCTTTACTCTTTAAGAGTCACTCCCCAAGCGTTTCAAGCAGCTCTAGGCTTAAACTTACCAACATGGACAAATCCAATGGAAAGAAAGCACTCCTTTTCCAGTGGTTCCACAAAAAGACCCAGTGCTGATCTTACTGGATCAGCTGTTACCAAGACTTGTGACCCAGGGATGGATGGCACAGATGGGCCAGCTCCAGTCATAGGCCACCCTAAGATCTCATGGACAGAGGTAGGGAAGTGGTGGTTCCTAGGAAAAATCTAGGAGTGCTCAGCAGCAGAAGGGAGATGGAAAGTAGTATGCAAATCAGTGTGACACTGACTTGGGCGGGGTCTTCATTCCTCTGGTCTTCTCTTAGTTTCCTTGTGTGGTTAACTGGGTGTGGTGTCCACATCGGATCCCCTGCGCCTGGACATTTCCACAGCCTGGGTTCTTTTCAGAGCCTCGGGCAGGTGATCTGCAGGAAAGCAGCTCCCAGATCTTTTGGTGTCACCACTCGCTTCCCCATTTCTGCTCCTGGTGGAGACTATGGTGGAGAGCAGAACAGGGAGGGGAAAAAGAGAAAGGAAGAGACACACTGGGAAAGGAAGACAAGGGAAAAGCAACAGAGACAGAGACTGGAAGGGAGGCAGAAGTTCAATAACAAATCTCTAAGGCTCTGCTGATGCTGGGCACCTTGGACCACCTCCCTGCCCCCCACCACCCACACCCCCCAGTCTGGAAGTGGTGCATCATGGCTTAACGGTGCCAGCACCCTGGCTGGGCTAAGCTCCAAGCCCCCGCTACTTTGTCAGGGTATCATTATCCCCATTCTGCAGCTCTCAGCACCTGGAGGTTCTTTCTCCTCCTCTGGCCCACACACCAAACCTGCACAGGTGCCTCTGTGATGGTCTCCTAACTGCCATCTCCTCCAAGGCCCTCTCCACAGCACAGTCAGTGCCTTGCTCCTGTGGGGCCCATCCCTGCCCCAAGACCATTTCCCCCTCCTTTGCCCCTCTGACTGTGTTCTCTACTCTTTGTCTAGAGAGCCAGGGTCTCTCCTCCAGGGAGCCTTCTGTCCTCCCTGGGTGGACTAAGATGGACGGGGCCAGAGGTCAGAGGTGATACAACCGGGGACTGGGCACATCCAGTCAACTGATCACCCAGTGAGAACTGAGCACTCATTCAGTGTCCAGTGTGGGATGCCTCCATGGTCTTCTCCACAGCTTCAAGTTGGCTGATCCTTTCCTGGTTATCCCATACTAAGGATCCACTTTCCCTGGGTCCCTGGTCTTTGTCTAGGATGTATTGTACAACTTTCACTTGGATTTTAGGAGACAACAAGGGCCCTGAGATCTGCTCCAATGTAAAACCCTTGAACGGGTCTCTTCACCTTTGGGTTGCTCCAGAATGAAGCGATTGAAACTAGATCAGGGATGTAAATTCTGGCACCCATGCTACAATTTCTAATCCAGTGCCCATGGCAGACATTGCTAATCAATAATGACACTCTCTTCTTAGGACACACTCCAGGCAGCTGCTATTCATCATTTAGCATTAACTTGAAACTCCTTTGCCACTCCTGGACTGGCTGATCTCTAAGGGCTATTCCAACACTGACAGTCAAGGATTCTTTTGTCCTGGTTGAATCAATGGCATCTCCCCCATTTCCCATTTCTCCCTCCAGCTCATTCTTTTGATCATCCCATCCCTCTCTCTCTCCCATCTTGCCTTATGTCTAAGTTCCTGCTGTTGAGTCCATGTATACCCGAGATGATGTCTGGGTCTCCAAGGTTCTGTTTACTGTCACTCAACTTCAGTCTCTTTGAAAGTTACATTTTCCAGGCAGTCACACTTACACATGTTGGGCGGTTCTGTGGCATTGGCTCAGGGGAGGGAGGCAGTCAGAGGAGAAGCAGGAGTGACGTCCAGAGAAATGTTAAGAAAGAGATAACAGGATGAGCAGACAGAGGGGCTAGAGTTAAATTTCTGTCTCAAGGCCATATGGGTAGGAGTGGGGAGGGCGGAGTTTAAATGGAATTTATCCTGGACCCCCAAGGTCAAGTAGGAGGGAGGACCAGGTAGAACCTAAAAGTAAAGGACAAAGGGGACACATAAATTAGTAGCTCTGCTGACAAACAGGAAAAGGGAAAGGGGATTCTTTGGTGGGAAGGACGATCAAGAATTATAATAATGAGATGGTATTTTAGTGGGTGCTTTATGAACATAAAAGCATCCCCTAGTTATTGATCAGAAGAGTTTGATACAGGAAGGTGAGTGCTGGCCAGCAGCCAACTGGAGGGTTAAAGCAAAGCCTGACCCAAGTTGCAGGACACTCCCATCAGAATTGCTTGGAGCAGTTTTGGAATTTCAGGAAATACTGCCAAGTTTACCAGAGGGGTCTGTGTACTTGTGCGACAGGCACAAGGGCCAGTCATTCAGGAGACGTGACTACAAGAAAGCCACTTATCTATAGGCCTGGCTTCAAATCCCAGCTCATTCGTACTATGAGACTTTCACCTCGGTTTTCTCATCTGTAAGATGAGGATGAGTAGCATCTAACTTATAGGTCATGGAAAATACTAAATGTCTGTAAAGTGCTCAGCACAGTATCAGGTTTGTTATTGATAATAAGCTGATAAGCTGGTAATGCTAGCAATAGTATTACCATGGGTGATGCATCTCAGGGGCCCCATGAGGGACCCACTAATCCACTTACTGTATATATATGCTGGGTGTTGGCCTAAGTGTTTACCTGTATTACTGACTTTAATCGTGGGATTCTCCCAGGCACCAGCACACCATCGAATTCCCATGTGACGTTTATATTTTGTCTAAACCCATAAAGGCTGCAATTCAAAGTGCCTGCTCTCTGGTTTCGATTGTGTGTGGTAGAAGAAGAGCTGGACAGCTCCTTTGGGCCTGAGAAGAGGGGCTCCTTCTATTTAGGGGCAAAACTGAGAAAAGCACCACGGCCAGGCAGGAAAGGGCCCCAGGATGCTCAGCAGAGAGAGGGGCAGCTTCTCCAGTCTTTGTCCCCTTCTCTGTTGTGCTGTGGGTGAGCCCTGATGAGGCTGCGGCCCCACCCAGCCTCCCTCTGGAGGAAGCGGTCAGGCCAGTGGGGCCCCCGCCTGTGAGGCTGCTGCAGGAGTCAGACTGGCTGGGGTTAACAAGGGTCAGTCGGCTGTCAGGATGCCATTTACTAGCATGACCTGGGGCTGGGTCAGCTCTTGAGCAGTCTGTGCCTCAGTTTCCTTGCCGGTAAATTAGGGATGATAAAAATTGACTCCTGACAGGATTAAGAAAGAATGTAGCATGTGTAGTATTAATTATTTGGCCCAGGGCTTCCCAGGTGGCACAGTGGTAAGAATCTGCCTGCCAATGTAGGAGTAGTGGGTTCGAGCCCTGTGTGGTCGGGAAGATCCCCTGGAGAAGGGAATGGCTACCCACTCCAGTATTCTTGCCTGGAGAATTCCATAGACAGAGCAGCCTGGTGGGCTACAGGCCATGGGGTCACAAACAGTCAGACACGACTGAGCATGCACACATGACACATGAATATTTAGCCCAGGTTGGACACATAGTAAGTGCTTAAAAAAGCTGTGAGCTATTATTCTTAAAGTTAATTATTATTATGGCTTGTGATGTCCTCAGATGTTTATTTTTACTGCTTGTGACTGCCTCAAATTGGACAGTTACACAAATTCCAGCCAGGAGTTCCATGAGGGCCAGTGAGGGAGTGGGTCTTAGCCAAGTCCGGTATGATTTTGTCCCAGTCTCTCTGCCACCCACAATCCTGACTCCAGATGATTCCATAGGGGAAGGCAGCCCCCCACCTCACCAAGTAATTGCTGAGGAAGTAGGAGTGGAGCAATCACTTGTGAAGACAGACAGGAGCCGCCACAGGGAGACCCGACCCTTTCTGTCGAGGACCTTAGCTCAAGAGCCCCACCCAGAGGAGTGTTCTTAACCCCCTGCCCCCACATCCATCCCCTACTCCTACCTTCTCATCTGGAACACACTGTGTTCCTGTGTTTACCTGGGATGGTGGGGGCTGCTGTGTCTGGGTATTTCTCTGGACACGGTCCTTCCTTGTCCCCACCCGGCGGATGCCTGGCCTGGATTGTATATTTCCGGAGCTGCCTACTTGAAACACAGGCTTTTATTTTTAGAAAATTACAAATGCAGGGGGCTGGGAGGAGAGGCTTGGGGCCCCAGAACTGGGGTGAAGGGGAGAAACTCAGGGGTCTGAATATGAATATGATGACTCTGAAACAAAAGTGAAGGGAGGCTTGAAGGGGAATAAGTGAGATGGTGGGAAAATAGAGGTGAGGAAGTAGGGGGGGATCCCACACTCCCAGCACCCTGAGCAGGGATCAGAGTCTTTACCCATTTAGGCTGGGGAGGGTGGGAGGGTGGAGGGGGAAGGGTCAAGGGTCACCTCTCTGGCATGTAGCTGGATCCCCAGGGAGGCTGAGGAGCCTGGGAAAGAGACTGAGCCAGCGGCTCCCCTCCCCACTCCCTGAGGCCTTGGGGACTGGGAGAGCTGCTTCCTGCACAGACAGCTCCTCAGTCTCCTGGGCTGGGGACGTCTTAACCCTTCTGGTGCCAGCATCAGGGAAAGCAGAGAGGAACACAGATGTGGCCCACACACTGTTTTGTGCCCGCCTTCCTCATGATGTCTTGCTTAATATGCATCTCTGCATCTCTGGACTCCCAACCTCAAAGCCCCAGATGGCCTGAAGTGGCAAGAATTCAGCTAATTGTCTTCTCCCAGAGCCCAGACAGAGGGATATGGGGGCGCATCCCCCTAGGGATGGTTGGCACAGCGTCTTTTCCTTCACTGGTGGGTGTTAGGGGATGTCAGACAGAACTTCGAGCTCAGAAGGTAAAGAAGCCCCCATTCTGCTGTAAAGGCTTCCCAGGTGGCTCGGTAATAAAGAATCTGCCTGCCAGTGAAGGAGACATGGATCAAGAAGATCCTATAGAGTAGGAAATGGCAACTCCAGTATTCTTGCCTGAAAAACCCCATGGAGAGAGGAGCCTGGTAGGCTACAGTCCATGGGGTTGAAAAGAGTTGGACACAGCTGAGTGACTGAGCACATGCTGCGGTGATCGGGAGGCCCCGGGCTGAGGGGAAGCTCGTCTTAGCGTCAGGAGTCCTGGTTCGCTTGCCCAAATGTGACCTTGGGGAGTTATTTAACTCTCTGGGCTTCAGCTGTAGCCTGTGCAAAAGGAGGAAATCAGACCAGAGATGACCTGCTGTCATAAGGGGCCCACCCTTCTCTGGGCCTTCATTCCCTGGTGTCGCCTGACCAACGTAGCTCCACATTTCTGGACACTGAACTTCAAGGCTTTCTTCTTCACCTGCTTCACGGGGACAGGAAAAACGTTTGCTTTCTCCACCCCTAAATAAGCATGCCTAGCACAGTGCCTTGCGCAATCTTTCAAACAGCCTTGTGACCGATGAGTAAATAGATGAACCAGCCACACTTGATTTAGGGATGGGATGTCTCTTTCTCTTTCCATTGTCTCCTCAAGAGCACTAGACTAGGAGCAGAAGGACCTGGCCTGGGTTCAAGTTCTGACTGTTATTCACCAACTATGAAGCTTCAGGCAGGTCACCTTGCCCCTCCAAACCTTGATTTCTTTTCTCTGCAAATTAGAAATAAAACATCTACCTTATGGACTTGTCAGCATAAATCCAAAAAGCCTTTGTAAATTCTAAAGTAAAAGAATTATATACAAAAAAAAAAAAATCAAGAAGTATGACCATCAGTTACATCATTGTTAATCCTGCACCCAGTTCAGGGGTAGTACAACATATGGTGGTTTTGAGGCTGAGGAGTCTTGATAGTTGTGTGACTTTGGGCAAGTTTCTAAACCTCTGTACACTTCCATTTCCTCATCTGCAAAATGGGGATTCTAACAGTACCTACAGTAAAGGGTTGTTGTAGGCATAAAAGAGAGACTACATATAAATGGTTTCCCCAGTGCCTGGTGCATAGCAAATTCCACAAATAATAGCTGTTATTATTTCAGCACCGGTCTCCAACAATTCCTCCAGCTGCTTCAGCCCTGCCCTCCCACCTGCAGGAGGTGATGGTCTCACCCATACCTTCCTTGCCTGACACAGACATTCCCAAACTCATTTGATGAAAATGTATCCTACAGAAGCTGCCTACTGCAAAAGCCTCAGATGAGGCAGAGCAGGAGTGGGTGCTGCTGACGGGAGGCCAGAGGATGAGGGCACTGTGTAGGGCTGTGTGGCGGCCAGGGCCGGGGAACGAGGGTCAGAGGCTGTCCCTGCACACTCGCCAGCCGCCCAGGATTGGGGCCCCCTCCGCTTGCCAGGCTGGGCCTCATTGATGTTGGGAGCTGCTTATCAGGTTAGCGCGGAGCCGCTGTCTCTGGCTGTCTCTGCGTATTACCCGACCCATCCGTCCCGGCCCTCCTGCGTGCTCTGCCTGCCCCCAGCTCTGCCTGCGCTAACTAGCTAATTGGATCTTGGCTAACCTGGTTATGAGCCAAGTCAGCCCAGCTCCTCTGCCTCCAGAAGCACAGGTGGGGGCAGGGCAGAGCGGCTGTGCATGAGTGTGTGAGCGTGTGTGTGTGTGTGTCTGTGTGTAGGAGCCTGTCTTGGAGCCCTTATTCTAATCCTCCTGGGATTCCCTGGACCCACAGAAACTGGATCTTAGGCGCCTGAAGTGAGCTCAGAGCACCCCAATCCGCTGTAAGTGGTTGAGGGCATGAGGGCACACGCCCTATTCAAAAACTCAGCTCTGCCACTGTCACCATCTAGATGACTTCGGGGCAGCTGAGCCTCAGTTTCCTCCTCTGTCAGCTGTACTATGGAATAATAAAATGTGCCACCTTGAGAGGCTGTGAGGACTAAGAGAAAACAGAAGACACACTCTAGTGCTTGGATCTTAGTAGGCACTCTGGGAATGATAACTGTGATCTGTGACCACATTGTCATCATCATCGCCGTCATTAGGCACGCCAGGTTCCTGCCACTTCCCCCATCCTGTGGTGGGGGTGGGAGGGATCTCAGGGTGGGGGGCGGGAAAGGCTTTCATTCACAGTTCCTGGCAGGTGTTTCCTCTGAGGCAAGACTCCAATCTCCTCAATTGTTCCTTATGCAAATATCATGCTAATGATCACGTCCGAAAACCCTAGAGCTCAGTGAAGGTGAAGGGTGGGCTGATTCCCCAGGTTTCACTTCGGCCAGTCCTTCTCCTTCCTCCCCCAAAGAGGAGCAAGTGCTGATCCCCACCAGTCCTCAGGGCAGAGAGAGGCAGAAAGACCCCAATTGAGAGAGAAACAAAGAAAGGCCCCAGTCTTGGTGGGAGATGGACAGCCTCATCATTGCCATAATCACCAACATCAAAAAGGCCTTTGGAAACGTCAGATTCTTCCCCGCCCTGTGCAGGCTACTCTGCAATTACAGAGGCGCAGCCCCCTGGCCCTGGGGAGCTGGGGCGGGGGTGGGGAGGAGTAGGGGAGAGAGGGGAGGGGAGGAGCGGAGTGGAGCAGGGAGGGGAGAGGGGAGGAGGAGGGGAGAGAGCTAGGGTTTGCTAAAAGGCAAGGGGCTGCTCCCGCATTGTTTGAGGGCAGGGGCCTTGCTCAGGCCTCTCCCACTGCCCCAGCGTCCCAGCTCCAGGCCGAGGCCAGGCTCACAGTCAGGTGGGGAGACTGGAGATAAAGAAGGTGATCCTGAGTCAGCCACAGCGGGGCTCAATGCTCTGCTTTCACTTTCTGACCAGCGAGGGGCCAGTCACCTCATAGTCTTTTCCCTCGGTGTTAAACAGGCATGGTAATCCCTGCTTCTTCACATTCCTGTGAGAATTAAATGAGATGCTGTAGGCCTCACCCAAGGATGATCATAACTGGCAAGTAGAGTGAGAGCAAAATAATAGCAAATGCCCATCCCCACTCCGTGGCCCACAGTAGGGTGGTCTGACAAAACTGGCCTCATTCTGTACCTGGCAACGTGACACAGGTTCTCCACTAAACATTTACCCTGACCTCTGGGTTAATGTTGGACAAGATTTGCAGTTGAACCTTAACCTTCTGGCACTGTCCTCTGTTAGAACAGAGATGGAAGGGAAGGTACCTGTGCAGGCCAAAGTACTGCTGAGGCCAGTGTGGAACCAGCCTCTTCCCTGAGGGAACTCCCAGCACATACTGCCTTTCTTTTGCTGAGATGTCAGACCTGTAGGCAGTTCTACCAACCATGACCCCTCCTGACCCTGTTGTGAGGAGCCCTGGCCCTTGGAACCTACTCCAGGCACACCCGGCCCTCAAGACTTAGAAGGTGCTCAGGGACTTACCTGGTGGTCCAGTGGTTAAGAATCCCCCTTGCAATGCAGGGGCCACGGGTTTGATCCCTGGTCAAGGAACTAAGATCCCATGTGCCTCAAGCAACTAAGCTTGTATGTGAAACTACTGAGCCTGCACATCACAGCTAGAGAGTCCCTGCGCCACAACAAAAGATCCCACATGATGCAATAAAGAGCCCACAGCCACAACTAAAAGGCAAATAAATAAAAGGTAAAACAAATATGTCTCCTTAGAAAAAAAGACATAGTAGGCACTCAATATATACAAATTGGGTGGAATGAGGAGATAGCTATGAGGACACTGCCAAATAAGTAACCAATTGTGCAAGCAGCAAGCCACTGTAATTAGACCAAGGAGGATGGTCAGTTATGAGTATCAGACACGTGGCAGGGTTAACAGCCATTGAGGGTGGCTGTAACGATGAGAGAGAGGCACCTTCTACGCCCTCAAGGCCTCCCCTCCCTTTTTGGCCTTCTGAAGAGGGCTGAACAGCGCCACGGGCCCTCCCTGCCTCAGGATTCCCCTGCCTTCATGGTGGCTTCCAACATGGTCTCTGTCTTGGTCCCCCGCCATTAGGGTCCCTGCCTCTCCCATTCCTCCTCCCTCCTAGAATCGCCCCCATGCCAGCCTTCTATCTACACCTCTATTATGATGCCTATCAGGAAGGAGCCCAATTACAGTTCTTTATGCCCAAGCCTTATCTCCTCTGTGGGATTCTAAACTCCCCAGGGCAGGATTTATCCAGTGGTGTCCATTGCTGCATTCCCAAGGGGGGAGGGCAGCCCCTGGCCTGTAAAGGATGCTTAATAAATCTGTGTTGAAATGGAAAATTAGAGTGAGGAGGAGAAGGGGAGTCGGAAAGAAGGGAAAGACCTGAGAGGGAGAAGAAAGGGTGGAGAAAGGAGAGGGGAGAAGGGAGGAGAGAGCGAGGAAGGGAGCGGGACAAGGAGGAAACCGTGTTGCTCTCTGATGGAGGACACAGCCTAGCCCTCCTTTGGTGCTCATAGTCTACTTGGAAACGTAAGGTGGCCACACAAAGGGTGCAGGCCCCAGTACTCTTGCCGTATTGCTGGCTCCTGTGTCTGTGCCCCGGACCTGCTGTCTCTGCCCTGTCAGTCTAGGCTCCCCTCACTCCCTGGCTCCCCTTGGCAGCCTCCTGAGTGCCATCCAGGGGGAAGGGGCTGGGCAGAAACCACGCCAAGCCAGGGAGCACGGCCAGGAAGGAGTCGGCAAGGCAGATGCCGCCCCTCTCCTGCTGCCTTGATTAGAGAAATTGAGATGTTAATAATATTCCGAGATGCAAGGTGCTAATTAAAGTTAATTACTGTTTCCTTGTGAAGTAACCTCTCCTCATGTTTACCAGGAGCAAGGCTGCCAGCCGCTCCCCTGGTTCGTGCCAATCACAGTGCCCGCTGCTCAGTGTCCCCGCACCCTCACAGGTACCCTCAGCTGCCCCAGTCCAGCAATCTGAGGTTCTCAGGCCCTGTCTGTTGGCACAGTACCAGACTAGCTCTGCCAAGGTGCATGGGGGCGCACGGGCAGAAGTGTCATGGGGGCCTGGGGATAGGACAAGTGGCCTTTGAGGTTGGCACCCTTTCCTTTGCCTTCTCCCCTCCTACAGAGTCTTGCCCTGTCTCTTTCCAGTTCCTAGACCTATAGCAAGTTACTTCACCTCTTAGAATCTCAGTTTTCACATCTGTAAATGGGGCTAATAATTCCCACCTTGTACAGTTGTTGTGAGGATCAAATGAGACGGCCTGTAAAATGTTCACCACAATCACAGGACTGGGATTTAATAAGCTCTCAATTAAGGTTAACTGTGATTGCTGTTGTCTTTGTTAATAATCATCTCCCTCCCAAATCCCTGTCCTGTGTGGTCTGACTGCAAGACTGGCAGTGGGTGAGCTGAGTAGACACATCCTCTACACATACCAGGGACACCACCTCAGGGACACCCCACACGCTCCCCACACTGACACCCTTGGGAAGCACACCCCGCCTTGTGGACACCCGTCCCTGCCCCTCCCCCATACAGCTTTTTCTCCCGGCTCAGTCCCTGGTCTCAGCCTCACCCAGGGAAGTAGCAAGCAGAAGCGGGAAAGCTGAAAGGGCTCTCTCAGGGATAGAGTTCTGCAAAGCTCTGTGTGTGTGTGTGTGTGTGTGTGTGTGTGTGTGTGTGTGTGTGTGTTCCCACCCTTGTGTTCCAGGCCACCCTCTTGGGATACAAGTCAGGTTGCCATGACAACCACTGCAGGTGCACAGCACCTCCAATCTTTTCTGCTTCCCCCTCCACAGCCACTCTGACCAATGCTGGGGGAGACACCATCTCTCTGATGGGAGTCTCCCCATCCCCACCCCAGGCTACCACCCCTGTCCCTTTCCTGCCTTCTCAGAAAGCCACAGGGCTCAGGAGGGGGCCCAGGGATAAGGAAGAGCCCTGGGAAAGGATTTCTTCTTCAAGCCCAGGTTCCTCTAGGGGCTTAGTGCTAAAAGTTAATATTGCTGTCACCTTTGATTTGGGCAGATGGAAGCTTCTGAAGCTTGGGTAATCAGAGTCAGGACCCCCTACTGATTTCTTTCGTGTACCTCCCTCTCTCCTGCCCTGGGAGGATTCCGGGTTCTTTCTCTGAGGGTGGCACTGGTCAGCCAAGCCTGGGGCATTTCCTGTTTATGGGCTTAGAAGGGCAAAGGGAGGGGCCCTCAGGCTGGGCATCTGGCCCAGATTTCAGATGAGGGTGAGTTGAGGGACACTGATGGTACCAGCAGGCCCTGGGAAACCCCCATGGCTCAGCTATTCCTGGTAGATTTCTGTGTTCCACCTACTCAGACCCCAAACCCGAATTCCAAGTGTAGCCTGGCTGAGGGTAGAGCCTGTCCTTAGCTTTCTATTCCAGACTTGATATCTTTCTGCCCAAGTACCTGCCTCTAGCCCCTCTGGAGGCCTGGATCCCTTCGCCCAAAGCCCAAGCCTCACGGCGCCAGCTCCATCTACCTCCACCCTAGCCCCCTCCTCACAGCCCTCTTCCCCAGTCTCCCTCTCATCCCCATCCCACCTACCTCCCATACCTCCTTCCCCCTCTCCACCACAACCCTCTCACCTATATCCCTGTTCACCTGTCACCATCCTCCCTCTGCCTCCCTTTTCTTGCTCAGGATGCAGAAACCCCAAGCAGATTTCCTCCCATTCATTCATTCCTTCGTTCTTTCAGCAAACATTTTTGAGGGCTGACAAATAAGTTAAACAAGATTTTTGCCTCCTGCAAGCAAGCTTTTATTTTAGTGAGAAGAGAGAAATTGAACAAGTAAACATAGAAATGAAATAATGACAGATTGGGCAAGGTCAAGGAAAAGGATAAAGGAGAACCTGTGACAGAGATCACAAGGGCACCTTCTAATCCCCCTCTTAGATATGGAGTCAGGAAAAGGATCATGGAGAGCAGAGATTTGGCAGAGGCTGTCCCTCAGCTCCTCTTTAAGCAGTAGAGAGGGAAGCTACTAGATCCTGCTGCTTTCCACCCACTCCCCACCTGCTCTCATAGATACCTTGCTTTTCAGTCAACCATGATGGACAGAGAAAGGAAATCAGAGAGACCTCTTCCCTGCTAGCCCTGTCCCTGCCCCCGCCCCACCACCTTTTGACAACAGTGGCTCTCCTGATGGCAAGGGCATCAGTCCTGGGGCATCTAGAGGGGGAAACTGAGTATATGGGTAAGAAAAACGTGACCTTGTCAAAACAGTTTGTTCAGCCTCAAGCCTGAACAAACTACCACAGCTGTAAGAAATAAAATATGCACATACCAAGACACTTTCCTGGCCAGGAAAGGGTTCACTGTGGGCAGTTTCCCAGGGGGTACGGAGGGCACTGAGCATGTGGAACGGCTCCAAGCCACGTGGAGTCCAGAGCACGTTCACAAACACAGCTCAGGGACTTTGCCCTTCCCAGTGCTGCAGCCCCATGAAATATTTAGGCTTCTGGACTCAGCTTATCCCTTCTTGTCCCCCTCAGCAAGTGCACTTCCCCTACATCATTTATGGCTGTCCCTTTTCCTCTTCTTGGAATCCTGCAGAGGAGGGAAAAACCAGTCTCCAGACTGGAGGAGGGTATGTCCTGAACCTTCCATCCCAGCCCCGTGGGCGGGGGCAGGAATCAAGCCTAACCTTCTATTCCCTATCCCCACCCCCCACCCCATAACAGGGACAGCCACCCACAGATAGAAGCCTTGAGAGCAAGGCAGTAGGGTTGGGTCTAGGAGCTGAGAGGTAATTTGGGGGCCACAATAAGAGGGAAGAAGAACAAGAAAAGGAAAATGCATATGTCATGGTTCCTGAAGGGCCCCAGGAAAGGAAAAGAGCTGGGGACTGATGATGATAAAAACTGCATTCATTGAGCTCTTACAACTTACTGTTCTAAGCAGCTCACATGCATTATCCTTTTAAATCTACACTATAAAGTTAGGATCTATCATCCCCATCTCAACAGCTAGAGAAACTGATGCTCAGAGAGGTTAAATTAGTTGTCCAAGGCAATTCGGACAGTTCAACTTCAGAGGTCAAGCTCCACATACCCCAGAAAGGTGATGAGACTTGGTTAGGGGTGGGAAGTGGGAATAGTGTTGCGTGTGTGTGTGTGTGTGTGTGTGTGTGTGTATGTGTGTCTGTGTGTGGGGAGTCATACTGGAGTAGTGTCTGCTGTCTTCCCTCTTACTCCCAAAAGATGAGGCTGCTCTCAATATAATCCCATCCCCTTGCCCCTCCTCCACTCCAAACTGGATCTGCCCCAGTCAGCACTCCTAATGGCAAACGTTGTTGGCCAGAGATTGGGAGACCCTGAGGAAGGGGGAAAATGAAGGTGAGGAGACAGAGGAGCAGGAAGAACTAGAGGAAGAGACAGACACTAAGCAGAAAGCAGGTGTGTGTGAGGGAACATGAGTGACAGCTGGGTGGGGGGATTAGAGTGACCCACAGCTTGGACAGTTACAGCCCAGCCCATCCACTGGATGGTGACAGAATGGATGGAAGGTGATAGAAGGAACTCCCGCTCCACTCCCCACCCCTACGGGGCTCCCTCTCCTCCCACCCTTCCCCCTTCACACCCCAGCTTCTCCTTCCCCTCCCCCACTGTCTTCTTCCGAACAATTCTAATTAGCCTAAGTGACTAAGAGGTGGTTTCAGCCTGAACAGCCAATTAGGCTGGGAAGAAGGGAAAGAAGCTCCCCCAAGTCTCCCGTCCCTCCCCCCTCATCTGCCTTTTATTCAGACCAAGTATTCTGTGCCCCAAACTCCTGACTTGCTCAGGTTCTCCTGATCCTGCTCCTCCCTCACTGGCCACTGGGCCCCACTTACCTGTGTCCAGACAGCTGCCAGCCCATTGCCTAGTGCCCACCTTGAGGCCCTCCATTCTCAGGCACTGAGAGTCCATTCAAGTCTTCCTGGTAGGAGGTGCAAGGAGAAAGAGGGGCCTCCTTGGAAGGCTATCTTCCTGAGTCTCTTTATTTATAATGTTGCTCCTCTCTCTCTCTCTTTCCTCTTCCTCTGGCACTTATTTCTAACATCCATGGGCCAGGCCTACTGGTTGCCATGGAGACACAATGTGCAGCTGGATGGTAAGCGGGTGAGAGGAGCTGTGTGCACTCCGCAGCACGGGTGGCTGTGTGTGATACATTTCCATGTGCGAGGAAGCTTTCCTCAAGGCCTCCCTGAAGTGAGACCCTGGCTGAGGGGGAGACTCCAGAGGGCCCCAGTGACCTTCAACCTCTGCAGGTCAGACACAAAATGATGTTCAATCCAGGCCTTTGAACGAAAGATTCTGGAGGGGCCCCAAGCTGCCCCTCCTGTCCAAGGAGAGAATTGGGAACCCCAGGAAAGGAACAGGAGTAGGCAGAGACCTTTCTTGTATAGAACAGCTGGAAGGAAGATTAAGCTGTACAGATGGACAGGCTGCTAAGAGGCCAAAAACACCCCACCCCAACACACTGTAGGGGATAGGGGTGGGGAGGTTGGCCCAGCAAGCTGGAAAGTCCCCTCCATTTCCATTTACTTCACCCCACGTTTATCCAGAAGGTTCTAAGAAGTGAGAGACCTCGGTTCCTGCCCACAGAAAGCTTAGCATCTTAGATGAATCAGGCTAACTTCCTTATCATCTCCCATCTTGGGGTGTTGGCAGCTGCAATTTTCTGTACTGGAATACTCTGTTTTGAGTTCTGAAACCTAAGGTTCCCTTAGAGAAGCTTCCTGGGCCACACTGAGTAAGGCAGCCCCCTCCTCTCCCCTACCTTCAGTTATCCTCCTTCATGTCCCACTGTTTGTTTCCTTCACAGCACTTTAACACAGTCTATAGTTATCTCATTTGTTTGTTTATTGTCTGTCTTCTCCACTGGAATGGAAGTTCTAAGAGACAGTAGGGACCAGGACTGTCTAAATTAGTGCAGGTGGCACAGAGCCTGCCCCACAGTAGGTGTTAAATATGTGTTAAATAAAAGAGTGGACACATGATTTCATTGAAGTCCCCAAATAATCCTTTGTGATGGTAAGCATTATTAGCTCCATTTTACAGATGAAGAAGCCAAGGCTCATTCTCGTGCCCAAGCTCATACCACAGGAAGTGCTACAGATAAATTTCTTTTTTTTAAAGTTTTTATTAAATTTGTTACAATGTTGCTTCTGTTTAGGTTTTGGTTTTTCAGCTACATGGCATGTGAGGTCTTAGCTCCCTGACCAGGGATCAAACCCATACACCCTATATTGGAAGGCAAGATCTTAACCACTTCACCACCTACAGATAGATTTCTAATGTAGATCTCTCTGATTCCAGGCATGATGGAAGGACGTGGGGACTGAATTTCCCAACATACACTGTGCTGTGGTTCCTCTTCCCCACTATCTGTGGGTATATGCCTCCACCTCTACCCCAGGCATCTCCAGAAACCTGGGCAGAGAAGGCAGGAAGACAGTTAGAATCTGTAAAGAACACAAATCTCATCTCTTCTTTTAGAGGCTTAGAATCCCTGCGTGACTCCCTTGCCCTGCTTAGGTTGACCAGCAGGCCCTGCTAGCTCTGGCCCCTGTCTCCTCCAATCTCTCTGGCCCTCCTAGACCACTTCATCTTCTCCTGCTGTACCTTCAGGCCCTTGCACACACCGCTCCATAGCCTGGGAGGCAGACCCCTTCCTCAGTGGGCTTTTCCCCTTCTGCCCTTCAAAACTCAGCTCTGACCCAACCTCTTCCAGGAAGTCTGCTGCAAGGTGCTGGAAAAAGCACCTCCTTTGGCTCTCCAGCCTGAATTTATGGCTCAGGGCAAGGCTGAACATGTGATATGGTCATTGTTGACCTGTCTGCCTCTCCCAAAGAGACCTTGAAATGTCTGTAGCATGAATGAACCAACCAGGGACAGGATTCTAGTACCCAAGTCCCTTAACCCTGACGTCATTTCCAGGGCTTGGCCTCAACAGAAGGAGCTCCTCACCCCTTACTGTCTGGCCAACTCAGAGGTGGAGATGACATGGGCCCTCTTGCTGACTCAGTGCCTCCTCTGATCAGGAAGTGAGGCCTCAAGGTTAGGCGCAGGTCTCCTTGGCCTAACTGGTAGAGGGAGGGCTGGAGATTCTGTAACTGGAGGAAGGTAGGAGCACAGGGTTGCGCACTGAGCCAGGGAGCTGATCTCACCCTTTGTGGATTCAGAGGCTGCCAGAGGGACCTCTGCCCTTCCTTTCAGGGTGTCCACCCCCCACCCCACTGCCAGGCTTACTTGAGCGCAACTGATCAGATCTGATCTTGGTGGTATCTTCACTCTGCCCCCTCCCACTCTTCCCCTGCCGCCCCCATATCTTCAGCACAGCAGATCCAACCACTTGTCTCCGATTGTAGCGAGGGGGGCGACACTAGCGAGGACGGGTGGGGTGGATCCAAGCCCTGCGAAGCCCGGAGTAAGGGAATGGATAAAGGAGCCCCCACAACCCGCGCCGTACCCGCGGTCGATCCGGGTTTACAAGGAGGCTCATCCAGGATTAGTCCCTGCGCTCGACTAATCCCAGCAGCTGAACCGACCCCGGGGTCCGGGAGTCAGGCCCACGCTGCGAGAGCGGGGGGTGGTGGGGTGGGGTGGTGGGGTTGGGAAGGGTGCACGCGGACTGAGCGGAAGCGCACGCGGGGGGAGGGGCGCCCCCGGCAGGCGGGGCCGCGAAAACGGCTGATCCGGTCTCCGTTCTCAGACTTCTTCCGAGCTGGTGTTTACCAGGGAGCCGGACGGAGGAGACCTGGCCACTCGGCCCGGAAGCGGGGGGCGGGGAGGGGAGCGCATTCGGGGCCAGAGGCTGAGACCTTATCGGGTCCCCATATATAAGACTTCCAACCCTCGTTCCTGAGCATGCGACGGAGCGACAGACAGGTGTCCCCAGCCCCTTCTCCCATCCAGTTCTGTGATTCAAACTCTGCTAAATAAGGGGTAGCGGGAGTGCATACGTGCTCTACGGAAGACGGCAGCATAGCGTAACCCTCCGCAGCGCGGTGAGCCCTCCAGCCTAATGCCTAGCCTACACCTTAACTCCGGTGGGAATGGGTTGCTGGAAGCGGATCGAGCCCAGTGGATGGCTTTGGAGTACGAAGTAGATCTGCCCTGTTTCCGTCCTCTTGTCCCCATTCCTGCGTGCCGCCGATTAATGCCATTATGGATCTCGATCCCTCTTCTCCCATCCACGTCCCCCGACCCCCTCCAAGGTCGCTACCCCAGGTTTAGCCTCCACTTTCCCCGGGACGCCGACCCAAGGGGCTGGAAGAAGCCAAGTGGGGTCCGGTTTTCACACTTTTATTGTAAAGCTCGGGAATAATTACACGGGTCTTTCATTGACAGCTCAGCAAACAAACCGGAAACGAACCGAACCGGAGGGGTAGGGGCGGTGCCTGCGCATGCTCGCGGCGGGGGGCGGGGGGCGGTCAGAGAAAGAGAAAGACAGAGAGACAGAAATCATTACAAATCAACGGGATTGTGCTCGCAGCGCCAGGGACGGGGTGGAGTGGGGGCGGAGCGGGGGCCCTTCCCGGGAGGAGCGAGGCGGTGGGAAGTGGCACGAACCAAGAGAAACACGACCCCAGTGTGGGCACCCGACGCGCCCAAAACCCCCCTCCCTGATCCCCACCCCCCCAACACACGAGAGAGACACGGCCCCCCTCCCCACTCAGATACCCGAGGAGACACAGTCTCCCCCTCCCCACGGGCAGACACACCGCCCGGAAACCCCATGGGCGAGACACAGTCCCCCCTCCCAGAGAAGTCCCACGTGGAGACGCCCCCTAAGAGGCTTTCTCTTGGCTAACAAGCCAACCCAACACCAGGAGACAGCCCCCGCCCCGTCCAGGGAAGAGATGGCTCCAGAGCCTGGGCCCTCAGGAGAGAGAGGTATCCCAGCGCCCCTAGGAGAAAAGACAACTTAGAGCTGCCCAGTCTCATCCCAAGTGCTGCAGGTCAGAGACAGCCCCGGAGGAGAGGTGCGGGGAGGGCCAGAAACATCTCTTCCCAGACATGCTTCAGAGATAGCCCCCTTCCCTGGGAAGAGAGATGGCCCAAGACTGACATGCCTTAAGTACTCCCAGGAACCCTGGGAGGAAAACAGGCTCCCCAGAGAGCCTGGGTAGGGGGGAGACATGCTCCCATGGTCCCCAGAGGGAATACATATCCCCCTAGAGACTCCTAAGGGGAGAGATAGGGTCTAGGGAGCCCCCAGAGGTGAGGGATGCCCCAGAGACTCTCCCCTGGGGATGTGAGACACGCTTCAGGGACCCTAGGAGAGAAGTATGTCCCCGTATACCCTCCCCCTACCAAGAGACATGCTCTGAAGTAGGGGGTGAGGACAGACTAGGTCCCCTCTAGGAAGACACTGACTGGGTCAGGCTGGGTTTGAGCGGGGTCTCCTCTGGCCAAATGTCGCCTATTTGTACATAAAACTGTACGCGACACAAGGCATTGGGGAGGGGCTTCACAGACCTAGGACCAACGGGAGTGGTCCCCGGTGCTGTCACCCACCCCCTGCCCACCTTTGGTTTCACCTCTCCAGTGCCCAGGTGGTGACAGACTCAGAGCCCCGACCCCAGCCAGGGGGCTAGGGGCTCTGCCTTCGCCTGTGGGAAGGGCTCCTCTGTGCTTCTCAGCCCTCCTGGCCACCTGGGCCCCTCTCTTCCTTCTGGCTTCTCCATTGTGCAAAGTGCTCCTCTGCCCTTCCACTTAGTGCTCAGGGCCCTCCAAGACCAGGGCAGGGTGCCCAGGCCACCAGGGGCTTCCAAGGGGAGTCTGCTGACCCCAGGAATGCCTCCTGTCTGGACCACCCTCTCCACCAAGCAAATGGGCCGCATACAATCTTGCCAGAATCTTGAACTCCAGGACCCAGGACAGCCCTCAAAGCCACTGACCCACCAGCTGGGCAGCTCATGTTACCAACTCCACCACTATTGCACCTGCCCCGTTTGTGCAGGGGGAAGGGGCTGTCTCTTTAACCAGCCCCAGCCCACCTCCTGGGCCTCCCCAAGGGAAAGGAGCCTTTGGCCAATCCCTGGACCTGGTTGCTGCCATCCCAGCCCACTCTACCCCCTGCCCTCCATAGAAGGGCTGTGGATGCTGGGGCCACCAGCCTAACAATGTTCTCCTTCCCAGCACTGTCACCCCAAGCCAAGTTAGGGGCAAGGAGCAGAGAATTAGGTGATTCTTCAGCCCCCTGGCTTTCAGGGGTGGAGGTGGGGTCTCTGGGGATACAGGAGTCAAGACCCCAGCAACACAGCTCCCAAAGGCACCAGACAACCCAGCAGCCTGTACCCACCCCTCCCACCCTTGGGCTGACCCCCCCAAGCTTAGACAAAGTCAAGCAAGGGCCATACCCTGAGTCTCCAGCCTCCCAGCCTGGGCCCCTGGGGAGCTGGAGAGGTATGGGCCAAGGCAGTGGGGGTTTCTGGAGGGAAGGGGGACTGAGGCTTTGAGATGGCCACAGTGGGAGACGGAGGCTCTGCAGGATGCCCCTCACACCCTGGCCCCCTGAGGTGAAGAAAAGAATCCCACCTCATCATGGCTGACTGGGCTTCTCTGCCCCCCAATCTCCCCACCCCCATGGGACCCCTGACCCTGGCAAAGGGAAGCCCAACTGGAAGAAGGGGGCCTGGAGCCCAGGGTGCCCTGAGGCGCCCTTTCCACCCCCTGAGATCAAGGCAATGGTGGTTTTACAGGCTGACGGGTCAGTCATGGCAGGGGCTGGGGGTGGGGGGCAGAGAGGGGGCAGGGTGCAGGTACCCCCTATTGGGGGCAGCAACCAGCCACCCCCTGAGCAAACCTTCCTGCTCCCAACTCACCCAACCAGGCCAGAGGCACAGTCATCCCACCCCTGTCCAGCTGCCCCCCACAGCCTCAGGGCCCCTCTGTGATGCTCATCTGGATGTGGGGGCCAGCCTGAGCGGGGATTCCCCCCACCAGGGCACAGCGTAACAGTTCCAAAAAAATAGAGATTTGTATTCTTAAAAAAAATTAAATAAAAGCCCAGCTCTGCTGATAGGCGAATGTTACCCTTACCCCCACCCACCCTTTGTTTCCCTGGCCTGCACCCCCATCCCACCATGGCCCCAGGGGTATTTACAACATGGAACAATAGAGGCCTGGGGTGGGGGGCACTGCGGCAGGGAGGAGGGGGCATAGGGCAGGTCCCCCCCAGAAGGGTCCCCCAAGACAACACAACATCAACAAGAAAAGTTGCAAATCAGGCAGAAATGGGGACATCATTCCAAGGTCCTTATATACAGACACTGCATGACCAGTGGGGAAGGGGGGGCCCCCAGATGGGACCCGGCATGGGCATGTGACAGGCAGGTGGGCCGGCCCAGGAGCAGTACAGGAAGACAAGGCCTCCGCCCCACTCTCACCCCCATCCCCACCCCACCTTTGGTAACAACAGCCCTTCAGGGAGCCCCTGGCGGTTGAATTTCCTCTGGGAATTCCCAGGGAGGGGGGCTCCCCAGTTCAGCCCTGCTGCAGGGCTGGAATGGGGGCATCCTATCCCCGCCCTGGTCGGCCATCCGGGAAACAATGAATTAAAAGTGTGCTACCCGTGCCCTTGACTCCACCATCTGCCCAAAGTAAGGGGGTGCTCCCTGGAAGTCGAGGGAAGGAAGCCTAGTCATCAGAGAGGAGCCCTCTTGGGCATCAGCTGGGAGGAGCCCCATAAAGAGGAAGAGGGGGCTCCCTAGGGTCTGAGGGATGAAGTGAGGGGAGAGGACCTGGACCCTGCAAGGGGGAAGGGCCAGCGTGGTCATGAGGCCAGTACCCCACCCCCCACTCAGGGCCCTGGCCAGGAAGTCCACGCTGGAGGAGTCAGGAGCGGGGACCCTGGAATGGGCCCACCTGGGAGCTGGCCGGCGACTGGGGAAGGGGTGGCCGGCCGGCCAGAAGGGGGCTCACAGGTAGATCTCACGCTTGGCCGTCTGGGCAGATGCCGGTGTGGCCGCGGGTGGGAAGTCCGAGGTCTGGGTCAGGGGGATTTCCTCCAAGGTGGCCGAGTCCTTGCAGGAATCATGGCTACTGTGGGAGAAGGCACTGTAGGGGGGCAGGAGGCGCACGGGGGCCGTTTTGGTGTTCCGGTCTTCCGGGGGGCTGGGGCTGCCGGCGCCCGCAGGCTCCTGCCCTCCTCGGTCCTGGTAAGGCACGAAGGTGGAGAGTTTGAGGGCGCTGCTCTTGGTCCGGCGGCTGGGAGACGACTGGCCTGGCATCCAGCACGTGTCGGAGTGGCCAAACTCGCTGCACTCGCGGGTACAGGTGCCCGTCATGGCGACGTCAGGCAGAGGGCGCAGGTCTGCAGGGAAGAAAGGGGAGGGTCCTCAGGCTGGGCAGCCTCCCAGGGCTCTCTCCATGGCCTCCCAACAGCACCTCCACTCTGCCTTGGAACAAGAGTGCACACCCCTTCCTGCCCACCAAGCTCACAGGCACACACACCCTCCCACCATCCACGGCACGTGCACTCACACACACAGCCTATCCTTAAATAGACACATTCCTTCTTCCACCCTCCAGCTCCCCTCACACACCCACTGTATCTGCCCTCAGACAGGTGCACAAACATACAACCCATCTATGCACTCTGCCATCTACCTCCAGGCAGGCTGACACATGCACATCTACCCTCAGATAGGGATGAGGAAACCCCCATCCTCATTACAAACACAGTCTCTTTCTCCCTCATCCCCTGCTTCCCCACACACACCCATAGCCTTCCCCTCAGGTAGGCATGGATGCACAAATCTACACCAGACATCTCTATCCTCAGACAGAGGTGGGCACGTATCTTCCTTCTGAGCCCCTCAAGCCTCATCATGCCCCCAGCTGTCCTGGAACCCCACCCCAGCACAGCAAGGCCCCACTACAAAGCCAGGGGTTCCCATAGAAGCACACACTCACATAGCCACAAGCACGCTCATGCAGCCCCACCCCACCTTACTCTGGCCCCTACAGCAACCACCACCCCTGGCCTTGCCCCGGCTCCCTGCCCAGAATACCCACGGGAACAGGAGTTGGCCGCCTGACATCAGCAGTAGCCGGTGTGGTTGCTGGGCACCCGGGGTCTCTATGGGAACGGCTGGGCCTGGAGCACTTCCTGTCACAGTTGTCCCCATCCCGCCCTCTCTTGGGGACAGCACCAGGAGGTGACCGCCCCCCCACCCCCGGCCTGGGACATGACTGAGCAGCACCACCTGGGGTGGGGGCTCCCCTGGCACCACCCACCCTGGCTTGGCCTCCTGCCAGTGCCAGGTGAGAAGGGGACAGCTCCATCGTTAACCCTCAGAGCACCCAGGCTCTTCAGCTCAGGGCAGAGTGGGGGACCCAGCATGGCACGGAGCAGAGCACGGGCACTGGGTGGGCAGGGCTGGGTGCTGGGCTGAGTCCCACAGACCCCAGAGCAGCTCCCACATACCTGGCAGTCCGCCTCAGGGCCTGCTCCTGCCAGCCGGCTCTGCGCGGGCACAAAAAGGACGAGACGGGCGTGAGATCGGGTGGGGAGAGAGGACACTCTGAGATCTGGGGCCTGGGAGTCAGACAAGAACCTTGTGCCCGCAGGGTGAGGTGTGTGGAACCTTTCATCTTTTGGGGGGCTTCGGGACTTCGGCCTGAGGGAGGGGGCGAGACCTGAGGACAGCTTCAAGCTGGAGAGTCTGTCTATCCCAAGGGCAAGCTGATTTAGGCTCCCCACCACGGGCCACCACAGATGCCTTCACACACACACGCACTACATCCATACATTCTGACAACACATCCCCCATCTGTCCCCACACTGCTCCCGCCCAGACCTCACTTCTGTCATCACCCTCCAAGCCTCTCCCAGACAAGACTTTCCCCTCCCCAGCCCCACCACCCCTCTCCTCCGCCAAACCATCTCCTGCTCCCCCAGGGGACCATCACACGCTTCTCTGGGCTCCTTAGAGCGTCCAGGGTCCCTTACCTTTCCTCAAGGCCCTCTGACCCTCATTACGTCAAAAGATTGCCTCAAGGTTCCCTCACCACTACCTGAGCCCTCTAGCCCCCATTCTTGGGGTCCCTGTTCCCAGGAAGCAATATAGAGTAGTGCTAAATGCAAAGTCTTTGGAATCAGAGAAGCCTGGGTTTGAATCCTTCCCAGCTTTGTCACTTCCTATATATGACTTTGGGTAAGTGACTCAACCTCTCTGAGCCTCAGTTTTCTCCACTGTAAAGTGGGCACAATAAAGTTCTCATATCAGAGTGGTTATGCAGATTCAATGAATATATCAAGAAGGCACTCTGCACAGTGATTACTGCTGACCACAGAAGAGCTCAAGAGATGGAGGCTGTTTTGTAAGGTCTTGTCACCATTTTCAGGCTTCTACTGATTCCTGGGGTGCCCGACCATGCCAATGCCCCTCACCGTTCTCAGGGTGCTCCATCTCTCCTATGCTGCCATCAGGGGTGGTGCGCTCATAGTGATCCTCAGGCAGAGCCAGGGGACCCAGTCGGGGCCCTGATGATGACTTGCTGGATGGCGTCTCGGACTCCTCCAGGCCACTATCGTAGTAACTATGCTGGGATGGGTCCTGCAACTCCTGGGCCTGGCTGGTGGCAGAGAAGGTGACGCGGCGGTGAGGTAACTGCGGGGAGAGGAAACGTCACTGCTGGCTGGCCAGCCTGCCCTACGGGCCCACCACCACACCAGGCTGCAGCCCCAGCCAAGCCTACCCCCAGAGCTTCTAGTCCTTTAGGCCTCAGCAGCAACCAAGAAGAGGCCCAGCCTCCCAGCACAGCACAGCCCCCCAGAAAGCAGACACCTTCATAGAGGGCTGCCCTTCATTCTAAGACAGCTCCCAGGACAGCCAGGACCACACACGGGAAGTCCCAACACAGCACAGGCCCCAGTGTTATGATAGCCCCCAGGCCAGCAACGATAAGCCTAATCCAGTACAACCACTTGTTAGAGCACAGCTTCCCAGTATTGGCAACAGCCTCTCTTTCATTCCAGACAGCCAACACCAAAATAGCACAATACCAGCCAACTCCCCTAATTCCAGCATAGCCTCTAAACACCAGCAAGCCTCCAGTTTCTAGAACAGTTCCCTGAAAGCAGGACACACTCCTCATTCCAAAACAGCTCAACAGTTCCCTAACTTCCAAATAGCAGCCTCCAGACTCCAGCTCCTCACCTGTCTCATTGCTCCGTAACTTCCTACTGCCTCCATCCAGTGGGGTTGCTAACCGCTGTCTGAGCTTCTGTTCCTCACCCCTGGTCTGCAATGCCCCCTGGTCTGTAGTGCCGTAGGCAGGACTCCCTGCTGAGTCCTCTCCCCTCAGCCCCTGTCCCCACTTGTTCCCCTTGAGAGGCCTGGGAGTGGAAAAAGATGAGAAGGAAAAGGAGCCTGATAACAAACCAGGGCACCTTGGGGGTGGGGTGGCAGAACAATGGAAACTCCCCAGCCCTCCACATCAGGAAACAGGATTAACTGGAGAGGGCAGGGCCCAGGAGGAGACCCGGGCATAGGAGGAGGGGCCGGCATCCATCAGGGATTCAGAAGGCTGGCTTCAGATGGAGACTCCTTCTAGGAAACAGGAAGGAGCTTCTGGGAGGGGCTGCTGGCTTGGTGGAGTCAGGATTTAGACTGGAAGCTGGGGTTGGGGAAGTGCAACAGTGACAGGCTGCTCCTAGCCAGCAGCTCTGTCTGCCTGCCATGGGTTAATGATCATCCCAGGAACCTGGCAACCTCAGCCTGGCACTTGGCACAACCAACCAATCACCCGAACACCCACCTGGGACTGCCACTGGTTCTCCTGCCAACCAGAAATTAGGAGTTGTGGAGGGCGAAGACCAAGGGTCCCTGGAGGCCAGGGGTGGGAGCAGCACATGCCCAGGGCCCTGCTGATGAGTCTCCAGGTTCCCTCTGATCCTCTGACTTTGTGCTGCTTTGTTCTTAAAACTCTCAACAGGAGGTTATCGAGATGGAGGGTGGCCCAGGTTTGCAGACCCACCCTCCTGATACCCTACACAATTTGTGTCCCATTCAAGGCAGCTGGGGTGGGGGAGGGTGTCAGCATGGGGAGCTGCCTTCCTACCTTGCCTCCCACTCCATCTTCAGGCACAGACAACCCTTCTCGAGATCCATGTTGGGATCCAAAACACTGAAAGGTCTGGGTGGTAACAGACAAGATCTCCCAAACTGACCTGATGATAGGTTCCATGAGCTCTGGGAGGCAGAGTAGCCTGGCTATCAAGCGTTTTTTTCTTCACAGTTTTCTTTTTAGACATTAGCCAGCAGCCTTCCCTCCCTGCAGAACCTGTGCCTGATAATCCAAGGCTGCGATCCTGCTTCCTGGGATACACATTACTTGGTCTTTTTCTATGATGCTTTTCTTTAAAATGGAGGATTGGGTCACACTCAATACTAAATATTCCTTATAGTTCTATGACTATCATCAAATCTTAAAAAGTCTAGGGACTTCCCAGCAGTCCATTGGTTAAGATTCTACACTTCTACTTCAGGAGGCACGGGTTCAGTCCCTGGCTGAGGAACTAAGATCCCACATGCTGTGCAGTTTGGCCAATAAATAAATAAGTCTTAAAAGCCTATGTCCAAAATCTGTCTCAAACACCCTAGTCCAGGAGTTCTAGACGCTTGCTGTAAATTTCTAGTTGGTGTCCCCATGGACCCTTCAGATTCAACATGCCTGAAACCAAATTCTTTTTCTTCAATCAGCTTCTGCATGGGCAATGATCTTATCCCCCTTATCCAGACTCAGAAGGATGGTATCTATCTGGAAATCTTGGTAGCTCTCCCTTCACTCCCCACCCCTACCCCATATCCAATTATTCCTTGAGTTCTATGGGTCTTTTCTCAAGAATGTCAGCCTGATCCATCTATCCATCATTCCCTTTGCCACCATCCTTGCCTAGACCTCAGGAGTTCCGTCCTGTACCTTCACCTCCACCAACTTAAATCCACCATACACTCCAGTGAACTTTCTAAAACTCAGTTCATCCAAATTCAAGAGCTTTTGGGGGCTCCCATTTCCTCTTAAGGAACTTCTGACAAGGCATCTATGTTCTCTATAGCCTACAGTCCTCCAATCTCCTGTCTCAGCTCCCCACTCCATCCTCCATTCCGTTCAGAATCCCCTTTCTGCCCTCTCCCTGTCTCCAGCGGTGACACTCACTCCTGCCCCAGGGACTGGCTCAGCCTCCCATCCATCTCCTTCCTGCTCCTCACTTCAGGAAGAGCTGGTTCAAGGTGCACATTCCCCTCTCAGGAGCCCACTCCCATGTCTTCTCATACTACATGCCTCAAAGAAAGGGAGGGGACACCATGGTCAAATAAATTTGGAAAACCCAGAGTTATACAAAGCTTAACAGTTTCTCCCTTCTTGCAGAACTTTGCAGAGCCTTTATTAGGTTAATCTGAACTTAGTCAAAAAGTGCATAATGGAAAATAGCAGACTCTGGCAACCAGATCTCCTGATGATTTGAATTTGACTCCATCGCTACCTAGTTTTCATTTCTGTAAAATGACCTACTCACAAAGAGTTATGAGCGTTGAATGAGCTAATTCACATAAAATGCTTAGCATGGTACGTTGCACCTGGTAAGGACTAAAAAAAAAAAAAAAAAAACGAAAGCGAGTAGTGGCAGAACAAGTTGGGAAAAGCTTTTCTACGTGGCATTCTCACTGGTGAGAATCAACACCAAGATTCTCAACTGCCTCATCTTGTCACTTTTATGTCTTGTAGAAATATGACCATTTTTCCCTCAGGGTCTAGCACAGTGCTGAGCACAGTAGGGATTCAGCCTATGTGTTTTGATGATAACAGCAGTGTCGTGACTTGGTTATGTTCGAATGTGCGGTGTGGCTCCATCCCTGGGTTGGTCTGGAGCCGAGTAAAGGATAATCCCTCAGACTTCGCGAAAGAAAAAGAGATGAAGGAGCTAAAGGAACAGAAGAAAGAGGGAGAGACAGTGGCAGCAAGGAGAGGAACAAGAGAAAGGATGACTGGTCAGGAGCTGCTGGAGGTCACCCTAGAGATGATTATTTGTCCAGGAGAAATGAGATGAAACCAGATTTCACTTCCCCATGCCCCACTCCTCCAAAACCCCCAGGATTTTTACTTTGGGGGTGCCCCAGGGCTTTGGGGAGTTTGTGGACAGAATCAGAATAGAGAGCTGGCGCCGTGGACCTCCTGGGAGTGTCTCAAGCCTCTTCAGTCACCATGGACACAGGTTGCCTCTGGCCTCAGAGATTCCCCCAGGACCTGAGTCCCCTCACTCTGACTTTAGCCTCCTCTTTGGGCACAGCCAGCGACAGGGCAGACCCGGGAGAGCAAGAAGTGAGAGACGGAGAGAGAGAGAGTGAATGAGAGCTAGCAGCTAAGGGTGGCCAGAGCAAGGAGCTGAAAGAAGGGAAGGGAGAGGGCCATATCGGGTGCCTCAGCCTGGGTCAGCAGTGGGGGCGTAGAGCAGGCTGGTCCGCTGAACTGGAGGATTCCCTCCCCTCTCCCTGGGCCCTCCCTCCCATCAGCCCGGGCTGGTGACCCTGGTGGGAAAACAGGGCAAAGCAGGCTAATTGCTGGGTGTTGAGCGGTTTTGGGATGAAGAGGCTGGGAAAGGGACTTGGGAAGATCTTGCCTCTAGGGAAGGTGCCTAGTATAATTAAGAGGTTCTATGCCTTCACCTGAGGCAGCCAGACTGCACTCCACCTACCCCTACCAGTTGCTCTGGTCTGAGCTCTGTTGGGAACTGCTCAACTCCCCTCTGTGCACAGAGGGGAAAGGTCAAGTCTTAGCCAGTGGAGAAAGGTCAGGACTTGGGTGCCTCTCCACCCGCTTTCTTAATGAAGGGCATCATTCCCAAGGAGGCCTCACAAACCTGAGGGGAGGGGGACTTCCCTAGTAGTACAGTGGGCAAGACTCTGTGCTCTCAATGCAAGGGGCCCCGGATTCGACTCCTGGTCAGGGAACTAGATCCCACATGCTACAACTAAGACCTGGCCTAGCCTAAACAAATAAATATTGTTTGTTTTTTTTTTTTTTTTAAAAAAAGCAACCATGAGGAGAGGGATACACTGCTGGACAGCTCCATTTGAAGGGTGCTTCACTCAGACATGGACTCGGTCATTGTCATGGGTTGGGGGGGGAGGTGATCAATTAAGACAGGGTTGGCAGAGAGGTACAGGTCTGGGACATGGGGACGGACAAAGAGCAGGGGTGGGGACATTGAGGCAGGACCTCCAGACAAAGGATTGTTTCCAGTCTCTCTCACTTCTTCTCTCACTTCCAGGAAAATAAGAAACCAAAACTCCAAAAATAGAGAACTTTATTATCAGGGGGAAGTGTTTGGGACTCGGGAAGAGGAATGGGGGGCCCAGCCCAGGAGTCTGGGGTGGGGAAGAGGGTGACACACACTACACGAGAAGGCACAAAAGGGGAGGCCCCCCTCCCTGACAGAATCCCCACCTGGTTACCCACCAGGACCCCAGGTCTCCCTGTTTCCCCTTTAGAGAAGCACCCATGGCTGGTCTCAGACAGAGACCCAGGTTTGAAGGAGACTTATTCTCCATTTCCCTCCTGGCTTCTGCCTCCAAACCCTTCTGCTCCCCTGCCCATCAGCCCCCACCTGTAGGACCCGGCATCTGGCCGTGCCCCAGGATGTAACAAATCACAGGCCTCTCCCAGTGGGGAGGGGCGGTGGGAGGGGGAACACAGAGCGAACCCTCCGTTTTCACTGGGCCCAGCCCTCCAAGCCTGGGTGAGGCAGCAGGGTCATTGCCGGTCCTAGTATTCCCTGACCTTTGGTTCCACCTCCCACCACTGCCTAGGGCTGGTGAGCAGAGCAGGTCCGAGACATCAGCTCCGTCACTCCCACACCTCGGTCCAGATGGCCCCGTGGTAGGGGTGGGGTGGGGGCTGGGGCGTGCAGAGCCTCAAGGGCTGGCCTACCTGCTTGCTGGGGTATTTGGGGGGGTTGGTGCGGTAGCTGTAGTCGGAGTACTGCTCAGAGCCCGTGGACGTCGTGTCCCCGGTGCCCACGAATGTGTTTGCAGGCGGCAGTTCCTGCACCACCTGGTGCTTCTTGGAGGCGGAGGGCGACTGGGGCTGCAACTGGATGGAAGGCAGTGGGGAATTAGAGCGATAGTGGCGACCCAGGTCAGGGCTGCCTGGTGGGTAGTTGAGGGGCAGGTGGATGCGCGGACTGTCCCCGGGGGCGTCGCTCATCAGGTTGAACTTGAGAGACTTCTGCAGGCCGGTCTCATCCTCATCCTCCACCGGTTTCACGGGCTTGGGAGACTTGCTCTTCTTGCCCTTGCTTTTGTTGCCCTTGGAAACTTTGCTGCTGGGCTTGGGGGCGTACAGGTCCTTGGTCTCCTTCTTGCCGGCCTGGTAGCCACTCTTGGCCTCCCGTTGCCGGCAGTAGCGCACTAGCACAGCCAGGGCGATGAGCAAGGCCACGGCCACGACACCAGCCACCACACCAAAGAGGATGTTGCCGCGCTGCTTGGAGCGCTCGTATTCTGGGTCCCCGGCGATGTCGATGTCCAGCGGCGTGTCCAGGCTGTGGCCCAGTAGGGTCTCCAGCAGCGTGCGGTTGGCCAGGGTCTCGTTGACATACAGGTGGACCAGGGCTGTGCCGTAGCGTGGGGGCTTGCCGCGGTCACTGACCTTCACGACTAAGCGGTGCAGCCCATGGTGGCGGCGCTCAATCTCCTTCTCCAGGGTGATGGCACCAGAATGTGACCCAATCTGGAAAAGTCCATAAGGGTTGCCACCAGCGATGCTGTAGGTCAGCTCAGCATTGACACCAGAGTCAATGTCCTCAGCTGTCACCTGGCTGACGGTCTCACCCAGACGGGTCTGGGGGGTCAGCAGCCGGTGGGAGGTGTTGGAAGGGGCAGTGATAAAAGGTGCGTTGTCATTCTCATCCAGCACGTTGATGGTGACACCAACGTAAGCCGAGCGAGGTGGGACACCACCGTCCACAGCTTTCAGTTGGAAGGTATAGGTGCTTTGCTGCTCCCGATCGAAGCTCAGGCTGGAGAGTATGGTGCCCGTGCCGTTCTGGATAACAAAGTCACCGTTGTCCTGCTCCACCGTGAGCTGCACCCGTGCATTCTCCCCCTTGTCCCCATCAATGACAGTCACCATGCCCACCGGACTCAGTGCTGGCATGTTCTCCATCACCGAGAAGTTGTAGCCACTCAACATAAACTTGGGGTCGTTGTCATTGCAGTCCAGCACGCTGACGAGGACAGTGGCTGTGCCCTGGAGGCTGGGGCTGCCCCGGTCGGCTGCCACCACCTTCAACTCATAGCTTTCCCTCTGTTCCCTATCGAGGGATGTCTTCACCCGGATCTCTCCAGTTTCAGGTGAGATGGTGAAGAGGCCCTTGGCAGCTGGCTCAGGCTCCAGAGAGTAAACCAGCTCAGCATTGGAGCCTGAGTCGGCGTCACTGGCAGTGACCTCGGCAACCACTTCACCCGGCTTGTTGTTTTCTGGGAAAGCGACCTCGGTGACACTCTGGGTGAAGACAGGCGCATTGTCATTGACGTCCACCACCTGCACCTTGAGGGAATTGGTGCTGGAGAGCGGCGGGTTGCCAGAGTCCACGGCCACAATCTCGATGGTGTAGTCTTTGACCTTCTCGTAGTCGAGCGGGGTGGTAGTTTGCAGGAAGTACTTCTTCTTGCTGTCGCTTCCCGTCTCACTGGCCTGGCGGAGTTGGAAGGGCACATCGCCTGCTACCACACAGGTGACAGCCGCATTCTCTCCCTCGTCTCTGTCAGATACCTGCACCAGGGCCACAGCTGTCTCTTCTGCCACATCCTCCGAGATGTTAGCCATCCCGTCCTGGTGTGTCACCAGCCCTATGCCACGGATCTCGATGGTGGGCGCATTGTCGTTCATGTCCTTCACAGTCACCACCACCTGGGCTCGGGCACTCTTGGGGTTGGTGCCACGGTCCTTGGCCAGCACCGAGAAACGGAGGGTGCTCAGGTCCTCACGGTCCACGGGGCCCTGCACAGTGATAAGTCCGGTGTTCCTGTCCAGTCGCAGAAGACGTCTCACGACTTCAGGCGCCTGGTGGAAAGTGTAGTCGATCTCTGCGTTGGCACCTTGGTCTGAGTCGTTGGCCTTCACCTACAGGGCAGGGGCGACAAACGAGGGAAACAGGGCTGGGTTAGCTTGGGGATAACAAATTAAGGGACACTAGGGCTGCCTTTCCAGGGAGCACAGCAGACATGACTAATCTAATAAGGCAGCCTTTCCAAAAGCAGCACGTGTGAGCCCTGCCCTTTCCCAGTTCCTGACACTGTAGCTGATATTACTGATCTGTTTCCCTGAAGAGCACAGATAACAGCCCACAAATCCTCGATGGTGCTGCAGGCTTACTACTAGAGATGAGACAGGGCAGAACTGAACTCTACTTATCATTTCTATACTAGTCCACCCAAACGTGGGGATGAGGATCCAACTAGCAACCAGGGTAGCCCTTCCACCCAATTTAACTGGCCTTCAACCCTTCTGAAGAGCTGGGAATGTGTGAGTAGTAGAGATGGTGTGCATGTATGGCATATGTGTATAATAGGCATGCATGAACATACACGTGTTGTGACTGTGTGAGAAGGTATGTGTGTATGTGTGTGTTTGTACATGAATGGAGACCCACATGCCCACCTGGAGGCCACAGGTGAGGGGACTGCTTTTTTTGAAAACAGCCAGATAGGGATGTGGGTCAGAGGGAGCCCGCCAAACCAGGCCACTACTCTTGTCAAACCGGGGAAACCTGTTTCAAGTCTCTTCCCCTCCCAGGTCTGGTGCTGGCTAGGCACCAACTTGAGGAATCCGGCCGAGCCTGCAGCCAAGAAGGAGGGACTGGTGCAGGCCACAGATCCTGCTGGCAGCAGGCTGGGCTCCCAGCATCAGACAATGAACTGTCTGTCCCTCTGCAGTGGGCACGCCCTCCCACGCCGAGGCACACTCGGCCCAAGTCTACACAAACACGGGTGGTGACGGGGCAACAGGAGCCAGGTGGGAATGGCCATGAGGGAGCACTGGTCAGGTAGAAACATGCGATCTGGAGTTAGGTCACAGCCCAACCGAATGTGATGGCAGTATGTGTAGGGAGATGAGCAGGGAGGCCAGATAGGTGCAACGAGGCAGAGTGTCTGGGGAACAGAGCAACAGTCTTATGTTCAAATCCCAGCTCCACTACTTCCCAATAATGTGACCTTGGGTCAATGATTTAACATCCTCAAGCCTCAGTTTACAACAGTGAACCTATTTCACAAGGTTGTGATGAGGATTAAATGGGATGGTATCTGTAAAAATGTCTAACACTGCCTGGCACGTGCCAAGTGCTCCCTAAATACCATGCATCTCTCTTTTTGTTCATCCATTCAGCCATCCATCCATTCACCTCTGAAAATCAGTGCTGACATTCTATGGGCCACTGCTAGTGTCGTTCCTTCCCACCAGGATTTTTTTCTGACAGTAAAGACACGTGGGTCAGGATTCCCAGCTGCTTGATCTCTGCTCACTCCTCTAACAGTTTCTCTTGGCCCCTCCATCCCCTCAGTCTGTCACTGACTTTTCATTATGATTCCCACTGTCTGTCTCCCTGTCTCGAGCTTGGTCACCCACCTCCTTATCCGCTTTTCTTGCCAGCTTACCTCTCTGACTCGACTTCTGTCTCTCCCTCCCATCTTGCTCAGTTCTTCTGCCTCTTTCCCACTGCTGGTTCTCTCCTATCCTCTCTTTTCTGCTCTATGTACCTGTAGCCTCATCTCTGCCCCATTCTCCTGCTTCATCCCACTTCTCAACTCTTAAACCCATGAGCTCTGAAGTCAAACTATTGGATGTGGCCGAGGTGGGATCTGAACACATCAGATGGGTGATATGAGGAAAGTTTCCTAATCTCTGTGGGCTCAGTTTCCCATCTGTAAAATGGGATAATGCTTACTTTGTACTGTGGGGATTAAATGATATAATACACAGAATGTATTCAGAACAGTGCCCAGCACTTAGGCTATTATTAGTCAGCATCCCCGGCTGTTTGTCTCCCTTCTCTCTCTCAGTCTGTCTTCCACAGGTTCCAGTCCACCAGCCACTAAATAAAGGTCCAAACTCCCCCTGTGCCCTGCTTCAGTTTGGGGATGTAGAAGGAATGGTTTCCCAGGACAGCTAACGGTGAGCCCTCCTCAGCTCCCTCACATCAAAGACAGGCAACTTCAGCCCATGGGGAAGGAGAAAGGCTCTGGGGCTGGCAGGAGGCCAGGGCTGAGATGACAGCGCGAGATACACCCACCTGTCTACAGGGACGCTTTCTCGGCTCCCTCCCGGGCCCTGGCCCCACCAAGCTGGCCAGCCCCTGGGGCAGTTCCCACGGAAAGGGGTGCTGAGAACTGCAACAGAGGCCACCAACCCCCCCACTGTGCCCAGCACCCCATACCCACGGGTGCCCGGTGCCTAGGGGAGGAGATGGATATATAGACATCTGAGCACAGTTTTCTAGAATCTTTTTTTTTTTTTTAGTTTTCTAGAATTCTGAGGACTCACCTGGCAAAAATGATTTCATTTGACTGCCAGGGATGGGCAAAGTTGGGAAAGTCTCATCTGGCTAACGGGCCCCGGGTTGGGAAGATATTCTCATCTCTGGAGAGAATCTACTTGGACAAAAGGCGATTCATGTGTTCAGCTCGCTTTGCTGGGGAGGAGAATGTCATTTGACTTGGATGGGGGTTTTACTTTGCAGAGGTTTCTCCAGCTTGACTCTGCCTCAGGGATGGGGGATCACTGTTCTTATGCTGTGTCACTGGCACGTAAATAGCTTGACAGAGGAAAGTCACTCCCCTGCTGGAGTGTGGTAGGAAAGTCTCACCAAGCAGGGGCTGGGAAAAGAGATCTCACTGCAGCATCTTGACTGTTTTGCCCTTAAGTGAAGGGAATTCTCACGAGGTTGGGGTGGGCTCCCGTTTCTATATGGAAGTCACCCACAGGGTAAAGCAGGGAAGACATAGGGTAGAGTAGACCCAGGGTAGAGTGGGTCACCCTGACAGTTAGATGGAGGGGCCTCTCACCTGGATGACTGAGTGGCCTATGGGGCTGTTCTCAGACAGCTCAGCCTCGTAGGATGGCCGCTCGAACTTGGGGGCATTGTCATTGGTGTCGAGCACAGTGACCCGAAGCAGGGCGCTGCTGGCACGTGGGGGGTTGCCACCATCCTGCACCTTGATGGTGAGGTCGTAAGAGTCCAGGCGTTCCCGGTCCAGGTTGCCCATCACGATGAGCTGCGGCTGCTTCCCCTCCTGGTCCTCTGCCACCTGCAGCCCAAATAGCTCCTGGGCCTCGGGCCCCACCTGCAGCTCATATGACGCCACGCCGTTGGGGCCAGCATCTCGGTCCGAAGCCACCGGGATGGAGAAGAGTGAGCCGATGTTGGTGTTCTCGGGGATGGGCAGTGTGATGACTGGCGAGGCGAAGTTGGGCGTGTTGTCATTGATGTCCTGAACCTCTATCTGGCCCTCCAGCAGCCGGGGGCTGCCATTCTGCACAAGGTCCGTGATAGACACCTCAAACTCCAGGATGCAGGGCTCACCAGGGAGCTGGTTCTGGCATTCACGGAGCCCCTCACGGTCGATAGAGGTCTCGGTGGTAAAGATGTCACCCGTCTTGCCATCCACCCGCAAGTACGGGGCGCCTACCTCTAGTTTGTACAGGTGGCCCACGTCGGGAAAACCGTAGTCGGCGGCGAGGCTCCCGATGAGGGTATTGGGTGGCTGTTCCTCAGCCACCTTGTACACCACCCGAGTGGCATGGCCTGGGGACGGAGCCAGCAGCAGCAGCAGTGCTAGCAGCAGGGTGGGCAGCAGCAGACGTCGCTCCCCGGGGCCTGGGCTGTGCCTCAGGGGCCCCATTGGGGCAGGCTCCAGAATCAGAAGGGCTGTAAAGGGGAGAGACAGAACAGAGTGGTCAGCTGGGAGGAGAGCCCAGGCCCTGAGAGCTGCCCAGAGCCACCCCCCACCCCCCCCTCTCTCCCACCTACACACTGATCTCCAGGAGAGAGCTCTGCCCCGGTACAGAGTACCGATTCCAGGACCCAGAACCCGGAGTCTCACCCACAGCCCAGTGCAGCAGCAGTGTCTGCTCCAGCTGGAGGAGCCGGTAGGCGCCGGAACAGGTCTAGAGCAGTTCCCGCCCCTGGAACGCCCGGACCCGCCTGACACTCCCTCCCTCCCTGCTCTCTGCTCTGCCCAACACCTCCTTCTCACCAGCATCCTGCCTTAGTCACCCATGCTAATTACCCTGATACTGAGATAGGGAGAGACAGCAAGTGCAAGGGCGAGACCTGGAGCCCCCCACCCCGAGTCATGAACACAGTAGGAGAGAAACGCAGGAACCCTCACATTCCCCAGACCCCGATCATCAGCACCGCCCACGCTGAGGGCCGCTCAAGTTGGCTGCAGGCAGAAGGGATGACGTCACGTTCCTATCCTTCTGAGATGCCAAGTCAGTGTGCGCATGTGAGGTAGGACATCTCAAATCCCCTTCTTCTGACACTAATCACCCTGCTAACCAGGGTGCCCACCCCTACAAAGGGCCAGCTTGAACAGGGCCCCAACCAAGGCTTGAAAACAAGGTTGAGGAATAGGAGTTCTCCCTCCCTGACCTCCTTGCAAATGCACATGTCCCTGAGCATGGACACCTGTGTGTACACACACAGTTCCTCCACCCTCTCCACAGAGGGTTGGGGAGGAGAAACATGGGCAGGTACGTGGAAGATAGCAGACGTCAATACTGGGGTCAGGGCAGTGGTCAGAGCTGACGAGCCCTGGAACTGGCATTGGGAGCTGCCCTGGCCTGTCCTTAAAAACTAGGAGTCCAGCAGGTCTAACTGGGATAGGGCTGCCGATGACACGAGCAGCCTTGCCCAGACCACTTCCCACATGTCTGTTCAGTCTCCCAGTGTGCATCTGGCCCCTACCTCATACCTGGCCGCTCCCGGCCTTAACTGGTCCAGCCCCATCTCACACCTGTCTCTCCCTGCCCACCCCCAAATCCTTCCGGTGAGAGGCCCGTATGCCCCAGCCAACCACAAGCTGCACTGCAGTCACGACAGCAGCTTGCTTCTTCTGCTGGTCTCCTCAGCTTTGAGCTGTGTGTCAGCAGACTCCAGCTCAGTACCAGTCTTGACTACCTCCTCTTCTCCAGCACCACCACACCACAATCAGCCCCACTATTCAAATCCAAAGTCTTTGGCCCAGCATCTTCAACAGAGGCTCAGGCTGGATCTCCTGTCCCCAGGTCCTTGACTGCCCTAGAAATAGGTGCCCTGCACCTGGAAATCCTACCCAGGCCCTGTCACAGGCCACACCCACCCCACTGAACGCAGCTGGTCGCCCAGGAAGCCTTCCCAGGCCTCTTCAGCCCACAGTGACCTCTCCTTCCTCCAACTCACAGCCACTTATTGTGTGTACCAATCCCTCAGCAATGAATCACCGTGCAGCCGGGGACACCGCCCGCCCGTGTTATTCAGTCCCCATATTGTGCACCTAGTCCTGTGTTCTCCACCTCCCCAAGCATCCTGAGGGAAGGGACAGGGCTCCCTGCACTCATCCCCCAGCCCCCACCTGTGCCCCTTCCCAGAGCTGGGCTCACTGCAGTGCTCATTCATGCTTTCAGGGAACATTTATAGGGTACTTAAAATGTTCCAGGCTTTATCCTGGGCAGTGGAACACAGCAGTGAATAAGACAGATGCAATCTGTCATTGTGGAGCTGACAGTTCTAACTCATGACTGTTTGTCACTTTTGTTGGGTTGTACCCATTTGACAGGTGTAGGGCAGTAGGATGGAGAAGAGAAGGGACTGTGACATCAGGCAGTCTGAGGCAAACCCCAGCTGCCCACTTCCTGACCATGTGAGCTGGAGCAGTTGATTTAGAGCCTCAGTTTCCTTGTCAGTAAAATGGGAATAACACTACCTCTTTCCTAGGGAGTTTGAGATCATGTGGGCTGAATGCCTAGCATATGGGCACTCAACAAATGCTCCCTCAAAGCTCTTACAGTTGTAGTTAGGTAGCCGTTTGGGGAATAATTTGTGAATTGTCTGTCTTTCTGTGAGCAGAAACTAAGAGAGCTGCTGCTTTGTTCACTCATATATCCATCCTGAGGGCCTCGCCCTGGACCCTGCACACAGTTGCCGCTGCTGTTGTTTAGTCCAACTCTTTTGCATCCCCATGGACTGTAGCCCTCCAGGTTCCTCTGTCCATGGCATTTCCCAAGCAAGAATACCGGAGTGGGTTGCCATTTCCTTCTTCAGGGGATCTTCCCGACCCAGGGATTGAACCTGGGTCTCCTGCGTTGGCAGGTGGATTCCTTACCACTGAGCCACCAGGGAAGCCCCTGCACAGTACAGTGGGGACTCAGTAACGGCTCGTGAATGACTGTGATTATTGTAGCTAACCGATCCTGGAACTTTATGTGTGTGCACTGCTTGTCCTCACCCAGTTTCTCTACTTCACTGAGAACTCCCCGGGCTCTGATCTAACCCTTCTTGTGTAGGTTAGATCTCAGCAAATGGTCATTGACTGCAGATTCCTTACACAAGCACAGCCCCTCCCTGGTCATTTCTCCCACTAATAGGCTCAACGCATGTGAGGCTGTTATCAGATGGGTAGTGTGTGTTTGTTCCCAGCTGCAATCTTAATCTCTTTAAAGGAGAGAGGAATTTGTCTGATGCTCTATTTGGATCCATCCTTCAGCCATTTCCCCTCTCCACATGGACCTGGCACTGGGCTCATCTTACCATCAAGCCCAAACCCAAACCCACCTATCTCCAAAGAACCTTACTCCCTCTGGGCACCTTATTCTGCCCTCCCTTGCACAGCACACACACAATATGGGATCACTGTGAGCACCAACTCCGTGCATAAGTCTTGGCTGGGTGGGACTTAAACCTGACAAAGAGAAGAAATAAAGCAGTGACCGCCTGCCTCCACTCACTCTCTCCAGATCAACAATTTGTAACCTTTTGGGGTCACATCCCCCTTAGTGAATTTTATGAAACTACATGGCAGATTTTTCCAAGAAAAACAAATGTTCCAAATTTTGGCTACAACTTCAGAGGTCCGTGGTCTGGCAGCGTCAGGGTGACTTTGATTTGTAGCTGCTCTAAGAGCTACAGATTAAGCACCAATCTTGGGGGCTTCCTTCCCCATCTCAGGTCACAACCAGGGGCTCTGACCTCTTAGGCCTCCCAGGCAGCACAAACATAGCAAGTCTGCGACACATTCTCCCCACCTCCCGCCTGACTCCTAATACTCATACACATTCTCTCACTCACGCTGTCACCCTTGCTCAGTCGCTCAGTTGTGTCCGACTCTTTGTGACCCCATGGACTATAGCCCACCAGGCTCCTCTGTCCATGGAATTTTTCAAGCAAGAACACTGGAGCCAGTTGCCATTTCCTTCTCCGGGGAATCTTCCCTACCCAGGGATCAAACCCAAGTCTCTTTCATCTCCTGCACTGGCAGGCAGATTCTGTACCACTGAGCCACCAGGGAAGCCCCGCTGTCATCCTTAGGAGTCAGGGAAGGATTGTGGCATCTAACTTCTGATTGGGAGGAACACAAAAGGAATATCCAAGGCAAGGACGGTTGGGGGCAGGGGGAGTTTCCAGGGGTTGGGAGAGGGTTGCCCAGAGTAGAATCAAGAGCTGAAGAAGGTTAGGCTCTTTAAGTACCTGAAGAGTCCCTTTAAAATGAGTACTATCTGGCCCCACCCTTAGGAATTCTGATTCTGGAAGAGGGAGGAAACCCCCAGGCAGCAAAGTGGAGGCAGCAAGGGTCTGGAACCTTCTGGGAGCAATCTTGAGGTACTCTAGGTCTTTGGAATTAAGAATGAAGTATAATTTCTGTCATCATCACCTTTACCACCATTATCTCTAACACTCCCAGAGATTCTACTACATTTACATCCATTTCCCATTTAATCCTCCCAACCCTCTGAAATGGGTCCCGTTTATTATTACATGGCTTCCCATAGTACAGATGATAAAACTGAGGCTCAGAAAGAATAACTGCCTTAGGTCATAGAAATAGTAAGCTGAAAAGTTAAAGTGAAGTTGCCCAGTCATGTCTGACTCTTTGCGACCCCATGGACTGTAGCCTACCAGGCTCATCCATCCATGGAATTTTCCAGCCAAGAGTACTAGAGTGGGTTGCCATTTCCTTCTCCAGGGGATCTTCCCAACCTAGGGATTGAACCTGGGTCATCAGCATTGCAGGCAGACTCTTTACCAACTGAGCCACCAGGGGAGCCTCTAGTAAGCTGAAGAGTTGGGATTTGAGACATATGAATGCTTCCCCACATGAGTTGAGAAAAGGCTGGATGGGGGAAGAGAAATCAACAGAAATCACTGGTTGCTATGTACACACACACACACACACAATCCCTGGGCTGCCAAACCTGCAGGGCAAGGAGTGAAAGAGAAAGAGGGTCTAGGGTTCAAGGATGGAAGGACGCCAGGCCTCCCTGGATGCAGGGAGAGAGAACAGAACAGCCAGGAGTGGCAGTGAGGCAGCCCCTCCTACTCCTGCTCCCACCATCCCTGAACTTTGTCCTGGTGGTTGGTTACAGGGAGTCATTAGTCCCAGACGGCGGCCTCTGAAGCCATTAGTGCCTTATCTGCCCTTGCCCAGGCACTGGCAGCCTTCCCGGCAGAGGTGTCCCCACCTCCACCTAGCGACACTGGGCACCCAGGACCCTGAGCAGTCAGAGCCTCAGGAGGTTCAGTGACTCATTCTTCTCAGGCTCCACGAGCACAGTGAGGTGGGAGAGCACAGAGTCCGGGAAGGCCAAGGAAAACGCCATCTGTGTCAACATCTGGGCTGGAAGAGGATGGCTGTGAGGGTCACCTGGAACCTTCATTGCCAGCCCACCCCGGGGACCAGGGGCCATTTCCTCCTGAATGCTGTGGCCAGAGAGGAAACACACAGGGGCAGATGTCACAGCCCCAGAGGCCAGGTCAGCTGTGACCCCCACCCCTGCACTGTATCAAACAGCCACCACCACGGAGGGCACAAATCACCGAGGGACACAGCAAACATCTGGGAGAGGAGGGTAAGCAAGCTGGTCTGTGTGGGGTGGAGCTGTTCAGAGGCTTCCCACAGTGAATAAGTGCACAGCCCTCAGCTCCTCTCCCTTCTCTTTCACAACCTTCTATTAGCCTCTGTGGGGTTTCCAGGCACCTGCATTCTTGAGTCAGATTGTCAGAGTTCAAGCCCTTGTTCCACCGCTTGCTAGCTGTGTGACCTTGGCCAAGTGACTTTACCTCTCTGAAGATATTTCTATATTGTGGAATGGAAATAATCCTGCCTCTTGAAATTATTTGGGAGGATTAAATGGGAGCTGATACATTAAGGTCTATTGTAAAGGAGAGATATCTTTCTCTCTAAATGGAGCATTTCATGTCCAGCATCAGGCACACAGTCGGTGCTCAGTGGTTTCATAAATCAGTGAACAAATCCCTTGCCAGCTAGGAAGACCTATGAAGGCAAGGATAGTTGTGTATCTTACTACCGTATTGCATCCTCATCACCCACCATGGGCCTTGGCAGACAGTAGGAGCTCAATACTTGGTTGAAAGAATCTCTGCAGCACCAACTATCCTCTCTCATGGTAGGGGTAGCCCTCACCCCATATGAGGATCTCCTCCTTCCCCATCTCCTCTCCCCAGCCCTGACTCCTGCTCAGCTCCTCCCTCCATCCTCCCAGACCCTCTCCTGACCCTTCCACCCACACTCCGCAGCAGTTAGCTCACCATCTCTACCTAGCCCAGGTCCCCTGACCAAGTAGCCACAGCAGCAGACTCTCTGCCAGCAAGATGCCCCTTTCCAGCTGAAATCCCTTTTGGGGGTGGGGATTGGGTGGGAGGGAAGGGGAGAAACTAAATGCAGCCAGAACTGAAACCAGACCTGCTCCCCTGCCACCCTGCCCCGGCAGTCTCTGGAGGCCCTTCTCATCCCTCTCTCCTCGATCCACTCCATGGGTCTAGTTATAATTACAGATCTCAATCCTCCGAGACCCCCAAGTCAAGAAAGTAACACTTGCTCCACCCCTGGCCCCCACACACCTAGACCTCTGACTGTCACAAACACCTTCTGGGCGCCCTCTTTCCAGGCAGCTACCAAGGGTTGGCTCAAAGCAGGTAGTGGAAGGCCCTCGGCATCTTCCGGCACGACGTCCTGGACTCAGCCGGACAGGCCGGGGCGGGCAGACCCCAGCCTACACCGCTGCGGTCCGCGGGCGCTCGTGGCACACACCCTGCGCTCGGGGCATCTCCTCCCAGAGGACACTGGAGAGAGTGTCGGGGGTGGGACGGCGGCAGTTCCTCCAGCATCCTCCGGCTCGCCCAGCCCCACCCCACCCCCACCCTCACCCCCGCGGCGCCGGGCCTCCCCGAGCTCGAGGCGAGGCGCGAGTGCGGCGCCGGGAGAATGCGCCTCACCAGCCGGCCCCCGGCGCCCCCTGCCCCAGGGGCCGCCGCGGGGAATCCCTCCTCCTCCGCACTCCGGGTCTCAGCCTAGGGACCCTTACAAGCCGACGTCGCCGAGAGCCGCGCCGCGGGCGCCGGGAGGGGGCTGGGAGGGAGCCGGCGCCGGAATCACAAAGCGGCGAGCCCGGCCCGGAGGAGAATTTCTCGTAAAACCGAGCCTCTCGCGGACGGCAAAAAAGGGGGCTTTACCCTACTCTCAATCATGAAAGACCTCAGAGTCGCCCCGAATATTTCCTGCTAGAAGGAATGGTCGCCGGCCACTGCTGAGAAATAGAGGCCAGAAGTCTGGGCTCCCGAGGGTAGGTGGGGGGGGGAGTGCGAGTCCTTGTCGCCTGCCAATTCTGCTCCTGCGCGTGCCGCGCGTGCCCTCCTGGTCCCAGGGCCTCGCCCGCGCACACGACTCTGGCCTGCAGCCGGGACCTGGCGGAGGGGACGCCCAGGTGTGAGGGACACAGGTGTGTGGGACCCAGGTGTGCTGGGGACCCAGGTGGTTCGGAGAACGCAACTGAATGGTCCGAAGAGGGTCGCAAACACTGCCCAAGGTTGGCACCCTTTGCGAAAGGGCCTAGTGCTCCGGAGCTTCGGGGAGGCGGGGTGGCGCGGCCTGCCAGGTCCAGCTTGTTCCGGGAATACCCGGCCGGCCGGCCGGGGAGTGGGGGTGGGGGAGGCGCCGGCGGGGAAGCAGGTCCGGCCAGCCCGCCCCTAGGGTTCCCGCCGGGCCGATATTTACACTGCCTGTATCGGATAAGGGGAAGGGGCGCTAGGGGCCTTCCCGGCGGCGCGGCGGCTTCCCAGGACGGAATCTGGCCTCTGAGGGAGAGGGACAGAGCGCGTGTGTTTGTGTATATACCCCGCAAGGTGTAATGTGATATTGATGGTGGAAGGTGTGTGTGAAATCCAGTATTAAGATGCGGGAAGCAATAGACTCTGTGTTTGTGACCGTGAAGCCCTGTTGTGGGTGCCACTTGCTGTGTTAGGGTGTGTGCCTTCAAGGCGTGTGCGGAAACACTGGGTTCTGTGTTTATGGGTGCAATCGAGGGGTGCAAGCAAGACGTGTTGTGTACCTATGTTCTGGCCAAGGAGTGTAACATAATTTATGTTAGGGTGTGTTCCTTAAAGGAATATGTGTGTGAGGCTGGATTTTGAGTGTTCATCTGGCGAACTGTGGCCGTGACACTCCTGTTTTAGGGCACGAGATTGCGTTTGTGTGTCCAAGTCGCCGAATGTCACACCCGGCTATGTTCTGTTGCTTTGTAGGACCACGGGTTGTGTGTCCGTGCTGCTGAGCGTGCAGGCGCTGAAGCGGATTCTCAGCTAGTGACGGTGCCCCAGCGGGCGCTGCTGTGCGGGAGGTATGCCTGTGTGCACATATGTATGTGTGTACATATGTCCGTGGTTTGGCCCTCTGGGTGCCCGCGGGGAGCTGGGCGCGCCTAAGTGATCCGAGCTGGTCGCCCAACAAGTGTGTGTGTGCTTGTGGATGAGGGTCCTTGCTTGCTACATCCTCGGGGAGTGCCCCCCGCAACTGGGGGCTGCGCACTTGCCCCAAACCATCTCCATGTCTCGCGCTCCCGGAGCCCCCTTATCCCCGCAGCTCCAAGCGCACCGGGGTGCAGGGCGCCTAGGCTGGGGTCCAGTCCAGCACACCCTCTCCTCGCTCAGCTTCTTGCGGCGGACCTTGGAGGCCAGGGTGCCCCGGCCGCAACCCCCACTATGAGCTCCCAAACGCCCCCACTTCAACCCCGGCACGCGGAGCACCGACTGGGCCCCCGTGGCCTCGCTCGGCCGAGCGCCCCTCCCTCGGCTCCCGCCGGCCATGGCCGCTCACGGGCGGGAGCCACCGCCGCCTCCACCACCACCGATCCTTACCCGACTCTGGGCAGCGCCGGCCGCGGGCCCTGCAGTCCATGAGCCGCCACCGGCCCCGGCCCGGGGCTGCGACTCGGCACGGCTCGGGCTGGCGCTGCGGTTCAGGCTCGGCTCCGGCTGGCTTTGCGCGCAGCAGCCCCGGCGGCTTCGCGTCCGCGCCGCGCTCCCGCTCCCGGAGTGTGTGAGGCGGCGGCGGCGGCGGCGGCGGTGGCGGCGGCGGAGCCAGCAGCGAGCGGAGCGCACAGCCGGGCCCGCCCCCTCCCTCCCCCTCCCTCCTGGCCCTCCCGCCCGCCTCCCGCCCGCCTCCCAGTCCCCCTCCCCCAGCTCCGTGGCCGGGAGGTGGAGCTCGGGACGGCTCTGGTTCTGCTGGGAGGGGACCCCCGCACCGCTCCGCAAAGCCGGGACCCCTTTTGCTATCTCCTCGCTCCCCGAGGCCCGTATACGCAGATTGTCCCCCTCCCAGGCTCTTCAGTTTACACTTATTCCACCCGTGCCCCCATCTGGAACCCCTCCCGAATTCCTTTCCCAACCTCATTCAAACACCTGTCCTTTACTCTGCCCCCCTGGGAAGTCGAGCCACGGGAAATGTCTCCCGATGCCTTCTCTGGGCATCTGCTCCTCCAGATCCACCTTCTTCCTGCCCAGACCCCCAGAGCACCCCGAGTGGCCCTCCCTTCCCACTGCGCTCTGGGGAAGTCCACCCCTCCCCCTCTGGCCGAAGCCGCAGAGCGGTCAGCGTCGGTGGCCGCAGCAAGTCTTGGGGGTGGGGCTACGGAGGGGCCGTGGAGGGGGGAGGGTAATGGGACCCGGAGGCTCCGCTAGAATGAGGACTGGGGAAATATACAAGTGTGAGGATGAGGTGACGCGCCTAAGCTCGGGCTGTTAAGAGGGTCCCCCAATCACCTGTCCTCTGGGCGGCATGGAGCTGTGGCCCCAACACCTTTACCGGTGACAAACATATTCACACTGAGTCACACGGGCCCCTACCCCGCGAAGCCGCGCGGTGTCACGGCCTGTGTCACGCGCCCTCGCAGTGCCACACTCTCTGTTACACTCACACCGACTCACACACGGTGTCACACGCAGTGTCTCACACACTCGATAACTCAGTTTCTCCCACTCAGTTTTGGCTCTCTGGCGCCATCTAGAGGTGGCTGAGCGGCCTGGGAATTCCTTTTCCTTCGCCCAGGGTTTGGTACTCAAGGCTCTTAAGTACCCCAATCCAATACGACCTCCAGCCTTTCGCCATGGATAAGCCAACGCAGAGGGTTGAAGGTCAGAAGAGTGACAAAGACTGTGTTCCTGGAAAGACCTGGCATTGGCTGTGGAAAGGTCTAATACGGGATGACTGATATCTGAGTCTCTATTTGCCTTGGCCTCTGACTCCTCCTCCCTATTCACCCCCATTTTCCCATCCCTATCACTTTCTACCCCTTGTCTCTTTCCTCTAGCACCTCCCCTTCTGACACCTGGATTTTTGGTGGAGCACTCCTCAGGGTAAGGGTGGGCTCTCAGGCCAGCTAAGGGCTGGCCAAGATCTCTCCGAGAGCAGCCCCCCTCTCCATCGGACTCCCTTTCTGCCCTGGGTCCTGCTCTAGTCTGCACCTCTGGCCTTCAGCCCTAGAATCCCAGGTCGGGGGCTCTGGGTGGGAGATGGGGTGAGCTAGTGGTAGGCAAATCTGCCCTTTAGGTGATTTCTTTCTGTCCCTTGCGAAACTCACACTCTCCCCATCACTGAGCACAGCTCCATAGGAGGAATCAGTGACCCAGAGACAAGAAATCTTCCACAGAGGAGCTGCCCCAGCTTCCCTGCCCCCAGCATGTGCCTGCTGCCCGCTGCAGCAAACCCTCCCCGGTCTGCTTGCTGGGAGCCATTCAAAGGCTCCTCTGTTCTCCTCCCTTGCTCAGGGCTGAGCAAGATAGGCAGCCGCAGAGCTGGGCAGGAAATGCTAATCTCCCAGATGTTCTCCTCCGTCCTCCCTACTCTACCACCATCAAGCCCAAATCCTGCACCAAGTGGTGGGAGCAGAACTGGGCCAGCGCAAGGCCAGGGTGTGTCTACTCTTCTCCCTGCTCTCTATCCCTTTCTAACCCGCTGCCAGGCTGGGCACTCTGGGGGATCTGAGCATGGGACAGTGTAGAAATGAGGAGGAGGCTGTTTTCCCAAAGAAGGAAGGCAGGCAAAGGGCAGAGACTGGGAGGTTACATTTGAGGAGAGAAGCCAGGTTCCTGGCCCCATACCAAACTGGGAAGAGGACCTGACTGACAAGTAGGATATGGGGTCAAGTAGGATATGGGGTCAAGTTCTAAACTGATGGTGCCTGAGATTCCAACTGAGACTATGGCTGGGAATTGGACCCTGGGTGATGCTTGGTGTGGGAGTGGTTGGGATGCTTGGGGCCTAAGGCTCTTGCTGTGATATGTATGTGCCTGGGATGGACTGTGACTAAGAAAGTTAGGATGGTGTAGATCCTGGTATAGTAACACAAAAAAATTGTTGCCACTGATAGCAGCTGGAACACTGTTGTGATGCTATGATGCTGGTGTGCCTAGGCTATCGCCAAAACAATCTGATTATCAGAGAGGCTGTTGTATGTGTTCATGTGGAAAGGAGGGCTGTAACTGAAATGCTGTAAGCCTTGAAGCTGAAGATATGAGGCTGGCATACCTGAGACTGGCTATAGCTGAGAATCTGTTCTCTGTTCATATGACGTAGGTAGAACTGTAACTGGATCCATTGCTTAGGTCCTAGGAGATGAGAGGCTGTTGCTAGGAGCCTGTACCTGAGAGGAATGTTGTTACCTGGGATGAGAGCAGAGCTACTGTTGTGTATAGGACTGTAGCTGGGATGCTATTGGTCCTGAAACTATAGCTGTGATGACAGCATACTGGGGATTGGCTATAGCTAAGATGCTGTTGCCCAGGCTTGTGGCTGGTCTATTACTGTGTGCAGGACTCTAGCTGGGATGCTGTTATGCCTGCAGCCATAGCTCTGAAGCTCAAATGTAGCTGGGAGGCCATTTCCTGGTAATATAGCTGGACCACTCTTGTGTGGGGGATGGAGCCCAGACTCCGTTGCCTAGGAGATGAGAAGCTGTTCCCCGGGAAGCTGTTCTGGAAGGCAGGATGCTACCTGAGATGGGAGCTGATCTTCTCTTGGAGCTGATCTACTGTTGTACTTGGGACGGCTCCCGAGTGGCTGTTGCGTCTGAGGCTGGCTGGGTGGGGGAAAGCGAGTGAGTTCTGCCTTGAGGTCTGGGAGATGCCAGGAGCCCAAAGCTAGGCGGGGGCTGCTGCTCTGGGAGGCTTCAGCAGCTGCTTTGCTGTGAAGCTGGGAAGCCTGTTTTCATTACTGTTTTAACTCTTTTTTTAACCTTGTTTTTCTCTCGGCTGCACTTTTGCTCACTCATTAATTTTGGTATTTTTCTCACGGTGCCTCAGCCTCTGTCACGGCTGCCATGGCAACAGGAGGCAGTTTGCACAGCGCCAAAATATCTGATCAAAAAATAACCAAAATAAGCAAACACCAAAACGACTGTTCTGGGGGCTCCGGCCAAGGGAGAGCCAATGGCTCAAGTCCAGGAAACTCTAGGCTCCCAAGGGACCCTTTTTCTTCCCCAGGGAAGCTTTGCCAAACCTTCTGATAACCTCGGAGGCCCCTTCCCAAGGGAATCTCCCCCAACAAATTCTCCCAGGACTCTGAGATTTCCAATGGTCCCTGCCCAAGAGGTATTGAGAAGATGTGAGGACTGGGGTTCACTTCCCAGGAGCTGAGTCAAACCTCTAAGAAGCTCCTTCCCTGCCCTCACATCTGCACTACTCCACCCAGCCCTCTTCTGGCCCTCCCTCCTTCCTCAGGCTTCTTTTACTTTCTCTCCTCCCAACCCCTGCTTGCCCACCTCCACTCTCTTCTTTTCATGCCTCAGCATCCGGACAGGTTGGATAGAGGGGAGGAAGCTGCAGCCTCCAGACCACCCCCAACTCTTCAACGGAGATACGAGGAGAGATGCCACAAAAGCACCTGACACTCCTAGGCTCTGGCCACCTCCAGCTCCAGTTGCCTACGGGAAATTCCTGAACAGCCCTGAATACCCACACTCACTCTGATTTCCCCCCAATAGCATTCTAGTTTCCTGGGGACTTCCTTCTCTCAAGTGGGCATGTCCCCAGGAGGGGTAGAACAGTAGAGCCTCAGGTGGAAAAGGCGGGGCAAAACTCTTGGTACTACCTGTTTCACTTCTTCACCCACTAATTTCCCCTCTGACGGGGCTTGTCTAGATTTCTAGAGCACTAAGAGCTGGAGCAACAAGAAGGCACTCTTCAACTCTGCCTGAGTCACATCACAAAATTATATTTCTGGCTTCTCTTCTTCGTGCCCCTCCAGAAGTGAAAATCTCACTCCCAACAGGTCTTTGTCCACCTCTGAGAGCTAGAACTCACCTTCTGCTCCTTATGTTCAATTCCTATAGCCCTCTCCCCACCAAGAGCAGTAGTGGCCTTGGCCTCCTGGCAGAGCCTTCCTGGGCCTGTTTCCATAGAAACCAGATAGTCTGTGCAGTGTGAGATGGGGAGGGGAGACAGGAGCAGGGACGAGGGACCAGACCTCAGGGACAGCCCTAGAAGAAGGGACCTGGGCACTGAGAGGAGGAAGCTGCCCCATCCAAAGGGAGGGGGGACCTTGATTTGGAGAGGGGAGAGAGAATCTTTGTAGGTTCTGTCCCTACACAGCTTTCTCTGTTGCCTCCCAAGGAGGCACACAACTGTCTCCTCACCTGGCACACAGAAGGGGAGTTCCTCTTTCCCCACACCCCTAAAACCCTTCTTTACCAAGAACTTTCTGATCTGGGATGATTCTCTTTCCCAGGAGGCACCAGTCTTAGTCTAAGACCAGGATCATAGGATACCTTCCCTCCCCCAAGAGCTACGCAATCATCCCAGACCAGTGACTCTGTGCTCTGAAGGCTGGGCAGCCCTGGGACCCGGTGGCCGCTGCTGACCCCGTGGCGTGCGGCTCTGAAAGGCCCCATTCATCTCTGGGGGCTGAAGGCACCATTGTCCCTGGCAGGGGGTGGTGGAGGCAGTGGGGGGTCTCGACTCAGAAGGAAGGAATGTGTCTGGAGAAGTTGCCCCCAGGGCTCCAGTCTCCAGGTCCCCACCACATCTCCATAGGGACCCCTTCACGACCCCAAGCCCTCTCCCCCACTGCTCCCGGCAGCCTTCGCGCTTCTCCTAAGGGTGGGAATTGCCGCGGTTTGGGGTAGAAGCCTCGCCCCAACCCTCTGGCTCTCTCTCGGGAAAAATATTTCTGGGGCTGGGAGCTGTCCAGCACCTCGGTTCCTGACAGACTAACGATTCGCCTAGGTGCCGTCACACCAGAAGGGGCTCAGGGCCAGACTGAGCTGGCTGGGAGCTTGGGCGTTCTCCTCCACCTAGGCTAACACTGCAAACCACACCTAGCCTGGGTGAGCATGGGTGCAGCTCTGGACATGGGCATCCATGGGTGCTGAGAACTGACCCAAGGAGCAACTTGACTCCTGCCCTATCTGAGGAGAATTGAAGGGTCAAGTCCCACCGGGCCACTCCCCTGGAATGCTGTCTCTGATAGAGTTAAAGAAAAAACTGGGAGAGGTCAGGCCCTGCTTCCCTTCCCCCCATCTCTGCCTTGCCTCTGTTTCTGTTTTCCTAACTCTCTCCACCCTCCTCCTCTCTTTCCCTCCCTGCTGGGTTGGGGGCTGCTGAATTATCATTTCCCAGCTCTGCTAATGTGCTCCCTGCTGCGGGGAGGGATCATAATTCTGGGAGATGATTAAGTTTCAAATTGTTTTTCTGTGTGTTGTTGAAGATGAGGCTTTAATATGGTCCCTCCCCAGATAGGGAACCTGGCCTGGCCCCAGCTGCTTTCCCTATCCTCCTTTGCCAGCCCTCTCCTCTCTGATAGACCAGGTCTGGGAACATGCCCCTTTGTGTGCCCTCTGAACTTATACAAGGGGGTGGGGCGTGGTGGACCTACCTTTGACTCAAACAGGAATACATATAATGTGGTGGTGAGAAACACTGGTTTTGAAGTCAGACAAGTCAGGATTCAAGTCCTAACTCTGCCAATTGCTATCTGTGTGATCTTGGATGAGTTAAACTGTCTGAGCCTCAGTTTCTTCATCTATAAAATGGAGATACTTTAACAGCTGCCTCATAGAGAGCTTTGTGTATTTAAATCCATAATGCATGTCAAATGCTTAGGAGAGTGCCTGGCTCATGGTAAAACTTGATAAACATTAGTGGTTATAAGTGTGCACATACCCCATCCTGTGTGATCCTGCCTCCCCCATCCTTCCTAACTTTTTTCTTCAGTTTAGTAAATGTATATCTAATGCCTGATATTTTCCAGGCACTGTGCAAAAGAAATCAAGTTATTCAGGAGTGAGGAGGTTGGTTTTCTTGCTTATCTCCCCTTAAGTACCCCTTAATTCGCCTTCTTTCCTCTTTTCAATTTAAGTTCACTCCCAGTTTACTCTCCCACGTACTTCCAGCTCTTCCTTCATTATTCCTACTTCATTCTTTCTCTGCAGTCTTATCACTTCACCTTGATTGTTATCCTCCTAACACACACACACACACACACACACACACACACACACACACTCACACACACACATCTTTTATCTTCTATATGATTCTCCATCTCATTTGGGGCCATCATACTAAATAAAAGGGGCTGAATTTTCAAGCTAGGAGAGAGAATCCCAAGTCATGCTGTGTGTGTGTGTGTGTGTGTGTGTGTGTGTGCACGTGTGTGTTTGTATCTAAGGATCACACACACACAGTGTGCATTCAGTGGTGGATCTGTAACAGACTTCTGAACTCACACATTTGAACTGTGTACTTATTTGCCTTCTATCCCCTTTGTATAAGCCTTACAGCCCTTGAAATATGTCTATTTCTTTTCCTACTATCTACCTACTCTGCCCCGCCTCTATCTTTGTTATAATCTAATTGGGAAAGCCTACTGGTTGTCAGTAACAGAAGCTGATTTATGATAGTGTATTTTTATTTTTGCTCAACTGGTTTCCTACTTACCCTTCATTATACTGACCAGTTTGTCCAAGAAGTCATTCCACAACTCTTTGAGAGCTTGATTCAATGCAGGAAACAGAAACTACTCTAGGTGTTTTAAACTGAATGGAATTTAATATAGGGAATTGAGTCCTTACAAAAATATTTTAAAAGACTTGTGGAATGGACTCCTAGAAGCTGTACCAAGAGGGCTAGGACATATTCCATAATCAGAAATGGGGACTCAAAAAGCCACCATTGGAACTATTGAATTAAAGAACACACTGCCAAAGTTTGCCATCTAGGAATTAGGAAGAAGAGACCAGGAAGCTGGAATAACTATTGCAGGAGAACTGCACCTCTCCAGAATCCTGCTTACCAGCAGAAAGCCCAAAATAGTAGAAAGAAGGCCTTTTCTACTTTTCTGCCTTCCAGTCACACAAGTGCACTTAACTGTAAGGGAGTCAAGGAAATGTAGTCTAGCTTTCTAGTCTCTAGAACACAGTAGAAGAAAGTAATAGTAGAGGATGCATGCCCACTGACCCTATTCAGCCCTAATTTGGACCTTGCCCTTTAGCAGTTGACAGACTAGAGGAGAAAACACCAGGATCAATGCAGGCTAAAAAGATGAGCCAGAAAGTATCTGTGACAGACCAAATTTCAGCCACATGGGGTCTGGGACCTTAATGGTCTTAAACTGAGTCCAGACCTACTTTGGAGCTCAGGCTCTGCTAATCACTGGAGGAATAAAACTGAGGTGAACGCATGAGGGAGAGGTAGGGAAAAAAGAGACCATGACCCAGTGTCCACAATAGTTCTCATTTTCTAGACAGGTCTCTACACAGTAATCCAGGACCCTAAATGATATCCCAAGAAAACAGAGCCCATACTCTATAGTAGATCCTCTCTCATACTGGCTGGTTTGGGTTTCTGTGACCCTGTGTGGCTCATCTGTCACTTACCTCAAACCATCAGTCTAAAATAAGCCCTCAGGATCACCACTGGGAGAAGAGAAGTCCAGAGGGGAGGCTAAAATGAGCCTGACTTTCAAGCAGGAGGCCCTGAACCTGGGCATGTTTTCCTGGGGAATATCCAGCAACTGGCACCTTCCAGCAGTATGTATCTGCTTCCTCCTGCAATTCCAGATGTTTTGGCATCTTTCCTGTTCTTTGACTCTAGGAACCAGGAGCTGAGTCTAGGTGCTTCTAGGACAAGGTCCCAAATAAATCCCAAGTTTATAAATGGTGTCAGTTTCTATCTTCCGAGTAAGTATGAAAGTCTAAGGATAAGGGGTAGGCTGGTATTTCCTCATGGACTTAAAATTGTTGTTCAGTCACTAAGTTGTATCTGACTCTTTGTGACCTCATGAACTGCAGCACACCAGGCTTCCCTGTCCTTCACTATCTCCCTGAGTTTGCTCAAACTTATGTTCATTGAGTTAGTGATGCTATCTAACCATCTCATCCTCTGCTGCCCCCTTCTCCTCTTGCCCTCAATATTTCCCAGCATCAGAGTCTTTTCCAGTGAGTCGGCTCTTCACATCAGGTGGCTAAAATATTGGCGCTTTGACATCAGTCCTTCCAGTGAATATTTAGAGTTGATTTTCTTTCGGATTGACTGGTTTGATCTCCTTGGAGTCCATGGTCCACTGGAGAAGGGAATGGCAAACCACTTCAGTATTCTTTTTTTTTTTTTTTATTCTACTTCAGTATTCTTGCCTTGAGAACCCCATGAACAGTATGAAAAGAGCTTAAAATGGAAGGTAGTATATCCCGATGGGTAAAAAATTGGCCTCTAGAGTCCTGTCCTGACTCAACTGCTTCCTAGTTTGGCCTTAGGTGACCTTGGGCCAATGACATAATCTCTCTGAGCTTGTTCCCCATCTGGAACAATAATACATACTTGCCTCTCAAGATGGTTGGAGAACTAATTGAAATAATTATATATGTAACTGTTGTTAAGTGCTTGATTCAGTTCTTGGCACATAGTAAGCTTTCAGTAAATGCCAGCTGTTAGTATTTTGCTATTATTATCGTCGTACATTCTCAGCCACAAACATCTTCCATTTTATTTATCAGGAGACATCTAGAAGAGGACTTCCTCATACAAGGCTTGCTCTAGAAGTATGAGTTCTTAGTCACGATTGGGAAAAGTGGGGAGCCAGATGAGGCAGGATGCCCCTCAAGCTTGTTTCTTCCAGCTGAGAAGTCTCTGTCACCTTAAATCCTAGTGCTGTCCCTGTGTGGACCCATTCAGACATCTTAACATCACCCGGGGAAGTGGACCTGATGTCACTCTGGCAGGTTAGGAAAGGCAAGACTAGTGATATTCACAGGCCCAGGATTTTAAAAGTTTGGAATTATCTGCTCTGACCTTTTGTGCCCCCTTTTCTCCTTTCCTTTCCTCAAACCCTCCAACTTCATTTAAATTTTATTGAACATCTACTATGTACCAGGCAACATGTTAGGCACTGGGGGTACAGTGAAGATCAGAAAGAAAGACAGCCCCTAACCTACTGGAGCTCTCAGTTTTATTGCAGTCACAAACTATGCAACTATAATGACACAAATAATCATTTAATTACAGTTATAGTGATGCATCTAAGGAAAATGACAGAGAGTAATGAGAGTGGATGATGGAGGAACTTAACCTCCCTTGTTAGTCTAGAGAAAGAGGGAGCGGGCAGAAAAGTCCAGATCAGACCTGAAGAATGAGTAACAGTCAGCCAGCCACGCAGGGGGAAGTGCCCTGGGCAAAGGGAGTTCCTGCCAAAATGTTAGATGATAACTTTATGGTGTGTTGCCTTGACCAGAGGTATTTGATTCTTGACTGGGGACTCCCAAAGGGATAAATATTTAATGGTGGGATTTTTGAGAGACATGTGGCCAGCTGATAGGGTCAGGAGGCCTTCTCAGCAGCCTTCGAACCACACCATGTGGCCAGGAAGCCTATCTCTGGGTATGCGTTCTGTGTTGGAATGTAAATGCATGTTTGACACTGTGAATGTAAGTGCAGGTGTGTATGAATAAATGCAGAGCTATAACTAATAATTTTGACATCTGGGCCACGCAGCAGAAACATATCTTTAAATCCACGGATACGCCAACTCATGGGGGAGTTGCAGGAGAACCAAGAAGGAAAACTTCCCCTGCATGCACATAGGAGCCCCCATCAGTTAAACCCCATACCCTTGACCTTGGATATCCCAGATCATCCATCTCTGCCAAGTGTCAGGGCCAGACTAAGCAGCCCTGCTAGCGAAGCATTGGTATTGAAGGTGGAGGGGGAGGAGAGGCTTTAAAATTTGCACAGTCTTTTAGAAAATTGATATTTAGAGCATCGGCATCCTCCTTATTTTTGTTCTTGGGCCCTTGGTGAATGCCATGTGCTCAGTTGTGTCCAACTCTTTGCAACCCCATGGACTGTAGCCTGCCAGGCTCTTTAGTCCATGGAATTTTCCATGTAAGAATATTGGAGTGAGTTGCCATTTCTTCCTCCAGGGGATCTTCCAGACCCAGGGATAGAACCGGCATCTCCTGTGTCTCCTGCATTGCAGGCAGATTCTTCACCTGCTGAGCCTTGGGGGAAGCCCCTGGTGAGTGGGCATACCTTTATTGAGACTTTGAATGTCTGCATACACCTATATGTGTATGAATGCTGACTGTACATGCTTATGTGGATGTGAATAGGTGCTTGGGACCAGTGTCCATTGTGATAACTAAGAGTCTGGGGCTGGCAGGCATGTTCCTGTGTTCCTCCTCTCCCATTATGCCTGTCTCCACTGATCTCATGAGATGCAGAGGCTAGGATTATCTGCTGGTCAGGGCCGAGTCCTTTCATATTCATGGACCAAAAATGTACTGACCACAAGGCAAGCAGAAATAATACGCTCACCTTCACCTCCATCCCATAAAGCAAGTGGAACCTAGGCCCTTTGCAGTGAATGAGCTTCAATAATTCATCCCAGCTGCGGGTGTGGTATTGACATAAAGCTAATTTAACACTGGGGAAGCCAAGGGAGGTGAAGAGCAATTATGCCTTCACCTGCAGCCTGGTCACTCTGCTAGCTCTCTGATGCTATGTTGGAAAGCAGAATCCTAGAGACAGAAAAGGTGGGGGAGGTCACTTATCCCTTTCCCTCCTTGTAGGCAGTTGACTTTCTGAGGCTGTTAAGATGATGTTCTGTTTTCTTTTTGAGAATATTCTTGAATAGACTTCCCATCCCCATTTCAGGACTTGAACTTCCCAAACGTAACAGAGATGTTTCTTAGGTCAGACCAAGTTCTCCTGTATCTCTTTCTGATTAATCAAAACCATTGGCACTTTCTATAGGGTGTGGTAGGTTTTGGAGAAGTGAGGTTGAGGGTTTTGCTGGACAGAGAGGGGAATCTATGGTTAATGTTTTAAATGACATCCGACAACTCCATTTGATTTTCTCAAAAATAAAAATCACTCATTCAACATCCAAAAAATGCTCATTGAGTTCCTTTCTTCCTTTATTCAATAAATGCTTAGTAAGCACCTACAGGTACTAGAAGAACCAAACAGTCTGAATCCTTGCCTTCATGTGGTTTTGTATGATAACAGGAGAGAGAAACATTAAAGATACACACATGAATAAGTGCAAACTGTTGCTAATGATACTTATTTGTATTCATTCACTCGTTCAAATACCAATACAATGAGGGAGAGTAATAGGGAACAGTTTTGGAAGAAAAGGCCTCTCTGGAGCCCTGAAGGTTGAGTAGCCTGGGAAAGAAGGTGGGAAGAGTAAAGCCGGGGTTGGTGGGGGGAAGACACATGTTCAGTGCTTTGCTTCTTGCTGCAAGTAGGTGGTGAAGCTTTCCTCGGGCCTGATGGGAGAAAAGGAATTGGAAAAGAGAGCTGAGTTCAGACTCTGCCTTTGCCACTTTATAGTTAGGTGGCCTTGGGCAAGCTACTTCTCTCTTTCAAGTCTCAGTCACCTCTTCTATAAAATGGAGATGGTAACATTTCCCACTTTATAGGACTGTTGTGAAAAATTAAGTAAAATAATGTTCGAAAGTGCTTACCAGTGCTTGGCATATGGTAAGTGTCAATAAATTACTATTATTGCTATTATGATTATCCTCGAACGCTGCAAGTTCTTTATTACCCCCAGGCTTTGGCACAGTTTGTTCCCTCTGCCTGGATCACACCCCATCCCCTTTACTCTCTTATATGCATCTGTCAACTAACAGCTGAAATGTATCTCCCTGGAAGGACTTTCCTGACCCTAGATCAATGGCTCTCAAACTTTAGTGCATGTAAGAATCAGTGTGTGTGTGTGTGTGTGTGTGTGTGTGTGAGTACGGCTTATTACAAAGCAGATTCTCAGTCTGACAAAGTACCATGGTAATGTAAGATGAAGCATCATGAGAAACTGAAGCTGAATGAGAGACACACAGGAACTCTCTACTCTCTTTGCAACTTTGCTGTAAATCTAAGATTATTCTAAAATATTAATTAAAAAGTTTATTAAAAAGAAGATTCCGATGCAAGTCACAGCATAATGAGATAACACCACATGCTATTAAAAAGAGAGCGAGAGTAATAAGCGCTGGCTAGGATGTGGAGAAACTGAAACACTTGTGCACTGTTGGTAGGAGTGTAAAATGGTACAGCCACTTTGGAAAATAGTATGACAGTTCCTTAAAAACTTAAAATAGAATTACCATGTTCCACCAATTCCAATTCTGGGTATAACCCTGAAAGAATTCAAAACAGGGTCTCAAAGAGATATTTATACATCCATGTTCACAGCAGCACCATTCACAATGGAAGCAGTCCAAATGTTCCTTGATGGATGAATCATTAAACAAAATGTAGTATATACATGCAATGGAATATTACTCGGCCTTAAAAAGGAAGGAAATTTTGACATATACTACAATATGGATGAGACTCGAGGACCTTACTGCTCAGTGAAATAAATCAGTGACAAAACAATGAATACTGTATGATTCCATGTATGCGAGGTATTTAGAGTAGTCAAATTTGTACAGATGGAAAATATAATAGGGTTTCTAGGAGCTTGAAAAAGAGGAAACTGGAGTTTTTTTTTTAATGTGTATAGAGTTTGTTTTGCAAGATGAAAAAATTTTGGAGAGAGGTTGCACAGCAATGTGAATATACTTAACACTGTTGAACCATGCACTTTAAAAAGTTAATGGTAATTTTTTTTTTTTTTGGTAAATTTTATGTTATGTATATTTTACCACAATTTAAAAAATTCAGATAGCAGATTCATGGGCCCCATCTTCAGAGCTTTTGACTCAGTGAAGAAATGGAAAAGCTGACCCTAAAATTCATATGGAATTGCAAGGGACCCTGATTAGCCAAAATAATCTTGAAAAAGAACAGAGTTGGGGAATTCACATTTCCTGATTTCAAAACTTACCATAAAGCTACAATAATTAAAATAGTGTGGTACTGGCATAAAGATAGACATATAGATCAATGGAATAGAATTGGAAGTTCAGAAATAGACTCATATATCTACAGTTAATTAAGTTTTGGCAAGAATGCCAAGAATATTTTATGGAGAAAGAATAGTTTCTTCAAACTTGGTGCAGAAAAAAACCAGAGATCCTTATGCAAAAAGAACGAGGAGAAGAGGGAAGAGAGGAAGAGAAGCTGGACCCCTACTTTACACTATATATAAAGATTAACTCAGTGTGGATCAAAGGGCTGAATATAAGAGCTAAAACTATTACACTGTGAGAATGCATAACAGCAAATTTTCATGACCTGGATTTGGCAATGGTCTTAAATGTGACACCAAAAACACAAGTAACAAAAGAAAAAATGGACATATTGGACATCATTGAATTTAAAGCTTTTGTGCATCGAAAGACACCATTAAGAAAGTGGAAAGACATTTTGCAAGTTATATATCCAATAAGGTTCTACATCAAACTCTTACAACTCAGCGACAAAAAGACAAATAACCCAATTTAAAAATGAGCAAAGGGCTTGAATAGACATTTCTCCAAAGAAGATTGTTCAAGTAGCCAATAAGTACATGAAAAGATGCTCAACATCATTAGTCAGGGAAATGGAAATCAAAACCACAATGAGATACCACTTTACATCCTCTAGGATGGCTGTAGTAAAACAAAACAGAGCAAACAAACAAACGAACTCACCAAAACCAAAAACAACTGTTGGCAAGGATGTGATGACCTTGGAGCCCCTGTACATTTCTGGTGAGCATGTGAAATTGTGCAGCCACTGTGGAAAACAGTTTGGTGGTTCCCTAAAAAGCTAAATATAGAATTAGCATGTGACCCAACAATTCCACTTCTAGGTATATACCCAAGAAAACTGAAAACAGATACTCAAATACTTGTGCATGTATGTTCACAGCGACAATATTCACAATAGCCAAAAGGTGGAAACAATCCAAATGCCCATCGATGGATGAATGGACAAACAAAATATAGTATATTTGTATAATGGAACATTATTTGTCAATAAGAGGAAATGAGGTGCCGGCATATGCCACAACATGAATGAACCTCAGGAATATTACAAGTTGAAGAAAACAGGCACAAAGTGTTATATGTCATTCATATGTGTATAATTTCATTCACATAAAATATCCAAGATAGGTAAATCCATGGAAAGCAGGTTAGTGTTTGCCAAGAGATGCGGGGAGGGGAACATGAGGAATGACTGCTTGATGGGTGATGAAAATGTTTTGGAACTAAATAGAAGTTATGATTGCACCACGTTGTGAACATGCTAAATGCCACTGAAATGTATACTTTTAAAGCTATTGTTTGTTATGTAAATTTTGCTCCAGTGAAGAAAAAAGCAGATTCCTGGCCCCACCTTCAGAGTCTTTGACTCAGTAGATCTGGTATGAGGCCCAGGAATCTGAATTTTCTGCAAAGACCTTAGATGCCTGATGCAGGTACAGGTATATATTTTGAGAAACAGCACTAAACCGTCTTAAGTCTCCTGTTGATACTTTCCCACTGGACCTAAGCTTCTCCTTTTGTTCATTGCTTCATTGTTAAGTGGCTAAGTCATGTCAGACTCTTCTGACCCTACAAACTGTGGCATGCCAGGCTTTCCTCTCCTTCACTATCTCCCAGAGTTTGCGCAAACTCGTGTCCATTGAGCCAGTGATGCTATCTAACCATCTGATTCTCTGCCGCCCCCTTCTCCTCTTGCCCTTGATCTTTCCCAGAATCAGGATCTTTTTCAATGAGTCAGCTCTTCTCATCAGGTGGGCAAAGAATTGGAGCTTCAGCTTCAGCATCAGTCCTTCCAATAAATATTCAGGGTTGATTTTCTTTAGGATTGACTGGTTTGATCTCCTTGCTGTTTAAGGGACTCTGAAGAGTCTTATTCAGCACCATAATTAGAAAACATCAGTTCTTCGGCACTCAGCCTTCTTTATGGTCCAGCTCTCACATCATACATGACTACTGGAAAAACCATAGCTTTGACTATACGGACCTTTGTTGGCGAAGTGATGTCTCTGCTTTTTAATACACTGTCTAGGTTTGTCATAGCTTTTCTTCCAAGGAGCAAGCCTCTTTTAATTTCGTGACTACAATCACTGTCCACAGTAATTTTGGAGCCTAAGATAATAAAATCTGTCACTGTTTCCACTTTTTCCCCATCTATTTGCCATGAAATGATGAAAGTAAAAGAGGAGAGTGAAAAAGTTGGCTTAAACTTAACATTCAGAAAACTAAGATCATGGCATCCAGTCCCATCACTTCATGGCAAATAGATGGGGAAACAGTGGAAACAGTGGAAGACTTTATTTTGGGGGGCTCCAAAATCACTGCAGATGGTGACTGCAGCCATGAAATTAAAAGACGCTTACTCCTTGGAAGAAAAGTTATGACCAACCTAGACAGCATATTAAAAATCAGAGACATTACTTTGCCAACAAAGGTCTGTCTAGTCAAGGCTATAGTTTTCCAGTAGTCATTTATGGATGTGCGAGTTGGACTATAAAGAAAGCTGAGCACCGAAGAATTGATGCTTTTGAACTGTGGTGTTGGAGAAGACACTTGAGAGTCCCTTGGACTGCAAGGAGATGCAACCATTCCATCCTAAAGAAAATCAGTCCTGAATATTCTTTGGAAGGACTGATGTTGAAGCTGAAACTCCAATACTTTGGCCACTGATGCGAAGAGCTGACTCATTTGAAAAGACCTTGATGCTGGGAAAGATTGAAGGCGGGAGGAGAAGGGGACGGCAGAGGATGAGGTGGTTGGGTGGCATCACTGACTCAATGGACATGAGTTTGAGTAAACTCCGGGGGGTGGTGATGGATAGGGAGGCCTAGTGTGCTGCAGTCCATGGGGTCGCAAAGAGTCAGACACGACTGAGTGACTGAACTGAACTGATGGGACCGGATGCCATAATCTTAGTAACGTACTTCATAACTGGAATTATTTTTTCTCAGCTCTTTCCCCCAGCCTGCAAATTCCCTGAGGCCAGAACCCCTGTCTTCCTTATACCATAATATTCCCAGCATTTAGTAAAATTGCCTGGATGTTACATGCACTTGAGCAATATCAGGTGAATGGAGTTACTGAACTGGATTAACTAGAAAGGGTCAGAATAAAAGAGGGAAATCCTAAAGAGTCTCTGGCTCAAGAACCCACAGTCTATGCAGTGCATCCAAGGTTTCAACTCCCTTCTCTCCATGAGTTTCACTGCGTGATGAAGTGTATCCTCCCTGGTGTGGAAACCAGCAGACTCTGGTTGGGAAAGGCCTTCCCCAGGACCCAGATTGGGGTCCCCATGGGAAGGCACACAGCTAGGGAGCTCCTGGCCAAGACTAGGGACAGCAGTTTCAGTTCCGGGACCCTCAGATGTGGTATCTAGGGGTACACACCTCTGTTGGCATCTCTTGGCTGGAAGACTTGGCCAGGTTTTCCCAGCCTCCTGGCTGATCCCAGTGCCTTTTGGCTGGGTGACTGCTCTTGTTCTTGGCTGCCTCCACAGTGTCTTAGAGCACACCGTCAGCAGAATGGCTTCCCTCGCTGTCACTCAGCTGGGCCTGAGCCATCCTCCTGTCACCTGTGCAGACTTCTGACACCTCACCACACTGCAGGAAGCATGATGCAACCCAGAAGGTGTAGGTGAGATACCCCAGGAACTAGCCAGAGCCTCACGCCTAGACCTCTCAGATGAGGCCTGCAAAATGCAGTTTTCTCCTCACTGCTGTTACCCCTCCCATCCAGGCTCCCTAGGGTTACCCTCCCCTCTGTGTCTTCTCTGAGGGGGCGAGTGAAGTTTCCCAGCTCTGCACTAAGCTTATGACTGTCAATTAACCCTAAATCACCAACCACCACCCCCCACAGACTTATATTTACATACCAGATATCACAAAAATAGGAAGACAGTGTGTCTCAAAGGAAAAACCAGAGCGTTTAAAATTTTTATTACTGGCTAATTACATACGTGGCATTTCTCCAAGGCCCCCAATATTTCCCTCAACATGAAAAAAGTCACTTCCTTTGAGCACATACTGTACACTAGGAAACAGAGCTTAATACTTATGTGCATTACCCCATTCAGTTCTCACAGCACCCTACCAGGTATGTGATGCTTTAGAAGCTTAATTGTAAAATGTAACAGATACACAGAAGATGTCTAAAACATGTATATGAACTGCTTGACACATACTTGTCCCCTATAATATATTAATATAATAACAATATTATAACATCGGTATACCATGTATTATTATCACATATATCTGGGGCAAACATTCCCTTGTTTTTCTTTATAGTTTTATTACCCATGTATGCATTCCTAGGGCTTCCCAGGTGGCACTAGTAGTAAAGAACCTGCCTGCCAATGCAGGAGACATAAGAGACGTGGGTTGGGAAGATCCCCTGGAGAAGGGCATGGTAATCCACTCCAGTATTCTTGCCTAGAGAATCCCATGGGCAGAGGAGCCTGGCAGGCCGTATATATAGTCCATTGGATTGCAAAGGGTTGAACATGTCTGAAGCGACTTAGCATATGCACTACTAAATCGTATAATTTTCTTTTGTTTCTTTTAAAACTATACATGAATGGAATAATACAATATATATCCTCAAAAGGTTTTTTCTTATCATGAATCTATGTGGAATTCATTTATGTTGTTTTATATATCTGAAGTTAACTGGTATTCATTGGTATATATTCCACTATATGAAATACCACAATTTATATTTCCATTCATTATAGATGGACATTGGGGTTGTTTCTCCTTTTTGGACCACACAGGCACTCTTGTATATGAGTTCAGGTGTACATGGGCCCATAATTCTCTAGCACACATATATAATTAGTAATGGAATTGCTGCATCATAGAATATGAGTATCTTTAGCTGTAATGAACAAGCCCAAAGATTGTTTTTCAAAGTGGTTGTGTTTAGTGTTGTGTTTATCCCTCTCATGTTACTGGTGAGGACATGGATATTCATCAGTAGCTCAGGATCACTGGTTCCAAGTGGAGGGGAGCTAGGATTTATACCACGTCAATCTGACTTTGAAGATCAGGCTCTTAACCAGCTCACTACCTACCCTCTGCTCTAATTAAGGTATACTCAACTGCTGTAACTGGAAAGCCAGTAATAACTCAGTAGTTTAAAATGTAAATCTCTCAAATAATGGTCTGAAGGGAATGTTTCAGATCAGTAAGCAGTTCTGTTCCACAAGCCATTAAGAAATCAAGGTTACTCTAGGACTTTGTCATGAAATAGATGGTTGAGGCCAGATTGCTGCCATGTTCGAGATCCAGCTGGTGAGAGAGTGGAATCATGTGTAAGCCCTACTGGTCCAGTGGCTAAGACTCCACACTCACAGTTCAGGGGGCCCAGGTTCAATCCCTGATCAAGCAGCTAGATTCCCTATGCCACAGCTAAGAGTTTGCATGCTGCAGCTACAGATCCCAAATGCAACAACGAAGATCAAAGATTCCGTGTGCTGCAACTAAGACCAAGCACAGCCAAATGAATAAATAAATAAATATTTTATGTACATGTAAGGTTTTATGAATTTGTCTTGAAAGTGCTCTATATCACTTCTTAGTCACCTGGCTATACCTAGCTGTGATGGATGGTGGAAAATATAGACTGACTAGACAGACATATCCCAGCTCAAATCTATTACCATGGAAGAAGGGGAAGATGGATTTTGGTGGATAATTAGCCTCGTCATCAGTGTATTGCCTCCCCTCCCCCCATTATTTCTAGAGTTGTTTCTTCCTTGCTTACCTTACTTATAATGTTCCTCTTCTTTTCTATCTCATGGCAATCTCAAGGATAAATTATGTAACCAAGTAGTAGGTTTCAGTTCAAGAAGAGGGTAATGGGGGCCTCGGGGGGTGGAGGGAAGGCCTGCCTGATAGCTCAGTTGCTAAAGAATCCTCTTGCAATGCAGGAGACCCCGGTTCGATTCCTGGATCATGATGATCCACTGGAGAAGGAATAGGCTACCCACTCCTGTATTCTTGGGCTTCCCTGGTGGCTCAGCTGGTAAAGAATCCGCCTGCAATGCGGGAGACCTGGGTTTGATCCCTGGGTTGGGAAGATCTCCTGGAGAAGGGAACGGCTACCCAGTTCAGTATTCTGGCCTGGAGAATTCCATGAACTATACAGTCCATGGAGTTGTAAAGAGTCAGACTCGTCTGAGTGACTTTCACTTTCAGGTAGTTGCTGAGCAAAGTGAACAGAAGTGCCCTCCTATACCATCTCATTCTCTCTAATAATATTTTGAGGACTTACTTCCTGTAAGGCACTGAGCACATACAGAGACATCAAACATTTCTATTTATCATATAAGGGAGTTTCCAAAAACAGCCTTTGTGGATGAAGAGTTAAGGACATGTGCACCTACAGAGTGAGCTTAGAACCAATCAGTCACAGAGTCCCAGATATGTAGCCATGTCCTGCCCTGCAGGGAGAGCCCCACAGAGCACATGCAGAGAAACTTGGACTGGATGGAATATACATAGGGAAGGAATGTGCTTCCCAAAGGATGTGCTACAGAAAAATCTCACACTGAGTAATCCCTCCCTTCTACTCAGGACAGAGATACAGCCTTGGGTCTTAGCAACAAGGGGTCTTAAGGCATTTGGTCTGTGGAAATCATGATTTGTTACATTCAAATAGTCCCATTCAAGGGTCTGTGGGTTTCCTGATACCTAGAGGCACCCTCAAATAGAAGGGGCTATAAGGAAGTGAGTTTTCTCTATCTGTGGGGAAGTCTGTATGGATTAGGTAGAAGACAGGATGAGATCCCCTGTAGGTGCTGCCCAAATCTGGGCCTGTGTTCTAAGGTTAGAGGGATATTGTTCTAAGATGTCAGACATCCTGAACCATAACTACTAATCTTTTCTTCTGCCTCATGGAAAAGAGGGTGTCCCCTTTCTGCTGCAAATGGCCTATCCTGAGAAACCTGGAGGAACAGTGGGGCAAGAGTTGGGAGTGAACAGGGTGAGGATCAGAAAGACATAGGAATGTTTCCTGGCTCCAAGCTAGTCAGGCAAATCTCTTAACTACCCTCAGCATCAGTGTAAAATGTAACTGTATCTGAGGAAGAAACAATAATCATCCCCATTTTACAGGCTCATTTTAGAGGCTTAGAGTAGTTAAGGTGCTCAAGAATTCACTATACAAAGTGAAGTCAGGATTCAGACTCAGGCAGTCTGACTCTAGAAGTGAAGCTCTAAGAATCACTACTGGTGTGGGGTGTGCAGGGGCGGAGGTGGGGGGGAGGAAGAGATACTCTTTAATATGTTTAATGCAGACATCCACTGTTATATGGAGAGTAAGTGTCTCGGCGTGAAGGGAGGGCAGTACTGTGGGTGGGCAGGAGGGAGAAGGAACAGATTGGAGTCTCTCCTGCCGTTTCTTTGTCGGGTTTGCAGGCACCAAGCAGGGCAACAGCTATGTTAATGGGGCCTAGGGCTCCTGCCCCGCCCCCGCCCCCCCCCCAGAAGAGGACCTGCCGCTGCCTTCTCCACGGGGTGCCACTCACTCCCTTCCTTCTGGCAGGCAAGGTTTGGAGGAGGGGGGAAGGGTACAGCGGTGGGCACAGTTTATGCTCCTCCAGAGCTTCGGAGCAAGACTTCCCCAAAAAGCCGTATTAAATAAATAAAAGGAAATTCAGCAGATGGAAACATGAATCAATGAAAACTCCCATATGAGTGCAAAGATTTATGTCAAAAAACGAAACATCAACATCTGGGAGCTGCCGCGTCTCCTCTTGGCTGCTCATTTGGAATGGATTCTCGTTGTCGCTTTCCGTCCCTTTCTAGCCCTGGGAGAGGACAGAGAGAAAGAATGAAACCCATTTTTAAAACAGTCGTTTTTTAATCAGAAATGAACGCTGTTTTCTCCCTCAAGGCTGGAAGGGAACGTGATCCGGACTACGGGGGGCATCGCCGGGAGAGAGGGCCCTCGGCAGGACGCGGAGGGGCGCCCCTCCTTCCCCACACCCCCGCGGCTCTCTGGGGTCCAGTACCTCCAGATTTCACAGCCACCGCGGCAACGGTAGCCCACCGCACTGCGGCCGCGCTCCACGACTCCAGGCGCCCGCGCCCCGACCCCTTACGTGGGTGGAGGAGGCCTGCGCAGAGGCGGCTGGGTGCCCGCCCCTACCCGCAGTCCGGCCCACCGCCAGGGAGCTCATCTCATCTGGGCGAGCCTCTGCGTGAGTTCCTCCAGTTCCCGGGAGAAGGACTGGGGACATGCTGAGAATAAAATGTAGGCTTTGAGAATGAAGCGCACGGATAGAAGACAACGTTTAGCCCATAGGTTGGGCCACGCAGGGATTAAGAGGGCAGGCATTGGCATCCTGATGGTTCAAATCCCATGTCAATCATTGCCAACTGGATGACCTTGAACAAGTTAACCTCTGAGCCAGGGTTTCATCATCTGTAAAATGGGAATAATATCACCAGCCTCCTGGGGGACTGTGAAAAGTAAATGAGAAAACACACATAAAGTGCTCTATTCAGTACAAATATACATAAAATTGAATAAATGTTAGCTATTATCATCAGGATAAAGGCTTAGATTCTCATCGTAACCTACCAAGTTCTGCATAATCCATGCTCCAAGCTCTGTGGCCTTGGAGAAGCCACTGACCACTCCATCCTAGGCTCTAGTCATTAACTTCTGTACAGCAGCCTAGCTCCCTTGCACCTCAGGACCTTTGCACATGCTGTTTCCTGTGCTTGGAAGGCTATTTTCCACCTTCCACTTCAACCCAGGCTGCCCATTATTAGGGCTTCAGTTTACTTGTTACATCATCCAGGAAACTTCCTGATTCTCCATTACCACCCTCAAATGTAGTCTCTGCTCTGATACTCTCATAGCAGCTCTGGCTTCTTACTAGCAATGCTCCAGTTGTAATATATCATCATTTTTGTTATATGTTTAATGTCTATCACTCCCTGGGCAGTTCACACCATGAGGCCTGGAGCTCATCCTGTTCCATTCTTTGTGGAATCCCCAGCCCCCAGGACAGTGACTGATGTAGGCCCTCTATTTGTGGTGAAATGATGGGACTCTGAGACCAGAGAATCTTGATCTTCTATATTGTTTTACCACTTCCTTCCAACAATAAATGTATTTACAAAGCAGGGCGCCAAGGGCACAGATTCATACAATTCTGTTGCTGACCTACTAGAGCTCATAGTCCGATAGCAGAGACACACATGTAAATAGAGGACAACACAGATAGGGTAGAGTGGGGGGGGGGGGGGGATGGGGAAGACTGTCTACAAGGATGGGACCCTTGGTTCCAGGTGGTCTAAGTGGACTAAGCTTCATGCTTGACCTGCATTACCTTACTAAAACTCACAACTATTAGCTAGGCCTATTATCATCCCTGTCTTCACCAATGGCCCAGAGGCTAAGAATCCTCTTGCAATACAGGAGATGCAGGTTCAACCCCTGGGTTGGGAAGTAGAGGAGCAAGTGGCAACCCACTCCAGTATTCTTGAGTCAAAACTCCCATGGACAGAGGAGTCTGGCTGGCTACGGTCCAAAGGGTCACAAAGAGTTGGACATGTTTGAGCAAGTGAGCAATTATCATCCCTATTGTACAGATGAAGCATAGAGGTTAAACAACTTGCCTGGGATCACAAAGATAGCCATGGCAGAAATGGCATTCAAAGAGGGGTGCATTCTGCTTCAGGCCCAGAGCTCTTAACTACTTGTCCTTCTGCCTCAGAGCAAAGGGCTCTCAGTGAGGTTCCTCTTCCCGCCCACGACCCCAGTTCTGGTTCTAGACCAAGTTGGAGTGGGGCACTGCCCCTTACCACTTTCTTGCTGGTAGAAATCCCGCCACCCAAGCAGCAGAGAGGGAGGTGGGAGCCAGGCTGAGGGGCATGTGAAAGCCGTACACCCTGTTCCACACAAGAGCTTAATGAGGAGGGTTCACAGGGTGGCAAAGGGGACGTGCAACAGCTCAGCTAAAAACAGGAGTGCCTCTGGCTTCTGTGCTGCGGAGCCCCAGCTCTGGAGGGAGGCCCCAGCCTAAGCCGGCTCAGCGCCCTGAGGGTGTTGTTCTCACCTTTCACACCCACCCCGAAGCTCCACTGATCCTGCAGCTTTTCCTCTCACCACCCCCGGGGCTTTTTTTTTTTTCTTAAAGGCTGGATTCATTTGCTTTCTTAAAGGCAGCCCTGCCTGTTCTCCCAGATTCCAAGAATCAGCCAGCTTTTGGAGGGTTACAGGGGAACTGTTCTTCAGTCTTATCTGCTTGAGCCTGGCTGAAGCTAGGTCAGAATTCCTTTGAGGATCTGACGAGACCACTCCTCTTTTTCAGCTTCCCCCTCCTCCAGCTGCATCTTTTCAACCAGTGGCTCCTGCAAATTCTGACCGGAAGACCTGAGGTCACAGCAGGACATCCAATGGAAGAGACTAGCTGGTGATGTTAGGAAAGAGAACAAGGGTAAGGCTGATAATACCTGCCATTTATCGAGTCCTTTCCGTGTGCAGGGGTAAGCACTTCATGTGTGCTTGCCCAGTGATCTTCACATCAACGCTGTTAGGAAGGGACCTGTATTATCCCCATTTCACAGCCAAGGAATTGAGGCTCAAAAATTCAAGTAACTTTCCCAAGTTCACGCAACTATGAAGTGGGGTTGGGAGGTACTTCCCTGGTGGTCCAGTGGTTAGGCCTCTGTACCCCCACTGCAGGAGGCATGGGTTCAATCCCTGGTCCAGGAACTAAGATCTTATATGCCTCAGGGCAACTAAGACTAGATGCAGCCAAAAATAAATAAATAAAAACAAACAACACAAACAGCAACAAAGAAAGTGGTAGGGGATTCAAACCCAGGCCATTAGGACTCAGGAGTTCAAGCTCTTAACCACTCTACTCCTGTTTAGGAGTCAGCAGCCCAGAAGGATAGTCAAGCAAAGAGCAATGGACAGAGAACTGAAATGTGGTCAATGCTGTTACTCAGTGTCAGGAGGAAGAAACAATGGCAGAAACAGTAATCAAGAGATAAACAAACACAGGAGATCCAGTACAAGGGAAGCTGGAGAGGAGACAGATTCAAGGACCTGACACCAAAGATGGCAATTTTTACAGGACTTGTGACTTGTGACACTCTGGGGTGCAGATCATCCCCAAAGTCTCCTTCTGGAGAAATCTAGAGAGAACTCACTGTTCTGCCCGATGTCCGAATCCCCGAGCGGGAAGAGAGAAGGCTTCCAAGACAATGCAACTTGCAAAAAGGGAAGTTTATTACTGACTCGAGCCAGAGCTCCTGCCGCATCCAACGCAGTGGTGCAGGGTCAGAGAGCTCCCAGCCCCAGCTGTTACACCAATTTATAGGGTGAACACAAGCAGTTGGTAGCTGGCTTAAGCGGATTGGTTACATGTTTGCAAAGCAATTTTATTGGTCCAAACTTTCGCAGGCTTTTGTTCAGCGGGCTTTTCAGCTTTCCCTTGATATGTTCCCTTTGTTCCCTTTTGGGCGCCTGTTGATTGGCTGGCTCCAGGCGGCCTGATGGGGTTATGGAATCTTACCATTTCAGGGAAAACCGAAACTTAGGTCCGGGCCGCCTGTCATAGTGTTAGCCCTGGCAGCCTCACACTCACTTCATTGACTCCAAGTCTACAGTCCTGGGCTTTCCTGGGCTCCAGCTGCATCCTGCCTTTGGGGCTCCATTAGCTGTCCCCCACTCCTCCATATTCTGATTAGACTTTTCTAGAAAGCTATCTTCAACAAGTTTCTAATATTTGCAGTAAGACTCAAAAGTAATGTGGGGGTGGGCAGAGAAGGGAGCTGAATGAACCCTGAGTTCAAGGTTTATTCCTGAATGCTTGGGGGAAATGATACAGTTGACAGAAATAAGAGAGATGATGAAGCAATTTGGTATGTGAGAGTTAAGGAGTGGATGGTCAACTGAGTCAAATACTCAGGGTCAAGGAGGCTGACTGAGCAAAGGCCCACGGGTGCTTAATGAGGTGCTTTGATGACCCTGGTGACAGCTGTGTCAGAAGAACAGCGATGGAAGCTGGGAGGCAGCTGAAAAGTGAAGGAGTCAGGAAGGAATGGGAGGCAATGTGTGTGTTAATTAAGAAATCTGACAGTGGAGAGAATGAAATAGAAGCTGAAAAACACAGGAGGATCAAATAAGGATGTTCTCCAAGATAGGAAAGGCCTGTGTATATTTCATAGAAAGAAAAAAACTAATAGATATATGCTTGTCATGAGGGTCAGGATAATTATAGAGACAAGGTTCCAGAAGAGACAGGAAGGGAATGGGACTAGGAACGAACACAAAGTTTGGCCTTAAGACAAAGAAAAGAGACAGACATCTTCAAATGAGTCTGTGTTCTTATCATTTCCTTCGACTCACATTCATGCCTTACATTTATTTGAACAGTGTGAAGCTAAACATCCACATCTGTGCTCATAGCAGCTCTTCAAGTTAGAGCCTTCTTCATATCACTGTTTGTTGACCATGTGCCAGTCAATGATGTGTTACCTCATGAGAAGGGTACAACTATCATTCCCATCTTACAGATGAGGAAACCAAGATAAAAGATTATAATTCACTTGACCAAGGTCACTCAGCTAGTAAGTAGGAGAGATGGATCGGAGGCCAGTGAGTCCCATTCCAGTGTTCTTCTGTGCTCTTCCTGAAATTTTAAGTTGAAAATGGTTGCCTCTAAGTATGATGAGAGGGTAGAGAGCTGTGTGTGGCACGGGTCTGCAGGGTTTTGTTATAAGCTGTATAAGTACCGTTTGACTTTTTACTGGAGTAGGCTTTCCTTTAACAGACCATTTCTTAAGTGAGGGGTAGAATCACTGAGCCTGGCACAGTCCCTGCTCTCATCAGACAAGCTCTTCCTTAACACAGTTCACACTTAGTTAGGTATGAACTGTTTGACCACCTGGCCAACCTCATGTCCAGATCCTACTGGGAATAGCAGGCTTTCTGTGACATGTTTTTGTTTGTTTGTTTGTTTGTTGTTTTCCTAATACAAAACAAAATGAAAACAAAAACTTACACAAAGGAACTTCGCTTTAGTCCAATGGTTAAGACTCTGAGTTCCCAATGCGGGGGGCACAGGTTCAGTCCCTGGTTGGGGAGCTAGGATCCCACATGCCACAAGGCATGGCCAAAAAAAACCAACTTGCACAACACAAAGGAGTTTGCACTTTTTGATAATACAAATTCCTACTAACAAAAAGCAAAAAGAACTGGTATCGGTGCTCAGGTGATGACTCAGCCTTCTCAGTGATGAGGGTGAGGTCACTGGCTAGAAGGGACAGGATGATGATGAGGGCTTGACTTTCTTCAAACCATCCCCTACACAGCAGCCAACAGTCTTTTAATATCCTACAAGCAGGCCTGATCATGCTTATCCTTCCTTCTTTGATGCTCTCCAGACAGAGTTGAGACATGGGGTAGGGGTGGGGACTATATAAGACTTTGTGATCTGGTCTCACTTACCTCTCCAGACTAAAGGGCTATTGCTATCCCATACCACCCCTGCCCTAGCTATAGCCTATAGATCTTAAATTTTGCTCTCTTTGCCTCCCTGGGCCTTCATACCGGTTGCTTACCCTTCCTGAATTGTGTTTTCCCATCCCTTCTTCATCTGATTAGTTTCCATGCCTCATCATTCAGTTTCATAGTTTAGAGGTCACTGCCTCCAGGAAGTTTTCCTGACTTCCATAACTAAGTTATGAGCCTCCCCTGGGTGTTTCCATAGCACTCTGTACTTTCTCTACATTCCCTAGTATTCATGCCCTTTTGTCTTCCCCTCAAACACTGATGCTCGGATGACCCTGTGAATTGCTTTAACCAACAGAGTGAAGAAGTGACCCAGGGTAGGTTCCAGGACTAAACCTGAAGAAGCCTGGCAGTTTCCACTTCTGTACATTTAAAAGCTCTGAGCCACTATTTATGAAGTTCAGCTACCCAGCTGGGACTACATGGAGAAAGAGGCCTAGTTGAGCCTTCATATGACTCCAGCCCCAGCTGCCATCTGACTGCCACCTCAGTCATGACAGACCCCAAGTGAGACTAGCAAAATTGCCCAGCTGAGCCCAGTCAATTCATAGAACTGCGAGAGATAATAACATGATTGTTTTAAGCCACTAAATTTTGGAGAGTTTGCTGTGCTGCAATATATAACTAAAGGACAATTTGGGATTTTAATTGTCTATGAGTTTGCTTACCCTGCCAGACTATTCCATGAAGGCAGGGGCCACATCCAGTTTTTAAAAATTGTTATATACTCAGGACATTCCCCAACACAGAATAAGGTCTCATATATTTGATGAATGCAAATAAGAACATCTACAGAATGAAGGCAACAACAAATGTCTAGAATATTCAGTGTGTTGACTATACAATGATATCAACAAAAGGTGATTAACTGGACATCTGGGCAGTAAGTTCCCAATGTAAGTGGGATAGCTTACCTTTATAGAAGAATTTGCAGAGCAACCTTGGGAGCAGAAGAGAAAGGCTAATGGTTTGGGCCTGGAAGTTCAGGCCAAGGAAAAGGCAAGGGAACAAAGGTGTCATCCCCGATAGTACTCCCCGGGGCAGCACTAAATAGGTGATCTGGCATATCAGTGAGGACTGCAGCTGCCCTCGCCAAGTACCCCTCACTCACATGGTCTGTTAGTGTTCACAGGCTTCTAGCGACAAGAGACACCGAAATGCCATTCTACAAATAGGACTAGACATCATCTTCAAAATTTTTCAACTCACTTTAAACACGGAGGGCCTTCAGTGTATGTGGAACGAATACATTTCCGCTCAAATCAATAAATCCCATGACTGAGGTCTGGTGGTCCTGTCTGAAATAATCATCAGCACAAAGTGTCTAGTCAACTCAATGGGTATCTTTCGAACACCTTCTGTAGGTTGACAGTTTGTGTCAAGCCTTCTATGGGACACAAAATGGGAAAATGCCATCCCTGCCCTGAGGGAGAGAACAGGGGAGACTAGACTTACACAAGTGAGATAATTAAATAACAGGACAACATATAATTACTGCTAAATTGTGTGGTAAGAAACGAAGTGCTACAGGAATTGGGAAAAGTGGAGAACAGCAAGGGCTCGAACAGTTGAGGAGTTGTCACTAAAGAAATGGAGGTGGCTGAGCCTTAAAGGAATGAAACCAGCTCTCCCTCATCTCTCGCTGAAAGGAAGGAGGCAGAAGTTCTTAGGAGGAAGAAGAGACCTGAACCAGCATGCTTGTTAATTTACTTTGATGCAGCAACACAAGGAATGTGAAAGGTGGCTGCCCCAAATTCCAAAGCGAGCATGTTTCTGAAGTTTCCCAATATTCGCACTTCTAGGCCTTTATCAGTTTCTTGTGCGTGCAAGCCTTTTTCCCTTCTCCCTTCACCTGGTGAATTCTTACTCGTATTTAAAGGTCCAGCTCAAATGCAACTCCTTTTCTGAATTCTCCCACAGTATCCAATAATCCAGTGCTCATGCTTCCATTGAAACGTGTCTATGCCTTTGGCCTACTCACTTCCTCTATTGCTGCATTAACACCAACTTAAACTTACTAGGCTTTTACTATCTGTTGGGAACTAAACATTTAAAATGTGTTATTCAAGCCTCACAACAACTGCATGAGGTTATTATTTTTCCTATTTTATAGATCAAGAACCCAAGGCTTAAAGTGGTTAAGTAAACTGCCCAAGAATACGAAACAGGAAGTAAGGAGGCTGGGATTGGAACCATTTGTGGAACTCCAGAAAAGAGAGGGAAAGTGAAGTCGCTCAGTTGTGTCTGACTCTTTGGGACCCCATGGACTGTAGCCTACCAGGCTCCTCAGTCCACGGAATTTTCCAGGCAAGAGTACTGGAGTGGGTTGCTTCAGAGGCCACTCTTAAAATACTAGACCATGTCTTCCTGGAGGCTATAAATGCCTTTTACTCAACAGTCTTCTCAGATTCTAGGACGGAGGCTGACACATGGCTCAAAATTTGCCAAACAAATCAATACACCTGTCATAACACATGCCTGGGTCTAAAGGTAGGTACGCCCCCTCCCCCCAGGTACTCTTGTACCTCAGATAGAGACTTCCACCAACCCAGAAGTCACCTGCCAGGGAAAAAGGTGGAGGGAGAAAGTGTGAGCAACTTACATTTGAATTTGAGATCCTTTATTTCATGGATTCAACTGTGGGAAAAGAGGATTGATTCTTTGCCCAACAAAAGAATACACAGATAAAACTGGCTTAGACTGAAGATAAGAGCTCTGATTAACAGGCGGCTAGGAGGGGGCCAGTCTCCTCTTTGAAAGCAGCAATTCAAACCAGAAATTTGTTCCTGTCAAACCAGGAAGGAACAGGCGAGATCACTCCATCTGACCCTATAATGGGGCAGAGAGGCACTGACAAAGGAGGGGCTCGGCCGGAGGCTACACAGTGAGACAAAGCGGAGCCAGAGCCGAACCGGAACCCCACGTGCAGTTTTTGATCTCCCATCAAGTCGACCCGGGTCTGCAACTCCAAGCTGATGGCCTTGGGCGGAAAGCTCGGACTACTGTTTTACTCCGACGCAACCTAAGGCTCCTCTCCTCCACCCACTAGGTCTGGTGTCTCCCACCTCCTCCAGCCTAGGGGCATGGGGAAGATTGGTCCCCCTCGAGCCTCCAGGGGGTCTGCAAGGTCGTCAAGCACCACGGAGGCCGCTCTCGCCCCGCTTCTCAACGGTCGTTTCTGAGGCGGTTCAGCTTCGCCACCTGCCACCCCGTGTCTCTGTGTGATCTTTCTTGTGCAGCGAGCAAATGACTCTTCTACGGGATGCTGGGCCCACATCCCCGTGCCCTTGCAGCACTTCACCTCTCTGCTACCCCCAAATACGCCTACACCCCCACTTCCTTTCGCTGATTGCCGTCCTTCCGGCTGGGCTCCCTTCTAATTGGCTGGCGGCAAGCTTCCTAAGGGACTCGGCCACTCGGAGGGCGCCACAGCGGCCACTCTAGCCGCTGTCCCGTGGTTTGGCCTCCCTCTTTCAGCCGCGAGCTCTATGGTGCTGGCGACGACATGTGGCGGCTGCCGGGACTCCTGGGCCGAGGTAAGGGCCGTCGGAGCCCCGGGTCTTAAATGGTACCTGAGACTTGGAACTGAGGAGGCAGCGGCCAGGAGGACCAAGCCAAAAGCAATAGTGGGCGGTGCTAGAGCGGAGGAGAGGCAGCGTCGTAAGGGGCGGGGCTACAATCTGTGTCAAGGGGTCTTTGGAGTTTGAGGTGTGGCTAGTGGGAAGAAGGTGGAGCGTAGAGCCTAGGAGTTGGTGGAGCTATTGGAAGGGGAGGAGTCAGGTAACCGGAGACTGTGCGCGAAGTCCTGGAAAGATGAGCAGAGTAGGCGGAGCCAATGGAAAGACGCGAGATTTATGGAGACGAGGAGCGCCAAACTGAGCGAGAGTTTCTGTTTGAATGAATGGTCGTTTTAGAACAGTGGTTATCAGAAGTAAACTAGAAATCACCCAGGGAGCTTTTTCAAAACAGCTCAACCCTGAATGATCCTGGTTTGTTTGGTTCTGGGGTGGCACCCTGGAATCTGTTGTAGGCAAAAGATTCTTACGTGTATCCTTGTTAAAGAACCTCTGCAGAAGCAAGTGCCAGTGTTTCCTGGGTTCCTGGGGTGGGGCTCTGTCAAGGGTCAGAGGGAGGACTGGTGGATACGTCCTTGCCTCAATCCCGTTCATGTCAAAGTGACTGATCCTTGCTCTGTACAGCTCTTCCCCGTCTCCTGGGACCTGGCTTTCGTGGGGTGACCCCCAAGTCCTCCAGCCCAGATGGGCCTCAGGCTACCTCCTCCAACCTGCTGGTTCCTGTGCCCAGTTTTGACAGGTGAGATACTGCCATTCTGTCACCCATGTGCTCCCTAGTCTCCCTCTATCCTCACTTAGGCCAGAACTTGATAGCCTCTGTTACATCTAGGTCCAGCCCCCACTGCCCTGGCCCAGGCACAAGCAGGGGCCCAAAGTCCCATGGATGGAAGGATGCCTTCCAGTGGATGTCTCCTCGTGGCTCCCAGAACACATTGTGGGATGCCATATCATGGGTAAGGCTTCCCCGGTCCTTTCCTTGACCTTCATGGTGGATGAGAATGATCCTGTTTGGAAGTGTAGCCTAGAAACAAGAGCTAGGGCATCAATGTGCCCACACTCAAAATTTGAGTAACCCATGGTGTTGGAGCATATTTGGGGAGATATTGCTGATCCTGTTCCCCCTGCTCCACATGTATATAATCCTTCTTTCATTCAGTAAACATTTATTGAACACCTTCATTGAGTCAGGCATTTTTTGCTAGGCCTTAGGAACATAGCAGAGAACAAGGTAGATATGATTCTTACCTTCATGACACTTCCCAACTAAATATTACTAAATAGCAAACTTTTAATTTATTAATAGATTCTCTGTAGATTATCTTATTTAATCCTTACAAAGCTTTACAGAGAAAATATAATATTCATTTTATAGATGAGGAAACTCAGGCTCTGAAAGTTTAGGTAACACTCTTATGAGCACACAGCTATTAAGTAGAAGAACCAGATTTTACTCTGGAGCTCATGCTGTTAGCTACTATGGTCTGTACCTTGGTTGCTGTATCTAGTATAGCTTGTAAAAGCACTCAGTACACATCCTAACCTGTAACAGTTACTTAGTAAATATTTGTTGACTCTGATCTATAAAGGCAGAGGTTTAGTAACATGGGCTGACAGGAGGTCTATCAGGGCAGAATCTTTGACTCTCAGGTTCTGTTTTGTTTTGTTTTGTTTTGTTTTTTTTCAGGTTCTGTTTTTAAGATACCCTAAATGAAGTTGACACTCACATCATTCTCATGTTCATATTTTCTCATCCCTCTCACTTTCTTTTTTTTTTTTGCCCCTCCCCCCCTCTCACTTTCATGCTATGTACTTTGGGCAGGAGGTTTCACCTCTCTGAACCTCAGGTGTTTAACCTTTAATTTGGTGTCATCAGCAAAGCTGAGCCTGAAATGTCTCCACACCAAGGGCACTTCTCTCTGGGGGAGCTGTGGCCTAGGGGCATAACACATCCTGGAGAGGCTAGTGTTTTCCCATTTTGTCAATGATATGAACCCTAGGGTGATCCTGTAGTGAGTCCTTCTAGAAACTGGGTCTGGATCTCAGGGGTCCTGATATCACTCCTGAGCTCTGTCACTACTGCCCATGTGAAAAAGCCTGACCTTGTTTATTCAGTCACTCACTCATGCATCTATTCAACATTTATTTATTAGTGCTATATATATTAGGTGCCTGTATCTACTAGATTAGATAGATAGATAAGTCTATATCTACTAGACTATATCTATGGTCTACTAGGAATACATAGGTGAGCAAAACAGACATGGTTCCTGCCCTTGTAGTGCTTAGAGACTAACAGGAGAGACAGACCTTGATGGATAATTGCAGAGATGACTGTTTAAGTACCAGTGTGATCTGCGTTCCACAGGGGAAGTTTGGGTGCTTGTGAGAGTGTGTAGTGGGCAAGCGGCCACAGCCAGAAATCAGGAAAGGCTTATCAAGGGAGTGACATTGGACTGTAGGAGTTGATCGATGGAGAGCTGTGTCCATTATATGCTGTCTCCCCCAGGGCACTCTGGCCGTGTTGGCCCTGCAGCTGGCGAGGCAGATCCACTTCCAGATGTCCCTTCCAGCAGGACCTTGGCGAGTGGAGCACTGCTCTTGGTACAGTCCGCTGGACCGCTTCCTCTCATCTCCCTTGAGGCACCCTTGTTCCTGTGAGTTCTCAGTCCCAGGGATAGGAGGGCTGGGCTGGGACTGGGCCAGGAAGCATCTCTGGACACACCTCAGGAAAGAGCCATCAGAGGCTCCTTGCCTTTCCTATCTGCAGTCAGAGGAAGGGGAATGGGAGGAAGTTCTATCCACCCAGGGTGTGGGCCACACCTGCCTCCAGGGTCCTCCCATGTCCTCCCCTCACCTTCCGTGGAGGGAGTCATGCAGGGGTCCAAATTCTAGGTATGGCTCCCTGCCCAATTCTCAGCCAGTTAGGTTATTCTCTGGTTAGTTAGTCATTAAAAAGTGAATCTTTGTAGTGGTGGCTTTGTCACTAAGTTGTGTCCAACTTTTGCGACCCCATGGACTATAGCCCACCAGGCTTGTCTGTCCATGGGATTTTCCAGACAAGAATACTGGAATGGGTTGCCATTACCTTCTCCAGGGGATCTTCCTGACTCAGGAATCGAATTCTGGTCTCCTGCATTGCAAGCAGTACCCCTGCATTGCTGGTGGATTCTTTACCAACTGAGCCACCTTATTGAATGGCTATCATGTGCCATGGTACAGAGGCAGTGCAGTGTAGTGTAATGGTTACAGGTCTAGAGTCACATTGTCAGGATTCCAGCCCAGAACTGCTGAAACTAGTTTTGTGTCCCTGGACAAATCACTTAAAAAACAAAAAACAAACTTACTTATTTTTAGCTGTGTGCAGTACTCAGTGCCCTAGAGCATGTGGGTTCTTAGTTCCCAGACCAGGGGTCAAATGTGTGTTCCCTGCATTGGAAGGTGGATTCTTAATCACTGGACCACCAGGGAAGTCCCTGGATGAGTCACTTAACTTCCCTGTGCCTCAGTTTCTTCACCTGTAAAATGAGGAAATAATAAAACACACCCCATAGGTTTCTTGGAAGGACTAAATGAGTCAATACATGTGGAGAACTTAGAACAGTGCCTGGCATGTAGTAAGCACTCAGTAAGTATCACTTTAAGTTCTTGCCTTTATTATTATTACTACAATCATTATGAATATTACCATCAAACCAAGTGCTAAGTGCCAGGCTAGAAGAGTGAATAAAGTAGATGCCCCCCTGTGGCTGAAAGAATTGAAGCCGAGGAGAGATTTATGCTTGAGGGATGTGGGTATCAGCAGAAATGTGGGCCCCTTTCCACCCCAAGGGAGGGAAGCCAGCCAAGGAAATGGAGGAGGAGGCATATGACAGACATTTCTCAGGAGTTTCCAGATTCTTCCTTTGGTCCCTAAAATCTCAGGGAGGGCTCAGTCAATCCCAGTAGGGTAAACTGATCCCCTTCTCTCTTTTTTTAAAAAATTTTATTTATTTGGCCGTATCACATGTGGGATCTTAGTTCCCTGACCAGGGATCAAACCCACACTCCCTGCATTGGAAGCACAGAGTCTTAACCACTGGACCGCCAGGCAAGCCCTGAACTGATCCCCTTCTAATGTGACTGTTCTCACTGGCTCTTTCTAGCACTGCGGAGACACATTCTGCCTAGCTCTGATAGCCCAGCTCCCAGGCACACTGGCCTCGGGGAACGCAGACTGGGCCAGGAAGAACCCTCCACTCAGCCCAAGAGCATCTCTTCACCCAGCTCCTTGAGAGCAGCTAGGCATCAGGATCCCTCTGAGGAAGGTATGGCCCCAGCTACTAAAAGCAGAAGGCTGTGGCAGGGGGGGGTGGGGGGGGGGGTGGGGAATTGGGCAGGTGGACTTTTGTTGCCGCATATGCCAGCTAAGGGAATTGTCATTCTTGTGAGTCCTCATGCTTTCTGGGGCAATTTGGAATTATTTTGGTTTTTGGCAATGGTGCTGGCTGGAAGGCTGGGGGCACTAGGAGAGTGGGAGAATAAAGAAATAACACCTTCCTCCTTTGCCTTTCCCTCACAGATCCCAGTGACATCAGCTTCCTGCATGCCAGCAGTAGCTTCAAGTCCAAGCCAAAGCCGGCCCAACCTCAGCCCACTGACGAAAAGCAGGTATTGTCCAGATGTGGCCACCTGGATCCCCGTAACATTTCCCTAGACGGGCAGCACTCCCAGGGAACTGTCCCATGATGAGTCTATGTTTCTTCCCCAGGAACAAGAGAAATCAAAAAGTCTTTCCCTCGAGGAGGCCGTGACCTCCATTCAGCAGCTCTTCCAGCTCAGTGTTTCCATCGCTTTCAACTTCCTAGGTAACTGGGTGGACCCTGCCTCAAGGAAGGCAGATGGGAAAATGGGAAAGATATGGGGTAGGTCAAATAAGGTCAGGGCAGCGAATGGTTTAATAATAACATAAACAAACATAAGAGAGTTTTTTTCTCCAAGGTATGTTGACCAAAGCTGGCATAATGGCTCAGTCGTGTCAGGGACCTCTTCTCAGTCCAGTGGTTCTGCCATTCTTAAAACAGGCTAAAGGTCCAGTTTGCCTCATATGCAAATACTAGCCAGCTGGAAGGGGGAAGGTGAGAAAGCTGAAGAACCACTCCTTCACAACTTAGAAGTTGCACACATTACTGTCCAGAATGAAGACTTGAAGTTATATGTAGTCTCAGAGGAGCCTGGGAAATGTAGTCATTAGTTGAATGACCATATGCTTACCTGGAAATTCTGTTACTGTGTAAGAAGGAGAAAAATCTTGGGATGACACTTTGAATTTTCTGCCACACTTAGGCAAATATACTCTTCTGAGGTTTGGTGCAGGCCCTCAAGTGCCCTTACTTACCCACATTTGGAGACCCAGATACCTGTCCAACATTTGTCCTATTCTCCACAGTGACTTGGCTTGTTTCAGGCCTTCTCATGTGGAGACCCAGATCCCCGGCAGCATCTCTTGGAATCTAATGGGCCTGTGGGTGAAAGGCTGGGATTCATTCAGTACAGATGTATTAAGCAGTCACCTTTGCTAAGCCCTGTTTTAGTTGTTGGCGACACGGTGATTCACAAAACAAAGTCCTTACTCTCATAGAGCTGCTGTGTGAGTTGAGGGAGAGAAAAACAATAAATTGACAAACAAAAAAGAGAATTTCAGTTGATGATAAATCTAATGGAGAAAATTACACAGGGGGATGCATTAGTGACTTGGGCAAGCAGCAGCTCTGATTTGGAAGGCCTTGACCTGACTGAATCACAGATGGAAAGATCCTTGACCTGGCTGACAAAAATAAGCCAGTCTTGTTTCCATTTAGAGAAAGCTTTCCAAGCTGAAGGAATAGCAAGTGCAAAGGTCCTGAGGCAGGATTGAGTTTTGTTTGTTTAAAGGGAAAAAAGCGTGAATGTGGCTGGAGCTCTGGGATCACCAGGAGACTAGAAAGAGATGAAATTAGAGAAATAGGCAGGGGCCAGATCAGATCAGACCTTCTGAGCCACAGTGGGTGAGACAGGAAGCCACTGGAGGGTTTTGTACTGCAACAGGAAGTGGGCAGTCATGTGATCTGATCTACTTTTTCAAAGATCTCTCTGCCTGTGGAACTCGGCTGGTGGTCTAGTGAGGTCAAGACTCTGTGCTCCCAATGCAGGGGGCGTGCGTTCGATCCCTGGTCAGGGAACTAGATTCTGCATGATTTAAGTACAGCCAAATTTTAAAAAAAAGAGAGAAAAAAAATCTCTGCCTGCTGTGTAGACAGATGTGGATCATAGGAATGCCAGAAGGGAAACAGGAAACTAGCTTGGAGCTGATGGTTAAACAAAACATGATGGTGACTTGGTCTAGGTTAGAGGCAGAGGAGCCAGTGTGGGGAATGGAGACAGGGTGGGATCCTTCGCCCTCTGGAGTCTCCTCCTCAAGGACAGAGGGCTCTGTGAACCCTCGACAGTGAGTTTTCAGGCAGCCGGGAGGTGACTCATTCACTGCTGGCTGAATGGAACCCAGCTTCCACCTCATTAGCTTTTTGTGATTTTTGATGGGCAGACAGTCTTCTGAGAATTTTCTTGCCCATTCCTTCCTTCATATACATATTCATTTATTCAGCAAGTGTTCAGCACTGTGGCAGAGCACAAAGGGAGCCTAAGCCATAATCATATTTTGCATTTGTATAGAGCTTTCACCCTATGCAGAGTTATTTCTTCTACATTCTTTTTCTGCTTCTGCCTCCAGGATTTTACAGTCTAATTGAGGAGACAGGGCTTGTACTCTCGAAACAGTTTAGTTCCTAGAAAAAGGCTTATATATGAAGTAAGTGCCAGAAGAGTGTTTAAAGCCTGAGTGTGGTCTGAAGATTCTAGAGCAGAAACAGGTTGGGACGGCCTGATGATGGAGGCAGAAAAAGGCATCCCAGGTAGGAAAAACAGACTTAGAGTTGAGAGTAGGCTGTGCCCAGCCTCTTCCCTGTTTTCCTTTTTGTTCGGGTGATAAAAAGGACACGGGCTTTGGAGCTGAGCTCTCTTATATATTATCTCTCACAGTTTCCTCATAAAGCAGGATTAACAGTATCAGCTGTATCAGTTACGTTATGTTGGTGACAAGCAGCCTAAACCCACTTTGGCTAACCTAAGCACAAAGGGAATCTATTGGGATCTATAGATTCCTGCCAAAGAATCAGAAAGAACAGGAATCAGAGAGGCTCCAGAGATCTAGGGGGCAGTAACTGAGCATCAGTGTCTGCAGAGCGCTGCCATCAGAATAACCTGCAGGAGCTGTTCTCTCTCCTGTTGCAACCAGATCAAGATTCAGATTCCTGAGAGAGGGTCTCATTGGTTGGGAAGAGCAGAGGTACATTGATTGACAGCACTAGGGGGAGGGCTGTTCCCAAAGGGAAATTAGGATGCTGTTCCCAAGAGAAGGATGGAGTACAGGAGGGCAGAACCCACGGATGTCTACGGCAAATCAGTGAAATATTCAGAGGATGGAAATACATACATGCAAAGTGTCTAGCACAAAAAAGAAAGGAAGGAGCCTCCGGGTATCTGACTAAGGATGTGGGGAAGTTCACAGAGGAAGCTGTGTTTATACCCTGTGCTTTCTTACAGGGACAGAGAACATGAAGAATGGGGACTACATGGCAGCCTTTTCTTACTTCCAGAAAGCAGCGGACCGCGGCTACAGCAAAGCACAGTACAACGTAGGCTTGTGTCACGAGCATGGCAGGGGCACCCCCAGGGACCCCAGCAAGGTACTGCACCTCCTCCTGCGTCCAGGCCCATTGCGTGTGCTGCATTGCCCATAGTGACCTCCAGAAATGAGCAGGGGGCAGGGCTTGGGAAAGTCCAGCTTCTCTCTCCAAGCCGGGAGGGAAAAATAAATGTCTCCAGCTTCTCAGAATTTAAACTCCAAACACAGGAAGGCCAAGGACCTTGTCTTTCTTCTTTGCAGCTATATCCTCATGACCTAGAATGTTACCTTGATTAATGGATTAATTAATTCTAAAAAGTAGGGTAGGCAAAGATGTTGTACATAAGAATGTTATTTCTTAGAATTGTATATGGTGGCCCAAAAAAGGGAAGCAATTTGAAGTTCCTCCAATAGAGAATTGGTTAGTAACATCTATGTTGGCCTTAAAAATGATGTACTATATCTATATTTATTTACAGGGGAAGGTATTCATGGTGTATTACTTTTTTTAAACTAGCAGCTTTTTTAACAGTTTTATTTATTTAATTTATTTATTTTTGACTGTGCTGGGTCTTCATTGCTGCATGGGCTTGTCTCTAGTTGCAGAGACCGGGGGTTGCTCTTTGTTGCAGTGCACAGTCTTCTCATCGTGGTGGCTTCTCTTGTTGCAGAACATGGGCTCTGGGGTGCACGAGCTTCCGTAATTGCAGCTCCAGGACTCTAGAGTACAGGCTCAGTAGTTGTGGCGCGTAGGCTTAGTTGCTCTGCAGTATGTAGGATCTTCTCTGACCAGGGATCGAACCTGAGTCTCTTGCGTTGGCAGGTGGATTCTTTATCACTGAGCCACCAGGATGTAGTGTTAAGTGAAAAAAAAAAAAATAGGTTACAAAATAGTGTAATTCTCTCTGTCCCTACACACACACACACACACAGATATGTGTGTGTGAATACATATATAATGTCTCTATATATGTTAATATTATAGCATATGAGGGAAGGCTGTACACTAAAATATTAACAGAGAACGATCTTCAGAAGGCAGGATTTCTTGGAATTTTGTTCCTATTTTTTACTTATTTGTATTTTCTGACTAATCTATTGATATAATGATTATATATTGTTTAATTAAAATAATTTTTTAAAACTTCATTCCAAAAAAAGGCAGCCTACAGAGTTCTCAGTTGACTGGATGTTTTTCCCTTCACCCAAGGCAGCCTTTTATTACCAATTGGCTGCCAGCCAGGGCCACAACCTTGCTCAGTATCGCTATGCAAGGTGCCTGCTACAAGACCCTGGCTCCTCATGGGACCATGAGCGGCAGAGGGCAGTGTCCATGCTGAAGCAGGCTGCAGACTCAGGCTTACGGGAGGTGAGTGCCATTGGTAGGGTCTTTCCTGGGTACTTGGGTCATGTGGAACTAGGCAGTAACCAGAATACCTTTCTCTTTCCTCCTTGACCACAGGCTCAAGCTTTCCTCGGGGTGCTTTTTACCAAGGAGCCCTACGTGGACGAGCAGAGAGCTGTGAAATATCTTTGGCTTGCAGCCAACAATGGGGTATGAGGTCTCCATATGCAGGCATGATGGGGATCAAATCGGATAAAGGAAGGGATTTGGGAATGGGTACCGTGCTTAGAAGAAGGTTGATAGGAGCATTGGGCCGGCTTCAAGCCTTAACTCTCGCTAACTTACTGTCTGCCCCTTGGGCAGGTCCAGTGGTGTGCTGGTGTCGGCTCACACCAGCGTACAAGAATTGTCGTTAGTTTGAAATCAGCTGTGGGGGGAGCATTAGCACCACGGAATTGCCAAATGCTACACAGCTGGGCTTTTCCCTTTAGAGAGCGAGTTGTTAGACATTTACTAGCATACTACTGAACTGGTCACTTGTTTTCCTCATCTCTAAGACTGGAGTAATAATGCCTGCCTGACCTGCCTACTGCTTCACAGGATTGTTGTGAGGAGCAGGATCTAACTGAGATAATAAGTGTGAAAGCACTTTGAAAAGTGCACACATAAAAGGTGTACCATCACAAGGAACTTAGTCCAGGGAAGTCAGAAGACACGTGAGGTGAAGACATCGAGCAGTTTTGGGGGTAGAGGATGTCTGGTTGTCTATGAAGTAGGGATTGGCATCCAGGTAGCATGTTCCAGAGAGCATTAGCATAAATAATAGAAGGAAAAAATGTTCAGATAGGTTCAGGAAATACTGAGTTAAACAGATATTTTTAATGCAGGAAATTTCAGAGCTTTATGTCACTGAATCACTGAAAAGACCTCTGTGGGTCTGCTGTATCCTTAAGTGTCTTTGACCAGTGTATGTATTTTTTGAGTTGTATCTTGAAGGACCAGGAGCCCTGATTTAAAGCCAGCAGTGGCCATGTACTAGAATTTCCTTACATAAGAGCTGCTGCTCCTCTTTGCTTTTCGGCCAACATGGTGATGGCTTCGGTGAACTCTTAGGCATCAGAATACTTCTCCTTTTTCACTCTGTTCACTCTGTGTTGTCCAAAGTACCTGCGGTGGTGGCATGCATGCTCAGTCATGCCTGACTCTTTGTAACCTCACGGACTTGCCTGCCAGGCTCCTCTCTCCATGGGATTTTCCAGGCAAGAATACTGGAGTGGGTTGCCATTTCCTACTCCAGGGGATCTTCCCAACACAGGGATTGAGCTCACCTCTCCTGCATTGGTAGACGAATTCTTTACCACTGAGCTACATGGGAACCCCAAAGTATCTGCAGTGCCTGTCACAAGGGGACCAGTGTCACCAAACAGTACTAGCCTCTGTGCCTGCCTTTCCATGAAATAACTGCAGAGCCTTCCTAGAGTTGGGTGGGCCTCGGGACCATGTGAGGGACCATCCTGGGGACACCCTGGCCTGTGTTAGTCACCCAGCAGGCCAGGTGGAAAAGTACACAAAGGGATGTTGAATAACACGTACGTGCATATCGGCATGGGTATTTTGACCTGACTGTGTTCTGACCTGGCCCGTAGCCATGAGTCTACTATATTTATTACAAAGACTCTGGTCTACATGTTACAGAAACTTTCCAGAAATTTGACTTTAGAAGGCAGAAGAGAAATGGAACCATGATTGGGAGACTGAATATAATGAAAATATTTATTAAGAGAGGGAGAGATTAACCATGTGGGCAATGACAAGTATGATAACAATAACACTAATCTAGACACTTGCCATGTACTGACACACCGAGTTAATAAGGTTGGTGCTGTTATTAGTCCCACTTTACAGATGAGGAGACAGGCACAGAGACATAGACTGTCATGTCTGAGGTTACACAGCTGGGAAGTGGTGAAGCCAAGACTGGAACTCAGGAATCTGGCTGTACAGACTGGGTTCCTAATGCCTACCTGATACTGCTAGTTCTCAGCGAGAGAGAGAGAGGACCCAGAGCCAAAGGCAAAGGGATAAAAGCGTTTTAACCTTTCAAAGGAGGAGGAACACGTTCTCAGTAACATAGGCTTTGTAACCATCCAGGAAGAGATCAGGAAGGCATACAGGGCTTGCAGAAGCCCAGCCTCTACCCGAAGCCCAGCCTCTACCCTCTACCAGGAGAAACAGCTCCTGGCTCTTTCAGGAAAACCTCGGGGCCTGACTCCTTGTGCTCCCATAGCAGGACTGAGTGCCTCTCGTAGACTTCGCTTCTGCACACTTTCAGTACCATCCTCAGCAAGTTTCCACACTGCTCTGGCTGGAATCACTCTGGGTGGAGGGATCCCTGTTTCCTCTGTTCTGGGTCTCTGGCTCTTCAGAGTTGAGATCCCTTGGTCCAGTGAGGGAGTCGGGGCTGGGCCTGACCCTGCAGGCCTGAAGCGCCAGCCTGCTGACTGCTGCACCTTCCTCCTGCCCAGCGTTTCAGTTCTCAGTCCTTCCTGTGTCTGTCCGTGTCTTCCTTTAGGACTCACAGAGCAGATACCACTTGGGAATTTGCTATGAGAAGGGCCTTGGGGTACAGAGGAGTCTGGGAGAGGCCATGAGATGTTACCAGCAGTCAGCAGCTCTGGGGAACACACCCGCCCAGGAGAGGCTGCGGGCCCTCTTCTCCACGGAGGCAGCAGGTACAGACGAGAATCACAGCCATCAGGTCCCTCCCTGAGCTCCGTACCCTGCGATAGAGAATTAGGTGACGGTAGCCTTCTGCCTCTCTGTTACTTCCTGCTCCAGTGGTGTGTACGAGCCCAGCTTTTTGAGTCTGACAGATCAAACCTGAGTTTTAACCCCTGCCCTGTCACTGAACTTGGATTGCATGTACTTGCACCTCTGTTTCTTCACCTCTGAAAACTCATTAGGTTGTTTATGTCCTTTAAGAGTGGAGTCTCTGTTTTCCCCAGTACTGTGGAAGTCCTGTAATCAAATCCCACCAGCCTTCAGAGTCAGATTTCCTGGGGATTCCCAGTCCCTTTGCCAGTTCCGTGGGCTGGGAAGCCTGATGTGGGGCTCAAAACCTTCACAACAGTGGGAGAACTTCTGTGATACAGTTATTTTCCAGTTTGTGGGCCACCCACCTGGCGGGTATGGGGTTTAATATTATGTGATTGTGTCCCCTCCTACCATCTCATTGTGGCTTCTCCTTTGTCTTTGGATATGGGATATCTTTTCTTGGTGGGTTCCCACATCCTCCTCTCGATGATTGTTCAACAGTTAGTTATTGGTACTCTCACAGGAGGAGATGAGGGTACATCCTTCTACTCTGCCATCTTTGAATCAGTCTCTGGAAACTCACTGAGGATTAAATGAGACGACAGCCAAGGGCTTAGCATAGCCTGGCGCATAGTAGGTGTTGAATACGTGGTGGCCTCTCAGATGACTCGTCAGGGGGGACACTATCCTGAGGCTGCCTCCGGGCCCTGACTTAGGGTCTAGGGCTCTGGGAGCCCTGCTCACCCCTGACTCACTCTGGCTGACCTGGTGAACAATACCAGGGGAGCCAAGTCCTTCAAGAAACCCTTGCTCCAAAGTAGAAGTCCAAGAACACAGGGTAAGAGTTGCTCTCCCCTCTCCTCACAGCCCCAGCGCCCGGCGACCTAGCAGTGAGAGGACTGAAGTCGTTTTCTAGCCCCTCTCTCTGCAGCCTGAACAGGAGCCTGCTGGCAGGAGCCTCTTGCCTGCCACACGCCTCCAGCACAGGGAACCTTGGCCTCCTCTGTAGAAGCGGGCATCTCCGAGCCAGCCCTGGAGCCCCCAGCAGGGCCATCCCCCGACACCCCTACCCCTTGGAAAGGAGTCTCGTCAGACTGGGTTTTGGCTAAGGTGAGATGAGATGCAGTCACCAGGACCTCTCACTGGGGCTGGAAGGAGGGGCGGGCAGGGAGGAGGTGAGATGGCAACAAAAATAGGGTGTCAGTATCCCTTTCTGGTGTGGAAATTCTGTGGGAGTGTAGGTTTTTGAGCCATTTCAAGTACATGGCTAATAGATGACTCTGATCATTTCTCAGAGGCCCACAAATGAGCTGTGGATGTATTCACAGTCATTTCTGGTCTGTGCATAAAAGATTCCTTCATTGACCTGGGGAAAACATTATACTGAAGGAGCCAGAGACCCTGGTCCTCGCCTTGGCCTTTGTCTTTGAGAAATCACTTCCCTTCCCCATGGCCTGGCCTCAGTTTCCTCAGGTTCAGACTACATCATTTTTTGCCAGCATCTGATGTGTGTGCCTCCGGTGGTTCACAAGAGGATTTTAGGTAGCATTCAAACTAATATTTTTTTGTTTTAGTATTTGTATTGTTAAGATATATTATAAAATGTGATTAGCATATTATAGTTTCACAGATATTAAAAAATAGTGAATCAAGTTCGAGAAAAACCTTGTGACATTGCATAAAGGGAGCACAGATCCCAAGAGGTGGCAAAAGTCATGCGGTGGTTCCACAAACGCCTACAGCTCAGGAAACGCTGAATCATGTTGCTTTTGTTCATCTCCACTAGATCCACGATTGTCTCCATTTCACCTTTGATTTAAAAGGAAGGAGCTTAGTGTCCAAATCCTGATGTAACTGTTTGACTTTTTCAGGCCTTCACACTTCACTCAGCCCTAAAGATGGAGCCTGCGAGTTCTCAGAGAGATACCACATCTTGAATCCCAAAGAAGAGGCCAGTTATCCACCTGCCTCCCCAAAGAACCTTAAGTACCTGGCCAGCACAGTCAAGAAGAGGGAAGTGTATAAAGACCCAGGTTCTGGCCACATCCCTTCGAAGCAGTGGCCTGACTCGCTGTGTTGTTTCCTCAACTATAGACCAAGGGCAGTGGTGTCTGCCCTCCTACCCACCAGGACTGAGGTGGGACATTTCACTGCGAAAGGCCCTTGGTGCACACTCAGGCCCGAGGAGGCAGAATGATGCCCTGTTTCTATGGGTTTGTGAGTCATCAGGCCAGGACTGGGATCCTGTCTCTTGACCCCTGGCCCAGGGCTCTTTCGCACGGTTCTCACTGAAATTTTATGTGAAAGCCTTATTTTTGTCCTGCAGACAGGAGGGAGATTGAGCCCCAGGAGTCTTGGTACCAGAGAGTGTAGATTTCGAGATCCTCATTTGTGAAAGGTTTGTGCCAGAAATGGATGGGAGTTTAATAAAAGAGATGCTGGAGATTATCTCATCACTCTTGCCCTTGAGTATGTTGGGGAAAGCCAGGGAGATGGGCAGGGGAAGCTGAAAGCTGAGGCTCCATTCTCATATCTAAACTCTCCATTAACCAATTTAAAGGGTCTTAAAAGCTTCTCCAAGAGAGCGACATAGAAAAAAATGATTTCTGAGTCAACGCTAATGACTCCAATTACTGAATTTGTGCATAGCTGTTCCCCGGCTTCTGGATGTTAGCCCAAGTTCAATAGCAGAGATGTGGTTGAGGGTGCAGGGTGGGAGGGACTGAGGACCAAGCCCCTAGGAACTGTTCAAATGGGAAAGACCACCCAGCATGGCTAGCTCCAAGTGGGGAGGATCTGGGGAGGGAAGTTCTCTACATTTCTCTCTCTGCCAGCCGCACCCCCTCCCACTTCTAGTGGTCTCGCCACTGGAGCCCTAAGCTTCCTTCAGCTCCCGCGTCTCCCCTGCTCTCTACTCACTTTCCAGGGTTGCCCCGTACACGGACCTCACCCCCCTGGTCCCCTCCTGTGACTTCCTCCCACAGATGGTTCCTTGGAAGCAGGGACTTTTTCTTTGGATTCCAGTACCCTCAGCACTTAGCATGAGGCTCCGTTGTGCAGGTAAGGGCTCAAGACACACACTGGTTAAAGCTCAGGGTTTGAAGCTAGGTAGTGCACTCATCTCTCTGCCAAAAAAAAAAAAAAGCTTCTGTGGTCAGATAAGTTTGGGAAACACTGCACTAGACATCCCCTTTTTATAGATCAGCATATTCAAGGTTCCAAGAAGTCCTGCAGTAAAGAACTCGGTTAACCGAGTGCTCCCCTCCCCAGCTCCCCTCAGATAGCTGGTGAGCCTTCCTGGGGCACCCCTGTGTAAAGTGTCACTTCCTGCCTTCCCATGGAGCCACGCTCCCCAGCCTCTTCCCCTCCTTTTGTCCCTGGGGGTTCTCTGATTATCAGCTCCTCTGGTCATGCCTGGGGCCAAGGGGCAGTTCAGACAGTCTGGGGACCCTGGGCCTCCTGTGGTGATGGCCGGGTAGGGCTCTCCCTCCCTCTCGATTGTTACAAATTAAGTACTAATCCAATCTGGCATGCCAGATACAGAGGGGGGATATTTTTAAGCTCCCGTTGTGGAGAAGGAAGGATGGAGAGTCTTGAGAGGAATGTTGTCAAGGGACCAAAAATTCTAGGCTGTTTCAGTCCCTGTGGTCTCTGTACAGCCCCAGGGGATGGGCTTCCTTGCAGCCCCTGGAACTGCTGTGCTTTTGCCATTAAAATTCCTCTATTAATGACTCATTGTCAGTGCCCTGAAAGGAAATGTGAGGGGAGGCTAGGGAGGTGGCCCCTGTTAGCAGGGCCAACCTGGGTCCAGATGACCCAATGTTGGAGCCCTGGTGCTCTCAGCAGTGAGCCCTTTGCCAAGGCTCTGCTGCCTCAGTTTCCTTATCTGGAGACGCTGTTTTCAGAGTGCCCTGCCGCTGTGGCTTCCCTGGTGGCTTAGTCGGTAAAGAACTCGCCTACAGTGCAGGAGACCCGGGTTCAATCTCTGGGTTGGAAAGATCCCCTGGATAAAGGAATGACTACCCACTCCAGTATTCTTGCCTAGAGAATTCCATGGACAGAGGAGCCTGGTGGGCTATAGCCCATGGGGTCACAAAGAGTCAGACATAACTAACACTAACTTTTCACTGAAACTGCAGACGCTGTTTGGTTCATTCTACCTTCAGTGCAGGGCATTTAGCAAATGTTCAGTAAATTTCATTCAGTGAATGAGTGATTCTATGCATTATCTTCTCTCCACCTAACATCAGCCAGTGCCAAGACTACCCAACACATAGGAATTGCTTTAAAATGTTTAAGTGAGTCCGTGTACCCCTCCCCCCACTGCCATTCCTAGTGCTACTTCTGACCCTTTGTAATTACTCATAAATACAAAATGTTTGTTGAATGAATGTTTCTGATCATGCCTCCCACCCCTGACTCACTATATTGTACCCACTTACTCAGTAGGGACTAGAAAATACTGACCTAGTTTCTAGGTGCACACTGCATGCCAGGCTGAGCCTGTGCTGAAACTTCCCCTCCTCTTCCTGTCTTGCTGTGTTGGGGATTCGGTTCTCTCCAGAGTCCCAAGGGTGGTAGTTGCTATATCCCTCTCATTTCAGTCAGAGCAGAGGTAGGGTCAGTGAGCTGCCAAGCTGAAGTTGGGTGACAGACAGGGAGGCTGCCTGTCAATCTCGAAACTGCCCCCGGGCTCCAAGTGAGCACCGCGTTGTGGCGCTCCTAGTGCTGGAGAATGGCTGACTATTGATAAAAAAAATATGTGCCCCTGCGCTTTCCAAATTAAGACGACATTTAACCGAGTGCTCGCTAGCTCGCCTGCGCCTTCAGTCTCCCAGGGGACAGAGCCCATCTTGGTGAAAGATGTTTGAGCATGTCCAAAGCCTCAGCTCTGACATCTCAGCTGATGTCAAGAAGTTTCTGTAACCTTTCCGTTCAGCACACTCAGTTCTATCAGCATATGCACTGTCTCACTCTCAACTGTTTCTTGGGGGAAAGGGCTGGCATCAGACCTTGGAGGGGTTGCAAGGTTTGGGCAAGAGCACCAAGGCTCACCAACATACACCCCAGCCCTGATCAAAGGTCGGTTGCCTCAGAAACAGCTCTACCTACAAGTTCTTCAGATTCTGTGGGAAATCGAGGATCACAGTGGTCCTTAATCTTATTTAGGTCACAGACCCCTTTGAGAATCAGATGAAAGCACTGTCTCCTTCTCATGGAAAAGTACGCATCCTCCCAATTTTGCATGCCATTCAGCAGATCCTTAGATCCCAAAGCTCGACCAGGAACCCCAGGTTAAGGACCCTTGATATATCAGAAAGAACATCATCTGAATTTCAGATGTAGAAGCTAGCTCTGCCACAAGCCTGCTGTGTGGCTCTGGGCCAGTCAGTCCTTTCTGTCTTGCTATTTCTTGGCAATAAAGCATTCAGACTCCTTGTGATTAAAACTGCCTGTCTGTGGAGGTTTAGTGACTTAGAGCAGTGCTGCTTACCTTTTTTATAGGTCACATGTTCCTTTGAAAATCTGATAACTCTGTATCTTCTGCCTAGAAAAAAAGCCTGTACACAAAGTTTTGCCTAGTATGCAGGGGTTCTAAGGACTACAGATTTAGGTCTTTTGAACTAGAGGGAGGCAGTGATCCAATTTTGAGCAATGGTTCCAGTTTCTTTAGGTCATCTCCTCTTATCTCTTCTCTCCATCTCCCAACATCAGCTCTGCACTGAAAATCCACTAGTGATTGGGGGTCAGCACTGTTTACTCCAGTGCTATGGTTTTCAGACTGTTTTCATGTAATGGAACCTGTTTTGTTTTTTTTTTTTCTCTCTTTTCTAATGAAGTCTTATACCTGGAGCTCCAGTATAGAGAAAAGGGAATCCTGTAGCATTTCTGTACCCACTGTTTCATTTTTTTCTTCCATTCAACAAGTATTCATCAAGTGTTACCTTGGGCTAGGTGCCTTGCTGCTCAGATTGGAGACCCTACCTGCTTGGTGTCCCCCAGCCTCTTTCATTGGCTTGGGGAACCAAACAGCTTGCAAATCACAGATCTTGTAAAGAGGTCATTCTGCCCTGGAGTGAGATGTCAGAGACCAAGAGACTCTGCTCCCAGAGCTCCTGAAGCACTTTGGGGGCCCCATTTTATTCATCTGTAAAATGGGATAATGGAATAATGATGCCTCACTACATTCCAAGTATGGATGATTTTCATTATCCCTAGATGGGAGTATGGTTGGCACCTTTCAGTGAACAGTGAACATATGTTCTAAGCTCCGGAAAAGGACGAAAGGAGAGGCACAGAAATTTTTTCTTTAGTATCAGGGGGAGCCTCCACATTGTTGAGAAGCTGAATAGACTGAACCTTGAGAAAATATTTTGCTGTTTTTTTTCATCCCCTCCTCCCCTGGAAGGTTTGCTGCTGTCAGCGTCAATTTCATAGACCCAGTTCACACACTGTCCTCTAGGGCCTGAATTCACTGCTGTGACACAGGAAGGTTTACCCACAATCAGTGGGTCTGGAAAGATGACTTCTGCATCTGAAGGGCTGCTTGCTAGGGAAGGACAGGAGTCTGGAGAGGCCCAGCCTGCATTAGGTCAGTGACAAGTCCCTCTCATTCTGTGATCGGAAGAGCAGAGATGTGCAGCCTGAGAGGCTTTGGAAATATACTTTTCAATATTTTTCCTGAGGGGATTTCAGGCAAGTCCACTCTGGCAAAAGCCCACCTGTGGTAGCTCTTCCTTTCTTTTCCTTGGCTGGCAGTCTAGTGCCAAAGTCGAGAGCATGGGTATTGGTGTTGGACAAGCCTAGTTCCAATTTCTGGCTCTGCCTCCTTTCTCTGCTTGATCTTGGGCAAGACACTCAGCTTCTCCCAAGTCTCATGGCCTTGTATGTGAAATGGGGATAATAACACCTCCCCTCCTCGGGTTGTGAGGAAATGAAATTAAATCCTATTGTAAAGACTGGTGCCTGGCCCCTGTTAATACTCTATAAATACTCATGCTTTTCTTAGCTTTAATTTTCAGCTGGGAAGCCGATTATTTGGTACTGCAGCAATAGGGGAGTGACGGTCAAGTGTACCTGTGCCCATCACCGCTGACCTAACACTGTGCACCCTCCCATCCTGGCCCAAGTGACGCTCCGGCCAGCGACTGGATGACAAGGAACCCTTACTCTACTCTTCCCTCCTCCCTGGCCCTCCTGACAGGTGCAAACAGGGTAACCACCCACTACTTTTCCTTTATTAGTAGGTCAGAGAGCTTTGCCTGGTGCCCCAGGATCCAGTCCCCAACCCTCCAGTGTGCAACCAGGCCCTCCTTCCTGCTTGGGATGCTCCTTGGCATCTGTTTTGCAAAGAGGATTAACCCTCTGTGCTCTTCTTCCATGTGTTTTGCCAGCAAACACTTAGCCACAAACTGCCTCCCTCCTCCAAAAATTCCACCGGTAGAGCCAGCACTTAACATCGGGTTGCTTTGGTCAGCCAGCTCTTTGTCCTGGGGCTCCCGCCTGCTCTGTGGGGCAGCCTCCGTCACCCTAAAGTTCTCAGGCCACCTCTGGTCAGTGAGTTCCAAGATTAGAGACACCAGTTCCTGTCCCAGAATCCTCAGGGCCTGGGCTTCCTAACATCTCCCGGGGTCCCCGGTTCCTGGATCCACTGGCCCCTGCTGCTGCTGCTGCCACAGCTGGTCCTGCTCTCCGTCCCCTTGTTTCCAGCTAGGCCCGTGGGGCCTTCGGAGCCCGCGGCCCCGCTGGTGGCCAGGTCTAGACTGAGGGTCCTCCCGCAGACGGAGAGCCGCCGCAGCACCTCGGAGGCGGCCTCCACCGGCACGGCGGGGCGCTGCTCCAGCAGCATCTCCAGCAGCGAGCTCATCTCCGACAGGAAGGTGCTGGCCAGCCGCGTGCCTGTAGGGCTCAGCTCGGGCGCCTTGCCGAATGTCTGGAAGGTCCTGGGCTCCTCCGAGGTCGCAGAGTCCGGGGAGAACACGTTGTCACGGTAGTTGGTGGAGAGGGGCAAAGAAAGTCTTGCCATCCAGGCCGGGTCGGGGACGCTCAGCCGGTCCAGGGCCAGGCCTGCAGGGGGCGAAGGGGACGCGGTGAGGGCGGAGCCCCGGGCGGACGGGCGGGGCGCCAGACAAAGGAGGGAAGGGAAATGGGGGGGACAGATGGGGCGGCCGGAGGGGGGCGGGAAGGAAGAGGCCCTGACAGGGAAGCGCGCCGGGCAGGAAGGCAGCGACTGAGGTTCGCTCGTGAGCTGGAGTGGGGACGCGGCCGCGGGAGGAGGAAGGCCTAGAATTAGAAATTGGCCTCTTTCTAAAGCATCTCCCAGTCTCCGGGGGCGTTTCGGGTTTAGGTGGCCTCCGTCCATCCCTGAACAGCAGGATTTTCACTCCCTCAGGACAGACACCACTACTTGAGCATGGGGGTGCTGGAGGGATTCCCCTTTTTAGCTAATGCTGTAGTTCCTGGCTTGTTGCTGCCTTCCTTTCCTATTCATAATAATAATATAATAGTGACCGCTTATTAAGTGCTTCTGTGCCAAGCAACTTACATAATTATCTCATTTAACCTCCACACACACCTTTGAAGTCAAGAGTATTTTATGGATGAGGAAACAAGTTCCAGGAAGTTCAGTCATTCATCTACTAGGCACCCAAAGCCAGATTTGACCCACAGGTCTGATGATTGGAAGCCCCCTGTAACTGTACCACTGAGACCCGCTGTCTGGAGAACTTGCCCTTCCTTTCTCCCTGGATGCTAGGTGCTCACCTGTGGTTCTGGTTTCCCTGGCCTGCTAAGGTCTGTACTGTCTCTCGCTCTCAACACCGCATGCTCTCGACACTGCAACCTTTGCCTCTCAAGCTGCAGGAAACGCTGTGAAGGGGCTGGCCGCCTAAGAGCTGTCCCAGGAAAGGGACGGGGCAGTGAAAAAGTGTCCCCCTGGCCCCAAATCCCACCATCACACTTCTCCTTTTGCCATCTCTTCAACAGAAAATCCTGTCTTAGGAAACCAGTCCCAGGCCCAGTGATAGAGGCCAGGGAAGAGGAGACAAAGCATAGGCCTTGTGGTTAAGCATCTGTATCTTAAAAAAAAAAAAAAAAAAAAAGCACAACATTTACTTTAAAATGTATTTAATACTTAAGGTGAGCCGGTTTAAAATCTGTGCATAGAGTGAAAGACTGGAAAGGGATAAGTCAAAGCGTTAGCTGAAATTGCCCCGGGCAGAAATGATTTATTCCCTTTTTGTTTATCTACATTTGTCTCTATTAACCAAATATTACTTTTGTGATTTTGAACAGTTATTCCAAAATACAGCTAAATGCTGTTTCTATTGATAAATGAGTCTTGTTCTTGCCTTGTCAGTGCGGGGCTAGGCAGGCTGTGAGGCAGGGTCATCCCCCTTCCAACTGGTCCAGCCCATGCCCAGGGCTTAGTGAACGTTTATTGAATGATTGAATGAACATAAATATTAACCCTGGACATTTGGGAAATGTAAACCTTAGTTCCCTGAGACTCTGGGGTAATAAGGTTGAAACTCTTCTGGTGTTACAGAATCAGGCTTTTCCTTGTACAAGGGTCAGAGAGCTTCAGAAGGAATGAAGCTTAGAATGAGAAAATCAGTGGAGTGTAGGAGAATGGCTGAAACATGATGGTGAATTCACTCCAAGGCAGGTGGGCACCGGGCAGACCAGGGTTTGACTTCCTAGCTTTGCAGCTTATGAGCAGTGTGAACTTGGAAAACTTGCTTAATCTCTCTGAGCCTCTTTTTTTTCTCTTATAAAGTGGTGAGATAGTCACACTTATCTTGTAGGTGGCTATGAGGATGCAATGAGCTCATGCAGCCAATAAAATATGATCCTCATCACATCCCCCGGTGGGGCTTTTGTCTGGTGCGGCCGAGACCCCAGTGTCGGGCACATTCACCAGTAGCCCCGTCACGGTCCACCCTGTGGGCAGCGCAGGCTCTACCGTTGCTGTGATGTTCGTTCCCCGACTTGTTACCATCCTCCTGAGCTCCTCGCCCTCTGTGCGATGAGGAATCGGGACCCCGTGGGAACTAAGCCCACAGGTTCCTGCACAAAGCTGGGGCAGAGAGCTATAACACCAGCACTGAGGTTATCTGAAATTTTCTAATAGCCAGATTTAAAAAGTAAAAAGAAAAGGTGAAATTAATTTATGTAAGTTTTTACATTTAATATCATTTTATCATGTAATCGATATTTTAAAAATTATTAATGAGATGTTTATTTTTTCATACTAAGTCTTCAAACTCTGGAGTGTGTTTTATACTTCTATCACATCTCAGCTGGTCCAGCCATTTTCACACATGGCTATTGGTTACTGGAATGGACCTCATAGCTCTACATTCTAGACAATGCAGTCCTATAAAGTTCTCTGTATTTGTGCTGTCCAAAGCAATATCCATTAGCCACATGTAGCACTGGAAACATGGCTGGTATGACTGAGGAACTGAATTTTTCATTTTACTTAATTTTAATTAGATTTCATTTTACTTAATTTTAATTTAGAGCCACACTGCCTGGGTTAATAACCATAGGCTACACAACCTTGGGAAAATTATTAAAACCCTGGCCCCTCAGTTTTTTTTTTTTTTTTTTTTCTTTATGAAATGGGGATAATGAATAGTCCCAATCTCAGAAGATTTTCTCATGAGACACTTAGAAGAGGAACTAGCACACAGAAAGCACTCAATAAATGTTAGCTATATTTTTTTAACCAAGGAAAGGGAAATCCCTGCCATGCCTTCAGCACACAGAATATGTCCAGATGAGAAATAGATTATTAACTATGCCACAGAAAACCACAGCGTAGGTCAGACTTAGTATGTGTTACTTGAAGGAGGCTGACTGATGTGTGTTGGGGGGGGAGGTGTGGGGGTGCTAGCAGATTCTTGAGTTCTCATGGTAAAGGGATCTTCAAACACATTAAAGAAATGCAGATGAGTGGTGTAGGAAGTAAAGAGAGGTCCCCTAATGGTAGGTGGGCCCAGGTTGACTTCCCTTCTATCACTGATGAGCTAGGTGATTCTGGGCAGGCTGTGTTACCTTTCTGAGCCTCAGTTTGCTGATTTCTAAGTTGGAACTCCTAATGTCTACCTCAGAAGACTGTGTGGAAGCTTAACTTGAGATAATGCCTACAAGATGCTTCCTTAGTACCTGGCACACACCAAGAGCTCAGTAATTGTTCACTATTCTTTGATGACTTTTTAAATGCATAATCGAAGACAAATCTGGCCTTTAAACAAATGAAGACCTAAAGCTCCAGGGGAAGTAAAAAATGTTGCTGATAGTCTTCTCCAGAAATAGACTGGCTGTGTTTCCCTGCAGTGGATTGGAGCAGCCCTCTGAAGCCTGGGCACAGGAAGAGACTGTAGGGGCAGAAGTGGGGTCAGGGTGACCCTGGGAAGTTCCTACCTGTGTGGGGGTCCAGGAGGTTTGACAGCTCTTCTTCTAGCAGCTGCTTCACAGAAAGGTCCTCTTCAGGGTCCAGGGGTCCTTCTTCCTGGTCTGGTTCTGCCTGGCCACCAGCCCTGGTGCCTGGGCCATCTGTGTCTGGGATTGTACTCCTGCAAAGGAAGCCAACCCATTCCACCAGTGAGGAAATTCACACTCAAATTCATTCATTCCTGCTTATGAATATTCTGCTATTCATGCCAGCATTCATTCATCTGCAAACTGAACTGAGTTCCCAGCCCAGGCTTCAGAGTCAGACCAACCTGGGTTTCTTGATCCCAGCCCTCTTGCCTACTCTGAGTCTGTTTCTTCTGTAAAATGGGAGCAATAAATAACACCCACCTCACAGGGCATTGTGGGAGTAAAATGAGGTGTCACAGGTAAGGACCTTAGCACAGTGTTGTAAGCACTCAGCAAACAGAAGTGACTGAATGCACAGATATTATTCACGATTGTCACTCCATTCCTTCTTGTTACCTAGTACAGAGTAGGAGTTTAGTAAACCTTGGTTGATCCAGCGCAGTCACCCTTCCATCTCTCCATCCCTCCAGCCAAGTATGAGTTCCAGTGATGGCAGGGTTTTTTTTTTTTTCTTAGTATTTATTTTTATTTACTTATTTGGCTATTCCAGGTCTTAGTTGTAGCATGTGGCATCTAGTTTCCTGACTAGGGATCGAATCTGAGCCCCCTGCATTGGAAATGCGGAGTCTGAGCCACTGGACCATCAGGGAGGTCTCCAAGGGCAAGGATTTTTGTCTGTGTCATTCCCTGCTCTCTCACTAGTGCTCTGAACAGAGGTTGGCACATAGTAGGTGCTTAATAAATACCTGGTGGACTGAATGACTGAATGTTCCCTCCTCCTTGTTTGAGGCTAAATCCCAGACCAGCAGAGCAGGTCAATAGAGGATGCAGCTGAGGTAAGGCATCCCAAAACTACTAAGAGTCTACTATGGGGTCCCTTGCTGTCTCCTGGCCTTTCCTCCTATGGCCCCTCTCTGTCACTGAGGAGGCCAGTTCCTGGGACTACCTCGGCACAGTGGTCAGGCCTGGCTTCTCATCCCAGCATCTGGGAAGGCTCCCCAACAGCCTTTAAGGCCTGGAGTCCTTGCTGCTTTTTCTCTATGGCCATTTCAGCAGGAAGGTGGCAAGTTTGCAAGTAATGACAACAACTAATGTTTACTGAGCAATTACTCTGAGTCAGACATGTGCTTTGCAAGGTATATTCGCCTTCTCATCAAACCTTTCACTTCTGTAAGGGCTTCTCTTGTTATCATCCTCATTTTACAAATGAGAAAACCAAGACTTGTAAAGATTATGCATCTTGCCCAAGGTTTTCACAGGTTAAGTAATGAAGTCAGATTTCAAAGGCAGGCTGAGGTGACTGTGGAGTGTGTGTGCTCACCCCTACTCTACATTATTTCTAGCTACTTTTGCTAAAAACCAACCAAACAAAATGACTATAAGTTGTCACAGCAAGAGCACTGAACTGGAAGTCCGTGTCCTGAGAGCCAGCCTCAGCTTTGCCACTCACTGGTCATTTGACCTTGAGCAAATTCACTTTAAGGGGAAAGGACTTAGCATTGTTTGTATACCTCCTTTGTTCCAGGCACTGGGCCACAGGCTTAGAACACTTGTGGTCACTAAATTCTTACCCCATCACTACAAGGAAGTGGCGACCTCCATCTCACAGATGAGAAACTGCAGGCCTGAGGCTTGATCTGACTTACTCAAGTTTACGTAGCTGGGTAGGATCAAACTACTTAGAGCCTCAGTTTCTCCATCTGTAACAAGAGGGAGTTAAATTAGTTGTCCTCTTGAGGTCTCTTTAATTCTAGGACAGCCCAAAGAAACACACCCACATACCCATATCCTCAGCCAGGAACCTTCATATTATATTTAAGGGTCAAGAGCAAGAAGGCTGAATGTTATAGATTTAAAGTCCATAGTCTAGTCCCTCTGAAGTCAGAGGACAGATAGAGCCTCAGGGATGAAGTCATTTCCTTGACTCTGGGTCCTGTAAATACTATTAATACAGTAGCTCCAGGACCAAGCTGTCTGGGTGGGTGGATGGATGCTGTTCGCTGCAGTCTCCCAGGGGAGCAGCATCTGGAATGTGCTCACCCTTCCTTGAAGCACAGAGGCTGCAGGGGTGAGGGCAGGCTGGTGGGGAGGGGGGTTGAGAAACCAGAGATGGGGCTACGTGCTGCTTACCTGCCGCTGCCAGGCTTGGCCAAGTACTTATTTCCCCGGTGGTTTGGTTTGGGCTGGAATTGGCCCTGATGCAGCAAGGACAGCAGCTGGGAGATTTGCTACAAGACAGGAAAAATCTGTTGACTCCACACAATTCCGACCCAGCACACTTCCTCACCGGATGTTTCCCTCAGTGCCGGCGCTTTCTTTTTATAGTCTTTCCTCCAGCTTCAGATGTTTGTGGATTGGTTGGGGGATGGTGAACAGTGATGGTGACGGAGGCAGGGACATGTGCAGGCAGGTTCCCTGCTTGGCTTTGTGTCAACTACTGATTCCCGGGACCTGGGTGTCTGAAAGAAAGAATAAGGGTCCTCTGGGGGCCCCCATGAGACCTGCCCCCGGTGGACACTGTGAGATGGGGGTGGAAAAGGCATTTCCTGACTATAAATGTATTATTATCTTAATAAGGATCATCTTAAAGTGTTGTATCCCCCTCTTCAGCAGTATTCAAACACTCAGCCAATGTTGGCGGGTCAGATGGAACTATGTTATAAGAAGGCAGAGGGTGTCTTTGAATCATTTATTCATCCTTTCATTCATTTGACAAGTATTTAATGAGGGCCTGCTTGTGCCAGGGCCTGTGCTTGCTATGGGAGTAAGAATGAGATCATGGCCCAGTCGCTGCCTTCAGGGAACTCCCAGTCTGCCTGGGAGGACAGTCAGGGGAGATAGGGCATGTGGGCTACTATGGGGGGTTACATCAGAGTTGGGAAAGGATAGAGGTCAAGTGGAGCAGATGAAAGCCCCTCACCCAACTTAGAACAAGGAGGGAGTTGTGTGTTGGGGGGGGGGGGTTTGTAGCTACAGGGGGAAGTCATTCACTTATTTCAACAAATGTTTTCTCTGTTCATACTGCATCACAGGCCCCTGTACTGAGACCTGGAGTTTCCATAGAGGGTTAGCAAGTGGAGAGAGGGCGAGGGTCTGGGTGAGGGGTGAAAGGTCAGTCAGAGGTGCTCAAGCTGAAAGGCCAGAGGAGACAGTGGAGTTTCAGAAAGGCTGGTGAATGGAACAGGGGTGGGTAAGATGTTCAGGGCCAGGCCCCACAGGCTCTTATGAGGGAGGCAACAGACTAAGTCAAAGTCGTTTCTAGCTTGTTGTGTGATGACAGGCAGGTTTTTAGTCGTACTCAGATCTCAGTTTCCTCATCTCTAAGGTGAATCTAAAAATACTACCCAGCCTCCTTCACAGCCTTTTCAGGATTAATTAGGTGGTTTGAAAGTTTAAAATGCTCCACAGAGTCCAGGGGTTTGGGCTGTTACTCCTAGAAATGTCGCGTCTGCCTCCCGGTCCCAGATTACCTCCCCTCTGAGGAGATCCCTCCGCCCTTTGGGCGGCTGTGACAGAAAGGGCCGACCTCAGAGGAGGTCTGGAAGAGGCGGTGGCTGGGACTGGGGTTTCACTGTGACTTGGGAGTGTCAGGGCCCTACTGCCCACCTCAGGGCCATTCCCACCTCCTGGCCCAGGCCCAGAAGCCCTCCTAAAGTACCTGTCTCCCTGTTCTTGAGTGACAGCTGATACTTCAGGGACACTCCCTGAGTGCCAGCCCCTGGGTGATGTGCTGTCATTCAGGGTCTTTTCACAGCTAGAGTCAGACTCAGGTTCAAATCCTAAACCTTCCCCGGCTCCATTTCCCATCCCACCTTAAGGAATCCTGAGGCTCAGTGTCCTCAGCAATAAAACAGGTGATAATAACAAGACCCAGGTCATGTGTTGGTTGTGGATATGAGGATTAAATGAGTGAAAGTCTATAAATCACTTAGTAATAGATCTCAGGATAAGCACTTATTAACTGTCCAGTGGTATCTAATCTCATGTCATTTTTTAGTAACCCAAGGAAAAGGATGCTATTATACCTATTTTGCAGATGTGGCACCTGAGACTCACAGGGGCTATCTAGCAATTAGAGGCAGGGCTGGATGGAATTGGAACCCAGATCTGACTCCACTGCAGCACTATACTATTGGAAAGACACAAGCATTAGGCAAGCTGCCTTTACACTTAAGTCGATCTCACCTGGGTGCCCTTCTTTCTTTCGATATGGTCACCCACTGGGCCTGCTCTCTGCTGTCTCTGGCAACCACCAGCACCATATTTGACACAAAGAGTTTATTCAATAAGCATTTGATGAATGAATAAGTGAGTGAATGAATGACTCTGGGCAACACTTCTGGGGCTGCATAGAGCCAGGGCAGGACTCCTGAAAGAGCAGCTGGGCCACCTCCAGGTGGCTTCCTGGGGAAGCGGTGGGGGAAGGAAGCTGTGTCCTTGCTCTGCAGGAAACATGAGCTGATGGCCTGGCTCATGACAGAAGTGTGCCTTGGGCACAGAAAAATGATCTGGGGTTCAGAGGAGTCGATACGGGTGTGAGATCAGGCCCTATCCCAGAAAAAGCTTTCCCATTTGTGTCCAGTAAACCCTAGGTCACTGGACACAGCCATTCATCTTCCCATTTAATCTTCAACCCCCTGGGAGGTAGACACAGGTAAGTTTGGTATCACAACTCCTATCTTATAGATGAAGAAAATAAGATAAAGTTGCCCAGCTCCTAAAGTGACTGTGCCGAAATTTGAACCTAGATCTGCCGAACTCCCAAGTCCCAAGGTTGTTTCCATTGCCCTACCCAGCAGGCCTAGCTGGCAAGCTCTGGGGTCTCAGGCAGCCCCGAGACCTGGGGGCAGTAATGCCCATGCCAGCTTGCTTCACAGGGAAAATCGCCCAAATGAGATAAAAGCAGGTACTGTTAATCACTACCTTTGCTGTGTGTCTGCTTGTGCCAGGTGCTCTGAGTAAGTGCTCAATAGGAATTAAGTGACAATTCTGTGAGGCAGATGCTCTTACTGTCATCCCTGCTTTATAGATAAGGAAACTAAAGCTCAGAGACAGTAAGTCATTTGTCCAGGATCACACAGCTAAATTCTTTTGACTCCAGAGCTGAACCACTGCACCCAATGCATCCTAAAGTGCTTGGTGAGCCTAAGGAATGAATGTGAGGGTAATGGGGTCTGATGCTGTTCGTGGTGGTCCAGGGGTGACCAGAGAGAGAGGTACCTGAACAGGAGGCGAATCCACGGTGAGCTCCTCTACAGGGTTCCGCTCCGCAAAGGCGGCCACAGACAGCCGGACCAGGCTCCGCAGGATCTGACGGGGGCCTGACTCTTTCTCAGGGGCTACTTTACCATTGAGATTCCGCTGCCGCCTCAGGGTTGCAGAGGAGGCTGGCGGGCTCTGCAGGGCCTCCTCGCTGCCCTGGTCTCCAGGCACTCTTCCTGTGGGGCTGCCCGCAGCCTTCAGGGGCCTTGAGCGGGGCTGGCCTACAGCAGGCTGGGGCTCGGCAAGGTTCAGGTTCTCCCGGGAGGCGTTCCTCTGCCTGGGATGGTTGAAAAGGAGGTTAACAGTGTCCTGCAGCACCTCTCGGCTCTCGGCCAGCGTTCCCTGGTTGCCTTGGTTACGCAGAGTCCTGTACAGAGTCGGTGTGAGATGAAAGGGGGCCTGCAGGCAGGAGTCCCAGCCTGCTTCCATCATTGCTTCCTCGCCCACATGCTTGGGGGGCTGCCCGACTTCGCCAGGCTCATCCACCTGGCCCCTGAGCACAGGCACAAGGTGGATGTCCGCCTTCTGAATGTGTTTCTGGGGCCTCTTGGGCTGGTGACGGTAGGTGGACTCAGCCTCCCGACAGTTGTAGGCCCTGTTGTCCTTTTTCTCCGTCCGGCAGATAGACGTGATCAGAGCCAAGATCGACCCAAAGACGGCAAGCAGTACGACCAGGCAAATCACCGTGAGTACCGATGTGCTCAGGGCCCCTGGCTCATGAGCTGAATCCCTCAAGTGGTCCACACTGGTGACGAACAAGACCTGCAGCAGGGCTCGGGTCTGCAAGGAGGGGCTGCCTTGGTCTTCCACCACAATCTCCAGCTCCCACTCACTCCCAGTGAGGCTGCTGGCATTGGTGAGGTTGATGAACAGCTGCCCCAGGTGGGGGCTGAGGACAAAGACACCGGCTTCGTTCCCACTCCGAATGGTGTAGAGAAGCTCTCCATTTGCCCCCGAGTCTGCATCTCTTGCTATGATAGTTACCAAAAGGAACGGCCGAGAGCTGGGGGTGGCCTGTAGTGGTATGTCAGTGCCCGCTGGGCCCAGGCCATTGGGATTCTCAATGGGCACCAGCAAATGACCTGTGGAGGCATTTACAAGCACCGAGAGGCTGGCTCTCCCATTACTCAGTATGGGGTGAATCACCTCTGGGGCATTATCATTGACATCCAGGAGGCTGACCCAAACAGAGACACTGGATGTGAGCTGGGGCTGCCCACTGTCCTCTGCAATCACCAAGAACTCAAAACTTGCCATCTGTTCATAGTCCAGTGACCTTTGAGCGGTGACCTCGCCTGTTTCTGAGTCAATAGCTATCAAGTGAGAAACTGGGGAGTCCTGGATGCGGTATGAGATTTTCCCGTTAACACCCAGGTCTGCATCATGGGCCTTGATGGTGATGAGGTGAAGAGAGGGTAGGTTGTTTTCCCTAGTGGAGACCTGGTACCTGCTTTTCTCAAACACAGGTGCATTGTCATTGGCATCACTGATCTGAATGCTGAGCTGTTCCTTGGCTGATAAGGGCTGGGGTCCTTGGTCTTGGGCCAACAGAGTGAGGGTATATTGGGGCCACTGCTCTCTGTCCAGTGTGGCGTTGGTTAGCAGCATGTATGTGTTACCATTGGTCCTTTTCAGCCTGAAGTGGCCCAGCTCTTGGCTCAGCCAACAGTAGACCAGACCATTGTTTCCTGAGTCCAGGTCATTGGCCATGATGAGAGCAATGAAACTGTCCTTGGGAAGAGCTTCGGACACCAGCAATGGTTGGGAGGCCCACGTGATGTGGATGCTTGGGACATTGTCATTGACATCCAGAACCTTGATGAGAATCTTGCAGTGGGCTGGGATGGGATTGGGACCCAGATCCCTTGCTTGGACATCCACTTCGTAGGCCGGATTCTTCTCATAGTCTAGGTGCTGGAGCAGAGTCACCTGGCCCGTCTTAGCATCAATACTGAAGGTGTTCAGCACCTCCGGAGGCACGTGCTTACTGAGAAAGTATTCCACCTCCCCATTGGGGCCTTGGTCAGGGTCTGTGGCTGTCAGGTTTATGAGGAGAGTACCAGGGGCAGCGTCTTCTTGGATTTCTAGGGCCAGTGAGCTCTCAGCAAACACAGGGCTATTGTCATTGGAGTCTAGGACGCTGACCTTGACCAAGCTGGTGCCTGACTTGGGGGGATTCCCACTATCATAGGCGGTTAACACCAGATCAAAAAATGAGTGGATTTCCCGGTCTAGCTCCTTCACCACCACCAGTTCCGCGTGTTTTGTCTGATCGGGCCCCACAATGACATCCAGGGCGAAGTGCTCGCTGGGAGACAGGGTGTAGGAGTGCAGGGTGTTGGGGCCAGTGTCCGGGTCCAGGGCTCTGTCCAGGGGGATCCGGGTGCGCAGAGAGGCGCTCTCAGAGATCTCCAGCTCCTGCTCACCTTTGGGAAACTGCGGCTGGTGGTCATTGATGTCCAGCACCTGGATCTCCACGTGGATGAGCGCCCGCTCCCCTGTGGCCAGCACGTCAAAGGATACCAGGCAGGGATCCTGCTGCCGGCAAAGCTGCTCCCGGTCCAACCGCCTCCCTGTGCTGAGCACGCCGTCCTCAGAGTCCACCTGGATGGGGAGTCCCTGGGGCAGCTGTAGGACCTGGAAGGCAGCTCGAGCTTGGCCAGGCCCCTCCTCCCGGCCCCGTTCCTGAGGCAGCTTCCCTATCACGGTGCCAGCCGGTACCTCCTCTGCCACCTGATATCTCACAGTGAGAGTGGCCACCTCCTGACAATCCCCTGAAAGGAACAAGTAGCCACCTGGCCCCAAAAGTCCCAGAAGAAGTGACAGAAGTCGCATCATGCTTACCGCCAGAGTGCGCTAGATCCAGAAACCGCTAGAGACCTTCGGGCTGGGCAAGTCCTCCAGTGTTTCCTGAGGGGCTTGATTAGCCCCGTTCTCCTGCCCCCAGCCCTGTTAGCACAGCCTTGTCCCATCATTAGCTAATGGAACTAACAGAAAGAAAGGCCATCTTCATCAGAAGAGATGTGAGAGGTGCAAGGACCGATGAGGTAAAATTACCAGGGGAGGCCCGGTACAGGGGCACTGTGGGTCCCCGTCAGCCAGTGATGGACAAGAGTCGGTCCAAGAGGGACTTGACCCAGTGAAGCAGGATGTGGGGATCTGACTTCCAAACAGTTGCTAGGCCAGGGAAACAGAGAAGCAGCTTTTTCCTATGGAAACCCCACCTACAGGAAAAGGGAGGGCTGTGAGTTTCTATGCCAATTAGAGAAAGAGAGTTTCCGTGAAGCTGAGTGGCCTGCCGCTGAGGAGGATGCGGCTGGGGACAGGCCGGATGGGAAGGTGCTGTCCATGTGGCAAGGCAGCCGCTGAGGGGAGGGGAGCCCCTGCTGTGGCCAAGTAAGCAGAGAGCCTGAGCCCCTCCTGGACGAGTCACGCCTCGGCCTCTCTTCCTTCCTTGTCTCTCCTTGTTTCCTTCGTCTCCCGTTATTCCTCTCCCTTTCCTCTTTTCCCACCATTGTCTACCTCTCAGTCTTGACTCTGCCCCCATCACCCATTTTTGTCTCAAGGGAAGCAGAGCTGATTAAGAGAGTGGCCATCAGAGCCGAACTGCCTGGATTCAAATTCTGACCCTGCAACTTCCCAGCTGGGTCATGTGGGACAAGTCACACAGCCTCTCTGGGCCTCATCTTGCTAGTGCAGATGGGAATAAGAACAGTAGACCTCTCAGGCGGAAATCTTGGGGATGAAATGGAATGTGCATGGAGAGCCTGGCCCAGAGTCATGGGCAATGACATTGTTCTTGGAGGTGGGTGTTGTGGTCTGCACAGTTTGGCCTGCCTTGGGACTGCCTCTGGCTCCTGCACTGGCCGTGGGGCAGTCCCTTGCCCACACAGACGGGACCGTAAAGGTGCCCGTGGCCTTGGCTCCTGAAGCACAATGAGCTCTCTGACCCGACGGGTGCAGCCTCCCTCCCCCTTTCCTTCTGGCTCCCCAGCCTCCTGGCCCATTGTTCTCCACATCTGGTCCAGCTTGAGCTCCTATCCCGGGGAATCCCCCAGCCTCCCACTCCTTGGTCTTGGAGGTTTTTATACCTTTCCCTCTCCCACACTTTCCTCTCCCTTTCCCTCCCTTCCTCCAATTCTTCACTCCCCACTGCAGTTCTTGTCCAAGAGTCCTGTCACAGAGATGAGACCCAGGAGGGGGCCAAGGGCGCAGCTGGCTTGGGTGGCCTTGAGGTGGCTTGCTCTTTCTCATTTCCTCCTGTCGCTGCTGCCCCACCATTGTCCAGTCTTGCGCTTTACCTTGAGGTTGAGTCCAGAGGTTTGCAAAGCATTTGATGTGATGGGAGTTAAGGGCCAACTTTGCCTAGGTAGGTGTTTGCAGCTCAGCCCTTAGGGCTGGAGGTGCCTGTTGGGACAAAAGTCACTCCAGTCGGACCACTGGCCTGGAAGCTTGTGGCCATTTGGATGGTGTGATGAGGACCTCCTTGGCCTAAGCATCACCTGTGCTCCCCTCTGTACTTTCTTTTCCACCCCCTACCCCCTACCCCCTACTCCCTGGAGATTCCCAACAGCACAGGGTCTGAATCCTGGCTCTGGAGGCAGACAGAGCACTCACTAGCTTAGAGACAGAGCACAAGTCACATAACCTCTTTGGGCCTCAGTTTCCTTCTCTAGTAGAACATGGCTATCCTGCATCTCCTGAATTTGTGGTAAGGATTCGATGAGATGATGTAAGTGAAGGCTCAGTGCAGCACCTGGTACAGAGAAAGCACTCTTTACATGGGTCTAGTTTACCTGGAATTATTTGCCAGGCTTTATACCCTGAGTGCAAATGGTAAAGATGGTCTTGCATTTGTCCCTTCACTTTTTTCTCTGTCTAGTCTGCCAGGAAGTCTCACTTCCCAGGGTGTCCTCAGCTTGGATGCAGGCCCAGGCTACCTGTCCTGCAAAGAGAGCCAATGTGGGCCCCAGGTCCTCTGGTGGTAGCCTGCGTGGTGGCCCCACTGCCTGACCCTCACTCATCCTGCTGTGTGCAAGGCAGTGAGCAGGACAGAGTGACGCCCAAGGGACTCGTAGTTTCAGGTCAAGGTGGGGAAATGAAAGAAGTGGGTCCAGTGGAGTGGCTCTGGATTCAGGTCCTCCTGGAGGACCCTTAGATGCACCTGGAAGGATGTAGAGGAGTGAAACTGAGGAGGTGGGTGGGCAGCAGGGAGGCAAGGCGGGGGGAGGGAGCAGGATGGAAGAGGCCTGAGTTGGGTGAGCTGGCTTCTTATGGTCCTACAGAAGGGTCTGTGGACAGAGGGAGAGGAAGTTGGGCTGGGATGTCAGCGGGGGCCGCTGGATGATGGCGGGCCTAGGGCCCTATGCTAAGGCCTTGGACTTTGTCCTATAGGCTATGGAGAGCTTTGGAAGGGCTCTGAGCTGCATGATGAAAACAGCAGGTACCTGCCAAGCCTTGTGCTGAGTGCTTCACATACATCATCCCACGCCACCCTCACAACAGGCCATGGGTGAAAAAGCTAAGTATTGAAGTTGGGTAACTTGCCCAGGATCATGCACATTTGCCTTCCAGAAAGCCCCACAGGCTGCACTCTGGGAAATGGATCAAAGGAACAGAGAAGAGGGAGGAAAGGCGGCCAGCTGGGAGTAATGCAGGGGAGCTTTGGTACAGGAAGCTCTGGTGCGGAGAACGTTTCCAGAACGCCATCTGGTGGCCAAAGGCAGCAAGGCAGGGAGGTGGGTGGCTGGAGTTCACAAATGTCCACAGCTCCAGGGAGAAGGACATGGCAACCCACTCCAGTACTCTTGCCTGGAAAATCCCATGGACGGAGGAGCCTGGTAGGCTACAGTCCATGGGGTCACTAAGAGTCGGACACGACTGAGCGACTTCCCTTTCACTTTTCACTTTCATGCATTGGAGAAGGACATGGCAACCCACTCCAGTGTTCTTGCCTGGAGAATCCCAGGGATGGGGGAGCCTGGTGGGCTGCTGTCTATGGGGTCGCACAGAGTTGGACGCGACTGAAGCGACTTAGCAGCAGTAGCAGACAGCTCCAGACCCCTGTTCTTGTGCTATGTGCAGTACAGTGGAAGGACCTATACCCGGGTGATAATCAGTTCTCCTAGTGGGAAGCCAACTGTGGCCGAACACCCACAGAGATAATAGAATTCAAGATTTTACCTGAGCTTTTTTTTGGTGGGGGAATGCCGCTTAGTTCCTCAACCAGGGGTCAAACCTGTGCCCTCTGCATTGAAAATGCAGTCTTAACCACAGAACCACCAGGGAAGTCCCTTATTTGAGTATTCTTCAAAGGGCATTTGTGTGTGTGTGTGTGTGTGGCCTTGACTGGGACCCATGGATGCAAAAAAGTGAATTCACAGGTCATGAAAACCTTTGGATTTCGTAGATGGTTTATTATTGTTCTCTGTTTGTTTTACTCACGTCGGGGGCAGGAAGCTAAGACAACCTTTTAAGAATCCAAAGGCAGCAAAGGAAGCACCGGAGCTTTTAAAGGCTATTGTCTCTAGGAATGAGGTCCCCATTTAGTAATATTTCCTCCTCTTTTTTGGCTGCAGGGTCAGTTGATCTTTAGCAGCCACATGTCAAGGGGTAAAACTGGAATTTGTTTGGAAAGCCTACATCACCCTGAGTCTTAAAAATAGATTCAAAGAAGCTGAAGTTGTTTCAAATCCCTAAGTCTGAAATATTTTTAAAAAGAGGGCAGGCTTGGGCTTGGTGCTTGGAGGCCTTGTTCACCACCAGCCTCTGGGTTGCTTACACTTGGGTCCATCACTATAGGGGGAGGTCGGAGAGTGAAGTGGGAAGGGTCAGGGATCAGAGGATCTCTTTAAATACCTGGGGTCCTGAAGAACCTTGAGGGGTCAGACCAGCAGGGTGGGATTCTTGACACTTAAGGGACTTGAAGACCAGTTGGATGAAGGCTAAGATCATTTCCCCACATTAGGAATGTCCTGCTGGGCTGTCTGCCCACCCCCAGGGTACCCTGTGAATCTGCCCAGCTGCTGCCATAGTCACCATCACCAAATCAATGCACCACCAAAGTAGCATTAGAAGCTGGGAGGCTTCATTCTCAAGACCTTTCTGGTTGGGGAGGTGACTGGACCACCTAAGATTTGCCTCCTTTTTTTTTTTTCCCAACAAAACCTTATTGAAGTTGGAGGCATTCTAGCCTGGGGCATTGACTGGGAGACTCAAGGACTTGTTCTGGGTCACCTGTTTCTGCCCCACAGTTTGTTGTCTCTGTTGGGGGCAGATCACAGATGTCCAATTCCACCCAACTGGGTGGATTTCTGGGCCCACTGTAGAGAGAATACTTGGCAGGGAGAAATTTGCTAAGAGAGGACTTTTCAGGAAATGGAAAGGTTTTGTGTCTTGATCAAGACTGGTATCTCTCAAAAGGGTCCACGTATCATAGTCACTTGAAAAGCTTTTCAAAATTCCAGGAACACGGCAATTCATACTTTTCTTTTTTCCAGACTGCCAAAGAGAATTTTATAATTGCCAGCTCTATTTCCCTCTCTTTGAAAATGCTTCATCTTTCATATCATTTGGGACCAGGTTGGGTAAGTTGATTGGACCTTTTTGCTGGGAAGAGAGGCCTAATTGATCTATATAATAAAAGGGAAAATAGATGAGGGGGAGGGGAATTGCTGAAGGTTGAGGATATTGTGGAGGGGGTACCTTAGAGAACAGCTGAGGCTGTAAAGGAAGTAGGTTGATGATAAGGACTTTCTGATGGATAGTTGTAAACTGTAAACTCCTGTTTGCAGGAGTAAACTCCTGTAAACTGTTGTAAACTCTTTCATGGTTTTCAAGAAAAGTGCAAGAAAGGATTTATAATTTATTTTGTGCTTTAGTAACCACAACACAGCCCCCAAAACTGGACCACATAAATTCTGAGTTAATAAGGGTTACACTTATGTCTCTCTCCCTAATCTTCAGAGAAGAGGGCTACTTCCAGCATGTAGGTTTCAATTCTGATATACTATAGGTCATTCTACCACACACCCCTTTTCCACCCCAACCTCATTGAGAACCACTGACATAGAGCTTCTTAAACTTGTTATTTATTTTTAAAAATTTTTGGCTGTGTTGGGTCTCTGTTGCTGTGTGCAGGCTACTCATTATGGTGGCTTCTCTTGTTGCAGAGCACGGGCTCTTGGATGCGCAGGCTTCAGTAGTTGTAGCTCACGGACTCACAGAGCTTCTTAGAAGCACTAACAGCCTGGTAAGGGCGAACTCTACAGTCATCAGACCTTTCTCACCAAGCATCTTCCTGGTCCCCACCTCTCTCCTATATCGTATCAACGCTCAGCAGAAGCTCTGTGCACACCGGTTCTTCTATATTTCTGCAGGCTCTTCTGCCTGCTTCTCTGATTCTCCCTTTGGTTTGCCTTCCTTCTGACTCCCAGGTGTGGGCATGTCCACCAAATATTCTCTTCAGCCCTCTCTTCTAATTAGGGTTCTTAGCCCAGAAGTAGGTTGCCAGGTTTAACAAATAAAAATATAGGGTGGGGGCGTCCCTGGGGGCTCAGTGGTAAAGAATCTGCCTGCCAGGGCAGGAGACGTGGGTTTGATCCCTGATCTGGGAAGATTCCACATGCCATGGAGCAACTAAGACCCTGTGCCACAGCTATTGAGCCTGTGCTTTAGAGCCTGGGAGCCACAACTACTGAAGCTCAAGCATCCTAGAGCCCATGCTCAGCAACAAGCGTGGCCACCGCAATAAGAATCCCACGCATTGCAACTAGAGAGTAGCCCCCACTTGAGGCAATTGGAGAAAAGCCCGTGCAGCAATGTAGACCCAGAACAGCCAATAAATAAATTTTTAAAAAATATAGAGTGACTGTTAAATTTGAACTTCAGATAGTGAAAAAACTTTAAGTATTTTTATCTGGCAATCCTATCCAGACGTTAAGTATGACCTCACCACAAGTTCTTCTCTGTTTTCCTTTTTCCTCTTCTTTTTATTTTTAGAATTTTGGTTTACACAGTGAATTTGAAAATCTATCGGTAAACACAAAAATCAAACATATTGACTGGGAGCATCATCTGTGCATGAATATTCAGAGGCTGACTCTGTTGATTGGCCTTGTTATGTATTCAGCATTTCTGGGTGATTCTAGGATGTAACTGTTCTCACACTAAAAGAACTACCCCTGAGGAGGCTTGGATCACATTCATTAATTTATTTGGTCATCTGGTCACTCATTTATTGGGTGGAATTCAGCATGTTCTTCTCCATTTGCAAGGTCAGTTTTTTTTGGCAAGAGAAGTAGCTAAATAGCTAAAGTTGACCCATATTTTCCTTTCCTCTAAACCATTGGTTTGGTTTTCTTTCTTCACATAGAATCTAATCAGCCTAATTCTCACCTTGCTTCAGAAAGATTCTTGCAGGAAGGAAAATGAGTCTTCCCATCGTTACATAAATTCTCATGGGGCTCCCCTTTATAAGTTTATGACAGCCAAGAGTTGAGCCCGGAGCTCTAAGAGAAACAGCCATATGCTGATTTATGATGGCAGCTGCTGCTAAATCTCACCCCTCTTTCCTTCTTACAGTGCCATGTTACCTTGGGGTTACAAAACTCTTTTCACTGTTATTCAGGGGAATAATAATAAAGTGCCAGGTTGCAAGTATAAACATGATCATTCTGTGCCTATTATTGTAAATCAAATTTTACCTTGGATCAGAAGCACAGAAAACATTTTTATACTGTCAGCCACTGCAAGCCTTCTTAGGAGTCTGTTTTTATATAACCCTGGGATGACCTGAGGTATTGTTTGAACTGTACTGACCAGGGAAGCTGGCCACATTGGTTAGTCTGGCTATTTTTCCTTACAGACCTGAGCACTTTCCTTGGGCAAAGTGTTAACCTGATCTAAGCATAGCATTAGGGTTAATAACATGGGCTCAGGACTCCAATTGCCTGGGTTCAAAGCCTGGCTTTGTAATTTCCTATCTGTGTGACCATGGCAAGCCACTTAACTTCTCTGTAATCAGTCTCCTTAGCTTTAAAATAGGGATGATGATGATGGTAATACGTTACAGGGTTACTGTCATGTTTAGCTTAGTCCATGCAGAACATTTAGAGTGGGGTATGGGACATGAATAGTGCTCCACTTGTTAATTATTTGTAATTATGCTTTTAACTCAATTTTTATTTTTGAGTATGAAGCCCCTGTTTTAAAGAAACACCAGTTTTTCAGATTTCCAGGTGATAGTGGTAAATTTTTTGAGATCCACAGAGTGAGGAAGTATATAACGACAGGAGATCAGCTATGAAACTTCTGTACTGGGATGAGACCTGCTACTATCCAGTCCTGTCCCAGAGTTGGGGCAAAACTTTCCCTTCCACACCGCTGCCCCTCTATATGTCAAGGCTTGTTTCAGGAATGCTTGAGAGAGATGGCCACTGAAAAGGAGGCTGGCCCCCCGCCAGGCAGGTGGGATGAGCTCATCAAAGGCTCTGGACACCATTGGATGCCAGTGATGGACGAACCAGTGCAAGTCCTGATGGAAGGCCTGCTAGTCCCTACAAGACCAGACATATTTTGTGACTCACTTTTGCTTTTCTACCCAATGGTGGGGTCTTGACCTCTGGTCTAGGTCACACATCCCATTCTCTCCTAGCCCTGGACTCCATCATCATCTAGTGTTCATGAGGACAGGGGATGGAGTTAGATGTCTTTCTCTCTGTATTTTCATTCTACCTATCATGATATCATAAACTGTAATCCTGACTTCCCTGGGGCCTTCTCTTTTAATTCTTAAAGCCAGAATGACTTTATTCTGTCTGTATTTCTGTTTCAACAAACCCTAATTCTTTTACAAACTATATGAGAGGGTCAGATTGATGAGGAATTGGTCCTAATATTATAGGTCACCACTGAATGACACTGGTAAAATCATTTCACCCCTTAGCACCTCAATTTCCTCATTTGTAAAACAGGGAGATATGATTACTTTGGTCATGGGGTCCTAGGTGTTAAAATGAAACAATGCATGTAAAATGCTTAGCACAGCAGAGGATTAGGCATGTAGGGAAAGCTCAATTTAAATGATGCAAAACCAGGCACATAAAACCAAAGCTACAAAAATCTTATGGAGTCTAAAAAGAAAATTAAGTAAAAAATTCTCTTTATCCAAACCTAACCTCCAAAGTGGACTCTGCTTAGTCCACTTTAAACATTCATCCAAACTATTAACACTGCTTTGAAATTCTTCTATTCCCTCTGTCCTGTGACCTCTGACATGCAGCCATGACATGATGTCACAATCACCTTTTACTTTGACTCTGTGAGAATTTTCTGACTTGGTTCTTTGTCTCCCTCGCTTTTAGCAGCTGGGAGATCTCTGGCTGCATTCATGGTCTCGTCTCCATGCACTCTGCAGTAGGGTTTCACTCTTGGTTTTATTTCCTTTGGCTGAATATGAACAATATTAGTGGTTGACTTCAGATATTCTTCTTCCTTCCTTTGTCTTTTTAAGGAGTACATTTCTGGTTTTGATGTCCGTTACAGGGACAGCTAGGTTTCTGTTCTGTAACAGTCAAGATTTATAGTACAGAGGATTAGGACTGATTATTTGCATTTCAAAAATTTCCCTTCTGTGGCAGTCAGGAAACCCCTCCAGTACCCAATTTTTTCCCACTTGGCTTTTCCTTTCTCCTGCATGCAGGATCAGCAATGTAATTTGTGAAGCCTAGTGCAAATGAAAATGCAGACCTCTGTTTTCCAGAGTGGCTACTCCATTTTACATCCTCAGAATCAATATATGAGGATTCCAATTTCTTTGCCACTTCACCAACACTTGTTATAATCTGGCTTCTTTTTAAACATTCTTTGTTGAGATATAATTGGCATACATTATATTAGTTTCAGGTGTATAACATAATGATCCAATATATGTATGTATTGAGAAATGATTTCTACAGTGAGTGTAGTTAATATCCAACACCATACATACAGGTTTTTTTCTTGTGATGAAAACATTTAAGATTTATTCTTAGCAACTTTCATATATAATTATGTACTATATTCACCATGGTTTCCATAACATCCTAATGACCTATTTATTTTGTAATTAGAAGTTTGTGTCTTTGCCTACTTGCCCACCTCTTGCCTCTTGCAACCACCAAACAGTTCTCTGTATCATGAGTTTAAAATTTTTTTTTCTTTTTATTACAGCGGTTCTAGTGAGTGAAGTGGCTTCTAATTGTGGTTTTGATTTGTATTTCCCTGATGACTAATGACAAGCCTTTTTTCACATGCTTACTAAACATTTGTATATCTTCTTTGGAGAAATGTCTATTTACATCCTTTACCCATTTTTAAATTGAGTAATTGGTCTTTCTGTTGTTGAGTTGTACGAGTTCTTTACATGTTCTGGCTTTTAAACCTTTATCAGACATATGATTTTCAAATTTGTTCTCCTATTCTGTGGGTTGTCATTTCTTGATGATGTCCTTTGAAGCACATAAATTTTTAATTTTGATGAATCTAATTATTTTTCTTTTATATCTTGTGCTTTTGTTCCTAAGAACCTATTGCATAATCCAAGTTCATGATTTTACTCCGACATTTTCTTCTAAGAGATGTTTTAATTTTATTGCTTACATTTAGGTCTTTGATACATTTTGAGTTAATTTTTGCATATGGCATGAGGTAGGGGACATGTAATTTTAATTCCCACTCAGCCTATACGCTTTGGTAAATTTTTGAACCTTTCTCAGTTTCAATTTCCTCACTTGTAAAGCAGGAATAACAAATAGTATCTAAATTATAAGGTTATAATGAAGTGAAAATTTACATTAAACCATGAGTACAGGACTTGAAGCATCCCTATGCTTAATCAACACGGTAGTTATTACCGTTACAATATGACCAATGAGTGAATGCTTTCATAGTGGAGGTGCCAGAAAGATAGGTAGCATTTCTGAGACCGGGATCCCGGGAGGGAGAAAAGGCTTGCTTTCTCTACTTGGGGAAGCAGGTCTACCCCAGGAATTTCCCTGCCTCATGATTACCCTTAGTGATTGGTAAAAATTCTAATTCCGACGCACATTCCCAGCAGGGGCCCCAGAATCTGCATTTGTGTCAACGTCTCCACAGGCATACTTAAGTGTGGTGGGCAGCGACACGGTGACGATGGTCGCGGCTGCAGCGCCGGTTTGACCCGCGGGGGGCGGCCGAGGGGCCGGGGCGGTCACGGCGTCTGCGCAGAGCCCTTCTCTCGCCGAGGCCTCCCAGACAGATCCGCCCGGCTCAGCTGACAGCTCCGAAGACGGAAGAGGCGGTCCGCCGGTTGAGCCGGGCGTCTTCAGGCGGGGCCAGCGAGCGGAGGTGAGGGGACCCGGAGCTTAGGTTGGAGGGCGGAACTTTTGAGCCCGGCGCGGTGGGGCAGCCGGAAGGTACAGTAGGAACTGCGCTCCAGGCGCGCGAGGCAGAGAAGGGCGGCCGGGCCGGGACTGCTTGCTTAGCAGGCTTCAACTCCCCAGACCCGGGACCCGGCCCGGCTAAGGTCCCCGGGGTGCCCGAAGGAGGAAGGGGAAGTTCCAGGCCCTGCCCCTTCGGGACCCCTGGGCGGGCTCACACGCGCGCAGCGTCCTCCGTTTCCAAGCGCTGGGGCAGGTAGCAGGGCTCGGGCCTGCCACCCAGTTGTAGGTGAGTCGCACAAACAACGACTCCATACGCCCCGCAGTGAGCCGTGGAGACATGGCAGCGGCGTGCTGACCACCCCCGACTCCCCACCCATGGCTGAATCCTTCGTGGTGTGGCTTGGGAGAATGTGTAGGATTTTCCCAGGCCCGAGGGAAACCCGGCGGAGGAGGGGCCTCCCTCACTCTCAGCGGTTTCCGGTTTGCCTGAAAGTAATATTAAACTTGAATTCTCTAGTCTCGTGACACCAGGGTTTATTCTTGTTCCTGTGTTAACAGCTGAAGAAACAAGGTGGTCTGAATCCCGTTTTATTTTTATATTAGTTCTGTGATCTTGAGCCAGAGTGAACTTAAAATGTCATTTTTATGTGTTTAGTGGAAATAGGAGTAGGACTTTCTTCATGGGGTTGTGGGAATCTAACGGGTTAGTGCATTTAAAGGGCTTACCACAATGTCTGACACATGGGAAGAGTTCACTCTTTTTGCTGTTATTGTGACGACCAACCCAACGTGCTCCTGGTGGGATGTGGCGGTGCAGTCCCTGAACCTTGATTCTAGTCTCCCAATGCAGCAACCACATCTCACCCCAGTTCAGTTCTCACTTTGTCTAGTGTCTAACCTAAAGCACTGCTAGATTCTGAAAGCAGTATAGGCAGAGGCAAGACACTTGATCTTCGCCCTTAAGGAACTAATTTAGTCAGAGAGGAAACGCAAGTTGAGAAGAAAAACTGTAATGCAGGATGGGGTGTGATAATGTCATAGGAAAGTTACAATTAAAAAAAAGTTTTCTGGATTTTTAAAGAAAGACATGCTAATTGGAAGTTTTACATGGAATAGGGGTTTTGGAGGTGGGTCTTGAAGACTCAATGAATAGAATCAAAGAAATTTATGTCAGCAATTTTAATTAAGGGACTGGGACCCATGGCAGCTTCAGAAGCTGGGGTCTGGTGAGTTGGGTCATGAGGAGCTGCCAATGGGAAACAGCTTGGAGTGGAGTTTCTTAATCCTGGCTGCACATTAGAATAACATGGCGAACTTGGATGACCCATGTTTGATTAAATTGCTCTGGGGTATAACCTGGGTATAAATCCATTTCATCTCATTTATAATGTTTGAACAGGAAGAAACAAAAAGCTTAATTACTTTATCACCATGTACTACAGGTGGTAAAAGGCATTTACAATTATGTAAGGTGATGTGAAAAGACTTAGTATATAGTACATAATACATAATAGTGAATGTGAAGTCGCTCAGTCGTGTCTGACTCTTCGCGACCCCATGGACTGCAGCCAACCAGGCTCCTCCGTCCATGGGATTTTCCAGGCAAGAGTACTGTAGTAGGTTGCCATTTCCTTCTGTAAATTGATCCTAAATTTCATTGTTAGCTTATTTGGGAGTCACACATCTGAAAATATGGTTTTAAAATTATTGTTTTATATTTTTTGCATTTTTAAAAAATTTTTTGCATATTTTACGGTATTCATAGCATTCTCCAGAACCCATCTATGGACCAATCTCCCTTTCTCCTTTATTCCCAGTTGAAGAAGCCTGGTAAAGCATTTAGAATAGGACTTAAATGTTTGTGTGTGAGCACTTTTATTATTTTGTTTTTAATTACCCTGCTGTCTTGCTTCAATTAACCTAATGTTGAGTGTCCCTGGCAGGCTTAATTCATTATCGGACAAAAGGACTAACTGGAGGGGTAGGAAATGAAGGAATAGAAGAAGTGGAAGAGGAAAGGAAAAACAAAAACAAGAAAACCGCAGGAAGTGGTTTGTTATGGGGGCATGTTGTGCTGTCATCTCGTATGACCTTGGTGTTCTCAGCTCCTCCCAGGGCTGAAGGCAGTCAGATAAGAAGGGCACTCTGATTACTGGGAACACATCCTCTGAACCGCATGGCTCAGTTAGGCTGACCTAGGTGAGTAATATGCAGCTGTAGACTAGAATTGACTGTGTGTTAGGATGTGCTTGATTTAAGTGGTGGTTACAGAAATTCAGAATTTAAATTTGGAGAGGGTGCTAACACCATCTTTTGTATTTTTTTTCTGCAGATGGCAGGATTTCTCTAGTATATCTAGTATGAGTTCTACATCTTGGCCTTTTGTCCACCTTCAGCAGTCTCATCTCCATCATCTTAAGAATAAATGAGATTTGCATGAGTTCCAAACTTGGGGCTGAAATACAAACACCAGTGCTAATAATCCTTTTCTTCTAGTTGTTATTAACAGGTACTAACTGACCTTAAATAGAATATATCACTGTGTCTTAGGGACACAGCTTAAGCAGAACCATTATCTGCTAGAAAATGTATTTTTTGAAAATGGAATCATTTTAAATGAATTTGAGTTTTGTAGTGTCACCTTTTTATAATGTGAAAAACCACATCCTAACTTTTCTTTGTGCATTCCAATTTAGAAAATATTTCAACCAAGAGGGAGCATATTTGCAAATACAGTTATAGTCTAGTATTTTAATCGATAGAATGGCAATTTTTGGTGGTGGTTTTATTAAAGTAATTTTCACAGATTCTCACTACATATTTTTTGCATGTTTGAATTATCTGACTGTGGTTTATCTTTCAGTTGCTGTAATTAAAAAGCATTTGTATAGTTTAATTATAGCATATTTTCACTGTTGGTGTTACCTAAAATAGTGGTAAATCTTAAAGTTGATTTGATATTATTTCAAAAATTTAATGTTATTTTGCTGCTTCCTCAGTTATGTCTCACATGTTTTCATCCTTGTAACAATCTCTAGAGTGGTGTTCTCAAGTAGGAGCAATTTTCTTCCCCCTCCCCAGTGGCAGGGTGGTGGTGGATATTTGGTTATGTCTGGAGATGTCTGTGATTGTCACAACTCTTGAGGAAAAGGCGTGCTGTTGGCATCTAGCAGGTTGAAGCCAGACATGCAGATTCATGTCCTCTAATACACAGGACAGCCTCCGATGACAGTTGTCTGTTCCAAAACGTCAGTAGCACTGAGGCTGAGAAAGCCTGCCATAGAGATTCCTGTGGATTTAAAAAATTCATTTATTTTTAAGAAGAATATCAAATATACCTTGACTGCTTTTGTGAGCAAGGCACTTTTCTAAGTTTAGAGAGCAAGTCAAAGTAGTTTGTGAATTGTCCTTGAAAAAATTTTTTATTGTGCTTTCTTTTCTAAATCATACCTAACTGATAAAGTCAGCAATTATAAGAACCACAGCTGTCCTTTTTGAAAAAGGCTATTACTGTGCTGATCTACTGGAATATTAGATATGCCTGTCACTTTTAGTTAGATAGAAAAGTGAGAATATTGATTAATTCTTTGCAGTTGTTTTTGAGGAACTTTCTTTTGGGGGGAATGGGGTTGGGGGGGAGGGCCATTAGACTTTTCCAGACTCTGCCTTTTCTGTTCTTAACTGACTTGAATGATTATCTTCAGCTCCTCAGAAAATTAAATGTCGTCAGAAGACCGAGAAGCTCAGGAGGATGAATTGCTGGCCCTGACAAGTATTTATGATGGAGATGAATTTAGAAAAGCAGAGTCTGTCCAAGGTGGAGAAACCAGGATCCATTTGGACTTACCACAAAATTTCAAGATATTTGTGAGCGGTTAGTTAATATTCTCTTAAACAGATTTTTTCTAGATAAAGGTTATTCTCAATTTCTTAGTGTACCCTAAGTTATTTATCATCTTGTGTTTATAGGCATTAGTGATAGATGGTAGTATTACAGATTTAATGCCTGTTTCTGTTTTAATTAAAAATAAAGGGTGAACAATTTTCAATTTAATTCTGGCTTTTTGATCACAAATATCCTGCATATTTCATGCTTCCTGATCATCTAACTAGCAGTTCATCAGCTGTGAGTCATTGGCTGTTAAATAGGGGTAATAAAATAGAAAATGAAATAATATATGTGAAAACACTTGGAAAGATTTGGTTGTTGTTAATACTATTTGGTTTCTAGAATCTTTTCAACCACCATAAACACATGACACTACTACTCTGTGACCTTTTGCTTCCGAAAAAAATTAAAAACTACTACTTTTGATACCGTATTCACAGAAGACATGAACACTTTCTCAATGTTTCTAGTGTAATAGCTTTAAGTAAAGAAAGGAAGTGTGATAACTGAAAATGAAACTTTGATTGTGAGGGTGTTCTATGTTGTAGCTTGCCCTCAGCCTGAGATCATTGCATTGGCATAGATTCTCCCAACTCTGATTCATTGGAGTTGGCACATGCTTGTCTAAGTAGGTCATGGCTTTTTGATAGAAATAATGTCTTTTTCTCTAGATCGTGTCTTTAACCATCTACTATAAAAAAACAACAAAGAAAACATTGTGTATTACTTGCTCACTAGTGTTAGGAATTATACTCAGAAGTGTAGCAAGAATAAGTTGTATATCTTCATTTAAAATTTCATGATGCTTAGTAGACTTTTTTAAGGGCTTATACATTTTTTTAAGGTGGTGGCTCCAAAGTAAAATTAAGAACAGAAAGTGCTTTGGGGGAGGGTTTTTATCCCCTCAACTAAAGCATTACGTTTTTCTTGAGCACTGCTCAGCAGTAATGGACACTCAAGTGTTGACCAGCTGATCCTTTCTAATCTTTGTTTTTGGTTCAGGCAATTCAAATGAGTGTCTCCAGAATAGTGGCTTTGAATACACCATTTGCTTTCTGCCTCCACTTGTGCTGAACTTTGAACTGCCACCAGATTATCCATCCTCCTCCCCACCTTCATTCACTCTTAGTGGCAAATGGCTGTCACCAACTCAGGTTAGACCCGAAACTTAATTTCTATCCATTTTTAGAAATTTTAAAAATCATCTTTAATTGAAGACTACCTTGATGATCTTGAATTCAGTGCATGAAGAACAAATGGGCTTGATGTTGTAATTTTTTCCCTTCATGAATTGTAATGTTAATAAGTTGAAAATGTTTGGTGTTTTAGAAAGGAATGGCAATAATTAGAATGATTAATCATTTTGAATTGCAGTAGGAGTAATTTTTAATCAAGTATATTGTTTCTCTCCTTTTCTTGCTATTTTCCCATTTAATTGGTATTGTAATGGAGACTATAGGTCCTCCTCATTTTCCTCAGATGTTGGTATTGCTTTTTATTTTTTTATCCATTCCTTAAATGAAAGATTTAATTGTAATTAGGACTAAAATTGAGTTAATGTAGCTTTAATAAACATTCCTTAAGAACACATAAGAGCGCTTTTGTTTGTAAAAGTCTGTGTATTAGCAACAGTTGTTGACTGTGCTCACGTAATGTGAATGCACACAAATAAAAGTGCATATGATTCCTGTAGATATCTCATTAAGGCTTGAGATCTTATATTACGAGCTTTCATTTCCTCTGAGTCGTATATCCTTTTCTAGTAACAATGTCAGCTCTTGATTGAGACATAAATATGGCTTGAAGCTAATATAATGTATTCTGGAGTAGATAATGGATCAATAGCAGTTACTTTTCTAGAAGTCATGATGAAGATTGATAGGCTGATGTATTAAGACAAAAGCTGTCAGAGTTACTTGACCTCAAGGAACAGCTTGTCAGTTTTTCTTTTTTGACCATGTAATTCTCATTCCTACCACTGTTCATCACCAGGCCGATCCTTAGATGAGAGTGCATTTGTTAAATTGAACTTAGAGTTAAAAAAAAAAAATTAAATTAAAAAAAATAATACATGTAGAATAAAAAGGAGTTTCACCTTGCATTTTAATATCTTTGTCAGAGGCAACACATGCAAGACAGTGGATTATTTATATTTAGATCACTGAGAGTTGACTAAATTATCTAGACATTTATAGTCCCATTTCTCCAGAGAGCACTTGATACTTTATGTTCATGCATGTGTACACATGTGGAGTTTCAGATTCCAACCAAATACCATCTACTTAATGCTGGCTTTTAGGGTGTAGGGAGAAGAGAGTTGCTCATTATTTTATGTTACATAGCTAAAATTATAGTAGGACTCTTCTGTCAAGTAAATTTTTGTCCATATAATTGACATTTTAATCCTATGCTCCTTCTTCCTTCAATTCTTGTTTGTTACCGGGCCCCAATTCCTTGGCTTTTTGAATTGCTCCTGTTGATAATGAAGTTGACGCATGGACCTGTTCCTCACTGAATTTGTTTGATTGATAGAAGTGGGTTTAGTTTTCTAGTATTTTCCCTGTTTCTTTTCCAATATATGTATACAAACAGTGTCTTTCATGCTCTTCTCTTTCTGCCTGCCTCGTCCCTCACATGTATGTACATCTCAGATACCTCTTTCGAGAAAGGACTAGAGAAGAAAAGAGGATGGAGGAGAATGACTTCTTCCTTGGACTTGGTGACTCAAACATTCAGAGCTTCCCTTTTAGTATTTATTACATTTTGAAGATTTCCTTAGGTTTCTTATTGATCATGAAAGCACATTTATGCAAATGTGTAAAACCATTTGTTGTCCAGTCTTGAACAGTGTTTAATTTTGTGCCCATATAGAGTTTAGTGAATAGCATTACGCAGTGTAAGGAAGAAAATGTGGTTCTTTTTCACTTCAGATGTCAAATTTACAAAATTTATTTGCATCTGGAAGGCTTATTCTTTGATGTTTACCTAAAAAGAAAAGCTGCTTATGAGCCTGAGCTCTACTTAAAAATCTTCTTATATTTGCCTTTCAAATTGAACAGACCAATTTTAAGGAGGAAAAGTCAAAATAGTTTAAACTTTGGTTGCGTAACTTAGGAAATGTGAGCTTTGCCTATGGCAGTGAAATCATGTTAAGGGCTTGTAATCATGTCCAGGTTCAATATCAATCTGCTTTCCTCTATTAACCAAGATCTGGTGTGAGCTCAGATTGCTTAGTTAAAATCAGCTTATAAATTGGAATAACAAGGACTCTGAGGTTAGATTCTGTTAGTGATTTTTTTCACATAAGTTGACTTCTTGATACAGCTGAAAGAATTAATTTTAAAGCTTGGATGGTATTTTTAAATTGTTTTTTGCTAATCTTTATTGTAGGGTACCAACAGGGCTAGTACTCCAAAGGACTAAAAATCGTTCATTTTAAAACTAGATCTCTTCTGCTACATGAGATAGGTAGCAATACTAAAGTAAAGAATAAAGAACAGAAAAAGTCCTCCATTTCAGTAGCCCATACATAAACCTTGTTCTACGTCTGGTAGACTCTTAACTGTTTCTCTTGTTTTATGGGGCTTCTTTTAGCTTCTGACCTTGTGTCTTTGGCTCATGTTGCTGAATAGTTTAAGAAGTACTTTGATAAGAACACCGATGCTATTGTGCAGCACAGTTTATCACAGAAGTGAAAAGAATACTTTCTACTTCCTAACAGGAAGTATAAAGGTCTAAATTAAAAAGATTTCAAGGTAAATTAGGAGTTGACAGCAGCATCATCTTTCCAAACTCAACAGCATCCTCATGTGTTTTTCCCCTAGCTTTCTGCTCTCTGCAAGCACTTAGACAACCTGTGGGAAGAACACCGTGGCAGCGTGGTCCTGTTTGCCTGGATGCAGTTCCTTAAGGAAGAGACCTTAGCATACCTGAATATTGTCTCTCCTTTTGAACTCACGATGGGTTCTCAGAAAAAGGTTCAGAGAAGGATGGCTCAAGCTTCTTCCAACACAGAACTAGATTTTGGAGGAGCCACTGGATCTGACATAGACCAAGAGGAAGTTGTGGACGAGAGAGCCGTGCAGGATGTGGAATCGTTGTCGAGTCTGATCCAGGAAATCTTGGACTTTGATCAAGCTCAGCAGATAAAATGCTTTAATAGTAAATTGTTCCTGTGCAATATCTGTTTCTGTGAGAAACTGGGTAGTGAGTGCATGTACTTCTTGGAGTGCAGGCATGTGTACTGCAAAGCCTGTCTCAAGGACTACTTTGAAATCCAGATCAGAGATGGCCAAGTTCAGTGCCTCAACTGCCCAGAACCCAAGTGCCCTTCAGTGGCCACTCCTGGTCAGGTAACTCTTCACTCCGCTGACAGCTGCTCCCTAATTCTCTCACAACTCTCCAAAGGGAGGCATTCTCTCAGGAACTTCTTGATAGGGCTCGTCAGGGCAGTCTGAGGCCTTGGAGCCAGCCCACCAGTTTTATTCTGTCCATGATCTTTATCTAAACAAATGTAAATGCTCCCTTTGCTGGCTTTGGAATGGGTGGTCCTTGGCAAGGATGAGCATTAAAAAAATAATTCTGGTGATTTACTCTGTATTATCTGCTAGGAGGCGGAACTACTACCCAGTCTGTGTTGAGGTTGGGATCTGGAGGGGTTATCCCTTGGGATGATTAACCAAATGTTTACAGACTTTAAAGATAGCCTGCTTGGTTGTTTCTTCTTTTTAAAAAAAAAAAAAAAATCAGCTCCTTTGAGGTATAAATGTACTCATTTAAAGTGTACATTTAACCACCGTCTCAGTCAAGATATAGACTTCCCGTACTAGCTCTGTTGGTAAAGAATCTGCCTGAAAAGCAGGAGACCCTGGTTTGATTCCTGGGTCAGGAAGATCTGCTGGAAAAGGGATAGGCTACCCACTCCTGTATTCTTGGGCTTCCCTTGTGGCTCAGCTGGTAAATAAATCACCTGCAATGCAAGAGACCTGGGTTTGATCCCTGGGTTGGGAAGATCCCCTGGAGACAGGAAAGGCTACCCACTCCAGTGTTCTGGCCTGGAGAATTCCATGGATTGTATAGTCCATGGGGTCGCAAAGAGTCAGACACGACTGAGCCACTTTCACTGACTCACTCACTCATACTTGGTTTGATTTTGAAGTGAGATATAGGGTTTTATTTTCTGTTCATCTGGTTTTTATGCTTGCTTCCTAAAGATCTCCCTCAGGATCAGAACTGGTTGGGAAATCATCAAACTTAACGATGTTTATGTTTCCCTCAAGGTCAAAGAGCTAGTGGAAGCAGAGTTGTTTGCCCGTTATGACCGCCTTCTCCTCCAGTCCACCTTGGACCTGATGGCCGATGTGGTGTACTGCCCCCGCCCATCCTGCCAGCTGCCTGTGATGCAGGAACCTGGCAGTACCATGGGCATCTGCTCCAGCTGCAATTTCGCCTTCTGTTCCCTGTGCAGACTGACCTACCACGGAGTCTCTCCATGTAAGGTAACAGCAGGTAGGTTGTAACCATGTGAACTCAGTCTCCCAGCCCTCCTCCACCCCCTAGAAAAGAGACTTATCACTTCAATTCTTAATTTGGGAGAATTGTGTTCTTCTGTGTTGGTTCAACAGATATTTTTGTGTCAGTTACTGCCTACCTTCTGGGAACATAGCAGTGACCAAATGCCCTCATGGAACTTACATTCTAACGGGGGAGATAGGCAAACCAAATAAATAAGAATATTAGATGGTGGTAAGTGCTGAAGAGGAAAAAAAAAAAGTAAAGCAGAGACAGTGTGCTATGAAGTGTTCTGAAGGGGAAGGCGTTTGGGATTTTATTTAGAAAAACCCAGCAGGCAGAATGGTTTGAGTAGACTTGAAGGAAGTAAGGAAACAAACCACGCAGATACCGAGGGGGAGCATTCTATGGAAGGAATGGCAGGGTAATTTCTATCTATGAATATGGAATAATGTAGATCCTGGCAAATGCAGAGCATCTGAGCTATCACTGTTGTTTCCATGGTGCACACATTTGATCAAGTGCTTTCTCAGTGAGCCCACGGGCCTCAGAATCTTCCTCAACACAGTGCTTTAGAAAGCCACCCTCTATTGAGGTAGGCACAGGAAGTGAAACCTGTTAGCCATTTCTGATTTAGATAAGGATTGAGAAATCAGGCCCTTGACATCAATTTGACTAGACTTTGGTGACTTAGTCTTTCTCAAACTAACAGGTACTTCATAAGGTTATTGTAAGTTTGAAATGACCTATTGTAGTGCTACTCAAAGTTGTTATAGTTGTTATACTGGTCAGTGACAGGGTAAATACAGAAACTGAGAGTCGAGGTTTAAAACTTTTGTAGCAATTTCATTATTGCTGGCCACTGACTAAATTTTATGTCAATCAAATACAATAAAAATTTAGGCTTATATTTTTGGTCTTTTTATTCATTTTTATTGCATGTGAAATGCAAAATGGTAACTTTTAAAAATTTGTATATTTTTATTTTTAAAGTTAATTGATGCATAATTTGTGCTAATTTTTTCTTTACAGCAATGTGGTTCAGTTATACATATATGTACATTCTTTTTTATATTTATATTCTTTTTTATTATGATTTATCACAGGATGTTGAACATAGTTCCTTGTGCTATACAGTAAGACCTTGTTTATCCATTCATATATAACAGTTTGCATAACCCCAACCTCCCCAATCCATCCCACTCCTGGTTTCCTTGGCAACTACCAGTCTGTTCTCTATGTCTACAAGTCTGTTTTTGTTTTGTAGATAGGTTCATTTGTGTCATAGTTTGGATTCCACATATAAGTGGTATCATATGGTATTTGTCTTTTTCTTTATGACTTTATTAGTAGGATAATCTCTAGCTGCATTGATGTTACTGCAGATGGCTTTATTTCATTGTTTATTATGGCTGTGTAGTGTTCCTTTGTACATATGTACCACATCTTCCTTACTCATTCATCTGTTGATGGACATTAGGTAGTTTCCATGTCTTGGGTATTGTGAATAGTGCTGCTGTGAATATAGGAGTGCAGGTATATTTTTGAATTATAGTTTTATGTGGATATATACCCAGGAGTAGGATTGTTGGATCATTTGGTAATTCTGTTTTTTGTTTTCTAAGGAACATCCAAAGTGACTTCCATAGTGGCTGCACCTTTTACAGTCCCATCAACAATGTAGGAGGATTCCCCTTTCTCCACACCCTCTCCAGTATTTGTTATTTGTAGACTTTTTAATGATGGCCATTTTCACTGCTGTGAGGTGGAACCTCATTGTAGTTTTGATTTGTAGTTCTCTAATAATTAGTGGTATTGAACATCTTTTCTGTACCTATTGGGCCATCTGTTTGTCTTCTTTGGAGAAATGTCTATTTATTCATAGTTATTTTGCCCATTTTTCCATTGAGTTGTTTGTTTTTGTTGTTGACCTGTTTTGTTGTATGAACTGTTGGTATATTTTGGAAATTAAGCCCATGTCAGTTGCATCATTTGCAAATACTTTCTCCTGAACCATCTCTTTTTATTGATGGTTTCCTCTGCTGAACAAAAGCTTGTTAAATTTGATTAGGTCCTATTTGTTTATTTTTGCTTTTATTTCTATTACCTTGGTCAGAAAATGTTTTGCCTCTGTTCTCTTCTGAAAGTTTTATGGTGTTATGTGTTAGATTTAAGTCTTTAAACCACAAAATGGTAACTATTAATGCCAGTATTGCTAGTTACTGATTGTTAGCAGAGTATCATCTCCAAGAAAGGACCCTGACAGGAGAGCGAGTAAATGGAGTACTTCCAGTCACCTGTGGCAGAGTCTTGTAGAGGTTATGGGCAGATGGGATGGAGAACTCACCAGAGTATAATATAAGCCTTTACTTGAGACTTTGGTATCCTTATCATTGAGAGGCTGAAGTACCTTCCAGGTATTTCACAATGTTTGGGAAAGAAATCAAAGATAGACTTTGGGGGCTTCAGCAAAATTGGGAATCTCTTTCTTAATCTCTTAATCTATATGTTAGATATTACCATACAAAATATATGATACACTAATAATTTTATTATTTTGAGAACATTAGAGCAGCATCCTCTGTCCTTAAGATGTCTCGGAATACAAAAACGCTTTGAACTAGTAGAGGAAATACAAATGAAAGGATTTAAAAATACATGTCTGCTGCATCCCAGTAGAAGTGTTGAAGTCATGGGAATGAACAACACAGAGAAAGGATTCATAGGTGAAGGAAAAATGCAGATATAATTCTGCTCCAGAAGTTGTCTACTTCTAAATAATAAGAGGAGGGTAAAATAGTAAAAGAGCCAGAACATTGTTGAGAGAGGTCTTTAATTAATGGTGTTGAAAAGTTAAGGTAATAGAATTGTGAGCAGAAGCCTTTGTTGACAAATAAAGCCTTTGGAAATAGCTGCCCATTCTATGTGATAAAGCAGTAGAAACCAGATTGTTGAGAATTAAGCAGAAAAGTTGGTAGAAAGGACTTTTCCTTTACCTGTTGGTGGTAAATTTTATTCACTGGCTTTTTTCTTATATATGCAGAATTGAACCATTGGTTTTTGCCCTTAAATCAAAGGTGCTTTTGTTTAGTTTGGCAGGTCTTATTATTAAATGGTGAATGATGCTGACATAGTAGAAAATCAACGTCTGTTTCAACCTTTGTGTTATTTGATAAGTCAGCCTTTAAACTGTACTACTAGTTGTACTAGTTGCACAAAAATGTCAACATTAATAAGTTAAAATCAAAGGAAAAAGATAAGCTATTATTCTGTCACATTTAAGAAGTCCAGCTTTTCTACTTGGAGAATTCCTGTCTGTTCTTTGTCTTTCATGCATGTGTAATTTTTAGCTAGTTACAACCTAAATATACTTTTTGCTGGCTTCTGTAATGAGTATTTTAATTGAGTTGTAGCCATCCTAATTATAAGTTTTAATAACTAAATATTATGTCATTAAGTGGTTCTACACATAATTATTCTCTTGGACATTTAATTTGTTTGCCATTGTTATATGTGTCTCTTTGCATATAATTTTACTTTGGATTAATTCCTTATGATAAAATCCCAAGAATAACATTATTGAATAGTCAAAGGTTATGATAATTTTTAATGATTTTTAATGAGCTTTACAAGTTGTATAAAAGTTAATTTTCCATTTCACCTTCTAGAAAAATTAATAGACTTACGAAATGAGTACCTGCAAGCAGATGAGGCCAATAAAAGATTTTTGGAACAGAGGTATGGTAAGAGGGTGATTCAGAAGGCACTGGAAGAGATGGAAAGTAAGGAGTGGCTAGAAAAGAACTCAAAGAGCTGCCCATGTTGTGGAACTCCCATTGAGGTAAAAGTTTGGGGACAGACTTGGAGACCTACCTACTTGCAAGCATGTTATGATTTCCTCAAGAAGCCTTTTAATTTTGAACTAATTAAGAAAACACATTTTGGTATTTATTAAACCTTCTTGGAAGATTCAAATTTACTACTAATTATTGTTACTGATATTAAATATATGTAGACTTCCCTTTTCAGAGTGCTTTTCTACAGTGATGGTTTTTCTCACCTTGTATCCACCTCAAAATTGAATGAGTTATGAGGAGGCCATACTAGAGCTACAGTCAACTCAACTCATCTATGTTTCTTTTTTTAAAAAAAAAGGCTGACTTCTCCAAACTATTTATCCTGGAATTTAACACGTCTTTTTAACAAGTTCCTGCTTATGAAATACAGATATAAGTCAAAATAGACAGATAAATCTATTGCTTCTTGACAAAACCTTAAAAAGGTTTAAAATCAAAATATATGGTTTTGCATTTGATTCTGTTGTTCCAATCCATTATATCTGAGCTAACCTGGATGATGATGCCCTCATTACTCCACCGAGGAAACTGGCCTTCTATTGAACCACTTTGACATGCCTCAGCTCTGATAGAATGGGAGACTTGGGTATCAAATGTTTACTTAGATTTATGTAAAAAGTTTAAATCCCACATATTAAAGCCAAACATTTTCATATCAGTCTAACTACATAATTCACGTATACATGTTTGGGTTGTTTTTACTGTTTATCAGAAGAGATGTTGCTTAGTATCTAAGTATTTCCTGTATTTCACTTGTAATGCCAAAGAGTTTAGGCATTAATATTTACCAGTGTGCCAATGTGTGTTAACCTGTGTTTCTCAACCCTGCATTAGAAAAGGGAGACGATGAGAATGTTGTACCAAATCATTTTGTCAAGTGCATTTCTCTTTTGCTTTTACAACCTTGATATTTTTCTCTCTTTCCCACCAGAAATTAGATGGATGTAACAAGATGACATGTACTGGCTGTATGCAGTATTTCTGCTGGATTTGCATGGGTTCTCTTTCCAGAGCAAACCCTTATAAACATTTCACTGATCCTGCTTCCCCATGTTTTAACCGGTACGTTTACACAGAACTCCTAGTCTCAGCAGTTTTTGGTACTTGATTTGCAGACCACGAGCCCAGTAAGTTTTAGCTTTGGTACTTTGTTTATTTAGAGGATTTTCTTATATTTTTAAATATTTTCTTATATTTTCTTTCATATATTTTTCATATTGTTCTTTCATATATTTTTTAATATATTTTCCCCATATATGCATTTTCTTGAAAATGAGTTTTATGATGAAAATATACTATCTGAAGATTTTCTTTAATTTATTACCCTCCTCAACTTTTTTAGTGAAAAATTTCAAACATACAGAAGAGTTGAAAGGATAGACTATGATATCTTTCACCAGAATGAACAATTGATAATATTTACCATATTTGTTTTCTAAATTTATTGCTTAACTACTTGACCATAAGTTGGAGATATAGTGTGTCATCTCTATATACTTCCACACATCTTTCCTAAGATAAGAAAAGTCTTGTACGTAACAGTAATACCTCAGAAAATTTAACAATGGCATACTGTCATCTAATAAAATATTTAAGACTTATCAACTATTCATAAAAATATCTTTTAAAGCTGTTTTATTATTCCAGGATCTAATCAAGTTTAATTATTTTATTTGATTCTGTTTCATAATAGAGAAAAGTATTACCCACTTTTTGTGTTTGTATTGAGTGAACATTGACCTTTTGAAGAGTCCAGGCTGTTGTCCTATATAACCTTACCTCCTGGAGTTTTGTTTCTCCATGGTGCCTTTTAGTTTGCTTCTCTTTCCTCTCTATTTTCTGTAAAGTGGAAGTTAGCTGTAGAATGGAGTTTGACTAGATTTAGAGCAACATTTTTGACAGGAATACTTAACAAGAGGTGGTGTACTTCATGTTGTATCACGTCAGATCCATAATGTCAGGCTCTCTCACTATTAGCATGATGTTCAGTTCTATCATTTGTTCCACTGTAAAGGTAAGGTTTTTCTTTTGTTATTAGTGAGTGATCTGTGGGGTGATTCCTTGGCACAGTGTGAATATTCTATTCTCCACCAGCTTCAGTTTCAACATCAGTTGATAATCTTAGTTAATAGACATCTGTGGGGTACCTTCAATCAGTTCTTGACGTTATGAAACTATGAGTTGAAGAAACCAGCTCTGCCTATGAACCACTGGAAATAAAAGTGTTGAAAATACAAATGCTAAGTAACATAAGAGGAGGAAAAGAAATTGGCAACTGTAAAACACTCTACTGGTGGAGAGTACAAGCACAGTGAAGATGGAAAGGATGGAGTGATTAGTATGTAGTAAAGTTACAGTGTTTTGAAGGAGTGTAGCTTCTAGACTGCCTGAATTTTTCAATCTTGACTTATTCCACATATTATACACATTGAGTGTCAGTTTTTGTGATACCTATCTCCCACTGTCGTTTCTCCTTGGCCCTTGAGAGTTGTCTGGATCCTTAAAAAAAGGGTTGTTCCTATAAACTTTAAGGTAGCTTGTTTAGAAGGATTCACATTTCAGCCCTTCCCAGTAGAATAATTAAAGGAAAGGAAAAGATATACAAAGATGTTATCAGAATAGTGCAGAAAATATATTTGAAAAAAGGAAAGAAATTATATTCAGTTTCTATCAGGTATATTAAAATGCACCTTGTTTTATGCGTCCAGGTTGTTCCATGCTGTGGATGTTAATGGAGATATTTGGGAAGATGAGATTGAAGACTAATTAACTTCTACTGCTCAAGATATGGAAGTGGAATGGTTTGCCCTAATCTTTTGTCAAGTATACAGAGTAACTTTGCAGGATATTTAGGGTGCCATTGATCCAGTCTTCCTGTGTAGAAGATATGGAGGAATAAGGTTTTATTTTCACGTGGTACTACTGATTAAGGCACATGTATACATTTTTTCATCACAGCATAATTGAAAAAGTATTAAGCCAAAGGTTCAGAAAATGAAAAATAGAAAATATTAATATTACAATGTGCCCGAAGCTTTGAATAGTTAAAAATTAAATATTTATTTTCTTCTCCAAGCTTTAGGGAAAGAGAGATGGGTCAAGAGTTAAAGACCTTTTTATCTCTGAGAAGCATCCCTCTAAGACATTCTGTGGGAGCTGTCTCAGTAGTACTCCTTAACACCTGGGGTGGGTAGAAGCCTTACTAAAATTGTGCCGAGAGCCTGATCTTATTTACTTCATATTACATTCTTTCCAACCTGAATTTCTGCTGATTTTATTTGGAGGAAGCCCTTTACTTTCTAACTGATTGGATGGCCCAGTGTCATTTTGATCTGCTGCTTTTCAGAATAGAAATTTACAGATAATTTAAAAAATATTTTTTAGTACATAAACACTGTAGGTCACCTGATATATTTATCAGTGGTCTATAGTCCACTGGTTTTGAGCCAAGTCTAGAATTTATTGATAGTGGCTTAGAAGAATTTCAGCCCTTTTAAACTTTGCTGTTTCTTCTAGGCAGTAGAGCTTAGATTCAGAATGACTTGTCTTTGCTACCTTTTGTTCTACATTCTCTCCGGTTGACCCTTGCCCTGTCTTTCATTGGTAAGGACAATTTTAATATTAGCTCCAAAAGCTCATAGTTTTATTTCCCCTGCTGGGATAGGAGAAAGCCTAATATGTTCCCAAACTGAACTTTAATTATCTGCGTTTTGAACACTGCACCATCATAGTTCCAGTGCTAAGTTTCTGAATTCTTTTTAAAGGGCTTCTCTAATGTGCTATGGAAATTTGTTTTCCTATCCTCTTTTTTTTTTTTTTTTTTGGCATCAGCACTGTTCCAGGGGATGATTTTGGCTTGATACCTAGATCCCTGTTCTTGGGTTTTGTTGGCTTTTTGAAAAATTGTCTTTCCTTATGGTTTGGTGAGTGGGTTGGTAGCAAAATAAGATTTTGGGTAAAAAGGACAGAAGAATTGAGCTATAGCTGTGAACATGTTCTTTTTTCCTACCTTGTTATTGAAAATTGGGGAATCACTTTTAACCATTTTACGTGTGTATCCAAAGAACGCGGACTGTTTCTGGTTTGTTAATGAGGATGCTAAATCTTAAAAATAAAAATTATTTAAAACTTGTCTTATAATTAGAGCAGAGTTGCTGCTGTGTGTTCTGTCACCAAGGCAATGATCACATTTAAAAACTATATGGTGTATAACACATATTGTTAAAGTGAGCAGAAGAAAGTGATGGAACAGCATCTCCTCTTTTACCTAAGCTTGTGACTGAACTTAGATTTTAGGGCCCATATTTTGTTTAATCTACATGGACTTCAGTTCAGCACATTTTATATAAGAGCTAAAGTTAACGTAAAAAATAAGTTGAAGATAAATGGAAATTAAAACAACTAATTACATATAGTACATACTTAAGAAGACTGGCTCTTCTCAATGACGGGGTAAGATTGTTCATTTCCTACCTTTCACTGGTAGCCTCTCAGAAGCTCTTAGGTTCATGGGCTAATTTGATGTTGCTAGGGGTTATTTGGGGCTGTTGGACATTATGTTCATGATGTATTGAAAGTAGGAAAGACGTCTTAGTTTTGTGAAAGAAATGACAGGATTTTTCTCTATGATTTAAAAAAAACACAACAGGTCCTTAACCTCAAAGACTTGTTTGTTCAACTGAGTGTTTTTTCTTTAGGTACAAGATCTTCACCCTTTAATTTTCACAAAGACAGTAGGACTTATAGAGTCTTATTTTTATTTATTTTTTAATTTACTTATAATTTGCCAACCTGATAGGGCAAAATGGCACACAATTAAAATTTTTTTGCATACACATTGATTACTAATGAGTATAATTTTTGGAAATTTTCATTCTGTGAATTGTTAAGTTCCTTTGAATTTTTAAAAAATTTTTATTGGAATACAGTTGATTTACAGTGTTGTGTTAGTTTCAGGATGAAGGCCTTTTTTACAGTTGGGCTGAGATTTGCCATAAATTGATATGGACCTTATGAGTCCTTTTGATGGGAATGAGAAAGCAGAGGAGGATCTCTTTGAAGATTGCTAAAGCAATTTTGAAGAGGGTGCATCCCTTGATTTTATAGAAAAGGTTTAGATCTAGAACTGATAAATGAAAACAACCTGCTAAATAACTTTTTAAGTCAATATAAAGCTTTTGTGACTTTTAAAGCTTGGGACTGAATCAACTTAAGGGCCTGCTTTTGTCACTTGAGGTAAATCTTGTCTCATTCATTTTTTCTAAAGTAAACGTTTTGTTTTAGATTTTCAGAAAAATTACAAAGATAGTACAGAGTTCCCATCTACTCTACACCCATTTCCTTACTTTTTTTTTTTTTTTAATGTGGACCCATTTTTAAAGTCTATTGAATTTGTTACAGTATTCCTTCTGTTTTATGTTTTGGTTTTTTTGCCTCAGGGCATGTGAGATTTTAGCTTCCCAACCAGGGATTGAACTTGCAAACCCTGCACTGGAAGGCGAAACATTTCCTTATTCCTTTTTTTTTTTTTTCATTTCCTTATTCTTAACATCTTATATTACTATGATACATTTGTCACACTTAATGAACAGTGTTATTAACTAGTCTGTATACTTCTAATTTCCTTAGTTTTTTTTTTTCCCTAGACACTTTTATCTGTTCCAGGATCCCATCTAAGATACCACATATTACTTTTAGTCATCCTGTCTCCTTAGACTCCTCTCAGCTATCACATTTTTATTAGTAATATTACATAAACATTGTATCTTAATGCACCTGTATTGGTCAGAAGCCAAAAATTTTTTCCTGAAGACTGATTACCTGTTCTAGGTAGGCTCAAAAAATCAGTGAAGTTCTTTTTTGGTTGAGGTCTTTTTCTATTTTTTTCTGAGGACACTGGCTATCTCTGGAGTTCTGGGCTGTGTGCCTGTTACGGTCATTTTTCTGCTCAGTTTCATAAGGAAATCATTAAACATTGGACAAGTTGATCAGACTTGTGGGTCATCTGGACTCACAGAGGCTCTGCGCTAGTGTGAGAAGATGAGCCCTGCCACCTCAGCTAAATACTGCATTGAATGAGTGAACATCTAGTGGCTGCGTGCCTTCCTGTTGAGGAGATGGGTAAGAGAGAAAACAGTTGGCAGCCATATTCCCAGACCTATAGTATTATCAACAAGGTCATTTTTTAGTAAAGAGGGTTCTCTTTTTTTTTTTTTTTGGTTCTCATTTACATTAGAAATTCATTAATATGCTTACTTTTTAAGAGAAAATTAATCAAATCTGATAATCATAAAGTCCTTCATATGGTTGCCTGATCTAGAAGGGGATTCCAAAATTTTGACTGGAATTTTGGAGAGCCTAACATGTATTAATTTTTAAAGTAAGTCATAAGCATCACCAGCAGGTGGCAATAGTTCCCATGGTATAAATGCAATAACTGGTTATGACAGGGGTAGTATTTTGTTGTAGAAGCAGACATATTTCTGGGATTTTAATTTTTCTCATTGTGTTTCATTACAGTCTGTTATACACTTTGCTAGGTAGAATAACATCTGATGATACCAGCAAGGCAGGAACAGCAGTATTACCAAAGACTGTAGGGCCACTTAAAACTGTACTTGAACCATAGTTGACATCCAATTGTGATGTGATATTAAAATGTCACCTGATAGTAGTGCTTGCCTGAAACCACTGAAGTGAAGAAATTTAAGTTATATCTAAGACCAAGGAATTTTAAACTGGGGTGCCATCTCATATTGGTGAGAGTGGCTAAGTAGTGTGTTCCCTGAACTTTGGCTCATTAAAAGTAAACACTGGCCTGCAGGCCAGGTTGAGAGGTTGTGGTCAGAAAGCTGTTTATAATATCAGCTTTGAGCACCTATAGTCTAGTGTCTACATAATTACTCAAGTAGCCTGAAGATTTACCACTCCAAAAACCACCATATTTCTCTGAGCTAGAGGATGCTTTGGAAATCATTGTGCACATTGAAAACTTAGTGAGATCTGATGCCTAAGTTGGTAAGTACAGTCAGCATAGTTATTTCTTTTCCTTGACTCTCTTATTTTCTTCATTGAATCAACAAACTAAGCTAATATTAATATAAGCTAAATGCGTATAAATATGAGATGATTGTGTGTCTTAATTTCAATCCCATTCCAATACAAACTTGTTGTGTTTCCTAGTATTTGTTCACTCATTTAATGAATATTTATGAAACACCTCACAATAGGCCTGTAGCCATGATTAAAGCAGATATAAATCTCCTTGCCCTTGTAAAACTTAAATTCTGGTGGAAGGAAACAGACACTAAGCAAATTACATGATTTTTCAGAAGATAAGCACCATGGAGAAAAGTTGGAAGAAGGAATAGGGGAGGCTATTGGGGAGGCTGAGTGATGTTGGAATTTTAAAGAGTGGAGAGGAGTTCATCAGCATAGCCCTTGAACAAAGGCTTGGCAGTGTGGAAGTGAACCTTGTGGACACTGTGAGAAGAGAGTCCAGGCAAAGAGAACAGCAGAAGCAAAGGCCCTTGGGATAGGAGCATGTTAGAGGACTCCGAGAACGGCATGGTAGCCAGTAAGGACTTAGGCAGGCTGAGAAAGGGAGAGTATTAAGAGGTGGGATGGGAGTGGGTGGTGCTGCAGACTGCCTGGGCCTTGGGTGAACTTTGGCCTCTACTCTGAGATGGAAGCCCTTGGAGGACTTTGAAGTGTGATAGTGTCTGGTGTATGAGGGAACAGGGTGAGCAAGGGCAGAAACAGATTAATTAGGAAATGACTGCAGTAACTCAGGTGAGACGTGCAGGTGCCTTGGACCAGTGTACCAGCACTTGGAATCTTGACAGATATTCAGATTCTGTACTTCCTTGAAGGTAAAACTAACAGGATTTCCTGATAGATTGGACATATAATGTGAGAAGATGAGACATCAGAGTCTATTTCTAGGTCTTTGTGAATAGGCGATATGGAGAAACCTATAGGTAGCAGAGGTTTGCCAGAGGACTTGAGTTGTGGACAGAAGAATTTGCTATGTCTAATGGTTATCTCAGTGGAGATGTTAGGTAGGCAGTTGGATATTCTGCTTTTCAAGGGAGAGATATAAATATGGGAGGCTGGAGATGTAAATAGGCTGGAGATGTAAATATGGGAGTCAATGTATAGATGATATTTAAAGCTGTAAGACTGGATGAAATTACCAAGAGAGTGAGTTTTAAGAGAGAAGAGATCTGAAGACTGCATCTTATGACACTCCAAATGCTAAGAATTCAGGGTGATGAGGAGGAACCAGCAAAGGAGACAGTGAAGTAAGAAAACCAGCAGTGTGATGTCCTGGAAGCCACATCAGATGTGAAGGACAGAGTGGTCGGCTGTGTCAGATACTGCAAATAAATCAAGTAATATGAGTTCTGAGAATTGACTTGGCAGTCCATTTAGAGGTCATTGGTGACCTTGGCAAGTGCTGTTTTAATAGAGGGGATGAAAATCTGGAGTGTGTTTGAGAAAGAACAGAGTATTTTCACAGTAATAAATAAAATGAACAAACTGAAAATCAACTTTTCTTAGCTCCACCAGAGAATTGAGGTCACAGGGCAAACTTCCATAAAAACTAGAAAGACAGGAAAATGCAGAAAATACAGGTCTGCTTACCCAAAGTGGAAGTTGCTGGAGGCAATAATTAGGCTTTAAATGAATTGCTAGGGGGCTGAGTGTGGATTAGTTAGAGTTTAAAAGTACGGGGGAGCAATTTGTAACACATACCATATAAATTATTAAAACTTAAGAAACCTGGGAGCTCCTTTGAAGGGGACCCACCCATACGTGGGTTTTACCCACAATCCCCTTGCCACTCTGAGGATGGCAAACGAATCTGCTTCTGTCCGGTGTTGGCTGGTGGGGATGGGGGGTGGGCTGGAGGGACTAACTTTTGAAATAACCCCAGAGACTTGTTTCCAGGACAGAAGCCTGCCCTCAAGGAAAATTACTTTGCTGGTGTCTGAAGAGATGAAGCAAGCACCAGAACCAAACTCAGATGTGGCAGAAATTTTAGAATTATCAGAATGGGAATTTAAAACAACTAAGATGAATATGCTAAAGTCTTTGATAGAAAAAATGGACAACGTGCAGGAACAGATGAGGAATATAAGCAAAAAATGGAAAACTTAAAAAAATAATGGAAAAGGAATGCTAGATATAAAAACTATCAGAAATTAATGCTTTTGATGGGTTCATGGGTAGACTTAACACTGCTGGAAAAAGAACCTTGCACTTGAAGATATGTCAATAGAAATGTCCCAAACTGAAATTTAAAGAGGAAAAGGAATGAAAGACAAAAGATACAGAAAAGGTACAGAGTATCTAAGAACTGTGAGGCAGTTGGAAAAGGTGCATAATGTGCGTAATGGGAATACGAGAATAAAGAAAGAATTGGAGAGAGATTGAAGCCAGAATATAGATAATTCCAGGAAGTTTCTTATTGCAAAGGGAATCAGAATGAAGCTATTATAGGAGGGGACAAATGGTAAAGAGTTTCGTTTTTAAAGCTTGTTTTGTATTCTTGTAGGGGTGATTCAGGACAGTTTGATGCTGCAGGTGTGAAAGAAGAGTCTTGCAGGGGCAATGCCCTCAAGGAGGCAAGAAAAGAAGGGATCTAGTGCACAAATAGAGGGATTGGACAAGGGACAAACCACAGGAAGAGGGCAAACAGTGAGGGCAAGGCTAGCAGGTGGGTGTATGTGGTGGTGGTGGGAACCTGTGGAAGTTCTTTACCCCTTGCTTCTCTTTTCCAGGTCAGAAAAGCTGGAGGAAGAGGGATTCGAGGCCTGAGACATTATGAGTTAGGTCTCTTTAAGGAGACTGAAAGGACTAGGGGAAAATAGTTGTTAAGGGCACTCTTGAGGTCCAAATTACTGTGTTGTTTTATTTTTCCATTATTTAATAATCAAGGATTCTATCACAGTCTATTTATTGGAAACTTCTGCACCTTTCACTAGCATCTCATCACAGTAAGGATGTTAGTTCCCTGGAAAGAAGCATCAGAAAATATCTCAGAGAGGCATAGGGAATCAGGATTGCTACTTTACACTGGATGGCCAGGGAAGATATCTCTGATAAATGACATTTGAGCCAAAGACCTGAAGAAATAAGGGAGTAAGCCATTGATATGTTGACCACGGTTGGGTGTAGATAGTGGACTAGTCTCTTGCATCCATCTACAGTTTCTAAACATGTATTTAATAGGAGGCATGACACCCATTTGTCAGCATGCTGCTGCTTTTTACTAAATGAAACTTTAAGCACATTCCATCCAACCCCTGAAATACAAATTATATATATACTATCTTTTCCTTTTTGTGTATCACACTAAGGGTTTTACAGATAGATTCACCTTTTTCTATTTAGCTGTATTTATTTTTTTTTTTTTAATTTTATTGGAGTATAGTTTACTTACAATGTTGTGCTAGTTTCAGATGTGCAGCAGAGTAATTCAGTTGTACATGTATTCATTCTTTTTCAGATTCTTTTCCCATATAAGTTATTATAGAATATCCAGTAGATTTCCCTGTGCTATATAGTATGTCCTTGTTGGTTATCTATGTTATATATAGTAGTGTGTGTATGTTAATTCCAGGCTCCTGATTTATCCTGCGACCCTTGCCTTTTCATTGTGTTCATGGAGTTCTCGAGGCAAGAATACTGAAGTGGTTTGCTATTTTGTTCTCCAGTAGACCACATTTTGTCAGAACTCCCCACCATGACCCTGATGCTGGGAAAGATTGAGGGCATGAGGGCAAGACGAGAAGGGGGTGACAGAGGATGAGATGGTTGGATGGCATCACTGACTCAATGGACATGAGTTTGAGCAAACTGGGAAATAGCAAAGGACAGGGAAGCCTGGCATGCTGCAGTTCATGGGGTTGCAAAGAGTTAGACACAACTTAGTAACTGAATAAGAACCCCGACATTTCCCTTTGGGTAAATATGTTTGTTTTTGAAATCTGTAAGTCTGTTTCTGGTTTTTTGTTTGTTTGTTTCTGTTTTATAAATAAGTTATTTGTCATTTTTAAAAATTAGATTCCACATATAAGTGATATCATATGATATTTGTCTTTCTCTTTTACTTCCTTCACTTAGTATGAAAATCTCTAGGCCCATCCGTGTTGCTGCAAATGGCATTATTTTGTTCTTTTTATGGCTGAGTAATATTCCATTATAAATGTACCACACCTTCTTTATCCATTCCTCTGTCGATGGACATTTAGGTTGCCCCCATGTCTTGGCTGTTGTTAAGTAGCGCTGCAGTAAACATTGGAATGCATGTATCTTTTTGAATTATGGTTTTCTCTGGATATATGCCCAGGAGTGGGATTGCTGGAATTTATGGTAGTTCTGTTTTAATTTTTTAAGGAAGTTGCACACTGTTCTCCATAGTGGTACCAATCGACATTCCCACCAACAATGCAGGAGGGTTCCCTTTTCTGCATAACCTCTCCAGCATTTATTGTTTGTAGACTTTTTGGTAATGGCCATTCTTAAAGCATCCTTGTTTTCTGGCAACAAAATATTCCAGGCCTACTGTGATCGCTGCCCAAAACATACATTAATGATTGCTTCTCTCCAAGAATCCCTGAGTAGCATCAGAGGCCCAATCTGGCCCAGGAGTATACATCCCACCTGATCTGCACAAGAGCTGGTTGAAGCATGATAACACTGCTGCTGGGAAACAGGCCTTGGAAAGACAGATTTTTAAAAAAAATTTATTATTACTATTTTAAAATTTTTTACTGATGTGTATACTTGACTTATAATGTGCTGTATAGCTGTATAATATCTGCTCTACAGCAAAGTGAATCAGTTTTATATATACATATTTGTTGTTCAGTCACTAAGTCATGACTTTCTGTGACCTCATGGACTCCTCTGTCTTCTGCTGTTTCTCGGAGTTTGCTCAAATTCATGTCCATTGAGTCAGTGATTTTATATAATCATCTCATCCTTTGCTACCCCCTTCTTTTGTCTTGATTCTTTCTCAGCATCAGGGTCTATTCCAGTGAGTCAGCTCTTTGCATCAGGTGGCCAAAGCACTGGAGCTTCAGCTTCAGCAGCAGACCTTCCAATGAATATTGAGGGTTGATTTCCTTTAGGATTGATTGGTTTGATGTCCTTGCAGTCCAGGGGACTCAAGAATCTTTTTCCAGTACCACAGTTCCAAAGCATCGACTCGATTCTCTGGCACTCAGCCTTCTTTGAGGTCCAGCTCTCACATCCATACATGACTACTGGAAAAACCATAGCTTTGACTATAAGGACCTTTATCAGCAAAGTAATGTTTTTGCTTTTTAATACTCTGTCTAGGTTTGTCCTAACTTTCCTTCCAAGGAGCAAGCATCTTTTAATTTCATGGCTGCAGTCATTGTCCACAGTGATTTTGAAGCCCAGGAAAATAGAATCTGTCACTGCTTCCAATTTTCCCCCTTCCATTTGTCAGGAAGTGATGGGATCAAGATGCCATGACCTTAGTTTTTTTAGTGTTGAGTTTCAAGCCAACTTTGTCAATGTTCTCTTTCACTTTCATCAAGAGACTCTTTATTTCCTCTTCATTTTCTTCCATTAAAATGGTATCATCTGCATATTTGAGGCTGTTGATATTTCTGGCAGCAATCTTGAATCTAGCTTGTCATTGACCCAGCCTGGCATTTAGCATGATGTACTCTGTGTATAAGTTAAATAAGTAGGGTGACAATATACAGTCTTGATGTACTCCTTCCTCAATTTTGAATCAGTTGTTCCATGTCTGGTTCTAACTGTTGCTTCTTGACCTGTGTACAGGTTTCTGAGGAGACAGGTCGGGTGGTCTGGTATTCCCATCTCTTTAAGAAATTCCCACAGTTTGTTCTGATCCACACAGTCAAAAGCTTTAGTGTAATGAAGCAGAAGTAGGTATTTTCCTGGAATTCCCTTGCTTTCTCCATGAGCCAACAAACATTGGCAATTTGACCTCTAGTTCCACTGCCTCTTCAAAACCCAGCTTATACAGCTGAAGTTCTCAGTCCTCATACTGCTGAAGCCTAGCTTGAAGGATTTTGAGCATAGTGCTAGCATGTCAAATGAGTGCAACTGTATGGTAGTTTGAACATTCTTTGGCATTGTCATCCTTTGGGACTGGAATGAAAACTGACCTTTACCAGTCCTGTGGCCACTGCTGAGTTTTCCAAATTTGTAGCACTTTAACAGCAGCATCTTTTAGGATTTTAAATAGCTCAGATGGAATTCTATCACATCCACTAGCTTTGTTGACAGTAATGGTTCCTAAGGCCCACCTGACTTCACACTACAGGATGTCCAGCTCTGGGTTAGTGACCACATCATCATGGTTATCGGGGTCAGTAAGACCTTTCTTGTATAGGTCTGTGTATTGTCAACTCTTTGTTAATCTCTTCTGCTTCTGTTAGGTCCTACTGTTTATGTCCTTTATCGTGCCCATCCTTGATGAATGTTCCCTTGGTATCTCCAAATATTCTTACAGAGATCTTCAGTCTTTCCCATTCTCATATTTTCCTCTTTTTTTTTTTTTGCATTGCTCATTTAAAAAGACCTTCTTATCTCTTCTTGCTATTCCCTGGAACTCTGCATTCAGTTGGGTATATCTTTCCCTTTCTCCCTTGCCTTTCACTTTTCTTTCCTCAGCTATTTGTAAAGCCTCCTCAGTTAGCCACTTTGCCTTCTTGAATTTCTTTTTCTTTGGGGTGGTTTTGGTTCTGCCTCCTGTACAATGTTATGAACCTCTGTCCGTAGTTCTTTGCACTCTACCAGATCTAATCCCTTGAATCTATTCATCACCTCCACTGTATAATCATAAGGGATTTGATTTAGGTCATACATGAATGACCTAGTGGTTTTCCATACTTTCTTCAGTTTCAGCCTGAATTTTGCAATAAAGTCTCATGATCTGAGTAACAGTCAGCTCCAGGTTTTGTTTTCACTGACTGTATAGAGCTTCTCCATCTTTGGCTGCAAAGAACATAATCAATCTGATTTCGGTATTGACCATCTGGTGATGTTCATGTGTAGAGTCGTCTCTTGGGTTGTTGGAAAAGGGTATTTGCTATGACCATCGGGTTCTCTTGACAAAACTCTGTTAGCTTTTGCCCTGGTTAATTTGGTACACTAAGGCTAAACTTGATTGTTATTCCAGGTATCTCTTGACTTCCTACTTTTACATTCCAATCCCATGATGAAAAGAATATCTTTTTTGGTGTTAGTTCTAGAAAGTGTTGTAGGTCGTCATAGAACCAGTCAACTTCAACGTCTGCATCAGTGGTTGGGGCATAGACCTAGATTACTATGATTTTGAATGGTTTGCCTTGGAAACTAACCGATATCATTTTGTCATTTTTGAGATTGCACTCAAATACTGCATTTTGGATTCTTTTGTTGACTATGAGGGCTATTCCATTTCTTCTAAGGTATTCTTGCCCACAGTAGTAGATACAATGGTCATCTGAATTTGCCCATTCCCATCCATTTGAGTTCACTGATTCCTAAGATGTCAGTATTCAATCTTGCCATCTCCTGCTTCACCACATGCAATTTACCTTGATTCATGGACCTAACATTCCAGGTTCCTGTGCAATATTGTTCTTTACAGCATAAGACTTGACTTTTAGGAGGAGCCAAGATGGCGGAGGAATAGGACGGAGAGACCACTTTCTCTCCTACAAATTCATCGAAAGAACATTTGAATGCTGAGCAAATTTCACAAAACAACTTCTGATTGCTAGCAGAGGACATCAGGTGCCCAGAAAAGCAGCCCATTGTCTTCGAAGGGAGGTAGGACCAAAAAAAAAAAAAAAAAAAAGACTTGACTTTTACCACCAGACCCATCCACAACATAGCGTCATTTCTGCTTTGGCCCAGCCATTTCATTCTTTTTGGTGTTATTCATAATTGCCCTTTGCTCTTCCCCAGTAGCATATTGGACACCTTCTCACCTGGGGTGGGGGGGTGGGGGGGCTCATCTTCTGGTGTCCTATCTTCTTGCCTTTTCATACTGTCCATGGGGTTCTCCAGGCAAGAATACTGGCATGGGTTGCCATTTCCTACTCCACTGGACCATGGTTTGTCTGAACTCTTCACTATGACGCATCTGTCTTGAGTGGCCCTGCACAGCATGGCTCATAGCTTCATTGAATTATTCAAGCCCCTTTACCACAACAAGGCTGTGATCCATGAAGGGGACATATACATCTACCCACTCTTTTAGACATTTTTCCCATGACAGATTTTTTAAAGATCCTGAGTTCATACAGACATCTCCGTTTAGCATTCATCACTAAATCCTTTCTCATTTCATTCTGATTTTTTTCCTATTAACATGCCTACTTATAATGTAATCCCTTCTTTACGAAATAAACAAAATGTGGTATATCCATACAAAGAAATACTCTTCAGCAATAAAAAGGAATGGACGGTTTGCTACATGTTATATGAATAAACATCAAAATATTATGCTTAGTGAAAGAAGCCAGACCCAAACGATGTCATGCTGTATGATTCCATTTATATATGAAATGTCCAACAAAGGTAAATCTATAGAGACAAAGCAGATGAGTGGTCACCTGGGCTGGGGTAGGATTAGGGAGCTGTGGGGGATGATGGAAGGGGCTATGGTGAGGAATTATACAACTCCACAGACTTAATAAAAATCCTTGAATTTATATTTAAAACAAGTGAGTCCTATGGGCGCATATATTAATAACAGTTGTTAAAAAAGTAAACCTCTCAACTTCTATTCATACCTCAGTTGGTTATGTTTACCCAAGATGTTCCACTGTATTGACTTTTAACTAAAAAAAACTTAAAACCTGTTTTCCATACCTTGCAGTTGATACATCCCTCCTGGTCACAAGTCTGCCTTATTCTATTTAACAGGCATATATTCATTTGGATGTCAAGCAGAGCCAGAATCTGACCATTTATTGCTCATCTGTTCATTCCTACCATTTTTTCACACAGGCACTTCATTTTTGTGAAATATTTTGGTTATTTTCCTCTCTGGTGTTTGAAAAAGAGATCAACAGTTGCTGTGACTGTGACTGCCTGCTGAGCTGCTATGAGGAGTGAGTGTGATGCTTTACTCACTAGCTGTTCTCAAAACATAGAAATATCAACCCAGGCCAGCTTCTGACCTCTGGGGGAGGAAGTCCACAAATGACACATTTTACTTGAAAATACTGGATTTAATAGAAAATAGCACATTGTAAACAAGTCTATTGATCCATTAGCTTAAAACCGAATGGCAGCACAATCACGTATAAAAGCTAAAGGTAAAACACTGGTACCAAAAACAGCGCTTAAAGAGAGGCCTGAGCCAGGCTCTGAAAGATCTTTCCCAGAAAAGAGGTGGCAGCAGCTTCCAACTGGCACAAAAACAGGGAGGAGGAGGCAGCATCCAAACCGTCAAGGCATAGAAATAAGAGGAAAGCAGAGCAGTAGACTCATTTTGTGATCAAGGAACAAAGGAGAAAGGGGCAAAAGCATTGTGTTTCCTAATTTTTTGGAAACATGAGGCCATGCCACAGGAGTCCATGAGGGTTAGAAGGATAGGATATTTTATGTGGGGAAAGAATATTAGGCAACTTCAAAAGAAGTTGGTATGTTTTTGGCACTCAGCTCTTAGTGGTGTAGAACATGTCACTTGTGTGTTTCTAAATTCAACCAAGCTGCTTGCCCTGGCCCCATAACCTTGGCTGAATACAGCTTTGAATCTGACAGTGTCTGTTGCCCCTGTGGACCTCGTCCATGTGTATGAGAGGTTCCACAGTGAGACTCTGGAACAAAACACAGGACTCTGATGGGGAAAATGTTCCGCCTTCCAGTGCTGGAAGGTCCCTGTGGGAGGGAAGTGTGACGTGGAAGGGTCCCTTTAGGCTCTGAGTTTATCAGAGAAAGCCTTCTCTCTAGCCCCACCCACCCAAATCCTCCCTTAGAGTCCTCTGAGTTCAAGGAAGGGCCAACTCAAAGAGCGGGGGGGAAAAAAATGGGGAAAAGAAAGTAAGGAATAGTTTCCTTCCCATGGCCTCTGTTATTGACCAAAGGGACTGCTTCCTCATACTGATTTTAGTTTATTCCTTAATCTAAAACAGTGATTCTCAAATAAGGGGCAGGTCTGTTCAAGAGGGACTTTCAAAACTCTCCAAAGAGGTTCTATCCAATATATATAAGCCCTTAACTCCCTCCCCAGTTGAGAATCAGTGCACATAATGAAAGAACTTACTGATGGGAATGTAGTATACATGTGAACAGTGTCAGAGACAGAACAAAAAGCTAAAAACCCCTAGTCAGTGGGGCAGACATCAAAATTATGGATTTTTTTTTTTTTTTTTTTTTTCTGATTAAGAGTTAAGTTACAAACAAGTAGCTAAACTCCATGACCAAACTCCACGCTGCATAGCCAAGAACAGTTCGCCCACTTATCTGGAGTAACCATACTAGATTAAAGAAATACAATTCTGTCATCCTAAAGACAATTTCCAGAAAGATCTGCCTGTCCCAATGAGGTACTTGATATCAGGATTAGCACAGACTAATCACTGTATGGTTTCTTGGAAGACTGGCTTTTCTCTATTTCTTTCTCTTTGATACTGTACAAGGGGTCCACCAATTTGTTATGAACAAGCATTAAACCTACAAAAAATTAGAACAAAAGTTGTTAATGCAGGTAGAGGCAGAGTTCCATTATCAACAGTAACGTCCAGGAGCTCTCAAATTTTGTCCGAGAACTGGTACTAATCATCATTTTTCTGTGGGCCCAAATGATAAACATCTTAAGAATAGGAAAAGAATTTGTTATTCCTATTGAATGCTAGAATCCATGGGACTTTTATAAATTCAGTCTCTAGGACAGTTGGCCATTATAAGTTGGCCATTTGTTCACCAAAGAACAAATTCCTATTTGCCTGCTCAGTAAATGAGGATTTTCATGTTTGAAGCAGTGAGTGTCCTCTTTAAGTAGAACAAAAAAGATCTTCATGACAGTTCAGTGCCTTGACTAGAAGGAAAAGGCCTGTATGAGATCTGAAAAGATAAAAAACCTGAGGCTCAGTATCACTGCAAAGAGTTTACCAAATTACCCTAGAACTCCAACTTTCATTTCATTCTTTTCTCCTTCTCAGAGCAAGTAGGTCTCCAAAAATGGACCCTTACAGTCATGGATGGAAGAAAAAACTGTATTCTGAGAGGAGGGTTTGATTTTCTTCTTTTTTTAAATCACAGTTGTGAATTAACAGTGGCCAGAGCATGCAAGCTAGATCCACTCTTCACTCTTGGCATATCTGAAGTTGGCTACCTACTCTCTGACCCACCTCACCCTCACCTTTGAAATACTTGACGGTCTTCACTTTCAACTCCAGGGTAGCATCCTCGTCACACACAAACACTGTGCAGGGATGCTGCTGGAAGGCAGACACGGTCCACATGTGGTTCACTCCCTCCTCGATGGCCTTGTACAGAGCAAACGCCTTGTGAGCACCTGTGATGAGGATCATCACCTGGGGATCAGAAAACAAGCCTGTGATGGAGGAGAAAGAGCAGCAAAACTGGAAGTCTAGACACCTGAATTCTAGTCTGGCTACCCAAAATGACAGGACTGTTTTTATGTCATTGTAAGTCATTAGCACAGGGCACACTGTGCCCCACCCTCTATGTGCTTTATCACACAAGTAGCCTGAAGTGGGGAGCATCAGTATCCCTACATTCTAGGATAAGGAAGTAGGTTCTGTGATGGGGGTTTAAGTAGCCTGCCCCAGGTCGTTTCTAACCTAGAGTCCGTGCTCTTGACCACCACGTAATTGTGCGTAATTGTGCGCCTCTGATGACGTCTGTGAAAGTGCCCTGTGGACAGATGTGCCTGCACACAGAGGCCCACACCTTATCCCAACTGTTCTGACGCTAGGTCCCAGGGCTTCTAGGCTGGGTGAGTTTTCAGTGACAAACTGAAAAAGAGGGGCCACAATCGGCACTGCCTACAAGGAGGCCTTGGAAGCAATGGTGAGAGTTATCTGTGTGGCTGCTAAGGTTGAATCCCAATAAGGCTGCCCCTTAATCTGGTCACTTTTCAATTCAGAGTATTAGACCTGCTCATATGACTTAGAGTAATGCTTTTTGTCTAAGTAAAACAAGCACTGACTCCCCTCGACACTTAAAATATCAAGATATTAAGTGTTGGAAAGTGATTATAAATAGCTCTCCATACACCCTTTCATTGTAATTCACTTGTACCATGGAGTTGTGAGCAGGATCTACTGTTCCTTGCTTGAAAGATGAAAAAACAGAGGCACAAAGAGAAATGTGACTCTTTGTTCAGGAAGCCAGAATTCATTTTTAAAAAGAGAATTTCCAGCCCCAGGTCCTTTCTGCACCTTCAGGAAGAGCCCTCAAACCACAGTATTTACCAAAACCAGCAAAATGACCTCCCTAGGTACTGATTCAAGGTTTCCCAACAGGAATCTGCTGCCATTGATCATTTCACAGAGGCTCATTTTAGACAGGGAAACTTTTTCACTGATTTACATGTTTGTGTACAGACTTGGGCAAGGAAAGTTGAAGCTAAAATTTCTGTAGCTGCTTCTCACTGAATATATCAGAAATGAAGAGAAAAAGCTTCTAATGAAAGTAAGGAAACTGGAATCACAAAAAATTCGAATGATACCCAGATTTCTATGGAAAGACTCACTAAATTCAGGTCAAGATACTATTTCCATCACACTTCTCCACATTTATGAATCTCTGCACACAGGGCTGTAAGCACAAGCATCGTGCAAGTTGCAGGGGGAGCTCCCTTCAAGCAGTGACTGAACGCCACCAACTGCAGGGAACCAGAGGGCCCCCTCAGTGCCTGGGCAGGTACAAATTCATATTCTGACATTAGTGGTGCTGGGTAAGCAGAGACTAGGAGCCTGCGGCTTCCTGGGCAGTCACTGCTGAAAGGTTTCACCTCACACTGGGAGGAACAGTTACTTCCAGAGAAGAAAGAGTACAGTGAAGGGTCTCAGTTGGGACTTTAGCCTTATTTAAAATGTCTTCATTTTTAATAAAAGTGAATTCAGGTAGTACATGTATAGTTAAAATTAACAGCAAAAAGACAGGTCTAGCACCCCCAGTGAAAGGCCTGTGAATCCCTTGCACCCTTACCTCTCTAGCATCCATGACAGTGCCCACGCCCACCGTCAGGGCCATAGTGGGCACCTTGGCAAGATCTCCATCGAAGAACCTAGCATTGGCCAGGATGGTGTCCATGGCCAGCGTCTTCACACGGGTCCTAGACACCAGACTGGAGCCCGGCTCATTGAAGGCAATGTGTCCATCAGGGCCGATGCCTGCCCAAGAGAGACGGGGCAGTCCTGTCAGTGCCAGGGATCCAAGTCTTCAAGAATGGACAATCTCTCCTTCCTCACTTAGGGTCTGAAAAAAATCCTTGAAAACCGTGTCTCTTACCTCATTCAGTTAAGGTACACTTTAAGCATCTAGCCTTCCCCCCTTGTTTCTAGCTGAGGCATACACACACATTGTTAACTTGCTAACCCCCTCAGAAAGCTAAGGAGGGAGCAGTTCAAAAAGCATCTGCCCCTCAGATCATCTAAGTGTAACTTTTCTCTCGTCTACCACTAGTCCTGGGTCCCACTGCTTGGACAGAGTCACACTGAATAAAACATGTACAGGGCCTGGAAAGGGGCTGCCAGGTTTATAATATCTCAAAACATGAGCATTCCTAGCCTCTTCCTCCCCACTTTGAAGTAAAGAAGGGTTAAATCTGGAGCAGTAAAAAACTGTTCAACTTCAGCCTCCCACCTCCACCCGCTGTGGGTGACTCCAGAGGCCATGACAGATGGAAGTGTAAGAGGGCAACTCAGGGTAGGGACACCCTAGGTCCCCACCCGCTCTCTGCTGCTCTGACTGGCTGACCCAGGGCAAGTCACAAAACTCTGGGGTTCAATCGCTATTTATAGTGTGCAGGGGTTGACGGTAGAGTCTTTTTGAACTACATGAGTCTGATTTTTAATGTTTGACTGATCAGCCAGTTCCCATGACTGATCCATAAAACTCTGTCTAGGGAACAGAGAGAATCTGAGTCCAAATCTAAATACCTCACTTTAGGCAAGACATCGAAGAGGAGGAGATGCCCCATATCACAGTTTCTGAGCAGCAGGGGCTCCCACTCTGTGCCTTCCCTGCCACCTCAGGCTAACAAATGACCCCTGTCACTGGCACAGAGAGGAAGCTGTTTGGGAGACAGGCATGGGTCTTGTCCTCCTTCTCATGTGTTCCAGCCACCCTGGACACCTGCTGCAGTGTTGAGCTCACCTCCAACAAACAGCTCAATCCCGCCCGCTGCCTTGATCTTCTCTTCAAAGGCATCACACTCAGCCTGTAGGTCAGCTGCATTCCCATCCAGGATGTGAGTGTTTTCTGGGTGGATGTCAATGTGCTTGAAGAAGTTGTTCCACATGAAGGAGTGGTAGCTCTCTGGGTGGTCTCGAGGAAGGCCTGTGGGGCCATGGCTGCACTCAGTCATGCCAGGCTGAGCCAGAGTCCACCTCCTAAAGATGCCAGGATACGTCCTGACCCCCAGAGACACTTTCAGGGAAGAGCCTATCAGGGAGGCTGGAGCCCCAGCCCTCCTACCCCCAGCCACTCAGGATAGACTGAGCTGGTATCCTTGTCTGCTCATGACCATGGGTCTAGGCCCTCATTCCGATCTCCTTTCACAGGGGAATGCCCGAGGCTGCAGGCCAGGGTCATTCTGGGCCTCTAGAGGTGGGCTAGCCTCCTGGGGGGTAAGGACTGGGTCCATCTAGGGAAGGAAGCAAGCATACCCCTTACCCTATGCCTCCTACCCCACCATTCATTCCCAATTACACCCTGCTCAGCCTGAACCCCAACTTGAACACCGGGTGGCTGGTGAGAATTAATTACAGGGCTTCCCAAAGAGGATATTTTTCAGTCAAGAAGAATGTTTAAAATGCATGTTTCAGGGGCTGGGTATGGAGAAGGAAATGGCAATCCACTCCAGTATTCTTGCCTGGAGAATCCCACGGATGGAGGAGCCTGGTGGGCTACAGTCCATGGGGTTGGTAAGAGTCAGACACGACTGAGCGACTCCACTTTCACTTCTCACTTCCATGCACTGGAGAAGGAAAAGGCAACCCGCTCCAGTATTCTTGCCTGGAGAATCCCAGGGATGGGGGAGCCTGGTGGGCTGCCGTCTATGGGGTCACACAGAGTTGGACACGACTGAAGTAGCAGCAGTAGGGGCTGGGGCTGGGGTGGGGAAATGGGTAGTTGATGTTTAATAGCTAGAGTTTTAGTTTTGCAAGATGAAGAGAGTTCTGGAAATTGGTTGCACAACAGTGTGAAAGTACGTAACGCCGAACTGTACACAGAAAGACAGTTAAGATGGTAAGTTTTATGTTATGTGTAGTTTACCACACTTAAAAAGAATCTTTCAAGTGAAACCATTACAAGATGATGGTAGGTGGTACAGAGGGTGACAGGAGTCCAAGGTGCCATTTTTCATCAGTGGGAAGGACACCAGTCTCAGCTCCCCTCTCGGTATACTTGGCAGGAAGGGGACTGCAAGATGAACAGTAGAAAGTCCAGACACAGACACTGGGGGACACGTGCCAGCCATGGGACCCCAGATCCCACCTGCAGCCATATGTTCCAGAAAGAAATGGCATGGAGTTGGGGAGGAGACAGAGGGGGCAATATGCTAAAGTTTATCAAGTGTCTGCTCTGTACAAGAAGCTTCCACATCTGTTATATCACTTAATGCTTACAGCCCAAAAAGTCAGCTTCATTAGCTTCATGTCATAGCTGAAGAAACCAAGGCCTGGAGGATATGGTATCACCAATTGAGCCTACCACCAAATGTCACTGGTTCCGAGATGTCCCCAATCCTCTCTTGGCTGATCTGTGAGGCGAGGAGTACGACTTTCCTGGAATCAGGTAAGACCGTGAAAGACAAAGACTCACCCACATACTCATCCATGTTGAAAGTCTTCACATACTTGAAGGACAGGTCTCCATTCTTATAGTATTCAATCAGTTTCTTGTAGCAGCCAAGTGGGGTGCTCCCTGCAAGAGAGGCCACAGCAATGAACCCCCTTCAGCCTCCCACTCCTAGAAGCCCAGAGGGCAACCAGGAATGAATGAGGGATGCTACACTAGGAATACCTGTCAGATCTGAAGTCCTACCTAATGCTCAATCCCAACTGCCATCCATTAAGTTGCTGGTTTAATAACCTATTTTCCCCCTAGACTGCAAGCTCCAGGAGGGCAGGGCTATGTTTGTCTTGTTCACTGCTAAATCCCTAGCACTTAAAACACTGATGATTGAAATGACTGTGATTAGCACCTGAGTGAATATCAGACTTAATTACCAACATGATATTCCCTGAGCAACCAGTATGTGAGAGGTACATTATGGGCATGCAGAGAAGTGACAGACTCAGCAGCCACCCTGGAGAAGCTCACTGTCTAGGGGAGGGGTCACATTACACCACGTAATGTCAGCTGTGGTACAGGCTAGCCTGTGGGTTCGGGGAGACTTCCCCTTGGAGGAGCAAACTCTTGTGTGCAGTCTCATTAAAAAGTCAGTCATAAACCCATAAAGAGGCAAGAGGACTGCTGTAGATTAAGAAACTAGATATGCATGAAGGCTGACTGGACATTAGATTAATTTTTTAAAAACTACAAATAATAGATGTGGACAATTAGAGGGAAAATTAATATAGTTTGTGTATTAGATGACATTGTGAAATGATTTTTAATTTCCTTAGGTATGATAATAGCATTGTGGTTATATAAGAGAATGTCCTAATTCTGAGGAGTTATGTGCTAAAGGACTTAGAGGTAAAAGACTTAGAGGATCTCTGGACCTTTCAAGTGGCTTATAAGGAGTGTGTGTAAGTATAGAGAGAGAACATGAGCCACAAGAGATGAAAGTAAATATGGCAAAATGTTAACAACTGGTGAATACAGGTAAACGGTACCTATTCTTTCAGCTTTTCTGAATATGTGAAACTGCTAAAAATAAAAAGATGGAAAGAAAAAAGCCCCACCCAAACCAGGTCATTCTTTTCATAACCCACTAATGGCTTCTTATTTCACTCTGAATAATAACCAGTCCTAACAAAGGCTCTATATAACCTGGCCCCTGGCTGCCTCCCACCTGCCTTAGGAATCCTGCTTCAAGCAGTTTCACCTCAGGGCCTTTGCACATGGGGTTTGTTCCCTTTGCCAACAATGCTATCCTACCAGTATCTGCACAGCTAACTCACCTCTTCAGGGCCTTTACTCAGAGAATTTCCCTGCCCCCATATCCAACACTGTAACTCCCACCCCTTCCTGGACATTCCCTATCACTTTCCCTGCTTCATTTTCTCCTTCCCTCTTATCACCATCCAGTCTACTCTGTATTTTGCTAATTCACTTGTTTATGATCTGTCTCTCCCACTATAATTTAAGCTTTAGGAAGGCAGGAATTTGTGTTCTTTTTATTCATTGCTGTATATCTGGCATCAAGAACAGTTTGGCATACAGCAGGTATTCAAAAAATATCTGCTGAATGAATGGCAGCAGCAGCCCCATTCACACAAAATAACCAGCCTGGCCTTGTGACATGGTCTTAGCTATGCCTGAGCTACACAGCTTCCCTGTCCTCCCCCTGAACTTCATCATGTCCATTTTCCAAACTTCTAGCCTCCCCATCAGTCCTGTGTGTTGTTGTTGATCAGGCACTATGTTGTGTCTGGCTCTTTGCGACCCCATGGACTGTAGCACACCAGCCTCTTCTGTCCCCCACTATTTGGAGTTTGCTCAAATTCATGTCCATTGAGTCAGTGATGCTATCTAACCATCTCATCCTCTGACGCCCTCTTCTCCTTTTGCCTTCAATCTTTCCCAGCATCAGGGTCTTTTCCAATGAGTCAGCTCTTCGAATCAGGTGTCCAAAGTACTGGAGCTTCAGCTTCAGCATCAGTCCTTTCAATGACTATTCAGGGTTGATTTCCTTTAGGATTGACTGGTTTGATCCTGTGAGCTCCCCATTATCTAGCCAATAAATCCTTTTCTTCTTTAATTAGCCAGAGTAGGTTTTGGTAGCTTCCACCCAAATCCCTGACTGGTGCTTCATCTAACAGAAGGAGTAGTCCAAGGAATCCACGTGGAAATGTTGTGCTAGTTCAAGTGTGATAGTAAGGAAGGAGCCAGGTCTTCGATGGCCCTGAATACCACTCTGAGAGGCTGGATCTATTTTGCAAATGACAGGGCAATGGGGAGGGGTTTCAGCAGAAGCCCAGACTCCAATCTAGCCTGGCTGTACAGTTAGAAAACAGGATGTTAGTGTAGCCCCGTCCTAGTCTGAGATGTTAGTGGTTTCACAGGCACCTGCATATACTGTTCCCATAAACCTCTCCAGCAGAGATAGGGAAACTTCAGCTCACAGGCCAAATCTAGCATACTGCCTGCTTTTGTAGCATTCATAAATTACAGTTTAAAAAAAAAAAGAATATTATGACATATGAAAGTTATATAAGCTCAAACTTCAGTGTTGGTAAAGTTTCACTGGCGGTCAGCCATGCTCATTTATGTATTGTCTATGGCTGCTTTTGAGCTACAAGGGCAGAGTTAAGTGGTTGCAGTGGAAACTGTATGGCCAATAAAATAAAATAAAATGGCCAGTGTAAAATATTTATTACTTGGCTGTATATAGAAAAAACTTGAAGACTCATCCAGTAGTATATGGGCCACTGAGGCAAATCCACCCCACCTCTGAAAGAAATAATCAGAACATTTGCCTTGATGAGCTAGAGTCAAAATATCCTCTGATAAAGGCAGCATTCTGATTTTTTCTCCAAAGAAATTGGGACTGTTTTTCACTTAGGTTCTATGTTTAATTAAGCCTTACAGAAATTGCTTCGAGTGACTATCTTCTCAATTCTCCCAAAGACGGTGTTTAGTTACTAGCACTATAGGTGCAGAGAAGAGAAATTAATTCATTACATAAAATGTATGTCTTAAGGTATTAGGACTTAATTCTGTTAAGGGCACTTGGCTCCCAGGCCTGATTTAGAGAATATAGCCTAAAAATCAAAGTTTTTCATGCCTAACCAAGATCTCTTCTACTCCAGGATTCTTAAGGAGCAGGCAGCAACAAAACCAACCCCAGAGGAAGCTAGGTCCTCTGTTTTGTATGCCCAGGGCGCAGGGGAGTTGTTTACTCATAGGGGCAGTACCTCAGAGGCCTCCTTGCAGTTCCTTGGCTGAATGAGCCTACCTACCTGGACCCTTGAGAGCCCCTAATGCCTTTGCCCACTCTCCCCATTCCACAACGCACCAGTAGGGAGCCCCAGGGTGAAGTACTTGTCTGGCCCTGGGTTAAACTGGATGATGCGGTTCCTGATGTATTTGGCCGCCCACTCACTGGCCTGAGAATAGTGGTCCAGGATGATGAGCTTCATCGTGTCCTGCAGAGGCAGGTGACAGAAAGAATCACTGGTAAGCCATAAGGAGAAAGGGGTGGAGGTGGTTGGGATGGAGGGATAAGCCCCTAGCCTGAGCCAGGAAGAGGAACGCTCTTTCAGTTCACAGGAATATAAAAAAGCTGGGCCAAGTGGCTCCACCACCCAGCAGGAGGCGCTGCTGCGGGACAGACCTGGGTTCTAATCTCGGTTCCTCTATTTATCATTGCAGGACCTCGGTTAAGGACCCAAGTTCTTTGAGCCTGTTTTTTCTTAAAGTGAAAATGGGGACAACAGCACCTACCTGAGAGATTTCAGGATAGTGAATATTAAATGAGAAAACGCCTGTAAACCACATAGTATTCAACATAATATGTTGGCTAGTATGTGGTAGCTCGACCCAGGCCTCATTGTCCCTTCTTGACGACCCTCACCTGGCTAGATGCTATGCTCTACCCTTGAACAACTCCTCACTAAACAGGTCACGAGATCATCTTGGATCACTAGAGTAGGTGGGGGACTGGAGAGGTGTGTCCTCTCAGTACCAGAGAGAGGTGCTCCTACCGGCCGGCCTTGCTTTGTGAATCCTCAGTTTCCACCAAAGAACTCAGGAATTAGGACGTTTACTCCTCCCCCAGCACTGCGGTCAAATCAGAGTGGGAAGGCCCGAGGCTGAGGTGGCTGGGTCTGCGGTCATGGGGTTTTCCCCACGACCGAAGTTTTCCCCCCACCCCACTGGCAATCCCATCGCCCTCCCAGGGAGGAGGTCCAAGCAGATCGCTGGGAATCCCGGCCCCAGGGTACCAGAGGCTGGGCAGCGCCCGGACCCCGCCAGCGAAGAGCGTCCCCGCGGACCCCGCTCCCCACTTACGCGGATGCCTCCCGCGGCGGCTGCAGCGACTGCGCCGGCAGCCCCGCCCCGCGCGGGTCATGTGCCTGCAGGTCACGCGGTGGCGCGCTCGGTCGGCAGGGCTGATTCCGAGGGGCCGCGGCTCCGCGGAAGATTCTGCCCGGCGGGCCAGGGCCGCCCACTCTTATCCGAGTTCCGGGGCCGAGTAGTTCCGGGGCCGAGTAGGCCTGGGGGACGGCGGAGGGGGTTGGTGGGAAACGGGACCTGGAGACTGGTTTGGTGGAAGAGAGAGACGGGAGGGGGGTCCCAGCTTGCTCCCAGGGATGCAGTCCCCCGGGTTGGGGTTCTGAGACCAGGTTTTCAGTTTTGGGGGTGAGGCCGGGAAGGAAGAGCAGAATGGCTTCCTCTAGGGCTGAGCTTGGCTCTGACCTTTATTTTTTCAGATACCATTTCTTTACCTAGATAGTACTGCTTTTTGTTTGTTTGTTTTCAATATAATTGGATTTTTTTCTGCCTCTGGGGAAAAAAAAGATCAATCTTTGCAGCAGTATAAACTAGAGAAAAATGTAAACTCTTGGTCTCCTCTATTCCTCCATCCTGAGATAATCGTGTTAACAGTTTAGACTACATCTTCAGTGAATTTTCGTTAAGATCCTTATATTTTACAGAAATGAGAACATACCGAACGGGCCATCCCAAGGCAGCTGGGCGCCCATGTCTTGCAGTTCCCCTGACTCGGCTCGCCCTTTCCTTATGAGCCCCGCTGCGGCTCCATCTTCTGGTGAGACCCTGATGAGCTCGGACTGTGCAGCTAACACAATTTCTGGGTACTTGTTCTTTGGCTTCACTGTTGGTGTAGGGTTTTTTGTTTGTTTGTTTTGCTTTATTTTTTTGATTTAGTTAGAAATCTCATCTCAGCCTGAGGATTGCAGATGTTTCTCAGTGAGGTTCCCACCCCATCTCCAAACACTTATTATTTTAGATAATAAGCTAAAGAGTCGGACACGACTGAGCGACTGAACTGAACTGAGTCAGCAGATAGTCAGTTGTCTTCAGATAGGTCCAGGAAGTGACCTTAATTGGGCCTGTTTCCCCAGAGTTGGGTTTCCTTCATAGCTCAGTCCTTAAAAATTCTGGCTGCAATGCAGAAGACCCAGGTTCAATCCCTGGATCGGGAAGATCCCCTGGAGAAGGAAATGGCCACCCACTCTAGTATTCTTGCCTGGAGAATCCCGTGGACAGAGGAGCCTGGCGGGCTATATAGTCCATGGGATCGCAAGAGTCAGACATAATTTAGCAACTAAGCCACCACCACCACCCCAGAGTTACTCTTTCTGTAGGGAACCAGTGCAGGTGTCTGTTTACTCTGGAGACTCTGGAGTCCGCATGGAGACTAATCAGAAAGGCCTGGATTTGAATTCTGTTCTTGCCAATATCCACTTCTTGAGTGAGTGACTCGAACCAATGACTCCCCTTCACCATTTCTTAATGTTCTTGTCTGGAATTTGGGAATTGAGTGGAAATTAAGTAATACTGACCTCATGTGGCTATTGTGAGCATTAAATGAAAAACAGTGAGCCCTCCATGTCCATGGTTCCACATGCACAAATTCAACCAAACTTGGATAGAAAATATTCAAAAAATAATTTCTAAAAGTTCCTAAAAAGCGAAACTTGTGTTTTTCTGTGTGCCCGGCAACTGTTTACATAATATTTAGGTTGTCTTAGGGATTATAAATAATCTAGAGGTGATTAAAATATATAGGAGGTTGTATATAGGTTATATGCAAATACTGTGTCAGTTTTATGTAAGAGAGGAGCTGGTGTGGATTTTGGTATTTGTGGGGGTCCTTGAAGCAATCCCCTGGGAAACCGATGGCTGAATATATTATCATAGATCCATGATACCCCTTATTTCCTCCTCCCCTCCTTACAGAGCTCTGAAATACTCTCTAATCTAACCTTCTGCCTTCCTCAGGCTCCACCCGCTCCATGCCTGGGTTTAAACTGTTACCCATACTCATCCTTCCATCCTCTTGTTTTGGAACTAAAGTTGTCTAATTAAAAGAATTGTGAGTGTGCCCCTCACCCCTTTTTTTGTTTGTGAGTTCACCTGTATAGTCTCTGAGCCTTTTCATTTCTTCCTGTCATGAAGGCAGTTGTGATGCCTGGAGCTGGGGAAACCATATTATAACTGTGAGGCAATGAGCATGAAGTCTAGCTTGAAGAATAGAAAGAACTTAAGTCTTTGATATTTGACAAGTGCTAGACCTCCTACTCCTGACTTCCTCTGAGGAAATAATACATATCTGTGTGGGATATTTATTTAAGCCACTGCTGGTGGAGTTTTCTGTGACTTAAGATCAAAAACATGACTCACTGTTATAGCAGATGACTCAGGTCAGAAGAAAGGAGATACCTTTCTTCTGTATGAATCTTTCTTCTAATAAAATCCAGGGAAGTTTAGAGCTGTCAGTGAGGGATGTAAAACCAATAGAAAACAGACACAAAGCCCGGTTGACATCAGTTGAACTGTCTAGATCTAACCATATCCGAAGCCAAGTATACTCTGTTGGGTTTAAGTTGGGTGAATGACTGAATACAAAAATAAATATCTTTTAAATATCTTTTTTCCCCCTGAGGCTAGTTATGGGATATTCTGGAAGAATTTTGAGGTATCTATTGCTGAATAACAGATTATCCCAAAACTTAGTGGCTGAAAACAATAATTACAATAAGGGCTAAAAAGAAATGTGCTATCAAGTCATGAGACCTGGAGGAAACTTAAAATGTGTGTTATTGAAAAGACTATGTATTATAATATTCCTTTTATTTCTTTCTCTTTTCTGATTGCTGTGGCTAAATCTTCCAAAACTATGTTGAATAGCAGTGGTGAGAGTGGGCACCATTGTCTTGTTCCTGACTTTAGGGGAAATGCTTTCAATTTTTCGCCATTAAGGATAATCTTTGCTGTGGGTTTATCATATATGGCTTTTATTATGTTGAGGTATATTCCTTCTGTACCTGCTTTCTGGAAAGCTTTTATAATAAATGGATGTCGAATTTTGTCAAAGGCTTTCTCTGCATCTATTGAGATAATCATATGGTTTTTATCTTTCAGTTTGTTAATGTGGTGTATCACATTGACTGATTTGCGAATATTGAAGAATCCTTGCATCCCTGGGATAAAGCCCATTTGGCCATGATGTATGATCTTTTTAATATGTTGTTGGATTCTGTTTGCTAGAATTTTGTTGAGGATTTTTGCATATTATTATATTCCAACCATATGACTTTCTGGAAAAGGCAGAAGTATAGAGACAATAAAAAAGATGGTTTCCAGGAATTAACAGGAAGCAATGGAAACAACAGGGAGGCTGGGATGAATGGGTGGAGTACAGAGATTATAGGGTAGTGAAACTATTCTATATGACACTGTAGTGATGGATACGTGTCCTTCATTGTACTTTTGTCTAAACCCTTGTAATGCACAAGAGTGAACTCTGATGTAAACTGGACTTTGGGTGATTATAATGTGTAGGTTCATCACTTGTTACAAGTGCACCACTTTGATAAGTAGTATAGTGAATGAAGTCTCATGAGAGACCCTGAACCAGAATCACTCAGCTAAGTCAATCTTGAATTCCTGACCCACAGAAGCTGTGAGGAAATAAACATGTGTTGTTTAAAACTGCTGCGTTATGAAGTAATTTGCTATGCTGCAGTAGATATCTAACACACTCAGGAAAATTCCATAGGTGGGATAGATGTTGAGCAAGAAATCCAACCCCTGTTTTCTCTCCCCCGTGCCTGGAGGTGCATTGGCTGACCCACCAATGACTCTCCATTCCTCAGACCACACCTTCCCACATTGTGCTGCCTTCTGCTATGTTTGTGAATCCCCTGCCAAGGCTTCTGCTGTTACTTGCTGTCTTCTCATTATCTGAGGCCATGTCTTAATCTTTGTTTCCTATAGCTCTTTCTCACTTTCTTTCTGATCTCACAACTTTCTCACTGATCTTTGCATTTCCCATACCACCTAGCTCAGTACCTTGCATATAAAAGTCAAAGCTCCACATGTTTCAGAGCATTGTCTGTGGAGCCCAGTGGGTTCAGATACTAGATCAGCCACTTTTTAGCTGGGATGTTTTCTTAATCTCCGTGCCTCAGTTTCCTCAACTGTGAAGTAGGGAAAGTCATGGTAACTACTTCATAGGGTTATCATGAGGTTTAAAATAGATTGTCACGTGTAAAGCATTTGGAACTATGCCTGAACATGGCAGCTGCTCCATAAATATCACTTATTAGGTTGAATCATACAAAAATTGTCATTTTTATGGATTAGGAACCAAATACTGTCCATTTTACAGTTTAATTCCATATTATTATTGTTGTTGTTGTTCTTTCACCAGAGTTATATTGAGAGAAACAGTCTGGTGACCAAAAGCAACTAGAATTGTTGTTAAGATCTCTAGAGAAGTATCATAGACAATCCTAATCAGAACTCAGAGCACCTTTTAAAATTCTCCTTGCCTCATTCCTTTTACTGCTAACCAGGAAACCTTTTTCCACTGCTCATTCTAAATTCCTAACTAAAAAAATCTGCCCCAACACCCCATCACACATAACCAGCCAAAGCAGGTAACTGCCTCACCCTTCCTTCAACTTAACATCCATTCTCCTTTTCCTTACAGTAAATTTCTCTGTCTTTTTTGATGCAGATACCAGAGTTTGGCTTCCCAGTTGTTCTCTTTTCCTCTCTCTCTCATTCCAAAAACCCGGATATGATACTGCCAAAAACTGGCTTCCTAGAGAGCAGGTGAGAGGGGAGCAACTAAGAAGGCAAACGCAAAATTCCTTTTTCTCTGTTTTAGAAAAACTATTTATGGTAAAAACAGCATAGAGTTTACCATCTTAATCATTTTTAAGTGTTCAGCTCAGTATGGTTAATACACTCATGTTTTACAACTCATCTATACAGCTCTTTCATCTTGCAAAACTGAAACTGCATACCCATTAGACAACAGCTCCCCATTTCCTCCTGCCCTGAGCCCATGCAGTCACTACTTTCTGTCTCTACCAGTTTGTCTACTCTTGTTCCCTCATATACAAAGAATTATATGGCATTTGACTTTTTGCAACTGACTTATTTCACTTAGCATATGTTCTCAAGTTCCATCCACATTGTAGCATGTGTCAGAATGTCCTTCTTTTAAAAGGTTGAAAATTATTCCATTGTGTGTGTGTGTTGTGTATATACATATATATACATACATATCTTTTAATCTGTTCATCTGCCCAGGTACACTGGGTTGCTCCTACCTCTTGGCTATTGCAGAATTCCTTTTAAGCGAAGAAATGAGAACAAGTTTAGTAATTTCAGGCTCCTTCACAAGGGGATGACAGTATAATAAGCTGCATGATTGTGTGGTTCAGATATTAGATGGGACAGCAGCTCAGAGCCCTCAAGAAAGCCACATAGATCAAAGCCGGAGAGACCTGGGGCATATCCACAAATGCAGGCCAGAGCCACTGTTTGACTTTGATTCCCAGCTCTGCCACTTACCGACTGTAACTTCTGGGAAGTCACTTAATTTCTTTCTGCTTAATTGCTTCAGCCATAAAATAGAAAAAATAACACCTACCTTATGGTATGTACTATGATTGCCAAGAGTAGTTACTTCAGGGAGGAATAAATGATTTAATACATGTAAGGCACTTAGAACAGTGCCTGGCACTGAGTTAGCTGTCACTAAGGTATCGTTACTATTACTAGAGTTTTGAGATGGGCCTTGAATGCGAGTTAGGATTTGGTCACTGAAGAGGAGGAGGGTGGCATTGTAGACAGGGATGATCGGAAACAGGAAGCCACAGAGGCTGGAGGAATAGTGTTTCCAGATTTAAGAAATATAAACAGGATACCCAGTTAAATTTTAATCATTTCTACTTTCTTATGCACATATACTTTGAGATAAAAGAAAATCCTCCATGATATGTACTTATTCTAAAAGCTTTTTTTGTTTTTGGCTGCACCGTCTTTGTTGCTGCATGGGGCTTTCTATAGTAGCAGGGACTGGAGGCTACTTTCTAGTTGTGATGCACGGTCTTCTCATCGTAGTGGGTTCTTTTATTGCAGAGCACAGACTCTAACTGCATGGGCTTTAGCAGGTGCAGCATGTGAGCTCTGTAGTTGTGCCTTTAGTTTTTTCTTGGCATGTGGAATCCTGGACCAGAGATCGAACCCATGTCCCCTACATTGGTAGGCGGATTCTTACCTCCTGTACCACCAGATAAGTGTCTCTAAAAGCATATTTTTGTTTATCTGAAATAAATTGCATCTAAATTAGAGACATCTTTCTTTCTTTATATTTCCCTGGTGATTTGGCTCTTGTTTGTTTGTTTGTTTGTTTTAATTTGGCTCTTAATAGCTCATTGTTTTGCAGGATTTTCTTATAAAATTCCCAAAAGTGACAGTCTGTATATGTTTCATTTACATTTATAAAATTTTACATATTTATTTTTGGCTGTCCTGGGTCTTCATTGATGCGTTCTGGCTTTCTCTAGTTGCAGCAAGCAGGGGTTGCTCTTTCATTGTGGTGCATCAGCTTCTCTTATGGAGCATGGGCTCTAGGTGCTCTCACTTCAGTTGTTGCAGGAAGCAGGCTTGGTTGCCCTGCAGCATGTGGGATTGGCAGGTGGATTCTTAACCACTGGACCACCAGGGAACTCCTATTTACATTTTAACATGATTTCCTTAGTGGTCACAACCAAGTTAACTTGTCCTTGGCCATTGAACTTTCGCTAAGGAGAAATCATGCTCAGTGTAATGTAAACACAATTATAAATTTAGTTAAAATAGCCAGCATTGAAGATAAAATTGTTCTGTTGTGTCAATAGAAATATATATATTTTGGTGAATCACAGCTTCGTGATAAAAATGATGTGTTTACTAAATTAGTAATGATCTTGGAATTGGTTGTCACTCACATGTAATTTATTTTTTTTTAAGAGGGAAGATAGTTTGGATTTTTAAAAGTTTTTTAAAATTAAATTAAATTAATTCATGTTTTTGCTGTGCAGATTGTGGGTATCTTAGTTCCCTGAACTGCGATCGAACTCATGCCCCCTGCAGTGGAAGCACGGGGTCTTAACAACTGGACCGCCAGGGAAGTCCTTCCCTTTATTTTATACTGGAGTATAGTTGATTTACAATGCTGTGTTAGTTTCAGGTGTATGATTTACAATGTTGTGTTAGTTTCAGTTGTAGAGAAGAGTGGTTCAGTTATACATATACACATATTCATTCTTTTTCAGATTATTTTCCCATATAGGTAATTACAGAGTATTGAGTAGAGTTCCATGTGCTACACAATAGGTCCTTGTTGATTATGTTTTATATATAGTAGTGTGTACATGTTGAGTTTGTTTGGTTTTGAAGTACAATTGACCTACAACACTGTGTTAGCTCCTGGTACACAACATAGTGATTTGATACTTCTGTATGTTACAAAATGATCACAATAACTCTAGTTACCATCTGTCACCATATAAAGATATTACATTATTATTGATTATATTCCTCACACTGTACATTTCATATTTCATATTTCTTATTTTGTAACTGGAAGTTTATACCTTTTAATCTCCCTCACCTATATCTCTCATCCTCTCACCTCTCTCCGCTCTGGCAATCACCTTTTGTTCTTTGTGTCTATGACTGTTTTGTTAAGTGTGTTCATTTGTTTTGCTTTTAGATTACAATTCTACATATAAGTGAAATCATACAGTATTTGTTTTTCTCCGTCTGAAGCAGCATAATGCCCTCCAGGTCCATCCATATCGTCACCAATGGCAAGATTTCATTCTTTTCTTATGCTTGAATAATATCCATTATATATACATATATACCACATCTTCTTTATCCATTTATCTGTCAGTAGGCACTTAGATTGCTTCCAGATCATTGTGGTTTTGGTTAGTATTATTAACTTTTTAATATATATGCAAAAACTACATATATATATATATATATTTTTCCATTTATTTTTATTAGTTGGAGGCTAATTACTTTACATCATTACAGTAGTTTTTGTTATACATTGAAATGAATTAGCCATGGATTTACATGTATTCCCTATCCCAGTCCCCCCTCCCACCTCCCTCTCCACCCGATCCCTGTGGATCTTCCCAGTGCACCAGGCCCGAGCACTTGTAAAAACTACATACATTTAATGTATATATTTGATGAGTATGTATGGGCATATGCATTCCCTGGGGAACAGTCACCACAATTAATAGATTTATCCATCACCTCCAAAAATTTCCTGTGTCCCTTTGGTTTTAGTGTGTGTGTGTGTGTGTGTGTGTGTGTGTGTGTGTGTAACTTAACTCAGTAAGACTGTCGCAAAAAATTGCTACTGTTTTTGAAGTCTCATCTGGAAGGCATTCTACTTGCAATTGCCTTATATACAAGTTTTCCTCATGAGAAAAATATTGCACAAAACAAAAATAATTTCTGCACTGTGATTCTTTGCATTTGGCTCTGCCATAAAAGGGGGCTTCCCAGGTGGTGCTAGTGGTAAAGAACCTTCCTGCCAATGCAGGAGATATAGAGATGCCAGTTTGATCCCCGGGCTGGGAAGGTCCTCTGGAGAAGGAAATGGCAACTACTCCAGTATTCTTACCTGGGAAATCCCATGGACAGAGGAGCTTGGTGGGTTACAGTCATGGGGTTGCAAATGGTCAGACACGACTTAGCAACTAAACCATCATCACCACCACCATATACACAAAAATAGATATCTGATGATGTGTTAATATTCAAAATATATAAGGAACTCATACAACTAAATAGCAAAAAAGCCTGAAACAATTCCATATAAAAAATGGGTAGAGGATCTGAATAGATTTTTTTCTAAATAAGATACAGATGGCCAATAGGTACATGAAAAGATACTCAATACCACTAAATCATCAGGAAATGCAAATCAAAACCACAATGAGGTATCATCTCACACCTGACAGAATGGCTGTTATGGTAGGAAACAACAAATGTTATCGAGACTGTGGAGAAAAGGGAATCCTCCTGCACTGTTTGTGGTAATGTAAATTGGTGCAACTATTATGGAAATCAGTATGGAAGTTCCTCAAAAAATAAAAAAATAGAACTGCCATATGATCCCGCAGTTCCATTCCAAGGTATTTATTTGAAGACAATGAAAACACTAATTCAAACAGATGTATGCAACCCTGTGTTCACTGCAGCATTACTTAGAGCAGGCAAGATATAGAAACAACCTGTGTGTCCATCAATGGATGAATAAAGATGATGCAGCATAGATTACACAATGGAACATTATTCAGTCATAAAAAAAAGTGAAATCTTGCCATTGGCAACAAAATGGATGGGCCTTGAGGGCATTATGCTAACTGAAATAAAACAAAGACAAAATAGCCTATGACACATACTTAAAACAACAAAAAACCAGGCTCACAGACATAGAGTACAGATTGGTGGTTGCCAATCTGTGAAGGAGTGAAGGATTAAGGAATAAGGTGAAGGAGTAAGCATTAAGAGAAATGGGTGAAAGGGGCCAACAAGTACAAGTTTCTAGCAATAAAGTAAATAAGTCATGGAGATGTAATGTAAAGCCTGATGACTTTAAACTTTATCGCATATTTGAAACTTGCTAAGAGTAAATCTGAAAAGCCCTCATCACAAGAAAGAAATTTTTCTAACTGTATGGTGACAGTTGTTGACTAGACTTGTGGTGATCATTTAGCAATATTTACAGATAGCAAGTATTATGTTGTTCACCTGAAACTAATGATATATGTCTCTTATACCTCAAGAAAAAAAAAATATTTCTGGAAGGTTGAAAAAAGTAATAAAAACCACTGCAAGAATCAGAGATTGATAATCTCACAGCTGTGACAGACTACATCTGTCATTCACAGGTTCAAACTCTCACTATAAACAGCTGGGTCTAACTGTTAAAAGGGCTGCAAAACTGCAAACTAACATACATTGAATTTAACGTCTGATGATTTTTTTTTTTAAGGTGAACTTCCTGTTTGCCTGAAAGTGGGAACTGCACTTTTAAGGCAAGGTCCCTCCAGCAAAGCCGGAGCTGATTTTATGAAAGCGTCTGGGAAGCCCGGGAGCGGGGTCTGGTGGATTTTCAAAAGAGAAAGTATTTAGGGATGTAAGGACTTTTCAGCTGTGTTAATGTATCCGTGGACCAAGGCTGCCTTTGGCTGGCTGGCTTTCCAGAAAGGTCCTGGGAGCGAGACGCTTGCTGATTGGCTGTTGTCTAACAGCATGGACACTGTCACTGATTGGCTGGCTTTTGGAGTCTTGGGGCAGGCCTGAATTTGCTCACATGCAGAAGCATAGTTACTGAAGTTAGGGTGTCGCTGACTGGCTGGTTTTGAGAAAAAAAAAAAAAAATCACTGTTATTTCTTATTAACGGTGGTTACTGTTCACGGCATGGGGCTATGGCCAAAGAACAGTGTTTTCCTTTCCTGAATGTGCAAATAAATACATTTAATTCTCAGTGACCCCTTTTATTTCCCTCCACCAAACCTGCAGGAGATCATAAGAGGTTGCCCGAATCTTTATTTGTGGAGATACGTTTTTCAGCTGGTGTTGCCATTTAAGTGATTCAAGCACCAATTACTGTGGAGGAAAAATATCTTTGATGTATTTTGGTACTTTATTGGAAAAAGCTGAATACAAGACATTCAGGGTGTCCTGACGGTCAGTACAGGACACAGGACAAAGTAATGAACACGTCCTGTCTGTATAGGCAACTGTATAAGCAAAGTGCTGAGGGAAGAGGAGGAAGCCACACCTCATCAGAAGGAAGTTGAAGTCTCATTTCCTTCCCGAAAAGCATTCATTGTAGCCTGCTTGTTAAAGGAAAATACTGGAAACAGCCTAAGTATCAATTAGTTGTGAAGTGGCTGGATAAATCTTTGGATACCTGTTAGATGGAATACAGTGCAACCATTAAAAATGAGATCAAGTTCCATGAACTAATATGAATACTATCATGATAGCTAATTTTTGAAAAGAAAACAAGATGTGATGATTAGGGTATCACTTTCTTAAATTTTGCAAGGATTCCTCAGAGAAGCCATTCAGACCTATAGTTGTATTTCTGGGAAGACTTTTTTTTCTTTTGGAAAAAGGATTTAATTTCCTTAACAAATATTATGGTATTCAAAAAAGAAAACAAGATGCCAACTCCTTGTAAGGTATCATTTATGCTAGAGTATGCGTGGGCATTATAGAAGGAGGAATAAGTATATGTTCCTATATGAGCAACCTGTCTCTGGAAGGGTATATAGGAAACAGTCATGATGATCTTGGAGGAGAAAAACTGAAAGGCTGAGAGGCCGAAGGGCAGGGAGCAGAAGAGACTTCTTTTTCATGACATATTCTTTTATATATTAAACACTTTAAATTATTTTTGAAATAATTACTTTTTAAAAATCTAATGTGTGACCTGTGAGAGGCACAGGTTTGATATGTTTAGGGTGTGGACAGGATGTTTTTTGAGCCTAGTGACCCATCTGGACCAGGGTGGACATCTGAGGTTGGCCAACCAGCTGTGTGGGATGTCTCCCACAGCTCCAAATCTCCACATCACAGAGCACAGGAAATAGCCTGAGGCTGGGAGGGGAGCAGTGTCATCCCACGTAGCAAATGACCGAGAAACAGAGCTAACAATAAATGCACTAAATTACCCAGGCAGCCAAAGGGAACAGGAACCGCTCTAATGATTCTGTGTCGGACTCACTTCCTGGGAGTTCTCCACTGCTGATGGAGATAAAAACCAGGAAGGGTCCTACAGAACATATTTGGAATTTCATTGCTGGAGATGTCTTATCTGGGGAGTCAGGCTGCTCTGAGGAGAATAGCTCCTTCCTGGCAGAAACATCTCTGTAGCATAAAATGTATTAGAGAGCAAGTATGATGAAAACTTGAAAATGGAGGGGTTGGAAGCAGTGAACTCACTCTAGCAGACCATCATCATTATAGCAGCTGATATTTACTGGGCATTTATCATGTCCTAGGAATTGTTCAAGTGCTTTGCATGCATTATTATCTCACTTAGTCCTTAAAATAACCCTACCAAGCCAGGCTTCAGCAATGCATGAACCGTGAACTTCCAGATTTTCAAGCTGGTTTTAGAAAAGGCAGAGGAACCAGAGATCAAATTGCCAACATCCACTGGATCATCGAAAAAGCAACAGAATTCCAGAAAAACATCTATTTCTGCTCTATTGACTATGCCAAAGCCTTTGACTGTGTGGGTCACAATAAACTGGAAAATTCTTCAAGAGATGGGAATACCAGACCACCTGACCTGCCTCTTGAGAAATTTGTGTGCATGTCAGGAAGCAAGTTAGAACTGGACATGGAATAATAGACTGGTTCCAAATCAGAAAAAGAGTACATCAAGGCTGTATATTGTCACCCTACTTATTTAACTTATGTGCAGAGTACATCATGAGAAATGCTGGCCTGGAGAAAGCACAAGCTGGAATCAAGATTGCTGGGAGAAATATCAATAAACTCAGATATGCAGATGACACCACCCTTATGGCAGAAAGTGAAGAAGAACTAAAGAGCCTCTTGATGAAAGTGAAAGAGGAGAGTGAAAAAGTTGGCTTAAAACTCAACATTCAGAAAACTAAGATCATGGCATCTGGTCCCGTCACTTCATGGCAAATAGATGGGGAAACAGTGGAAACAGTGGCTGACTTTATTTTGAGGGGCTCCAAAATTACTGCAGATGGTGATTGCAGCCATGAAATTAAAAGACGCTTACTCCTTGGAAGGAAAGTTATGACCAACCTAGACAGCATATTAAAAAGCAGAGACATTACTTAGCCAACTAAGGTCTGTCTAGTCAAGGTTATGGTTTTCCAGTAGTCATGTATGGATGTGAGAGTTGGACTATAAAGAAAGCTGAGCACAGAAGAATTGATGCTTTTGAACTGTGGTGTTGGAGAAGACTCTTGAGAGTCCGTTGAACTGCAAGGAGAACCAGAGTCCATCCTAAAGGAGATCAGTCCTGGGTGTTCATTGGAAGGACTGATGTTGAAGCTGAAACTCCAATACTTTGGCCACCTAATGTGAAGAGCTGGCTCATTGGAAAAGACCCTGATGCTGGGAAAGATTGAGGGCTGGAGAAGAAGGGGATGGCAGAGGATGAGATGGTTGAATGGCATCACCGACTCAATGGACATGGGTTTGGGTGGACTCCAGGAGTTGGTGATTTACAGGGAGGCCTGGTGTGCTGCAGTTCATGGGGTCGCAAAGAGTCAGACATGACTGAGTGACTGAACTGAACGAGGTAGATACTCTTATTCCAGCTTTACTGATGAGAAGACCAGCGTCCAGAGATTTAGAAATTCACCCAAGTTGATGACGTAAGTAGTTGATCTGGGGTTTGACTTGAGGCTGTCTGCACTCCAGCTGTTGGACCGTACTTCCTCCAAAAGAGGACTTCTCCGGCGCAGGAACAGCATCAAGCGTAAGTGTCTTGGGAAACATTTGGTGTTCCTGAGTGTCTGCATAGCTCCTGGAATATGACTTTTTTTAAAATTTAGGTAAAATTCACATAACAAAATTAACCATGTTAAAGTGAACAATTCAGTGGCATTTAGAACACTCATCTTGTTATGTAATCATCACCTCTATTTAGTTCCAAAACATTTTCATCCCCCCAAAAGGAAACTCCCTACCGATGAAGCAGTTTTTCTCCATTTCCTCCTCCCCTCAACCCTGAAAACCCCCAACTCTTGTGTTCTATCTCTGTGAATTTATGTATTCTGGCTATTTCATATAAGTCAAATCATACAGTACGCAACCTTTGGTGTGTGGTGTCTTTCCTGTAGCATATATGTTCAAGGTTTATTCACGTAACATGTCAGTGCTTCATTTCTCTTTATGGCTAAATAACAGATTCCTTGTATGCATCTGCCAGTTTGTTTACCCATCCATTCATTGATGGATATTTGGGCTGTTTCCTTCTTGTGGCTATAGTGCAGCCATGAACATGTGTGTACATGTGCTCATTTGGGTAGGGTTGTCAGGTCTTTGGTTATATACCTAGGAGTGGATTGCTGGGACATATGGTAATCCTGCTTAGCTCTTAAAGGACCTGCCAAATCATGGTGTGATGTTTTGAAATTAGAATATTTCCTTGGTATCTTGGAATTTCTCCTATCCAAGAAGAGGAGAGTTCCTTTTTTGGGTGGATAAGGGAAACATAGTGTGGCGTAGTGGAGGGAAGACTCAAGCTGATCTGGTTTTGAATCTCTGCTCTACCACTTATTGTTCTCTCTGGACTGATTGAGCCTTTTCCCTGGGGGGCAGTTGGGTTTCCCTTGTAGCTCAGTTGGTAAAGGATCTGCCTGTAATGCATGAGACCCAGGTTCAATTCCTGGGTCAGGAAGATCCCCTGGAGGAGGAAATGGCAATACACTCCAGTGTTCTTGCCTGGAAAATAGCATGGACAGAGGAGCCTGGAGGGCTACCGTCCATGGGGTCACAAAAGTCAGAGACAACTTAGCGACTAAACCACCACCAAATGAGTTATGCTTCATTTTCCTTATCTTTAGAAATGGAGATGATCACATTATCCATCATTCATTCAGTGAATCCACTGAGGGCTTCTTGTGGGCCAGGTACTGGGGATAGAGTAAGCCATAAAGAAGTTTACAAAATGAGGGATGGGAGGACCCAGAAGTGAATTATTTTGCAAAGGGAAGAATCTCTTTTTGTCATGAGAATAATCACTCCCTTTAGTCACAAGAAGTCAGTGAGCACATCCAGGTAGGCCTGCCTGTTCTTCCTCTCTATCCCCAGCAGCCAACACAGGGCTCACAGAGATAGGCCACTTAGGGTTCTGGGGTGGTAAGAAACAAACTCAGTGGCTTGGTATAATACAGATTACTGGGAAAAGACTGGGGTAGTTCTGGAATGGAAATAATAGCTTCAACGGTCAGTCCTCTGGGAGGCTGGGAGAGGCCAGCCAGTGATGGGCATCTCGGCACCAGCAGCTTGTAGCTGGGCCTCCCCTGGGGCTCTGCCTTGGACGATCCAGCTACAACCTTTGTTGGTGTGGCAGAGTTCTCCCTTATCACAGCAGCTTGAGCTTTGCAACCAGGGGCTTCCTTCCCATCATAGTCATCAGAGGATTGACTTCTCATTAGGATAATTTTCTAGCAAATGACAGTCAAGTGTTTTGAGGACGGGTGTCTTTGTACAAAGCCACAGTTGAGGCTGACAGTGAAGATCAGCTTGGACTGCGAAGTAAAGTTGGCTGGGAGGACAGGGGAGATAAAGTCAGCTGCAAAGCCACAGCTTTGTGTTTCTCCCACAGTCGGGCAGCAGTTGTGACATGCCGCAGGGACCTCTCTTGGGATGACTGCTGCTTTCTGACTTCTGACAAAAGGCAAAAGCAAAGGCCTGCTTTGTTATTCTCATCTCTTACTGAGAATAACTAACTGCTCCGAGCCCTCACCTCATGACAGCACTCCATCACTAGTTAACCTGTGCTTTTCTTAATCCTGAGACCAAAACAGCAACCAGTCCAGAACTGATTCCCACTTCTCCTTGACTCTCCTTGGAATCCTTGAGGTGGAACCCAAAACTTACACAGAAGAACTGCAGTCCTTCCTCAGGTCCTCTGGATGCCCCACCTTGCTGCTTGGTGACCTCTGGCTGGTTAGTCAGGAACTATTATTTTTTAAAAATAATTTTATTACTTTATTTTTGGCTGCGCTGGATCTTCATTGCTGCGTGGACTTTACTTGGAGCGAGCAGGGGCTACTCTCTAGCTGTGCATGGGCTTCTCATTGTGGTGGGTTCTCGTGTTGTGGAGCACAGGCTCTAGGGTGCCTGGGCTTCGGCAGTTGCAGCACATGGACTCAGTAGTTGTGGCTCCCAAGCTCCAGAGCACCGGCTCAGTAATTGTGGTGCACAGGCTTAGTTGCTCCCTGGCATGTGAGTTCTTCCTGGATCAGGGATTGAACTTGTGTCTCCTGCATTGAAAGATGGATTCTTGACCACTGAGCCACCAGGGAAGCCCTGGAATGATTTAGTAATGACTGTCAGGAGCTGGAATAGAGCACTGTGATGGGCAGCCCTCCTAGAGCCACAGGACAGTCTACCTACTAGGATGGAGGGAGGAAGTTACCCAGAGAAAAATGAGATGCTGTCATCAGGAAAAGGTGAAGGTATTCAGCGTGCAGACCCAAAAGATGGCTCTTGGAGTAGGTGCTCAATACGAATGACTATTACTGAGGTCTTGCTTTTAGATACACCATAGCAGATATCTTATAAATTAGAGGTAATAACAATGTCTAATAATGGTTGAATATTTACTCTGTACTTGGCTCTCTACTACTTCCTTTCATTCTTAAAGTGACCTCACATCTACCTTATGGATCTCTACAATTTCTAGGATGCACTGTCTGTGCAGGGGGAGTCATCTGGCATAAATAACTGGTGACAGGTTGTTTCCAGCTCTGGGTACACCTTGGTGATGATGCTGGCCTGGCAGTGTCCTCTGTATTCCTTTGCATCTTTGTGGGAACGTGTGAAGTCAGAACTGGCTATAGGCTCAACTCTTGCTCTCCTTTAGTATAGGGGACTGAAACTTACTCAGGCAGCAACAATGATAATAGCAACCATTAAAAATACTTATAAGCTGGTTTTACCACAGACTGAGGACTGTGCTAAGAGCTTTGCATGTATCATTTTCTTTAATTGAATGAACAGGCCTGTGATGTACATGCTGCCTTATTTCTCAGATGTACCCACTAAGACCTCGAGATCTTCCTTGCTAAGGTCATACAGTTAATGAGTGATAGAGCCAGGACTTGAACCTGAGGCTGTCTAGAACTTGCTAAAACACAAGGCTACGTTGCTTGACTGACTTGTAATCATCTGTAAATACAGCCTCAGTTTTTCTTTTGTTCATGTTTACTTATGTAAATATGTGTTTAAATCAAGTAAAGTACTTAGCATAGGGCCTGGCTCAATTACAAACGGATGTGTTCTTGGCAAGGGTGTAAACAAAATCCTATTCTCTCTCTGTACCTTTGGCTTTTGATTCTGATATTATCGTCATTACTCAGTGAGGTTCAGTTTGCCATGGATCTTGAATGCTCTCCATCTCTCCCCTGAATGTCATCTGCCAAAGTTCTTACACTCTTAATCTGGCAAACAAATACTTACAAGTACCTGAAAAGTGAAAACATCTTTTAGCAAATTCTTTTGTGGAAGGAAGAGTCCTGGGTCATGGGATAATAAGTCATTGTCCCCTAATTTTTCTGTTCATCATCGCAGGACTCATTCCCAGTATTTGGGGAAGGAGAGGGGAATAGAGACTATGATGGCTGTCCCACAGACTGGGAATAGCCCAGGGGAATCTCTGCCACTGAGAGTATCCAGAAGGGGTCAAGATATGGGCTCTAGCCATTGACACAGCTTTCATCTTGGGCAGCGGAGCTAAAATACAGATCCCCAGGCCCCACCTGGACCCACTAAGGATGCATGTCTGAATACGGTGCCTGGGAGCCTGCATTTAGTGTGTTCCTGGTGTAGAGTTATAGTCCTATTCAAATTCTAGAGGAGGGAAACTGGGCAGGGCTGGGGTTACTATCAGAAGAGCAAGTATGCTTAAAAAGTGTCTTGTGGATGGCTGTCATTTTAGGGGATCTCCTGATTTTATTCTCACTTGTCTTCCCTATACAACTTTTCATCATGGTTGCACTTGCTTTATTAACATTACCTTCCTACGCTGTGTTCTAAGATTCTGCCTCTGGAGAATGTGATGGGGGAGCAATCACTCTTTCTGTTTCTTCCCCCAGACGTGTTTCTGCACCCTGGAAGCTGCTTGCACAGGACCTAACATCTTTCCAGGCCCCTCACTCTTTTTCTAATGTTTTCTGGTACTTGCTGCTGCTGTTCCATTGTGGGGAGACCAGGGAGGGTGCTCCTAATGTGCAAAGATTCATTCCTCTTGTCAGGTTCAAAGGTGAAATTTATATAAATCACTTCACATTTGAATCTGAGGTGCTGACATTTTGTGGCTAATTTAGTAAGGATTGACTGGAGAGAATTAGAGCTAGTTTGTTTGTCTTCTTAGCTGGCCTTCCCTTCCCTTTCTGCATTTGTTTATTTCATGTTTCTAGCTACTGTTGCAGATTTCATTTATCAGTCTGAGGTGCCTTGGGGCATTAAGAGGAGGCTCTGGGAGCATTATGGGAAGAAAGGAATAAACTCATGTAAGACACCTTGCTATGAGTGAGTGAGTGAGTGAAGTTGCTCAGTCGTGTCCGACTCTTTGTGACCCCGTGGACTTTAGCCCAACAGGCTCCTCCATCCATGGGATTCTCCAGGCAAGAATACTGGAGTGGGTTGCTATTTCCTTCTCCAGGGGATCTTCCCGACCTAGGGATCGAACCCAGGTCTCCTGCATTGCAGGCAGACACTTTAACCTCTGAGAACAACAATACAAACAGCTCAAATTAAAAAGTGAGCAAAGGACTTAGATGCACATTTCTCCAAGGAAGATATACAAATAGCCAATAAGCACACGAAAAGCAACATCACTAACCAGTAGGGAAACACAAATCAAACTCACAGTGAAATACCACCTCACACCCGTTAGGATGGTTGCTTAAAAAAAAAAGTAGTAAGTTTCCGTGAGAATGGGAAGAAATTAGAACTCTTGTGGTGGGAATGTAAAATGGTGCATTGCTATGGGAATGCAGTATGGAAGTTCCTAAAAAAAAAATAAAAAATGGTATTACTGTATGAACTAGCAATTCCACTGTTTGGTGTATATCCCAGAGTTAAATGCAAGGATTTGAAATGATGGTTGTACACCCATGTTTGTAGCAGCATTATTCACCATGGTCAAAAGGTAGAAACTACCCAAGTGTCCAGGGATAAACAAAATGTGGTATATATATATATATGTGATGGAATATTATTCAGTCTTGAAAAGGAAGGAAATTCTGACACATGCTACAACATGGATGAACCTTGAAGATATTATGGCTGAGTGAAATAAGCCAGTCACAAAAAAATAAATATATAATTCCATTTATATTAGGTACTTAGACTTGTAAATCCATAGATAGAAAGTAGTATGGTGGTTGCCAGGGACCAGAGGAAGGGAGAAATAGAAAGTTATTTTTTAGTGGGTATGAAATTTCAGTTTGGAAAGGTAGAAAAAGTTCTGGATAAGGATGGTGGTGATGCTGGCCCACCAGTGTGACTGTACTTAATGCCACTGAACTAATTACTCTAAAATGGATAAAATGATAAGTTTTATGTATATTTTACCACCATAGCAAAGAAAGAAAAGAGCAGGGACAATAAGTAAGGATACCTACATAAAGCATTATAAATAACAGCCAGTATTTATTGAGCCTTTACGTGGTCCTGTGCACTGCTCTAAGAACTTTGCACATTTTGTTTCATTTAATCCTCACACAAACCTTTAAGGTAAATTCTTTGTAAATTTCTTAGCTGGAGAGACTAAGGCCCACAGGGGCTACTGGTCGGTCATCTAATGAAAAGTAGTTTTAAAACCCAAATCTGGCCCAAGGGAAGCCTCTGGCATAAGTAACTTCTTAGAGTAGGGTCGTGGACTTCGCACTGCTGTTTCTCCAGTTACGGTGCAAGGTGGTAACTCACTGTAGTTTTGATTTGCACTTCTCTAATAATTAGCTATGATGAGCATCTTCCCATGTATCTACTGGCCATCTGTATGTCTTCTTTGAAGAAAGGTCTGTTTAGGTCTTTTGCTCATTTTTTGGTTTGGGTTGTTTGTTTTTTTGATATTTGGTGTGAACTGTTCTTATATTTTGGAAGTGAAGCCCCTTGTCAGTCCCATCATTTGCAAATACTTTCCTCTGTTCTGTGGGTTGTCTTTTCGTTTTGTTTATGGTTTCTTTTGATGTGCAAAAGTTTATAAGTTTGATTGCAGCTGCTGCTGCTAAGTCGCTTCAGTCGTGTCCGACTCTGTGCAACCCCACAGACAGCAGCCCACCAGGCTCCCCCCAGGTCCCACTTTATTTTTGCTTTTATTTCTATTGCCTTGGGAGACTGACCTAAGAAAACATTGGTATGATTTACCTCAGAGAATGTTTTGCTTATGTTCTTTTGTAGAAATTTTATGATGTTATGTCTTTTATTTAAGTCCTTCAGTCATTTTGAGTTTTTTTTGTGTGTGTATGGTGTAAGAGTATGTTCTAAGTTAGTTGACATGCATGTGGCTGTCCAACTTTCCTAACACTACTTGCTGAAGAGACTGTCTTTTCCCCGTTGTAAATATTTGCCTCCTTGGTTTAAGATAAATTGACCATAGGTGTGGGAATCCCCTTACTTTTGAGCAGTTAGGCTCTTGGCAATTTTTCACTATTGTAAACTATGTTATAGAGGGCATCCTTGACCTAGAGAATACTTGCTTGGTGAAATAAGTCAGACAAAGACAAATACTATGTGATATCACTTATTTGTGGAACCTAAAAAATAATACAGATGAGTCTATACAAAAAAGAAACAGACTCACAGACATAGAAAGCAAACTTATGGTTACCAAAGGGGAAAGGTAGGTGGGGAAGGGACAAATTAGGAGTATGGGATTAACAGATGCAAACTACTGTACATAAAATAGGTAAGCAATAATGATTTACTGTACAGCACAGGGCTTTTCATTTTGGTTTGTTTTAGTTGCCAAATCATGTCTGACTCTTTTATGATCCGATGAACTACAGCCTGCCGGGTTCCTCTGTCCATGGGATTTCCCAGGCAAGAATGCTGGAGTGGGTTGCCACTTCCTTCACCAGGGGATCTTCCTGACCCAGGAATCAAAACTCCATCTCCTGCTCAGGCAGATTCTTTACCACTAAGCCACCAGGGAACCCCATAGCACAGGGAATTACACCCAGTATCTTCTGATAACCTATCAGTTCAGTTCAGCTCAGTTGCTCAGGCATGTCTGACTCTTTGCAACCCCATGAATCACAGCACGCCAGGCCTCCCTGTCCATCAGCAACTCCCAGAGCTTGCTCAAACTCATGTCCATTGAGTCGGCGATGTCATCCAACCATCTCATCTTCTGTCGTCCCCTTCTCCTCCTGCCCTCAATCTTTCCCAGCATCAGGGTCTCTTCCAGTCAGTCAGCTCTTTGCATCAGGTGTCCAAAGTATTGGAGTTTCAGCTTCAACATCAGTCCTTCCAATGAACACCCAGGACTGATCTCCTTTAGGATGGACTCTTTGGTTCTCTTTGCAGTTCAAGGGACTCTCAAGAGTCTTCTCCAACACCACAGTTCAAAAGCATCAATTCTTCTCTCAGCTTTCTTTATAGTCCAACTCTCACATCCATACATGACCACTGGAAAAACCATAGCCTTGACTAGGCGGACCTTTGTTGGCAAAGTAATGTCTCTGCTTTTTAATATGCTGTCTAGGTTGGTCATAACTTTCCTTCCAAGGAGTAAGCGTCTTTTAATTTCATGGCTGCAATCACCATCTGCAGTAATTTTGGAGCCCCTCAAAATAAAGTCAGCCACTGTTTCCACTGTTTCCCCATCTATTTGCCATGAAGTGACGGGACCAGATGCCATGATCTTAGTTTTCTGAATGTTGAGTTTTAAGCCAACTTTTTCACTCTCCTCTTTCACTTTCATCAAGAGGCTCTTTAGTTCTTCTTCACTTTCTGCCATAAGGGTGGTGTCATCTGCATATCTGAGGTTATTGATATTTCTCCCGGCAATCTTGATTCCAGCTTGTGCTTCCTCCAGCCCAGCATTTCTCATGATGTACTCTGCATGTAAGTTAAATAAGTAGGGTGACAATATACAGCCTTGACGTACTCCTTTTCCTATTTGTAACCAGTCTGCTTTTCCATGTACAGTTCTAACTGTTGCTTCCTGACCTGCATACAGATTTCTCTTTGACTGTGTGGATCACAATAAACTGGAAAATTCTGAAAGAGCTGGGAATACCAGACCACCTGACCTGCCTCTTGGGAAACCTATATCACTTCATGGCAAATAGATGGGGAAGCAGTGGCTGGCTTTATTTTTCTGGGCTCCAAAATGATTGCAGATGGTGATTGCAGCCATGAAATTAAAAGACGCTTACTCCTTGGAAGGAAAGTTATGACCAACCTAGACAGCATATTAAAAAGCAGAGACATTACTTTGCCAACTAAGGTCCAAAGTCAAGGCTATGGTTTTTTCAGTGGTCATGTATGGATGTGAGAGTTGGACTATAAAGAAAGCTGAGCACAGAAGAATTGATGGTTTTAAACTGTGGTGTTGGAGAAGACTCTTGAGAGTCCCTTGAACTGCAAGGAGAACCAAAGAGTCCATCCTAGGGGAGATCAGTCCTGGGTGTTCATTGGAAGGACTGATGCTGAAGCTGAAACTCCAATACTTTGGCCACCTGATGCGAAGAGCTGACTCATTGGAAAAGACCCTGATGCTGGGAAAGATTGAAAGCAGGAGGAGAAGGGGATGACAGAGGATAAGGTGGTTGGATGGCATCACCGACTCAATGGACATGGGTTTGGGTGGACTTCAGGAGTTGGTGATGGACAGGGAGGTCTGGCATGCTGCAGTTCATGGGGTCACAAAGAGTTGGACACGACTGAGCGACTGAACTGAACTGAACTGAACACAGTCAAAGGCTTTGGTGTAGTCAATAAAACAGAAGTAGATTTTTTTTCTGGAAGTCTCTTGCTTTTTCTATGATCCAGTGGATGTTGGCAATTTGATCTCTGGTTCCTCTGCCTTTTCTAAATCCAGTTTAGCATCTGGAAGTTCACAGTTCACATACTGTTGAAGCCTGGCTTGGAGAATTTTGAGCATGACTTTGCTAGTGTGTGAGATGACTGTAATTATGTGGTAGTTTGAACTTCTTTGTTCAATTCAGGGAACACTGCCCTGGGCCTGAGAAGAACTCTTGGCTTCCAGTGATGGTTTACACAGAGATGATGCTTCTCCAAGGGCTTCAGGGGTCAGAGTCTTGAATAAGTGGGACTGAAAACTCAAATTCTTTTGTTGCCTTGGCTCCATCTCTTTAACCATGGAGTTGCTTGTTAAAAGACTGAAATGCATGATTTAAAGGCTGTCAGATTGTCACCCTAAGCAGCTCCCTCCCCACCCTTGACAACAAAAACCTGCTATCAATGAATGCCAGTTTGAAGGTTAAAGGAAAGAGAATCCTCTCTAGAACTTACTCCTTCCTAGGTCTAAAGTGCCTTCTAAGAATGCTGGATCATCTATATTGCAAAAGCACAGCCAGGTCACGTTCCTTTGGGGCAGAGGGAGAGCTGTTGGGTTCCCAAGAACTCTTGGGATACTTGGATACACCAAGGATACTTGGAACAAGGACAGGAAAGCTCTGTGAGAAGACAAATGCTAACTCAAAGAGTCAGAGAGACCAGAGGGCTCTCAGGTTAGGTTAGGAATGGGGCTGGCAGAGCACCGTGCTTAGCTGCTCTTCATGCTGATGATCCACACCCCTAGTAGTCCCTATCGGTCTCCATGTGTTTATGTGGCACATTTGCTCTGTGGAGGGAGAATAAGTGTCTATAATTAAGTAGAGGGGCGTGTGCCTCCTGTCCACTCCTTTGGCCTGGACCTGAGCACCCTAAGAGAAGGGGCTTATAGCAAGACACCGATGAGACAATTCAAGAGGCACTTTGCGAGATTCAGGGAAAAGCAGATCCATATGAAGGTCCAGGTGGTAGTAGTCAGGGGCAGCCAGTTCTACCTCTAAGCCCCGGAAACACCCTGCTCTGGGGCTGAGAACTCTTGGCCTCCTGTGATGGTTTACCTTGAGACAGTGCTTCTTCAAGGGCTTCAGGGGTCAGAGTCTTGAATAAGCGGGACTGAAGATTTAAAAAACACTTTGTTCAATTAAAAGTTACAAATGCAGTTGACACTCAAGAGGAGGGGAATTAAATTCCATCTTTTGAAGGGAAGAGGGTCATAAATTTGCACATGTAGTTTTCAATAGCAACAGCAAGGAAGTATATATCCTCCCAGGCTGCAGCTCTATAAAACATTACTGGGTGTGAAGAGAATTAGTCAACAAATGTTATTGTGATAACTGATTAATTATTTTGAGGGGAAAAAAAAAACCCAGTAAAAGCTTAGATCCCTACCTCACATTTTACACCCAAAGAAATTTTTGGATGTTTAAATCTTTTAGTTTAAATATTTAAGTGTACAAAGGTATTAGGAAAAAATTCTGATGAAAACTGAAGTAGAGAAGGACATTGAGTCATCACACAAAATCTTAGACCACACAAAAGAAATGATTGATGGATATGATCACATATGACAATGAAATACTTCAGAAGAGAAAAACAAAAGACAAAGCAGGAGAGAAATATTTGCAACTTATGAGATAGACAGGAACTAAGAGCTAGTAGCATAAAGGGATCTCTTACAAATTCACATGTGTGCCCACGTGTACACACACACACCCACACACAGAGACTGCAAACATGTCCCAGAAGCATGTCTCCTGTCCTGGGGGACTGGATTCTAAATGTGCAAGGAGAGAATTGTGCCTGAAATGTCTCTGTTCTGCCCATTGGACATTACACGTGATTAGTACTCAAGTGGATTCTGTTCATTTCAGCTGTTTATTGCAGTTTCAAAAATGTCTGCACCTCTTTCCTCTCCTCACCCTTAAGAACTCTCCTCTCACTCAGAAAAACCTCATTAAGAGGCTTCCTGTGCTGTTTGTGACTCACAGCTGGAGTGTGGCACCCGCAGTGCTTATTTGAGCAAGAAGCCTCCCCCAGGCATAGATTGGATTCGTGCAATGCCCAAAGAAAGAATTAAAACTGGAAATTCTTTGCAATTATTCAGCACCTACTTCTTATGCCCTTACTATGTATCTGGAGCCATTTTTTTTTGTGGTTGTGCTGGGTCTTTCATTGCACCAAGGGCTTTCCTTAGATGTGGTGCATGGACTTCTCCTTGAAGTGGCTTCTCTTGTTGGGGGGGGCACAGGCCCTAGTGTGCAGGGGCTCAGAAGTCATGGCAGGGACTTAGTTGCTCCAAGGCATGTTGCATCTTTCTGGACCAGCAATCTGACCCTTGTCCCCTGCATTGGCAGGCAGATTCTTATTCACAATACCACTGGGGAAATGCTATTTTTTTTTTTTTTTTAAAGTTTGTGCTCAAAAGGGAGAGTTGCAAAGTAGAGGCCTGGTCAAGAAGGGGCATGGGCAGAGAGAGCTGGTTTTAGTAGCTCTGCCGCTTCTTATCTGTTTGACCAGACAGGCCTCTTACAGCTCTGGGCCTCAATTGTTTCCTGAGTAAAATGAGTAGGGGAACTAGGTGGTCCCCACAGGGTCTTCCAATTTTCACATCTAAAGATTCAGCTCATTTTCTCTTTTGAACATGTGGGCCGTAATAGCCATTTAACTTTATTTGAGAGGTTTTGGAAGTCCCTTGAGAGTTCTTTTCAGATTTTGGAACCCACCAAGAGTAAAACAGAAAATGTTTTCAATTACTGAAGTTGTTCCTCCATTTTCTAAAAGAGATTCCGTTCCACTCATTTGGAAAAAGTAAAATTGCAACAGAATGAAATAACCAAGGAGGCGGTAATCAGGTTAAGTGGTGGGTCTGCCCCAGTCTCCACATGGGCTGCAGTGATATGTATTGCCCTGTAATTTGAAAAGTGCCTGTTGGCTTTCCAGGGACGCAGTGTCCTCTGTTACCCCAGGAGACTGTCCAGACCAGGGCTGGCTCTTGACACAGAATAAGCTCTGGGGTTGTTGTCGGGTCCTTCCTCTCCCACAATGGCCCATTTGCCTATGATCTTGGAATTTCCATGATGCCAGAAATGTCTAACACTAGCACCTCCCCTTTGAATGAAGGTCTTTGGCAGTGATTATTTTTGGTTGCCCAGCATGTCCCTCCCACCTCCTACCCTATTCATCTATTTCCCTATTCCCCTCCTGAACTGGCCACAGATGTAGGTGTGAAGCCAGTGTAGGCCAAACTTTAGATTTTGTTTTCCTGGACACATGATTGATCCAGATGGAAATAAATACACATGATGCTAGGAGAGAGTCCCTGTCCCTAGATATAAACTGTCCCTGGGGCTGCTAAGCTGGGAGGATGGAAGTCTGAGTTGCTGGCAGCCATCATTCTTGCACACAGAAAGAACCTGATGTGGAATGAGACCAGGCTGAGGCTACAGAGTTGAGATATGGAGAGAGTATCATGGAAGGAGAGAACCAAAGAAGTAAGAGGGAGACTTAGAAAGGTGGGGGTGGGAATAACCTTTCTATTAGATTATTAGAGAGAGAGAAAGAGATTGACTGATTCACTTTGAAGCTGAAGCTTTGGCTCCTGTAACTCTCCTTTAGAGTTTGTAAGCTGCCTCACTATCTTCCCAGCTATACAAGTAAATAAATCATCTTTCTGCTTCAGATGTTTTGAATTTGGATGTGTCCTGAATAATGTATTATTGTATCTCCGGGAAACTTTTCTTAAATTGTGAATATGTTATCCAGAGAGATGACACATGAAACCAGTAGTGAAGGTTAGGTTTTTAGATGAGCTGTGACTAGTACTTGGAACAGATAACTTTTGACCAGGAAGATAAAGTAAGGGTATTGCTAGAGAAAGAAAGGTAGTGCTAGAAAAGGGCAGAACCGTTGTACATTGCTGGGGGAGGAGGAAGGGGCGAATAATGTAAAATGGTGCAGCCACAGTGGAAAAATTTGACACTTCATCAAAAAATTGAACATATGTTACCTTATGAGCCAGCAGTTCTACTCCTATATATCTACTGAAGAGAATTGAAAACATAAGTCTTACACAAAAACACGTACATGATTGTTCATAGTAGCATTATTCATGATAGCCAAAAATGAGAAACAAACCAATTTCTATTAATGGATTAATAATGGATAATCTATTAATAATAATATATTAATGGATTAATGATGAATGGATAAAAAAATATAGTATATCCATACAATGAAATATTATTCAGCAACAAAAAGGAATGAAGTACTGATACATGCTACAACATGGATGAACTTTGAAAATATTATGCTAAGTTAAAGGAGCTTGTCACTAAAGGTCACATGTTACATAATTCCATTTGTATGAAATGTCTGACCGGGCACATCTGTAGAGACAGAAAGTGGATTAATGGTTGCCAGAGGCCGGAGTACAATGTCTTGTATACTCTAAAAGGATAAATTACATCTCAATTTTTTTAAAAAAGATTATTACCGTGGTTATTCCCATCCTGGAATCATACTATCCAGAGTTCATTTTGTGGTTTAGCTCTGATTCTCCCCAGACATCCCTCCTCCAGCTCCCCATCCCACCCCGAATCCTCTGCAATATTTAGAACCCTTGGGACACTGCCTGAATGAACAGGAGCTGGAGCTGACTCTCCTTTCAGGGAAGCTGGACTCTTTTCTCCTTGCTCAGTTATTTTGCAGGGGTACAAGACCAGTCTTATCAACTCAGAGGAGGTAGGCAGCAGTGGACTGAAACTAATTCACAATTTTGCTTAAATTTACTTGTCAAAGGAAGAAATATTCAATTTCATGCATACTCCCAATTCCCTTCACTGGGAGCAGATTTCCAGAAGGCAATTATGTAGAACAAAATGTAATGGGTAACAGGGGGTGCCTTGTGAATTATTCATAATCCGATAATGATTTTAACCCATTTTTAACGTGACTGGCAATTGGTGTTAGCTTCTGGAAAGTTCCCAAAGTAAGCAACAGAGGCTTCCTTTAGCTCCGCTTATATAGCTGTAAACCTCCTGCCTTTCCCCAAACCACCTAAATAATTAAAATCAAAAGAGGCGCGGATCGCTTTTCCTTAAGTCTTCAGAGCAAAAGGAAATGCTGCCTTACAGACTTCGTCTCACTCCCCCATCACTCCTTCTTAGAGACTTCTCAGGGAGGTTGGATACCACATCATGCCCAACAGATGGGCTGGCTGTGGGAAGGCACACCATCCTTACTTGTTTTTGATTGTTTGAATGAATGAATGAATGGTGGAAAGAATGAGGTATTTGTAGTAAAGAAGACTTGGGCTAAGTGGTTTTACTACTTACCAGCTGTATGATTTGAACAAGTTTCTTGCTCTCAGTTTTTTGGTTTTTTTTTTCCAATCTGTAAAATGATGCCTGCTTTACTGGATTGTTGGAAGAATTTGAGAGCATAATATGTGCTCAATAAGCAATAGCTGTTACTGTAGCTAGTCTTTATAGTAGCAGCAGTGGAACTTCCTTAAATCTGGTAAACAATGAGAGAGTCAACCAAAGCTTCTGGAGCCAAAGGTTCCCAAGTCCGGCTGTGTAGCAGAATCACCTAGGGACGTTTTTGAAAATATAAATTTCCAAATTCTACCTCTAGAGATTCTGATTCAGTGAGAATGGGATGGGATCGGAGAATATATTTTTTAGTTTTGTTTTGAAATTAAGCTAAAATTTATCTACAGTGAAATACACAGATCTTCAGAGTATAATTGGATGGGTTTTGGCAAATGTGTAGATATAGAACATTTCTGTGGTCCTGTGTGTGTGTTAGTCACTCAGTCGTGTCTGACTCTTTGCAACCCCATGAACTGTAGTCTGCCAGGCTTCTCCGTCCATGGAATTCTCCAGGCAAGAATACTGGAGTGGATTGCCATTCCCTTCCCCAGAGGATCTTCCCAACCCAGGGATTGAACCCTGGTCTTCTGCATCGCAGGCAGATTCTTTTATCACTTGAGCTACAGGGAAGTCCTTCCATGGTCCTAGAAAGCTAAATCAATCCCCACCCTGCATAGATACTAGTGTTCTGATTTCTATCACCAGAGGTGAGTTTTGCCTGTTCTTGAATATCAACAGAATCATACAGTATTCACTTTTTTGTATCTCATTTCTTTTACTTCTCAGTGTTTTCCAGATCCATTCATGCTGTTGCATGGATCACATCAACAGTTCATTACTTTTTGTTGCTGAGTAGTATCCACCATGGGGCTTCCCCTTTGGTTCAGCAATACAGAATCTACCTCAATGCAGGAGACACAGGAGATGTGGGTTCGATCTCTGGGTCAGGAAGATCCCCTGGAGGAGAAAATGGAAACCCATTGTGGTATTCTTGCCTGGGAAATCCCATGGACAGGGGAGCCTAGCAGGTTACAGTCCACAGAGTAGCAAAGAGTTGGACACGACTGAGCAGGCGTGCGTGCATGAGCATCCACCATATGGCAGTGCCTTGATTTGTCTCTCTCTTCACCTACTGAGGCGACTTTTAGGGTTGTTTTTGTCTATTATGTATAAAGCTGCTATAAAAATGTTTTTATTTGTCATGAGTAAATTGTTATGTAACAGCATTGAATTTCATTTTTACTTTATTTTTAAAAAATCCTTCAAGTGATTCTGATGATCAGCCACATTTGAGAACCCCTAAGGTGGCAAAAGATCAACCTGGGTGATTTGGCTGATGATCTGCTCGGCTTTTGTTTCTCTGTGCAGGTGTCAGAGATGACTTCTCTCACCAGGGGAGCATCTTGTATTCCCCATCTTGGCTGCCTACCTCTCCTCTTCCACACTTGGCCAATTTCATAGCAGAGAAGAGAGTTCCCAGCCAAGGATCCCCTTGACTATGTCATCCAGCGTTCCAGGAAGCACTGAGGGTGTGAAGGAAGTCAGATGAGGCTTCCAGCCCAACAAAGACTTGCTCTAACCTTGGGATCGCTTGATCAGGAGGAAAGGCCAACCCTTAAGCCCCTTGGGAGTGGGAGAGTTAGCCCTTTCCCTCTGGGCCAGAGCAATCCCACCACCGACACAGGAGCAGGCCTGGGGCTGTTTGGCTCTGAGGCCTTCGGTAAACCAGGTGAAACTCAAAGAGAAGTGCAGTGGCCAGGACCCAGTACACTTATCAGACTCAGGAAGTTAGAGTTAAGAGTTGGATGCTGTAAACCGTGATAGCAGAAGAGAAGCTGTCAAAACAACAGCAATTTTGTTTCAAGGATCATGCTGGCTGTTGGCTCGGGAAAAATGTATTTTCTCTTTCTGAAATTGCTTTTCTTCTGTGGGGTTATTAGAATTTCACGATAGGGGTGAAGATATCAGGAACCAAAGTGGCACTCTAATCCAGTGTTTCTGAAGGATGTTCCATATGTTTGGTACTCAGGATGGTTTTGGGGATTTTACAGGTGAGTGTGACTAAAAATAAATATTTGTTTTAGCACATAGTCAAGAAAATAAAACTGGCACCGTAAATATGTGGTTTCATGGATGTATTGCTTAGCGTGGAGCCAAGTTATTATTCAGGAAAAAAGAGATTAAGTATATAATAGGACAGGAGATACACAGGTGTGACAAAAAGTATGAAGGTGGAGATGAGTGGCTATGATTTAGAAAACTATCAAGCCTTGCGTATGACAGATGAGCAAGGCAAGGTTCTGAGATGCTGTTGACCTGCTCACTGTCAGACTTTCTCAGAGCTAGGACAGATCACCCAAGTTGCCTGTTTTCTGCCCATTCCACTAACCTGCTCTTCCCTCTTGTAAGGAGGGAAAGTGATCTCAAGGCCATGTCTCTAGCCCCTAGATTCAAAGTCAGATGCATTTCCAGAAATCTTCAGTCTGCTCAGGCCACAAAGTCAGGAGGGGTCCATAATAAGACTAGGCTCTAGGGAACCTGAGCTGATGAGAAGGAACCAGCCTTCTATAAAATGAGCACCAGGATCTTGGTAACTCCTCATATGAACTTCTAGGGGGGAGTACAGGAGAAAAGTAGCATGGGTAGCTGGTTTCCCCATCCCTGCCCCTCATCCTTCCAGAAGATTAAAGATAGCCTCTAAGTCAAGGCTCTTGAGCACGAGGGCCCTTTGTGGGCAGTCTACCTCTGCACAGGTTTTTGAGGTCACAGGGAAGGCTCTGATTATTCACAGAAACAGCTTCAGGCAGCTGGAAACATGTAAGGCACATCTTTCCAGGTGACTGTCATCTTTGAATCTTTACAAATCCAATAGAGAGCTGTAGAGGAGGCAAGTCGGTCAGCATTTATTGAGCCCCATGGCACTGAGGGTGAAAAGTGCAGGCATTGGAAATGCAGGCATGGATTTGAACTTTTTCAGCTGGCAGTATTACTGACAGTGGGAGAGAGGAACTGTTAACTGCGTTGGTCGACTGGACTCGTGCTGGGGTCCTAGCCGAGAGCAAGACCCTCTGTCCTGGCCAGGAGGTTCTTTTTCTGATCAGATACGTGTAGCTGATAATGAAACTGATGCTGAGACTGAAGCAGCTCTAGCTTTATTCAGCAGCCAAAGAATGGAAAAGCAGGAACCTCGCTCACAAATCAACTTCTCACCCCATTTCCAGTGGAGACACCAAATATGGGAGGGTCGAGGTAAAAGGGAGGGAATTGAAAAAAGAGTGGGGGGAATATTCATGAGTTATCTGAGAACAGGAGTGTGGTTTGGATCCGGAAGGCAGCTCTCCTTTTCAGCCCTTGTACAGGCTTTTCAGTTGTTATCAAGGCAATTGTCAACTGTTGTGGCACTGACAGATATGTCATTTAGCATGCTAATGTATTAAAATGAGAATATAGAGGCTCACATCTACTGGAAGTCAAGTCTTCTGCCATCTTGGGCTGAGTTGGTTCTAACCAGTTGTTTTTTTTCTTCTTTGTAGCTTCCTCCTGAACCTTAGATAAGAGTAACTGGTTTCTATTTGAGGAAGGGAGGGTATGATTCTGGGGCAATAACCCTGGTAACAGAGCCATGTTACTGTTTATCTTCCCTGAATGGGATCTTGTGTCCCTTGCTAAGGCAATTCCAACCTCTGCAGGCTGGGAGCCACTGGTCCTTCCTCTGTGTCACCCTCTGGGTGTTGAGTAATGTGTGACCTTCTAGCCCATCCCTGGAGGAAGTCTCAGGCATCCAAGCCCACGGCCCCATCTAACCTCTGTCACCTTAAAAGGATGCACAACATGAGAGTTGTGAGTTAAATTTTATTTGGGACAAAATGAGGACTGCAGCCTAGGAGATGGCACCTCAGATAGCTCTGAGAAACTGTTCCACAGCTGCAGTCCTCATTTGGCCCCCAAATAAAACTTAACTCACATTCTCACATTGTGCATCTTTTTTAAGTCGTCACCTCAAAGAAGGCCTAGTGGAATATACTATATGTAAATTTTCCCAGTCAGCCTTAGAAGAGCTCAGCACTGAGGAGGACAGGCCTTATCCTGGGGTCAAATCAGAGTCTGTGGGTGAACTCTTCTGCCCCCACCTCCTGTCCTTGCTCTGGTCCTTGGGGATGGGAGCCCTAAGCATTTGAGAGTGGATAAATTAAACCAGTAACTGCAGTTCCAAAGCTTCTCCTGTCCTATGTAGGCTCAGCATGGAGATTTTTTTAGTTGAGCAAATTACATTAGTGTGTTCTTAGGATATCCAGAGTTGGCTTGGGAACCTGATTTGAGTGGAAGCAGATAGCTGAATACCTCTGCAATAGAAAGTAATAAGGACATTGCAGGTGCCTGCTGTGAGCTTGGTGTGTGGTGTGAGATTGGGAGGGAGGGGAACAATATAAGACCTTCAGACTGAGCTCTAAGGATAGAAGATGATAAGAATCGGACCACAGGTTGCTCTTATTCTGAACAATGGGGTGTTTGGTCTCTGTCACCCTCAGACCTTCAGTAAAACTTGCTGTCCCTGCCTGTGTTGATGGTGACTTGTTCTTCATGCATGAAGTGGGTGGGACTCCACATGAGGGCGACACAGGTGAGGCGGGCAGAGAAGCCCCCAGATCAGAGGGTTACCTTAAGAGCTGGGACTGAACTGGGGCACAACCCACAAAGCTTCCTCTCTGAAATAGAATTGAGGCCATAAAAATATGAAATGGGGCGGGGTGAGGTGAGGGTGAGGGAGTGGAGGGGGGCACACGCTGTGGTAGGTCTCACTTTGTAAGAGTGGTTTAGACCCTGGGATGGTCCGCCTTCCCCCAACCACAGAGCACTAACCAGGAACTTAGAAGTCTCCTTGGCATACTCTGATCCCATCCTTGGCTTTCACTGGTTAGACCAGGCCTGGGAACCTCTCATCTGGGGCAATGAGTCTCTGCTCTTGGTGTTTTGGTCTTGAAATGGAAGAGTGCTTGAGGTCAGGCTGTCTTCCATGACTGAGGCTATAAAAGTAAAACTCATAGGTTATGTCAGCAGCCACACTTCCTGTCTTGTGGGAAAAGCCACTGCAATGAGAAGGAAAGATGCTGATGTCCTGAGAGGACACAAGGTGAGGATGGAGTCCTGGTAACTGTCAGGCCTCAGATCCACAGCTGTGTCACTGCCTAAAGAACCCCTCTCCCTGAAAAAAAAAAAAAAAAAACCCTCTCCCTGAGGTTGGTCTTTGCCACTTTCATCCAGAAGTGCCCACTGGACACCAAATACCATCTGCCCACCCCCTCCTCTGGAGGGCCCCCTCCCTCCACAAGTTGGAGCTTATATGAGGACAAAGGGAAATGTCCAGCCTAGGATTGGAACCCCTCAGCTCCTGCATCACAGCTCCTGCTTCCACAAATTTCATTTATTTGTTTACCTGTTTACTTTATCATCCCTCTTCCCTGGGGAAATGTAAAGTTCTATTCTGTCTTGTTTAACATGGTAACCCTATTGCTTAGAACATAGTAGGTGCTCATGGCTCATTGAATGAATGAATGAAGAAATCAGACTTGGAATCAAGCCACTGTAAACCCACATAAGATCACGACTGCAGCAGAAAGATCTTGGTGCCAGACAGTTCAGTTGAAATTTGTGTCCAAGCTCTCTGAGCATTGACTGAGTGCATATTCTGGGGGCCAGGCTGGGGTAATACAATCAGTGCTTCATAGACCACAAATAAAGAGCCAGAGGCCAAGTATGAAAAATGGGCTCTTGGGAGGAGGAGTCCTTTAATGCAGATTACAAAGGTTTCCAACAGGACTAGGGAACTGAAAGGCAGCTGTAATTAGAAAGCGTAGGCATTCAAAGCTGCCTGGAGGTCAGAGGGGCTAGCTAGCAGGCTGGGGAGCTGGACAGGAAACGGACACGGAGGCACTGCAATTCTGGGCTGACATAATTGGACAGAGATCAGCAGCCAGTTGCCATGGTAGCAGCCAATCTGAGGGGCTGCTTCTGTGGCATGGAGTCAAGGTTTCTAAAGAAGGGGCTAAAAAAGCTGCCTTTGTTCCCACTCTGAGCAAGTTGCCGTCAAGATCCCTGTGGGGGTGATGCGACTTGGGGCCTGAGCCAACAAGTGCTGACCGCTGGGGCCAGGATGGGGCCAAGTGAGGACCCAAGGGGGTTGGCTGGGGCCGGGTGAACTCACTGTGGTAATTTCCTGGAGCTGTTGGTACCTCCCAGTATAGAGTAGTGGCCACGACTTGGGTTTCAGCATCTGAGAGGGCAGTGGTCAGATGACAATTTGGCCTCTTAGCAGCAGTGTGACTCCAGGAACAAGGGAGCCTCAGTTTCCTTACATGTAAAGAGAGACTATAGCACCTTCCCTCCAGGGCAGTTGTGAGGATTGAGAGAAGAGATATATTCACACACTCAATGAGTGGTAGATAGTATTGTCATCCTTTTGACACGTGACACAAACTTCTTCTCAGCAGCTTCTCCAAAGGGCATTTAGCTTCTGGGGAATAAAAGCGAGGTTTTTGCTTCTTTAGGGATACCAAAAAGGCAGCCAACAAAGCCTCAAAAGCTCCAGGAGGTGACCGGTTAGACCAACAAAGTGGTGTTTAAAAAGAAAAACATTTTTAAAGCAGTCTTGAGAGCCATGAGCCCTCAGAGAGCCCTTGTCCTTTGTTCTTCTGGCCAATTTGTGGGCCTGGATGGGATACAAAGATGAGGCCATCCCTCCCTTCTCCTCCCCTGACAGAAGAGAGAACACAGGAGGAGACTCTGAAGGGAGATGGGGGTAAGAGGCAGAGGAGGTGATTTGCTTAGAGACCAGGAGAGACCAGAGGCGGACAGAACCGGGGCATGACTGTGGTCTGACCGCCCCTCCCCCTTCTCACCCTCCCCAGAAGACGTGCTGGGAGATGCAGACATCCCTGTTTGGACTCTGGCACAGTCCTCTGTTGCTATGGCAACTCAGTGGGCTCTCTGGTGGGTGGAGGAAGGCAGCCGCTGTGTGGTAATCAGCATTGGAGACAGCAGCTCTGCCCTTTCCCTGAGGCAGTCGAGGCGTTTCTGAGTGATGGGGAGCCGTTCCCTCTGCCCTCTCCGGAAGCCGCCAGAGGCCCCCGAGAGTTCAGGGCTATCGCTCCTGGCTCCCATCTACACCTGTCTCACAGGGAGGAACTGGGCTCCGGTAGGAGACAGAGCTCCCTAGGGCCCCCACCTTCGGAGTGTCTCCACAGACCACACGTTCTCCTGGAAATTTCCTCCTCATTTTCCTGGTTGATCTGTCCATCAATGTTTGTTCGTTCATTCAATAAGTATATATTTTGTGCCTACCCTGCCAGGGGAAGGGGGCAAAACAGTGAACAAGACAGAGCACCTGCCCTCAGGGAGTTCACAGTTTTGTGGGGGGAAGACAGTAACAAATGAATACAGAGATTTGGAAGGTGGTAAACAGGGCAAGATGATACAGAGAAATTGGAGGGGGTCGGCTGAGCTAGAGTGGGTGGTTGAGGAAGGTTTTTCTGAGCAGAAACTGGCAAGCTGAGAAGGAGCCATGGAGTTGTCACAGGGTATGAGGAATGTTCCAGGGTTTTAGAGGAGGAGAAAGGAAGTGAGTTGTGAGAGCAGCGGGGGATGGAGCTTGAGAGGCAGCTGCAAGATCACAGCCTCTCCCCAGAGCGCGGTTTGTACTCTGAGAGCAACAGGAAGCTCTGATGGGTTTTAAGTAAGAGAGGGAAGTGATCTGACTTAGATTTTCAAATGGCTTTGCTAGCCTGCTAGACGATGGAATGCAGGAAGGCAAGAGCAGAAGCCAGGGGTCCAGCAAGGATTGGCTGCAGTGGCCTTGGTGCATGGGGCTGGCCTGGGGGAGGGGTATGTATAGAGAATTTGCTTGTAACCCCAACAAGGCTTGTTGGGGGTCTGACGGGGGTGGGGAGAGGAGATAAGGGAAAGGTGAACTCACGGATGACTCCCAGGTATCTGCCTTGAACCCCTGGATGGGTGCAGGTGCCATCCGTGAAGTGATGGGTAGCATAGGGCAAAGGGGGAAGGTTGTACTGAATCTCTGCCTTGTGGCCTGGAGGAAGAGCATTTAAGTTGCCCAAGTACCTCTTTTACCATTCTTCATGAAATCCCTGAGAACTAGTGCATTTCACAAGCAATATCCCTAAGGAGTTAAACTGAAGGAAGCTTTTCTACGACACACTAATAGGAAAGAAAGTAATATTTAAAAAGCTGGGTGCTAGTCGATCCCTGGGTTGGGAAGGTCCCCTGGAGGAGGGCATGGCAACCCACTCCAGTATTCTTGCCTGGACAGTCCCCATGGACAGAGGAGCCTGGCGGGCTACAGTCCATGGGGTCACAAAGAGTCAGACACATCTGAGTGACTAAGCACAGCACAGCATGTGTCCCAGGGTGGAGGCAGAACTCAGGGCAGTAACAGCTCTTCTGAGCGGTAAAGGCCTCAATGCATCATTTCCCAGCATGAGAGATGATGTCATGATGGATGCCCAGATCTAATGTACCAGGGACTGTGCTAAGCACTTCAAATACATTTTGGTGCAATCCCTGTCACATACTAAGAAATTGGAGCTGAGAGAGGCTGAGTACCATGCCAAAGGCCACATAGGCAGTGGTAGCGGGGCCTGGATGTGAACAGATAGGGCCTGTCAACCACTCCACAACACCAGGAGAAGTCCACTACGGGGCTGAATAAGAAGAAAGCAGTAGGAGTGGAGAAGCTGTTCCCTGGATGGTGCAATTGAAAGAAATCTGGGGGGATGGCAGAGGGCCTTTGGAGAGAGGCGGTGACCTGGCAAGTTGCCATGAGGCCAGGGCCTGAGAAGTTCAGTCAGCAGCTCCCCCAGGGAACAGTGGTCAAGGAGTTGTTCAGAAGAGTGGTGCCTGGTATTTGTTGTAATGTTTTCTGTTCGACATTGTATTGTGACCCTTCTCCTTTACCCACAAACTTCAGAAGAAAGTCAGTATTTGGGAAAACTAGAGAAGGAATGGCAGCAATGATGAGCATGGAGAGAGGTATGAGAGCTGAGCGGCCAAGAGCAGATTCAGGAACAGGACAGGAACAGGAAGTAACCAGGGACACATAAGCAACCCTGGGACCCACAGAGATCCTGAGAAGGGAGGTGTCTTTGCCACAGGATGTGAAATAGGGCAAGCAGCCATTTTTATTGGTTATTGAATGAAAAGGTAATGTCTGAAGGCTAGAAGACTTGGGGAAATCAGGATGCTCATGATTTTATTACATCACAAGCTGAGGAGCAGAGCATCTCCAGAGAAAAGCCCATGGCATGCAAACTTCCATCTGGGTCAGTACAATCAGCCACCAGCAGTTTGCTCACAGAGTCTGGTGATGGCAGCCTCTTGAAATCAGTGTTAGTTGTTTAGTTGTTCAGTCATGTCCAACTCTTTGTGACCCTATGGACTGCAACATGCCAGGCTCCTCTGTCCATGGAATTCTCCAAACAAGAATACAGGAGTAGATTGCCATTTCCTTCTCCAGGAAATCTTCCTGACCCAGGGGTCAAACCTGCATCTCCTGCATTGGCAAGCAGAGTCTTTAACACTGAGCCACCAGGGAAGCCCCAAAGTCAAACAGCACATGTCAATTTTTGCTCTCGATTGCCTCTGAAGCCCCCCTCTCCCTTCCTATTACTTTATTCAACCAGATAATGGGAAGGAACAGGAACGCAGCCTGGTGGAGGGAAAGGTGAGGACGGGGTTGCTCTTCTGACAAATCCTTTATGCTCCCTATTCTCTACCCCCAATCCTGATGACAGTGAAAATGGTGCTTCATTTTTTAGAGTTTGTATTAGTATTTGAGTTTGCATGCCTCTTTTTGCTTGTGAACATTATATCAGTTTTCAGTTCAGTTGAGTTCTGTTGTGTCCGACTCTTTGCAGTTTTAGGCCATACAATCTCCAAGAGTACATACACGGCAGTCCTGTGTAAGCACTTCACTGCCTCGTGGAGATCCTTGAACTTTCCTCTTAGAGGGTAATTTGGGAGTATCTCTTAAAATTTTAAATGTGTATATATATGCTTTACCTCAAAAATTCCTCTTCTCTGTTTTAGAGAATTTGTCTTTACCTGTGCATAATTTTCACATACAGCATTGGGTGTAATAACAAAAGATCAGAAAATCAGCCTAAATGTTCATTCAGAGGAAAACCCATCCATAATGTATGATACACCCATTCAGTGGAATCAGAATGTGGTGATTACAGAGAACAATGTAGATCTGCATACCCGGAAAGGGAAATAGGCCAAGACAAAATGTCAAATGAGTAAAGCAGGTTGTAGAGTACAGAGAATACATCCCCTGTAGGAAAACAGCAAAAACAACTTCCCCACAAAACAAAAGACACAAAATACCAAATGGCTACAGTGGGTACTTCTGAGTAGAGAGTGGATATTGTTTAACATTTTTTTCTAGCAAAAAATATATTCATGTTTTTGCGGTCCAGAGAAGGCCACCCCCAAATGTGCCTCTGTGACACAGCCAATGCAAGAGGGGCTTCCATGATAGCTAAGTTGGTGAAGAATCCGCCTGCAATGCATGCAGGAGACCCTGGTTCAATTCCTGGGTCAGGAAGATCCGCTGGAGAACGGATAGACTACCCACTCCAATATTCTTGGGCTTCCCTTGTGGCTCAGCTGGTAAAAAACTTGCCTGCAGTGCAGGAGACCTGGGTTTGATCCCTGGGTTGGGAAGATCTCCTGGAGAAGGGAAAGGCTACCCACTCCAGTATTCTGGCCTGGAGAATTCCATGGACTGTATAGTCCATGGGGTCGCAAAGAGTCAGACACAACTGAGCGATTTTCACTTTCAATGCAAGAGGGACACCCTGACTTCCTTTTTGTCTCCTTGGAAGCAGGAAATCCATCTCACATGAAAGGTGCCCTCCCTGCATCCGGAGGTACAAGAACACCCTTATCACCAAAAATAGAAGTTCAGGCCAAGAAGCCTGTATATACAAACCATGTTACTCCTTTACTGCCCCAAGTCCAAACTGGCTGTTTAGATTCTTCACTAATTGATCACCCCAAACCTACTTTCTTTGTCCTGTTTGTTCCTTGCACAGTGTTGTTTCTTTGTGTAAAATCTATAAAAGCTGCTTGCTTTGGCCACTTCTCAGGTCCCATTTCTATGGGACCTCCATGTGCATGAAATTTGTTTCTTCTTCTCCCATATCTCTTGTGAATTTTATTTTTAGTCCAGCCACAAGAACTCAAGAGGGGTAGAAGGAGAAATTTCCCGCTCCCCAGTGGTATAGTTCCTGTGTAATTGAAAATGATGAAGATCTCTAAAAATAAACAAGTGTCCCTGAGTAACGTGAAGAGGAGGGCTGGCACTGACTGCTTTAGGTAATGACTCAGTTTCTCCCAGTGCGCCTCAGAATACTCTTTCATTGATCCAGGAATCTTCTGGAGGTTGTGATAGAGCACCTCTTCAGGCAGGTCATTTTTTAGTTTACTGTCGAAGATTTTGGGATAATAAAATACTCATTTATTATTATCTTGCATTGTAGTTGGTTTATATAACAGGATTGAAGTTTTCAAAGCATAGCTGAGAATGCTTCCCATTGTTGCCTGCCCAGGAAGCAGACTGAATACCCAGCTGCTCCAGTCCCTCGGTGGAGTGAGTCACGACCTACGTAAATACACATGAACAAGACATATACCCTACTGTGTATCAAATGGAGCCTATACTATTGTAATGTCCCAGTTTAAGTATCATAAGCCATCCTCCCTTGCGTGTGTATACACGCACGCACACACTTCCACACACTCTCACAAGTAAGTACTCTTTTTGTCAGGTACCAAGGACAACAGGAAGCTGTTGAAGGGTTTTGAGCAAAGGAGTGACCCAGTCAGACGTATGTTATCAAAAGATCTCAGCTTGCAGCGCAGAAAATGGAAGGGGTTACAGAGAGGCCAGCGTGGGTGAGGGGAGAAAAGGTAGGAGGGGAGAAGAGGTGGGAGGATAGGTACTGCTGCGGTCCAGGATGGAAGTGTTGGTGGGGATGATGTGTGAGTGTGGTGAGATAACAAATGTGCTGTCATTTGTAAACACCTTACATGGGGACTCACCTTGACCACCGTTTCAGCCCTTTGCAGCTCCACCCCACACTCTTGTCCAGGTAGAGATGATAGGTTCTCTTTGGAACAGCCAAGGAGAGGGGAGGAAGGGTGTGCTAGGTTGCCTCAGCTCTTGCAGTGAGGAAGAAATGTGAGTCATGCTAGAGCCCAAGTGGCTCCAGATTGCAGACCTCTAATGTGTCACTGATGAAGGGGCTTGTGGAATTGATACACAGGTGAAGGCAGAGTGAGACAGAATTTGACACAGAGGGGCAGGATCATCCCCCTTTTCCTTGCATTTATTTCAGTTCAACTCAGCTCTCTTCTTCAGAAGACAAGCTGTAATGGAGCTGCAGAGTGAGAGACATATGAGACCCCAGTCTAAATAAGAGGGAGGATCCTGGGGCTTAGCCCTTCACCTCTTTGGGACTCAGCATCTATAAAATGATGATGATCATGCCTCTTGTGGAATTTCATATGAACAAATTACTAAATGCTCTCTGGTAACACAATCCCATAAAGTGGTGATGGTTCAGGCTGTGCTTCTAGTACCTCTGATGAGTGATGAGGAGGGTGAGTGGGTGGGGCTTTAGACTACTCCCTTCCCTGTTTCAGGGAGGGCAGCCCCATTCCAAAATATTGGAATATCGAGACTTCCCTGGCAGGTAGTTGTTAAGGCTGGTTAAGTGGTTAAGACTTCCTGTTTTCAGGGGGCACAGGTTTGACCCCTGGCTGGGGAACTAAGATCCCACATGCCATGAGATGCAGTCAAAAAAACAAAAAAAGATTTAAAAAAAGTTGGAACACTGAGCAAGATTTCATCTTTGCAAAGAGTTCTGCTGCTAAAACAGCTTCAAAATCTTTATTACAGAGCTTTCCTCACTGGGTAATTCAGGTGTCTGACCTGAACCCAGGGATGGCAAGCAAGTCAACAACCATGTCTGAATCCTGTGCCTGAGGCAGACATCACTAATCAATCACAGGCCCTTTCCTGCTGAACCTTAATAAAGCCTCAGGATTATTTATAACATAACACTTCTAGCAGCCAGTTCCACAGTGGGCATATGAGATAAAATCAATTTTCCACTCTTTTGACTTCATTGTAGACAGACCTTGAGTGTTCAGTTGAATTGAGGACACCAGATGCTCTAAAACTTCATTTGGATAAAGAAGTTTAAAACTTCTTTGAAATCTTTGGTTTTGTCATAGGCAGTTTAGACTGCTATATTGCTGCTTAGTCAAACTGAACAAGAGGTCATAGGCTGGGTGGCTTAAACAACAAAGATTTCTCAGATTTCTCAGTTCTGGAGGCTGTAAGTCTGAGACCAGGGTTCCAGCATGGTTTGGTTTTGGTGAGGGCTCTCGTCTTGGCTTACAGATGGCGCCTTCTTGCTGTCTTCTCATACGGCAGAGGATAATACTTCTCATGATTCTTCTTATAAGGGCACTGATCCCATCATGAGGGCTCCACCCACGGGACCTCATTACTTCCCACAACCCCCATCTCATTGAGGATTAGAGCTTTAACATATGAATTTAGGGGGGGCAGAAGCATTCAGTCTGTAGCAGCTTTTGGACTTTGTTTTACCACAATGTATATTAGAAGATAAGGTCAGCTACTTTTGGTCAGTTACAGATTGCCCTCCATCCTAGTACGTTGAACCCTCCTCTCATTTTACATGTGCAAATCATACTCATCCTTTAAATCTTAATTCAAATGCCACCTAGTTACCTCCCCCATGAAGCTGAATATTCTTCTCTGATTTTACCATAGCATTCCTTCTGCTTTGTTCATGGTGTTTCATTCCTTAATTTTTTTCTATAAATGCTGTACATTCCCATATAGACAGAGTGCTACCTTCATTCACATTTGTATTGCTCCAGAGTAGCCCAGTAATCTAGTAAATATTTGCTGAAAGAATGTATCAATGTAAAAAAATCTGAATACTACCTAAAAGGCTATTTCATTTTGTTAAACCACAAACTGAAGTGTCCTTGGGTTCTGTTGGTGAATTGAAAGAAGTTGCTAAAATGTAAATTCCAGGAAGACAAGTGATCTTTGTTTTGTTTATTCTTCACTGATGTCTAGAACAGTACTGGCATACAGTAGACCCTCAATATATTTTAGTTAAATGAATAAAAGAATGAATGAATAAATAAAACATGGTTTGAGACAATACTGACAATGACTTCTCTTGTGTTTATCTCACTTGAGGTAAGGTGTTAGATGATTAACAAGGTCTAGTCCCTTTTGAGACCAGTTGGACAATTGCCTGGTTAGCTGTACAGAAACTTGCACATTTCACATTTTTTCAGTTAAGAGTTTGAGGGCCACTCCTGTCTTCTGAGATGGACTGCATTCTGCCTATGAAATGTGTCTCTTTCTAGATAAACTTGCCTTCATTTAAAAAAAAAAAAGTTGTGGGAAGGAGAGGTTATTGACATGTGACTTCCATCTCTAACTGGAAGTTACTTATTCTTGCCTTGTGGAAATCTGAGTAGATGTGGTCCTTTTAAAGGATGAAAATATTCTGTATTTTTTCAATTTATATTTATCAAAATAGCTCCTAAAAATTCTGTTACTTACCCTATGTTTGGCAAATGAAGATTTCCATCTTCCAGGGTCATCCTTTCAAGAGAGCAAGTGTTGGATTTTCAGTTTCTCTTTTGCTCTATGAAATTGATAGTTTGCTATTGAGCAAGATTGATGGTTTGCTGGTTTGCTTTACTGCTCGTTTTGCACTTACTGTTGGAAAAATCCATGTTCAGCCTGATGTGGCAGCATTTCCAATGTCCAGGCAAAATATTGATCAGAGAATTGTAATCCACTGTCTGGCACATCGTAGGTGCTTGAATAAACATCAGATCTTTGTATTTAGTCATTTGACAGATGTTGATCTTCTGCCTGCCCTCCACTGGAAATTACCAACATTAAATTCAGGATCTGGGCTTCCCTGGTGGCTCAGTGGTGAAGAATATGCCTGCCAATGCAGGAGATCCCTGAACCTGGAAGCTTCCACATGCCAAAGAGCAACTAAGCCCGCTCACCACAATATTGAGCCTGTGCTCTAGAGCCTGGGAACTGTAACTACTGAAGCCCACACGCCTTAAAGCCCATGATCCGCAACAAGAGAAACCACCTCAACAAGAAGCCTGCCTACTACACGAAGAGTAGCCCCCAACTCTCGGCAACTAGAGAAAGTCTGAGCAGCAACAAGACCCAGCACAGCCATAAATAAATAAATTTTTAAAAATTCAAGATCTGAGAACATTACTGGTGCTGTCTCTCAGAGTTGAGTTGGCTGTTTAATGTGGGCATGCTGTTTTTTGCTTGTCTGGCCTAGTACTGCCAAATGGTTCAATTTAAGCCATAAAACTAAAGAGAGCTTAATCTGACTTTAATATTTGTCATCAACAGGGGCTCAGTACTGTGCTAAAAAGGCCTGAGTAGAGATTTTATTGGGCCCTTCGCCTATTCAAACTAGTGTATAACCATTAACTAGTTAATCCAAATCGGTCCTCTGGGAGGCCTGGCAGAGTCGTTATCTTTACATCTCTGGGAGCCACATGGCTTTGCTTGAGGCTGCAGAGAGTAAGATCAGAGCTGGTTTACCATGGAGGAGGCCTGGAGTTCAGCTCTTCTTTGCCAGAATTGGTCAACTGCACTCTCCCAATGCACTCAAAGCATTGGCACGTCTGTCTTTTTTTTTTCCCACAGAAGAGGAGCTTCCTTTTGCTACCTTCAAGCCCTGTCCACTGGTGACCTCACTCCAATTGTCCTTGCTTCTTGAATACCCTGCCTCAAAGATGCCTTTTGGTAAGAAGTGCTTGCCCTTGAAAGCAAGACTTGATGGCCTTCTATCTCAAAAACCATGCCAAATTCATGTGCAGACATCAACAGCTAAAGCCTTGGAATCAGGTAACTTGGGTTCAAATCTTGGCTGCGTTACTTTGTAGTCATATGACTTCAAATAATATGCTTAACCTTTCACAAACCTCACTTTCCTTAGTTGGAAAGTGGGGGTGTGTTAATAATATTACATAGGTATGATGACATTGCAAAAATGAAATGACATCGTGTGTGTCAGCATTTAGCACGTTTCTTGGTGTATGATAAGTGCTCGATGTATTGTTGTTTCTCAGTTGCTCAGTCATGTTCAACTCTTTGCACCACCATGGACTGCACCATGCCAGGCCTTCCTGTCCCTCACCATCTCCCAAAGTTTGCCCAAGTTCATATCGGCTTGATATGTAGTAGCTACCAAATTATGAGGCCACCATTACAAATTGCCTCCAGACAGAGAAATAAAAAACTTCTAAATCAGTCACATCCCGTCTTTTCAACAAAATGCACCTGAAAAATCTATCAATAGAAGAGAAACCAACCTATCAAAGTGACATGGAGCAGATCTGACCTGTTTACATATGTGTTGCCTAACACTTGGGCGAGACATGTATGTAATGAAAGAGGGGTATTATAGTACCTAGATACAGCAAAGTGAAGAGAAAGCAGACCCCCTTTGGAGAGATGCATTTATTACCTTTGGGTAGGCTAAGCTGAAGTATAGCTGAGCAACCAGTATTTTGACATTTATCTTTTTTCCTGATGCTTTATGGGTTCTATCTAAAGCCAGTCTAATGACCTTCCTACCAAGGCTGAACAATTTGCTGATGGAGCTGCAGGTTGCTGTGGGCCTTTTGTGTGTGTGTGTTTGAGTGGCTTTAATTTCATTTCTGGAATAAAGGAAGTGCAAAGACATTAACTCTGAATCCATCAGAGAAAGAACTCTGTAATTGCAACTTGGCAGCAAAATGCGCTTGTGCTGTGTGCACTCTAAAAGCCAGTGATGATTAATCCTGCACATTTATCTGAGCCCAAGAGCAGACACGCAATCATGACAACCGCAGAAGGCAAGAGAAGGTTGTGCTTGATTATTACAGCCTTGGGCCTGCTGGATGGACATGGGTAGCAGCATCCACCAGATCTCAGCCAAGAAATCTGGACCCACATGTCCACTGCGCTAGCCACCAGCCAGGTGTGGCTGTTTAGCACTTGAATTGTGGCTGATGAGAACTGAGATGTGCCTCAATTGTAAAATAGGCCCTGGATTCAAAGACTTAGTATGTTAAAAAGAATGTAAATATTTTCGTATTGTGTATGTTAAAGTAATCATATTTGGGGTGTGTTGGATTAAGTCATTATATTATTAAAATTAATCTCATCTGCTTCTTTGTACTTCTTTAATGTGCCTGCTAGAAAATTTTACATAGCATGTGTGGTTTACCTTTGTGTCTGGTAGTGTATTTATCTTGGGCACTGCTGCTCTAGAGGTGAGGCAGATACCTCTTGGGTTTATCCCTGGCTCACAATGATTCCCCTTTTCCAAGTGACTACCTTTGTCTTGACCTCAGGGTTCAGTGGCCTCCCAGAAGCCCTGGTGCTGTTTCTGGACCTGACTCAAGTCTGTCAATCAGAGAGCTTCCCTGGGAAGCTGAACGAGGAGTTCATGATTAGAGCTATACTGTGTAACATGAGTGGTCATGGTTTTCTGCCCTGTGGTTCAGAAGAGCAGATGGAGCTGATCTTCCAGGAGGAAGGTAAGAATGAAATACGTGTCCGTGTTAGAGAGGTAGATGAAGCGTGAGGAGTCCTACTGGTGTTTAAGTCTCTGGATGCAGTACAGATTTGGTCCAGCTAGATGTTCATCCTTGGGTCCTGTCATTCTGGATTCTTAGCATAAATGTCAACTTTTTTCACTCTTTCTGACTCAGTAGGCTTCTGACTACCAAAAGAGTCTGAATAAGTTATACTTCAATCTACTTTTTCTTAAAATTTAATTTTATTGTTTTTTATTGCAATGTAGTTGATTTACAATGTTATGTTAATTACTGCTCTACAGCAGAGTGGTTTGTTCTCTATGTGAGCCTGAATCTGTTTCATGGATAAGTTCATTTGACTTTTTCTCCATAATGCCAGACTCTTAACTAACTACCTTAGAGCTTTTGATAAACCTCCCTCTGTCAGCAATGTTTCCCCCCCAGGTCTCTACAGAGTTGCCTCTTTACAGATCAGATTTTACTTTCACGGTCACCACCTGCAAGAGGGTTTCCCTGTATACCCCACCTGAGGAGATCTTGTAACTCTATCACATCATCCTCTTTATTTTCATGACCGTTTCTTCTATATTGCTCCTCTCCTGCTGCTCCTTCTAAAATGAAGGTACCTTAAGAGCAGGAACGTTGTCTTCATGTCTGTATTTCCAAGCATCTAGAACAGTGCCTGGTACATTGTAGGCATTCAGTAATCATTTTTTAGGATTGTATTTTTTAATCAAATATTTATAAAGTGCTTCTTATGTGCCAGGCATCATTCTAAGAGCTTTGTTGCTGTTGTTTTAGTCGCTAACATGTCTGTCTCTTTTGCGACTCCATGGACTGTAGCCTACCAGGCTCCTCTCTCCATGGGATTTCTCAGACAAGAAGATGGGAGTGGGTTGCCATTTCCTTCTCCAGGGGGTATTCCCAACCCAGAGACTGAACTTTCATCTCCTGTTTGGCAGGTGGATTCTTTACCACTGAGCCACCAGGCAAGCCCACTAAGAACTTTACAAATGAACAAATAAAGTTCTTAGCTTTCTGTTATGAATTCATGCTCTCTGAAAGTTTCCAGTCCCCTCTTACTAGGAAGAAGATTGGAACTCTCAATAAATATCAAGTTATGCCCATGTTTCAGGCACTGGGCTGAGTACTTGACAAACAGTATCTTGTTTGACTTCTCATAGTAACCCTATAAGATGGTATATTTGCTTGAGACTACAATTTGGTTCCAAATAGGAAAAGGAGTACGTCAAGGCTGTATACTGTCACCCTGCTTATTTAACTTACATGCAGAGTACATCATGAGAAATGCTGGGCTGGAAGAAGCACAAGCTGGAATCAAGATTTCCGGGAGAAATATCAGTAACCTCAGATATGCAGATGACACCACCCTTATGGCAAAGAGTGAAGAGGAACTGAAGAGCCTCTTGATGAAAGTGAAAAAGGAGAGTGAAAAAGTTGGCTTAAAGCTTAACATTCAGAAAACTAAGATCATGGCATCTGATCCCATCACCTCATGGGAAATAGATGGGGGAGACAGTAGAAACAGTGTCAGACTTCTATTTTGGGGGGCTCCAAAATCACTGCGGATGGTGACTGCAGCCATGAAATTAAAAGACCTTACTCCTTGGAAGGAAAGTTATGACCAACCTAGATAGCATATTTAAAAGCAGAGACGTTACTTTGCCAACAAAGGTCCATCTGATCAAGGCTATGGTTTTGCCAGTGGTCATGTATGGATGTGAGAGTTGGCCTGTGAAGAAAGCTGAGTGCCAAAAAATTGATGCTTTTGAACTGTGGTGTTGGAGAAGACTCTTGAGAGTCCCTTGGACTGCAAGGAGATCCAACCAGTCCATCCTGAAGGAGATCAGTCCTGGGTGTCCATTGGAAGGACTGATGCTGAAGCCGAAACTCCAATACTTTGGCCACCTGATGCAAAGAGTTGGCTCGTTGGAAAAGACCCTGATGCTTGGAGGGGTTGGGGGCAGGAGGAGAAGGGGACGACAGAGGATGAGATGGCTGGATGGCATCACCGACTCGGTGGGCATGAGTTTGAGTAAACTCCGGGAGTTGGTGATGGACAGGAAGGCCTGGCGTGCTGCGATTTATGGGGTCGCAGAGTCAGACACGACTGAGCGACTGAACTGAACTGAACTGACAATTTGGTTACATAAACCTAAATCCTGACAATGGTGGCTTAACCCGCTAAAGATTTGTTTTTCTAATGCAACATGAAATTTAGAGTATGAGGTCCAGGAGTAGGACAGCAGCTCTATGAAGTCATCAAGGATCTGGTTTATTCTGCTTTCTGGCTCTGTCATTCTTAATGTGTGGCTCTTGTAGCTGGAAAGATGGCTACTGCTCCTCTAAATGTCATTTCCATGCTCTAGGTGGGAACAGAGGGAAGATTTAAGGGCAGAGAATATATCAGATGAGTATCTCCCTTTTGATCAGGTATATGCCAATTTTCTTAGAAGTTCCTTATATAAGAAACATATGAGTACTGCTTATATCTCTTTGGTCAAACTGGGTCACGTGGCTACCCCTAACTGCAAGGAAATCTGAGAAGTGAGTTTTTTTTTTTACTGTGCTGGGTCTTCATTGCTGTGCACAGGCTTTCTCTAGTTTCAGTGAGTGGGGGCTACTCTCTAGTTGCTGTGCATGGGCTTCTCACTGAGGTCGCTTCTCTTGTTGCAGGGCATGGGCCTTTAGGGCACGTGAGCTTCAGTAGGAGTGGTGCTTTGCCTTAGTTGTCCCGCAGCATGTGGAATATTCCTGGACCAGGGATCAAACCCACATCCATTGCATTGGCAGATGGATTCTCAACCACTAGACCGCCAGTGAAGTCCAAGGTGAGCATTTTTAATTGGGCGCATTGCTGCCCTGGATAAAATCCAAGTTCTGCTGGTAAAGAGAAAAGGAAGTAGATATTATGTAGTGAATTAGTTGTGTTGGCATGGCAAGGTTCCATTATTATATGCTCTAAAGAGTGACAGTCATAAGTACTCTAGGTATTCTGTGTGTTCAAGGTAAATGGAAACACAAAATGTTCTGAAGTTTGTGTAGAATTTTGGGTGATTGGATTAGGGGAAAAGCATTTTATTTTACAGATGGAGAAACCAAGGTTATAAGTGGCAAAGTGTTTTACTTAAGATATAGCATCTAAAAAGATTGAAAGGAGAAAAAAGAGACGTAGAACTAAGATTTAAACCCAGCACTGACTAATTCCTAATTTCTTAAAAATTAGGCGCTCTGAGATTTAAAAATAGTTAAATTATGATTTTTTTGGAATTGAAAAATCTATCTTTTCAAGATAGATTTTCACAGTAAAACATTTATCATTGATTAAGCACTTACTGTATATGATTTTTAAATGTATTATCTCATTTTGAAAATGGCTTTATGTTTTTTAATAAGTATTCTTAATCATTGTAAAAAATGAAGTAATACACACAAAAAAAGCCCCTTAAATCCCCCAAACAAAGCTGCCCAAGCAGTATGGAGAAAAATAAAGGGAAAAATATCTTAAGAAATCCCACCCCAGGACTTCCCTGTTGGTCAAGTGGCTAAGACTCCACACTCCCAATGTAGGGTGTTGGGGTTTGATCCCTGGTCAGGGAACTAGATCCCACATGCTACTACTAAAGATCCCACATGCCACAGCTAAAATCTGGTGCAACCAAATAAATAAATGTTAAAAAGAAAGAAAAAGAAATCTCAACCCCAGAGGAAACCAAGATTAGCATTTTGGTAAACATCTTCCCAGACATCTCTCTTTGCAGATTCACATATTAGATGTGTGTTTAAGTACATGAGTGGGAGCAGACTATGTGTTTTCCTATAGACATAAATTGTCCCAGTTGATCATTCCAACAACCTGTAGTCAAAGCTATGGTTTTTCCAGTAGTCATGTATGGATGTGAGAGTTGGACCTTAAAGAAAGCTGAGCGCCAAAGAATTGATGCTTTTAAACTGTGGTGTTGGAGAAGACTCTTGAGAGTCCCTTGGGCTGCAAGGAGATCAAACCAGTCCATCCTAAAGGAAATCAGTTCTGAATATTCATTGGAAGGACTGAAGCTGAAGCTACAATAATTTGGCTGCCTGATGTGAAGAATTAACTCATTGGAAAAGACCCTGATGCTGGGAAAGACTGAAGGCAGGAGGAGAAGGGGATGACAGAGGATGGGGTAGTTGGATGGCATCACTGACTCAATGGACATAAGTTTGCGCAAGCGCTGGGAGTTGGTGATGGACAGGGAAGCCTGGTGTGCTGCAGTCCACAGGGTCGCAAGGAGTCGGACATGACTGAGCGACTGAACGGAACTGAACTGATGGGTTGGGTATTATTATTTCCATTTCATAGGCTTAGGATAGTTAGGTGACATGCCCCAGGACATACAGTTAGAAAGTGGTAAAATAAGGCTAGTTTCAGTTTTACCTGAACCAACCACCCCAAATCCCTGGCAGAATCCCATATCCCTGGCAGAATTAGAATTGAACAAAGCAAAAGTCTCTTTGTCTGAAGAATTTTAAAAATATAGATAGATAGATAATAGATTGGCATACTATCAAGACACCTTGGTGATAGGAAAGCACAGGTGGCTCGGTAGACTCAGCAGTTGTCATGAATAGCTCATTATGAATAAAATAAAGCATTTTCAGTGCCAGAGACTTCTGAGACATGTTAATCAGAAGTCTGTGTGAAGCAGTGCTGCACCCAGAGTGACCCCACCTGACCCCATCAGGTGACTGAGTCTTCTAGGACTGTCAACATTACCTGCTTATGATCTTTGCAAGTCATCTTCACTCTGGTGCATTACAGATGGCTTTTTTCATACCATTCCCCCACCCCTAGTTCTACTGATGCTTTGCTTTCTAGTTGTATTTGCCAGATGTTTTGGACCAGGCTGAAATAATCTTTGGATCTGTAGGAGTTTGAGTGAATGAATGAAATAAGGGTCCCTCCACTCTTTTTGCTGAATAGCTTTATCAACTGCCAAGAGGCCCACTGAAGTCACTAAAAGATGTTTTGCCATTAATAGGGTACTGATTAAATTATGACATGTCCATATGTTGGGAAACCATATGCTAATAAAACAAATGGGGTGAATCAGGAAAGAATGCCAAGATGTATTATTTAGTAAGAAGGAAAAAAAAACAAGGTGCAGAACATAACATAGAGCATTATTTCTCTCCCTTTTTTTGGTAAGTTTTAAAAAATGTGTGTATACATACATATACTTTTTCTGAAAGGACGCATAAAAATTATTAATAGCTAATAGTTGTTACCATTAGAAAAGCTGAACTGAAGTTATCACTTGTTATTCTATACTTTATTTTATATTTTCATACTTTTATATTATTTTATACTTTAATATTTACAATCTTGAACCTTATACGTGTATTACTAGTCTAATATTATAATAATTATCTAGTGTCAATAGGAGTGATCTAGAAAGGGAGAATAGGGGTCATTAAATGTTTTCTCCTCTGCACTTCTCCATGCTTAAAAACTATTCAAACTTATTTAAAAAAAATCTCTTCAGACAGATTTCCTTCCTCCTTCCCTGGTCGCTCAGATGGTAAAGAATCTGCCTGCAATTTGGGAGACCTGGGTTTGATCCCTGGGTTGGGAAAATCCCCTGGAGGAGGGCATGGAAACCCACTCCAGTATTCTTGCCTGGAGAATCCCATGGACAGAGAAGCCTGATGGGCTACAGTCCATGGGGTCACAAAGAGTCAGACACGACTGAGTGACTTAACACTTTCATTAAAAGAACGGGAAAATTCATAAAACAATCCAAAGGAACACAGTCTGAGAAGCGGTGTAACTGACTGCAGTTTGGGGAACAGATTTCTTTTTTTCTTTTCCAGTTACTGTAATAAATCAAGCAGGACAGCCAAATAGTGCCAGTTCAGTTCAGTGGTGGTGGCTGCCCTAACCTTATGGGGAAGAACTGAGAGGCTGTGTCCGGGCTTGGCTGTGGCTGGTGAGCCGTGGCTGCCCTGGGGGTGAAGGTGGGAAGTCAGGAGGGCAGATTTCCCATGGGTCGATGTCGCTGAGGGACGAGTTCTCCTCAAGTTAGTTCCAGCCTCTTCCCAACACCCAGCATGCCAGCCCATCACAATGTGCTCACCACAGTGTGCCCCCCACAATGTGCCAACATCCCAGGGGGAGAATCTAGATTTAACAGAAACATGAGAGAACATGAAACCCAATGGTGCATGAAATTATCAGTGAACACTGGGAAACGTAAGTCACAGCTGTTTGTTTTAGGACAGGGTGAAAATCACCATTGTTTCATGCCAATAGGGGCTAAAGCCAGAGAAAACCTGAGTACCTGCTAATCAAAAGGGCCAACACCGCCCTATCAGATAGTGGCCCTGCCATATCCCTCATCCTTAGTGAGCTTCTTTGGCTGAGAAGGAGATAGAACTAGGGTGGTGTGGGCTGAGACCAGCAATTTCATCTCCAGGGTCTCTAGGTATGTATGAGGCACCAGGGTCGCCACCTCTGAAGAGGTGACATCTCAGCTGATTGCCAGTAATACAAAGGAGCCAGCCACTGATGCAGTGTGACTGCTGCCTTCAAGTTGAGGTACTGTGGGATTTTTCAGGCACTTCCAGATCAACATGTCACCTCTGGCGTGGTAAGACTGCCAAAGTCTCACTAAGGGCAAAGAGGCATTTCCTGAAAGGGACTTTTTGGACTTCTTTTGGACTTTTTGCAGCAGCTTTTCTTCAGTGCGTCTGGTGGAGTACACGGCTGTCTGGACCATGAAGGTGCTTCTTGCACTGCCTGCTGCCAGCACTGACTAACTGGACTTAGTGTTGCTTAATATAGCAGCACTGAGTGGTCTGTTTATCCTGTTTCTCCCAGAGCTACAATTAGCTGGCACTGAGGGGTCAGGCAGCCCTGGGAGGAGGTTTGGGAGCTTACAAGGCTAGGTCTGTTCACCTCCAGAGGCATCTTTGGGATTTCGTCAAGTCGATTTGATTTAGTATTTAAACTCTTTTGTTTGCTTTTATTTTTCTTTCTCAGTACAAACAGCAAAGGATGACCCCCCCCAAAAAAAAAAATCCCTCTCCTTTCAAAATTGGCAGATGAAAGATATGAGTCAGCAGGGTTGCTTGATTTTCTACTATGGGTGCCCCATCCCTTCCCGAAAATGCTAGAGATAATCCTCCATCTCCCCTGCCTTGGAGAGACCATGATTTGTCCCTTAGATTTGGGTGAAGCCAGCATGATGGGAGTAAGTGACTGGGACAAAGACTAGAAATCTTATTTCTAGACTCACCTTGTCTCATTCTTTCTCTTAACAAATATAGTACATTTATGGTGCTCCCACCAAAGATGCAGCCCTTGTGTTTCAGCACTTAAGAGTCTAGCAGGGGAATTGCTTCTGTTAATAAACCCTATGTCTACCTTTGTTTTGCTTGTGATTTCTTTCCCCGAACCTTTCTGTGGCAATCCTGCTCATGGCAGGTTTACTGGGCAAAACCTATTGAATGTTAAAGCTAGTTTAAAATTTGAACCTCTAGTACCTAAATAAGTGAATGAAGGTACTTGGATCCTGTTCCTGCAAAGAAAAGAACTTAAAAGGGGTAGTGTTAGTGAGTCTGTACACTGTACTTCAGCATCATTCCCATCTTTATCACCATATCATTTTGAATTCACCTAGCCATGTCCTTCACTAGACTGCCGTTTTCTTAATTAATTTCTTAAATCTCCTTTGCTGAGTGGTGGTTCAGATTAGCATAGACTGACAAGATCAAGGTCTTTGCTATTGAAATTATATTTGGCTTTAAAGAAATGAGGCTAGGGAATTCCCTGGTGGTTTAGTGGTTAGGACTCTGCACCTCCATGCAGGTTGCCTGGGTTTGATCCCTGGTCAGGGAACCTGAAAGCCAAAGGAAAGAAAGGCTCAGAGGAAATAAACTTTTTGATATCCTGAACAGATAGCACATGGAATTGGTATGACAAGAAAGTATAGGGCTTTATATGGCTTCCCTGATAGCTGTTGGTAAAGAATCTGCCTGCAATGCAGGAGATCCCAGTTTGATTCCTGGGTCAGGAAGGTCTGCTGGAGAAGGGATAGGCTCCCCACTCACTCCAATATTCTTGGGCTTCCCTGGTGGCTCAGCTGGTAAAGCATTTACCTGCAATGCAGGAGACCTGGGTTCGATCCCTGGGTTGGGAAGATCTCCTGGAGAAGGGAAAGGCTACCCACTCCAGTATTCTGGCCTGGAGAATTCCATGGATTATATAGTCCATGGGGTCACAAAGAGTCAGACATGACTGAACGACTTTCGCTTTCACAGGACTTTATACAGAAGATAATTCCCCTTTTAAAGGAAGTGCAGAGTTCACACAAAAAAAGTGAAAGGGAAGTCATTTAGTCCTGTCCGACTCTTTGCGACCCCATGGACGGTAGCCTGCCAGGCTCCTCCATCCATGGGATCTTCCAGGCAAGAATATTGGAGTGGGTTGCCATTTCCTTCTCCAGGGGATCTTCCTAACCCAGGGATTGAACCCAGGTCTCCCTCATTGCATGCAGACTCTTTACCCTTTGAGCTACCAGGGACTCCCTTAGCAACATTATTCCTAACAGCCAAAAAGTGAAGAGGATCAAAATGTCTATCAACTGATGAATGGATAAACCAGCTGTGGTATATCCATACCATGGAATATTCACTAACAATAAGAGATGAAGTAAGGATACACATGCTATAATATGAATGAACTTTGAAAACATTATGCTAAGTGAAAGAAGCCAGTCACAAAAGGTCACATGTATGATCTATTTATATGAAATGTCCAGATTAGGCAAATCCATAGAGATGGAAAGTTGATCAGTGTTTGCTGGAGGCTGTGAGGGGTGGGGGAGAAGTGAGGAGTGACTGCTTACTAAGTGCAGGGTTTCCTTTTGGGGTGGTGAAAATGTCTTGGAACTAGATAGATGTGATGGTTGCAGAAGATAGTGAGGGTACTAAATATACATTTTAAAAAGTTAATTTCATGCTATATAAATATCTCAGTTTAAAAAACTAAGTAGAAATATATGCTAAAATATGGATAAACTTTGAAAACATGCTAAGTGAAAGATGCCAGACACAAAGAACCATATACTGTATGACTCCATTTGTATGGTTACATTTGTAATGAAATATCCAGAATAGTCAAATCCATAGAGACAGCAAATAGATAATGGTTGCACAGGACTGGAGATCTGAGAATGTAAAACTGTTCCATGCTGCATATATCCTTAAAACCATTGAATTGTACATGTTAAATGGATGAAGTGTGTGGTATGAGCGTTGGATGTCAATAAAGCTTTTACATTAAAAAAGGATGTATACATTTAAGCTTTTGAAAAATTGAATCATTTCAGGGATAGTTAGGGTAGCTCGCTATCTATAGCTTGAAGAATCCTATCTCCTTAGTTTATCTAATTTGTGTGCTGAGTTTGTGAAATTGAGTTTTCTGAAATGCAGGAGTAACAATGAGCATATGAACAGGTGACTGAAAAAAGAACCAGGAGTTCAGAAATAAGCATATGTATATAAGGAGATTTTGTATATGATAAAGGAGATGTTTAAACTTTTTTTTCCAAATTTATTTATTTTTCGGCCACACCATAGAACACGTGGGATCTTAGTTCCCTGACCAGGGATGGTACCTGTGCCCCCTGAGTTGGAAGTCTTAACCATTGAACTGCCAGGGAAGTCCCAAGGTGAATTTTTAAATGATTATTCAAAAAAATGGTATGAGATCTAACTTGCCATTTAAAAACCACCACCACCACCAATAACTGAATTTCTACTATATTCCTTGTTCCCAAGTAAATTGAATTGGATCAAATAAGTATACGTTAAAAAGAAAACCATGAAGTTACTGGAAGAAAATATAGCTGAATGTATTCACGATCTTGGGGGTGAGAAATATCTTCCTAAATTAAAGCAAGGCTTTGTTTTGTTTTTAAAGGATACATAGATTTGACTACATTTTTTAAAAATGCAAAGGACTTCAATACAGCAAATAACCTTCTCTCTCCTCTTTTCTTTTACTCAGTCTGTTAAAATTTGATCAGTCTTTTAGGGTAGAGCTAAAATTTCCTTCCCCTGTGGTATCTTTCCCAAACATTCTAGCACATACCATCATTTCTTCCTCTCCTGATCAGAAATACAGGGGTGGAAAGAGGAGGTGGATGGGTTGTGTTTTCAAAGCACTGTGTTGAGGATTCTGAGTTGTGTTGACCTTGGTGGGAGTGATGGAATTGAGTGTCGCTAACTGTCTGGGCCTGGGGTAGGTGGCCTTTCCTCTGCCTTTGGGTATCCCATTCTAAGTACCTAAAGCTCAGGGAGCCACATCTTAGACTTCTTTTTTTTTTTAAGTCTTGAATTTTGCTACCATACTTCTGTTTTATGTTTTGGTTTTTGGTTGCAAGGCATGTGGGATCTTAGCGCCCTGACCAGGGATGAAAGCCATGCCCCTTGCATTGCAAGGCAAAGTCTTAACCACTGGACTGCCAGGGAAATCCCCACACTTCTTGTTCTTAGTGATATGTCTTTGTGTTGCTGTTGTTGGTACTGCTTTTATATTCCCTTAGAATCTCTCATGGAGCTATGTACAAGAGTGCCCAACAAGTATGGCAAAAACCACTACAGTATTGTAAAGTAATTAGCCTCCAACTAATAAAAATAAATGGAAAAAAAAAAAAATAAAAGTTCTGTTCTAATAAAACTTTAATAAAATAAGTGGATATTATAAAAAGTATGATTAATATAAATGCTATTATAAAGGGGAAAAAAAAGAGTGCCCAACAAATACTATAATGATGCTGTAAAAAAAAATACTATAAACAGAGTATGATGGCATTCTGAAACCAGGGCTTTCCAGGAGCTGAGTGGTTCCCAAACACAGAAAATACCCCCAAGTGACCTCTAGTGTATGGTGTGGGGGCCAGGAGGGTGGCATGGACTGGGTGTGCTGGTCAGAACACATCTTTACTTTTTATTTAAACAAAACCTGTTTACCTTCAACTATACCCACTGCATGTGGGCTTTGTATGTGGGCAGGAAATGAAAGGGTTTGTTGAAACAGAGAAAGCTGCCCATGAAGTAAGAATTAACAACCTATTTACTGAATGAATGAATACGTGAATAAAATAAAAAACCCAAAACAGCTCTAACATGACAAGGTGTTCCATGGAGCTCAAGCATCACATGCTTCTGGCAAGAAGCTAGCGAACAGGTCTTTGTATTAAGACTAATTCCAGGTTAACACAGCAGCAGAGACTCAGCGGGAAGGTCTGCCCACAGTTGAACAAGGCTCTCTTCCTGTCTCCTCAGTTCTGCTGGTTGGTTGAAATTCATTCCTACTCTTTCCGGCGTCTTGCACCCTGTTTTAGCTGGCATCAGCCCAGCCTCAGGACTGCTTTTTTGCAATGGTTGGTCTTAATCTCATCTCAGCACAAAAGGAGTTAGCCATAGAAAGCACAGGCCATGAAAACTCCCTGGGTCTCTGCGGCTGGAAAATCTGTGTCACCAGAGGTATCACTAGAGAAGTCATTTCTTCCGCTCACTGCCATTCTGAAGATGCAGGGAACACAGGCAGAGGCCCGTGATAGTTCCTGGTATTTGCAGGTTTCAAAGTACTTTTATATACATTGTCCCTTTTAGTTGATCTTCAGGAGGTAAAAGACTAAGCCAGAGACCTACACCTTTTTCCTTGAAATCTATCTATTTTAGAAGAGCAGTTTTTGCCAAAATTCATATGAAAGGTTGTTTCCTCTTGCTTTCAAGACATTTTTGTCCCTTCCTCAATAAGGGAAATCTAGACTCCTGGTGGGAGGCAGGCTTCTGGTTAGGCAGCTGCTGGGTTAGTAAGGACGGGCTATACCTGGGGTAGTGATGTCTGTGTTTGGAAGGGAAAAGGGAGTGACATTTTTAGGCTGCAAGCCTCTTCTGGGAGAGTTGAGGACAGATCTATTTTTAGAGGCATTCTGTGCCACCCACAAAGAACTCAAAAGGTAACCAAGCACCTGGCAGGTTTCCTGTGGGGAAAGTTGTTAAGAGCTGGAGAGCTTCTGCGTATTCTGAGTCATGATGAAGTTTGACTTCATCATCAATCTGATTCACAGAGAGCACAAAACGCCCCCACCCCCACCTGCCCCCAGCCTTGTTTTGAATCATATTTGGTTGCATGATGACAGCACACTTGGAGATGGCACAAATTCTCAAATCACAAAAGATTGGGCCTCATACTCACAGAGAGGCCAAGGTGATGTGTGTTAACACCAAATGGTAGATGGTATAGTTCCAATATGGAAAGACTCTCGTATCGGGTATCAGCTCTGCCACTTCCAGGCTATGTGATTATGGGCATGTGACTTAACCTCTCTGAACTCACTTTCCTCATCTGTAAAGTGAAGCATCAAGTCAAATGATTTCTAAAGTCCTTTTAGCCCAAGTCTTCTATGACACACACAGAGGCAAGATAATTTTCAGGCAACTTCTTCTTCCCTCATCTATAGAAAAGATGGATATAGACTCTATCTCATGTATTTACTGTGAGTGGAAAAAAAAAGATAATAAATGCAAACTGCTTGACACACTCCCTAGCATAAAGTCAGTGCTCAATAAATGTTATTAAAGCAATGTTTGTGTGAACAGTGACATCACAGGGAGCTTTGTTAGCCCAGTGGATAATAAAAAGTGTGCCTGAAGACTTTTTATGGTGACAAACAGCAGTGGGAATTTAAGCTGGTATTCCGGATGGCCTACAGGTGAGTGTACTGACCATATTTGCCAGTGGAATGACACTGGCTTAACAGGTAAAGGGAAGACTAGGTAAGGAAATGTTTGGTGTTTCAAGAGCCAACCGTGCAGCTCCCATCCCACCACCGAGTAGATAGCCCGTTAGACCATTCAAAACCAAAATCTGAGGTTTTGTGACCTGTTTTGTCATCATCGATTCCGGAAAGGCTGTATTCCCAGGGCGCCATCCACCTAGTAGCACCCTCCTATTAGAGCACTGCTGATACAAGGCAAGGAATTTGGTATACAAGGTGGCTTGTCTTTGTTCTATCTACAAGTTTTTGTTACTGAAGATGTGGTGATGTGGCCAAGACCCACACAGGAATAATGTTAGAGAGGAGTTCCTGAATAATTTGGCCTGGATGTCAACACTGCTTAAAAACCAAGGTATTGTTCCCAGGTCTGTATGTAATCTAAGTTAAAGCTAGAGATTCTCTCTTGTACTTTGCCTGAGGTCTGCTCTAAGTTGCCTGGGAAGAGTTTCCTGAAGACCTATACGAACCAGCATGCAGGCCCACAAGCTGCTGCTGAGTTTAAACCAACATCAGTATCTTCCAGAGGGCGCTCCCCCCAACAGGTGGCTTCTCTTTGTCATAATTAGCACACACTGTTTCTCCCCTGACGCACCACAGGCATAAATATGAGCTTTAGTATTTCCCTTGTGTAATGGTGTTTCTTATGATACTCCCTAAACACAGTAAGGAAACTACCAGCCTGGGAAATGTGAGAAGCCCTTTTCTTACCCTTCCAATCAGCCTGAGGGTTAGAGATTTAAGCATTTCCCTAATCACCTTGTTCTTTTTTTCAAGGAACTAGTTCATGCAATTGGTTGGTACATTGTGTCCAAAGATGAGGATCAGTCACTTGATTTCCTTGTGGACGCTTTGCTGTTCCTCATTCTTTTGCCACCCACAATGCCCTTAAATAAATTGTGAGCCATTTGTCAGGGGAGGGATCACTCAAAGGTTTTGTGGGATCACCTCCGATGGTTGCAGATTGTATATTGCCCAAATGCAGGGTGGGGGTGTCAATTGCATAGACTACAGTGGGATGGCCATTCCTGAAGTGGAGCAGTGCACAGTTTGCACAATCAGGTATGACAGTAAATACATGGACCAGCTGTAGCATCATTCATAGCAGGGAAGATTCTCAAAACTTAAAGCATGTATTTTGTTCAGGACAGAGGGGTAGATCAGTTTAGCATCTTTGTAATTAAATATTAGTGAAGGCTCTTGGGAGAATTTTTTCCATTGGTTTCAGTATCTTTCTTTTGTTTTGTTTAGCTCAGGTTTACTATCAATTGTATAACAAATGAAATCTTTACTATAATTGGATGACAAATTAATGGTTCACCTGTAAGATGTGTATTACTTCATTTTTGGGTCATCCTCATTCTTGATGTTATTTCAATCAGACAGAAGCCACTATGTATCAGGCTCTGTTCACACAGAGACAACAGTGAACAAGAAGGCAAACTCTATTTCATGTTGCTACTCTTGTCTTGCTGCTTCTTTCTCATCTACTCTAATCTATGATTTCTTGTTATACCATAACCACTGAAATCCCTTTTAGATCAAGACAGTGTAAAAAATAAGTGAATACTGTAAATATCTATGTACCTAACAAGGCACTAAAATATATGAAACAAAACTGACACAACTGAAAAGAAGGATAGACAATTCAGCAATAATATTTGAAAACTTTAGTAATCCACTTCTAATAATAGCTAGAATAACTAGGCAGAAGATTAACATGAAAATAGAGGGTCTGAATTAACTGTAAGCCAAATAGACCTAATAGACACCTGTAGAACACTCCACCCACCACCAGCAGAATATACATTCAAATAAACATGGAACATTCTCCAGGATAGACCATATGCTACAGCATTGAGCAAATCTCAATACATTTAAAAGGACTGAAATAAGGCAAAGTATGTTCTTCAACTACAGTGGAATGAAATTAGCAATCAATAACAGAAATTTGGGAAATGCACGATTATAAGGAATTAAACCACACATTTCTAAGTACCTAATGAACCCAAGAAATCACAAGAGAAATTAGAAAATCCTTAGAGATGAATGAAAATAAAGCCATAACATACCAAAACTTATTAGCTGTTAACTAAAATAAGTAAATAACCACTCTTAGCATTTCTTATGGAAAAGGAAATGGCAACCCACGCCAGTATTCTTGCCTGGAGAATCCCATGGACCGAGGAGCCTGGTAGGCTACGGTCCATGGGGTCACTAAGAGTCGGACACGACTGAGCAACTTCACTTTCACTTTTCACTTTCATGTATTGGAGAAGGAAATGGCAACCCACTTAGGTATTCTTGTCTGGAGAATCCCAGGGACAGAGCAATCTAGTGGGCTGCTGTCTATGGGGAATTGGAACATGACTGAACATGACTTAGCAGCAGCAGCAGCAGCATTTCTTAATATCATTTTAGAGAATAAATGAAAAACTATTCTTTTGTAGTTTCAAGTTCTAGGCAGAAAGCCTCAGTACTTGCCCATATTAGTGCTAAATTAATATTTGTTGAATGAATCAATCAGTTGCATTCCAGTGGCTGGAAGGTAAACTAAGGAATCAGGAGTATATCTCATGTTAGATTCCTACTTGACTAATCCTTTTCCTCTGACTTACTTTTTTGCATAAGCCAATTACTTTTTAAAAGCTTTTATAAATTCCCATCCTCTTCACTCTTTCCCTTTCTTCCCCATTAGGTCTTCTGCATTACTCTGTGATTTAAACTTCCTACTCAAGTTCTTAGCACAGAAACTTTTTTTTGTTCTACTGTGAAGCTAGGGATTGGACCACTGCCTGATTGTTAAATCCAGTCCACCACCTGCTTTTGTATGACCTGCATTAAGAATAGGTTTTACATTTTTAAATACTTGAAAACAAAAGAAGAATATCTTGTATTTCACGTGAAAATCATAAGAAATTCAAATTTCGATGTCCGTTAACAAAGCTTTATTGGAACGTAGCCACACCAATTTGTCCAGTATTGTCTATGACTGTGTTCATGATACAATGGCAAAGTGGAGTAGCTGTGACGGAAAGCTTGTCACAAAGCCCCAAATATTTATTAGCCCATATTACTATTATTTTGTGTACTCCTGTTCTTAAGCTTTTGTACTAGCATATTCGTGACTTGCTATGCCTTTCCCTCTTCCCATCATGACTAATCCTTATTCTCATTCAAAAACCTTTCTCCTCAATCCTTACTTTATTATCACACCTGGTTACATACTTCTCTTCCCCAGCTCTTGGCATTCTTTAATATAGGCCAACACAACTATAATTAACTTGAGATTTTTATATTTAAAAATATGTCTTGAATATGTGTTTCCTATCTTTTCTATCTCATTGTGAAGACTCCAAGGTTCTTCTGTGTTCTGTATTTCCCTTCATACACAGAGCAGTGCTCAAGTTTAGTTGACAGATGTGAGTTTGCATTTTGGTTCCACAACACCTTAGCTGAGCAAGTGATATACATTTCTTGACTCTCTTCATTTGCTGAGGGTTTAGCTATGAAGGTTACAGAGATGATGTATGAAAAGGTCCAAGACACAGGAGGTGCTCCACAAGCAGTAGTAATTATTAGTGGATAATTTCTTTATTTGCAATAGGAAACTCATAGTGATGTAGTGAGAATTAAAAGAAATAGTAAGTCAGTAGAAATGGCAATGCATTGTTCAGCTGGAGCCCTGAAAAGATAAACTGGAGATACTCAAGGCCTGAAATGAGATATTAGACCAGTGTGAGACTTTGTTTAAAATTTAACAAACCCTTCTTGGTTACTCATTGAGCTTAGTACTGCCTTGGACAGGCCTCAGGTGAAAGACAGAAGACTATATTGTGGATATTTTTGTTCAAAGTGGGGTTCAGTTCAGTTCAGTTCAGTTGCTCAGTCCTGTCCAACTCTGCAACCCCATGAACCACAGCACGCCAGGCCTCCCTGTCCAATTGGGGTAGGGGTGGAGAAACAGACATGAGCTGTGTTCTTACTTGTCCATAATCTTTCTCTTCTCTCTCAGGATGGATGATTCAGAACCAGCAGTTCACATAAAAAGTATTGCACATGGAAAGTATTACTGCTATTCTGTGGGGAAATAAGCTTCTAAGTGCTGCAATATGAAATTAATAACTTTCTGTGTGGAAACTCTCTTGACAACACCTCGAGATAAAGCCAAAGAGTGCAATTTTTACAGCCTTGGATTATCTTTTCTGACTGCTTGGCTGGTAGCAGGCATGGATCGGTGAGTCAGAAATTCAGAGTTTTCCCCTTCACTGTACAGTTTGCTTGCCAACTGCAGACCTTATACAGCGGTGACTCAATTTCTCAATTCCCCAGCTCACCCAGCCATTGAATCAACACACATCACCTCAGTTTACTTACAAAAGGCTTTTTTTTGCCACACCGTGCTCCTTTTATGGGAGTTTAGTTCTAGGGATCAAACCTGGGTCCTCAGCAGTGACAGCATGGAGTCCTAACCCCTTGATCTCCAGGGAGTTCCCAGTTTACTTACAAAGGGCTTTGGGGGAACTCAGAGGAAAAAAACCATCTTCATGGTTAACACAAAACATTTTGGTTCAGGACATCAGAAAAAGAGTATGAAAGGGAGTTTGGAAGCTGAATATCAACTTTTTTTTTCTTTTGAGAGAAAATATTCCTGTGAGAAAACGCAGTATTTATCTTATGATAAATATGTATGTCCACATGCAGGGAGTATATATTAATAGCTGTTGAGGGAGAAAGTAATTTAGGAAAGAAATAGATGGGAAGGACAGCAACTTCTTTTCCACAAAAGCCACAAAAGTGCTGCAGACACGCATGAAGATGGCAGCTGTTGCTCCAATAGCCATATGTTTTAGCACAGACATCTTCTGTTTTTATTCCTTCTTACATGTAAATTTAGAAAATCTGGGCAAAGAAGTCTGGATTTCTACTTTCCATTGATGAGATTTTTTAAAATTTCAAATTAGATTTTTTCCCCCTTATATAAGACCACAAGGTAGGGTTATGTTTGGATTGATTCACTGTATACATCATTACATTTGAAAGTTGTTTTTCCAGATAAAAATGAACATTTGTGGGACAGACTAAGGAGCAGACCACTTGGAAACACTCAGATTGGCATTTTGCTGGATTTGTTCACTCTCCCACAGTGAAAATTTGCGAGACCAGTGCTTGAAAATAGGAACTGACTTCTTGCAGTTTGGATACTGGCAAGAGGCACAAGAGACCCAGGTTCAGTCCCTGGGTTGGGAAGATCCCCTGGAGAAGGGAATGGCAACCCACTCCAGCATTGTTGGCCTGGGAAATCCCATGGACAGAGGAGCCTGGTGGGCTACAGTCCATGGGAGTAGCAAGAGTCAGACGTGACTGAGCACACAAATAACACACACGTGCTCGGGCACACACATACACACACACACAGAATTGGAAGTGAGGAAGAGAAATATACAGAATTTTTGATTCTGTATCTGTTAATTATGTATCTGTTTGATTATCTGTATCTGTATCTGTATTCTGTTGATTATGACTGGCTCCTACATACAGAGACCTCAGGGTAGGCTCAAAACACACAGTTGTGGTTTAAAACATGTAGTTACCTAAATCTGAATATTAGAAAATAAAACAATAATGATAGTAGTGCCAACTCTAGACTGCCAACTTGGAAAGGCAATCAAGAAGAAACAGGAATAACAACAAGCTTCAGAGATCAAGTATTTTTCTGTGTTGGCCATGTGGGTAGGAGCAGTTCCAGATGGCTGGGTATGATAGAAACAGCAGACCTCAAATGCCTGCTCCAGGATCAATAACTGTACTGTGCTAGATGCTATGGGAGATATTTCAAAGATAAAATATTTCAAATATTCAAAATATTCAAAAATATTCAAAATATTTCAAAGATAAATAGTGTCATCTTTAAAAAGTTTATAATTTGATTGTATGATAATGGTTAAGAAAGCTAGCTTGATGAGTTTATAACCCAACTTTACCCTTTACCAGCTGTGTTCTTAAGTAAAATATCTGTCTTCAAGCATAACTCCCCCCATCTGTGACACATCAATAATTGTATCTCCTATATGGCCCTTCCCCTGCCTCCTTTCCATTCTTCCACAGGCAACCTCTTACTTTCTTCACCATCTTTGCATGCATGTTCCTTTTCCCTGGAAAGCTCTTCATAAGTCTACATCTTTAAAGTTTTGCCTTTCATGACACCTCCTCAGACAGCTTTGGTTCAGAAAACATCGTGTCTATATCCACAGAGGCTGTTAAAATACTAAAGGACTACATAAAAATAGGGGATGCTATTATTATCACCCAGGGGTCAAGAAGGTTTCCAGGATTTAGGATCAGCAAACTTTTTCTCTAAAGGGCCAGATAGCAAGTAATTTAGGATTTACAGGCCATAGTAAACAAACGGGAGCAGCTGTGTTCCAAATAAAACAATCTATGGACACAGAAAGGTGAATTTCACATGCTTTCTACAGTCACTGAACCGGATTTAGCCTCTGCCCTTTAGTGAACTGACCCCTAGTCTACGAAGGATGGCAGACAAGAAGGAAGTGGATAAGAACTGAGATACTGCAGCCAGATAGATACTAGGGGTCAGATGGCTGCTGTGGGAGACTGTCAATCTCCTTAGGCACCAACGACCTCTAAAATGGGGCTGTGGCCTCAGTCTGGGGTGTGTGAGGAGGGATCAAAGTAGTACGCAGAGAAAGCTTGGTGCTTAGAACCAGGCACCCATCACCAGCGTCGCCCTCTCTGCGGTGACCTGCAACCTGTTTTGGAAGGAACCGACTCGACGCCTCAGCCTCGGGGCGCGGAACGACGGGCGGAGCCCACAGCGGGCTACTGCACCGCCGGGCGAGGCCGGGCCTGACGGGCCGGGCTGCGCGAGTCGGGGGCGGGGCGGCGGCGCAGCGTCGTCGTCGTTGTCCCCGCCTCCTCTCCAGGGGCCGCGTCTGAGCCTCGGCGGCGGCGGCGGCGGCGCTCACTACCGGAGGAGAGCGGCTGGCCTGGTAGCAGCGGCGGCCATCGAGACCCACCCGAGGCGCGTCCCAGTCGGCCTCCCGACGCCCCCAGGCCGCAGCGCCCGCGCCCCTTCAGCTCGCTCGCTCGCCCTCCTTCCCTGCAGCCGGCTGCGCCATGGCGTTGGCGTTGGCGGCTCTGGCGGCGGTGGAGCCAGCCTGCGGCAACCGGTACCAGCAGGTGAGCAGCGCCCAAGTGCCCCCCCCCCCCCCGCCCCCGCCCCGACCCCGGCCCGGCCCTGCCCGCTGGCCGCTTCAGGCCTCCTCTCCGGCCCCGCCTGTAGCCAACTCGACGCCGCGGCTTGCCAGGCCTTGCTGGGCCTGGGCCGGCCGGGCGGGCCCCGGGCTCGGATTCGAGGCGGCCGCGGGCCGGGACCGTCCCTCCGCGACGCGGGGCGGGAGTCGGACGGTGGAAGAACCTCCGCCCTGCAGTGTTTTCCGCATTTCCCACGGCGGGCAGGTCGCCGGGTTAGAACCCGAGACCCTCCGGAGGCTTTGACCTGAGGGCATTCAGTTTGTCTTTTTCCACCTTGAATTTGATGTCACTGGAAAAGGGGTGGGGGAAAAAACACCAAACCAAAAACGTGAAATGTAAAGGAAATTAGGTGGAGAGAAGATTAAAATCCCTGCTGCCGACAGCTCTCCGCTGTGAAATGCGATTACTCAGGGTTTCAGAGCCTAGTCTGCTCGTCAAAACCCATTCCCCTCGCTTGCGTTTAAAGACAGACGTCAAAATGATACGAGGGACAAGTCCCAGTTCGCAGTAGATTTGGAAAACGCGATGTTTAACTAGTGATGCCCCTAAAATGTCGAACTACGTAACGTTGCAGGCTGCAGGGCGTGTGCCCGGCTGTGTGTTTTCCAAGCTTGGAAGTGACGTTTAAAGAAATTGAATAGCATAGCTGGGGAGAAAATGTATAGGGGATGGGTGGATTATTATCTCGGGTATCATTTCTTAATTGAAGCCCTAGGGGAAAAAGCTGCTTGTTTTACTCGCCTGTCTGTAGCCTGATTTCCCTCGGAAATTCGAGGGAGACATTTTGCAGGGTTTTTAGAGGTATTTAACACATCGTAATTGTGGGAACTGATCCAGGTGGCTAACTGATGTTGACTGGAATCGCAGGTATCTGCGTGCATTTTTTTCAGATGCTTTCAGATTAATTTGCATATAAATGGAATTGTGCTTTTATGAAATTAAATGTCCTATCATAGATGATCTACAGTTTTATATTTTATAAGTGAGGAAAACCAATATGATTAAAACATGTAGATTAATCCTGGTGGGGCCAGTTGCTGGGTTTTTTTTGCTATCATCAGCTCTGTGTTGTAATTTCCTCCCTCCTACAGCCTGACTCCTCATATGACTAATTTTAAGAATTTAGCTTTTTGGTTTCATAAGCACACTCAAATTGTGGCAATGCAGTCTAGTCCTTAGTTCTTTCACAGCCTGGGCTACGTGCTTTTTTGTATGACCTTGGGCAAGGCCCTGGGTTCCTCTCTGCTTTAGTAAAATACGAATGACAGGTATCACTTAACTGTCACCGAGGTGTTCACAGATCACATGTATCCCATATTGTGATCTAGTTCATTCTTTCATCTTGCCTAGGATAAAGCAAACAAGCAAAAAGCTGAGGCTTTTCTTTGTACTGCCATCTTCTTGAGCTATTAGGTAATGTTGACATACTGCTAGAAACAAGAAAAAAAAGGTGAAGTATTAAAATTACGTATTTCTTGGTGTAGTGGTTAATAGCTTTAAATATGCAAAATTGAGGTATGTTAAGGACAGGCCATCTTTTTTACTTAAAAAAAAAAAATCATTGTTTTGAAGAAATGTTCAAAAGAATAATGGAAAAAAGAACTGACATTCCTAGAAAACCTGCAAAATATGAAAGCCAAAACATAAAACAAAACCCAAAGCAAAACCAAAACCCCACACCGAAAACCTATCACCTATTGATAACCAAAGTTAATATTTTGTGTATCTTTGTGTACTTACAGCTGTGTAAATATATACAAGAGTAGATCAGTGTATGTGTCCAGATAAGGAAAGTTAATATTGATTGAGCATTTACTCTATGCCAGTCATGGTACTAAGTACTTTGCATCCATTATTTCACTTAATCCTCACAGAACCCCTTTGAGACAGCATTCGATGTTGTATAGATGACGTTAAATGATGAAGTCAAGACTCTCTAGAGGCTCGATAACTTGCTCAAGGTCACAGCTTCTAAGTAGTGATTACAAGGGTAAATACTCAACTACTTAAACACAGGCTTATGGCCCAAATATAAGCATATACATTAGCAGATACATACATATGCATTTGTATTGTCTTACGCAACCACACATATGTACTCAGGCACATCTTTGTACATACATGCAGTTTTATGGGCCCCTGATACTTTCACACACTTTGTGCATATGTGTACATGTATGTTTACATACCTACATGTTCTGAAACACATTTGTCTTCTCAAGTTTGCATGTGTGTGTATTGAGCACATATATGTAGAAAGGCAGACACTATAGCTGTATAATGAGATGGGTTCATATTTTAACATCTGCATAGCATGCAATTGTATGGCTAGACTGTAATTTAATCAGTTGCCTGTTGTTGGTCTCTAAGGGTGTTTATAGTTTTTTTTCAGTCACTAAAGTTTCTTTTACATACATCTTCAACTATTTCCTTAGTATAAATTTGTAGTGGGTGGAAATGCTTGGTCAGAGAATATACGTATTTAAAAGGCTTTCGAATTATGGAATGTTGTTGAATTGTCTAGGCAACCTGATAGAAGCATGGTACTTTTTGGTTGTCACAAAGGGACCTCTGACTTCTATTTGATATGGTTAGTCAAATTGAGCTGGTCTTCTAATGAAGTAAATGTAGGAGAAAACTATGATTCATTCATAACTGCAAGCAATGGTTTTGCCTTTATGGTCTTTTGATTGGTAGAGCAATATGTCCCTAATTTGAATTTAGCATCACCCCAGACTATACAGATAGTCTGGGCTCATAAATTTCCTGTGGCTTTATTTTTTTCTCTTTGTGTTTTAAAACATGAGCTTGTGCCTCCATACATTCTGAAGCACTGTTTCAGAAAGCTCTAGGTAGGCCCAGTGTTGAGAAACTTGTGTGCTCCTCTCTCTGAGGCCATTTACCCTATTCATCCATTCCAAGCTACCTGTGCCTCACTGTAATAGATCATGGGCTATATCGTGCATTTTCCCAAATACTTCCTGAAATGTTTTGAGATATTTGGATTTAAAACCAGTGAAAGTAGGCAATGATGACTCTGCTGTATCTGCTTAAAAACAGGCTGCAGAATGTTTGTTTTAGATGACTTCCTGCCTGCTAAAGAAGTGAGTTGCTTGTGGCATCACTAATAAGTTTGTATTGTAGTCTGCTGGCGTTGTAGATCAGCTTTGGGTAAGTTCTTTCAGGATTGTGAAGGAAGGTTTTGATAAATGAGGGAAAGAATTTCATCTCTGGCAGGCCAAACATTTTGCATGTTCAAGTGTTAGATGACGTCATGATTCTAGAGGAAGGAGTGAATGCGTCCCCTGTGGCTCTTTTTTTAATTTTTATTTTGTTTAGTATATTCACGTTGTTGGGCAGCCTTCATTTCACCACCCTCCATTTCCAGAAAATCCTTACCCCTTAAACAGTAACTTATTTCCCCCTCCCCAAGCCCCTGACAGCCACCATTCTGCTTTCCATTGGTGAATTTGGTTACTCTGAGTACCTCATATAGGTGGAGTAATACAGTATTTATCCTTTTGTGGTTGGCTTATTTCACTTAGCATAATGTCCTCATGGTCCATCCACATTGTGTCATGTGTCAGAATTTCATTCCATTTTAAAGCTAAATAACATCCATTGTATGTGTATACTATATTTTGTTTTATCTGTCAATACATTTTAGCCATTGTGAATAATACTGCTGTGAATAACAGGTAAATAAGTTTCAAAAGAGTCCAAGCTTTGAATTCTTTTAGGTATATACGCAGAAGTGGAATTGTTGGTTTATATGGTATTGCTTACCTGGTAGCTCAACTGGTCAAGAATCTGCCTGCAATGCAGGAGACCCCAGTTTGTTCCTTAGTTCAGGAAGATCCCCTCGAGAAGGGATAGGTTACCCACTCCACTTTACTTGGACTTCCATGGTTGCTTAGATGGTAAAGAACTCACCTGCAACGTGGGAGACCTGGGTTCGATCCCTGGGTTGGAAAGATCCCCTGAAGAAGGGAAAGGCTACCCTCTCCAGTATTCTGGCTCAGAGAATTCCATGGACTGTATGGGGTACAAAGAGCCGGACTCGACTGAGTGACTTTCACTTTCACTATGGTATTGCTATTTTTAATTATTTGAGAAACTGCCATACTGTTTTCCATAGCAGTGCACTGATTTATATTCCCACCAGCAACGCATAAGCTTTCCAGTTTTGTCACATCCTCATCAACACGTATGCTTTCTGTTTGTGTTTTGTTTTTGTTTTTGATAAAGCCTGGGTGTAAAGTGGCATCTCATAATGGTTTTGGTTTGCATTTCCCTGATAATTAGTGAAACTGAGCATCTTTTATGTGCTTGTTGGCCTTTTGTACATATTGGAGAGATGTGTATTCAAATCCTTTGCCAATTTTTGAATTGGGCAAATTCAAACGTTCAAATTTTTGAATTGTTTGCTTCTTGTTGTTGAGTTGTAGGCGTAATTGCTTTCTTTTTTAAAATTTTAATTGGTTTGCAATACTGTGTTAGTTTAAGGTGTATAGCATAGTGGTTTGGTATTTTCTCAGGTTATAGTCCATTATAGATTATTACAAGATAATGAGTATAATTCCCTGTATATGTATATTCTTGTTGCTTGTTTATTTTACATATAGTAGTTTGTATCTGTTAATCTTACACCCCTAGTTTGTGCTTCCTTCCTTCACTTTCCCCTTTGGTAACTGCAGGTTTGTTTTCTGTATCTGTGCGTCTGTTTTCCATATACATTCATTTGTATTATTTTTCAGATTCCACATGTAAGTGATATACAGTATTTGTCTTTATCTGACTTACTTCACTAAGTGTATTATTGTCTAGGTTCACCTACTTGCTGCAGATGGCAGTATTTCATTCTTTTTTGTGATGGAATAATATTCCTTTGTGTGTATATATTAAGAAGGTGTGTGTGGGGGGTGTGTGTGTGTATCTCACATATTCTTAATCCAGTTGTTGATGAGCCCTTGGCTTGTTTCTAGGAGTAATTTGTTAGTATTTATTTATATTTTCAACTTTTTACTTTGAAAAGTTTCAAGCATATACAAAAATTTAGTGTAATAAAACTTATGCACCCGTTACTCAGCTTCAACAATCAACAAATAGTTAACTTTTTCCATTTATACTGTCTATTTTGTAGCAAATTCTAGAGATCACATCATTTCACCCATAAATATTCCTGTCTGTAACTCTAAAAGGCAATGGTATGATATTTTAAGAAGATATTATCACAAGGAAATACATCATGAGAGCACTTTTTTTTTTTTTTAATGTGAGAGCACTTTTGTATAATTTGTTATGAATGCAGAACCAGGATTTGTGAGTGACCAGGAGCTGCAGATCTTCAACTATCCGTTGTATCTGACTCTCAGTGAGGTCCTCTAGGAAATTCTGTCATCGTTTAAACTGATGCCACCCATTGGTTTCCCTCCATATAACTTCAAATTACTTTATCCTGAACATCACCAATATTATATTACTCTATATTAAATTAAATTATAAAATAATCCTACCATGAGAGTAATATTGTATTTTGCTAACTAAAGGAAGAAAGACTTAGAGAAATTCAAGTGACATTTTCTGATTTACTTCTTCTTGGGGCTTTAAAATGATTACTTTGATTTCTTAATAATTTATTCTTATGTTATCTTTGAACAGTATAACTGTTTAGTGGAACCATATTCTTGTAGTAATGGATAATGCTCATTTAGATAAAGCAACTTTTAACACTTTAATTAGAGATTAATGCAAAGAATCAACTTGGTGATCTCATCCTTATTCTCAAGTTACTTTTGCCAATATACCAGGCAGTTGGTGAATATCATGTATTGAATCTGTTGAATTTTACACACTCCAGTTGTGATTCATTGCTTCTCATGGCTGTGTCGATAGATGTGTAGTGTATGTTGTTGCCTTCATCAACTGAGTGTTAACAGACACCCCTTTGCACATCTTGCTGTTACAATTAGACTCACTCATTTTTTGTCAGGCAGATTCTTTACCACTGAGCCACCAGAGAAGCTACAGCTCACTCATTTTTTTCATGAATACCACAACTTAAAATTTTGTATATCATCTCTCAGTATTGATCAAATTTAAGAACATTTCTAGTGAAATATTTTCTTACTGTATTATATATTTCTCCCCTAGCAGTTTAGTATAATCTTTGGCAGTTTTTCTTTTAAATTTGTGTATTGCAATCTTATCAGTTGGTAATCAGTGGCTTGAATGTGATTTGGAGGTCTTTCTGGAGATTGGATAGTTTGTGAATGGAAACATAAAGGTTGATGGGACCTCCCTGGTGGTCCAGTGGTTGAGAATCTGCCTTTCAATGCAGGGGACGCGGGTTGGATCCCTGGTTGGAGAACTGAGATCCTACATGCGGTAGAGTAACTTAGCCCGTGCGCCGAAACTACTGAGACTGCAGGCTACAACTGGAGCCCTTACGCTGCAATGAAAGATCTCCCGTGATGCAGCGAGGATCCCTCCTCCTGCAACTAAGACCTGATGCAGCCAAATAAATAAATAAAATACAAAGGTTAAGGAGTGGTTTCTGTTTAATAACAATTTCATTTTGTCATTCAGTACTTAAATGTGGCAATAACGTTGAACATTTCTTGTTACAGAGTAGCACACAGATATATTCTTCATATTCTAGAGTCAAATAGTAACTTGTAAAGGAAAGCTTGACTTCCCTCACATTCTTTTCCCCAGAGGCGTGACTGCTTTGCAAGTTTGGTGTGTGTTCTTCAGGCTTTTTTCCTTTCCTTAAAAAAAAATGTTAAAAATATTTTTTAAAATAAACTTTTTGTAACATTTTTAGATTTTCAGAAACATTGACGGTAGTATAGTTTCTGTATACACCAGACCCAGTTTTGCCACTAACATCGTATATTAGTATGGTATATTTGTTGATAATTAATGAACAATTAATTAATAGTAAATTAATCAAACAATTAAGTTAATATTGATATGTTATTATTAACTGAAGTCCATACTTTATTAAGATTTTCAGTTTTTATCTATGTCTTTTTCTTCTGTTTCAGGAGTCTATACAGATTCCACATTACATTAGGTCGTCATATCTCCATAGACTTCTCTTGGTTGTGACAGTTTCTCAAGTTTTCCTTGTTTTTGATGACCTTGACATTTTTAAGGAGTATTAATTATTTGTAGAATGTCCTTTCTTTGGGATTTGTTAGATGCTTTTCTCATGATTAGATTTGGGGAGGAAGCCACACAGAGGTAAAGTGCTGTTTTCATCACATCATATCAAGAATGCATACTGTCAACAGTATGTCAACGTACTGTCAACAACTTAACATGGTTGATGTTGACCTTGATCACCTGGCTGAAGTAGTGTTTGTCAAATCTCTCTACATAAAATGACTCCACCTTCCCCCACGCCTTTTGTACTGTGCTTTTTGGAAGGAAGTCACTGTGTTCACTATGAACAGCTTATACTTAAGGGTTCGGGAGTTAAGTTCCACCACCTCATTGAAGGTAATGTGTCTACATTAAGTTATTTGGAATTTTTCTGCATGGGACATTTGTCTCTTCATTATTTATTCATTGATACTGGTATGGGCTCATTAATTGTATTCTTTGAGTTAATAGCCAGCACTATTTTGTTAGGTTGTTCTAGCTTTTGCCATTGGGATCTCCTTCAGTTGGTACTTGTATCCCTTTGACAGAGCTCCGTCTTTGTGGGTTTTAAAGCACTTCTTAACTTTTTGACACCAGGCTCAGCATGTATAGTTCCTGAGCCATCCTGGATTCAGCTGTTTCTCCAAAGACCTCTGGTTCCTTTTATTGGAGAATGATGTTAGAAACCATGGTCTGTGTTCATTGCACTTGAAGACTGCTGCTTTTTTTGTTCTCTTTCCTTCCTTTTCATCCTTCCCTTACCCTTAGTAACCAGCACAGGTTTTTTTTTTTTTTTTTGCATATAGTAAGTATTCATTAAATACCTATTGAATGAGTTCAATCCCTGAGAATGTATTATGGTATGTAATATTAATTATATTAATTAAGAGAATAAGATAGTGGATAAGTGGCATCATTTTGAGATGGAAGAGATCATCTCTTCCAGAGACTTGCAGGAAGCTTCTGAGAAGATGGAGCTTGAGCTTGGCCTTGAAGGACGGGTAAGAGGTAGGTGGGGACACCAGGACTTGGGAGAAAGGGGTAGAGATGGACTCTCATGATTTGTTGTTTCCCTGGGGAACTTGTTTCACTTGCTAGGAAAATCACCTATCACCTTTTCTGGCCAGGATCCCTCCTCTTCCTCTACCTGGAATGCTGCCTTCTTCCCAGTGCCCCTCTCAGTTTAGGTAGTCTGTCCTAAGTGGAGTTTGAGTTCCTCCCTTCTCCCTCAGTTAAGTTAGTTTCCTGTGAATACCAGATTCCCCTTTCATGACACATTTTGTAACCACATTTTAAATCTTTTTTCTGTTTATTAGGTTGATACAAAAGTAATTGTAATTTTGCATTGTTGGACTTTGCTGTTTGACATTGGAATACATTCTTAAATGTGATATAAATCATTTTAATGTACATTTTGCACTTTATATTTTTTTGCTAATGACATTACTTGCTGTTTATTTTGTATTTATTTTGGACTAGGAAAATGATGTTAGACAAAATGCAAATTTGAGCAATTTTCTTATGAGTTCAAAATGAGTCATAAAGTGTTGAAGACAACTCACAACATCAGCAACATATTTGACCCAGAAACTGATAATGAATATGCAGTGCAGTGGTGGTTCAAGAAGTTTTGCAAAGGGGATGAGAGCCTTGAAGATGAGGAGCATAGTTTCCAGCCATTGGAAGTTGACGGTGACCAACTGAGAGCAATCACTGAAGCTGATCCTCTTTCAACTACACAAGAAGTTGCCGAAGAACTCAGTGTTGACCATTCTATGATTGTTTGACTTTTGAAGCCAATTGGGAGGGTGAAAAAGCTCGATAAGTGGGTGCCTCATGAGCTGACTGAAAATAAAAAAAAATCATCCTTTTGAAGCATTGTCTTCTCTTATTGTACACAACAACAACAAACCATTTCTCTATCAGATTGTGACGTGTGACAAAAAGGGATTTTATGCAACCAGTGATAAGCAGCTCAGTGGTTGGACTGAGAAGAAGCTTCAAAGCAATTCCCAAAGCCACACTTGCACCGCAAGAAGGTCATGGTCATTATTTGGTGGTCTGCTGCCGGTGTGACCCATTACAGCTTTCTGAATCCCAGCAAAAGCATTACATCTGAGAATTATGCCTAGCAAATTGATGAAATGCACCAAAAAGTGCATGCCTGCAACCAGCGTTGGTCAACAGATGCTGGGCCCAGCAAGGGCCCAGTTTTACTTCATGACAACCCCTGACTGTACGTCACACAACCAGTGCTCCAAAAGTTGAATGAATTGGGCTACAAAATTTTGCCTCATCTGCCATATTCACCTGACCTCTTGCCTGCTGACTACCACTTCTTCAAGCATCTTGACAACTTTTTGCAGAGAAAATGCTTCCACAAACAGCAGGAGGTAGAAAATGCTTTTCAAGAGTTTGTAAAATCCCAAAGCACGGATTTTTATGCTACATGAATAAACTTATTTCTTGTTGACAAAAATGTGCTGATTATCATGGTTCCTATTTTGATTAATAAAGATGTGTTTGAACTTAGTTATCAGTTCAGTCACTCAGTCATGTCCAACTCTTTGTGACCCCATGGACTGCAGCATGCCAGGCTTCCCTGTCCATCACCAACTCCTGGAACTTGCTCAAACTCATGTCCATTGAGTCGGTGATGCCATCCAACCATCTCATCCTCTGTCATCCCCTTCTCCTGCTTTCAGTCTTTCCCAGCATCAGGGTCTTTTCCAGTGAGTCAGTTCTTCACATCAGATGGCCAAAGTATTGGAGTTTCGGCTTCAGCATTAGTCCTTCCAATGAATATTCAGGACTGATTTCCTTTAGGATTTATTGGTTTGATCTCTTTGCAGTCCAAGAGACTCTCAAGAGTCTTCTCCAACACCACAGTCCAAGAGCATCAATTCTTCGGCGCTCAGTTTTCTTTATAATCCAACTCTCACTACTGGAAAAACCATAGCTTTGACTAGATGGACCTTTGTTGGCAAAGTAATGTCTCTGGTTTTTAATATGCTGTCTAGGTTTGTCATAGTTATAGTGACATATAACTATATAGAACTTAGTTACAGTAAGTTAAAATTCACAGTCCCAAGCTGCAGTTACATTTGTGTGTGTGGGCTCAGTTGTGTCTGATTCTTTGCAACCCCGTGGACTGTGGCCCACCAGGCTCCCCGTCCATAGGTTTTTCCAGGCAAGAATATAGCCCTGTAGTTACATTTGCACTAACCTAAATATTTAGTTTTTCATATCTTACATACAGTTATTCTTACGTATAGGTTAGAATCAGATATTACAGGCTTGTTACCAAAAACAGCAGTCTCCTGCTTACTTTTGCCTGTTTCTTAGCTCTTTCTTTTGCTGTTTTGTTATCATTTGTGAAGGTAAAAAACATAAGATATTACTTCTTGATTTCAGTTTTCAGCATTTTAAAAATTGACCACTAGGAGATTTAAGGGTTTAGCTCTCTTTTACCACAACTGCATATGCTCCCATTTCCTGTCTCTATCTTTCTAGTATAGTTATATCTGTATTGTAGTTAGATCAATATTCAGTATTTACAGTAATTTAAAATAATAAATAATGTTCACAGCTGAGGTATATTGTATGCTGTGATTAGTTTTACTTGCCTAACAGTACCTTATTTTCCCTAAAGTTAACCACAGTTTTTTTTTTGTTTGTTTGTTTGCCTTATTTTCTGGGTATATATCATAAATTGCTTATAGCATGACTCATCCTCAGACTCTCAATCTTAATTTTTTGATATGTTCAAACACATCAAGTATTTTATTGATTTCATTGTTGGGTGGGGGATGTGTGGCTCTTTTTTGGGTTGTTTTTGGCTGCATGCAGGTGTTAGTTCCCTAACTAGGGATCAGATCCAGGCCTGTGCGGTGGAAGCATGGAGTCTTAACTACTGGATTGCAAGGGAAGTCCGTCTTTCCTGTTTTTTTGAACTGTACCATAGGCTGCTTTTAGGGTCTGCTGTTTAGTTGTCATCCTAAGATTTCCTTTTCCAGTTTTTAACATCGAAGCCCCTTGCCTTGATTCACACTTTTTTTTTCTTGATTGTCTCATTTCTATAGAATACACCCTCAGTACTTTTCTGAGAAAGAATGCATGAGTTATACTTTTTTGTGGTTGTTGTTGAGACTTAGAACATCTAAGACTTTTTTTTTTAGTCTGCACCCTTACCTTGATTTCTATGCTTCTAGGTCGAAAACAGTTTCCTTTAGAATTTTGAAGCCATTTGTTCCATTGCCTTCTGGGTTCCACTGTTAGGAGGACTGAAGCCAGTTGTGACATCTGATTCTTTAAATGTGGCCTACTTTCTGTTTTTTCTGGAAGGCTTTAGGAACTTCTTTTGTTCTCAGTGTTGTTAAATTTCACTGCGTTGTACCTTGATATAGATCTGTTTACGTCTGTCATGCCAGGCATTCAATGAGCCCTTTTGGTCTAAAAGCTGACGTCCTTCAGTTCTGGGAAATTTTAAAAAGTGTTTGGTTGACCTTTTTTTTCCTCTGCTTCCCCCCCACCCTCCTTTCTCTCTTTGGATCTTGAATCTTTTATACTAATTCTTAAAATTTTTTAATCTCATATTTTTCACCTTTTTCTCAGCTTTCTATGAGATAGTCTCAATTTTCTCTTTGATAAAATTTTAATATATTTTTAAAAATTTTAAAAACTCTTTAATTGCCTCCTCCCCTTTTTTTTTTAATAGCAGGAAATGGCAGCTCACTCCAGTATTCTTGCCTGGAGAATCCCATGGACAGAGAAGCCTGCCAGGCCACAGCCCATGGGATCACAAAGAGTCGGACACGACTGAGTGAGGACAGAGAATGGAGTTCAGCATATAGTAGATGCTCAGTAAATGTTAGAATCTTTCCTTTAGTAGCACACTGTCCGTGTTTTATGGTTTTAATTTTTTTCTCTTGTTTCTCTGAAATTATTGAAAATTTTTTCTTTTTAAAGTTTATGCTTTCCTGCATAGTTCTTTCCTCTGTGTTGCCTTTATTCTCCTTGCTTTGGTCTTTTATGATCTTTGAGTTAGAAGTAGGTGATCTTTGCCTGCTTGGTTAAAAGTACACAGTTGGTAGAGCAATTTGGAAGCTCACTGTGGTTGATGGAGCTTCTTGACAGGCCTTACTACCTTTTAATCTAACTAGATTGTTTCTTTGAGTGACAGTGTTTTTCTGTCTCTTTTCTTGGGCTGGTCAGTTTCCTCAGCGCTTAGGCCTGGCTGCTACTATTCTAAGAGCTGATTGGCAGAGGTAGACTGGGGGATCTCAAGGTTTAGTACCTAAGTCTCTCACTTAATCACTCCTTTCTGACAATCCATTCTTTCTCCAAATCTCTGGTGTCTCCAGTCCAGAGTTCTACTGCCTCACACTCTCCAGAGAGTAAACCTCCAGTCTCTTAATGGGGATTCTGGGAGCTGTGTGTGTTTAACTGGGTCTCCATCTTCTCTTTCTGCTTTTAAATCTCATTTTCACTCTTACTTTCTCTGGTACCTGCTACCACCGGTTCTTAAGCCTTGAGAGGGTACAGTGCAAGAGAGGTTGCTTTCCTGCTTTCTGGTTTAGGATTCAGGTTTCTTGGGTCTGCTGTATAAGTTCTCACCTATCCTGCTTCTAACTTCCTGGATTTTATTGCTGCTTCCTCTCCTGTTAGTAAAGTTTTGTTAAATTTGAGGCAAAAAAAGAAATTAAAAAATGACTAATATTTACATTTGAGAGGGTTTTGGAAGGGACAAAGGGGCTTTTCTGGTGACTCAGATGGTAAAGAACCTGCCTGCAGTGCAGGAAATGCAGGTTTGATCCCTGGGTCGGGAAGATCCCCTGGAGGAGGAAATGGCAACCCACTTCAGTATTCTTGCCTGGAGAATCCAATGGACGGAAGAGCCTGGCGAGCTACAGTTCATGGGGTCACAGAGTTGGACATGACTGAGTGACTAACACTTGCACTTTTTTTGAAGGGATAAGAGGCAGATCTCTGTGTTCAGTTTTTAACTGGAACCTTATGATTGTAATTACTTCTTTTGATTATCTTTTTTTTGATAAGCTTTTGACTTAATGAGGTCAAAAGCATCAGTCATGGCCTGATAAAGTCTTTGAGTGATGTTAATTATAAAATGCAAGCAGTTACACACTTGCATAGTGGAACATTCTGTGATGAGGTAAAAGCAAAGATAAGAAATGCTTAATGCATCTCCCTCTTGGTTCTCATTGTTCTTCCAAGAGAAGGGAAACTCCAGACAAGGCCTGAGTTACAGCAAACTTTTCCCACCTATAATCTCTGCCCCACTGTGCTCCACTGTAAGCATCAGCATCTGATAATAAGCAGTGTAACTGAGAGAACTCTGGTAGCTCATGGGGCCAGCAGAGCCAGGAAGGCTGCAGTTAGCACGAGTGTCTGCATTCTGGACATGTCTGTCACTTTCAGGTTTTGTGTATTTGAATAAACTCTTTTTAATTTAGACTATTTCATTTTTTGATATACCAATTGTTTTTAGAACAGAAGACTTTTTAGGAATTACAGTGTGATCAATTAAAATACTAATTTTCCTTCATATGTACCACAAACATTTGTTGAATACCTAGTTGTACCCAATACACTATGCTAAATATTTTATTTCTAAAGGTTGGAGAGGTTATTTCTCCTTTGTTTCTTATTTTTGTTGCATGGATGCTAAGTCACTTCAGTCATGTATGACTCTTTGTGACCCTGTGGACCATAGCCTGCCAGGCTCCTCTGTCCATGGGATTCTTCAGGCAAGAACATTGGAGTGGGTTGCCATGCCCTCCTCCAGGGGATCTTCCCAACCCAGGGGTCAAACCTGCATCTTCTGCATTGCAGGTGGGTTTTTTACTGCTGAGCCACCTCGGAAGCCCCATGTGGCTTAATACCTAGCCTTGTATTTATTTGGTGAATTGTAAAGTAATATGAATACTTTTAAATAAATGCAAACTAGTAAGTTAAGATGGCATTAAGATTAGCTGCCATTTCTTTAGGTAGGTTTTTGTTAAAGCTACACCTCCATGCCTGATTTAGTCAGCATGTGCTAGTAAAGTATCCACGATATGCCACTCCCTGTTAAGTGCTGGAGTGAATACAGTAGTGAACCACGCAAAGGTCCCAGTCTGCAGAGGGCTCACAGTCTACTCTGTTAACTGTTAATCAGGCAAGGTGCATATTCCTGTGGTGCAGAAAGTGAGGCTCTGACAGCGGGTGTTTACAGAAAAATAAAGGTTTATTTGCAGGTTTCAAGCAAGAAGAACTGGACAGCTCATGCTCAAAAGACCCAAACTCCCTGAGGGCTTTCAGGCAAGGCTTTTTATTTTTTATTTTATTTATTTTTTTTCATTTATTTTTATTATTTGGAGGCTAATTACTTTAGAGTATTGTAGTGTGTTTTGTCATACATTGACATGAATCAGCCATGGATTTACATGTATTCCCCATCCCGATCCCCCCTCCCACCTCCCTCTCTACCCAATCCCTCTGTCTTCCCAGTGCACCTGGCCCGAGCACTTGTCTCATGATATTTAAAGATAGGTGTTGGATAGGAGGGTGGTAAGATATGTATGTGATTAGATCCTGGACCTCCTCCTGATTGGTCCGTGGTGAGGTAGCAGTGATATTTTGGGAAAATCTCAACCTTCTTGTTCCAACTGATTTGGGATCTGCTACCACAAACTCTAATCTCATAGTCACTAAACTCTACTAGTTTCTGCAGAACAGCTCAAAGGTATGCATCAGATTGTTATCTATATTCCTTCAGGAGGAACTAGGAGTCCTGTGACTTTTCTCCTAATCATTAAATGCTTGAGTCTGGTCTTTGGAACTTCGGGAAGATCTGGGAGACTAAAGCCTTTCTACAAACAAGAAACAGGATGTAGAGAGGGACTTTTGTATCTAGAAAGGCCCCACAGGGTCCTGCTTTGTTCCATTCCCCCCCCCCCCCCTTTTTTTGATAGCCTTCAATTCTGAGAGGAACAGGAGCAGGACAAGAAATAAAGTTTAGGAGAGAGATTAATCATAAACTGAGCAGAGGAACTCAGTTTTAGAGGGACTCAGTTTCACAAATTCTCTCTTAGTCTTCTTTCTCAACCCTTCTGGAAATGTTAGTGTGATTTATCTGCAGAAACATGCAGAAATCCTAGGTGTGTATTGTAGCTCAGTGAATTTTCACAAGCTAAACATGCACCTTAGCTAGTACCCAGTTCAAGCAGCAGCATTACCAGCACTCCAAAAGCTCGTATCAAGTGCTCTTCCAGTTGTGTCCCTACCCAGGGTAACAGCTCAACTGGCAGATTAGGTTTGCCTGGTTTTGATCTTTATTATATAAAGTATAGTCATACAGTAAAAGCTCTTGTGTCTGGTTTCTCTTGCTCAACATAATTAGGTTTATGAGATTCACCTGTGATATTATATGTTGTTATAGTTTGTTCATTCATGTGACTGTGATATTCCATGCTGTGAAGTTAACATGATTTAGTAACCCATTCTGATGTTAATGGGCATTTGAGTAGCCTCCAGTATTATGAATAGTGTTTCTTTGAATACCCTGGTATGTCTTTTGGTGAATATGTGTTTCTGTTGGGATGTATAACTAGAGTAGAATTGCTAGGTCATAGAGTATATATGAATTCATCTTTAGTAGATATTGCTAAACAGTTTTCTAAAGTGGTTCTACAAATTTACATTCCAAGTTTGAGAGTCCTGGTTATATATATGTGTGTGTATAAAATCTTAATGGAGACCAGAAATGTCTCCAAGTCCAGAATCCTTTCAGTTCTATTGTGAGTTTATAAATAGGAACAAATAATTTTTAAAAATTGTTCTTGAAATCTAAATAGATGCCAGTTGTAATCCATATTCTGTTGGTACAAAGTTTTTTTCCATAAAGCTTTGCTTAATATATTAAATGATGAATGATTAAGAGTTCATTTTTTATTTCATGATGGTATTTTAGAGCTTTAACATATCTTAGAAGACAGCATCAGGATTTTAAAAACACAAAAGAGTATTTACCATTCACGGACTAGATTTTATATAAATTATTTTTAAAATGTGTGCTTAGTTGCTCAGTCATCTCCGACTGTTTGCGATCCCATGGGCTATAGCCCACCAGGCTCCTCTGTCCATGGGGATTCTCCAGGCAAGAATACTGGAGTGGGTTGCCATGCGCTCCTCCAGGGGATCTTCCCAATCTGGGGATCCAACTCAGCTCTCCCACTTTGCAGGTGGATTCTTTACTCTCTGAGCCACCAGGGAAGCCCATCTTAAAATGACTCTTGTCTAATTCCTGTTTTCATATTGTTTATTCTGTAAGCAAAAGATGAACTGTCCTGTCAAAGGCAAGGAGAACAGGCTAGGAGCTTAGTCTCCAATTCAGGTTATCTTTGCTAGGACTTTTAATTCCTTCTCCAAATAGGTTCTGGAGCTCTGAACTAAGAACCGAGTTTTCATATGGAACTAAAAAGTGGAGAAAAGGTAAGACTCAAGACATAGATTGGATGCCACTTAAAGGATATTATAGAGGGGCTTACCTAATTGAAAGCTGTGTGATTGTTCCTTATTTCCCCAATCTTTATAAAATCATGAAGAGTGATAAGGAATGGGGGGCACTTATCGTTAACCTGAAAGGCTCTTGGCTGTAGACTTTGCCTAAGCTAGGTGACCGGAAACATTGGGCACCATTTACTTGACAGGGTCTTGATGAAAGCCATCAGTGGTGAAAATATTTCAGTTGGATGTAAGATGTGGATTCCAGGGGTTGGCAGGTTGATGGCAGTTTTCTGGTGCCACCCAAAAATCTCACAATGCACTTCCCAGGTGGTGCTGGTGGTAAAGAACGTGCCTGCCAGTGCAGGAGACATAAGATGTGAGTTTCATCCCTGGGTGGGGAAGATCCCCTGGAGTAGGAAATGGCAACCCATATTAGTATATTTGCTTGGAGAATCCCATGGACCGAGGAACCTGGTGGGCTACAGTCTATGGGGTTGCAAGGAGTTGGAGCATGACAGTGCACAGAGAAGATATGGATCCCAGAGGTGGTCAAGTTGATGGCAGTTTTCTGGTGCCTCCCAAAAATCTCACAGTGCCACGATCCTAGCCATAGTAGGCTAGTTTAGTGCCTTAATGAATGAGGAGTTATTTCTCCTGGTGCCTTGGCTTCTTAAGAAAGTTGAAGGGACTTCTGGGTGGTCCTGTGTTTGGGAATCTACCTTGTAATGCAGGGGACTTGGTTCGATCCCTGGTCAGTGAACTAAGATCCCACATTATGCAGAGCAACTAGATCCATGCCCCCACAACTGCTGAGCAGGCACACTCTGAAACCTGTGCGCCACAACTAGAGAGAGTCTGTGCACTGCAACGAAGACCTGAGTGCTGCAACTAAATTCATTTAAGAAAAGAATTGTTTTTAAAAAAAAGTTGAAGTTGGAGATAAGTGACTACTATCTTGCCTTCCTCTCTTCTCTCTCCATGGTATGCCTTTACGTGTTACTTGGACCTCAGGTGAAAAATAGAAGAAAAGCCATCGAATTGATGATCATAGTTTGAAGTATTTGCTCTCATTTCTAAGGACTAACATAAATATTGACTTGGAATATTTTCTCTCCTTCCAAACCAAATTGTATTCATCAGTTGTATTTATACATGTTAATGGTGATAACCACAAAAATCTTTACATAGAAAGCTTTACAAACTGGTGGCCAGTCTAAGGAAATTTACTGTGGTATTCTTTTCATCTGTTATTGCCATTGTCTTATTTAAAGCATTATCCTAATTACTTTGCTTTTCCTTTGCATTGGTGAGTTTTGATTCTTTAATTGTGTTTTTAATTACCTAGTAAGAGGATTTGCATTTTGTCTTTTCCCTCTGCCATGAAAGATGTTTAGGATAGTCTAGATCTGGTGGTAGTTTGTTTTTAAATTATCTTTAGGTAAACAGTAGAAAAAAATAATGATGTTTATTCTTTGCTCTTAAAAGAGATTGTTGGTCAAACTGTCTTTTAATTTCTTGACCCTAATATTTTTCTTTTCAGGGAAGGGAAATATTAAGGGATTTTAAAAAAGTGTGATTAATTTGCAGTTCAATGTGTTATTTTCCTTTATTATTTTTATCCATTCACTTGTAGGTGTACTGTGTTAAACTCTGAAGATATTGATGGGATCAGGACCCACCCCCTCCCATTAAGGGACATAGACATTGATTTAGCAAGGAAGTACTCATTTGGAATAGTTGATTTTCAGTGTCCTTTTAAATAAATAGATTTGCAGTTTTAATATTAGAAAATACTCTTCCTATTTTTGAGTTGTAATCCACATGCCATATAGTTCATCTTTTTACAGTGTACAGGTCAATGGTTTTTACCGTATTTACAGGTTTTGCCACCGTTCCTACTATCTGATTCCAGAAGACTTGAATCACCTGCAAAAGAAACATAGTCCTATTAGCAGTCAGTGACTCCACACTTTTCCATTCCCTAGCACTTGGCATCCACCAGCCTTTCTGTCTCTATTATATTTGCCTTTTCTGGAGACGTTGTATAAATGGAATCATACACTATGTGGTGTTTTGTGATTGGCTCCTTTTTCTTAGCATAATGTTTTCAGGGTTCACTCAGATTTTAGAATGTTGTCAGTGCTTCATCATTTTTGTTTCTTGGGTTTTTTTTTTTTTTTTTTGGTTAGGGTTATTTCTTTTTGTCCATCCTTTTTGAAACTGTGTGTGTTAGTCTCTCAGTTGTGTCCAACTCTTTGCGACCCCATAGTCTGTAGCCCACCCCACTCCCCCTACCCCCAGTCTACTCTGTCCATGGAATTTTCCAGGCAAGAATTTTGGCATGGGTTGCCATTTCCTTCTACAGGGATCTTCCCAATCCAGGGATTGAACCTGGGTGTCTTGCATTGCAGGCAGACTCTTAACCATCTGAGCTACCAGGGAAGCCCATCGTTTTAAATGGATATACCAGATTTTGTTTATCCATTCATCATTTGATGAACAATTTGACTATTATAAATAATGCTGCTATGAACATTTATATGCAAGTTTTTCTGTGAAGATATATTTTCAATTTTCTTGAATATATGTCTAGGAGTGGAATTTGCTGGATCCTTTTTTAATTCTGTGTTTTTTAATTTTGAGAAACAACCAAACTATTTTCCATCTTGTGTATGAGTGTTCTAATTTCTCTGCATATTCAACACCACTTGATTTTGAATTTTTTCCCCCTTTTTTCCTTTTGTTTATGGCCATATGCTTGGGTGCAATGTGATATCTTGTGGCTTTGATTTGCATTTCTTGATGACTAATAATGTTGAACATCTCATGTATACTGGCTGTATTATCTTTTTCAGAGAAATGTCTGTTAAAATTAGATGGTCTTTTAATTATTAAATTTTGTTGTCAAAATTACCTTATATAAATATCATCCCCTAGTTAATAGTAAGTTAGAAGAAAACTATTCTTGAATGTATAGAATTTGGTGGTGGTGGAATAATTTATAGTCAGTATATTATATACAAGTATAAGATCTGCAAACTGGTGGTTGCCAGAGGGGAGGTGGATTGGGGGGCAGGTGAAATAGATGAAGGTGATTAAGGGGTACAGAGTTCAAGTCATGGGGATGTAATGATACATAGCATAGGGAATATAGTCAGTAGTATTATAACAACTTTGAATGGTGACAGATGGTAACTAGATCACAGTGATCGTTTTGAAATGTATATGAATCTTGAATTACTATAAAGTGCACCTGAAACTAATATATGATGTTGAATGTCAATTATACTTCAATTACAAAAAAACCCACTATAGTCTATATACAATATAAAATTTTTAGTCCTCACAAACTTTGGCTGTTTCTGAACAAGAGTAAAATAGCACACCCAGTTGTTTACCTAGAGAAATGTGCTTTTACTTTCTGGTAATTATACTGTATCATTTGTTGAGATTTAAAGAGTATGCAAAAACAGTGGGTTGATAATTAGAGGTTTAAACTATTGCATTTTAAGGTAAATGTTTTAGAAATTAATGCTAAAATTAGAAGTGTAAGTAGCATTTAAAGCTGATGTTTAGGATTTTCTGAGACTCTTACTATCTAAAGAAGGTATTTAAACTTACCAAAATTTTCTTGCTGTTTAAATAGGATTCACCCAAGAAAAAAATGAGTCGCAAAAATACTGTAACTTTATGGATTTATTGGATAAGTTCAGCATTATTTTCCACATACTTGTTATGTTTGTGTGAATTTTGAGGTATACTTTGATAGCGCTTCTCATGGATTTATGAGTTTTGGGGTTGATCTTCTCTTTGATGTTTAGTAGAATTTTTTTTTTTTTAATTGTTCTTCCATTCTTAGTAGAGAGAATCCAAGAATGACTTTTATGTGCCTTTAGGTACTGCCATCCTATACAGTTGTAAATGTTGACCTTAGTTTGGCCTAATCGGAGTCCTTCTTCTGTTGCTTAAAACAGCTCATTTCTAAATTGAAGCTCATCTTTAAAACTACTGGGATTTCCCTGATGGCTCAGATAATAAAGAATTTGCCTGCAGTGGAAGAGACCTGGGTTTGATCCCTGGGTTGAGAAGTTCCCCTAGAGAAGGAAATGACAACCAACTCCAGTATTCTTGTCTGGAGAATTCCATGGACAGACCATGGGATCGTAAAGAGGCGGACATGAGTGAGCGACCAACACATTTCAGAACTGCTTTTGGGAGGGTAGCGAGAAGCCTTTTTTACTGTGGCGGGAGCTCAAATAAGAATTTAAACTTACAGGGTTTGTGTCTTTAAACTTGTTAATTGAAGTTTGCTTCTCTTAGAACTTGAGTTATGTATGATTTCTTTATGGGAGATTCTGTTGTTTAACTAAAACACCATATATTTATTTCTAATAGGAACAGTGTGGATAGGATATAGAGGAAGATAGTAACAAGGAAAAACATCCTTTATTTTAGTTGTACTCTATTTCACAGGCTTAATATACAGGACAAAACATTTCAGCACCTGTTGGTAGGTGTTTTTTTTTTCTTTTTTAAACTGAGGGATTGAAGGCAAAAGGAGAAGGGGGTTGCAGAGGATGGTTAGATAGCATCACCTACTCAATGGACATGAATTTTAGCAAACTCTGCAAGATAGTGGAGGACAGAGGAGCCTGGCATGCTACAGCTCGTGGGGTCTTGAAGAGTCGGACACGACTTAACGAGTGAACAACAATCAAGGCTAAGAAGTACCTAGAAGATTGTGCCATATAAATAAAGTGGGGACGTGGAAGAGTTTTAGGGTTCTTCTGGGGAGCCATAACAGAGTCTGCTCATGGTATAAGGAGGAAGGCAAGTAATCAGGAAATAGGAGTGAGGGCACTGTCAGGAGTGTGGTGAAGAGAAAGACCATCTGAAGTTTTACATGATTCAATTATTCCTTGATCAGCAGTGAAGACACAGTTTTGTACTCAGTACTTTATATGGCATGTATAGGTAATTGTATAACCAAGGGAAAACCACAGTTTAAATCTTATTTGAAGATAAGTAAAATTGATGAGAATTGTTTAAAAAAAAAATTATGTGACAGAAAAGAATCCAGAGCCCCAAAGGTATTTATTAACTGTCACAATCATACAGTCAACCCCCTCCCCGGCAGGAGCATAGTGGAGGGGGAGGGCAGAAGTCCCACCACTTTTCAGACTTGTCTCTCCACAGCCCCTGCAGAGGAATCTGTAACAGGTGGGCTGAAACCAGGCTTCCACTGACCCAGCTGCTAGAAGAGACTGGGCATCTTTCCGGCGACAGCCTCAAATTGACAATGACACTTATTCTCTTAGAGAGCCCTGGGAGAGCCTGAGGATCCCCAAGCCCCAGGGATATGTTAGGGAGGACTGCATAGGAAAGGTTTCCAAGGACAGAAAAGGGGAACCTTAAGAACATATTATGGAACCACATAACCAGTCACACAGCCTTATAGATAAGGCCTGCTTGAGTTGTAGTGCAGTATTTCCCAATCCCCCCACAATCCCTGTTAGTGAGGGTGTGGCTTGTTTGGCTGGCAGAACCAAATTAAGGGCAGTAGATGCCCCCAAGGTGTAAAAAGATGTAGACCTAGGGATTCTGTTGTATAGCATGTTATTATTCACACTCTGGTGGTCACTGAATACTTCTTGAAGGTGATTGCCTCTTTCCCTCCAACATTGTAGTGTTTTATTTTAAACACCTTTCTTGATGGAGCCTAAATTTATCACCAGCATTATAGAAAAGAAGTCAGAGTTGCAAACCCTGTATAGTGAGGTCCTGAGATCTTCCTAATACATTGAGCCTCCCTAATCATAGTATGTGTCTTTTTGTTGGTTGTTTTTTCAGCTAGAAATAATATTAGTATGATTGATTACTAATAATTACTTACTATTTATTAATTAATGATTCAAAAGTGGTGAATTTTAATGGAGTAAAAAATTTTACCTCGAAATGTTTCTTTTTCCCTCATTAAAGAGAAAATGGGGGTTTCTGAGTCAATTGGAATTTCTTTGCTCTGTTATCTGTTACCCTGATGTGGGATGATCAAATTTCACATTTCTAGGTTGCTAGGAGACAAGCAACCTATCTTGCAGATACAGGTGTTAAAACTCCTTTATGCTTTATTTCTTAGAATTCTGTATTTCTTAGAATTGTCATGCTTTCTTTCTAAAATCTTAATTATGCAGAGGTAACGGGATTATTTGACCAACCTCAAAAAATAGGAAAAAAATCAAATGAAAAATGAGAAATTAGGTTTAAATAAAGAACATGACTGGCTGTAGTAAACTAAGGCAACGTTCGTAAAACTCTTTTTGCCTTTGCTTTTGCTGCTGACTTTTGCTGCTTTTTGCAGCTTTGTTTTTGCTGGGGTTTTTTTGCACTTGCTGCAGTGCACAAGAGTGGTAAGTTGGGAGTAAATTGAGAATGCTTTGTCTGGAGATACGCAGGTGTTAAAACTGTTCCAAGTAAACCTGGCCCCAGGAACTCTATTTAAATAATTTACTGATTTGGTCTTCCAAAAACATTTGGATTTACTGTAGCTATTTTGCCCAGAAGCCTTCTTCTGAAGGGCTTCCCAGGTGACTCAGTGGTAAAGAGTCTCCTGTCAATGCAGGAGATGCGGGTTTGATCCCTGGGTTGGGAAGATCCCCTAGAGAAGGAAATGGCAGCACACTCCAGTATTCTTGCCTGTAGAATCCCATGGACAGAGGAGCCTGGCAGTCTACAGTCCATAGGGTCACAGAAAGTCAGATACGATTGAGCATACATACATGCACTTCTTCTGAAAAGAAAATTCATCTTACATTACAATGCAATTATTTTGGGAATGCCTTAAGTTTAATGTTAGATAACTAGTGTTCAAAAAAAATGTGCCCAGATGGTAGATAATGATGAAAATTTGGCAGAATTCACTTGAACTTGAATGCTTTGCAATATTACTCTCCCAGGTAAGGCTAGTGGTAAAGAACCTGCCTGCCAACGGAGTAAACTTGGGTTTGATCCCTGAGTCAGGAAAATCCCCTGGAGGAGGAAATGACAACCCACTCCAGTATTCTTGCTTGAGAAATCATGTGGACAGAGGAGCCTGGTGGGCTACAGTCCCTGGGGTCACAAAGAGTCAGACATGACTGAAGCAACTTAAAACACACACATGCTTTGCAGTATTAATCAGAAAGGTTTTGTTTGCTTCTAATTTTGAATAGCATGAGAATTGAAGACTGGGATCTTTCAGATTTAATATCTGCTTCATGTGAGGACAGGTCAGCCTTTCTCAGGTTTCAATTGAAGATAGAATTCTTAGCAGCAGTTGGTTTAGAAGGATTTGTATTTTACCTTTGGCTCAGTTGGCTCTATATGTCTTTTAAAAAAAAATTTAAAAGATGGGCCGTTTTAAAAATAATTTTATTTATTATTTTATTTTTGGCTGTACCTGGTCTTCGTTGCTGCATGCTGGCTTAATTTGCTTGTGGGGGCTTCTTGTGGTGGTTTCTCCTGCTATAGAACACAGGCTCTAGGAGTGCAGGCTTCAGTAGTTGTGGCACACGGTCTCAGTTGTCTGCTGCATGTGGAATCTTCCCAGACTAGGGATCGAACTCGTGTCCCCTGAATTGGCAGGCGGATTCCTATCCACTGTACCACCAGGGAAGTCCAGCTCTATATAGCTTGATGGTGTACATCTGGTACCCAAACCCCCAAATCAGTTGCAGTGATAAATACTACATTAGTACTTTACAGATTGACTCCCATTCTCAACCAGTTAATCTTTTTTTTTTAATGTTTTTAATTTTTTTCTTTAAAATTATTTTGTAAAATATAGACACAGAAAACTGAATAAATCTGTAGCATTTACTAAACATGAATGGCGTTGACATCCACAAAACCAACACCCAGATCAGGAAGCAGTCCTTCCATCACCTCTGAAGCATGTTCTCATCTGCCCACCAGGAGACTGACTCTCAGCCAGTTCATCTTTTAAAGGAGCTGTATTATGTTGTCACAGTGGAAAGTTAAATCACATGTTTTTGTTTATGAAGATGAGTTGGGTAGACTCTCTAGACTGGTAGTGGCAGAAAGACAGTTTCAGTGTCAGTTATGTAAAGTAACTGGAGCTATAGATTTGACCAGTGAGAAAGTTACTGATACAGAAGAGGAACATGTACTGACAGAGGTTGTATGTAGAATTTTATGTTTTTGTAAATATCTCAATTATTTAAGATACAATCTTTCTGCAAACTGAGTAGACCTTGGTTTTACTGTGATTTGTCTTTGTCTTAACAGATTTTTGTTATTCTAACTGGAAAAATTATACAAGTGATAAATGTTCATTACAAAACTTTAGAACATACGTATACACAAGGAAAAAAACTCCTCTGATTGCATCTCCTAAGATAAACAGTGTAAACTGTAGATGTCTATCATAGACCTGCTTTCCATCACATAACTGTCTTTCAAAACCAAATTATGTGATTCATATGGTTTGATAAATTCTTTTTTATGTAACAGTATAACACGAATCTTTCTGTTCAAAGTCATCGAATTTTCTTCATTTTCATTTTTGTTGTTACTTAGTAATCCTTTGTGAGATGAACTGTAATTTATTTAATAAGTCCCCTATGATTAGTATTTAGGTTGTTCCTGAATAGCATTATATTTGCTACCTTATTTGCATCTTTCTGATTATTTCCTTAGGATAAATCCTGGGAGTAGATTAAAAGGAGCTGCACATTTTAACACTTTTGAAACCCACTGCCAAATAGCTTTCCAGAAAAGCTATTCCAGTTTTCAGGTTTTCCTCTAATTGCCTTTATATTTGCATTAAAATGTAAAATTTTTATTTAGTTGCAGAATGAAGAAGAGCCTGGAGAGCCTGAACAGGCCGCAGGGGATGCTCCTCCACCTTATAGCAGCATCTCTGCGGAGAGTGCAGGTAGGTGACAGGGTGAGATGACTGCTGAGCTCTTGAAATGCGTTAGCCAGAGACTTTTGTCTGCTACTTGTTGGTGTTTGTATTTGGTTCAGCTTTCTGTAAGAAATCTTTAACATTATTTTTAGTTTGTAGCCTGAGGTGAAAAAAACTCATGTTACTATTCTGAAAAACAAATAAAAGCCCCATTCCAATGTGCCTTTTTTATGGAACTTAATTTCATTCCAGCAGACTCTTAATATAAGGGTAGAATTCAGAAAGCAAGTGATCGCCTGTTTTTTCCTCTTGTTCTTTTTATAGTTTTCTTGTTAGTTGTTCTGCCCTTTGATTCTAGTACCTATGACCTGGAATATAATATGTTTGATTTCTTTTATAATAAATAAAAAGCTAATAAATCCTTAAATAAAAAAAGCTAGAAGTCTCCCAACGTTTTCATTTTCTTCCTCATAGTTCAGAACCTTCCTAATTAATTTTTTTTCTTTCCATCCTGTCAGATTATCTTTATAATTTTCACACATAAGTTTAGAAGAGATGGGGAAAAGAAATAAAATTATGATAGTTTAGGACTTTTGGTAATTAGATCTTTGTGATACCAGTTCTGCTGTAATTGCTGAAAGCTGACGAGTTTTGATGGAACCTCTCCCATATTCTCTGAAACAGAACTGTGGCAGAGTGGCAAGTATGTGACTGATGGTTAGAAATGGAGTGGTACACACGTGTTGGTGGGGAAAAGTAAAAAAACTACTGTTCTGTATATTCAGTTTACCTGTTTTAATTTGTGGTATATAAATTGTGGTAAACAAATACTGGATTTTTATTTTGAATGTACTAAATTAGAAAAGATTGTCATTAAACTTTTCATGGAAACTTAAAATTTTATATAAGGTGTCTATATCGATGGATCCCATTTTTAAAAAATCCTTTGAAATAGAGAAATAAAAATATTCTTGATTTCCCTCAACTTAAGGTAGTAAGTAGAGTTCCCTGGTAGCCTATTGGGTAGGATTCCAAGCTTTCACTGCCATGGCCTGGGTTCAGTCCCTGATTGAAGAACTGAGTTCTTGCAAACTGTGTGGTGTGGCCAAAAAAAGCTTTCCTTAAAGTGGTAGATACCAGTTTTGTTCATATATTCAGAATTACTATGGCTATGGGCATTTCAGATTATACCCATCAATTGGTAATACAATTTTTGTATGATTTAATTAAAGGTAAAAAAATTTTAAGGAAATTATATATGCATGTATATGTTTGCATATGTATGTAGTTATTTTGACATAGAGAAAAACAAGTTTCTTGAATTGGATTAGGTGGCAGCTTTAGTTTCAATAATACATTTTCCTAATTTTATTCTAAAAGCTTTGATATTTTATTTTTCTTGTTTAGATAGGTCTGCATTCCATCTGGAATTGTTTTTTTTCTGTATAGTATGAGGTAGTGGTCAAGATTGTTTTTCCTTACGGATATCCATTTGGTCCCACACCATTCATTGAAAAGACCATTTTTCCTCCACTGTACTGCAGTGTCACCTTTGTCATGAATCAGGTGACCATATATATGTGTGAGTATCTGTTTTCTGGATTCAATGCTATCTTTGGTCTGTTTATTCACCTTTGTGCCTATACACCACTGTCTTAATTCCAGAGCTTTATAATCTTGATATCTGGTAATTAGGTCCTTTAGTCTTTTTGTTCTTCAAGATTGCTTTGGTACTTCTTGGCTTTTTGTATTTTCATTTACAGTTTAGAATCAGCTTGCCAGTTTCCATAAAATGGGAAGAAATAAAAAACTCTCCTGGAAGTTTAGTTGGGATTGCACTGAATCTGTTTATTAATTTGAAGATAATTAGCATCTTTATAATACTATGTCTTCCAGTCTATGTTAAATCCCTCCCATTTATTAAGATTTCTTTAATTTCGCTGAATAATATTTTGTGAGGTTCAGTATAGAGACCTTGCATCTTGTTTCTTACATATTTTTTTCTTACATCTTTTTAGTTAGATTTATTCCTAGGTATTTGATTTGTTTTGGTGCTGTTGTAAATGGTCCATGTATACTTTTATTTTCTGTTTGTTGCTGACATAGAAAATATAATTGATGGTTTATATTAACTCTGTGTTCAGAGACTTTCCTAAATTCATATATTAATTCTAATAATTTGTTTGTAGATACTCTTGGATTTTCTATATATGTAATTATGTCTTCCATGATTAAGGATAGACTTAATAGACTTATTCTTTTCCAATCCTTTCGTCTTGTATTCTCTTTTCTTGCCATACTGCATCAACTAGTATTAGGTTGGTGCAAACAAAGTTTCAATTTCAGACTGTGAATTTTAAATCATTATAACTAGGCTCAAACACATCTTTATTAATCAAAATAGGAGCAGTTAAAATCAACACATTTTTGCCAAGGAGAAGTTTGTTTATTCCTGTAGCATAAAAATCCTTGCCTTGGGATTTGATAAACTCTTGGAAAGCATTTTCTGCCTCCTGCTGGTTGTGGAAGCATTTTCCCTGCAAAAGATTGTCAAGATGCTTGAAGAAGTGATAGTCGCTTGGCAAGAGGTCAGGTGAACATGACAGATGAGACAAAACTTTGTAGCCCAGCTCGTTCAGCTTTTGAAGTGTTGGTTTTGTGATATGCAGTTGGGCATTGTTGTGAAGAAGAATTGAGCCCTTTCTGTTGACCAATGCTGGCTGCAGGCATTGCAATTTTTGGTGCATCTCATCCATTTGCTGAGCCTACTTCTCAGATGTATTGGTTTTGCTGGAATTCAGAAAGCTATATTGGATCAGACAGGCAGCAGACACCAGACAGTAACCATGAGCATTTTTTGGTGCAAATATGGCCTTCAGAAGTGCCTTGGAGCTTATTCTTGGTCCACCCACTGAGTTGGTCATTTCCGGTTGTCATATAAAGTCTACTTTTCATGGCACATCACAGTCTGATTGAGAAATGGTTTGTTGTTGTGTACAGTAAGAGAAGGCGACACTTCAAAATGACAATTTTTTGATTTGCGATCCACTCGTGAGGCACTCACTTACCAAGTTTTCTCACCTTTCTAATTTGCTTCAAGTGCTGAACAACTATAGAATGGTGGATGTTGAGTTCTTATACAACTTCTCATGTAGTTTTAAGAGGATCAGCTTTGATGATCCTCTCAGTTATCATTGTCAACTTCCGATGGCCATCCACTGCTCTCATCTTCTAGGCTGTCGTCTCCTTTACAAAACTTCTTGAACTACCACCATATTGTACATTCATTAGCAGTTCCTGGACTGAACACATTGTTGATATCATGAGTTGTCTCTGCTACTTTACAACATGAATAAGAAAATCGCTTGAATTTGCTTTTGTCTAAAATCATTTCCATAGTCTAAAATGAATATAAAATACACAGCAAGTAATAAGTCATTAGCAAAAAAAAAAAAAATAAAGCAAGAAATGCACTTTAAAATTATGTGTAACATGACCACATTTATTTAAGAATGTATTCCAGTATCAAGGGCTTCCCTTTTGACTCAGCTGGTAAAGAATCTGCCTGCATTGCAGGAGAGCTGGGTTCAGTCCCTGTGTTGGGACTATCTCCTAGAGAAGGGATTTAAGAATGTATTCCAATATCAAGGGCTTCCCTTTTGACTCAGCTGGTAAAGAATCTGCCTGCATTGCAGGAGAGCTGGGTTCAGTCCCTGTGTTGGGACTATCTCCTAGAGAAGGGAAAGGCTACCCATTCTAGTATTCTGGCCTGGAGAAGTCCATGGACTGTATAGTCCATGGGTTTGCAAAGAATGGGACATGACTGAACGACTTTCACTTTCCAGTATCAAACGGCAAAGTTCCAACCATGGAAAACTGCAATTACTTTTGCACCAACTTGATTTGTACGTCTAAGATAATGTTTGATTAGAAGTGGTAATTGTGGGCCATTTTTGTCTGATTTTCTAATCTTAGGGGAGAAAGCTTTTAATAACTTAGCATTAATTATGATATTTACTCTAGATTTTTCATAGAGATTTGTGAAAAGATTAAGGAATCAGGTTTAGGTATTTTTTTCAATCCTTTCTTCTGCCCATGTGAAGACAATGAATTTTTCTCCTTTTTTTTGTTAATGAAGTGAATTCTATTGATTGACAATTTCAGTAATATACTACAGTAAAATTGGAAGTTAATTATAGTTAAGCAAGGTGGAGGAAAAAAAATGTTAATTTTTACACATAGGAATTTTTTCAAAATTCTTAAGTTTTAAAAAAATTGTGTAGAAAATTTAATCCATTTGTAAATAGATCTGTTCTAATAATACATATTGAATCTATTACAATAGAAATCAGTGAGAATGAAGATGTAAATTTTAAAAGAGGGGATGCAATATTCCACTCAATGATTCTCTAACTGAACCTGTGATTACCTTAAGCGTGTCATAGGAAACAATACATGGTAAAAATAATGTGAAAGAATCAAAGTGCAAAAATCTATGAAACATTAATTTTAACCTTTTTTCCAAGTTAATTTTGATGTTTATAAGTGGGAGGAAACCATGGTACAGATTTCCAAACACACAGGTGAATTATTTTTAGCTTAAACTTTACCTTATGCTATTATTAATATTCCATGCTTTTGTGAACACATCACATGCGTGCTGAGTTGCTTCAGTCATATCCAACTCTTTGGGACCCCATGAACTGTAGCCCTACAGGCTCCTCTGTCCGTGGGATTCTCCAGGCAAGAATACTGTAGTAGTTTGCTGTGCCCTCCTCCAGGAGATCTTCCCGACCCAGGGATCAGACCCGTGTCTTTTATGTCACCTGCATTCGCAGACAAGTTCTTTTACCACTAATGCCACCTGAGAAGCCACCACATAGTGAGCCAGAAAAAGTGTTCAAAAGCATTTGGCAGGGAAAGTAAAGTGAATCTGGAATTTAAATAATCGAAAAGCTGATAAATTTAAAAATCATTGCCAATCCCATGTTCAGCATCTTTTGATTCAGTTATTCTATATGTTATGTTTGAGGAGGGCTTCCCTGGTGGGTCAGTGGTAAAGAACCCACTTGCCAGTTCTGAAGATGTGGGTTTGATCCCTGGGTCAGGAAGATCCCCTGAAGGAAATGGTAACCCACTCCAGTATTCTTACATGGGAAATCCCATGGACAGAGGGGCCTAGTGGGCTGCAGTCCATGGGGTCGCAAAGAGTCGGACTTAGCAACTAAAACAACAGCAAAATTTTAGAGGAATGGTTGGTTTTTGTTTGCCAGAGTTAGCAGAAATCCTTTTTCCTCATTTCAGCTAATCACTGGGTAAGTGTGACTTCCTTTTTATTTTGCAGCATATTTTGACTACAAAGATGAGTCTGGATTTCCAAAGCCCCCATCTTACAATGTGGCTACCACACTGCCCAGTTATGATGAAGCTGAGAGAACCAAAGCTGAAGCTACTATCCCTTTGGTTCCTGGAAGAGTAAGTCCAACTTATACCTTGTTATTTGGTACTAGTTTATGGGAATTAAGTTCTTTGCATTATCAACTTTGTGATACTACTTAGATTAAATTGATTAGTAAAAGTACAACTAATCTTTAAAATCCGATACATTTTTCTTTTGGGATAATAGACTTATCTTTTCCTGAAGATGATGGAGGTAAACAGTATAAAAGAGCAGAAAAATCACTAGTCAAACCAGCTCATTTTCTCTGTATATTTACTACTCCCCTCACTTTCTCAAGTCTCCTTTCATGGCTGAAACATCTTGGAGCAGAGCTGATACAGGAATATACCAATTTTGCCTTGATCCTGTATACTTAATATTTTGGTGTTAAGTAGATAGCTGCTTAGGAATTTGTGGAGAGAATAAATAAGTGCAGCTTCATAACATTAAACTCAGAGGGGTTTAACAATCATCTAGTTGAACCCTATGCCACCAGCAATCCAGATCATGCCATCTGTGGAGGCATAATGATTTCAGATTCCATCTGGCCTGATGTTACTTCTTGGAAGTGGAGGTGGGATGTAATGAAAGCCAGTGGAGAATTTTGGGCACTCGTGATTCATGATGTCAGACCCATAAGTGATACAATTGTGGTTTCACATGTATTCATTCAGGTTGAAGCTGGTGCAAGTGGGACCTTGGATCTGATATACTGGGAGAAAGGAGAGCAGGATCCAGTCCCTGGAAATGGGGCAGTCAGGGCTCCAGACCCTAGGCCTAGCAGGAAGCTAGAGTAAAAGATAAGAATAAGAACATAAGTTCAGTCTGGGCAGTGCAATGACTCAAGGCCTAGAAGTTCAGGCCTTAGGATGATAGACTGCAGATCACATCTTCCATGAAGGGTAGCACTCCTAAAACCACTGCTTGGCAGAAGTTACAGTTCATAAGCATAGTCTAGGCTGATTCTGCATGGTGACATGCATTCACTTCTTACAGGTGCAAGGAAGAACCCTCATGGAGCTCATTGTCTAAAGAGAAAACAGTGTTTTTATAGTTAACGTGTATTAGAAGCAAACAATGTGGTTGACACTGTGTTTTGTGCTTATATATATAATATATATTATTTTCAGTCCTCACAATAACCTTGCAAGGTAGAGATTATATTATCTTCATTTTACAGATGCAAAAATTGAGACCCAAAGCGATTAAAAATTGCCCAAAGTCATATAGCTAATTAAAGTAGCATAGGTGAGTCAAGCCCAAATGTTTTAGACTCCAAAGTCCTTGTATCTAATCTCTAGACTTCTTGAATTATGGTAACTGTCCCATAGAAATAAACCAGGAGATTAATGCTGCTTAATCACAGAACTCTGTTTTATTTCACAAATATACGCATTTAAGAACTTCTTAAGGGGTTCTATTATTCGACAAATATGTATTGAACACTTTTATATATAATTTGCTATGTATTTTGCAGTGGATAGATAGAAGGCTTTGTATAAGGCAGTGCTCCTGCCATACAAGAGCTTAAAGTCCAACTAGGGAAAAGGCCCACAAAGACCTGTATCTTAAGGGGCAGCACAAGAGTAGTGAGCATTAAGAATTGTGAGTTTAACCTTGTGATCATGGGGAAGATGGGATTTGAAGTGGGCCCTGAGTTTTGATGGAGAAGAACATTCCAGAGGGGAAAGCTCGGAAAGCAGATGTGATTCAGCCAGGTACAGGTCTGTTTCTGTGGTTGTAGTGATTGGTGTCGCTTCAGCAAAGAGTTTGGCCAGAACTGCAGGTCGTAGAATCTTCCGAATGCTAGGCTGAGACATTTAGAATTTACATGTAGGTCTCACTGAATCCTTCAAAGTTTTTAAGCGTGGGTATGATAAGACAAGTGTGGTGTTTTAGAAGCAGTAACCTGGTGACAATTTTAGGAGGAATTCTGGGACTAGAGATACCAAGATAGAAAGAATGGTTAGAAGACATTTATAGTCTTACTAGGCATTACTTCCTTGTATTTTGGTAGTTTATTTTGAATAGTTACGCACAAAACGGTTTCTCTTTTTTTATTTTATTTATCTTTAGTTTTGGCTGTGCTTGGTCCTCGTTGCTGTGCTGGCTTGCCTCTAGTTGTCGTGAGCGGGGGCTGCTCTCTGTAGCAGTGCAGGCTTCTCATGGCAGTGGCTTCTCTTGTTGCAGAGCATGGGCTCTAGAACACGTGGGCTTTGATAGTTGTGGCGCGTGAGCTCAGTAGTTCGGGCACATGGGCTTAGTTGCTCTGCAGCATGTGGGATCTTCCAAGATCAGGAGTGGAACCCATGTCCCCTGCATTGGCAGGCAGATTCTTTACCACTGATCACCAGGGACTCCCACAAAACAGTTACTTTCTAATTTGGCAAAGCCTGTTCTTCCTGCTAATATGAATTCAGAATACTAGGTATTTCTTATTTTAAAAAATATGAGAGAACCCATTCTTGTATAAATTTCAAACATTAGAGGAAAGATAGTAAATTAGATGAAGCTGCTACTTCCACTTCTTCATTTCCCATTCTTCAGGGGAATAAGTTAACAGTTTATTAGGAATGTCCCCATCCCTTTTCTGTGTAGGGCAAGTTTTGGTTCTCCCTAAAGTTTTCTTTATTTGTTTTATTTATTTTTCATTTGAGGAACCTTCACTGGATTGTGTATAAATCTACCACTTTAAGTGTGTATTCATTTTTTTTTTTCCCCAATATTTCAGTACATACCTACAATTAGTTGAAAAGGTAGGTGACTTTCCTGGTGATCCAGTGGCTGAAAATCCATGTCCCAGTGCAGGGTACAGAGGTTCAATCCCTGGTCTGGGAAGATCCCATATGGTGCAGGCAAACTAAGACTGTGCCACCACAGTTGCTGAAGCCCGCACACACTGAAGTCCGTGCTCAAGAGAAGCCACTGCAGTGAGAAGCACATGCATCTCAGTGAACAGTAGCCCTTGCTCGGCACAACTAGAGAAGAGCACGTGTGTGACATCGAAGGCCAAGCACAGCGTAAATAAATAAGTTTTAAAAATTAAAGAAAACGGTAGGCTACATGTGTTGGTGTCAGTGTTGGTCAAGATCATGTTCCTTCTAGACTTGCAATTCTTTGTTTTCTGGTTAGGATGGAAAGGGTTCTCTCTGCCAATAAGATTGGAATTGAGGTTGTTTCAGGCCTGTATACCGATATAAACAAACAGTTCCGGAGTTGAGCATGGGCAGCACTGTTAGACTCTTCATATATGTTCACAGTATCTTCTTCCACCTGCCCCCACTAAGTCATTCTCATAAAACTCTTGAGCTAATCAATGGTATCTTCTAAATAGGCCCAGGATTACTAATATTCTGGGCTAAACAGGCCCTGGATTACTGATATTCTAGCATTTAATTTTAAGCCAAATGTGTAAGAGAATTTTCTCCTTTTTCTTTATATGTATATTTCTTTATGTTTATATATATATGTATATATATAAGGAAGAGTGAATAGTTCTTTGTGAACTTTATAATTTTTGAAATACATTGTTAAAGAACTTGGGTTAGAAAGTGAAAAATTCCTTTCATTTCAGAAAAAATTTTATCTTAGAAGACCAATGAAAAATTTAACATATACTAAACGTTAATGCTCTTAGTTTTAAATTGAGCCAAAGCAGTACATTTTCTCCTTGGAAGTCACTTTTGTCCCTTTCTCAGTTTTTCTTGATGTCTTTCCTTGCCTTGAAATGATTTATTGTGAACTTATCTTTTCTTTTCATTTAGGATGAGGAGTTTGCAGGTCGGGAGGAGTTTGATGATCCTGACCAGATGAGGATAGGAAATGATGGGATTTTCATGTTAACTTTCTTCAGTAAGTGTATACACACAGCAGAGCCCCTCCCCCCAAACCAGAGTGCTTTAGATTCTGAGTGAATATGATGAAATTAAAAGAACCAATTGAGCTAATATTTTAATAATTTTATGTATTTGATGCTTTTTACTGACACGTTCAAAGCACAGTACACTTTCGTCTTAATTTCCTGTCTCTATCTTCAATTTCTGTATCTATGGAAAATATAATTAAAGCAGTTATGGGGGATTCTGCATTTTTACTTGAGCTGAGCTTCATTTTTCTGATCTTCAGAACCCCTTAAGCATTCCTCCTACGCATTCTTGACTTGTAAAATAGGAAGTAAATGCCTTTGTCTGACGAATTCTGTTTTGCATGCTTCTATTTTCCAACACATCAAAGTCAGCCTAATTTTTCCCACTTGATGTTATTTTGCATTTAACTTTCCATATGCCTGACTTGGAACTGAGCAACCATTTCTTTTATTTGCTGTATTAAAAAGATATGAAGGAAATGCAGTGCTTTTATAGGTAACACATTGTGTAAGCTGTCAAAGTTTACAGAAGCAAGAGGATGAATGACTTGAATCAGATTATTTAGGGGCACTAATTTAATGTTCAAATAATGTTTAATTACTCAGGTACAACACGTACAGTAAAGGGTGCAAGTCATAAGTATGCAGCTTGGTGATATTAAGTTATTTCTTTAAGTGTATAGCACTAGATGTAATAATAAAACACTTGATGTTTAGAAACTATGCTTTCTTGTTTGCTTTTGGGAGGAAGACAGAGGATGGCCATTTTGGGGAAGTGAGGTAAGAGTTGTGGGGGGTGGGCTCAGCTCGTTTATCCTTGGGAAAGCCATTTAAACAGAAGTAAATGCAGAGTGCGCCCTTAGAACTCTTGCTCCTTGGATAACAGGACGTGTCTGACCTGCCTCTGTTCTTCTCTCGGCTTTTACAGTGGCATTCCTCTTTAACTGGATTGGGTTCTTCCTGTCTTTTTGCCTGACCACTTCAGCTGCAGGAAGGTATGGGGCCATTTCAGGATTTGGTCTCTCTCTAATTAAGTGGATCCTGATTGTGAGGGTAAGTTGTACACCAGCAGTGATAGTCTCTGGAGAAGAATGGGTGGAATAATTTTGAATATTTAACTTTTTTATTTGCTTTTTTGGAATTATCTCAACATTTAAAATGATTTTTTTTTTGTTTGTCTTTGTTCTGGTTTCATAAAATTGAACCTAGATCAGGTGTAGTTGGTTCATCCACACAAGTTTTGTAGTCAAGTCTACAAAATATCAGTGGCCCTAGGACATCTATCCTTGTTCAGCTGCTTTCTCTGTTCTTAATGTTTATAATGTGATAATATATGTATTTGTTCTGAAATTAGTTGTTTTTATAGTAAGAGTCTATTAACTTTCTGGTATCTCATCAAAAGCAGACATTCCTCTCATTAATGCTACAGAAGTTTTAGTCCTTCTTCTCTCTTCCCCTCTCTTCTTTTCTATCCCCTTCCTCTCTCTCAACCTTCCTCCCTTCCAAGTTTGGTTGTAAGTAGCATCATTCGTTATGCCAGGATGTTTGGAGAGCCAGAACTGTTCAACAAGCCCTACTCCATTAGGGTCCCTTATCTCTAAAGTAAATAAGAAAGAGATCTTAAGTGATGTAGGAGTTACCAGTTAGTTAGAATTGCATGAAGTAATTTAAAGTTGTAAAAGATCTAGTCTCTTAAAGTGTCTGCTGATTTCAGATAAGTTTACTGCCATTGTTAACTTTATAATATAAAAACAAGGTGTTTATCATAAATTGGCATTATTAACTAATGGGTGTTGACTGAGCCATGAAGGTTTTCAAAGTTATTTATTCTAAGGCAGTTAGCATTTTTAGAATTCCAAGTTCCTTTGAGAATCTGATAAAAATTATGGGCTTTTCTCCTAGACAACTGACATATATTCTCCTAAAACATAGTCTTTAGGTTACGAACTCAAGCCATAAAGAAGTTTTTCATTCCTTCTCTAAATCTTATTAATGAAGAAATAAAACTATTTTAATGCTCAAACTGTGCTAAACTCTAGACTGTGTTAACGTCTTCAACAGAAGCAAGATCAAAGTAGTTACCAATCTTTTTATTTTTACTAAACTTTTAAAAGAATTAATCAGCTGTTATCAATTAGGATGGTCTTTTGAGTAACAGAATATGTAGCTCAAAAATGGCTTAGAAAACATTGGGGAAATTTTATTTCCAGTGAAAATAAGTCCTGACATGGAGGTCAGTTAAATGTTTCACTGACATCATCAAGGACAGTTGACAGGTGGCTCAACATGTTGGTATAGCTGCTCTTCCCTTAGGGTTAAGATAGCCATGGCAGTTTCAGGCATCACATCAGAAACACAACAGTCCTCAGCAGAAGAAAGGAAACTATTTCCTCTCCCTTTCTTTTTAAGAGCTAAGAATATTTCCTAGCAGCCCTTAGTTCCCACTGGCCACAATGGTATCATGTGCTATATAGTCCCTGGCAAAGGAATGGGATTATCATCATGTACATGGTAAAGCTTCCAAGGTCAAGGCATGGCTGAAAGGGCAGGAACAAAATCAGGGACCATTAGAAAGGAGGCCAAATATAGTTGAGTTTGGCACTGCATAAGCAAAATAAAAGTATCATCAAGACATATTTCTGAGGCTTCCCTGGTGGCTCACTGATAAAGAATCTGTGTGCCAATGCAGAAGACACAGGTTTGATCCCTGATCCAGGAAGATCCCACATGCCATAGAGCAACTAAGTCCATGTGCCGCAACTAATGAGCCTATGCTCTAGAGCCAGGGAGACTTAAGTACGGAGCCCACAGGCCACCAGCTACTGAAGCCTGCGTGCTCTCGAGCCTGTGCTTCGCAACAAGAGAAGCCACAACAGTGAGAAGCCCGTGCACCGAAACTGGAGAGCAGCCCCAGCTCTCACAACTACAGAAAAGCCTTCACAGCAACGAAGACCCAGCAAGGCCAAAAATAAATAAAATTTCTTTTAAAAAAAGACATATTTCTAAAAGGGGAAAAATACTTTTAAAAAAACAAACAGGTTTGAGCACTTTCAAAACAAGGAGTATGTAAAGCTGAAAGCTGTCATATTTCAAGATTGCTTTTCTTTGAAACGAAGTATATTAGCAAATACTGTAATCATTTCAAATCTGTACACTATAAAATACTTTGACTAAATTTTTAGAAATTTTTGTAAGCACTAAATGAGCAGCAGCTTTTGTGTACAAGATAAAATCTTGTGTTTTATAAACCCTTAAGATGAAATGTGAAATAATACCTGCAGAGGTTCTCTAAAGTATTTTGCCTTATTTTTCAGTTTTCCACTTACTTCCCTGGATATTTTGATGGTCAGTACTGGCTCTGGTGGGTGTTCCTGGTTCTAGGTAAGTGCTTTTATTTTATTTATTTATTTATTTATTTTAGGTAAGTGCTTTTAAAACAGACAAAGGAGAGAAAAGATTATGTTAAATTTTAGAAGTAAAATTACTTTTAGTAAAGCTTCATCTCTCTTTCTATACAGTAATAGCGATAATAAGTATACTTTTTAAAATATGTCAAAGATTAGGCTGTTATCACCATCAGAGTAGCATACATATTCATAGAATGTCTCTTAGTGGTGGTAAATTTTTCCTAACCTGTCCATACACACTTCTCACATTTTCCATGTTGCCAGAGGGGCATACCAATAAGATGACTTTTTATAGTCCTGAGATTTTTTTTCCCTCTTGTGAGTTATTGCCACAAAGGGTTCACAAGCCCAACCCCAAACTGCTTATAGGTATACTGTAACCTACTGAACTACTCATGAGTGTATGTGGCCTATCTTCAGTTGGATATATCAGTAGAAAGCAGAAAATATATTGTCTTGCATAACTTCTGGAAGAACCACCATTGGCTGTCCAGAATTCTTTAGTTTGCTCTTGATGAGAATAAGATTTTTTTTTTTAAGGTTGTTTTTTTTTTTAAACATACCAGCCATTTCAGGTAGTTGGTCTTAAGATTATACTTACTAGTGTAACTTTTTATTGTAAAATCTTTTCTTCCAAGACATCTTAAAGAAATGAGCAGTGTTGGCTTCCTCATTCTTTGTAGAGAAAATTTGTATGATATAATAGCAGACCATGATCATTGCTGTCATTTCTACAAGACAATAGAAGGGGCATCTTGTGGCTGTTAAAGGTGGTGTAATTGTCTCACTCTGCTTCTGTGGCATCATTTTCTCCTATCCTAACATTTCTTCTGTCTCAGGCCTTTTTGTTATCTCCTCAGTTTGGATCTTTGGTTCCCAGGGTTGCTAATGGGTCTGGCTAGCACAGTGTAAAGCCCATGACCAAAAGCTGCTTGATATATTCAGGGCCTACCTGCTTTGCCTTGGGTAACAGAGTCATGCACTGATGACTCTAAATTTTACTTAGAAAATACAAGTCATTCATGATGCCACCCCCTACCTCCCCAGTAGCATCATTTTAGTCTACTCTTGGTCACAGCATTCCAAGGAAAGATACATAGTGATTTTTACCCCTTCTCTTGATTACTGAGAAACTTAATATTTAAAAAAAAACAACCTACAGGAGAGTTACTTTAGAGAAGTAGTTCCTTGACTTGCTGTTCTCCAGACTGTATCTTTAAGAGAAAGTCTGACTCCTCATCTTCTCCCAAGCCTAAAGTCCAAGCAAATCCTGAATAAGCCAAAGAAGAGCCTTTAAGCATAATTTTAGGTTGATTGTTGACAACATAGATAATTTAAAGAAATCTAATAGGCTGATTTCCTTCCTCTATTAAAGTTTCGTGGGAGATGAGTTTATAATATTTTATAATTGATCATTCTTGCTGTCTTACTGCTTAGTGGTAAGCAGAAAATGGTGAGACTGCAGATGTACTTAGTATATTTGGATCCAATGTTTGAGTCATCTTTGGCACTCCTTGCAGAGAGAATCTTTTGTTGTTGTTGTTACTGTTTTTTTATTTAGTTAGTTTTTAAGCGGGGGGATGGTTTCCTGCAAAGACCAGGTCTATACAAAGTTCTTGAGCTGGCAGCTCATAAGCTACATCTAGCCTATAGTTGTGGCTTGTATATTCCATAGTTATTTTCAGAAGTTATTTTTTTTTAGTTGTCATCATTAAATTGGCTTCCCTGATGGCACAAGTGGTAAAAAACCTGCCTGTCGATGCAGAAGACTTAAGAGATGTGGGTTTGATCCCTGGATCAGGAAAATCTCCTGGAGGAGGGCATGGCAATCCACTCTATTGTTCTTGCCTAGAGAACCCCATGGACAGAGGAGCCTGATGGGCTACAGTGCATAGGGTCACAGAGTTAGGCATGACTGAAGCGATTTAACCCACATACTTAGCGCACACACGTCATATAAAAACCAAGAACTTTCACATAAAATATCTGAATTTTTTTTACCTTTTTAAAATTGAAATATCTAGCAAAACTGACCTATATTCCCATATGGCACCCATCCTTTGACTGGAGTTAGGTTGTATTGTCGCTGATTTTGGTGCCAAACAAGGTAGTTTTCACTGTGCTTAGTGCTGATGACTCTTGGTTGCTGCCTGATATCATTTCTTTTTTTTTCTGATATCATTTCTGACTGAGTGCAAGGCATCTTCCACTGCTTGAGTATATTTTAAAATGTATCCAAAAGAAAGTTATTGCTCAGAGCCGGTGAGATGGGAGGAGGGTAGGAAATGCGGAATGGCTACTTAATGGGTACAGATAGTTTTAGGGATGATAAAGAATTCTGAAATTGGATTATAGTTTTAACTACTAAAAGCCAGTGAATTGTACACATTAAATGGGTAAGCTTTGTGATATGTAAATTATATCTCCATAAAGCCGTTTGAAAAAATGTGTGTAAGACCAGGGGCCACCTCTGGAGGAGGAGGGCCAGGAGTGTGTGAGCTACCACTGGAGGGAGCTCATCATCTTCCCTGCTGACTCCTAAATTAAGAATGGAGAAATAGAATTTAGAGTTGAGACAGAATTCTTGTAAAGGTAAGGGCAGCCTGACATCTAGTGGACAGCATTGTGTACTGTTGACAGAAAAAAAGAAGCCATAACAAGGAAGGATGACAGTTTTTTTATTTGAGAAAAACACTGTTTATAACCTCTCTGTTTTTAGTGTTAATTATCTTGGAATACTATTTTGGAACTCAGAAAGTAAGTTTTGGAATCCTTGGCTGTCCAGTGGTTAGGACTCCACGCTTTCACTGCTTTGGGCATAGGTTTGGTCCCTGGTTGAGGAACTAAGATCCTGGAGTGGGTAAGGAGAGTAGGTTTTGATAATGCTTCTTAATGAGGCTTCCAAAAGTAAATGATGTAAATGTTTGGCCCCATCTTGTCTTTTGTTTTCTTTTAGACCAATTAGATTCTGAATGTGCAAAAGAGACTTTTTTTGGCTCTTGAGTTTATATGTTGTCACTGAGAAATGGAAAATTTGGTGTGATATCAAATCCTTTGAAAATTTTAGAGGAAATTATGTCTTGATAGCTTTTCTGATAACAGAAAAATGAAGTGTTTGGTATCAGGAGGGATATTTCTGGGGATTGGAGTTAATGTGTGAATTCTGAACTCATTCTTGACTTTTCTTTTTTAAATTAGGCTTTCTCCTGTTTCTCAGAGGATTTATCAATTATGCAAAAGTTCGGAAGATGCCAGAAAATTTCTCAAATCTCCCCAGGACCAGAGTTCTCTTTATTTATTAAAGGTATTAAAGAAAAAAACTTTATTCCAGTCCCAATGTAATCATGTGATGCATGGGTAGATTACTGTTGACGTTTAGAGTAGAATATACAACCTGTGGTAGGGGATATAGAGACAGTAAGGAAGCCATAGTCCTTTCCTTTTAGTTTCTAGTTTAGTAAGGGGTGTTTCTATGAAAAAACTTTCTTAAAAGGCAAGTTAAAAAAACTATCAGAGGAGACAACATTATCTCATGTTTGGACAATGCAGAAGAGAGTTGACTGGGACTCAGGGTCCTTAATCTTTGAATCATGAATCCTGAAGCCACTGCTTGGGTTGTACTAGTTCCAGAGGTAAGTAGTGAGAAGGAACCTCTCAGGCCTAATCATTAAGCTCTGTTTTGTGGGGCCCCTAAACCCAGAGCTGGGAGAGTCCACAGTACTTGAGGAACTCCTTATGGCTACTGACAAGCCTACCAAGGCTTCCATCTCCTAAAATCAGTGAGGGACTTTCCTGAGCTTTTTCTTCAGGTTCACATCCTGATGTTACCATTCTGGTGGGAGGGTCAAACCTAAGGAAAGGAAGGGGAGAAAAGGGCCTTTTCTCCTGCCTAGAACAGGACTAAGCCTTGCCAAGGCTGTTTGGTTCCCCCATGGTTTTCCCCAGAGGCTGACTCCATCTTGCATCACCAGCTGCAAAAAGGAGGAGACAGGGAATCTTGGGAAAGAGTACACCAGAGAGAAGTCTTTGGTAACAAAATCTGATGGGCCTTCTTGGAACTGATTCTTTGTTCCTTAAGACTGTTAAGGACAGGTAGAGCTAGGCTCGTTGAAGACATCAGGCAAGGATTTGTGAAGGTTGTAACAGCTGAGATAAACCTAGAAAGTGTAATATGGAAAATGATAGTGGAAAATGTTGGGTGGGGAAGCCTTTTAGAGTCACCTGAGGCAGTGTTGAATAGGAAGAGAGGTAGAGAAGTACGCAGCTGGCTCAAAGGAAGCAGCTTGTAACATAAAGGAGTGTTGAGAATTAAGGCTGGAAAGTCAAGCTGAGAGCATTCTCAAATATCTTGAGCGCTAAGCTCATTTGCAGTGGAACCTTCGAACTCACAGAGCAGCCCTTTAAACCCAGTCACGTATTGGCTCAACACAAGGCTGATGTGAGCCTGTATTTGCTGTTGGGTTATTTCATAGTTTTTGTAAGTAATCATATGCTAAGAGTGGAGTTTTCAGTTTTGAAGATTTGTTATGGTCTTAGGGTACAGAGTAGCATTCTCAGTTTTGAAGATTTCATGGTAGTCTCAAAATATGTGCTTCTAGAAAAGAAAATATCTATCGTATTTAATTTGCCAGATTGTGAGAGGGTGTTGAAAGTCTTTAAGCAACAGAAGAATACGATAACTTAAGTGAAATAAAAATGTTTTCAAGCATAGCATAATAGTAATAACTAATATTTGTCAACTTTTCAATATGTCAGATACTGAAATAAGCATTATACATGTACTCATACATATACATGTACAATGTGCTTGTATAAGCAACAAAAGGTTATTAGTGACAGATAAGTTCAGATACATGCATGGTAGAGTATATTCATAAGGCATTCTTAAAAAGTTAAAGCATGTAAAGAACCTAGGTTCTTTTGGTTGAAGTCAGTTTCTTCAAAAGAGTGTGTACTTTTATTTGAGAGACAGTTTTAGTCTTTATGAATTTTTTTTTCAAGAAAAGGAATGTTTTATTACATGTTTAAAATGTCCTGAGACATGATGTGTCCTGAATTTGAATTGGGTTACATAGTCTGGGTGCAGATGGACATTGACACACTCGCCTCGGCCCTAACCCCTGTGATGTATCTGTTACATCCTGACTTTAAGAGGCTTGTCAGATGTTTTGTGTGGTTTTAGTAGGTTTATGTAGTTACCATTGTCATTTTTTTTCTCCTTGTGTATGTCTGATTATAATTTATAGTTACTTCTCATCCTTAGCTTTAACTCTTACCTACCATGGTTCAAAGTTAAGTCTTTGGGTGTAGTCACAGTTTTCCTGATGATGAGCTTCTGAACCCACCTCCACATTTCCCCTCATCCATTGGTGCCCACAATACCCTGAGAGGACAGATCCCTCCCTCCCTCTCTGCCTTCCTTCCTTCACAGATTCTGTATATCTGGTGTATTGGTGGCTTTGAATTTCTAGATGAATGAGGCCACACCTCTTTCTGGTCACTTCATTCTTCTGGTCGAAGGCAACTTCTGGCTTCATTAGGGGATGCATACTTTCTTTATCTTGCATCTAATACAGGACAGGTTGATTTGACAATGGAAGTGGAGAGAAAGCCTGAACTTTGCAGTTTTCCTGTATTGTGAGGGACTTTGAGGATTTTTTTTGTAAAATTTGTTGTTTTTGTTTTGACTTCCTAAAATTTCTGAAATGTTTTATGGATATATTCTAAATGTAAAACAGTGCATATTTAGAGTTATGATTTGAAGTAGGCAGCCCTTAGTTAAGCAGTAATGCTGTTGGAGCTGTGAAGGCGTATTATAGATCTGGTATTCTCTGTGTTTTGGAGTCAGAAGCATTACAACACTTTAGGAGTTGTCGGAAACTTAGAGGTGTTTCAGTGGAGGGCATAATGGGGTTTCATTGCTTTCCTGTCTGACTTTGATATCCTAGTTGATTTGAAATCATCCCTGACATGCCTAGAGGACTCAGAGCTCTAAATTAGGGGTTTAGAGACTTAGAGCAGCATTTAGAATTTTAATGACTTCCTTACTAATTTTCAGCATCCTCAGAAGGAATCCACAAAGCTATAATATCCCATGGGACTGAATTTCCTTTATTCATTGACACAGGTAGGAATTGTCCATCCAGAACCAGAAATAGAATGTTTTCTTCCTCTAGTTCATAGGAAATTTAGTTTAGTTTGAAGATGTGGTAGAAAACCATCATGTAAGATATGAAGATTTTCTTTCACTGAGACCTCTTACTTTCTTTACTGAAGGTATCACTGGTTAAAAGCTAGCTGTGGGCTTACTTTTGCCAGAAAGCCACAGATAGGAAATTGCTAAAATAACTTTGCTGTAGAGAAAAATAACTCAATTCCCATGCTAAGGTCTGGCATGTATGAGGATAGTGACTTTTCTAGTTAGACTGCCCAAAATATAGTGTACACACACACAAGGCTGCCCAAAATATGGGATACACACACACAAACCTTGAAATACCCTCAAAAGGTCTTCTTTCTTACCAGCCATAATAGGTATTATAAAAGCTGAACACTAAAGGTCATATACTATAATCACAGGGTAGCTCTCGGGTTCCCTTCTGTAGCTCATTTAAGCTTATAAAGGAAATCTGGTTTCCTGCCTCACAGCAAGAAAAGCCAAAAGACACTGCTAGAGCTAGGCACAGTGGCATCGAGAAGTGTGTGACTATGAGGAAGCAGGAAAAACAGTATGTTCCTTCTATGTTGTATGAAAAGAAACAGATACCTTTTAGAAACATCTTTATCTGAAATGGTCAAAAATATAAAGTGTCCATACTTTATCTTATTTACCAGTTAACTGGAAAATAAATTTCATCAAGTCCCACTTCCTTTGATGCTGCCAGATAATTGAGGAGTTAACTATACATAGTAACTATAAGGTGGTAACACAGTTAACCAGATTCTAACTATACTCCAAAAATATTTGTATATGCAAGGTATAATGGATCTTAAATTTGATACCTTAACTACTTCTGAAATAGGAGAGGAAGAAAGTTTATAAGCCCTGACAGCATTAATGAGATGGGGCCCTTCATAATTAGATAGTGATTGCTGTGATCTGGTGAGTTATACATTCTAGGCATCAGATATCTTCTTACGTTTTTTGCATATGATGGTAAATGTTTTCATTTTCTTTTTTTCTATAATATTCCCCCTCCTCCTTAATACATCTTTATTTTCAGTTCACCTTAAGTTAGTTTGACTTATTTGGGCTGTGTTGTAAAGTACCAGTACAGTAGAAAATATTTCCCATGGAATTTTTGCTTAAAAAAAAAAATCACACAGGGTCCAAGAAGAAATCGCGTAGGCTGCTATATTCCCTTGTTTCTGAAGTGATCTGATCTAAAGTTTAGTGGTGATATTCACAGTCCCTAAAACCTGTCTCTTTTCCAGTTTACATTCCATCATTGTTTTTGTAGCAACCTGTGAGTCAAATTGATCTCAACAGGCCTCTGAGTCGTAGAGAGCAGTGAATACCTCTATAGCAATCTTTTTCATTTGGAGTTTGTATGGTGAATGACATCACCGATTAGTAGACCTATCTAGGACCTTTTAATGGATTTTTTTTAATACTGGAGAATAGTTGATTTACAATGTTGTGTTATTTTCAGGTGTACTACAAAGCGATTCAGTTATACATACACATATATCTATTATTTTTCAGATTCTTTTCCCATATAGGATATTAAAGAATGTTGAATAGTATTCCTTCTGCTCTACAGTAGGTAGGACCTCTTAATGGATTTTTTAGTGTCTTTTGGGTGGCTCTGACTTTGAGGGATCTGCTAAAACTAACTTATCTCCATGCACATAGTGTGAACTAAGTGACCTGGTAGTTAGTTATCTGGACTGTATCTCATATTCTTGCAAAACTCTAGTGTTTTGACCTAATAGTAATTATTATATCAATTTTTATTTATTAATGGTAACTGATAAAACTGAATTTACTTAGACTTGTAATGAGTCTAACTAGCCTCATTGCAGAAATCTATTTGTCATATGCCTACCAGACAGATTTTATTTTTGGTTCAACTTGGCTTCAGGAATCCTTATATTCCTGTGTCTTTGTCCTTACACATTCTGAAATCTCCCTAAAGAAGAGTTGCTGTTATATCAGTATCATTGGTTTGCTTCAGATCAAAACACCAACTGAATATGAAGTTTGGGAAGATATTAATGTTCAAAAAGAGTATGTTGATTTCTTCCAGACTTGTAGCTTCTCTGCATCTTGTCAACTTTTTAAAGATGTATGCAGTAGTCTAATCAGTCTATAAAAGGGCTGCTTGTGGCTTTTACAGTAATTTTGAAAGATGGAAAGGCCTAGGTATGAGCCCATCCAACTTTCACTTGGTGTAGGGTACCACAACATAGTTTCTCAAAAGCTTTTATTAAGTGTTAATGTATCTCTTTAGAGTATTTTTTTGGCACTAATACAGGGAGTTATTTGTATTTTTTCCATGAGAACCAAACCAGTTTATATGCCAATACAAAAATTCATCAAAGTGTTATATGAAAATTGCATTATATAATAAATGGACATCATTTTGAGAGTATTTATTTGAGTCATGTAAATTGCTTTATAAAATTGGGGCTGCATACACTTTTTTTCTGTCTACCAGAGATACCTCCCCCAAAATACAGTAACTTTTTTCCCCTAATTATTGGGAAGAAGTACCTGTGGTTCCTGTGAGTTTGCAGCTGCTTTCTAACTTTGCCGTGCTCCAAGGATAGCATGACATCACTGGCATCCTTCTTGGAAATCTTTCATGTGAGATCTGGCAGAACTGGCAGGGTAAACAGCTTCAAGTGTGTTTGGAAAATTACCTACGCATTTGGATTCTGCTGTCTCTTTGTCCCCAAGTTTCAGTCATTGCCGTTGATGTTAAGTGTGGGATGAAGTGCTCCTTGAATTCTGTTCTTGTGTTAGGTTGAGAGAGAGAGAAAACGATCCCTGACTTCATGGTATTTAGAGAAAGCATTTAAGTCTTTCCTAGTTCTGGAGACCATGATAACTTTAAGAACCAAAAATGTAATGTTTATTGAATACTATGATGTCAGTGTATAGTAATCTTAAAGCTATGTTAAAATGTACTTCTTATGTCTCCAAACATCCTGCCTTCTTTTGTGACTACATCCTTCTTTTAGCCAAAATAACAACCTAACCAGAGTTCCAATATTCAATATCCTTCTCTGGCAGATGTTTTCTGGCGAAGGCCTTCCTGCATTTATGAATTCTCTCTCAAGAAGCAAGAGAACACCTGCAGGAAGTGAATCAAGATGTGGAACACAGAGGAATCATCACTTGCTTTAAAAAATAAAGTACTGTTGACAAAGATCATTTCTCTCTATTTGTTCCTAGGTGTAAAATTTTAATAGTTAATGCAAAATTCTGTAATCATTGAATCATTAGTGGTTAATGTTTGAAAAAGCTCTCGCAGTCAAGTCTGTGATGTATTAATAATGCCTTATCTATTGTTTGTAGTCATTTTAAATAGCATGAGCCTTGTCCCTGTAGTCAGTAGGGGGCAATCTTGCTTTTATTCATCCTCCATCTCAAAATGAATTTGGAATTAAATATTTTAGTGTAAGATATGTATAATGCTGGCCATTTAAAAAAGGGGTTTTCTCAAAAGTTAAAACTTTTGTTATGACTGCATTTCTGCACATAATCCATTTTGCTGTTAAAAATAATCTAGAAATTTATTTAATTATACTGTGAACACCTGGAAGCAAAATCATAGTGCAAAATACATTTAAAGTGTGGTCAAGAATATGTTCTTAATTGGTAAAAAATAAGCATTAATTTCTTATAGTCTGTATTCTAATTTTGCAGTACCTTATTCTGTGTTGTGTACCTAAGGGATTGTAAAGGTGTTGTCACTGTATAAAATAGAAAGGACAAGGACAAATGCAGCATAATTACTAATAAATTGCAGTTCTCGACACTTTCTATATGATTGGAATCCCTGCCCCCTTTTTTCTTTTTCTTTTGTCTCCTGATGATTAGGCCAGGGGCTAGAGTAGAGAGGGGATTAGGTACTAGGAGCAAAGAAAGAACTAGCTTGGAACTTTTGAGATGATCCCTAACATACTGTACTACTTGCTTTTACAATGTGTTAGCAGAGACCAATGTGTTATAAATGTAGAGTGATGTGCTTTCTGCCAAGTGATAATTCACCCTGGTTTGCTATGTTAAAGCTGTAAATACAACAGAACATTAATAAACGTCTCTTGTGTAGCAACTTTTGCTGTGGATTACTGTTTAATTTCTTGGTTTGCACTTATTAATTGCCAAGGCAGTTTTTTCTAATCTTCATTCATAGAGATACATACCCAGTCATTCAATAAACACAAAAACTGGTCTTGGGCCAGTTTTTTTCTTTTTTAGCACGGGAAGTTTCTTTCATATCATATTCAGTATATTCCTTAAAATGTATTAGTTCTTCAAAAGACGATGGGCTAAAATAAGGGAGGAGTTGTAGAGATTGTAAGTCATTCTGGAATTCCAATTATGCTTCATTTTTAGACATAATCTTAGATAATTTATTTCCAATGTTTTCTGCATGTTCCCTGCATTTGCCCTTTTTCTCAGTTGAACACAGTCAACTGGTTTTAAGTCCTGTGAGCAAGTGCCCAGGTGAAGCTAAAGCTTTCTCCTTCCTCCTGATTTTCTATTCTTGTCTCAGTAAATTTAGAGACCAGTAGTTTTTATAATATCAGCTGTTTGGTTTTCTCCCCCTCCACTTAATATATAAAGAAAAAATGTAGCAAGATGGTTAAATAACTATACAAACCAGCACTAGCATGGTATGATAGCTGCAAGTGTTCATTTATTTGCTGCATGTGAACATCCAGGATCAGCTTAGGAAGTAAGTGTTCAGGGGTATCAGTAGGTAATGCATAGAAGTGTGCATTATTTGAAAGCCAAACAGGAAAACTGAGTGCCTCCTGGAACAATGTTTCAAAGACTGCTTATTCTAACTCATTTATTGATTACAGTAAGTAATATAACATTATGTTCTTGTTTACAAGTTATATTTTACAACAGATACAGCCTTCAAAGTCTCTGAAGATTTTTTAAATATTTTGAATTAGATTGTACCAACCATAGACTTTGGAGGAGTTTATAGCCTATCATGTTCTGATAGTCTGAATAAATTTGGACATTGCAACAGAGAGAGCTATTTAAATTATCTTACAGGACAAAATAGAGGGGCCCTAGTTTTGCTTTGTGTTTACTCTGTAGGTCTTATGCCTTATTTGACTTTGTGTATTTGAGGGCTGAAATATTTGGAATACTTATTTCTGCATATTTCTGCAAAGTCCTTAAGACTTTGTTATACGTAAACCTAAGGTTGGTATGCTTTAAAATTAATTAGGATGGTGATTTCTCTCTTTCTTAAATGTTCTAAAAATTCAAGTCTTTGCAGATATATAAGTTACCTGGGGTCCTCACTGTTAGGGTGGAAACGTTTGTTCTGCAGTATTACTTTTTATTTTTCTCATTTCTGTGTCCCTTTGGTGGGTTCATCATTAAGAATAACCCTTTCAGATAAAGGAGAAGTGTTTAAATTATTTGAGAGAATACTGAGGAACCACTGTCATTTGCACAAGGTTACGGAATAAATTGGCTTTGACCTTGGGCTGAGGGACAGCTGGGGCTCATCTATGACTTCAGAGGTCCCTCTTGCCTCTGACTTACTGTTGCCAATTGGAATGATGCAAACGAAGTTATCTGACTTGAGCTGTGTCCCGCTGTGGGTTATTAGTAACCCAGATGAAATTTCTTTTGGCCTTCATTATATTCTTACACTATATTTAAAGGTAGAAAGAACTCCTGAAAGGGAGTTTCAGGGCCAAATGATGGGGTTGCCTGAGGTGTCAGAGTTCTAGGTGAGAATCAGGAAAAATATACCCAACAAATGGAGTGCTGGCCTCAGCTTTGAGTCCAACTCTACCACCTCTTATAGATATTGAGGGGTTGGATAGTCCGTATTGAAAAATCACTTGTTCCTAATACTAGTAAATACAGATAATGAAATTTTAACTTAAAACATGCCAAGAATAGACACAGAACTGTACTTCTATGTAAAATACGAGAGAATAATTTATGAAAAAGTAATGTGGGTCCTACTACCTACCTGAATCTGTTTTTTTGTGAAACCTTAATGATGAATACAGGAAAACCATGTATGACTATAAGATGTAGCTTAATAATTTTCAAGTTTGGCTGATGTTTATTAGCTAGTTAGATTTTCACCTTTTCAGGCCTTCTGAAGATAATTTGAGGGATGATGAGAGGTGTAGTAAAATGCAAATATGTTTCTATAGATGGTTTGTGCATTAAAAAAAATTATTGCTTTGCATGTTTTTAAGCCTAAATAGCAGTTACAGTCTCCAAGGCCGATAAGGTGAGATAAGTGAGAGCATTTGGTGCACCACCAGGACTAAAGGTAAGTACGGGAGGTGTAACTTCTGTACAGTGTGTGGTTGTCCCATTTAGAGCACCCGCAAAAAGTGCTCTTTTACAGGGTACTTTGGCTCTCTCTATGTTCTGCCGCTGAGATGGAGGACATCCAAAGACACCAAAATTCTTTAAGGGAAGGGTAAGTTCAGGTCGAGAATAAAAGACTTGCAGGAGGAAAGGAGTTACAGAAACTGATTTTGTGTTCTAAAAAGGGGCTCTTTGATAACCAAGTTACTTTCTGACGTACAGCTTTATGACCTATAGAAAGAACCTGCTCTTTGGACAACCTAAGTGGAGAGCTTTCCTCCTGAGGACAGTTTCTCTATCTAGAAATTTGAAATAGTCCCATCTGCTTTGTGGCTTTTTGGTCCCCTCAACCCTCCAGTTAAGTCTCAGATGTTGTCACTTGTAGTATAGATACATTATTTCAGTTTTGTTTTGATGCCTCTTTTTGCTTAAAAATCTGTTTTATTTACCAAGAAGCATTGCATTCTGATTTTGAGAGTTTTAATTCAGTTGGCAAATTTGTAAGATGTAAACTTAAAGGCAAATTATTAAACCTGAATATGGAATATGTTAAATAACGAGAATTATCTTATGTTTATGCAGGATTTCATCTAGGTCAGAAACTGGGATGTAGTTTTGTGAAACAGACATCTCCCTACCCTGCTTTGTATCTTGTTCATTCTGCTCTGAAAGTGATTCGTTTTTACGAGTTATGTGAGAAATGAAATATTTCACTGACTTTTTCTCATCCTTATGTGATTGCAGGTTTATAGACAACAAAACGGAGAAAAGCGGTTTCCCTAACTCTTATACAAAGATTAGTGCTGAACTGCTGAGAAGTCTGTATTCATTGTTATTTATTAGTTACCTGGAAGGTTCACCAGTGGGTCAAAAACCTAAAAAAAAAAAAAAAAAAACTCAGATATAGGGAAGGTGACCTCTCGCCACGAAGGATTATCAACTAAACTATAGAACTAAGGGAGTGCTGCCTTCTGACTCTGAAACCCAGCCTGATTCTCTTCTGAAATTCATCCTGGGCTGCACTGATTTTTCACCTTGCTAGTTAGGGTTTGCATTGACATCCCCTACTGAGAGCCGCTTCCTCCATTTAAGCCAGTTACTTCCTGAGCCAAGGAAAGAGGATTGGAGCAACCTATTATCATAACTCGGCTAGAGTTACACTTGATGAAACATTCTTGTTTTCATTTGCACAAGAGTCCGAAATGCCTAAAGTGTCCCCTTAAGTGAGATTTTAGAAAGAATTTTGCCATCTGCTTCCTGATTCCACATCTTATTTTGACAGAACATTTCTTAGGCTATGTGTGGCAGTCACTAGGTTTAGATGTCATTCTGGTCATTTTAGTATGTTGGTTTTTTTCTCTTGATTATTGACATTGAGGGGTTTTATACTCATGGTTTGTTTTTTTTTTTTCCCCCAGTTTGCCTTTTAACTAGGATTATAGATAATTACTAAGTGAGCCACTGGATGGATCAATATTTTCACCAATCCTTTTATTACTAGCATCATTTGGTACTGTGTATGTAGTTCTTTTAAAAAGTGATTACTGGTGGGCTACAGAAGCAAAACTAGCATTCCCTTTTTTGGGGGGGTGGGTTTGGCTCTGTGAGTGTCTAACCCTGGATCCCTGTAACCATGGTCATGTGTATGAGAAAAGCCCTTTTTGGGATAGTTGTATTTGTTTTCCCTGTGGCTATATGTGTGAGATGCATTTTAATCTGTATGTAGGTCTCCCAATTATTTCTGTCCTTAAATACTTTTGTGATTTAGCAGTTCTCTAGATTTAGGTATTAAAACTTAACTTGTTTTTCTAATCCTCATCCTGTAGAATTTAAAAATGGTCAGACTTGGTTCCTGCTGCAGTTCCACAGAGCTTCCAAATAAGGATAATGGGTAAGTACTCATCTCAAACCTTCACTTTTCATGGAAGAAACCTGAAAAGCATGTTTTGTTGTTTAGTCACTAAGTCATGTCTGACTCTTTTGCGACCCCATGAACTGTAGCCCACCAGGCTCCTCTGTGCATGGGATTCTTCAGGCAAAAATACTGGAGTGGGCTGCCATTCCTTCTCCAGGAGATCTTCCCAACCCAGGGTTGGAACCCATGTCTCCTGCAATGGCAGGTGGATTCTTTACTGCTGAGCCACCAGGGAAGCCCAGAGCGTGTATGCTATGCTAAGTCACTTCAGTCGTGTCCGACTCTGTGTGACCCCATAGACGGCAGCCCACCAGGCTCCCCCGTCCCTGGGATTCTCCAGGCAAGAGTACTGAAGTGGGTTGCCATTTCCTTCAATGCATGAGAGTGAAAAGTGAAAGTGAAGTCGCTCAGTCGTGTCCGACTGTTAGCGACCCCATGGACTGCAGCCTACCAGGCTCCTCCGTCCATGGGATTTTCCAGGCAAGAGTACTGGAGTGGGGTGCCATTGCCTTCTCCGGCATGTGTACCTACACTTAAAATTATGAGTTAATCTTTCGTTAGGGTATTTTCATGGCATTGACTGTTCAGTAAAATTAAGAGTTATTTTGTCTTCATGTAGGTCTTCTCAAAGCTCATGGCTACCATATTTTCTTCTTTTTATGGCAGCACTATGGGAAGGAATGTGTCGGCAGAGCCATGGGGAAAAGCCACAGGGAAAATAATTTCTGAATATCTGGCTTTCTAAGAGTGATCATAGACTCTTCCTTGGAGGTCTTAAAAAATAGGGTCAATCCTTCTCTGGAGTGGCTTAAGGGTAAAAGAAAAGGAATGGACCAGCAGGCCCCTGAAAGTCCCTGAGAGCTCATGTGGCCCATGTCCGTGACAGATGGGAGAGTGAGTTCAACAGATGTCATGTCTGCTGTTCCCAGGCTATGCTCCCTTTAATGTGGTGACCTTCTGTGAACACTGTCCTAAATAGTCTGCAAGAAGGAAGGGAGTGTCAAACTTCTGGGAAACCTAAGTTGGGTGGCTTTTTACCTGCTGCTACAGTTTAAGATCCAGTAATCAAAAAATTGTACTTTGTCAGAATCCCAAAATGAGGACTCAAAAAAACACACTCTAGTTTCCAAATTCACTTTCAACCTTTGCATATTCTGAAGGATTTTAGTTAAGATGGCATTCCATAATGTTACCTTTAAGACTCCTTTTCCTAAAGGACCATGGGAGGAAGAAAGAAAGAAGATTAGGTGGGTAGGGAGGGCCCTGGAGGAAATGAAGTCTGATTTGTTAAGAGAGGGGACCTGCAGAAGAGTGTAGCAAATACATTCCTTTTGTTCTTTGTTCTTTAATTCTTCAAACTCGCAGGATAAGATTGCCAACTAATTGCTGGGAGCCCCCTATAAAAGAGAATTGGTTTAAATTGAAGAATAAATTTAAAGAGTGACTAAAATTTTTTTAAAAATCCTTTTGTTCGAGTCTTTTTTTTTTCTTTTTTTGACATATGATTATGTCTCCAAGAAGTGGTTGGAAACCTTGAGAGGTTTTCTTTAAAAGAGAAAGAAAGGGAGAAGAAAATGTTTGACATTTCAAAGACTTTTTTCCCCCCTCCACTGTAGGATTTATGTAAGTGTGTGATGAACTAAATTCATTAGGCTGTAGTTTAAACTTTAAGAAAAAAAAAGACTAATGTGTTTTATGGTGGCATTTTTATACAAGTTGCTCACTGGTAGAAGTATGTTGACCATTTTAAAGTGCAATTTGATCTTTTAGGGGGAGACATTTAAATTCTCTGAGTATACACACTGTACTTAGGACAAATTATTGTGTTTTTACTTTGGTGCCAGTCCCAATCGTGTCCTCGTTGGGTGCTTATTTTCAAATAGTACAAGATCCATCCAAAAACAGTATACTAAAAATTGTCATTAAAAACATATCAAGTTTTAATAGCAAGTCATGCATACTTTTACTGCCTTTTATTTATTGCCGGGTGTACTTTATTAGAAGGAAAGGTAAATAAATGTGTTTTGCAGAAAATATGTAGTGTAAGTCAGCTTCAGTAGCAGTTATTATTTTTTAATTTGATGATGGAGCATTTACACACTTAGTTTATTAGTGAACTTCCCATTAAAATTTTAGGAACACAAGGGCAAAGCAGAGGTCATGAGTTTACCCAGGCTGGCCTTCTAGAGCACTGCTTTGGTGACATCAGACCCGAAGGGAAGCCAAGACACTTTCCGGCGTCCTCACATACCAAGTGGCTTTGGCTTTACCTCCATCTGCGTATTTTATTCCCCTTGTAAAGAATCACAGATGAAATTTAGATAATTACCTGTGTGTTAGAAGTGATAAAGTCCACCTTCTGAAAAATATGGTTTCTATATATTATACATACTTTTGATCCAGATTTTAAATTTGTATTTCTTGTAAACAACTTTATCAAGATCTGATAGCGGTATATATGAAATGTATACAACTTGATGAGTTTGGAGAATGGTTTACATCTATGAAACTGTTATCACCACAATCTGTGCTGTGAACATATCCATCACCTCCAGAAGTTTCTTCCTGCCTCTTTATTACCTTTTTTTTTTTGATGTTAACACTTAACATAAGATCTACCCTATTAGCAGATTTTAAAGTACACAACAGTGTTGTTAACTATGGGAACTATGCTGTACGGTAGATTGCTGGGACTGATGTATAATGGAAATGCTCTGGCTTCTTGAATACAGATGTTTCAAGCCATCATTTGATAAATACTCATTTCTCTTAGTTGGCTATGATGAGTATGACCTTGTGTTGCCTATGGTGTACACATAATTTGTGCAAGGGAGCCCCTGGGCACAAGGAGGTTCTGGTGAGGGAGAAGGCAGCACATAAGACAAAGTGCTTTCCTGTGCAAGAAATCATGATACACCAGCATCTTCTCTGCCTTATTTGCATAGAGGTGTAAGAAGTTTACTGTACTTTGCAAGTTATGATGACCTGCTCCTAATTTAGTTTTCAACAGAGGAGCACTAAAGATCTTCTTACCAAATACCCTCCAAGCAGGGAGAGACTCTTACCACCTGAGGAGCCAAGAAGGATGGGTGGGAAAGCATCTCTGGGCTCTTGTGAAGCAGGAACCTGGAAAACTACTGCCAGGGGAGAAGCTCTCATGAATCCACTCGCTCCCCACTTGCCAGCTGTGTGGTCTTAGGTCATTCGTTTGCCCTATTCAAACTTTGGTTTCCTAATCTGTGTTCCAGAATCTTTTCTCACAAGACCACTTTATTTCTAAACAAGATAATGTAGTTAAAGAACCAGTCACCAGAAGACAGCTCTTTATAGCTCCCCAGCTAGCTACAGCACTGGATCCAAGGGCAGGATGTTAAAAACCCAAACCCGTTGTTCAAACCCAGGCATTCATTTCCTTTTGAGGACCACATAGCTTTCATAAATTCTGCCTTTCCTCGTTCCCTCACTTTGTCAAGGCTGTCATTAGACCATCCCTGATAAATCAGACTGCTCTTTTCCGCCTAGACTCCTGCTGCCCAGATGAGAGTATGACTTACCCTTGCTTCTCTGGTAATACCATCATGTGTTTCTGTAGGCCCTTATATTTATATCCATGTTCATTTGATCCTCACAGATTACTATAAAAGGGATCATTGCACGTTCCTTACCGCCAAGCCACCAAAGTCTCCCTCCCCTTGGCAAATGATTTTTCAACACTCAGTCACATCAAAACACTCTATAAATCCAATAAACTCTGATTCTCATTTTCTTTCCTGAGTTCTGTAGGCTGAAATTCTGGCCTCCTTTTTTCTCGGGCCATTTGTACTACGTGACAAGATTTGCCATACACTATCTTCGTGTGGATTTAAGTCTTCAAAGCATACTTTGAACTCCTTATCCTTCACCTTATTTCTTTCTGCACTTGCCTTAAATTCTTTTGCTACTTTCCCAGCTCTTCACCAGATCTTCTTTACCTGCCGCTCTGCACCTCCCCCTAACAAGGTTTCCAGTACTTTATGGATCACTCTCCCTGGCTTTGCTTTTGCCTGTCCCAAACCCTACAAGTCTCTTCTCTCCCACTGTAGTGAGGGCCATCTCCTTGCCTTTCTCATCTTGCCTGGGCCATGGTGTCTAGTTACTCTGCCTTCTTCACCTTCCTGCTGAGTCCCACCCAACAAGATCACATGCTTTATTTTCTTTCCTGAATCTCACCAGTTAGCATCCCTGAATGTTCCCAGGTAGATGCTTCCAGCCAATCCACTCCCACCCCATATGCCTGCCTGTTTTCTCCTTTCATGTAGGACCTGGGGAACTTTGCACAGATGATGCCTTTATGGGCTCACCTCCTCTCCATGCCCCTCTGTGTTAGTTTGGTTTGGTCATTAAACAGAAGACATTAGGGTGTCCTCTGCTCACTGTTCCTCCCCTCTCTGCATGGACACAAATGACTTATGCATGCATCTCTGGAAGACATGGTCCTGATGGAAAAGCTCCTGGCAGTTGCCTAGCCCTTACCGTCACAATCCTCTCGATGTTCCTGAACCATCTTCCAACAAATACTAGGATTCTGCGTTTTTATTCGAAATGTTATCTTCTAAAAATATCTTTAACCATTAAAAAATCAAATAAAATGTCTATGAAATGTATATGCAACCGATACACATTTGTGCTCTCATTTACACCTAAGTGGAATAAGGAAAAACTGAACCTATAAATGAATTTATTCAATAAAAGCAGTATTCTATCTGCTTTATAGATGGGAATCTCAATAAGATTTTGTTTACAAAAATGTTGCATAACTTAAAAAAAAAAAGGGCTTGAAAACCATTGCACACCCCACATCCCCCCACAGCAAATCATCTCTCACTGTGCCTGAAACTATCAGATCATCATACATTTCCCCGCCTTGATTTTACAGGGCTTCAGAAGATACCCTGATTTTGCAAAAATAACCAACAAATCAAGAATTCAACTCTAATCCCACTACCTGCCAGAAGCAACTGTTTGGTTTTGGTTTTGGTTTTGGTTTTTCAGCCTTGTTTTTGTGGCTTTATCATTTTTACATAGTGTAGTACTAGCCACCAGGATAGTCTTGTGAGATGAGGTCTCTTATTAAGCCATTCTGCTTGTTAGCAATTAAAAAAAATTTTTTTTTTTTACAGTCTTGCTGCAGTGGAGATTATCTTGCCTTTCCCTGCTTTTCAGCTAGTTCTGATGAATCCTAAAAGGTAATGTCTTTAAAGCCAACTTCTAATGCCTCTTTTTTCCACTGTTTCATTCCTAAGGAGACTGACTGGGATTTCGCAACAATTATAACAGACTTCCCATAATCTTAGTCTTTCACTCATAGTGTGACCAAAACAATTCCAGTTCTCTGTTCACCTGATATTCACATCCAACTCCTTGGCCCTAAGGATTGAACCTACTGTAAGATTGCTATGTTACTGATGTCTATCATAGATACATAGTCATGGGTACTATTTATGGAGCATTTACCATGTGCTAAGTACCCTGCTGCTTCATTCTTTATACACATTACCTCATTTAATCATCATCCCAAATCTTTGAGGTGGGTAGTACTATTATCTTCACTTTATACTTTAAAAAACAGAGGCCCTTTTTAACCAGGGAGGTTAACAGATTTCCACCTTAGAGCTCCAAAGCGGTGAGGCCGAGGTTGATTGGGTTGGTGTTGTTAGAGTGTGAACTGCTAACAAAGATGCAGCACCTGTCCTGGGAGTGCACCTACCCCATTCCCTCTTTTTATTCTCTTGCCCTTTCATGATCTACAAACACTTACTATTTCATTGCCCCCAGGCTCCCAGCCACCAAGCCAACTCCCCTTTGCTGGAGTGGGAGTGGATTCTGGCCTGAAGGCACAGAACATCTGCTACAACAGTGGCTGACCTTGGCCTCAGGCTCCCCAGCTCATTTCACAGGATTCTTTAATCCCCCCTCTAAGCCAGTGAGGCAGGCCTAACCGATGATGTGGGTCTTTCTAGTTACTATTAGAGTGAGGTGATTCCTGCAGGCTCTTAGAGCTAATGCCAGGCAGAGACAGGACAAGACCCTCACTCTGTCTCTCAGATTACACAGAAGGGCATCTTAAGACAGTATTTCAATACTAATTTCTTCTTAATGGCTTACATTTATTCAGCACTTTGTGTACCCAAGTGCTGTTATAGTACTTTTCATGCATAATAATCTTTTAATCCTACAATAATTCAGTAGTAAAAGTTCTATTATCCCCATTTTACGCTGAGGGAGATGGCTCAGAGAAGTTGAATAACTTAGGTAATGTCACACAGCACACAAAGCAAGGATCCAAACCTAGGCACTCTTTTATTTTTTTTTTGGCTTACAAGTTTTGTTTTTGTTCTTGTTTGTTGAAGTATAGTTGGTTTACAATGTTGTATTAGTTTCAGGTGTACAGCAAAGTGATTCAGTTTTATATATATATTCTATATATGTATAACATATTATATATATTACATATATATTCTTTTTCAAATTCTCTTCCCTTATAGGTTACTACAAAATATTGAGTGTAGTTCCGTGTGCTATATACATAGGTCCTCGTTGTTTATCTATTTTATATATAGTACATATACACACTAAGCTAAGCTAAGCTAAGTCACTTCAGTCATATCCGACCCCATAGATGGCAGCCCACCAGGCTCCCCTCTCCCTGGGGTTCTCCAGGCAAGAACACTGGAGTGGGTTGCCATTTCCTTCTCCAATGCATGAAAGTGAAAAGTGAAAGTGAAGTCGTTTAGTCGTGTCCAACTCTTAGTGACCTCATGGGCTACAGCCTACCAGGCTCCTCCGTCCATGGGATTTTCCAGGCAAGAGTACTGGAGTGGGGTGCCATTGCCTTCTCCACATATACACGCTACTATATATAAAATAGATAAACAACGAGGACCTATGTATATACCTAATTCAAGTGTGTACACGTGTGAACCTTCATGGGAAGAGCATATAACCTTTGGACTGCTAAGCATAATCCTGTTTTCATGTCAGAGAAGGGTGTTTGAAGCCGCCCAACTGATATATATATATTGAGCTATTTGTGAGAAATTGCAGTTCATGGAATCGCGAAGAGTCAGACACAACTTAATGACTGAACAACAACAACAAATGTCTTCATCTATATTTGAGAGCTGATTACTGAGAACAAATTATATCAGCAGGTCTTCTGTTACTAGTCTCGTTCTTTTACATTGAACTTTATTTTTTATACTGATATTTAGGTTAAGATCTGTTGCAAACTTGAAACAATAATATTTTATTTTCATTTAACAGACTTTTCCTAGAGCTTTATAAATACTCTAACCAATGCTTATCAAACTGTAACCGGCATATGCATTGCCTGGGGATCTTGTTAAAGTGCAGATTCTGACTTAGAAGTTTGGGTCTGAGGCTCAACCTTCTGCATTTATAACAAGCTCCCAGATGATGCCCAAACTACCCATCCAGAGGAACCCTACTTTGAGGACTGAGACTCTTATCGTCTTAATATTCAAGAAAGAAATTCAAACTCAGAATGTGAATTTACAAACTTTTTTTGCTAAATAAACCAAAATTCAAACCGTTGTGAGAAACAGCTGCTGTCCTTTAGCTCCATAGCATCTGACTTTCTTGGAGTTTCTCTGGGCTTAACCTTGACTCCTTTTTTGATTGATATTAAGGCACTTGGGGAAACTCACCAGCTTCCCACTCCTTGCTTCTTTGTGAGATAAGTCAGTCATCTCTTAGCCACTGGTGTGATATGGGTAGGTCATGGCTTGAACTAGCTCATCATATGTTCTGCTTGAAGGATCTGCAGTGAATTTTCTAGAAAGCATCTCAATCTCAGTTGTTCAGAGATGGCTGTGAAAGGGGCAGGGGGCAGAGAGAAAGATTTGGAGCCCTAGGATTGAAGATCATCTTGGTCTTCCCTGTGTACACTTGTCTGATAAAGAGCAGGAAAGCTTTGCCTCTTTCCCACCCCCCACTCCGCCTACTCCGAGCCTTGGCCATGTCCAGAATGGACTCCGGATGGCAGTTGCAGATGCTCAGAGCACAAAGGGTTTCTTGTTTGCGCAGGGGTCTATCAGTGTTTAAATAGAACTGGCGGAAGCACAAGCACACCGTATCAGCAGCTTATCAGGGCCCCTGGTTTTCCATGTACATTTGCTGGTCTCTTGAGTTTACCCAGCTCCATTAGCACCAAGTTAAAAATTGCAAGGCCAGGCTGTACTGCACTGAGATAGGGTGGGGAGAACAAGCCAGTTACTGAGTGTAGAGGGGTGTGTAGGTCCTTGAGATCTTATTTGCATTCTGCCCATGTAGAGAGTAAAGCTGAGGTAGCCTTTGTGTTAAGAGGCAGTCAGAGAGAACCAAAATCCAGTTTAGGAATGCATCCAGAAAATAGGATAATGCCAGGCCTCCCTGGGGCAGAACTAGTGGAGGTACCTCTTGTAATCCAGCTCTCCATCGTAGCTGATCAGGTCTGCAGTCAGCTCAGGAAACGGCTAAAGGTGTCAGCCGTGAATACCTTAGAATTTATGCAGTTTGGGGATTTGCATGTGTGTCTGCATGCATATTTCTCTGGGAGCAGATCCATGACCCAAAGGGCTAAATGTTCCTGTACTATTTGGGTTGCATCTTCCTGGAAGGAACTCTTCAGGACAGATTGATGAGTAGCCTGCTTTAGCAATGAGTACTTTCCATTTATAATCTTTTGAAGTTCTTGCTATATGCCAGGTGCTGTGCTAAAGACTTTACTAATATTACCTCATTTAACACTCAGAACACTTTAATGAGAAAGGAATGTTCATTTCTATTTTACAGATGAACAAACTGTTGCTTAAAGAGTTGGAATTTGTCCAAGGTCACAGAGCTAATGTAACGATAGAGCTAGCATCTGAACATTGGCTTTCTGATTCCATAGCTCTTAGCATCATGGAAAGCTGTTTCTAGTCTGAGCTTTTCATATACTTTGGTTAATTTGTCAGCTGGCACAGAATGGTCCCAAACTTTGGTCATTTAAAAATCGGCTTCATGGGATTTTTGTCCAATTTCTATATCACCTATATTGTTAAATTAGTTTTTAGTTTAATTTTTTTATTACTACTCACTTTGTTATCACTTAGCCTCATCCTAAGCAACATTCATGAAATAACCATTGATGTACTAATTTCATTTTTCTCAAATTCACACTAAAATAAATACATAACCATTAAAATGAAACATGTTATGCCACCTAACATCATTTAAGGTACTCTTAGGGTATAGGTCCTACACTTGAAACAATCCTTGATGTAAGATGTAAAAGCTGTGTGTCTCTGTTGCTGCAGAATTGCTGGTGAACAAAAACAGCCTTTCCACTCCCACCCCAGGCAGACTTTCCCGCCCAGGCCCACCTCATGGAGAATGGTGCTGGGAGCCTCAGAAGTGGCTGGGTTGACTCCAGGGAAGACGCTCTTCTGTGTCTTTCAGGGCATGTTTTCATTGCTCTAATGAGGCAGCAGTGCCAAGAAAAAGCATATTATACTTAGCTAGCCTTGCGGGGGTTGCAGGATTCCAGAGACTGAGGCAAGAATCTGTACTCAATGCTGTGTGCTCCTGCTGAAAGGAAACTGTTGCGATCCTGGGGATTATGGAAGAAATAGCCTTGCCAGGGGCAGAATTTGGGTGGTAAGGGGTCCCAGCCTTGGATGAAAGAGGCCTCTAACCAAACCCCATTTGTTCCCGTTTCCATTCTAACCAAATGTCCCTCCCCAAATTCCAACCCTCTTGGCTGTAAATTAAAGGGAAATTTGCAGTCCTATTTCTGGAATTCTGTGTGCATTTGACCTACAATGTTGTGTCTTTAATACAAGCAGCTGAAGAGTAATTCTTCATTTCCTAACTTGACTGTTGTGCCAAAAGTGTGCTAAGACCCTCAGTAATGGAGCATCCCCATTTCCCACACCCCACACCCCCCCACCCCCCCCGCCGCCTCCCAATAAAGTTGCAGTTTATGCGTTAAACTTCCCGGTCTTGGATTTTTAGCAACTTTGTCATTTGGCAATCCCTTCAATGGGCAAGTAAAACAAAAGAGGGACTGCAGTGGGTGGAGAGTGGTGGATTCTGGTAGTCTTATCTTCTTTCACTGGCCTGGAGAAGTCATAGTGGGAAAGGTTCTTTTTGGGGACCAGTTGGTTCCGGTCTCTCAGACTAGACGCACCTGTACCGGAAGTGACGTTGGTCTCTGCGCCACAGCTGATGTGGTACTTTCCAGACGGCTATTGCCTCCCCAGGGTCAGACAGGCTGTTAATATTTCAGTGTCAAGATGTGAAAACAAACCTGCAAGAAAACGAAGAAAAAAGACATCTGCTTTTGGACTGGGCCTGGGCATTTTGCATTCTGACTGTCTTCATCCTTGTAGTTCAGCAGTCGCTGACTTGGGGTTCTTCTCTGGAAGCTGCCATAGCTCCAATTCCACAAACAAAATTCTAGCTCTCCAGGGGTACAGTTCCTCTGCTGACTGTGCCCCCAATATGGCACAGCCTGACCAAAGAGTCCCAGGTACAGAGATTTTAAAAATGTCTCTCACTGGCCGCCATCTTCCACCGCCGCCCTCCTCTCCTCAGGAGCCCATGGCTGGAGTTTACAGGAACACCAGGCGCACTTGGCGCGCTGCCAGTCGCAGGAGATTCCGAGGGAGATAAAAAGCACATCTTTGACCACTTCTTTACCAAACAGACCTGAGATGTGTAATTAAAGGCCCCGGGACTCTGCTGGAAATAGGTTTAAACTTGAGGTAATCCCTTCTGGCACTTCCTCTTACTAATAACCATCAACAAAAATCAAACAAATCCACCTGGCTCCAGCCAGTAAGTCTGTAACCAGTAAAGGTCACGGGAGGAGTGATAAGAGAAGAAAGCGGCCACAAACAGCGTTACTGGAAACACATGTTGGGACCTGTTAAAAAGTGACTCCTGCCAGCACCATCCTGGCCCTGAGATGGGCCAGCTCTGCTGTCGAGAAACTCATTCTCTGCCCCTGGGAAGGAACACCAGTGACACACGCTGGAGGGGAAGGCAAGTTTGGGGAGCTCCGCCCAGGCTTCGTCTCTTCTCTCTGTAAGATGTGACTCAGCCACAGAGACTAGAGGTGAGGCAATTCTAAAAGTTCTTTTGAAGTTAATTTCCTCCTCTTACCAAAAGTAATGCATGGGAAAAAAAAAAAAAAAAGTAATGCCTGACTGTTATTGAAAATACTGGTGATAAGCAAAAAGAAGAAAATTATTTCCCCCAATTCCACCACACGGTGACTGCCCTGGGAACATTTTGGTGCATCTTTTTCCAGTATATTTTTGGCTCTTTCATATGTATCTAGATGTGGGATGCATAAACACACAGGCATGGGCAAGGTTTTTGAACAACTTTCAACCTGCTTGACTCTGCAGGTTAAACTCTTTTTAGCCTGCTTTTAGTTTTAGCCTATCCTGAGAATCTCTTTTCATTGCGTGGCATCGTATCATTTTAAATGTGGGTCGTATTCCATCACCTGATTGTTTCATAATTTACTTTAATCGTCTGTCAGTGAATATTTATATTGTGTCCCAGTTCCCATCCCTCTCCTCCCCCACTCAGGCAATGTTGTGGAAACACCCCACATATTGGGATTTGGGCTAAAAGGGCAGGCGGCTGGCTGGCCCAGCTGAGCTTCACAGCTTCGACCTCTGCTTTGAGGGGAAAGAGACTGTGATTTCTGAGAGAGAGCTGGATCCTCACTGGGTGGACTGTGCCCAAGGCACCTTGAAGAAAACACAGGGTGACCGGCAGGAGGAGGTCAAGGGTCAAGCAGGCCCTCTCAAGTGCAGGGAGGCATTGACTGTGGAAACCAAGGTTATCCAGGATGATGTGGCTTGTGGGGTGGGGGTTTGCTAAGGGCAGTGAAATGGAGACCTTTGAGAGCTTGAAAGAGCAGGAGGAATCTTCCTTCCCTTCCTATGGTCCCTTCCTAGGGTCTATTCCAGACTGAGGGTCATGATGCTAAAATAGCATCCCGGGTCACCGGGGAACTTGGCCCCCAAGGTCATGCAGACCACCTGCCCACTTGTCGCCCACACGTATTCCCTATCTGTGACTTTGGCAGCATGGGATTGCAAGTAGGGAGAACTGCCAAGTCAGGACAAGAGCAGAACAAAACTGATAGTGAACCACATATGGAGCCTGAGGCCTGTTAGCATCTCTAGTATCCAGGAGAGGAACCTCAGGCAGAGAAATGTTGAGTTGCTTGCCCAAAGCCATAGATCAGGGAGAGTGGAGCTGAAGTTCCAGCCCTGGTCAGAAGCCAGAACTTGCCCCAAACCATCATGCAGCACATTAGGAAGCATTCACAAAAGCTTTCTGGCTAGAAGGGTTTAGAGATAGAACAATTAGAGTTAACAGGGCAAAATGAAGTTGTGAAAAGTGCTCTTGTTCAGTGGTATTTAGACAACTAGCTTTGCAAAAAACTGGTTTTGGGGGCAGGGCAGGGCAGGGTGGGGGCAGGTCCTGGAAGCAGCCTTGTCACAACGGTTTTATATGAATTTGTCACAACAGGAAGTAGGACTAATGAGGCTTCACTGAGTGTTGACATCTTCGGCTAGGATGCAGCTTCAAGTGTTTACTATTTTGAACTGAATCTCTTAGTTCAAATATCTTTGAGTATAAATAGGTAACGTCAGAATTGTTTCATCTCAAATTTGAGTATGTGTTTAAAAAAGTTGGAGTGTGACTTTAAAAACCAACAAGGACAGAATTCCAGGTTTGTGCTTTTCCAGATTTTCTTCTGCCTTGAAATTTGGCCTGTAACACTAATAATTTTGACATGATGGACCAAAATGAAAAAAGACTTTGGAAGGCAAGAATGTACTTGGCAGTATGTATGTACTGTAGGTTCTAGAAACTGTGTCAGTGAATAGCGTATGGTGAGGAAAACTGTGGAGTCATTACAGCCACATGGGAGCCTGGAGACTGTGTGTTTTCAGTGCCACCGTGGGAAGGAGGCAGGAAAATGTGGCACTGAATGAAATGCCAGCCTACAGAGGCATGGACACTGAGGGAGGGAGGTTTTCTTGGGAGAAGCTGTTGTTGCTGAGATTTTCATTTGCCCAGCCGCCGCCTCCAACAGAAAGACAGTGGCTCCAGGTCTGGGAGGGGTTATTTGCGTACTTAGGGGCACTTGGGGAACCCACGTCCTTGGAGCCTGAGCACCTAGAAGCTGTGTGCACACTCTTCTCCCACCAAATCCCAGAGAACATGCTGAGGTGGGCAGGCCTGATCCAGGGAATGGTCTTAACTGCGTTACTCTGCACAAAAACAAGGCTTTCTCCCAATTGGGGTGGGGGTGGGGGCTTCTGTTGCTCTCTCTGCCCCCTTTCCCGGGTCTCAGGGCTGGATGAGAGGTAGCTGATCCCATCTGCCTGGTGAGTTCCCATCCCTCAAGGAGAATTGGATGGCCTAGCAGCCAGGGGCTGGGGCAAATGGGGACCAGCACTGAAAATGTACCCACCTACTTAAGGACAGAACAGTCAACAAAGCTTAGTGCCTGGGGTTGACCTTCAGTCAGAAAACTGCTGCAAGGTCCTCAGCATCTCTGTGCGGCTCTGGTAGAAGTGACAACACCCCTCTCCATCTGGGGAGAAAGTCCAGGGACCTGGCTCCTTGGAGGAATTCAGGAATGATTGGGATGCGGGGGAGTAAGACCCAACCAGGATAGATAAGATGGGGAATTGGCACCATCTCTGCACATCTGTCACACTCTTTCCCATCACATTCAGTTTGCCCACACCTCCCAACATTGCAGGTGTTAAGTGTATAAAGATAAGACAAGATCCTGAGCTTAAGGAGCCCATAGCCATCAACTGCTGAGATAGAGATCCTCTAAATACTTCATCACAGGCACAATAGCAAGAGGAACCAAGTGCAAAAGCTGCTGTTGGGGAAAGAGCCTTGCAGTGAGGTCGGTTACTCCCTCAGGTTTCTCAGTGTTGTCTCTACAAAGGGAGCCTGCTGGGCTGCCGTCTGTGGGGTTGCACAGAGTCGGACATGATTGAAGCGACTTAGCAGCAGCAGCAGCAGCAGGACAGAGGCCAGGTTTCTGCCTCTGAGCCTTGCAAGAGCCTAACCCAGTTTAGAGTTCCTAGTAAGTGGGGGGTCAATGCCAACTAAGTGGGTTGGTCTAAACTGACCAACCTGCCTTGAGCCCTGAAGCAGGAGTAGGGGTGGGATTGATGTATTTAGAGATGACAGCCCCACAGTCTTTTTAGGGGAGAGGCAGATTAGCTTCCACAGCTGGTGAACTCAGGCTCTGCTTTCTGAAATGCCTGTTTAAAGTCTATTGCACATCAGCTGAACTGCTTTGGGCAAGTTACTTAACAGTCTCTGAGACTGTTTCCCTCTCTGTGAATGGAGAACGATGCTGACTTCACAAGATCAGTGCCCAGCTGTGATGGACACTCCAGGCAGGGCTTCACCAGCCTCCAGCTCTGAGTCTCTTTCTCTTCTTTCATCAGGCACTGGGTCTGTCTAGAACCGCCCTTCTCCCCTCTACTCTGAGCCAGATTCTGTGGAGATCCAGAAAAGGATTCCTTCTGGAGGTTTGCATTTAATGAAAACAGGAGGATTAAAAAAAAAAATTTGCTGCCCTCCTATTGGCTTTTTGAAAGATGGGAGGTCTAACTAGGAGTAAAGACCAGAGGACAGTGGGAGTTTGCTGCCAGCAAACAATTTGTGAGGTGAGACTTGGGTCCCATATTGAATACTGTCTAGTTCCCCCCAAACCTGTGCATCCACTGACCATCCCTGTCTGAACCAACTATGTCATTGGTGTTGCAAAAGGTGATTTCCTGATTTTTTTTTTTTGTTCCTTCTACATTTATTACCTAAACCCTGTAAAGAAAAGCTCTCCCTCGTTGCACGGGACTATCTGATTACCCTGAAATACAGTGCCTTCTGAAAAGATGGGGTAAATGCTAGATTCTTTCCTTTTCATGACCAGTTTTTAAAGTAAGGAGTTGAGGACATCTTTGGGGCTGAAGATTGAGTGTGATGAAAGGTTAGCATTTTGTCTTCCTTCATTTTCTCCATGTTCACCTATAATCCCTCAAGTTTTCAGAAATGGGCTGAAGCACTACATGGGTCTGACAGCCCTTCCTCAGCAGTGTGCCCACCTCAGCAGTGGACCCACTACTCAGAATTTTCACCTTCCAGGCGAGGTCCTTGGGTGGGGTCTGGGGAGGAGAGGCTTCATTCCTGGGTCCTGTGTTTGCTCCATTTTTGGAATGAGCTGGGAGGGCCTTTGGAGGGAGCGTACTGTCATTATTTCTCATCCTGAATCTCTTCTTGTGGGAGATCATAGATTTCATCAACCTCTTCCTGAATGTTCAGATGTTTCCAGCCTTTATTTTTGCCCCCTTCAAAAGATTAACAGTGGGATCAATGGACATCTATCCCTCATTCACCTGATACTTATGGAGTATGTCCTAGGGCTAACTCCAGAGGAGGTGCCCCTTAAAGAATTCACCATCCAGTTTGGGGGGAAAGACATGTGTACATTGGAAGTGGAGTAGCAAAAAGTGTCAGCCCAAATACACTTGTAGAAATAAGCACCGGTGGATTGTCTGGCTTGATAGCGATTATTTATTGAACACTTCTCCTGTACTAGGCACCTACCTTTAAAATCCCTGGAGGATAGGTAAACATTATCATCCTATATTTCAGTGAGGAAACTGGAGCTCAGAGAAGTTACATAATTTACCGAGGGCTTCACAGCTCTTAAATCCAGGAGCTCAACTCTACCTAAAAGTTCATGCTCCACTCACCACATCATGGTGTTCTGTTACCAGCAGTTAAAAGAACCAGGAATTTAGAGAAGGTAGGAGACTAACTACAGTTATTATCCATAAGGCATTTGTTACTTTGGAAATTAAAATTTTTCCTTTTTACATGTGATTGTCAAAATAATATTGTGCTAGCAGTGTATTAAGTATACTATAATAGTAAAGAAAATATTTGTAGGAAAAAATATGTTCATAATCTCACCACTTGAATCTAATAAGTGCTTCCAGTCTTTGTTCTTGGGTATTCATACATGATGTTAATCATAGTACCTGTATTATTTCATTTTTTTTGCTTGGCTTTATATGCATTATAAACGTTTCTATGAAGTCTTTGTGATTTTAAAGACTACATAATATTTCATGGAAGAGATGGAGCATAATTTACTTAGCCAGTCTACTCTTTTGGGAATCTGGACACTTTTAAATTTTTGTTATCTGATAAAGTCCAAAGGAGGACCTCTGTGCAGTTTTCCTTTTATCATTTTTATGATGTATTTCCTCAATGAATTCCCAGGAGTTGGTTACCTGGTTCACAGATCTAAGCATTTTTATGAATCGCACTTATACACCATTCCTTGCTACCAGCAAAAGATGGAGTGCCATTTCTTCCACAGCCTGATCAGCCCTAGGGAGGCTCTCGTGGTTTACTCTCTGCTGATATGAAAGGTATATCATGGTCCTTAGACTTTTTAATGTATATGAATACATTAAATACATTGGATACTTGTCCACCATTTGTTCACTATTGTGTACTTCTTTCTTATAAGCTATCTGTTTCTAAGCTTTTTTCATCATTTCTTGGGGCCTTTGTCATAGTTTTATATTTTGTATGAGAGGTTTTATATGAGATGTTTACACAAATGAGTCAGGTCCGGACAGGATGTAGATGGTACATTCAGCTGGATAGCTTGCAAAGGGTATAACAAAGGACCAGTTTTCTTAAAGAGATGGGAATACCAGACCACCTGACCTGCCTCCTGAGAAATCTGTATGCAGGTCAGGAAACAACAGTTAGAACTGGACGTGGAACAACAAACTGTTTCCAAATCAGGAAAGGAGTACATTAAGGCTATAGATTATCACCTTGCTTATTTAAGTTATATGCAGAGTACATCATGAGAAATGCCAGGCTGGATGAAGCACACGCTGGGATCAAGATTTCCGGGAGAAATATCAATAACCTTAGATATGCAGATGACAACACCCTTATGGCAGAAAGTGAAGAAGAACTAAAGAACATCTTGATGAAAGTGAAAGAGGAGAGTGAAAAAGTTGGCTTAAAACTCAACATTCAGAAATCTAGAATCATGGCATCTGGTCCCGTCACTTCATGGCAAATAGATAGGGAAACAGTATAAACAGTGACAAACTTTATTTTGGGGGGCTCCAAAATCACTGCAGGTGGTGACTGCAGCCATGAAATTAAAAGACGCTTGCTCCTTGGAAGAAAAGTTATGACCAACCTAGACAGCATATTAAAAAACCAAAGACATTGTTTTGCCACCAAAGGTCCATCTAGTCAAAGCTATGGTTTTACCAGTAGTCACGTATGGATGTGAGAGTTGGAGTATAAAGAAAACTGAGTGCCACAGAATTGATGCTTTTGAACTGTGGTGTTGGAGAAGACTCTTTTGAGAGTCTTTTGGACTGCAAGGAGATCCAACCAGTCCATCCTAAAGGAAATCAGTCCTGAATATTCAATGGAGGGACTGAAGCTGAAGCTGAAGCTCCAATACTTTGGTCACCTGATGTGAAGAACTGACTCACTGGAAAAGACCCTGATGCTGGGAAAGACTGAAGGCGGGAGGAGAAGTGGACGACAGAGGATGAGATGGTTGGATGGCATCACCGACTCAATGGACATGAGTTTGAGTAAACTCCAGGAGTTGGTGATGGACAGGGAGGCCTGGCATGATGCAATCCATGGGGTCGCAAAGAGTGGGACATGACTGGGCGACTGAACTGAACTGAACTAAGTTTTTGACAGTGTGAGTTGGGTTTGAGGAACAGAGATAAAGTGTCAGCCTTCCCAAGCACTCTGGCACCTCAAGGAGCAAAGAGGGAACAGGTACCAGGCCCCAAAAAGGGTGGTATATGCAAAGGATCCCTGCCAGGAGCTGTGGCTTTGAGGGAGGGCCCAGCCAGCTCAAGAGGACTCTACAGGGAGGAAGCCTGGAGATAAATCCCCGCTCTACTCTCCTCTCCTACTGGTGACCTGAGCTCAGACCCCTGAGCCCTTTCATCTGTGTTTCCCAAATTGTGAGATGACTTCAAGAGATACATAGATAAATATTTTTTTAAAGTTTAGCAGTCATGTGTTAAAATATATACACATACACATTAAATGCTTGTATCTTATCCATCTAAAAGCATATTTATAAAATATTCTTTCATAGATGTTTATGTTTGGTATAAGACTAAACTGTGTATTTAAGTTTAAAAGTGGATTTGCTTTGGTGGACTGTATAGAATATAAGAGTACAGGTGCTACAGGGGTGTGGCAAAACTGACTGAATGTGGGGAAACAGGCTCCCCTCTAGGGACTCTCCCACAGCATCTGATTCTTTGATTTTCAGTTTCACACACACTCATATGTGAGGTGACTATCCTGGGAAGTCAAGGATTCTTGGTCACCGGTGGTCATTGTTCCTGATGTCCCCACGTGACAGAGGGGATGCAGGAATACAAGGGAAAGGTTGCTGAGTCGCCATCCCAGAGTTTCCCTCACCTAATAGGGGAGCCAGAAGGGGTGCCCTGTGTCTGCTTGGGCTTATCAAGGCGGGCTGCTCTGAGTCCCCTGGGTCCTGACATTGAACCCTGGGCTGCAGTGAGCTCCCACAGTAGAGCCAGGGGTTCCCTTGGCTCTCTGTAGAAAGGAGAGCCAGGAGCTAGGCCCATATTCTGCTCAGGGGGAGGGCAGTTAAGTACCACCCCATTATTCCAACTGCCACTTCCCTGGAGCATGTTGGTGCACCCCAAAGGTCGACACCCAAAGGGACTCTACCTGCTTATTAGTGGCTAGTCGCCCTCCCCTTCTCCACCTGGGAAAGTTGGTTAAAGGCCCTGCCTCTCCCTTCTCCCCACCCCACACCCCTCAGAAGGGGCAGTACTGACAGACGACTTCAGTAGCACAGGCCACTTAGTGTCATCAGTCTTCTCCTTTGTGGGTGTTCTGCCCTGCTCAGTGGAGAAGGAAATGGCAACCCACTCCAGTACTCTTGCCTAGAGAATTCCGTGGACAGAGGAGCCTGGTGGGCTGCTGTCCACGGGGTCACACAGAGTCGGACATGACTGAAGCACCTTAGCAGCAGCAGCGGCCCTGCTCAGAGAATGCCCTTGACATGCACCTCTGTGTAGAGCATCTACAGAAGAAACCAGAGGACTTCAGGCAAAGGCCAGATTACATCATGATTTATTATGTATTTTATTATGTTATTCAGAGAAGTGGTTGGCCAAAATCTTCATGAGAAGTGGCTATTTCTTCTGGAAAAGTTTGAACAGTGCTTCCAGGTCTGGAGTTAGGCAAACCTGAATTCTGGGGAAGTGTTGCTTGCCCTCAACCACATCGATAGAGGGACCAGGCATCCCAGTTTGCCAGGGGATAGGCCCAGTTTATGCCTGTTTGACTCTTTTTATTTAAAAAAATATCTTGGTTTGGACAATAAGTTGTAGCCACCTAAACTGTAGATACCTCTGACTAGCCTCCTGAACGAACATAAAATGTCGGGGTTGGAAAGAATTTCCTGTAGTTCTTTTAGTCTGTTGTGTTGCTGGAAGACCGCAAGCAAGCCCCCCAGCCCTTCCATGGAAGAGGAGCCCTGTGCTTCCCTCCCAGGTCCTGGGTCCAGTCCTTTACAGGTGTCTCAATGGGAAGATGCCCCCCACCCCCATCAGCCCCAACCAGCTCCTTTCTGCTCAGAGTTTTTTGATAAGAGAGAGAGGAAAAGCTGGGACTTCTGAGAAATGGCCTCTTGTTCTGACAGGGAGAAAGCCCTTGGCCTTGAAGACAAGCCCAGGAAGTAAATTGCTCTGCTGACTTCCTTGGGATAAAAGCAAGGAGGTCATGAAGAGCCCCAGAGGGGAGGCCAGGGAGTGGCCTGTAGGAAACCGCAGGAGCAGGAGGACTGCTGCTGCGGCCCTGGCTGCGTGGTCAGGGTCACCACCACCCAGAGCCCAAATGGCCTCGAACCACTTCAGCCTGAGCAGCACCTGCCACCACCAGCACCTGCTGCAGAAGGGAGAGGAGGCACTCCCTGGGCCTGGACCCCTGCCTGGCCCTGTCTGGGGAGGAGTCTGCCCAATTTTTTTCTTCTTTTGGCTCCACCCATACCCCGTTGGTCAGTCCCTTCCCAGAGAGCCGAGAGGGGACTAGAAGGGGCATGTCCCTGGGTCAGGGTGGGGTGTTATTTCTCTATATTCGGGGAAGCACGTGTGTGATTTCACTTAATTGCAGGACTTGTGCTGTGCCCGTGCTGTGGGGCAGGCAGGTGACCGTGCTAGGTGCTGGAGGTACAGTGGCACTGGCTCTGGACTATGCTTGGGTTGTCTTGGGTTTGTGGCATGATGCTCAGGGCACAGAGCAGGGCGGGGGTGTTCTTCCTGGGCTGTGTGGGGCAGGGGCGAAGGGAGTGTGGCCAGGGAGGCTCCAGAAAGGAGCAGGATTTGAGTACAGTCTTGTAAGTCAGGAAGGGCTTTCCAGGCCAAGGAAAGTGCTTATACACAGGTCCTAGGTGTTTGAGGAATGGGCGCAGTTGGGTAGGCTTGGAAGCTGGGACGGGTTGGAGAGATGGGGTAGGAAGGCCCTCTGGGGTCTCACAGACTGGCTGTGTGGCCTCAGGCAAGTTATTTCACTTCTCTTGGCCTCAGTTTATCTCTATAATGGGAGTAACATAACCTCCTTTCATCCTTGTGATGTAAATCAACCAGCATGAGGCCTGGCATATAAATGTTCACAAAACTTGAATTATTGGCACTGTTCCTACTGCTAATAAATAATGTAGACTAGAAAAAAAAAATAATGTAGACTGTTCTTTTCTGAAACATGTGGCTTGAGTCACTGGAGTGAGCCAGCAGTGCTACCCTCCTGAAGCAGGTCTGGATTTGTGCTCTGATTTAGGCATACATATCCTGTTAATATCTGGTAGGAGATGCCGAAGAAAGAAATCTCACGTGGCTGGCTTGCTCCAGGCTCTGCTGCCGTCTTACTCTGACAGTTGCATAGGGCCAGCATATGGCTCCTGATGTCAGTAAATGCATTTTTTAATTACTTTTTATTCCACAAGTATTTAATGCGAACCTACTATGAGGTGTCAGGTTTTTGGGTTCAATGTCTTAGTAAAAGTATGTGGGTAATAGGTGAAGGGATTAAAGAGAGAGGAGAGATGAGAACTCAGTTCCTTCCAAAACTGATTTTATAGAATTAGAAATTAGTTTGGAGGCTGAATTTAACTGCGTTTTGTGACCTTGCACTTCCCTGGTGGCTCAGTTATAAAGAATCTGCCTGCCAGTGGAGAGACAAAGGATATAGCTTCAGTCCCTGGGTCAGGAAGCCCCTGACCCAGGAGGAGGAAATGGCAATCCACTCCAGTATTCTTGCCTGGGAAGTCCCATGGACAGAGGAACCTGATGGGCTACAGTCCTTGGGGTCGCAAAGAGTTGGACATGACCGAGTGACTGAGCATGCACACATACCTAGAAACTTACTGAAAGGGGAATTTCTTTTGATGTGTGCCTTTCATTGGGGTGCCTCAAGAGTAGCCACTGTGGGGACAGATCACTTTTATCCATTTGGTTGTTTAGCAGATATTTATTGAGCACCTGCTGTGTACCTAGCACCGTTCTTTGCACTAACTGTTTGCATGTTCTTTTAGATATGAATAGTTCTTTCAGGACCATAATGAGTACTTGTAAATGGCCACTCTTGCTTTAGAAAGAACCAAGCCCACTGCCTTCTGCCTTGCTCACATGGTCTTGGGAAGAGAAAGGGGGAAAACCCGTGGACCTACATCGTTACTTGTGATTGAGTCAAATGCTACTCAGTCAACTGATGGGTGGGAAAGGGGCTGGAGGAAGAGGAGCTTTAGCTCCTGTTTCTTGCTTTGCCAGAGGAGGGATTCCCTGAAGGACAGCCTCCTCCAGTCTGTCAATTTATGCCCTCGGTGAAGGTCGGGGGGAGGAGACGATCCCCCCTTTAATGGAAGGAGTGCCTACTCACTCTCCCCTCACCTCCCACACACTTTGAACTCAGTCTCTAAGGAGGGAGTTTATCCTCTTGTGTTTCATGGTAGCGCATACATAGCTGCCTCGGACACATGGAGGAGACTGCTGCTGCTGCTGCTAAGTCGCTTCAGTTGTGTCCGACTCTATGCGACCCCATAGACGGCAGCCCACCAGGTTTCTCTGTCCCTGGGATTCTCCAGGCAAGAGTACTGGAGTGGGTTGCCATTTCCTTCTCCAATGCATGCATGCATGTTAAGTTGCTTCAGTCGCGTCCGACTCTATGTGACCCTATGGACAGCAACCCTCCAGGCTCCTCTGTCCAGGAGATTCTCTAGGCAAGAATACTGGAGGGGGTTGCCATTTCCTTCTCCTGTGGAGGAGATTAAACGGTAATAATTCAGCTAATTTAATAGTAGCTGTCGCCATCATGTTTGAGTCCTTTTTAATATTCCAGACAAACAAGTGCTTTTCACACATTATCTCATTTAATCTTTTCAACTTTGTCAAATTCATACTGTCATCTCCATTTCGCAGACAAGGAAAATTAAGACCAGAAGATGGAGTAAGTAAGCAGTCCCTGGTCACATGCCGTAAACAGAAGAGCTGGAAGTTGAGCCCATTTCTGTTAGGTTTCGGGTGATTTCACCCTCACACCATCCTGCTGGAGGGATTGACTCATTTCTCTCCTGACCCTCTGCTTCACCCATCATGCCCTCCCTCCTTCTATTTCTTTTCTTTTTTTTTTTTTTTTTTCCCTTCTCTTTCTTAAAGATTCTACAGCTAACAAACCAGGCTTAGAAAACCCTGAGGAGCTTTCTCTAGAGTGGGACCACTGATTACACAGCACCCTCACTGGGGCTGCAAGGGTTAATGCTGGCCTGTGCTTCCCAGATGAAGGCCTTGGCCTTGGGAGGCGGCTATTAGTCCTCCTTTCTAATTAGAAATCGCCACCACTGGCTTTCCTCTCCTGCTAACTAGAAGACTCTGTGTGTGTGTGTGTGTGTGTGTGTGTGTGTGTGTGTGTATTTGTGTGCATAGCTCTTTATCTTTGTTTCCTGTTTCATATTTAATTCAGCATTTTTTCCAGTTTGTGGATGTGGAACACATGTAAGGTTGGGACATGGTCTGTTAGTAATCATTCACGCATCTTGGGACTGGCTTGCTCCCACTGAGTCCAGCCAAAGGCTTGTGGATGCTAATCTTCCTGCCTCACGGGAGTTCCTTTGTCCTGATCACCCTGGTTTCTGAAGGGACTGCCTTTAGGGTGGTGGTTTGGCCTTGAAGATTGCTTTCTGGAAGGTCTAGGAGGGTTCTTGTGTACAGGTGGGGGATTGCATGGAATCCCGACTTAGTGGATGAAAATGGAAGGCTCTGGGAAAGACAGCACCTATTGGTGGTCTGTTGGGTCAGGGTGCAATGCAGCCAGATCTTTGTTTTTTGTCAAGGCTGCATGCAAGTCAGGCGAATATGAAGTGTTCACTTTCTGCCCTTTCCCTGAGGTCTGAGAGCCCCTACCTTTCTGGACTGGACTCTCAGGCAGGGCTGCCCTGCTCAGCAGTGTGGCCTTGTGAACCCCATTGTGGAGTATGGGGTTGAGGCCCCAGGAGGGGATGGTGGTGCTGGGGACTGGGGACCCCTGGCTTTCTCATCAATACCTCCTCAGCCAAGCAGTGGGTCTCATGAGACAGATGGCAGTCATGTTGGGCCTTGAGTGTCCTAAGGACCCCTCCCAACATCGTGGGTAAGAGTTGGGGTTCAGCGTTGGTGTCCAGGGTCTTGCTTGAATGCCCTGTTCTCCCCACTGGTAGCAGTTCTCATACTGCCAACTTGAGCTTCCCCACTCGACTGGGTGTTTCTGAACCCCGAAATTCTTTGTGTAATTAGCCTCTGATTGCTAAAGATTATCCCATGTAGAGAATGGAACCAAAGCAGTTGTAAAATGAGAGCTGGGAGGAAGCTTACCAGTCAGTGTGATCTGGGAAGGACAGAATCTGGGGTCCTTGAAGCCTTAAAAAGTGCTTGGGTTCCGAGGTGGAGCCTTGAACTCCTGATGCTGTACAGTTCTGTGTGGTGGGGATTTTCTGGGGAGGGGTCTGTGGCCTCTTTGAGTGTGCTAAGATGTCTGGACTTCTCCAGAGCACGAAGCATCACTGGTCTAATCACTCCCTCCCTTCAGAAGGGAAAGAGTGTGGTGGAGAAATCTCAGAGGAACATGAGACACAGGAGCAGTGCCTAAATGCTTCGAGACCTCATGTTTCCAGGTGACTCTGGATGGTAGGTAGGATACCTGTCCCCTCCCCTTGAAAGGGCAGATGAGATAGAAGTAAATAGTTTGTATTTTTTTACAGACAGGAGTAATCAACTTTTATTATTCCCTCTCAGCTTGAGAATATACAGTGAGGAGTCTACAGTATAAAGAATTACAACCAGCCCAGACTCCCTGACTTTGAATAATCCATTATAAAGTACAGTTTTGTTTTTTTTTAAATCACAATAGTCTTATCTTCTGTTTATTTCTAAGCTGAACAGAAATGCCCTAAGCTACACCCCAGCTGTGGAGTTTTTAGACCAAAGGCTACTGTTTTCTTCCTGCAGGAACCCTGGGGTGTTTGGGGGTTAAAAGGCCTGGACCAGCCATGTGTGTTTAAAAAACAAGGCTGATTCCGCAGCCGGCGGCTCCAGCCTGACTCCATCCTGCTGTTAATGGAGGACAGAGGACCACTTATAGCTTCCTCTTCACCCCATAACAAATAGCCTGGTGCTCCCCCAGGCCTTCCTGCCCCCCACCCGCACTGCCCTCCCCGTGGTGGCAGCAGCAGGCCTGTTCCAGTCTGGTTTCTCGGCAGGCCCTGTGATAAGGCCCTGACTAACCATGTTAGCCCCAAGTGGGCAGGCTGCCTGGCCTCTGTCTGCTCTTCGGCTACTTCACAGCCTCTGGGCAGGGTGGAGTCCCTTGTCCTGTAAACAAAGCTTGTTCCAGCTTTGAGCAGTGGCTTGTGTGATACCTCTTCTGGGCAGGCCTCCTTGACTGCTCTAGCCTAGGTAGGTTACCTCTTTGTTACATTCAGTTAACTGATATTTGTTGTGCACCCTTTAAAAAAAAATTCTGTATCTCAACCTTCAGGTACACAGTTTAGCTGTGTATGGAGCTTTCAGGTACACAGTTTATCATCATCATTCTTTATCATAATTCCCATTTACCAGCATTCACTGTGTCCTCAATTTAGTACTAAGCATCTCACATGAAATATTTTACAGCCTCAGCACAAGAGTCCCATGAAGTTGGCACCATTGGTATCCCATTTTACAGACATGGAAACTGAGGCATTTTTTGTATTCTTTCGTAGTTTTTTTTATCACCCTCTGTGATCCACTGTGTGTTTACTTGGTTGCTTGTTTCATATCTGGATCCCATATTATAAGCTCTGTGAGGGCAGGGTTTTCCCCTTCTGAGGTGCTGGAGAGCTGGCATGACAATGTCCAGCACCCAGGAGGTACAATAAAGGCTCACTTGATGGTTGAATAAGATACAGGAGGCTGTCACTTGTCCACAGCCTCACAGCTTGTCAGCAGTGAAGCTGGGATTGGAACCCAGATCAGTGAGTGCAGGTACTGTTGGCAGCAGCACCTCTCAGCTGGGTGGGTCCTCTTCCCCAGTCAGACCTTCAGCTCTGTCAGGCAAGTCCCCGGTCTTCCCTGAAAGGGCACCCAGGCTTTGGAGTGGGACCCACCTGAGTTCAAATAGTGGTTCTACCACTTAGTTGAGTGACACTTGTAAAGCTGTGTGTCCATTCTGAATTATCTGAAATAGGAGAAATAATGCCTACCCACATGGGTTGTTGTGGGAATTATAAATAATACATGGGTTTCCTGGTTTATTGTAGGTGCTCAGTGAAATGATGGCTAGCATGAAACTGGGCATTTCCTAAACTTTCAGGAAGCCAATGTACTGTGTTGAAAAGACCTAGGAATCTGTTTATCATCTTTTATTAGATTTTAACACTAATACATGAGTACATGCTCATTGCAAGAAACAAACAACCCAGACATCAAAAGTAGAAATTTCTATATCCTTCTCTGACCCCAGACCCATCTTTCTCCCCTGAAGTCACTACTATTAATAGTGGTTTGGTGTGTATGCACTTACCCAAATAATACATATTTTACATAAAATTATACTAGGCGTATATAATTGTTCAGAAATTTGTACTTTTCATTAGCCTATCTCCAGGGGACTTTCCCCGTCACTACTTTCAGATTGACTTCAATCTTCTCAGTGGCCACAGAGCATTCCTGTTATGACTGAACCATTACTTATATAACCATTCTTCTATTGATGACCTTTAAGTTATTTCCAGTATTTCTGTATGGCAATGAGTATTGGGATATTGGATTTTTTTTAATCTATTGCTGAGGAACAGAGCCCTTAAAACTTAGTGGCTTAAAATAGCTTCTTATTTCCTCAAGTTTCTATGGATTGAGTGGTTTTTTTACTTTATGTGGTATTGTCAAAGGTGGAGCATCTGAAATGGTCTCACTCACATGGCTGGCTGCTGGTGTAGGCTGTTGGCTGGGAACTGAGCTAGGCTGGCACCAGGAGCACCTTGGCTGTCCTCTAAGTGGTCTCTACACATGGCTTGGGTTTCTCACAGCATGGGACTGGGTTCCAGAATGTCAGTTCTGCCACATTCTGTTGGTTAACTCCAGTCACAGGGCAAGCCCCGATGCAAGGGGGCAGGATACAAGCTCTAGCTCTTGATGTGGAAATGGCCTCTGTGCCTGTGCAGAGGGCGGGGAATTGTTGGGGTCCCCTTTTGGGATTGGTTACACATTTATATAGGTTAATTTGTAGAAGGGGATTGTTGGCTCAAAGGGCATGCACATTTCTGATCTGGATAGCTAGAGCAAACTTGCCTTCAACAGAGCTATAACCTTACACACTCTCCTTAGTAAGGAACAAGAATGCTCATTTCTATGAACTCACTTAGCATTGAATATCATCAACTGTTTTCTTCTTTGTCCATCTGATGGGTGAAGAATTGTATCTTGTTTTTACTATTAATGATATTGAGCATCTTTTTAGACTTTCATTCTTCTTTATACTTGAGAGTTCAATTTGGGGATGTGCCCACAAGTATCCTGTCCCTCTGGCACCATCAAGGGAACAGGGTGATGGTTTGAGGGGCTGAGGGTCAGATATGGCATATAAGGACTCTGATTCTGGGTCTCATCAAATAGCTCTGCTGCTCGTGACCTGCCTTTGAGGGAGAGGGTTTCATGGTGTCAGCAAGAAAATTTTGTCAATCCTGCACTGTCTTCAGGCTCATTACTGACTTAGATGAGTTTTCAGAAGGCTCTGCAGTTCCTAGTAAGAGAATGTTTTACACTTCACTGGAATTGTGAGACTAGCCCTGAACTCTGAGCCCACCAGCTGGGCTGAAAAGCCCCTTCAGTAATGAGGAGGGAGTGGGATACAGGCAGCCAGATCAGGGGAGTAAAACCTCTATTTAATGCCCTCTTGTTAAGAGACTTTTCAGGCTTTTTCCCTCTAGTATTCCCACTTTTCCTCAAAAAGAAGATAAGATGTTGGCGATGATACCTTTGATGGGTTAGTCTAGGGTTTAAGTCAGAGATACTCTCTGGTCAGGATCACTCCCACTGCTTTTCTAGCTTTGAATCCAAGCTTTGTCTTCTTAACTGTGCACACTAGCATGTCGGGATGGTCTTGGTCCCGACATGACCAAAGAGGCAGAAAACTCCAGCACACATTCTAGCTTAAGCAGGGGGATAAAATACCTTAGTACGGATCACATACTATGATGTAGGGGTGGAGATGGGAATGGACTGGAATCAGGGCTGAGCCCAGGACTCTATCTCTCGGATCTCCTCTGCTCTCCTTTGACTCCTTATGAGGCGTGGGGTGGTTTCTTGGACCCTCATCCTTGGGATTCTCAGTTCAGAGTGCCTGTCTCAGTCTCTGGGTCCCTGGCAGGGCCCCTGTGGCCCATTGGGTCTGGCTCCTCAGGGCCATTTTCCCATCCTGGATGCAAGCCCTTTGGCCCAGAGAACCTGGCACAGTGATTGGCAGAGGCTGGGCAGTGTGTTCCACCACACGCCCCATCTTCTGGAACCTCACCTTGAACCTAGAGGAGTAGAACCCAAACCAGTGCTGACGGCTGTTTCGTGAAGACAGAGGAAAGGACCTGGGGATGTCAGGGACACAGGTCCTCTCCCTGGTTTCTTTGTGCTGCATTATCACATGGTCATTCATTTAGGATAAAGAATCTACCATGGGGGGACTTGGGGATCTACCAGCTCAGGTGAAGCCAATTCACTTCATCCTAGGACCAGCAGTGGCAAACAGAAAATTGCAGGTAGCCTAGGAATAATTACAAATAATCCCAAAGCCTGGGTTTCATTCCCGGTTATAGTTGGTTTTTGGCCTTCGTAGGGTGGGTGAGGATGCGGCCCGATGCTTCTCCTCCTCTAGCCCTCCTGCTCTGAAAGAGGTGGCCGAGTTGCCAAAAGGCCCAGATGAGAGGGAGGGCAGGAGCTGGTAGAGGGCCTTCTTTCAAAATCCACGTACAGAATGAGTATCGTAAAATCAGTTATCTTTATTGCAAACTGTGCAGGTTTAAGTCAGGGGTATATATTTTCTCCAACCACAAACAGTTTGGAGAAGTGAAATGTCCTCCTTGGCCCAGCGGGGCGAACAACCGTGGGATGTGTTAACAGTTCCCGATGGGGTTATTAGCTTCCTGTTAATCCCTTTATGGTTTACTTTTTTGGTTTTGTTTTGTAGAGAAAATTCAGGCTAAATATTTATTGTAGAGGAAAGGAACGCTGCTGCCTCCTCCACCTGCTTTGTCGTTGCTAGCTGTCTACTGGGCAGTAGCATGCAAACAGGATAAGCTCTAAGAGGCCCCAAGTGCCTTATGGGAAGAGTCTATATCTGGACCCTCTAGTCCAGTGGCCCACTCACCAGCCCAGAGGTATCCTTTCTGAGAGAGTCCAGTCATAGAAAAATGTCCCACATACCCATTACTGAATGATGACGTATTCTTTTGTTTAAAATATTAATAAAGCAACTAGAATTTTCCACAGTAGCAACTTCAGGAGTGCCTCCCCAACCCCCCACCCTCATCCTCCCAGAGTTGAGGCCACAGAATTAATCTGGCCTCACCTCCAGTCACAGTGCCTCCAGCGGTGTACACACATCTGCATGTTCTCTTCTCAATGCTCCCCATTCACTAGGCACCATGTTGTGAACAGCTTCCTAGCTTGCTTGATCAAAAAATGGTTTTGCCCAGCATTCTATGACGCCCCCTACCCCTACCCCACTCCTTATTTGCCATCCGGGCTCCAGACACCCCACAGTTTCCAAAACTAAAGCCATCCTCAAAGGTGAAGATTCGTCACCACCAAAACTGCACCATGAGACAGCTGGATGGCATCGGCGACTCAGTGGACATGAGTTTGAGCAAACTCTGGGAGATAGTGGAGGACAGGAGCCTGGCTTGCTATAGTCTTGCAGAGTGGATCATGACTTAGAGACTGAACAGCACCAACAAAATCTGCTCCAGAGCTGCGGGTCAGACCCTGAACCAACAAACGTGGCACACAGGGCAAGACTCTACTGGGGGAACTTTCATGTTGCCCTCGCGATGTCACAGGCCCTGTGTGGGGCCCTGGGGATGAAGTGTTGAAGGATGCACAGCCACCTTCCTGGCAGAGTCTCATGCCATCCTGGGGCACAGGCTTGGCTGTGACATAATTAATTGTGTGGGTCTTAGTCCCGTGGAGATGACTGTGAATGAACTACATTCATTTTAGACATAAAAGTTCCGCTGTTTTTTTTTTTTTTTAAGTCACTCATTAGCACTGTGCCTTAAAATGCAGCAGCAGAGAGACATGGAAATCATAATAGTAAAAATCCTTGCTTACCCGTGAGCAGAAATAACTGCAGAGCATAGGGGTCAGGCTGTGTCCCAAGTGCTTCTAAACTTTATCTCACTGATCCCTCAGAAGAGCCCTCTGAGGTTGAGCTGATGTTACAGGAGAGTAGGTGGCCTCAGAGAGAGGGGAGCTGCAGGGCCCGGAACTCAGTGCAGGCAGTGTTTCACAGCTGGTCCCTCTGCTTCCTTCTGCCTTAGGGGAAGCGCTGCCCACCTGGCAGTGTCAAGCCACTCACCCATCCTTGGGCAGTTTATTGTGAAATAGAAGAATTTTTTTAAAGTGAACAATGAACTCACTATTTCTAGAAGAACCTTGAAGAAACACCTCCCTTAGTTTGTAGTAGAGACATAAATTTTGTTCACACCACTTTCAGGTATGCAGAGAAAGTGTAACTTCTTTTTGATAGTAAAATATACTTTATTAAAAAATTTTTTTAATCAAAGTATAGTTGATTGACAATATATTAGTTGCAGGTATACAGCATGAGTCAATATTTTTATAGACTCTACCTGTTTAGGGTTATTGCAAAATAATGGGAGAAAGTATAACTTCTATATTTAAGGCTGTACCTGGTAGAAGCCCCTGCCCTACACCTGCCTGCTGGGTGGCAGAAAAAAAAAAAAGCCAATGCAGCTTATGATGGAGTCTGAACTTTTAAACAGTCTCCTGAGGTTTCACTCAGTCTCTTCTCCCTGGTCCAGGAAGCTGTGCAGGGAGGGTCTTAGGGGAATTCACGGTGTGGAGTAAGGGCTCCTTCTGTCCTGTGCTTGCCCGTGGGTGTGAAGTGGCTGGTGTCACAAAGGACTGTCTCAGAGTCCTCTCACTGGGTCACCTTGGTGTCTGCTGTGTGCTGAGTTCATTCCTACTCAGCTCAGACAGTGGCTGATAGGACAGCCCTGCTTGCCTGTGTCACCTTCAGTAGGTTCTCCACCAGGTCTTCCGTCTGGCCCTGGGGAAGAGTTCCACCCTCAGCCCCTGGCTCTTTACTCAGTGTGTCCCCATGTAGGAGCTGAGGAAGCTGACGGCCTGCCAGACCCTCTCCTCTGGCCATGCTGCTTGGCTCACATACCTGTATTGGAAACTCCTAGAAGCTCCATCAGAAGTAGGGCAATGTGCTCAATTGCAGTGTGCTCACATCCCTCTCAGTGTGCTTTCCCCACCTAATCTAGCTCCCACCTCCTCTCCGAGAGAAAGCTGAGACTGACATGCCTACTTCAAGCACCTCCTGATGCTTCTGCTTGCCGTCTTCTCCCCACAGTCCTTTGGGCAAGAAAGTGTGGGCCCCTCTTTTCCTTCCTCTCCATTCTGTTCATTTTCCCAGCTCCAGCTTCATGGCTACGTCTTAATGGCCAATGGCAGTGAGAGATGCCTCTTCACACCAGTCATTTTCTCCAGAGAAATGATCATTTCTAACTTCATCAGTCTTTTCCTTTTATGTCCTTCAAGTAGATGTTTGTCGAGAATTGTGAAATTGTTTTTGACCACCTCCTTTTCAATCTCGCGTTGATGAGTTAGTTCCCTCCTTGGCATCAGTGATTTTGTTCTCGGCTACAGAACCTCAGGGAAAACCAAGACATCAAGTCATGTTTGACGCATGGTGTCCAGAGCCGTGCAGTACACTGAGAGTGTAGCCATACACTCCATTATGAGCCTCTTGACCACCCTGGAGGGTGGGCAGGTGAAATGAAGCTTAAAGAACTTAAGTTCTTGAATAAATCAAAGTGAATTGAGCTAATAAAGAAGGTCATGATAGATGTTGAATTTGAGATGTTTCCAATTTTAGAGTTTTTGTTCTGTGGATTTACCACATGTTCGTTTGATGTTGATGTTGCTTGGCTTGTCAAGTTCAACTTCCATATTAGATAGGTAGGCTTATGTTGATTAAAATTTTTTTAATCATTTAATTTTTAAAATATTTCTATATTCATCTTTTTTGAGATGCAGAGGCCACCTTCATAGAAGAGAGTATGTTTTCAGAACCAAAATGTTCCTGGTTCATGGATGGAACCAAGTAGGTAGTATTTTATGATGCCTGTTTGACTTCCAAATTCAATCCCAGCTGGTAAGTCGGCAGGGAATGCCACTTCCTGAAATGTGTCCTTATGCTGATTGTTACTAAAGAAGGAGCAGTAGCAGGAGGTGTGTGTTCCGGGTCAGAGAGGTTGGGGAAATGGCTAAGCAGAGTGAACCAGGCTTCTTAACCACTGGACCTCTCACCGCTTGTACTGCACACACTATTGTATTAATTCCAGGAGGAACCATCATAGATAGTAGTATTACTCAAACTGATTTTTTTTTAATTGAAGTATATTTGCTGTGTAGTGTTATATGTTACAGATGTATGATACAGTCATTCACAGTTTTTAAAGGTTATCCTCCATTTAGAGTTATTATAAAATATTGACTTTATTCCTTGTATTGTACTGTATATCCTTGTAGTTATTTTATACATAATAGTTTGTATATCTTTTCCCCTATTCCTGTAATGCCCCTTCCCCCTCCCCTCTCCCCACTGGAAACTACTACCATCGTTTGTTCTCTGTATCTATGAGTCTGCTTCTTTTTGTTATATTCACTAGTTTTTTGTATTTTTTAGATTCCTCATATTAGTGATATCATATGGTGTTTGTCTTTCTCATCTGACTTATTTCACTTAGCATAATACCCTCCAAGTCCATCCATGTTGCTGCAAATGGAATATTTTGTTCTTTTTTTATGGCTGAGTAGTATTCTGTCCTATATACAAACCAAATCTTCTTATCCATTCATCTGTTGATGGATACTCAGGTTGCTCCCGTATCTTGGCAATTATAAATAATACTGTTGTGAATATTGGGGTACATGTATATTTTTGAATTAGTGTTTTTGTTTTTTTCATATATATATCCAGGAGTGGAATTGCTGGGTACTATGGTAGTTCTCTTTAAAATTTTTTAAGAAGCCTCCATAGTGTTTTCCACAATGACTGTACCACTTTATGTTCCCAGAAACAGTGCACAATGGTTCCCTTTTCTTCACATGCTCGCCAGCATTTTTTATTTGTGTTCTTTCTGATGACAGCCATTCTGACACATGTGAGGTGACATCTCATTGTGGTTTTGATTTGCATTTCCCTTATGGTTAGCCACATTGATCATCTTTGCAGATGCCTGTCGGCCATCTGCATTTCCTCTTTGGAAAAATGTCTATTCAGTTCTTCCACTTGCTTTTTAATTGGGTTATGTGTTTTCTGGCTGTTGAGTTGTATGAGCTTCTTATATATGTTGGATATCAATCCCTTATTGGTCATAGCATTTGCAGGTATTTTTCTCCCATTCAGTAGGTTGTCTTTTTGCCAAACTTACTTTTTGATGAGCATTTTATGAAACTACTGTTGCATGGAACCCTCTCCGGAAAGTGCTGACCTAGAATGAAATGCATAGAGGAAAACAAGGAACTCATATTATCTTAGTATTTCCTTGTGAGCAGAATCCATGGTCCCTGAGTCGGAAAGGGAGCCTGCAGGACAGAACGATTTTCATCGTTGTTATAGACTGAAGGTCATAGTGCTTTATTGTTCTGGCCCAACAAGTTCTTTTCCACAAACAAACCAGCACCAGCTTCCCTGTGCCTCTGACAAAAGCAAATCTCTCCTGAAGAAGGTGTTGGTGTTATGCTGCTTGAGGGTCTGTTCAGTTGCAAGAAGTAAATATCCTTCAACCATCCCCTCACCCATCCCTACATCAAACACCTCAGCTCTCCTCCCACCAAAACAGCACTCCAGAAGGAAGAGTTGAGGGGAAATGAACAGGAATTTCAAGAATTTGCCTGACACTTCTTTCTTTGCCCTACTACCATATTGCTTTAGACTGCAAATATAATCCTAGCCGTGTGAGATTTGAATGACAACTGGAATTAGTTGGAACAAGATTCCACCTCTGTTTCGTTGTCATGTAGCCCTTTTAGCCAAGGTCTTAGAGATGGTAGGATTAACTCCAGCAGCAATTTGAGTTAACTCTCCCAGGTTGTGAGCTAGCAACAATTGAATGGCTCAGTGAGCTTTTAAGGGCTTCAAGAAGGAGTTAGGCCCCATCTTCCAGCTACACTGGAACTGTAGATTGGGTTGGCTTTTCCAGTGAACAACCCAAATGCTTGGGATGAGGGGTGGAGAGGTCATGTTAGAAGGGCTCTGAAAGAGTCTATAGATGAGAACAAAATCTTGCCCACCTGGGAAAGACCTCTTGGGCTATATACCACCCCCCAACAGATTTATATGTCTGAGGTATGAAACCAGCTCTTGGAGAAGCAATGCCATATGAACAAAGCCATGGAGGGTATAAATTTGCTGACTGCACAAGCCATAAATCAGTGCTGAGGGGGTCTGGAGCCCTGGAGAGGCCCAGTGTCTGCCGAATCAAGGACAGCTCAACTCATGGGACTTATGCTGGGCTGCTCATGTCCACTGCAAAAGAACCAAAGATTCCCCTCCCCCCAATGACTGCCATCATCGTCTGTTTTGGAAACTTAGATACTGTTGACAGAACCTAGTGATGTGTGCGATTTTTCCATTTCTAAAGGCCATCAGTGCTTCTTGGAACTCCTGCCATGTGACCCTGGCTGTCTAGAATCATTTTCTTACTGTTTCATATCTTAGTTCTCTTCTGAGATTATTGGCTTAAAGATGTGGCTTTTGTCTTGTCTGTTTCTGTGTACTTCACAAGAGCTGCTGGCCCCTTTGCATTTAATAGATGAATAGGTGACACTTTGAAGGTGCGTCTGACCTGCCCATTGACCCCTAGTCCCTGAGAAGTGCCCCCTCCCTCATCAGAGGTAGGTCTGGGTGCCAAGTTTGTTCTGGGGGACTCTATTCCCCTGGCTGTAAGAGGTAAGCTGCTGATTGATGCTTGACGCCTCAGCTTATCTCTCATGGGGATTTGGGACTGGGAATCAGACACTAGCTGGTTTCCTCTAGTCTTGAAAGGGGCATGTAAAACAGGAGCTGTGAATCATCATTGCCATCTTCTGTCACGTGCATGGAGAACAGAGGAAGGAGGTCTGCAGGAGAGGAGAAGGCAGCAGATGTGCAGAGAGCAGCACAGACGAGAGGCCACAGAATCAAAGAGAGAGGAAAGTGCCTGTCCTGAGTCCCACTCATTCTCCAGGTTCTGGTTCCTGCCCCTCATGAGACCTGGATTCTCCTCCTGCCTTTGGTTCTGAGAGATATATGTGAATCCTTATAAATTCATCTTCTTTACTTCAGCTAGTTTGAGTGGGTTTCTACTTGAAACCAGAGGGCCTTTACTAAACAATATGAAAAATAAGTGATCCTTGGTTGAATGCCCAAGTTATTTCATCAGTACATCTTACTGACTTCACTTTTAGAATACATCTGGAATATGACCATTTCTCCCCATCCCCAGGTGTCTGTAGTGGTAAAGAACCTGCCTGCCAGTGCAGGAGGCACAGAGACATGGGTTCGATCCCTGGGTGAGTAAGATCCCTTGGAAGAGGGCATGGTAGTCCACTCCAGTATTCTTGCCTGGAGAATCTCATGGATAGAGGAGCCTGGCAGGCTATAGTCCATAGGCTTGGACAGAGTCGAACCTGACTGAGTGACTCAATAGCAGCAGCCCCATCCCCATTGCTACTAAGTCTCTGTTATCTCATTTTGATTGTTACAACAGCCTCTCTACCATCTCCTTCCTTTCACTCATGCCTCCCTACAGTTTGTTCTTCACCCAGAAACCAGAGGGGCAGGGTCCTTCCCTTCCCTTCCTATTCTTTCCTTCCTGTATTTTCCCATCGTTTAATGAATAAATTGTTTTTTTTCCACAAAGCCATTGGATGGGACAGAGGAAGGTTGATACTTGTGTGTCTGCAGAGAGCTCCTATGGTCCAGAATGAAGTCAGGGCCTGAAAGGAGGGTGTCTATCTATAAAGACTGCCTGACTTGAGGAGTCCGAACCCAAAGGATGATAAAGTATCCAAGGAAGAGGCATATCAGAGCCTTTGAAAGATAAGTAAGGCTTCCAAGTGGTACAGGGAGCAACTTCGTGTAGAAAGATCAGAAAACAGACCTGGGTGGGAGAGGAGGGTGCCTGTGGGGAGATATAGACCTACATAATAGGTATATGCCCTCTTATGGGATATCAGAGTCCAAATAGAGTGAGGAACTTGCCCCCATGAGTTGTCTCAGCATGAGAGTCAGAGGGTAAGAAGGGCTTCTGGGGGAAAGGATGGTGATATCTGATTGGTAACATCAGAGTGATCAAATAAGCAGGTTTATTAGGACTAATGAGAGTCAGGCTTCACAGTGTCAGAGAAAAGAGTAACAATTATGGAAGGGATAAAACTTAAGTGAACCCTGTGGTATTAGACTAGAATTGGAGATATCTATCAGAACTCATGACTTTCAGTACATAGATAGGTAGGTAGGGTAGATAGATAAACAGACAGACAGATAGATGTCCACTGTCTCTGACCACTGAGGGCCTGGGAACAGTGACACTTCAATAGCAATGAACACACCTAGCACTCACATTTTGGCTTCTAATTATCATTTCCCACCAACAGAAACTGTGACTCCTTGGAGAAATGGCTGATTCCTGGATTAGGGCACAGAAAGTACAAGAACAGCATAGAACATCTTTTTGTGCCAGAGAACAAGTAGGTGCTCAAAAAATTGTGGGGAAATGTTACATGGACACAGAAGCCAGTTTGAAGGAGCTTCTGTTGGCCAAATCTAGGACCATTTAAACAGCAACATAAATAGTGATAGTAATCAATTATAACCCAGACTGAGTTAGGAAACCCTGACTCCATGCTAATATAAATTATAAATGAATATTTACATAGTTTTAAGTATTCTCTCCATAAGATATTTTCAATTTCAAAAGGGAACAGAGTAATTTTACAATGAAGTCTGGCAGACATCTCATTAATCAAATGATCAAAGCATTACCGGCAATGGGACAGACTGAAATCATATGCCACTGATAGGATATCAGTCAGCCTTACTTCTCTGTATTCTTGCTAAAGACACATAACCAGAAGCTAATCGTAACAACCACACTGAAAGACATTCCCCAAAATAACTGACCAGTAATCTTCAAAAGTGTCTAGGTTGTGAAGGCTGAGGACCTGTTTCAGATTGAAGGAGGCTCACAAAGTATGATGCAAAGTGTGATGCTGAGCTGTCTCTTTGCCACTGGGGTTCATCTGATCTAAGCCAGGCTCTCTGGGTCTCGGCTCCAGGCTGTGGGTTCAGTCCAGGTCTGCACCATGTGTCTCCTGTCCTCCTTGGGTTTTCAGGTCCCTGAGGCACTTCTTTTCATGGACGGAAAGCAAGTCATGCACAACCATATTTCAGATTTCGTCTTACTTCACATCTGGACTGTCTTAATTGGCTAATGTAAGTCACAGGGCCCACAGTCAAGGGTGGAAAAACACATTCTGCCCTCCCACCCCTCCTAGACCTTCTCAGGAGGAGTGCAGCTGTAGGACAGTAAAGAATGGAGACCAGTAGCTCCACCTCCCAGGGCTTCCCTGGTGGCTCAATGGTAAAGAAGATATGAGTTCAATCCCTGGGTTGGGAAGATCCCCTGGAGAAGGAAATGGCAAAACCATTCCAGTATTCTTGCCTGGGAAATCCCATGGACAGGGGAGCCTGGTGTGCTACAGTCCATGGGGTCGCAAAGAGTCCGACACAACTTAGCAACTAAACAACAAACAACAACAGTAGCGCCATGTCCCACACTTGCTGTGTGCCCTAACGTTTTGCCAGGCACGCTGCATGGCTTGCAGATTCCCATGTTGGTGTGTGTTAGTGCCACCCACACTGCTGAACCCCAGGAAGGTGCTTCCCCTTGACTGATCAGTGGCTGCCAAATGCTTTTGTGTCCTTATTGGTGAGGAGACTAAAATTACCCTGTGAATGTTCCCTGCCTATTCTGGTTCCAGGCAAAGGAGGCCTCTCTGCAGTGTAAAATGTATCAACTTTTGGAGTCAGCAGTTTCATATCTCTGTCCTAAAATATAAGCACAGATGTAATTTTAAAAAGGGGGCATGAGAAAGGGTGATTTTGTGGGGGGGGGGGCGGGCTTTAATTTGAAGTGTGCAGGACCTTAGTTCCCCAACCAGGGATTAAACCTGTGCCCCCTGCAGTGGAACTATGGAGTCTTAACCAGTGGACTGCCTGGGAAGTCTCCAAAAGGGTGCTTCTTATAGCGTAATTTATAAAAGTGATGAAGTAGAACCTCCTAAAGATCCTTCAACAGGGAAAGAGTTGAATAATGCTGGAATTTCCATAATAGTTAAGAAGAATGAAGTAGTCATGTGTTCTCAGCAGTTTTGTTAGAGAAGTGGAACCACTAGGAAGTACCCTCTGTGTGTGTGTGCATGCGTATGAGAGAGAGAGGGAGATGGGAGATGAGATTCAACTTTACGCAATTAGGAGAGATGGTTGAACAGTCTTTGTAAGGCTGCAGTCTCCTCATCTGATGCAGGAGCTTGAAGTCCACCAGGCAGGCAGGTAGAGTCCAGGAGCAATGTAAATAAAGTGTGGAGGCTGCTGGAGGGGTGAGGAGTGGACAGGGGGAGTAGAGGGGTGGCAAGGACCAGCTGAATTTCACTGAAATCAGTCTCCCTGCCTCCAGCTTCTCTTTCAGGAGAAGCTGATGCCCTTCATCTCAGAGCGAGACACGGAGGGGCAGAGCAGCTGTAGGTCAGCAGATCAGTGGCGACATGCGTGACAAAAAACTCTGCTCTCACCTTTTGAGAGTTAAAAAGAATATGGTCACTATGTGACATCTGCCCTCCGAATCTGAGTGAAATTGTTCCCTGTCCCAGCCTAACCTGAAATACACTGGGAAGGGAGATCCCAGAGTTTGCCTTCAACCTTGCCAAATCTCTGCATTACAAAGCCACCACTCTGCTGCTGGGCAAAGATTTCCAAGACAAATTGATGTGTGAAAAATGCAAGTTGCAGGGAGACATATGTTTTAAAAAATACTTCCACAAAAATTATTTCCATCTGTACACATATAGATAGGTATAAGCATGGAGGCAGATTTGGAAAGATCAGCACTGACTGTGGTCATCTCTGGAAGGGTATCGTAAGCAGGGAAAGGGGTGCTAAGGGGGCTTTGAGTTACCTGGATTCAAGTGGAATTGAAAGCAAACATTGAAAAAAAAAATCCTTTCTGTGTTAGTCACTTCTCAAATAAAGGGAGCTTGGCCACCTCATGCGAAGAGTTGACTCATTGGAAAAGACCCTGATGCTGGGAGGGATTGGGGGCAGGAGAAAAAGGGGACGACAGAGGATGAGATGGCTGGATGGCATCACTGACTCGATGGGCATGAGTTTGAGTAAACTCCTGGAGTTGGTGATGGACAGGGAAGCCTGGCGTGCTACAGTCCACGGGGTCGCAAAGAGTCGGACACGACTGAGCAACTGAACTGAACTGAACTTACTTCTCTCTCAGAGCTCTAGTGCTTCATTTCAGTTCAGTAGCTCAGTCATGTCCAACTCTTTGTGACCCCGTGGACTGTAGCACGCCAGGCTTCCCTGTCTATCACCAACTCCCAGAGGTTACTCAAACTCATGTCCACTGAGTGGTGATGCCATCCAACCATCTCATCCTCTGTTGTCCCCTTCTCCTCCCGCCTTCAATCTTTCCCAGCATCAGGGTCTTTTCCAGTGAGTCAGTTCTTCGCATCAGGTGGCCAAAGTATTGGAGTTTCAGCTTCAGCATCAGTCCTTCCAATGAATATTCAGGATTGATTTCTTTTTGGATGGACTGGTTGGATCTCCTTGCGGTCCAAGGGACTCTCAAGAGTCTTCTCCAACACCACAGTTCAAAACCATCTGTTTTTCAGCACTCAGTTTTCTTTATAGTCTAACTCTCATATCCATACTACTGGAAAAAGCATAGCTTTGACTAGATGGACCTTTGTTGGCTAAGTAACGCCTCTGCTTTTTAATACGCTGTCTAGGTTGGTCACAACTTTTCTTCCAAGGAGCAAGTGTCTTTTAATTTCATGGCTGCAGTCACCATCTGCAGTGATTTTGGAGGCCCCAAAAATAAAGTTTGTCACTGTTTCCACTGTTTCCCCATCTATTTGCCATGAAGTGATGGGACCAGATGCCATGATCTTAGTTTTCTGAGTGTTAAGCTTTAAGCCAACTTTTTCACTCTCTTCTCTCACTTTCATCAAGAGGCTCTTTAGTTCTTCTACGCTCTCTGCCGTAAGGGTGGTGTCATCTACATATCTGAGGTTATTGATATTTCTCCCGGCAATCTTGATTCCAGCCTGGGCTTCATCCAGTCCAGCATTTCTCATGATGTACTCTGCATATAAGTTAAATAATAAGCAGGGTGACACTATACAGCCTTGATGTACTCCTTTCGTGATTTGGAACCAGTGTGTTGTTCCATGTCCAGTTCTAACTGTTGCTTCTTGACCTGCATACAGATTTCTCAGGAGGCAAGTGGTCAGGTTGTCAAGTGGTCTGGTAGTCCCATCTCTAAGAATTTTCCACTGTTTGTTGTGATCCACGCAGTCAAAGACTTTGGTGTAGTCAATAAAGCAGAAGTAGATGTTTTTCTGGAACTCTCTTGCTTTTTCAGTGATCCAATGGATGTTGGCAATTTGATCTTTGGTTCCTTTGGCTTTTCTAAACCCAGCTTGAACTCAGTGGAAGTGCAGAATCTCAGTTACTGGACTTCCAGGAAAGTCCCATGTGTCATATTTTAGATTCTGCATACAAGTCATATATGGTATTTGTCTGTTCTGATTTTTTATTACTTAATATGATAATCTCTGGGTCCATCCCTGTTGCTGTAAATGTCATTATTTTATTCTTTTTATGGCTGAGTAGAATTCCTCCTGTGTATGTACCACATCATCAGGATCCGTTCCTCTGTCTGTGGACATTTAGGTTGTTGCCATGACTTGGCTGTTGTAAATAGTGCTGCTGTGAACACAGGGGTGCATGTATCTTTTCTTTAGATATATGCCCAGGAGTAGGATTGCTGGATCTTATGGTAACTGTATTTTTAATTTTTTAAGGAACCTCTATACTGTTTTCCATAGTGGTTGCACCAATTTGCAGTCCCACCAACAGTGTAGGAGGGTTCCCTTTCTCTACATACTCTCCAGCATGTATTATTTTTCAACTTTTTGATGTCCATTCTGTCCAGTGTGAGGTGATACCTCATGGTAGTTTTGATTTGCATTTCTCTAGTAATTAGTGATGTTCAGCATCTTTTCATGTGGCTGGTACAATTTTTGAAAAGATATCTCTCGCAAGAATTCTGCTAGTGTTACAGACCGTGCCCCACCCCCCCACCCCCCAACCCTGGAACTATTGAAAGGTCTCTTTTTGAATATGGTAGCCACTGATCTCTGAGGGGTTTTATTCAGGACCTACAGTCTCAGCTACTTTTCCAAAAAGTAAAACTAATAGATAGCAAGTGTCAAGCATGCCTAGTCCTCTAAAGGCAGCCACGTTCCCAGGCTCAGGGGACACCATCCCCTGTGGAGCTTCTCCATACAAGTCTCTCCCTCTCCTGGCTTCTGGGAAAGCACTAGACTTTCTCCCTTTGGGAAAGTTTCTCCCTTCTTTTATTTTCTGTTGAAATTCAATGCTTCAACTTTGGGGGAAGAAGTATCTCATCATTTAAAATGGATTGGAGTTCTCCTTCACTCCGCAGGTCTCCCTTCAAGGCAGGACTTCCTCGCTGTCCAGCTTTGGGGCTGTCAGCAGGCAGCTCCCAGCTCCTTACTTCCTCAGAATCTGCCTCTGCTGCTGGGAACTGTCCCACCCGAGGCCATGCCCTCCTCAGGATGGCCCACATCTGATGGCCCAGGGAAGTGAGGATCTAAAGGCCCGACGACTCCAGCCTGACAGGGATTAATCTGGTGCACCGTTGGCTCCAGAGCTTTCCGCCAGGTTGGCCGTGCACTGGACAGGCCTGCACTGCAGCTTGACTTCCTCTTCTCTGCTGGTTCTGCTTCTGCCTCGTTCCTTTTGTAGATGTTGACCACTAAGAAACATCTTGCACTCCAAACTCCACATCTGTGTCTGCTTTTGGAGAACCTCACCTGTGACAGTGTGTCCAGGGGATGGTCCAGCAGAGCACGTGATAAGTTGGGGTTTGGAGCAGCCTCCCTGATCCCAGGGCTGAGAATGAGCAGAGGTGGAGCCAGGCTGTCCCTGGGATGAGATGGTGCCCACTGTTAACTTGCCTGCAGGTAAAGTGGAGGATGCACCAGCAGCCATGGAGGTATTGGGGTTTCACAGGGCTATATGGATGAAGGGACTGGATGGCTGTTACTCAGCCCCACTGATGCTGTACAGAAAGATGATGGACAACTGTTATCAGTAACAGGCACTGAGAGGCAGGTGTGAAAGCTCAAGGGCCTCTCTCTTTTATACAAAGATGTTCTAATCTCCAACAGAGGGCAAAGACCCAAACCAGTTCAGTGGCTAAACTTCAAAGAAAGTGAAATGCCTAACCAACCACTTCTATCATGCTGAAGTTGAGACCCTAGAACCCTGACAAGTGGGATGCAGACATTCCATGTGGGTGCCCAGAAGGTTGTGAGTTCTCTAATTCTGCTGAACCTTTGGAGCCTGCAGAAGTGGCCCAGCCCTCCCTAGTAAGGGCTAGCATCGTACTGGGCAGCAGTGCAAGGATCTCTCTCCTGAAGGCAGCAGGTGCCTCTAGGATTTGTCCTCCCCTTCCTTCCTGGCCATTAGGCCTGAAATTACAGTTAAGTTGCAGCATAACCCAGTGAGGGATACTATGGCTGGATGTGGGAGAAAAGGGCCCATCCCACAGGGTTGCAGGATGGAACCAGCCAGGGGAGCATGCATGGGCCTGAATCTGAGGGTGTCAATCAAAGGAACAGAATGTAACACTGAACAGGAAAGAGTTTGACTTTGGTGTGCTCTCCTGAGACACAGGACCCTAGGAGATGATGCTGACTTACTTCTAGGATGCTTCCAGAGGCATAGAGAAAGTGACCACCCCTTGCTAAGCAAAGTTGACATTGCCAGAATTGCCATGGCAAATGATGGAGGAAGGGGTGAAAGGACTCCAGGGAGTAGGTATGCTGACATAGACTGACTCAGTACATCCAGAACACCTGCCTCCTCATCTTCCACGGGAGGGCTCAGAGCACACAGCAGTTGCCAAGGTGTGAAAATGATATGCTGTTGAGAGAAACCCCAGCATCACTCAGAGTTCAGTGATGGCTCTCCTTTACAGGCCAGGACTAAGGGTAGAGTGACTCTCTGAGACTTTGTCTCTCTAATAACTATGGTAATGATAGGATATCCCAAATAATAGAGGTCAGGGACAGTGCTTTAACCTCCAGAAGCCAGGGGACCACAATGATCGTGACAGCTGGGAAAACTGAAGTGGCAGCAAAGGGTACCTGACAGAAGGGTTGGTATATCACAGTGTTTCTGGGGCAAATAGCTCAGTAGTTGATAAGGGTGCTATCTAACTTGTACCAGCCAAAGAAATCAAGGGGAGATGAATTAGAGACTGGGGTCCAATAAAAAGACACAATCTTTTGCCCTGTTTCCAGACCTAAGCCAGTATTTAGACCTGAAAGCCCCTGACTAAAGAGGTGACTTGGTCTCCAGAAAAAAGAACCTGTAATACTGTGACATGTAATACCCATATCCTTCCTTCAGAGGGATCTATGGCCATTTATTCAGGTCACTGCACTGGGGAACTGGGAATACCTAGATATCCGAGGACTGATAGAGACAGAGTCTATACTGATATCCATATCCTAACACCGGAAGTGTCCTGATAGTTTCCCTTTGAGGTGAGGCTATGGGGGTCCACATAATAAATGGGGTCCTGGCCAAGATCCAGCTTATGATGGGTCTGCTGACTCCTACCATTACCAACAGGCATTTTCCCGCCCCATCCTGACCCCACCTCCCTATCCTCTTGGTTCAAAGTTTCTTAAGAATAGTACCAGGGTCTTTTAAAAAATATTTTCTTTTATTGGAGTTTAATTGCTTTACATTGTTATGGTGATCTCTGCCATACAGGACTAGGGTCTTTGAATTAACCCCACTGTCTGGCATGATGCCTGGCATTCATCATGGGGTCGGGGCTTGCTAAATACCAGATTGCTTGAAGCTTTTCTTGATCACTGCCAACACCATACCTCCCCTGGAGCTGACAGCTTTTCACATTCATTCTTCACATTTGGAGCTTTAACCATTGTTGACCTTACTTATTATTTTCTGAAGTTTTTATTTTGAAGTTATTATAGACTTGAAGTTGCAAAAATAACAGAGCAGTCCAGTCCATTCCTGTACCATTCAGTGAACTTCCCCAATGGTAGCATCTTACAAAGCTATGGTACATTGACAAACCAGGACATTGATGTTGGTATAGTACCATTAACTAGGCTATGGATTTTGTTCAAGTTTCACCAGTTTTTTTTACCTGCACTTCTCTGTATGTGTGTGTACACTTTGTGTATGTGTGTGGTTCTATTAAGTTTTTATCACCTTTAGAAATTTGTGTGACCACCACTATGATCAAGATACAAAGCTGTCCCATAACACAAAGGAACACCCTCTTGCTATTCCTTTATGGTCACATCCTGCCCCCATTCCTAGCCCCTGGCAACCACTGATATATTTTCCATCTCTGTCGTTGTGCCATTTTGAGAATAGTGTGTAGCCTGTAGAGCTTAGCTTTTTGAATTCAGCTTAAAGTCCTCGAGATCGCCTCACATTGTTGAATCTGTTCCTTTTCCTGCTGGCTGTTGTATGCAGTATCACAGGATGTTTTTCTGGTCACCTGTTGAAAGACATTTTGGTTGCTGCCACTTCTTGGCGATTACAAATAGAGCTGCTTTGAACATTTATATATAGATTCTTGTGTGAACATAAGTGTTTTTGATTTCTCCAGAATAAATGCCTGGGAGAGTAATCGCTGGGTTACAGGGTAAGTGTGTTTAATCTTATAAGAAACTGCTGAGCTCTTTTTCCAGAGCGACTGGACCATTTTACATTCCACCACCAATGTATGAGAGTTCCACATCCTCACCAGCACTTGGTAGAGTTGGTATGTATGTTTTAGCTGTGTTTAGTTATCTTTGTGGTTATCTTTGTAGTTTTATCTTTATCTTTTTAGTTGCATTTTCCAATCGAACACATTTTCATGTGTTTCCATCTGCATGATCTCTGGTAAAGTGTCGAAAACTTTTGCCTGTTTTCTAATTGGATTCTTTATCTGCTTACTGTTGAGTTTATTGAAAGAGTTCTTTTTAGATTCTCGATACAGGTCCTTTGTTGGGAATGTGATTTGCAGATATTTTTTTCCCAATATGTGGCTTGTCTGTTCATCTTCTTCTTTTATTTTCTTTTCATCTTTTCATCTTCTTAACAGAGTCATTCACAGATCAAAAATTTTAAGTTTTGGTGAAGTCCAATTTATCAGTTGTTTGCCTTTATGGATTGTAATTTAGTGTCAGGTCTAAGAACTCTTTATCTAACTCTAGTTCTTGAAGATTTTCTCCCATGTTTCCTTCTAAAAGATGTATATTTTGCATTTAGATCAGCGAAACATTTTGAATTAATTATTGTATAAAGTGTGAGATTTAGCCGAGTTTCATTCTTTTGCTTGAAAAGTGAAAGTGTTTGTTGCTTAGTCGTGTCTGACTCTTTGGGACCCCATAGACTGTACACTGTCAGGCTCCTCTGTCCTTGGAATTCTCCAAGCAAGAGTACTGGGGTGGGTAGCCATTTTTTGACCCAGGAATCAAACCTGTATCCTTCGCATTGCAGGCCAATTCTTTACCATCTGAGCCACCAGGGAAGCCCATTCTTTAGGTTAATTCCTGAATTATTCCAAGACTGTTTGTTAAATGCTCTCATTAATTGGTTACCTTTTTCCTCAGAGCCATCTTTTTCACTGCCCCAATAGTAAGAATAAATGTAGGGAGCACACCTATGTCTCATGGCATCTTGTTCTGAACTTAGGATTCATTCATTCATTCAACAAATATGAATTGAATACTCAATATGTGCTCATTATGAGGAAGTGCTCTTTATTAAGAACTCAATTATGCAAGGTGCTTAGAATACACCTGTGCTCATAGAGCTTATAATCTAATGGAGGACAAAGACCATACACAATCAAAAAATGTCTAGTTAATATTATGATTAAGTAATTGAAAGGAGAAACCAAACCTTACAGAGGTAAAGACCAGTGAGGAGAGAGGACCACTGAGAAGTGGTTAGGGAGGGGCACTCAGAAGAAGGTTGCCCAAAGCTAAGACCTCACAACAGAGGAGCCTGGCATGGTGCAATCCATGGGGTCGCAAAGAGTCAGACTTGACTTAGTGACTGAACAACAACACAACAACAAGACCTTGCAGTCTTAAGATCTGTGATGCTGTTGTGACTGCAATCGAGCAAGAGGGGCAAGAAGCCGCAACACTTTTTTGGTCCATCCACCTCTATACCCCCTAAATTGAACAGCTTGAAAAAGCCACCTGAAAGTATGTATCATTTTGTATTAAAAGGTACAAAATGGATACAGTGCAGTTATATCTCCTGACACAGAAAAGTATTCTCAACATATTTACTGTTCAGTAAAAAGGACCAGTTTTAGGAAATTCTGTAACATTGCCCCTGTTCCTCCTCCATACCATTCTTTACCCACCGGAGTTCCCCAAACTCCTTGCCTCAGTAACAGGCAATGAAAAGGCTCCAGATATTTGAGAAGGTGCCAAGTAGTCTCCTTTGGTTACTGACCCTCTGAGCTACGTCACGGACCACCCACCTCTGGTGCCCTCCACTGTTTCTGATTCTCAAGTCTTCTTGGTGAGACTTCCCTCATGGCTCAGCTGGTAAAGAATCTGCCTGCAGTGTAGGAGACCTGGGTTTGACCCCTGGGTTGGGATGATCCCATGGAGAAAGAAACAGCTACCCACTCCAGTATCCTGGCCTGGAGAATTACATGGACTGTATAGTCCATGGGGTTGTAAAGAGTTGGACATGATTGAGAGACTTTCATTACTACGCTATTGCTACCTGCTGAGAAAGCAGGTATCCCAGCTCAGAGGGCTGGATGCTGAGACTTGGGCGGCCGAGGCACCTGGTGAACAGGAAGTTGATCCCACTAATGCCCCATATGGGGCAGAGCCCAGCGGCAGCCTCCTTCTCCAAAGGTTGTCTGCAGCCCAGCGTGGTTTTGTGGTTCCCCTTGGATTTTGGATGTTCATAAAACAAGCTGCCAGCTGCCTGCCTGCCACGTGGGTGAGGCTCTGTGGGAAGAGTGCCTTGCTGGAAGCAGGGTGGGCTGATAGGGCCTGACACAGCCAGCCAGTCAGCCGCTCAGTCAGCTACATGGAACACTTCCCCAGGTTGGGGAGAGAGTCCCAAACTACCAACTCAGGGCCTGTTGGCAGATGAGGAAGTGGGCAGGATTACACAGCCGTGTCTCTTCGAGGTTCTCAAAGGGATTCCCAAGGCTTTCATCCTCCCTGGTCCCCTCTCGGCTGTACCCCTCTCCTGTCCTGCCCTTCAGCATTCAGATCTCCAGAAGCCTGGCAGCACTTAGCACAGGCCTGGCACGAAGTGGGCAGCCTCCATCTTTCCAGGACACTCTCAGCCTGTAGATGTTTAGGGAGGCCCAGAGTCTGGGGAGTGAGGCTTGATCAGGTTCTTTTTCTCTTTTGAGTACAGTTGACCAGTAAGAACTTAGGGGCAGAGACAAAAGTTGTTGCTTTTAATATTGGGGGCAATCAGATCTCTGCTGGAGGACCTGGCAGGGCCTCCCTTGCTTCTGGGAAGAGAGCGATGTAGTTCACGCACCTTGGTCCTGGTACTCTGGGAATGTGGCTGGCCAACTCTGGGGCTGGGGGGCCGTTCCAGCCCTCTGGTCTCTGGGTTATTAAACCTTGTGGTTGCCCTGGTGACGCAGGTTGAAACTCACTGAGCCCAGTTACTTATTAGCTCTCCCCAGACTTGATCTGACTTGAGAAGGCAGTGTCGCCTCCTAGCATTTGGTCTGCCTACCCAGACCCATTCCTCTGAGTGGGTGGTTGGGAAGAGATGTTTCCCAGCTTCCATCCACAGACATAAGGACAAAGGCCACTGAAGCTGGGACGGTACTCAGTCTTTTCTTGCACTTGACACTGCCCTCAGACTTGACATTTGACCGCAACACCTTGCAGTCCTTTCTGGCCCTGAAAAGAGGCCCTTTTCCTCCTCTGTGGAAACCAGAGACATCAGGACCCCTGAGAATGGCCTGGACTGTCAGGTGGTCTGCAGGCCACCCACTGTGTCCATGATACGTGATCTTCCTGTTTCGGATAGCCCCTCACTACAGACTCCAAGTCCAGAGGCCAGGATAACACCCAAGCCTCAAATCAGCCTAAAAGATTTGACCTCAGCACCAGAAAACCTGAGTTCAAGCCCTGACACTATCACTTATCTGCTTTGTCATCTTGGATAAGTCACATGACCTTGCTGAGGTTTGGTCTCCTCTGCTATATAATGGGAACAATGATGCTACCACTTGTCTTGGAGACTAGATAAGATAAAATGTTTGTTAAGTGCCTGAAAGTGAAAGTGAAGTCGCTCAGTCATGTCCGACTCTTTGCGACCCTGTGGACTGTAGCCCACCAGGCTCCTCCATCCATGGAATTCTCCAGGCAAGAATACTGGAGTGGGTTGCCATTTCCTTCTCCAGGGTATCTTCCTGACCGAGGGATTGAACCCAAGTCTCCCGCATTGCAGGCAGATGCTTTACCCTCTGAGCCACCAGGGACAACTGTAAAGTGCCTGGTACATTTTAATTGCTGATTAAATAGTGGTAGTTGTTTCTATCCAGGACTTCCCTGGTAAGCTCAGCTGATAGAGTCCGCATGCAAGGCAGGAGACCCCAGTTCGATGCATGGGTTGGTAGGTTCCCCTGGAGAATGGATAAGCTACATACTCCAGTATTCTTGGACTTCCCTAGTGACTCAGACAGTAAAGAATCCATCTGCAATGCAGGAGACCCCAGTTTGACCCCTGGGTTGGGAAGATCCCCTGGAGGAGGGTTTGGCAACCCACTCTAGTATTCTTGCCTGGAGAATCCCTCCCCATGGACCGAAAAGTCTGGTGGGCTACAGTTCATGGGGTTGAAAAGAGTCGGACACGACTGAGTGATTAAGCACAGCTCAGTTGTCTCTGTCACCCCTTTCTAAATTTAGTCATCTAGTGTGAGGATTGTTCTTCCTGTTCACTGACAGTGGCTGATAGAAATTAACTTACTTTAGCTGGTTAAGGTATTAATAACACCAACAGTGAATCCTTATAAAGTACTTTTACTGTTCTAAGCACTTAATGTCTATTTTATACTCAATTTTCCTAAGACTTGTTGAGGATAGGTTTTCTTTTTTTTTTTTAAGATTTATTTATTTTTATTTTTGGCTGCTCTGGGTCTTTGTTGCTTTGCATGGGCTTTCTCAGGCTGCGATCAGGGGCTACTCTTCATTGTGCTACACAGGCTTCTTATTGAGGTGGCTTCTTTTGTTGAGGAGCATGGACTCTAGGGCACATGGACTTAAGTAGTTGCAGCACATGGGCTTAGTGGTTGTGGCTCCTGAGTTCTAGAGCACAGGCTCAGTAGTTGTGGTGATGGGCTTAGTTGCTCTGAGGCATGTGCAGTGTTCCCAGACCAGGGATTGAACCCAATGTCCCCTGCATTGGCAGGTGGATTTTTTGCCACTAGACCACCAGGGAAGCCTGAGGATAAGTACTATTATTATACCCACTTAAAATTAGGAAAGTGAGGCACAGAGAGGTCAAGTGAGTTGAGTTGACTGAGGATACACAACTAGTGAGTGGCAGATCCAGGACTCAGAACCAGGGAATCTGACTCCAGAAGCTACAGACACACTTGATTTGCTTCTCTCAGAAAACAGGATAGTGAGAGAATGTGCCTTAGACATGTGTGGGTGATGGTCAGGCTGGGCTTTTAGTGCTTTTCCTATTACCCTGGGCAGAAAGCCACCATCTCTGCTTAATGCCTGGTGTGTCTGCAGCATCTCACTGTGCATTTTTCACACATTGCAATTTTACTGCCTCTTCAGCAACCAGGTGGGGCAGGCAGAAGAGAGTAATTGTTATTTCTATTTTACTGGGGCTCAAAAAGGTGAAACAACTTGCCCAAGGTCACCCATCTAGTATAAAATTACAGGTCTTCAGTTTCTGAATGCAAATTCTTTCTCCCATATTATCTTGCCTTTTGTTGATGCCAAGGGCAAGTACTTATACCTAAAAACCATAATGTAATAATAAAATCCAGAAAACTGAAAGGTCCCTTAGAGTCAGTCAGGCAGTTCGTGTTTGAATGTGTATTTGAATAACATATTTGAATATGCTTGAACATATTCAAATGATGGAGAGCTCACTACCTATAAAAGGCAGCTGGAGAGTGGATTCTGGTTATGTACACGGAGTGAGTGGCCAGGGATGCGGCTGACCTTGGGGATGTCTGCCCTTGTGAGTGAGGTGCTCTCTGAGGAATGGCCCTGCAGCCAGCCAGGCCCATGGGGTCTCCTCTAAACCCGATCCCAATGCCCTCTCAATCCTTCTTCCCTGAAACCACAGTCTCTCCCTCGAAAGGGAGCCCTGTCTGCACAGACTGGTTAAGGTTTATTAGCCCTTAAAATTCCTCGGAGATGAGTTGGTATTTATTTCCCTGCAAAGCTTATGTAACCGTAAGAGGATACTGGGCTGCCAAAGCTGTCTGTGGTTTGGATGGGGCTTGCAGTGGTTTCTTCTGGGAGCTAAATATTATAATGAATGATCTCATACTATCATTTTCTTTGGACCTGAGTTGTGCTTGTCCCAGTAGTACCCAGAGCTACCTCCCAAGGCCCCTGTTGTTTTCATTCAGGCCAGTACCTGCAGGTAGGGTTAAGGGGACAAGGAGAGCAAAAATTAGTCCCTTGACACAACCTGGCCACTCAGCTTCTTCAAGGAGGCTCAGGTCTGGGTCTGAAGACAAGACTGAGGTGCTGGGTGTGTCCCATAGTGATTGCGCTGCCAGGGAGATGACAGGGAAGGTCTGGCCACTGTCTCTTCCAATCTAAGCTTTTATAAGAAGGAAGATTGGGGACTTGGAACAGGTCAGGGAGAGCATGACTGCTGGGAGATCACAGACCAGTCCCATAGAAGTGTCAGAGCTGGGGCAACCTTATATTGGATCCTCTAGTTGCTTAATAAGAGGTAACAATTATTGAACACTAACTTCATTCCTCTTTTCTTCCTTTCTTTAACTTCATACCAGGCACCAAGCCTGTTCTTTGCCTGGTGTGACTACACAGGGAGACCATATAAGGCCATGGCTTGTAGTGTAGACGGTAGTTAAAATGGCTTGATCTTCATCCCAGCTCTGCCACTTGCTGGCTAGGTGACACCGGACAGTGATGTAATCTGTCCTCAGCTCTAAAAACAGGGATGATAACAGCTCTCCTTATGGGGTTGTTGGGAAGATTAAATGTGATAATTCAGACAAAGCTCTCAGCACAGTGTCTGGCACTAGTAAAGAACTCCAAAAATGTTAGCAATTATCATTATCATCATCTCACTTAATCCTCATAACCACTCTTTGGAGTGGGGATGCTTGATTTCAATTTGCAGGGGAAGAAATGAGGTTTACAGAAGTTATGTGCTCAAGGTCATGAAGTTAATGAGCCACACAGCTGGGATATGAAAACTTGAAGGCTTCATTGCTGGTGTCCTCTTAGCCAGAAGTCAGTGGAGGTAGGGTTTCCTGCATTGATTTCTTCTTTGGGGAACTTGAAAACTGCCACATTCAGGGTGAAGGGGAGGGGAAAAGCTGGATTCCCTGGCCGTGGACATCTGTCCTGGGAGACCAGTGGTTCTTGGAAAAGCCTGAGGTGCCCATGAGATTGTGAGCTCCAAGAGGGTCTGGGACCGGTTGGTCTTATCCACCATGTCCCAGCTCAGAGCACTGTACCTGGCATATGACCAGTATTCGTGGTTCTTGTTTGAAAAACATGTATCTGCAGTAATCCTTTGTGTACTATCATTTAACAAGTGAAGGCTGGCTTTTCTTTCTGTTATTAGTAACCTCTTTGACCTCAATGACTTGGTGCTCCCAGCAGTTCCCTTCTGGGAACACAGCTCCTGGGGACAGAAGTTGGCAGTGGTAGTCAGAGCTGTGGGGCCCGAGAGAGCCCACAAGAAGGAAGGCATGGTGGGAACTTTCAAAGACCTGGTTGAATGCCTTGGGTTTAATGGGTAAATATAAGCCACCTACTCTGAGTGTAGTGTGCTTGAGGGCCTCATATGCAGGTTGAAGAGATCCTGTAGGAGGGCACAGACTGGTGGAGAAAGAATAGCAAAGGGTAATCAAATGAGTCATTGGTAATTATAAATTATGATAATCACTATGAACTTTTTAAAAAGCTCCTATGTACAGACATAGAGAATAACAGAGAGATGGAATTCTTTTACTTTTTTTGATACTGATTTGTTTTTTTTTTTGAAGATTAGTTGCTTTACCCCGTTGTGTTAGTTTCTGCTATACAGGAAAGTGAATCTACTTTAAGTATACACATATTCCCTGTTTTTCACCACAGAGCATTGAGTAGACTTCACTGTGCTATACTGTAGGTTCTCATTAGTTATCTGTTTTACACATAATACTGTATATATGTCAAGTCCAATCTCACAATTCATCCCTCCCCCTCTTTCCCACCTTGGTATCCATACTTTTGTTCTCTACATCTGTGTCTCTATTTCTGCTTTGCAAATAGGTTCATCTGAACAATTTTTCTAGATTCAACGTATATGCCTGAATATTCAATATTTGTTTTTCTCTTTCTGACTTACTTCACTCTATAAGACAATCTCTAGGTCCACCCAGGAGGTGAAATTTTTATTTCAGAGTTGTCAGGCAGGCCTCATGGAGGAGGTGACATTTGAGCTCCTTGGAAAGCATTTTATGACCTTAAATGGGACTCAGTCTTCCTTCTCCAGGTCATGTGGGAATTTGAGGCTCCGAGGCCCGAAGCTGGCGCCAGAGCCTAAGTAAAGCCATGCTAAGGCATTTCTGAAGGCTATGCTGGCCTGGAATCTCATGAGAAAAGGTCCTGTCCCACCCAGGAGCTGGGAATAATTAACAGTGAAGGGGCTCAGAGAAGAGCTTAATTAAAGAAAGGAGCAGATGGCTCTAGCCAATGGGGTGAGAGGCGCCATATGTCCCTGTTTCCTGAGGGCATACATGAGACTTGTTTTTCAAGAATTTTTCCATGTTTATCCACTAGATTTGGGGTCTTCTGAAACTTTTTAAGTGTCCCTAACAAGAAGGCAGCTCTGAATTTTTGCTTTACTCCTTCGTAAAAGATGTTCACCCTCTGGTGCTCTCCCTTGGTCATCCCTGCCCACATCCAACGGGCCCTCTGGGTTCCACCTCCAGGATACCTCTTAAGTTCAAATCCATCCTTTTCCTTCAAGTTCTATCACTCCTCCCACCCCATCCTGGCCCCAGCTGCCGACACTGCCATCTTCACACACTGCCAGGGTCACATTTAAAGATGTTGATTTTTTTTTTTAATCTTCATTGCTTTCTTACTGCAATTTAGAACCAAATAATGAAAGCCCTTTCCATGGCCTGGGAGGCCCTATGATCTGACCCTGCCCCCTGTCCATCTGTATCTTGTACCTGTGCCTCCTTATCCTGCAGTGCTTTTCACCCACATTCAGAGGCTGCACCTTGGCTGCTCCCCTCTGCACAGGATTTTGTCTGATTGGATCAGATCTATGCTGCAGTGTCACATCCCAGCTGGATGCCTGCAGCAGAACCAGTGATCAGTGCCTAGGCTTCAGTGCTCAGTAGCTGGAGGAAAGCTGCTCTATGAGCCTCAACTTCCTCTCACCATGGAGTGATAAAAAACTACCTTTGGCAGTAGATATTTAGTAAACGTTAGAGTCTCTTGCTACTTAACCTGAAAAGAGAGTACATCCCCTTGGTGTTCTTTATACTTTACATTTTCCATTCATTTCCTTATTTAAAGTTGTTGAAACCCAGTCTTTAGACTGGGTGAGTATTGTGATCTCCTTATCAACTGGGAAGTGATGTCAGAGAGCTTAAAGTTCTGCTCAGGGCCACACAGGCAATGGACAGCGAAGCTGGGACAGTGATGACAACCACACTTGACCCGAGGGTGACGATGTGGAGTTGCCAGAGGAAGAGAGCGAGGCCCAGTCAGAGGCAAGGGAAGAGCTTTGCTTTCAGCACCCACCCCATCTGCCTGACCATGCGGGGAAGCTCAGAGTCCCACTTCCCTGCAACCCACACCTCAGGGTCTTAACATCCGATTTTTGATAACTTTCACCCTTTCTCTGAACTTCTCTTGGCTATTTCTCTTGTCACTGATCTTGGCTTCACCAGACTTCTCTTTCCCCTTTAATTAGCTCAGGATAAGCCAGGCAGCGCCCACTCAACCAGCAGTTTGGGGAGGTTGGACCCAAAAGTGGAATGAGCAGTGAATGGGGCAGGAATCCCTGGACAGTTTAAGTACCTTCAAACAGCTTTACACTGGAGCCCAGCTCATCACCTAAATCCTTACAGGTGGAGAGCCAGAGGAAGAAGGTCTTAAGGTCTTTAACTTCTGGAATTTGCATTCTTGGGATGATGACCTTGCCCAGCTAAGGCATAACAGGACCAACTACACCCATGATGGAGGGAGGTTTGGCAAGAAGAGATTTTGCTCTGTGGCTTGGTTTTAATGCTCTCCCAGCTGGTTGGATGGGTGCCTGCTTCTTGAGGGTCAGTGGGTATGGGGAGAAGGTGTAGGGGGCAAGGTGGGTGGGGGAGAAGGGAGGCTTCTCAAAAAAATCAAAAGAGCTGCGTAGCTACATGGGAGGAAGCTGTCTGAACCCCAGCTCTGCCATTTACCTGCTGTTTGATAGTGTATGGTGGTTTAGTCACTCAATCGTGTCTGACTCTTTTGCAATCCCATGGACTGTAGCCTGCCAGGGTCCTCTGTCCATGGGATTTCCCAGACAAGAAGGTTGCCGTTTCCTTCTCCATTGACAGTATATGAAGTGGCTTAACTTTTCTGAACCTCAGTTTCTTTCTCTCTATAAAAACAAGGACAGAACTTCCTTTATTTATTTACTCATTTCAAACATATTTTATATATTTGACTGTGCCAAGTCTTAGTTGCAGCATGTAGAGTCTCTAGTTGTGGAGTGAGAACTCTTAGTTGCAGCATGTGGGATCTAGGTCCCTGACCAGGGATCAAATCTGGGCCTCTTGTATTGGGAGTGCAGAGTCCTAGCCACTGGACCACCAGAAAAGTCCCAACAGTTCCTTTATTAAGCAGATAACTTGTCTGTTTCCTGTGTGCTCAAGCCTATGCAGTGAGTAAGACAGACAGGAGACAGAATCTCTAATCCCATGGTGCCTGGGGTTGGGGGTGGAGGGTGGGAGTGGGGGAGGAAGCAAACAAGAAATACATCAACAATGAACACACAAGATAATTTTGGTAGTTCTCAGTGTCAGGTCAAAAGCCAAATGGAGTGGGGACCATGAGGTAGGCCTCTCTGAGGAGGTGCTATTTGACCAGAAATCTAGAAGAGAGAAGTCAGTTCTATCCAGAAATGGAAGAACATTCCACGCACAGGGAACAGCAGGTGCAAAGGTCTTTACATGGGAATGATCTTAATATGTTTCAGGAATAAACAGTGGCCATAGAATGTATGGTATAGTGAGCAAGTGGGAGAAGCAGGCAGGAGATCCAACTGTGACAATTCCCTGTGGGACTTTCAGGCCATAATCAGGAGTTTGGAGACCATGGGATGGTTTTAAGTTAAGCAGAGAAATGACATCACTGGATTTGTATTTGAAAAGTTCATCCCCTTGAACTTTCTGAGCTTTATTCTACTCATCTGTTAAAATGGGCATAGTAATACAAATCTCACAAGATTACTGAGGGGATTAACAGACATGAAAGCAACACACAAATTGATTCACATGTATTAAATGCACTACAAATGTTTAGGGCCACCATGTAAAGACCTTGCAGGAGCCATGCAGCTCACTGCTTGAGAGTGGGGTGGCTCCTAAAGGGTTAATCCAACCTGTCTGGGGAAAAGCTATCCCAATCCGCTAATGTCATGGTAAGGGATGCAATTCAGGCTGTTTATTTTTTAGAGATTTGGCACCCCTATTAAGCAATCACCCTGTTTATGTCACTGCTAATTGAAGTAAATTGCTTTCTGCAATCAAATCGGGAAGTTCCCCCTTCCGATCATGAAGGGACTTGGACTTCAGTTCCTGATTTCCAGTATTTAGTCTGCCTTCAGTCTTACCCTGTAATTAATTGCATACATTACACTGATTTCCTTAACCTGCAGTTGGCTTGCTGTTGGGTCTGAAGTGCATTGATTTTGAAATTACCCTCTGGGATGGGAAGTATTTCCTCCCCTTCCCCCTCTCCCCGGCCGGAGCTGCCTTGGGGCTGCTGGCAGATGTGAGAGGTGGAGGTGAGTAGCAGGTGTGACTGCTGTGGCTTCAGCAGTGGAGAACTTTTGCAGTGCATTAGAACCAAAACCTCAGATATATCAGGCTGGAGGCTGTCCAGGGCGCGGGTTGGGGGTGCAGATTTATGCTCACAAATCTGCTCTACCTCTAGCTCTTGTGAGGGGCACAGAAGGGGCTCTTGTAGGCAGAAAGTAAGCACCCCAATGAAACTGGATTCTCCTGGCTCACTGGCCACCATTGCCCTCCTCCTACCCACCCCCCAACCCCCACCGCCACCAGACACATATACCAGCTCTCTCTCACACACACAGGCCTGGCTAGAAATGGGAACTTGGGGAACAGAGTGGGTGTTGGGGAGTTCACCAGAAGACCATGAGCAGGACAGAGGCAGGGACCTGGGGCTTTAAGGATGGGTGGGAAGCTGCCAGTTCAGTTCAGTCGCTCAGTCATGTCCGACTCTTTGCGACCCCATGAATCGCAGCACGCCAGGCCTCCCTGTCGATCACCAACTCCTGGAGTTTACTCAATCTCATGCCCATCGAGTTGGTGATGCCATCCAGCCATCTCATCCTCTGTCATCCCCTTCTCCTCCTGCCCCCAATCCCTCCCAGCGTCAGGGTCTTTTCCAATGAGTCAACTCTTCACATCAGGTGGCCAAAGTATTGGAGTTTCAGCTTCAGCATCAGTCCTTCCAATGAACACCCAGGACTGATCTCCTTCAGGATGGACTGGTTGGATCTCCTTGCAGTCCAAGGGACTCTCAAGAGTCTTCCCCAACACCACAATTCAAAAGCATCAATTTTTTGGCGCTCAGCTTTCTTCACAGTCCAACTCTCACATCCATACATGACCATTGGAAAAACCATAGCCTTGACCAGACGGACCTTTGTAATGTCTCTGCTTTTTAATATGCTGTCTAGGTTGGTCATAACTTTCCTTCCAAGGAGTAAGCGTCTTTTAATTTCATGGCTGCAGTTACCATCTGCAGTGATTTTGGAGCCCCAAAAAATAAAGTCAGCCACTGTTTCCACTGCCTCCCCATCTATTTCCCATGAGGTGATGGGATCAGATGCCATGATCTTAGTTTTCTGAATGTTAAGCTTTAAGCCAACTTTTTCACTCTCCTCTTTCACTTTCATCAAGTGGCTTTTTAGTTCCTCTTCACTCTCTGCCATAAGGGTGGTGTCATCTGCATATCTGAGGTTATTGATATTTCTCCTGGCAATCTTGATTCCAGCTTGTGCTTCCTCCAGCCCAGCGTTTCTCATGATGCACTCTGCATATAAGTTAAATAATCAGGGTGACAATATACAGCCTTGACGTACTCCTTTTCCTATTTGGAACCAGTCTGTTGTTCCATGTCCAGTTCTAACTGTTGCTTCCTGACCTGCGTACAGGTTTCTCAAGAGGCAGGTCAGGTGGTCTGGTATTCCCATCTCTTTCAGAATTTTCCACAGTTTATTGTGATTCACACAGTTGAAGGCTTTGGCGTAGTCAATAAAGCAGAAATAGATGTTTTTCTGGAACTCTCTTGCTTTTTTGATGATCCAGCGGATATTGGCAATTTGATCTCTGGTTCCTCTGCCTTTTCTAAAACGGGCTTGAACATCTGGAAGTTCTTGGTTCACGTATTGCTGAAGCCTGGCTTGGAGAGTTTTGAGCATTACTTTACCAGTGTGTGAGATGAGTGCAATTGTGTGGTAGTTTGAGCATTCTTTGGGATTGCCTTTCTTAGGGACTGGAATGAAAACTGACCTTTTCCAGTCCTGTGGCCACTGCTGAGTTTTCCAAATTTGCTGGCATATTGAGTGCAGCGCTTTCACAGCATCCTCTTTCAGAATTTGAAATAGCTCAACTGGAATTCCATCACATCCACTAGCTTTATTCAGTAGTGATGCTTTCTAAGGCCCGCTTGACTTCACATTCTAGGATGTGAATTCCTGATTCCGAAGGAGGGAGGGAGCATTGAATTCCAAGGTCTGTGTGGCCCAGCCCTCTGAAAGGGGACCCCAGAGCCTGCTCTTAGGCTCGGTGGTCAAGGGCAAAGGATGGAGAAAAAGATTTGATGCTGGAGAGAGTTGTCAGGCTGCATGACCTTGGAAGTCCTCCCATCTTTGCTGGGCAGTGGAGAAAGGAGGCAGAAAGTACCCCCACCATTCTTCTTCTGAGCCAGAAGGAAAACAGGGCCCCAGGATTCAGTCCAAGGTGAGGTGTTTTAGATGCTTTACCTGAGATATGAAGAGTTCCTCTTTAGGGATCAAGCCTGTGCCTACAGAAGGCAGGCTTCAAGGTCCAACTCAGTGGCTGCTGCCTCCAGTAAGTCCTGTCACACACGCTCAGAGGCACCCTCCCTCTGGATCCCCATGACACTGCCTCGGGGACAGCAGATACTGCTGGGTCTGAGGATAAAGACTCAAATCAGACACATTCCCTGCCTTAAAGGGAGAATTACTCAAGTAATCAGGAGCTAATTATACCAGCATTTCCTGAGCACTTACTGCTGGCCAGGCCCTGTGCTAAGTGCTTACATACATTGCCTCATTCGTTCATTGACTCACTGTACTCAGACAAGGTAGGAACTCAGTATACTGAGTTTCTGATAATAAAATCAAGGCTGAACCACTTTGGAAATTTGTGTGGCAGATTCTTAAAGAGTTAGATATCGATTTACCATACAACCTAGCAATTTCATGCCTAGATATATACCCAAGAAAATTGAGACCAGATATCTACACAAAAATTAGATGGAAACATTTTCATAGTAGCACTATTTATAATAGCAACAAACTGAAACTATCTCTCAGTAAAACTCAAATATCTATCAGTTGGTGAATGTATACGTCCTTGCATGCCAAGTTGCTTCAGTCATATCCAACTCTTTTTGACCCTATGGACTGTGGTCCACCATTTTCCTCTGTCCATGGGATTTTCCAGGAAAGAATACTGGAGTGGGTGGCCATTTCTTTCTCCAGGGGATCTTCCCAACCCAGGGATTGAACCTGTGTCTCTTACATCTCCTGCATTGGCATTGGCCGTCAGGTTCCTTACCATTAGTGCCACCTCGGAAGCTGGATGAATGTATTATATATATATATATATATATATATATATATGTATATATACACACACACACATGTATATATGGTAGAATATTATTTGGCAACAAAAAGGAATGAAGTCCTGATACATGTTATAATATAGATAAACCTCAAAAAATTATTCTCAGTGAAAGAAACCAGACACAAAAAGGCACACATATGATTTCATTTATATGAAAAGTCAAAAAAAGGCAAATCCTTTTTGTAGATTGATGGTTGCCTGTGGCTGAGGGTTGAAATAAGGATTAACTGTAATGGTGCACAAGGGACCTTATGAGGTCACAGAAATATCCTAAAACTCAATTATGGTGATGGTTGCATAACTCAATAAATTTCCTAAAAATTATTAAATTGTACCATCATTAAATAGTGAATTTTATATGTAAATTATACTTCACTAAACTTGTTCTGCTTTATTGACTATGCCAAAGCCTTTGACTCTGTGGGTCACAATAAACTGTGGAAAATTCTGAAAGAGATGGGAATACCAGACCACCTGACCTGCCTGTTGAGAAACCTGTATGCAGGTCAGGAAGCAACAGTTAGAACTGGACATGGAAAAATAGACTGATTCCAATTAGGAAAAGGAGTATGTCAAAGCTGTATGTTGTCACCCTGCTTATTTAACTTATATGCAGAGTGCATCATGAGAAACGCTGGGCTGGAGGAAGCACAAGCTGGAATCAAGATTGCCAGGAGAAATATCAATAACTTCAGATACGCAAATGACACCACCCTTATGGTAGAAAGTAAAGAAGAACTATAGAGCCTCTTGATGAAAGTGAAAGAGGAGAGTGAAAAAGTTGGCTTAAAACTCAACATTCAGGAAACTAAGATAATGGCATGTGATCCCATCACTTCATGGCAAATAGATGGGGAAACAGTGGAAACAGTGACAAACTTTTATTTTTGGGGGCTCCAAAATCACTGCAGATGGTGACTGCAGCCATGAAATTAAAAGACACTTACTCCTTGGAAGGAAAGTTATGACCAACCTAGACAGCATATTAAAAAGCAGAGACATTACTTTGCCAACAAAGGTCCATCTAGTCAAGGATATGGTTTTTCCATTTGTCATGTATGGATGTGAGAGTTGGACTGTGAAGAAAGCTGAGTGCCGAAGAATTGATGGTTTTGAACTGTGGTGTTGGGGAAGACTCTTGAGAGTCCCTTGGACTGCAAGGAGATCCAACCAGTCCATCCTGAAGGAGATCAGTCCTGGGTGTTCATTGGAAGGACTGATGCTGAAGCTGAAACTCCAATACTTTGGCCACCTGATGTGAAGAGCTGACTCATTTGAAAAGACCCTGATGCTGGGAAAGATTGAGGGCAGGAGGAGAAGGGGACAACATGAGATGGTTGGATGGCATCACCAACTCAATGGACATGGGTTTGGGTGGACTCCAGGAGTTGGTGATGGACAGGGAGGCCTGGTGTGCGGTTCATGGGGTCGCAAAGAGTCAGACATGACTGAGCAACTGAACTGAACTGAACTGAAACTTGTTTTTAAAAAATTGAAGCTGAGAATGGCTATATAAAAAAAGAAATCCTCAAACAAATGCTGGGGAGGGTATGGAGAGAAGGGAAACCTTCTATACTGTTGGCAAGAATGTAAACTGGTATAGCTACCATGGAGAACTGTAAGGATGTTCCTTCAAAAATTAAAAATAGAGCTACTGTATGACCCTGCAATTCCATTCCTAGGCATACATCTGGAGAAAAATATGATCTGAGAGGATTCATGCACCCCAGTGTTCATTGCAGCACTGTTTACAGTAGCCAAGACATGGAAGCAACCTAAATGTCCATCAACAGAGGAATGGATAAAGAAAGATGTGGTATATATACACAATGGAATATTACTTGGCCATTAAAAAGAATGAAATAATGCCATTTGCGGCAACATGGGTGGACCTACAGAATGTCATACTGGATGAAGTAAGTCAGAGAAGGAGAAATATCATATGACATCCCTTATTTGTGGAGTCTAAAAAGAAAGTATACAAATGAACTCACTTACAAAACAGAAACAGACTCACAGACTGAGAAAGAGCTTATAGTTGCCAGGGGGAAGGATGGGGAGAAGGGATAGTTAGGGAGTTTGGGATGGACATGCTATATTTAAAGTGGATAGCTGATAAGGACCTACTGTATAACATATGGAGCTCTGCTCCATGTTATGTGGCAATCTGGATGGGAGAGGAGTTAGGGAGAGAATGGATACATGTATATGTATAGCTGAGTCCCTTCACTGTTCACCTGAAACTATCACAATATTTTTTGTTAATTGTCTATACCCCAATACAAAGTAAAAAGTTAAAGAAAAAAATTGAGGCTCAGTCAGATCACTTAACCTGTCTACAGTGAAACAGTAAAGCCAGAATTCAGTGGGTTATAGAGACCACATTCTTAACCACTGGGCAGTGCGGCTTCCCTGAGATAACATTGATCTCGGCCTTGCAGGGGGAAGCTCACACAGGCCTGGGAGGAGGCAAGCATTCTTGGGATGTTTCTGGAGGATGTAGTAATAGTTGGGTTGGGTCTTGAGGTCTTATGTACAAGTTTACCTTCTTTACCAGGAAGCCTTCTGGGCTCCCATCTTTGACCCTCACTTCCTCTGAAGAGCTTGATCTCACTGAGTAAACAGAAGAGGGAATGTCCACAGAAAGAGGAGGAGGATGACACCAGGCATCTTCCTGGCATGGGGAAATCCATATTAGGTATAATGTGGCCTCCGGGGAGGTGCTTAGCTGGAGCTGAGGATGGGCTGGAGACTCAGGCTCAGACCCACCGACGTCCAGGGCTGAATTTCCCACAGGCTGAATTTGTCCCCTGCCTCCCTATAGGCTGGCAAGAGGGAAAACTTCACGCCCCTTGTGAATTCTTACAGGGGCTCCTTGCAGAAGGACATTTGAATTAGGGTTGGGAAAACAAGGGAAACATAGTCTTTAAGAAACATTTTCAAACCCCTTCCAACCTGATTCTCAGACTTAGTCTCTGCGGTGTCTGAGGAGTAGGGTGGTTGGGAGCAGCAGCCAGTGCAGGCACTGAAGGGGCACGTTGTCTGAAGAGGATGAAAAGTCAAGAAGGAAATGGAAGCAGAGGACTACTCGTCATTCACCAGCAGTTCTAAACAATGTCACTGTTGAAACTATTCCTTCCCGTGGGGCAGCCTGCTCCTCTACCCTGCCCTGGTATGCTGCTGCTTGGTCACGTTGATTTACTGGCAGGTTACACAGACTCATTACAAATTGGCTTAAGCCAAAAGGGTCATGTAGTGTAAGGAACTGAGCTGTCTCATGGAGATGCCTCGGGGATGCCTCTCTCCTTTCTCTGGGACCCTGAGACACACCTCTGGCCTCTCTTTGTCAGCCTCTCTGTTCCCTCTCCACATGCTGGCTTTCTCAGCTTTACTGAATTGACAAGTCCTCAATTTCAACAACCAGCAGAAACTGACCTGCCTCTCTTAGTTATAATGCTGAATTCCTGGGAGGCAGAAATCCACTGGGACCAGGGTGGATTGTAATCTAATGGCCAAAGGAGAAAGTGCTAAGTTTTTAGGACCCATGCAGGACTGTGTGCTGGCCAGAACCCCCAAAGCATGTCTTAAGTATTTGTCTGCGTATAGTTTGAGAGGAGTAGGACAGCTCTTGGTTTGGGATTCCTATGAGTCTGTCTGTTTTTAAATATACCCATTTACTCATGATATGACATTTTTTACTTAAGTTAACTGTTGTTGTTGTTTAGTTTCTAAACTGTATCCTGCTCTGTGTGACCCCATGAACTATATATAGCCTGCCAGTCTCCTCTGTCCATGGGATTTCTCAGGCAAGAATACTGGTGTGGGTTGCCATTTCCTTCTCCAGGGTAAATTACCTGAAGTGGACTTTTATTTCTTGCAACAGAACACTCCTTAACCAAAATAAAACAGTACAAAACCCCATATAACTTGACTGGCAAAAGGGACCACATAAGAAATAACAAATATTCAGTCTGCAAATAATAAATACTGAAAATAGTGTGGAGAAAAGGAAATCCTCCTACACTTTTGGTGGGGATGTAAATTGATGCAGCCACTGTGGAGAACAATATGGAGGCTCCTTAAAAAAAACAAAAACTAAAAAATACAGTTACCTTATTATCCAACAACCCTGCTCTGAGCATATATCTGGAAAAAACAAAAACTAGTTCAAAAAGATACATGCGCCCCAATATTCATAACAGTACTATTTATAATAGCCAAGACATGTCAGTGACCTAAGTGTCCATCAACAGAAGAATGGATAAGAAAATGTGGTACATGTATGAAGTGAAGTGAAGTCGCTCAGTCGTGTCCAACTCTTTGCAACCCCATGGACTGTAGCCTACCATGCTCCTCCATCCATGGGATTTTCCAGGCAAGAGTACTGGAGTGGGTTGCCATTTTCTTCTCCAGAGGATCTTCCCAACCCAGGGATCGAACCTGGGTCTCCCGCATTGTAGGCAGATGCTTTCCCATCTGAGCCACCCGGACGTGTATATACAATGGAATATTTTGTTGTTGTTCAGCCACTAAGTTATGTCTGACTTTTTGCAACCCCATGGACTACAGCATGCCAGGCTCCTCTGTCTTCCACTCTCTCCTGGAATCTGCTCAGATTCATGTCCATTAAGTGATGCTGTCTAACCATCTTATTGTCTCTATCCCCTTCTCCTTTGGCCTTCAGTCTTTCCCAGCATCAGAGTCTTTTTCAGTGAGTCGGTTTTGGCATCAGGTGACCAAATTATTGGAGCTTCAGCTTCACCATCAGTCCTCCCAAAGAATATTCAGGGTTGATTTCCTTTAGGACTGACTGGTTTCATCTCCTTGCTGTCAAGGAACTCTGAAGAGTCTTCTCCAGCACCATAATTCAAAAACATCAATTCTTCAGTGCTCAGCCTTCTTTATGGTCCAACTCTCACATCCCTACGTGACTATTAGAACAGCCATAGCTTTGACTCTATGGACCTTTGTCGACAAAGTAATAATGTCTCTGCTTTTTAATACACTGTCTAGGTTTGTCATAACTTTCCTTCCAAGGAACAAACATCTTTGAATTTCATACCTGAAGTCACCATCCACAGTGATTTTGGAGCCCAAGAAAGTAAAATCTGTCACTGCTTCCATTTTTCCCCTTCTGTTTGCCATGAAGTGATGGGACTGGATGCCATGATCTTAGTTTTTTTAATGTTGAGTCTTGAGTCAGTTTTTTCACTCTCCTCATTCCCTAGAGATTATCATACTCAGTGGAGTAAGTCAGACAAAGAAAGATAAATATCATATGATATCACTTATATGTAGAATCTTACAAAATAATGCAAATGAACTTATTTAGAAAACACAAACAGCCTCACAGACATAGAAAAACCTATGGTTACCAAAGGAGAAAGGGAAGGGGAGGAGGGATAAATCAGGAGTTTGAGATTAGCAATTACATAACCACTATATATAAAACAGATATTTTACAACATTGTAAATCAACTTCAATTAAAAAAAAAGTAATTAATACTTTTGAAAAAAATGAAGAGTGGCAACCAGGTGAGGATTCTGAACAATTTTACCAAATCACTGTTTCTTTAATTTTCAATCTATGTAGATCTAAGGAGTTAATGATAACTTTGCTGAATCCTTGAAGAGTTACCTCATATTTCATATTTGATTGTGGATGTAAAAGCAGAAAACAATACATAAATAAATACATGGAACAAAAAGGCAGGCACCCTTGGTTGTGATTGGGTCATGCTGGGAGTGGGGGGCAGCTCACCTGTGAATGAGGCACACATCTGTGTGTGTGGCAATCTGTCCTTTTCCTTGGAGTCCTAAGGCTATTACACAACTGCTTAGAGAAGACCTCCCTGATGGCAGGGCCATCTGTCCCTCCTCTCTCTTATCCCATTCTTTCTCATGGATTTTTCCATTTTTCCAACCCACTGACAGCCATCAGTAAGGAATTCCTCGGGCTGGATTTTTCTAATGGTCAGCAAGCTTTCTCTAGCCCTCCCCTACCCACCCCTGCCTGGCTGAGAAATTGATTGGCAGGTCAGAGTGCAGGCTCTGAGAGTCACTTGGCCCCCTAAGGAGATGCAGTAGGAGGGGCCAGCATCACTTGTAAAATACTCTTACTGAGAATGTTTTGCTCAAATCTAATCCAGCCTCCACTTCAGTTTACAGAAATAAAAGGAATACAGAAACAAGTTAAATAACACCATGAGGAAACAATCAGACAAATCAAGAGTACATGAGTATTCCATAAGGCAGCAGGCCTGGACTCATCACAAAGCTGATACAATTTAAAAAAAAATAGTTGGGAGGATCGTTCTAGATTAAAAGGGTCTTAAAATACATTAAACCAAAACAAAAGAAAACAAACAAAAATACATAACAACTGCATGCAGCGTATGACCTTTAATTGGCTCCTGAGTCAAATAAGTTAAAAGATGTTTTAGGGAATACCAGAAAAGTTTGACTCTCAACTGATTTGTTTGTTATTAGAAAATTGGTGTTAATATTCTTTGGTGTGACAGTAGTAGAGTGAGTAGGAAGAGAATATCAATATTTTTGAAGATGTGTGAAGAAATATTTGCAAATTATTTTATATTTTTCCTAAGTAAAAGTCTACATATTTGTATATAAAGCAAATATGGCAAAGTACTTACAGTTGTTGAATCTGGGCAGTTGATATAAGGATGTTCACTGTTTTATTCTTTTTTCTATATTTAAAAATATTTGTAATGGAAAGTGGAGAAATAAAAATAAAGGAATAAGATGTAATTTGAATCCATTTAATAAGTGTGGGTCTCGAGCCAATTACATAACCCTTTTGAAACTCAGTTTTCTTCTCTGTAACATGGGGCTCATAGCAGCACCCCCTCCTGAGGCCGTTATAAAGACTGAGTAAGACCATTTATGCAATGCCCTTAATACCATGCTTGGTAAGTGCTCAGTGCGCACACAGTGATACACAAAAGGGCACCAAGAGGCCTCTTTCTTTTTTAGCTTCATCCTTGGTCAGAGGCTAGCTTCTCAGTCAACCGGCAAATCCATATTGAGGGCTGGGCTGGATGTCTTCTGCTTGCCCTCCAGAGCCAGAGTCTCCCTTCTTTACTTGCTGTGTGACCCAGGTTGGAGGTATGTGTGTGTGTGGACTGGGCTGGACTGCACCTTGGGCTCAATTCCCTCTGGTTTGATTTCTGAGCGGGTTCAGTCAAGGAGAAGCACCAGCTGGAGGCTAGAAGGAGGGGGACGGATGAACTGGATTGCCTTGGTGGGCACTCTCCCCTCCTCTGGCCCCTCAGGCTCCCCGACCGTGGCTCACCCCAGAGCACTGCACTGTCCCTTGTTTCTTTCCTTCAGGTTTGTAAATTGAACTTTTATGAAACTTCTCATTCATCCAGTTGGAGTGGACCCCTTATTTCCTACCAGAACTCTGACAGATACAAGGTCTTCTATTTGTCATCCATTTTGCCAGGCAGGCCCTGAGGAATGTCACACTTAGTAAACAGAGTCCTGTTCCTCCTGTCACTTATGTCTTCATTTCAGGCCTGTCCCCTTAGGGTTTTCTAAGCTGACACCAAATTCCCTATTCCAATGGACTAGTGTACACAAAAGGACAAGCCAGCACCCCCAGCTCGCCTCCACCCCCTAACACACTGAGAATGTGCATCCTGGGATCCCTTTGTTGTTGTTGTTCAGTTGCTCAGTTATGTCTGACTCTTTGCAACACCTGGCTTCACTGTCCTTCGTTATCTCCCAGCGTTATTTCCCTTGGCTAACCCCAAATCTTCAAATCAAGAAGGACCTGTTGGTTGTGCACACTTCCTCTTGTACCTGTGTGTCTAGAAGCTGAGGAGCTCAGTGGAACCTACTTAAGTGTCTGAGACCCACTGGTAACAGGCAAGCAAATGTGGTAACACTTAGCAGGAGGCTGTGTGCAGTGTGAGGCTCCATTAAATCAAGTTTATAGTGAGAAGGACTCAGAAAGCACATTTATCTAAGACAATAGGGTTATATCACGCTTTCCTCAGATGTTTCCTCGAGTCTTTCAATATCTGTGTAAATGGCCCCCAAATGAAGAAGTTGGGGTTTATGAGCTCAGGGCCTGTTTTATTTTTAATACTTATTTATTTGGCTGCATCAGGTCTTGGTTGCAACATGTAGGATCTTTATTGCAGCATGCAGGCTTCTCTCTGATTGTGGCACAGGGGCTCAGTAGTTGTAGCACTGGGCTTAGTTATCCTGAGGCATGTGGGATCTTAGTTCCCCGACCAAATCCAACCCACAGACCCTGCATTGAAAGGCAGATTCTTAATCACTGGACCATCAGGGAAGTTCCAGAATCTTGTTTTATATCTGTTTGGAGAATGGTTTGGCCTTCCCAGGTGGCTCAGTGGTAAAGAACCCACCTGCCAAACAGGAAATGCTAGAGACACAGGTTTGATCACTGGATCAGGAAGATCCCCTGGAGAAGGAAATGGCAACCCACTCCAGTATTCTTGCCTGGAAAACTCCTTGGACAGAGGAGACTGGCAAGCTATAGTCCATGGAGTTGCAAGAGTTGGACACGACTGAGCTTGCACACACAGAAACAGGAGAATGGTTTTTCCTCCCCAGGTGCAAATATGAAGAGGTGGATATCATTTGTGGGCATTTGTGATTTATTTGTGACAATATGGTCACCAGTCCCCACCCTGGTCCTTCCCCTGCTGTGTTCAGTGAATGATTTCAAACCTGCTTGTGTTCACCCAGTTGTAAAGGAAGGTCCTCGGGAGGATGGGACCTGCCTTTTTGTCCCACCATGGAAGGAGATAGCTGATAAGACTAAGTCATCTTCCAGTTTGGTAGCTCAGAAAGGATCCTCTCAGAGGGTGCTCATTTCTCTCCAACAGCCCAGTGACATAATTAAAAACCTTCCTGGGTGTGTTTCTCAAGGACCTCAGAAATCTGAACCATATGGTGAGTTTGTTTGCATTTGGATTCTATCTCCTGGCTCCATGCATTGGCTGCAAGGTAGCGATTATAGCTCCTCAGTGTAAGCCTCACCCAGAGGCTCCTTGGTGTTTGTGGTAAGCATATGGACAAATGGAAAATAAACAGCCCAGTGAAAATCCGGGGGGCGGGGGGTGGGGGTGGAAGCTGGCTCACGAATAGATGTTGCAGAAAAGGGAGCAGTCAGGGCAAGTGGACCTTTAGCAAGTACATAGGAAACCAGAGTAAAGAGTCCTTCCCCAGCACAGCTTCCCCATGGAGCAAGGGCCCCATGAGATCATCTGATGTTAAACCGATCATTTATTTATTACGTGCCCCATACTGGGCCAAACCTTTGATATGGGTCTTCTCATTGTAGCCTCACAACAACCTCTGTGATAACTATATGTTACAATAATGCTTATCTCCATACTAAAACTCTACTTTCCAAATGAGGAAATTGAGATGTAGAAGGCTAAGGAAAATTCTCTTAAGGTTATATAGTTTGCACATGGGTAGAAACAGGCCTTGAACTCAGGTCTAGTTTGCTTCAAAAATCCTACTGTTAACCACTGTGCCACACTGCCACATCCTGGCCAGATTGCCGAGGAAGTATTTTCTTGTCACATAGACCTGGCACACAGGTGACAGCAGAAGATGAGGACATAGCGTCATAAGGACGGGAATCTTTGTTTCACTGTGTGTCCCCAGTACCTGGCATGGATTCATTAAAAACAGTGATGACTGCAATGCAAGAAACTGATTTTGATCAGCAGTCTCTGCCCCACGTGGTTGTAGCCCTGGGATTATGGTGTGAGGTCTACAGACTAGGGAGAGGTTTGGATTTTAGCTCTGTGGGTTGAGGCTGCAGGTCTTTGAGAAGGAAATGTTGCAGAGAGCTTAGCAGACAAGCAGGGGCTGGCAACAGGTAACAGGCACCAGGGCTGGGCGCCTGCCCTGAGCGTCCTGTAGATGGTAGGCACTTTGGGGGGTGGGGTGGGGAGAGGAGGAAAAAGAGGTGGTGTGGGAAAATCTAGGGGAGGGGGGAGGGAGCAGACAACAGGAGGGAGGTTGGAATGCCCTGGTTATTGCTGCTCTGGCAGGTCAGACAGACTCCCAAGGCACCTCCTTCCTCCTACTCCTTCTCCCATTGTTGGGCGGTCTGAGTGAAAACAATGGGAATGGAATCCTTCTTCCCCTCCTGCCTGGCAGGGCTGGGCCTGCTTCCTCCTCACCCCACCGAAAGGAATGCTTTCTTGTCCTGGCTGTGTGGCACCCGCAGGCAAGAATGGCACTGGGGCTCCCCAGGGACGGAAGGCTTTGTGGCTTGAGCGGATGACAATTGGGGTTGGAGTAGGGAGGGAGTGGATGTGGAGGATCTTTTCAGAATTCTTCTTGGGTTTCTTGTGTTTCTGCTCTTTCTCCTGACTCGCTATGGGGTCTCTTCCCTGGAGCAGACCACTCAGACAGATCTATGAACAGAGAGATGGAGCCAAACAGTCCCAGCCCTTTGAGACAGGTTAGCTGTGCCTGGGTGCTTAACATCTAGGGCTTCCCATTCAAGGCTGTACTCTTGATCTGTGTCCTCCACATAGTCTAGGAGCCTCTGTGTTTTGTGTGTGCAAACAGTTTTGTTGCCACCTATCTCAGAAGGCTCTCAGACAGACGTGATTTACTGTTTATCTCGGCCAGTGTAGGCAGCAGTGGGGCGGCATGAGCACAGAGATAGGTTTGGAAGACGCAGAAGCTGCTGCTTCTCCTCTTTCCCTGCATGTGATGGTCTCTAAGCACTTATTTAACCCCTCCCTCACTTGCAGGGGTAGGGGGGAAGGACACCCATTCACCCACAGTCTGTGAGTCTGACCAGGAAGCTCTCAAGCATTGGCCCTGGAGGACCAGATTCTGCCTCTGTTATCATCTCTCATTCCAGGGCCCAGGACCCTTGGGGACTCTGCAGATCTCCTCCAGACTTTCAGAAAACCCTGAGGGGTCCACTGTGGACAGAGAACCATGGCTGTGGGGCTGTGAGGGCTGAGTTTACTAAGGGCAGGGAAGGGTGGCCAGGCCCTCGACATGTCTGACAGGATGCCAGCTAAGTCTTTTTACCAGTATATTGGGGTTGGGGACAGTGGGGTGGGGCTGTGGGGTCAGAGGGAGTACCTATCTGAGTTGGGGGAACCAGCAGAAAAATGTGAAAGAACGTGGGTTTAGAAAACTTGGGTGGTTGCTGGGTTCCAGTCTTGCCACTGCATTGTGGGACCAGGGGAGAGAGACATAGTGACGTCACAGAGAGTCGCATTGACGACACAGTGATGAAGCCTGGCACACACTGAGTTATTCAGGGTCCTGATCACCACTCTTAGCTCCCCTGGCTGCCAACCTTCTGCCTTACCTAGGCAGGAACCCATGGGAGCAGAGGGCTGGCATATCTCCACGCACCATAGGCAGACATTCACATTTCATCCCACTGTTGTTGACTGAGCTGCTGCCCTCAGGAGAGAGACCCTTTGTGAATCAGTCTTCAGAGAGTAAACCTCCCCAGTCCACCAGCCTGAGGAAGAGGCAAACCTGGGACTGCACGGAATGGGGACAGAAGGAGTCTGGCTTCAATTTACACAGACTTTGGATGCATCCTCCAGCTTACAGGCTGCACCTTTGCTCCCACTTCTGTGGATACTTGGTGTTCTCAACCCTGAGTCCCTTGTGGGGATCTTTGTGCAAATCATATGACCTCTCAGCCTGCCCTGCTCTGGCTTAGGAGCCAGCTTTGTGGTCCCACCAAATGGAAGACCACTCATCCATCTGCTTTCCAGCATTCTTTTTGTTGTTGTTGCTGGGTTTTTGTTTGCTTTGTTTTGCTTTTTCTGCTGCTGTCTCTTCTATTCATGTTGTCCTTCTGTCTTTCTTTTAAAAGAAGATGTTCCTTCATCTTATGTTAGTGAGCTTTGGGATGTTAAGTACATGTGTTCAATCTTCCATTTTTAAGTGGATGGAATTTATCCAATCAGCAGATTTATTCCTTTATCAAACATTGAAAGCTTTCAGGATTTGGGGTAACAGAAAACACTGTAAGTCACAATCCTTAAACACATTTCAGTTTGCAGATTAATTTTGCAGATAAGTCAGTGTGTGTTGTCTCTTCTCTCAGCTCCTAAGACTTCTACCTGCCAATCTGTGCCTTCACTTTGGAGCTCAGAGCCTAGCACAGTATCAGCCCTTCTTGGCGCCTATGTGTTGGGTCACTGACTGAATGACTTATGACCTAATTAGCCCCTGTCCTGTGGCATCTTTCATCTAAGGAGAGACACTCAGCGTGCCAAAATGGTTCATTTCCATAAACTTGTACTTTCTTTGTTAATTCATTTTTACTGAAAATCAAAGATACCAAAAAGTCCATAAAAGGGACATGTAATGAGAAATACCATTGTACCCAGTATCCAGCTTAAACCCCACAACCTTACAAGCCCCTAGTCCCTCTTCCCTCCCAGAAATAATCGTAATCACCATTTTGTGTTAGTCACTTGCTATTTTTTATAGCTTTACTACCTGCACATGAAAACCTAAACAGTGCATTATTTCCTTCGCCTATTTTTGAAATTTATATAAATGGAAGCATATATTTGTAGTTTTCTCTGACTTCTTTCACTCAACATTTTTTTGGAGGGTCTTTCAAATTGGCCCATGTAGCTGCAGTTCATTCATTTGGAGGTCATGTTCCCTTGTGAGCTAATACCAGAATTTATTCATGTATTCTACTGTTGATGGACATTAGGATGGGTTCCCTTTTTCTACTCTTCTGAACAACAGAGGTGGGGCTACTGTGAGGCAAGAGAGGCCCTGTATGAGCTTCTGTGGCTGCTGTAACAGATGACCGCACATGGAATGGTTTAACGCAACCAAAATTTATTCTGTCACAGTTCTGGAGGCCAGGAGTCTGTAATCATGATGTCGGCAGGACCACACTCCATTTAAAGGATGTAGAAGAGTCCTTGCCTCTTCTAGTTTCTGGTGGCTCTAAGTGTTGCCTGATTTAAGGCCTGTGGCAGCATAACTCCAATCACTGTTTCTGTCTTCACACGACTGTCCCTCTTCTCCCTGTGTCTCTCCTCTGTGTCTTTCTTATAAGGACATTTGTTTCTGAGTAAGGGCCCACTCAGATTATCCAAAATGATATTCTTTCTAGATCCTTAACTTAATCACATCTTCAAAGACCCTTTCCCCAAATATGTCCATATTCAGAGGTTTCAGGCCCCCTTTTGGGGGGCTACCATTCAACCCACTGCAGACACCAAGAGTGTGGTTATCAGAGGCATTGACCTGCAACAGCCTTTGGAGTGAATGCTGTCTTAGCTTTTGTGCCTCAGGAGCCTCTCTTCCTCCCTTAGGTCTTGTCTCTGCTAAACAACCTTGCAATGAACATCTGTTGTACATGTTGCCTGGAACTCTTGGGTAGGAGTTTATCTAGGGTGCATAGCACAGGAGTGGAATTGCTACATGATAGAAAGTGAGCATACTCATCTTTATTAGGTAAGGTCAAGCTTTTTTCATAGTGGTTGTACCAATTTATGTTACCACCAGTAACAGTTCCTATTGCTTCACATCCTCTCCAAGCCCTGGGTTGACAGACTTTCTTTCTCTTTTTTAAGAAAAAATATTTATTTGTTTGTTTGGCTGTACTGAGTCTTTGCAACGTGCTGTGTTTTTGATCTTCATTGCAGCGAGTGGATCTTTAGCTGTGGCATGCAAACTCTTAGTGGTGTCATGTGGAATGTGGTTCCCTGACTCAGGATCAAACCTGGGTCTCCTTACTGAGAGTGCAGAGTCTTAGCCACTGAACCACCAGAGAAGCCCCTAGACTGATTTTCAAGTTATGATCCATCTGGAAGGTGAGAAGGAATAGGTATGGAAGCCTAGATGTAAAAGCGTAGCTCATCACCGTTTCAGTGTGCATTTCTCTGAGGACTGATGAGATTGAGCATCTTTTCACGTGATGGGCCATTTGTGTTTCTTCTTCTGTGAAATGCTTTCTTAAGACTTTTACTTATGTTTGTAATTTATTTTACCATTTTATTTTTTGTAAAAGTACTTTATATAGTCTCTGTATTAATCCTTTGTTAGTGAAATATGTCCCAGTCTTTCTTCACAAAGTAGTCTTTTTGTACTTTCTTTTAAAAAGGTCATTGAATTTGTCAGATGTTTCCTTTATCATTTAGGCTTTTTCTTCTTCATTATATTCTTGAGGATATAGAAATATTTTTAGTGACCTTATAAAAATTTTATACTTGCGTATTTCATATTTAAGTCCAAGAATGGATGGACCTTTTGGTTTTTCAATGTAAATTGTGAGACAGGTATGCATTTTCACCTATTTCTGTTTAATTTACTGCTTGAACACCATTTCTTAAATAGTTCAGGCTTTAATCACTATCTGAAATGTCCACTTGGTCATAAGTCAGACTTCCACATATACATGAATATGGTTTGAGGTTCTCTATTATGTTCCATTGGTCCATCTTCTGTCCTTGTTGCAGTAAACACTGTTTTTATTAATCCAGCTTTAACAGTAAGTTATGGTATCTGGTTGGGTGCCCCCGCCGAACTCGTTCAGAAGTCTTAACTTTCTTGGACAGCTTAAATAGTTGCTCTACCATATACATTTTTGAAACAGCTTTCAAGTCCCTGGAAAATACCTGTTGGGATTTTTTTTTTTTTTTAGGCATTAACATTAAAGATAAAGATGAGTTTGGCTAGAATCAATAGGACTATGATTTAAAATTTTCTTATCTAAAAACATTATATTTCTCTCCATCTCTGTAGGTATTTTAAAATAACATTTAAAGTTTGATCATTTTCTGCAAAGGGTTGATGTATCTTTTCTAGATATATTCCTAGATGCTATATCCTCATATGGTCTCTTCTCTGTACATGCAGAGAGAGCAAGCTCTGATATCCTTTCCTCTTCTAATAAGGACACTAATTCTGTCGGAGTAGGGCCCCACCCTTGTGCACTCTTTTAACCTTTATTACCTGCTGATAGGCCCTATCTCCAAATACCTTGGGGGTTTTAGACTTCGATATATGAATTTGGGGGAGCACAATTCAGTCCATATTACCTTTTTCCAGATGAAGAAACTGAGGCTCCACTAAGATAGATGATTCCTCCCAGGACACTTTAGAAATTAAGATCTGAAGTTAGGCCAGAAACTATGCAGTTCCGGGTGTGAGCACAGTGCTCTGGTGACATCGTGGTCCAATAAGGTCCAGAGCTTAGCAGGGACCTCCTGGCCTCTGCTCAGAACCCAGCACTCCACCTGGTCCCTGAGATTGGGTGGGAAGGCACAGAAGCACCTATGAGAAGCACTGCAGACATGGACATCCGTGTGGATTTGGGGCATTTTCCCCAAGGGGCTTTGTGAGCTGAAAGAGAAGAGCTGAATAGACCCCACATGGTGACTGCAGTCCATGAACATGGGGTGGGGGAACACACACAGGAACTGGGGGACATAGAATTTCTGCTGTTGCAAGGCAGGGGAGTCTTAAGGTAGCAGACCTTTGGGTTGGCTGCTGCAGATCACATTTATCAAGTTCTTGCCATGTGCCAGCTGTGCTGAGTGCTTTAGAAAGCTACATCGTGGGACCTCCCCATGACCACCTAGTAGGACAGGAGCTCAGGTAAGCACCCAATATGATACAGCTAGGAAGTGGTGGAGCCCAGACACACACAGACTGGTTGGTTCTACCGCCTGGGTCCTCCCAGTCCCTCCCTTTATACTCCCACCTTCTCTGAAGTGAGAGACCAGCCTCTTGGTAATACCACTGAGCTTGCCAGGCCTCTTCCCACAGCCTGGTCAGACCTGGATGATTCTCATCTCCAGGAGGGAAAATAGGGAAGGGAAATGTATGTTGCTCTCCAAGCCCCATCTAGGAGCCAAACAGATCAAACAGGGTGGGGGTGGGGGCCTGGAATGTCCCAGGCTGTCTTTTCCCAAGTTGAGGAGCGGAAGCCATGACAGCTAAGGGGATTTGTGGAAATTCCTCCGTGCATTGTTACCAAGCAAAGGAAGTGTTTCAGAGCTGAGCTCTCAGTTTCTGCCCTAGGGAGCCAGGGCCAGTTTCCGCTTCTGAAGCTTGTTTGTGGGAAACTGAAGGGACTGTTTGAGGATCTCCATATGGGAGGCTCCAAATAGTCCTCCATCCTTCCCTCCTCGAGGTGAAGGGGGCAGAGGGTCCAGCGAGCCAGACAAAACAGCCCCAGAATCTGTTCCTCTGCTTTTTCCTTCACTTTGGGGTGGATGGCTCAGAGCCGAGGCAAATGAACAGCAACATTTTTTCCAGGCCTGCTGGTATTTGTTTCTGGCACAATCAGCACAAGCAGATTAGAGAAATAGTTGCATTCTTCAGTCTGTGTTCGCCCTCTGGACTGGACGTGATCATGCTTCGTACGTGTGTGGCCCTGCACGGCCACCAATCCTCTCTGGAGGGACAGCCAGGCCTGACATCCCTGGCATGGCTGTCTACACTCTGCCAGCTGGTGGGTTGACTCCCAGACTCTTGGGAAGGTCGTCACTGACTCACCAGGAAAGCTATCCATGCATGTGTACATGTGTCTACGTGTGGAGACACCACTTATGGACATACATGTGTGTATACCTAAGTATGTCCCGTGGCTACCTGCATCCTGTCCATTGCCGTCCTAGGCTTCCTCTGGCTCCACTGTCTGATGGAGGGAGCGCTCTGTGGGAGTTCTCCACAGACCGCAGAGGAAGGGGAGGCTTGAATTCCCCTCCCACCCCCAGAAAGGCTTGTGGGAGCCAGACACCGAGGGCAGTACCAGGCTGTTCTATCCAGGCCCTGCCAGGAAAACCCTTTCCCAGAAAATCATCTTTGAGGTGTGACAGAAACCTGGCGGGGGAAGGAGGGGTATGTAGGCGCGTAAGGTTATTCTCAACCCTCACATTCTCTTTGGTTGGAAAGTGAGGGTCTGTCAGCTAGGCTGAACAAACCTGAGAGGGAGTCCCCAGCCTGGGGGAGAACTTTGACAAGAGGAACTAAGCAGGAGATGCTCCCTTGCCTGCCTTTCTTCTCTACCCCCACTCACTCCTTTCCTCCCCTCCCTTTAACTCTCTCTCTTCCTTTCCCTCTTCCCTTACCTCTTTCCTTTCTTTCTCCTTTTCCAACGTTCTTTCTTTCTCTTTATTGCACCATGGAAACAGAGCACCAAGCACCTCTGCTGTTTAATCTTTTAGTGTATCCGGCCCAGTTGTAAGCACTGAGGTTGAAGGGTGGAACATGTCACAGCCCGGGTACCCAAGGGTTACAAAATGTCTCTCCTGTTCAAAACTCCATGCTGGGGGCTTCCCTGGTGGCTCGGTGATAAAGAATCTGCCTGCCAGTGTAGGAGACGCAAATTCAATGCCCAGTCCCAGATGCTGCAGAGCGACTAAGCCCACGAGCCACAATAGTAAACTTGTGTTCTAGAGACCAGGAGTCGTAACTGCTGAGCCCACGTGCCACAACTATAGAAGCCTGCCCACATAGAGCCCATGCTCTACAACAAGAGAAGCCACTGCAATGAGAAGCCCGCACACCAACTAGAGAGTAGCCTCTGCTCGCCACAACTAGAGAAAACCTGTGCACCAGCAAAGACCCAGCACAGCCAACAATAAATAAATTTTTAAAAAAATGAGAAAAAAAACAAGTCTGCAATGGGTAAGCCTTCAGGAAGGCCAGAGTTGAACCTGTCATAATTGCACCTCCAACTCCTTCATTCTCCAGCACTGAGGAAAAGGGCATTTGTGGAGCCCTAGTTGCAGACTGAGCATGCGAATGCCTAGGAGAAATTAGAATTTGGGGTCATTTGTCCAGTGATATAGTCTATTTGGGAGCATTATGACTTCAGGGTTAACAGAGAACTTTTTTTTTTAATGGTTTCTATCCATAAGACTTCTGGGAAAGGGATGGTTTCCCAGTGTGTAAAAGATGAATTTTTCAGAGTCAACATTCCTAATGCCCAAATACACTTTAGGACTATGAAAACTTCATGTACAATGATATGTTGTTAGGAACTAAATCGTACTGAGCAGTGAGTTGTAAGAGGGCATTTTATGTTTTATTTTTATTTCCATTCGCGGTTTATTTTTGCTCTGACATTTTATTATAATTTCTTCCTACAGTAGGTGAAGTGCTTGGGAAGTTAATTTAAACCAGCCTGACTTTCTGTGTGTTTTTTTAATATTTGTTTAAGCTTTTATTGAGCTTGTCAGGCAAGTCAGTGTGCAAAAATGCAGCCGAAAACCCCGTTTTCCTTCTGCGGTGCTTGCCCATTAATACTAGGTGGTGACAACAAGATTCGCGCACACTTCAAATGGGGGATTATTCTGGGTTTTCAAGGAAATTCGAGCCACCTGTTTAAGAAACCTCTTACTGACTTAGCAGGATGATGAAGGCCATCTCCCCACTCAGCTGTCACTCAGAGCTCCAGCTCCTGGTTGGCAGGGTGGGGTGGGGGGGGCGCCTTCTGACCTGGCCAGGCTCTACGGGAGCAATTTGCATCACAGATCGGAGGCCTGTCCTCCCAGCTTGTGGCTTGGCCTCAGCCTGAGCCAGAGAAGCAACTGCCATCTATCTGCCTGTGGGGAACTTTCCAGATCCACAGCAGGCTGGCTTCCCCTGGGTTTGGGCTGCCCAGTCTGGAGCTGTTTATCATGGACAGCAGAACAGCATGGGATCACCTTGAGGAAGTGGGTTGTGAGAGCTGATTGTGTGGCCTACGTGTCAGGGAGCCACGCTACCCGCAGACTTTGGCCAAGGGAGAAACAGAAAGTCAACATTTCCCAGCAGGCTGGGAAGCAGCTGGGTATTTCTGGAGTCCAGGAGTCTTTGGGAGAATAGTGTTGCGGTGGCAAGAGGCAGAAAAGTGGTGTTAGCAGGGGCACTGCCTGATCTTGGCTAGTCTGGGGGCAGTTTGAGAACCACTGGTCTGATCCAGGCCCATCAGTTATAGGTGGGAAACAGGCCTGGTTTGGGGTCAAGATGAAGTACCATGAGCATCTGCACTCTGTTTGTGGCAAAGCCAGGACAAGATCTGCCAGGCTTGATTTCTTTCTGCTGCTTCTCTTGCTGGTCCAGTTAGGATAAGACAGTGATTTCTGAAATTCTACCAGTTGCCACACTTGATCTGCTCGTCTCTCCTTCAGTTGGGGTTGGTCCTTTGCTCACCAAATAGCCATCTGCAAACTCTAAGGGGGATCCATTCCCTTCCTCCCAGGGCACATGTTGATGATTCAGAGGTTGGCTTTTTTGGTAAGTGTTGTGAACAAGAGAGCTAGACGAATTCTCTTTGGCTTTAAGAAAAAAACAGGTTCATTACAAGTTGAGTTCGCTAAGTCTGGGCTTCTGCCCCGTGGCCTTCTCTTCTAAAGAAGGGCTCTAAAAAAAAAAAAAAAAAAAAAGAAGGGCTCTGTGCCTACTGTCCCTGCTGAGGGGACAGCATTTTTTGCTTCATGTGACAAAGCCCCTAGTCACTGACATGGATCCAGGGGTGGCCTCCTGACTGAGGGGAAGGGATAGTCACAGGCTGGCTAGGAATCTCCAAGAATCATTGACTTGAAAAGATGGTCTGGGCCAATCACATTCCTCCCCTAGGAGTTCAGAATTGGGAACTTCAGAAGCAGCAGTCATTTGCAATGGAGGTCAATGCTGAAAGGCTATTTGGAATTGTGTGATGTGAAAGGGGCATGGGTAGCCCTGAGGGGACTCGTGCAAACTGGGGGCAGGCAAGGGAAGTTGAGGAAAGTAGCATTGGAGAGAGACCAGGGAAGAAACAGAGAAGCAGTAATCTCACAAGAAAAATCTGCAGCTATAGTCTTTGTTCCCCTGAGGCCTGATTTCTCTGTGGTTTCTTTCCCTGGCATCTAGCACATTCCCTGATATGTCTTGACCACAAACATCCTTTGCTTGAGCTAACCTGAATGGATCTCTGTTCCTTGCAACTTCAAGTTGCTAGACATGGTCTAGCATGGTCTCAACATGGTCTCTGTTGAGTCACTGCTGCCTTCAGAGGGTGAAAGCAGCCATAGATAACATGCAAAAAAACGGGCATAGCTGGATTCCAATAAAACTTTATTTTTGAACAGATTACCAGCTTGCCAGCTAAGGTTTGTCTGCACCAGGTGGAAACTTTAGTGTTGCATAGAGCTGGGATGGAAGGATCTAATTCTTAAGGACGACTGGACTTCTTCCCACCCCTCTCCCTATCCCCTTGAGGCCATGTTTCGTTTGATTATGGATTAAGGATAGGTGGAATAGGAACCCCACATTTTCTCTGTGCCCTCTTTTCTCGCAGTGCTCTGCCACTTCTCTAGGCTGGTCAGCTACCGCATGAGCCATGATAGGAGCCCCACACCCAAAAGTTTATAGAAGTCAGGATTACCCAGCTAGCAGACCAAGCCCAAGTTATCTGCAAAGCAAGGGCACACCCTAAACTCAGCTTTTGTTATGAACAGGCCAAATTTTACACAAAGGAAATCTTGTTATTTCAACATGAGTGCTGTAATATACTGAAAAAGCAAATAAAATACTTAAATGGCATTTTCATAATGATTAACATGGAACAGGGTTAAACAATAGGGAGTGGTGGAGACTGTGGCAGATGGGTCAGAGGAGATACCACCTTGTCTAAAATCAGTGCCAGATGTTATTCAGCTCTGGTTCATTGTTTCCTATGGGAATGCAACCCATCTGATGTTGTTAGAGTTTCCAGTTCCTGGATATCTGAACTTTTAAAAATATAAAACCCTCTTTCTTCACCTCTCCCTTCCTCCCTTCTCCCTCCCTTCCCTCTCTTCCTTTTCGTTACTGTTAGCAACTAATTTAAATTTACGGGAAAAAAATAGTTCTTTTAAACTAATGTCTTCAAATCATACTCAACCCATGAAATTCTCAGGGCCAGTTTTCTCAGAGTTCGGCTTTCACCTGAACCCACGTTGGACTGAGCTCCCTTTAGCATATTCACCCCACACCTCAGAAAAGGAAAGCCCTGCACGTATATCTGAGGTCTTGAGAAGGAAACTGAATCCAGAAAGAGTGAGTGGCTTGCTTATGGTTTATTGAGTCAGGGCCAGAGCTGAGCTGAAACCATATAGGTCCAGGTTTCCATTTGAAATCTGTACTCTACCTCAAACTGAAGCTGGCCTTACAAGCATCTCTCTCCACTAGCTCACGCTTCCACATGTGGGCTGTGTCCGCAGTGGTATCTGCCTGTGGTTGCTACAGTTGGCAGGAGGGCCTCTGAGAAACCAGCAGAGTTGGATATAGTTAATAAGTCAGAATATGAGCCAGGATCTCATCCTGCGACATGAGCAGCTCTCAGCCTGCCCTTCAAGCCTGTGTTGAGAAATGGACCTTCTCCTGGTCCTCGCGTGGAGTTTCCCAGGGAGCGTCATAGGTGGTTTTTTCAAATTGAGGTATATGCTTTCATCCTTGGGGTACAACAGGAGGAAATAGGCTATTTGCAAAACAAGTGTTATAAGTAAGACTTAAGGAAGAAGAGACTAACATATAGGAACATATCTTCCAGAGATGTGGGTGGACATTGTTTTTCTGGAGAATCTGAGGGATGCCCTAGCCCCAGGCAGCTGGGAGGGTAAGATCTGGACCCTTTGAGGATCCTTTGCAGAGAATGTCAGCCCTGGATACAGATTGGGGTAAAGTCCAGATGGTTTGAATATAGCTGCTCCTCAGAGAACACGTCTCTGGCTATATTCCTGAGCCAAATGAAAATGGTTTTTGGATTATCCAGTGCTTTGTTTTAATTCAGGCTTCATCTTCCTTCCATTAGTGCAAGCCAACCCATTGTTACCAGTATTGGTTCAGTAATTACAAGTTATCATTTAATTTCTCTATGGCCAGTGAGGGTAGTGGTGATGTTTGGAGTCAGATTGTCTGAGTTCTACCACTCTACCAATAGTGGTATTCTATCACTCTACCACTCTACGTTGCCTTGGCAAATCACTCAATCTCCCTGTATCTCCATTTTCCCATCTGTAGAATGGAAACAATAACAGTGTCTTCCTCATAAAGTTCTTGTGACATTAGAATGAGAAATACCTTCATTCAATTCTAAATATTGAGCACCTGCTTCTAGGTGCTGGAAATATAGTAGAGAACTAAACAAGTGATGCTCCTGCTCTTGAGATGCCAACATTCTTACATTTGCTCAGCAAATATAAGTTGCCATTTTTCCTATTGATGTTTTATTGATGCTGTTGTTATTGACACCCAGCTCAGAGAAAACAGAAGAGATATTATCCCAATCTGTGGCTCAATAGTTTTCCACATTAAGCGAGTTCTAAAAGATACATCCCTCACTGTACAATAACCATTTCTTAGAGCCTGCTTGGTGTCAGAGACAAGCTCCTGACATACTTGGACATTTGCAATATGTCCACAAGCTATATCATGTTTCTCTCTTTAATAAGTAGGGCTGAGACCTTCCCTCATGGCCCAGGGGTTAAGAATCTGCCTTGCAATGCATGGGACACAGGTTTGATCCCTGCTCCGAGAAGATCCCACATGCCACAGAGCAACTCAGTCTTCTTGTAACAACAAAGACCCAGTGCAGCCAAAAATAATTAAAAATAAATAAACAAAAATTTGAAAAAAGATTTAGACCTGAATTCCATACTCGTTGAATTTGGGTTGTACTTAGTGATTTACTTCTAACAAATAGAATGTGGCCAAAATGATGGGGTAGGTAACATCTAAGGCAGATCACTATAAAGGCACTACAGCTTCCTCCTTGCTCTTTCTGGAATCAGTTTTTCTAGGGGGAGCCAGCTGCCATGTTGTGAGGACACTGAAACCGCCCTAGAAAGAGGCTCACATGGTGAGGAACTTAGGTCTCCTTTGAACAGCTGGCAAGAAACTGGGATCTCTTGATAACAGCCATGTGAGGGAATCATCTTGGAAGAATAGCCTGCATCCTGTCAAGGTGTCAGAGGACTGTCATGGCCCCAGTCAACATCTTGACTACAACCTCACGAGAGACCCTGAGTCAGAACCACACAGTTCCAGCTGCTTCTGGATTCTTGACCCACAGAAACTGCAAGTGGGTGAGGAGATCCTCCATTCAGATTGGAATCAGAACACTGCAGAATTGGTGCAGCACGATAGCTTAGTATTAATTCTATAAACCTGAGAAGTCCTGCATGTGCTGGAGATGCAGAGGGAAGGTTTTCAAAGATTCCATCTCCCTGTCCAAAGATGGTGCCCAGTGTACTCCAGCTCTTCACCAATGCATCTACTTGGTGATGATGCCTTCACTGCCAGAGAATTCCTTCCTGACTGGAGCTGTTTGCCCCAGGAGCCAGAAGGGAAATAACTTTTCTAAAGATAGGGGAAGACAGAGACTGCAAGAGAGTCTCAGTGCTGAGGCAGTGACTCAGTTTTCCCCTCCATAATGTAGCATACACCAGCCTCTGGCCTCTCCCACTTCTACCCTCTTCACCTTTGCCATCTGGTCCTGAACTAGGCTATGCAGTATATATCTCTTCCTGGAACATGAGACCCCTCATTCCCTTCCTCCCTTACTCTCACCTGTGTTGCTTGGTTTTATGTGTCCACTCAACTGGGCCACACAGTGCCCAGATACCGGCCAGTTGTTATCCAGGGTGTGTCTGTGAGGGTGTTTCTGGCTGAGATGAGCATTTGAATCAATAAACTGAGTAAAGCAGATTACCTTCCCTAATGTGAGTGAGCCTCATCCAATAAATTGAGGCCCTGACTGGAACAGAAAAGACTGGGTAGGAAGGAACGCCCTCTGCCAGGCTGCAGGAGCAGGGCCACCACTTTGTTTCTGAGAAGAAAACATTGGCTCTTCTGGTATCTCCAGCCTGTTAGCTTTGGAACTGGAATTTACATCATCAGTTCTCCTGGTTCTTGGGCCTTCAGAGTCAGCCTTGAACTATATCTTGGCTTTCCTGGTTCTCCAGCAAGGTGACAGCAGATCTGGGGACTTCCCAGTCTCCATAATCATGTGAGCCAGTTCCTTACAGTATGTATATATATATATTCCTTTGTGTGTGTGTGTGTGTGTGTGTGTGTGTGTGTGTGTGTGTGTATTCTTTTGGTTCTGTTTCTTTGGAGAACCCTGACTAACACACCCTCCATCCAACATTTCCACCTTTCTCCATCACCAGTTTACCTCTCTAATCCATCATCGTCTCTCACCTGCATTCCCACCGAATCTCCTCACAGATCTCTCTGGTTGGTTGAACAGTAGCCCCCAAAAAATACAACCTCTAACCTGTGATTGTTGCCTAGTTGGAAAAACAGATCTTGGACTTCCCTGGTGGTGCAGCAGATGAGAATCTGCAGGGAGTGTGGGTTCACTCCCTGGTTTGAGAAGATTCCACATGCTGTGGAGCAGCTAAGCCCATGTGCCACTACTGACCCCAAGCTCTAAAGCCCATGAGCCGCAACAGCTGAGCCCGAGTGCTGCAACTGCTGAAGCTGACACACACTAGAGCCTGCATGATACAACTACTGAACCCAAGCACCTGAAACCTGTGTTTCGGAACAAGAGAAGCCTGTGCACTGCAATGAAGAGTAACTCCTGCTCGCCCCAACTAGAGAAAGCCTGGGTGCAGCAGCGAAGACCCAGTGCAACAAAAAAAAAATTATGGTCATCATAATACTAATAATAGGGCTTCCCTGGTAGCTCAGCTGGTTAAGAATCCGCCTGCAATGCAGGAGACCCTGGTTCAATGCCTGGGTCAGTAAGATCCCCTGGAGAAGGGTTTAGCTACCCACTCCAGTATTCTTCGGTTTCCCTTGTAGCCCAGCTGGTAAAGAATCTGCCTGCAATGTGGGAGACCTGGGTTCGATCCCTGGGCTGGGAAGATCCCCTCAAGAAGGGAACAGCTACCCACTCCAACATTCTGGTCATCATAATACTAATGATATTTTTAAAAAAAGAAAAGAAAAACAGATCTCTGCAGATTTAATGCAAGTTAAGAATCTCAAGATGAGATCATTCTGGATTAACAGAATGGGCCCTAAATCCAATAACAGGTGTCCAGTAAACTCACTGGACAGAAGAGACAGAGAGGAGACCATGTGAGGCAGAAGCAGAGACTGAAACTGTGCCATCACAGCCAAGGGGGCCACAGAAGATGAAAGAGACAAGACTCTGTCCTGGAGCCTAAGAGGGGGTACGGCCCTCCTGATGCCTTATTTTTGGACATCTGCCCCCCGGAGCTGTGCGAATACATTTCTGTTGTTTGAAGCCACGTGGTTTGTGTGTATTTTTTGTGTCCACTTTGGGAAACGAATACAGTCCTTCTTTCCAGCCTTGATCCACTGGGGTCCTTCAGTACCAGGAGCCAGAGTGACCTTTGAGACATTAAAATTTGATGACCACTTGTATTGAAAATACTACAGTCTTTTTTAATAGCTAGATTTCTTTTTTTTTTTTTTAGGTTTTTATGTATTTGGTTTTTTTTGGCTGCACTGGGTCTTTGTTGCTGCTTGGGCTTTTCTTTATTTGCGGCAAGTGGGGACTACTCTTGGTTACAGTGCTCAGGCTTCTCATTGTGGTGGCCCCTCTTGTTGCAGAGCGCAGGCTCTGGGGCACCTGGGCTTCAGCTGCATGGGCACGTGCAGCCCAGTGGCAGCTCTAGGGCACAGGCTCGGTAGTTATGGCACACAGACTTTAGTTGCCTGCAGCATGTGGGGTCTTCCCAGACCAGGGATTGAACCTGTGTCTCCTCCTTTGGCAGGAGGATTCCAACCACTGGACCACCAGGGAAGCTCCTAGAATGTTTATTTTTAACCACATTTAGATTAAAATATACTGCCCCTGCCCCCCAGTAGCCTACAAAGCCCAACTGACCAGCCCCTAGCATCCCTCTCACTCAGCACATCCTGTCACCAGGTCATCAGTCACTGTCTGAAGTGCAGCAAGCTCTCTCCTGTGTTGAGATCTTTGCAACCGCTTTTCCCTCTTCCTATGACCTTCTGCCCCCAGATCTTGGGAGGCTGTTCCTTGGCCATCCATTAGACCTCAATTTGGGCTTCCCAGGTGGCGCTAGTGGTAAAGAAACCCACCAGCCAACGCAGGAGATGTAAAAGATGTGGGTTCCATCCCTGGGTCGGAAAGAACCCCTAAAGGAAGGGATGGCAACCCACTCCAGTATTCGTGCCTGGAGAAGCCCATGGGCAGAGGAGCCTGGTGGGCTATAGTCCATAGGGTCATAAAGAGTTGGACACAACTGAAGCAACTTAGTACACGCTCATGCTTGCAGAGGCCTCAGTTAAATGTTATGATCACAGAGAGGACCTCGGTATCCTATCTAAGATGCTCACCATCCACACCTGTGTTAACCATGCTCTTACCACATTTGTTCCCTTCATATTCTCTGTATTTAACTCATTTGTCTAACTGTTAGACTTATTCCCTACCCTCACCATGGACACAGGGACCATGTGCTTCCCACTGTCTGCTTGACTTCCAGGACAACGCATGGAGTAGTTTTTGACAAAATGATTGTAATTGCATGCACTTAGGAATTGCTTCTTCCCATTTACCCATTCACTGAATAAATGTATTAAGCACTAATTTTGTGCCAAGCATATATCACAGCCACGCTCAGTGACAGATGTTAAATTTTCTTTTAAATTTAAAATTTATATATTTTTAAAGTTGGCTAATATATTCTAGGGACTGAAATTCCACAGGTCACCCAACTATTCACTTCAAATCCTCTGCACCAGTTCTGCATTGTTGTCTCTCAGCTCTAGACCCATCCCTTTATGCTCAGCTTTTGGATGCTGGGGCTCTGCATAGTACGTTTCTGCTTTGTAAGCTGCCTTATGCGAGACCTTCCCAGTAACAGTGTCAGGAAGATTCTAAAGCCAGAGGAGGCAGAAGAAACTTGCCTCTCCTGTGGGCTTCCTATCTGCTTCCTGCGCTGTGAACAGTCCCCTCACCCCATCATAATTGCTTTTTCATCCTGCCTTCTTGAAGAAATAGCTGATTCCAGTCTTGTGGTTTTCAGCCTCCTTGCATCTCCCTGGAAGACATAGCACTAGCCATTGCTGCTCCCTCCTCAGAGGTCTGTATCCTGGCACATGATGGGTCCTCTCCCCAATTTATAAGCCTGAATCATACACTTAATTCCAGCTTTCCCCTTGAAAGTGAAAGTCACTCAGTCATGTCTGACTCTTTGTGACCCCATAGACTATAAGCCCAAGGAATTCTCCAGGCCAGAATACTGGAGTGGGTAGCCTTTCCCTTTTCCAAGGGATCTTCCCAACTCAGGAATCAACCCAGGGTTGCAGACAGATTCTTTACCAGCTGAGCTATCAGGGGAGCCCTGTTCCCTTGACCACCCCCCCATATTCACAAACTCTTCCCTTGGCACCCCCCCATATTCACTGGAAGGGGTGGTGGCAGCTTCCTATGGTTGTTACCGCCATGAGACCTTGGGGTGTTTACCTTTCAGTCACCTGGTAAATAGTTTTATATCACATTAACAATTCTTTATATTAAATTTTCTCTGATCAAATAACTCATGTGGTTTCTGTTTCCTGGGTACCTTGGCTGATTCAGCCTCCTTCCCACATCTGTTCCCACTTCCCCCTGTAGGCAGTCAACAAACCTGCTGCTTCTGTATTCTCCAGAGACCAGGTAAAATTTTTTTTTTTTTTTAGTTAAATAGTTTCATGAAATGTGGAGTATGAGAGAAACCATCAAATTTTGTCAATATTTAGGGTAATGATAACTAACTCTGTTGTTAGTACCAGGTTCTGTGTAAAGTGCTATTTTGTGTGGAAGACCTTATTATTCACTCTGGTTTACAGATGAAGCAGACAAGGCAGAGAATGACAAAATAATCTCACTCCAGGTCACACAGTGAGTGAATGTCAGAAGCAGTGTCTGAATCTAGGCACCGGGGTTCCGACATCCTGATACTTAGCCTCATTGCAATATTCCTACCCTGGGGTAGTGTTGAGATCTTGGACTTAAAATAGGAGGCTTGATTCCTACGTTTTACTGGCTGGTATCTTTGAGCGATGACAGCCCACTCCAGTATTCTTGCCTGGAGAATCCCAGGGATGGGAGCCTGGTAGGCTGCTGTCTATGGGGTCGCACAGAGTTGGACACGACTGACGTGACTTAGCAGCTTAGCAGCATCTTTGAGCAAACTACCTAATCTCTTTGGACCTCAACCCCAAACATGTATAAAAATGGGTAAAAAATAAATATCTACCTCATCAGACTTTTATAAGATTTCGTGAGACAACATACAAAAGCATCTAATAATAACATATGGCATACATTGCTTACCATAAATGTTAGCTCTTATCATTGACACTGTCACTATGCCTTCCCTGTTCCCTCAGTTGATGTCTATATTCCCCTCTTTTAACACATGTTGGCAGACGAGTGCTGATAAGTGTTCAGTAACCAGCTTTGTGAAATTAAAGCAAAGCCCTAATTCATAGCTTGCACTGATTTCCAGGGTGCTAATACTCCCATCATGGCAAATTTCAAGCTACCAACACAATAACAATTGACTGAGAACTCCTCCCACAGTCCAATGGTTAGGACTCCACACTTTTACTGTCAAGGGTACAATTCAGTTCCTGTTAGGGCAACTGGGATCCTGCAGCATGGTGTGGCCAATTTTAATAAATTAATTAAACCCTGTTCTTTGAAAAACAATTGTCTTACAAATTTCCTAAAAATTTAACTTTCTGCTCTTGAGATCTGCTCTTGAACGTGTCCAGCACACCATCCCATCTAGGTCTTGGTGCAAAATCTGATATTCAAGCCTTCTTTGTCTAATGAGAGCCTCAAAGGCATACACTTTCCCACTAAGAGTTCAGGAAGGTGAATCTGAACTGCTGAAGAACCCCTCCCTTTTGCTCTTGCATTCATGTGTCCCAAAGATATCTCTGAGCTCCTGCTATTTGCTTTGTCTGGAAAGAGTTTTCATTCAGGAATGTAAACCTGCAGCTGCCCTGCTGAACAGGCTTTGTCCTGGGCTATGTTCCCATTCCTGTCCCGGGAGCATCCTTTTCCCTCCTCAACCGCCCTTCCTTCCTCCCCTCCCAGCAGTATCTCCACTGGGAGCATGAACTTCTGTCACCCATGGGCTCCTGTTTGCCTGTGCTCCAAATCCTCTCACATACCCGCACTGGAGCCGTCCCTCCTCATTCCCCCACTGCCTTGCTTAGTTCAGCAGACGCCTCATGTTTGTTCATTTACCCTACCAGCTCTCCCTCTGTCTCCTAACAACCTCTCACTAACTGTGCCCTGGGCCCCTCTCTCTCTGCAAGGTGCAGTGTCACCCACCAGACATTCGGGTCCACTCCAGACCAAATGAAAACCTTGAGGGGGTCAATGTCTTGTTGTGTGGTGATTTATAGAAAGTTGTGTGGAGTCAGATGAAACTGGGATCAGACCTCAGCTCTGTCATTTACTAGCATTATGAATTTGGCCTAGGCAAGTTAATTATTTCAACTTTCATTTTCTTTATCTCTTCCTTCCTTTTTCCTTTTCTTATGCCCCTTTATCTTTCCCTTTCCCTCTTTTGTTGCTTAAGAGTTAATGGTTATCTTAGCCTGTTCAGGGTGCTATAACAAAATCCCACAGAGTAGGTGGCTTATAAACAACAGAAACTTATTTCTCAAAGTTGTGGAGCCTGGAAGTCTGAGATCAGCATGCCAACATGGTCAGGTTCTAATGGAGACCCTCTTCAGGATTAAACACCTCTCACTGTGTCTTCATATAGCAGAAGGGCCTGGAGAACTCCCTGGGGTCTCTTAAAAGGGCACTAATCCCATTTATGAGGGCTCTAACCTCATGACCCAGCCACCTCCCAAAGGCCCCACCTTCTAATACCATCACATTGGTTTTAAGATTTCAACTTGTGAATTTAGGGGGACACAGGCCTTCAAACCATAGCAGTAGTTATACCTTTATGTTTTAGTTAGTTTTTTTAAAGTCAGAGTACCACCTGTACATATTAATAGTTTACAGTCAAGTATTTCTATAAACTATGAACAAAGCTAGTGGAGGTGATGGAATTCCAGCTGAGCTGTTTCAAATCCTAAAAGATGATGCTGTGAAAGTGCTGTACTCAATATGCCAGCAAATTTGGAAAGCTTAGCAGTGGCCACAGGACTAGAAAAGGTCAGTTTTCATCCCAATCCCAAAGAAAGGCAATGCCAAAAATGTTCAAACTACCACACAATTGCACTCATCTCACACACTAACACAGTAATGCTCAAAATTCTCCAAGCTAGGTTTCAACAGTACATGAACTGAGAATTTCCAGATGTTTAAGCTGGATTTAGAAAAGGCAGAGGAAGCAGAGATCAAATTGCCAACATCTGTTGGATCATAGAAGAAGCAAGAGAATTTCAGAAAAATATCCATTTCTGCTTTATTGACTACACCAAAACCTTTGACTGTGTGGATCACAACAAACTGTGGAAAATTCCTAAAGAGATGGGAATACCAGACCACCTTACCTGCCTCCTGAGAAATCTGTATGCAGGCCAAGAAGCAACAGTTAGAACTGGGCAAGGAGCAATAGACTTACTCCAAATTGTCAGCTTATTTATTTAACTTCTATGCAGAATACATCATGCAAAATGCTGGGCTAGATGAAGCCCAGGCTGGAATCAACATTTCTGGGAGAAATATCAATAACCTCAGATATGCAGATGACACCACCCTTATGGGAGAAAGCAAAGAGGAACTAAAAAGAGCCTCTTGATGAAAGTGAAAGAGGAGAGTGAAAAAGCTGGCTTAAAACTCAACATTCAAAAAACAAAGATCATAGCATCTGGTCCCATCACTTCATGGCAAACAGATGGGAAACAGTGGAAACAGTGACAGACTTTATTTTCAGCTTCAAAATCACTGCAGATGGTGACTGCAGCCATAAAATTAAAAGACCCTTACTTCTTGGATGAAAAGCTATGACAAATCTAGACAGCATATTAAAGAGCAGAGACATTACTTTGCTGACAAAGGTCCGTATAGTCAAAACTATGGTTTTACCAGTAGAAGGAAATGGCAACCCACTCCAGTATTCTTGCCTGGAAAATTCCATGGGTGGAGGAGCCTGGTAGGCAAAGAGTGGGACACAACTGAGCGACTTCACCTTCACTTATGATGGATGTGAGAGTTGGACCATGAGAAAAGCTGAGTGCCAAAGAATTGATGCTTTTGAACTATTATGTTGGAGAAGACTCTTGAGAGTCCCTTGGACTGCACAGAGATCCAACCAGTCAGTCCTAAAGGAAATCAGTCCTGAATATTCATTGGAAGGAATGATGCTGAAGCTAAAACTCCAATACTTTGGCCACCTGATGTGAAGAACTGACTCATTGGAAAAGACCCTGATGCTGGGAAAAATTGAAGGCAGTAGGAGAAGGGGACGACAGAGGATGAGGTGGTTGGATGGCATCACAGACTCAATGGACATGAGTTTGAGTAACCTCCGGGAGTTGGTGATGGACAGGAAGGCCTGGCATGCTGCAGTCCATGGGGTCACAAAGAGTTGGACATGACTGAGCGACTGAACTGAACTAAACTTCTATAAACCTTATTTTAAAATGGCAGGTCTCCTCTAAGCCTATTTTCTCCTCCCTAGAGATGACTACTTTGAAGCCCTTTAGTTTTTTTTTTTTTTTTTTTGTAATTACCTCTGCATATCTAAATAACATAGTTAGATTGATACTTCCTGCTTTTTCAATTTTAGGCATTACCTTTGGCTTCCCACTTTGAAACAGGATCCTATGTATCATACTATAAACTGTATGTATTTGTCTGTTTGGCAGTAATTTCACATGGTATAAAATTGGGTCAAATAATCAACTGAGAATTCTAGATTGAGATATGAGGATTGATCCTTTAGCATCTTCATCCCCTCCCACCATGTACATACTCCCCAATCCCTTTCCTGTCTCCCAATATAGTTACATCTAATATTTATTAGATCAGTATTCAGCATTCATACTATCATGACTGTGGAATGCTGTTCACAGCTGAGCCATGTAGTATTCTAGGAATATTTTTCTTTTCTTCTCTAATTGTTGTTTCCCCTGGAGGTCATGCTTGCCCTGATTTTGTTTTTTTCCTAAGTATTTGCACAATTATCATAAACTCTACCCAAGAAATCCCTAATTGTGAGTCTTCTGTCAATATATTAAAATACATGGGACATTCTGTCAACTTCACCTCAGTGAAATCCCTGGAGATCCTCTGACCATTGGGCCTGGCCTGGTTTTCTCTGGGTCTCAGGCACAGCTGTGGGTTGAGGTCCTTCTACACTGTCCTCCAGGGCTCCTGTCACTGCCCTCTGCTGCTTTGTATCCACCTTTGCCAGAACCTCCCATCTCTTGGTAGATCACATTATTCAACAACTTCCTCAGACTGCACATGTCTGAAAGTCCCTTATTCTGCCCTTACCTCTAAGTGGTAATTTAGGTGGAGAATTCTAGCTTGGAAATCATTCTCTTCAGAATTTTGGACATAGCTTGATTTTTCTGATTTTCTGAGATGCTTTTTTGTGACCTGATGTCATTGTGATTCTTCATCTGAAACCTATTTTTTTCTTTCTGGAATCTTGTTTTCTCTCTGTCTCCAGGTTTTAGAAATTTCACAGTGGCATGATTTGATGTGAGTGCATTTTCATATTCAGGGCACTCTGTGGACTCTTAATTAAAAATGTCCATCATGATAAATGCTTACTTTGTGCTGTGTCATCTTAGCTAAGCTGGAATCACATCTTCCAGAACCCCCTTCTCTATCTGGTATCAGGCTAGTGTTGGCCACAAAGGACATTTTGTACCAGATTTGGAAGGTGAAAATAAAGCAGCAGCCGTATTTGTATGTTGTGAACTGTGGTGTCTGGTGTCAGGCACTGAGGCATCCCTTAGCTCACCTGATTGGTTTGGAGCAGCACCTGGACTCGCAGTTCTGTTAACCCCCACCATATCTGTTCCTTCAGCCTTTCCAGCTTCTTTGGCCAGTGCATGTGTAGCTCTGTGATGGTGAAAGGGTGCCAGGTTCTCCTATAGGTCATCAGTGGCATTTGGGTTGGAGGGAGTGAGAGAAAAACATGGGTTTCAGTTTGCCCTTTTGGGTTCCACCTTATCTTTGCTCTTATCCACACCCAGGTTTCCTTCCCAACTGCCAGTCTATAGAGAGTTTAGGCTCAATACTAGTTTGTAAAGGTAGCAGTCTTCATAGACTCCTGCCCACCAACTCCACAATGATGGAGGGCCTAACCTCTGCAAGAAATCCCATATCCTGTATTAGTTGTGTTGGTTCTGTTTCTCTGTTCAAACCCTGACTGATTCATTTCTTTAATGTTTGATTCTCCTTCGTTTAACAGAAGATTGACCTCCTAGATAGGTCCTCTGCTTTTCTTTCCCTTTCTCTCTTAGGTTCTACCTCTCTGTTATTCTTTGTTCTGGGAGAGTTCCTCAGTTTTGTCTTCCAACAGTTCTCCTGGCTTTTCAATTTAAGCTGTCTATTTGCAATTTCCAGGAGTTCTTTTTTATTTTCTTGATATTTCTTTTTTTGTAGTATACTGTTCTTTTTTCATGAATGCAAAATATCTAACACCCTGGAAATAGTAATTATATATTTTAAATTTTATTTTATTTTTGGCAGCATATTAAAAAGCAGAGACATTGTTTTGCCAACAAAGGTCCATCTACTGGTTTTTCCAGTAGTCATGTACGGATGTGAGAGTTGGACTATAAAGAAAGCTGAGTGCCGAAGAATTGATGCTTTTGAACTGTGGTGTTGGAGAAGACTCTTGAGAGTCCCTTGGACTGCACGGAGATCCAACTGATCCGTCCTAAAGGAAATCGGTTCCAAATATTCATTGGAAGGACTGATGCTGAAGCTGAAACTCCAATACTTTGGCCACCTGATGCTAAGAACTGACTCATTGGAAAAGACCCTGATACTTGGGAAGATTGAAGGCAGGAGGAGAAGGGGACGACAGAGGATGAGATGGTTGGATGGCATCACTGACTCAATGGACATGAGTTTGAGTAAACTCTGGGAGTCGGTGATGGACAGGGAGGCCTTGGCGTGCTGCAGTCCATGGGGTCGCAGGGAGTCGGACACGACTGAAGGACTGAACTGAACTGAACTGGCTGCACTGGGTCTTTGTTGAGATGTGTAGGCTTCTCATGTTGTGTAGCACAGGCTCTAGGCATTCAGGCTTCAGTAGGTACAGCCCACAGGCTCAGGAGTTGAGACTTGAGGGCTCCAGAGCACAGACTCAGTAGTTGTGGCTCACAGGTTTAGTTGCTCTGCAGCATGTAGAATCTTCCCAGACCAGGGATTGAATCCATGTTCCCTGCATTGACAGGCGGATTCCTATACACTATACCACCAGGGAATTCTAGTAATGATGGTTTTTAAAAGAGATTTCCTCTCCATGTACTTCATGTACTTTTTCTGCTTCCTCCAAAATGCTTTTCTTATGTTTACTTTGGTTTCTACCTTTCATTTGGCTTTCCTCAAACGTTTGTTCTTATTTAAGAATGACGTATTTTTTGGAAGCTGTGAGTGATTGTGATCTTTGCCGTAGGCTGACCTGGCTGACTCCTTTATTGGGAAACTTCTCGTTTTAGTATTTTAAATCTTTCTTCTTGGGCTAGTCACATTCCCAGAGAAAGTCTTTCTTTTCTTCTTTTAGGAGAGTACAAGACTGACTGCCAGCTTTCTGGCATCCAGAGGAGAAAGGAGGGCTGGGGACTCAGCAATTCAGTATGTCACTCACCCACCCCCTCTTTTTTCCCATGATATTAATACCTTCACTCTCAGTTGTAGGGTTTTCTCTAACCCAGATTCCTCTGTTCCACTTTCTCCTGAGAATAAAGCTTAGGCTTGTGCCCAAGTGGGAAAGAGGGAGTCACATGGCTGACTAGAGTGGGTGATGGGATCTGGGATCCACGAGCTTCTTAGACTATCATTTAAACCAACCAGCCCCCTGTTTTTAGCTCTACCCCATCTCTACTGTAGGAGATAGCTAGTGCTCCCCATCCTGAGCCCTTGGTGAAAGTCTGAGCTGTAATCTGACTGTTCCTTGGCTTTCCCCACAGCTAATTTAGGATTCAGATTTCTCAGGTCTGCAAAGTCCATTCATATTCATTTCAATTTCCAAAATTTTTTTGGTGTGAGCTCAGTGTCTGTTTTATTTACCTTGTAGGTTTATTAATTTTTCATTCATTACTTTATTCATTTATTCAGCAAATATTTATGAGCCCCGTACTATGGGCCAGACATTGCTTGACTTTAAAAAAAAATCAATTAACACTTTTAATGGAGTTTCAGATGGGAGTAAACACAAAAATTTGTGTGTATTTAGTCCTTCATTTTTACCTGGAAGTCAAAGTCTTTTTTTTTTTTTTAAATCAGTGAACGAGGGTGGTAATATTTACTCCTGGGGTTGGGAAAGGATTAATTGAGATAATGTATATAAAGTACCTAGTATAGTGCTCAGCACATAATAAGTGCCCAATAAATTATAATCACTGTGGTTAGCATTTTAGTTTTTACTGGTCTAAGGGAGACCCCAGTCTGGGTGGTTAGGAATTATATGGACATTTTGTTTTGTTAAGGGCAGTGTGTTCAAGTAGATTATGCGCATTGTGGATTATATTGCAAATGTTAAGTTTTTGGCAGACCTCTCCAATTAGGCCATTAGAAATGTGCCCAGAGGATACAGTCTCAGCTTAAGGAAAGCTTACATAGAATTTGGATGGTGACTCTGCAGTTTGGATGGAGAGGAAATCCTATATAAAGATCCCAAGTCAGACAGACATGACTTCAAAATTTTTACTACTGGTTCCCTCCATTAATGTGATACTTGAAGTTTTGTTCAATAAATGACACTCTACAAAACATGGCCACATTTATTTTCATGTCAGCTATGACTGGTGGGCAGAGCTGGTGGTGCTGCTGTATTTCATAACTCAGGAAAATGAGTTTTCAAAAAGCAATATTCCTTGTCTACTGATGTGTAGCCAACAAACAGCTAAGCTGAGATTAGAGCACAGAGTTGTCGCTTTTTTCTCTTAATTCTATTAAATGGAAAGAACCTAGGAGTCCTGAACTTCTGTTGTATAGTCATAATAAGATCCAGGAAATAAGCTGTTTCTGTAGGTCAGAATTCAGGAAAGTCTTGACTGGGCAGTGTACACTTGGGGTTTCTTATGCCACTGTAGTCACTTGTCCGCTAGAGCTGCAGCTGTCTGAAGGCTGGAGGATCCAACGTGGCTGACTCACATGCCTAGCACATTGGTACATTGGTGCTGGCTGTTGGCTTAGGGCTGGCATGTGGCTCTTAACTACCTAATTCTGCATAAGAAATTACCCCTAAATAAAAGGACTTAAAAAATCTTTTTTTTTAAATAAAAAATAGAATGAGGGCATAAGGTGGGCTTATTGCAAGATAAAATCTGTCTAGGAGATAGTCAGGGTGTCTCTGAGGGAACTGACAGGATTGAACACTGACAAAGATGAGGAGTAACAGGAACTTTAATTCATTGCTGGAGGGGTGCAAAAAGTTACAGTGACTTTGAAAGGCAGTTTCTTACAAAACTAAATATACTCTTACCATATGACCCAGCAGTTGTGCCCCTTGGTATCTATCCAAATGAGTTAAAAACATATCCACATAAAAACCTGCACATGGATGTTGGTGGCAGTTTTATTCATAATTGCCAAAAGATGAAAGCAACCAAGATGTCCTTCCCCCAGTAAATAGACAGACAAACTGTGGTACATCCAGACAATGGAATATTATTAAATAATTTTTAAAAAGAGGCTGTCCATTATACAGAGCGAAGTAAGCCAGAAAGATAAAGACCATTACAGTATACTAACACATGTATATGGAATTTAGAAAGATGGTAACGATAACCCTATATGCAAAACAGAGAAAGAGACTCAGATGTATAGAACAGACTTGTGGACTCTGGGAGAAGGCGAGGGTGGGATGTTTCAAGAGAACAGCATTGAAACATGTATATTATCTATGGTGAAACAGATCACCAACCCAGGTTGGGTGCATGAGAAAAGTGCTCGGGCCTGGTGCACTGGGAAGACCCAGAGGGATCGGGTGGAGAAGGAGGTGGGAGGGGGGACCAGTATGGGGAATACATGTAAATCCATGGCTAATTCATTTCAAAGTATGACAAAAACTACTGTAATGATGTAAAGTAATTAGCCTCCAACTAATAAAAATAAATGGAAAAAAAAATAAAATAAAATAAATAAAATAAAAAAGAGGCTGTCATGACAAGAAAATACATGGAGGAGACTTAAATGCATATCACTAAGTGAAAGAAGCAGATCTGAGAAAGCTACTTGCTGTATAATTCCAACTATATGACATTCTGTCAAAGATGAGGCTACAGAGGCAGTACAGGATTAGTCAGTGGGTGCCAGAGTTCTAGGGAGAGAGAGGTATGGATGAATTGGTGAAGCAAGGAAGTTTTTAGGGCAGTGAAACTGTCCTGTATATACTGTAGTGGTGGATTCCTGACATTAATGCATTTGTCAAAACCCATTGTATGTACAACATAAAGAGTTAACCTTAATATAAGCTATGGACATTAGTAATAATGTATCAGCATTAGTTCATCAGTTGTAACCAATGCACCACACTAATGCAAGATGTTAATAATAGGGACATGATGTAGGAGACAGAGAATAGGGCATATGGACTTTTTCTGTATTTTCTATTCAGTTCTTCTATTAACCTAAAACTGCTCTAAAAAAAATAATGTTTATTTAGGAAAAAAAAAAAAGGATGGGAACATGTGGTGGGTTGGTTACAAGAGAAAACCTTTCTAGAAAACATAGCCCAGATATCCCTGAGTGCTTTGTGTTAAATGTTCTCTGAACAAATCAATTGTGAGGTAAAGATGCTTTAAGAATAATGATGTATTTGGGATAGACAAGAAGCAACAGTTAGAACCAGACATGGAATAACAGACTGGTCCAAAATTGGGAAAGGAGTATGTCAAGGCTGTATATTGTCACCCTGCTTATTTAACTTATTTACTTATTTATTTAACTTATTTACAAAATGCTGGGCTGGATGACTCATACGCTGGAATCAGGATTGCCAGGAAAAATATCAACAACCTCAGATACACAGATGCAGAAAGTGAAGAGGAACTAAAGAACTTCTTGATGAAGGTGAAAGAAGACTGAAAAGGCTGGCTTAAGACTCAACATTCAAAAAACTTAAGATCATGACATAAGGTCCCATCACTTCATGGCAAATAGATGGGGAAACAATGGAAACAGTGACAGACTTTATTTTCTTGGGCTTTAAAGTCACTGCAGATGGTGACTGCAGCCATGAAATTAAAAGACCCTTGCTACTTGGAAGAAAAGCTATGACAAACCTAGACAGAGTATTAAAAAGCAGAGACAGCACTTTGCCAACAAAGGTCTGTCTAGTCAAAGCTATGGTTTTTCCAGTAGTCATGTATGGATGTGAGAGCTGGACCATAAAGAAGGCTGAGTGGTGAAGAATTGATGCTTTCAAACTGCGGTGTTAAAGAAGACTCTTGAGAATCCCCTGCTACAAGGAGATCCAACCAGTCCATCCTAAAGGAAATCAGTCCTGAATATTCATTGGAAGGACTGATGCTTTAAGCTGAAGTGCCAATACTTTGGTCACCTGATGCTAAGAGCCTACTCACTGGAAAAGACCCTGATGCCAGGAGTGATTGAGGGCAAGAGGAGAAAGGGACAACAGAGGATGACATGGTTGAACGGCATCACTGACTCAATGGACATGAGTTTGAGCAAACTCCGAGAGACAGGGAAGAACAGGGAAGCCTGGCGTGCTGCAGTCTATAGGGTCTCAAAGAGTCAGACATGACTTAGCAACTGAACAACAATCCTGAAATGAGGGCCTGGTTTGAATGACTTTGCGATTGTTTGGAGATCTCTATTTTTAATGCATTTGAACTGGAGGAAAAAAGAGGAGCTACTGATGTTCATAAGTTTCCTCTCCTGTGCATCCCCACCCCGCCCCTGCTCTCTCCCTCTCTCTCCCTATTATCATTACCATATTTTCCCTCAAAACCTGTGCTATGAAGCTCCAGAGACCCAAAGGAAACTGGAAGCCTATTCTAAAAAGACAGAGTGAGTCACGCTCAATGAATAGGAATTTTCAGAGAGGGGCATTGTTCAAAACCAGGTCTGATGCCCCAGCCCCCACACCCACCTTGGTGACTCACACCTTTAGATTAAAAGTGCATCTGAGGACACTGAGCCCTCAGAGATTCCTGGGAGACAGATGACACTTCAAAAAACCCACCTGGGCACTGACAGTGGTACTGCTCCAGGGAGGAACGGCACCATCCAGTGGCCATAGATCCTGGTTGGTCTGAATCAATCAGTGTATCCCATCCCATGACCACGGTCATAGTTTGGAGGGGGCATGTGTCCTTAGTTTAAGCCAAAAGCGTAGAAGGAATCCCAGCCTGTGTAGGAACCACTAGGAAGACCCCCTTCCTTCTCCTAGAATGGGAGGTATAAAGGCATGTGGTTTGAAACTGGCGACTATGGGAGGGTGAAGGTGACACTGTGGAGGCAAAGCAGAGACAGAGAGATATGAAGTCCTTCTTGAGTCACTTGAAATGCTGGATCAAACCTCACCTGAAGGCAAATACTCCATGACATTTTTAGCTACATTAGCCTATATATCCTCCTTACTGTTTGAATTGTGTTTTCCCATAATTTGTAATTAAGTGTGTCTTAATTTATGGTGAAGAAAGAAATATATGAATCAGGATAAGAAAAGTGATGAGTGATATTCCATATGTCTGCAGGAAGCACAGAGAAGTTGTCTGTAGTCAAGAAACTGGGGGAAATCAATGTGTAAAAGTGATAGAGCTCCCTGCAGCTACCCAGCATCTGACTGCCCTCTTATGGAATCCTCCATTGTAAGAATCCTGATGGTAGGATCTGCCTCCTACTCCAGAGGTCCACTCCACCCACTGGATGTAAGGGTGGGGCAAAGTGAGTGATGCTCTGCCAATCACATGTTCCCACTGTGGCTTGGGATCCAGAATAGGCAATGCAGAGAACCTGGAAAAGAGGATTCATCCCAGGCAGTGGCATCTGCATCCAGTTTCCAATAGCAGCAAAATGTCCAGTGATGTAGTGAGAGCATTGGTGTCCTCACCTGGTGAATGACTGGTCTACCTGGATTCCTGCTTGTTTTCCAAGCTTGATTCTTCACACTTCTGGAAATTTCGTGAGCTACCTCATAACCTCTAAATAAATCCCTTTCTTGCCAAAACAATCAGAATTGGTTTCTGGTGTTTACAAATGAGAACTGACTCTCCAAGGTAGAGGTCAGTGCTGCTAGGAAAAGAGGCACTAGTCAGGAGAAGAGGCTGTGAACATCTCCTGGAGAGAAACAGCCTCCATGTCAATTGCCAGGGATGTGGGGACAGACACACCCAGATTGAATCTCAGCCCTGTCATTTACTCCATGGGTAACTGTGGACAAGTGACCTTGATCTGTCTGAGCCTTGGTGTCTCATCTGTGAGAGGGGTGTGGCAGTAGGTCCTACCTTACAGCAGTGTGGGATGAGTAAATGAGATGATACACATGGCAGTCTTACTCCAGATTCTGGCACAGACGTGGTCTCTAAGGAATGGTAGCATTGCCATTACCTTGCTCACATGGGGCTCCATTGAACCCTTTTATGAATCTACTCAGGCATAATAATTACTCTTTACTTTATTCTTTACTCTTTATTTATAGGCAGAAGGGAGAAAATACTCCTGGTGTTCAGTGGAAGACATTTCAGTTGGATCCAGGCACACGTGTGCTTTTAAATGTTTAACAACCAGCTCCCTGTGGAAATAGAAACACTGATTTGTAGTATTTCCCAGTTTCCAGAGTGTAAATACTCCCAAGCAGCCAACATGATGTTGCTAAACATGGAAGTGGGAAGAAATGTTCTCTAGCAGCTGAGTTGTGTTGAGAGCCAGCACTGGTAATATCTCTGGACCCAGGAAAAGATCTCTTTAAAATGCTGGAGAAAATAGGTGGTTCCTGAACTCTGGCACAGATTGTCTAAAGCACCGTAAGTACTGTTGAAAAGATGGGAGATGGAGCCATATTACACCTTCAAACTGCGGAGTTCTCTTTAAACAATACATTTTGACATCCAACACTTACAGCTAGTCAGCTTCCAGGCCCTGACTAATCCTTCTTAAAATCTCTCCTACATTCACCCACCCCTTCCTCGTTATGTCCACCACGGCCACCCCTGCTCATGCACTCAGCTTGTCAACTCTGCAACACTATCTCTCCCTTCTGTACCATTGATGGACTGGACCAAGTCTGCCGTCCCTAAGCCAGCTTTCAGTGCATCATCCCCACTCAAGGTTTAAGGTCACATCCACTGTAAGTGCTGCTGCCTGGCCATCCCAGCCTCCCTCCAGTCTCACTCGGTTTGAAGGTGGTCTGAGTGGGAGTCTCAGGTCCTATGCTTGCTAACTGTGAGCTCCCGCGCAGATTATAGAACACTCTCCTAGCCTTAACTTCCTTCCTTCTCAGATGGTCAGCATGTATGTGGGAAGAGATGTTCTCTAAAATAATGAGAATAAAAGAACTTTCTTGGGGTTGTTTTGAAGATTAAAAAAAATAATTCTATAAAAGGCTTGGTATAATACCTGGTCTGTTGGAAATGTTCCACTGAATACCGGCTCTGTGATTATGATAATGATTATTGCTGCTCCTTCTAGTGGAAAATGGTAGCTGGTAGAAGGATGACCTTCCTCCCACCTGGAATTCTACCCTACTCTCTTTTGTTATTCCAATTTCACTTTCCCCTCAGCTTTGGTTCTTTCTTTTTCTGATATGGTTTTTCTCTGCTCTCATTATCTCCTTTTTTTTCCCTCTTCGGAGGCCGTTAAACCCCACCATGGAACATTTAATTCAATACTGTCCCTTATTGTTCCCTGTTGATGCCAATCATGTCATCCTGGCTGCTCTGTAATCGTCTTGCAGGGAGTGGCCTGTCTCCTTCATTTTTCCCCCTGAAGGGTCTTGAGACCCAGCACAGAGCAGCGGCCAAAGTGGCTGATGCTGTTAATGGTCCGGAACTGTGCTGGATATTTTTCACTTGCATCATCTCATTTTTTTTTCCCAAGCCAAGATTTATTTGAGCACTAGCTATGTGCTAGGCACTGGGACCACACAGTGAATAAGGGCCTCTGTCTGTTGAGAGTCTGCAGCTTACTGGGAGGAGCTGGCCTTCAACAATGAGATCACCCAAATTGGTATCTGATGATGAACGGGCCAAGTGCTGTGAAAGGAAAGAAGAGCTGTTGCAGGGGGTTAAACCAGGAGCCTGATTTAGAAAGGGCTGGTGTTAAGTTAAAAGTTAAAACTGGAAAGAGTTAACCCAAAGAGAAGATTTTCCGGGAAGCTGGTACAATGGGTGCTGAGTGGAATGGCTCAGAGTGCTGAGGACCTGGATAACATTAGAGAGCCCGAGGTCCAAGCTGGAAGGACAGAGCAGGCTGCCATGGCAGGCTGGCAGATAACCTAGGGCCTGCTGGGCTTCCTAGGCCAGAGGGGATGTTGATCTCCTAAGAACAGGAAGCATTTGTCCTCTCAGAAATCTTATGAGGTAGTTGCTATGATCAGTCCCATTTTCCAGCAAAGGAAACAAAGGCCCAGAGTGATCAAGTCACTTGCCCAGGGTCACATAGCTGTTTGGCAGCACAGCCAGAATGTCATTGCTGCTCAATGTGGTCTAGACCCCTACCTGCTGAGTGACTAATGGCAACACTGACCACTCAAGACCCACCAGCCTCATCCTTCCCACAGGCTATTTGGAAAGGGCCCTCTAGTTGGTACTCTTCTCAAGGGAGAACCAGCCTGACACCCATCGGGCACAGAAAACCAGTTTGGCAGGAGTTAAATGTCAGCAATTTTGATGTCATAGTCAGGCGTGTATAGTGCGTGCCCTGGACACACTGAGGGCTTCCCTGGTGGCTCAGACGGTAAAGAATCCGCCTGTAATGCAGGAGACCCGGATTCGATCCCTGGGTTGGGAAGATCCCCTGGAGGAGGGCATGGCAATCCACTCCCGTATTCTTGCCTGGAGAATCCCATGGACAGAGGAGCCTGACGGGCTACAGTCCATGGGGTGGCAAAGAGTCGGACATGACTGAGCGACTAAGCACAGCACTGGACGCATTGCATCCCATGGTCACGTCCCTTCCCAGGCTCTGCATAGCTCAAGAGAAACTGCATTTGTTTTATTTTGTTTGTCAGAAGTCTGGGGCTGTGGACCCAAGTCAGGGAGGTGGTGGTTTACCGTGAGCGGATTTTCATGAGTTTTGCTGGGATATCTTGGCTGAGAAGCCCAGGCATAAAGAGCCTGAGGAAGTCTTGTGGAGACAGGATGTGCTCAGGAATCTGAAATAGGCAGCGTTTGTCCTCACAACTCCTCAGAGTCCCCTTCAGCCTAAGACCTCCTTCCTTTCTCACCACCCCCCAGGGAGATTCAGTCTGGAGCCCCTTCCTTGGGCCTCCCTTACAGCCTCGGCTCCCATCCTGACCTCCACGGCCCCTCCCAGAACATTAAAACTTGCTTAAGATGCTAATAGGTGATAATGACACCTCCCAGGGCCTGGGACCCCGGCAGTTAAGGGTGGGAATTTCAGGCACCAAACGGAGCCAGCCTTTTGGCCCCCCTCAAGTCACCCCGTCACCCCTGGGAGATAACTCCTTTTATTTCCAGAGTCTTCCATAGTTGGGAGATGTCCCCTTATCTGTCGGGAGCCCCTCCCCCCGCTCCTGGTTCCGTGGTGAGGAAGGAGCCTGCAGCTGAGTGAGCCGAGGGGCCGCTGGCCCAGCGAGAGGCAGGAGAGAATGAGGCAATTGAGTGAGCCTCTGGGCGGCTTCCTGCCAAGGAAGGTCCCTTTGTTCACCCTGAGCCTGGCCCTTCGGCCACAACAAGACCAGAGGCCCTTGGGTCAGGAGGCTCGCCCCCTTTATGGCCTTCTAATGGACCTTCCTTCCGGCCACTTGACCAAACGCCCCTGCCTGTGGAGGGGGGAGCGGCCCATAGCTCTGCCGTTGGTCTCCCCGAGGACCCCTCCCCCTAGCCTCACCCTGTGAAAAAACTAGCACCTCCCAGGCTGAAGAGGAGGATGCAGCCTGTTTTCCCACGGGTTCTTTCATCTGAAGAAGCTGGAAGTTTCCGTATCTCCCCGGCCGTGAGGAGATGCCCCCATCCCCATGCCTTTCTCTATGTTGTTTAGGTAACTATCCGTTCATGGCTTCCCCGTACTGTGTGTCTGAAATTCCAGCACCATTTAGTCAGGAGGGGTTGGCCTGCAGTTTGCATAATGGAGAAATGGTGTCAGCAGGTTCCAGGAACCACTGGGTACCCCCAGACACCACCCCCCAACAATACCGTCAGCTCACCCTGACACAAACCCTGCCTTCTTTGTGTCCATTTACCCCCAGTGTGTACCTTGTATCCTTCCCTGCTCTTTCCTCAGAGCCACACTCTAACTTAGCACCTACTCGACTAATCTTCCAACTGTCTCCTGCCTCCCTGAGCCGTCCTGTAAATGACTAGCATTTGTGTACCTAATCACAGCTGCTACCTCTATTGAGCCCGTACTAATGGCAGCTCACATCCTGTGACAATGTCCTGTGAGTCAAGAAGTGTACTAGAAATGTACATTAAGCTGCCAGTATTACCTCCTCTTTGCACTTGAGGAAACAGCCCAAGTCACACAGCTTGTGAGCAGCAGTCAGGATTTGAAGGCAGTCAGCCTGTGCTCATGACCGTCATTAACACGGCATTTAAAATTTTTTTTCCGAAGTGTTTATTATGAGGAAAGCCGGAGGTCCTGAGAGCATTTAAACATGAGTAGATGAAACATACTTCCTCCTGCAGCTCCCACCTCGGGGAGCTGATGATAACAGAGGTCATCTGGGAAGATGAGTAAGACAAGCCCAGAGATGACCTGCTGCGGGAGAGGGCAGAGTACGTGCCATGGTGAAGATACACAGAGGGCCTTTGGTACAGAGGATGGAGAAGCCACATCCGTTTGGGAGACTCAGGAAGTCAGGAAACGTTCCAGGGTGGGGGATGGTGTGGAAAGACAGATGGGGTTTGTGGCATGGTCCTCGGGTGAGGAAGGCCCATACTGGAGTGAGGGTGAGGGGGAATTGAAGGGCATGAGGAGGGCAGTCTGATGCTTAAAAAGTGCAGAAGAATGAGAGAATCAGAGGGGAAGTAAAAATATTCTGATTACAAGATCCAGATCCCCAAGAAGTGAGTGCAGTAGTTGAAGACCGTGCACTGCTTGGGTCTAATTTCTGCTCCAGCACTTACTTCCCAGCTCTGTAACAAGACAAAGAACTCCTCCCCCATGTACCAGTTACCTCATCTGGAAAGTGGGTTTAATTCAGGGCCAGGACCAAGGTGAGGTGGCTGAGGCACTTGCCTTGAGAACAGAATTTAAGTGATGACTCATAGCCCCCACCACACCGCTGCCAAAAGCTCAGAGATCAAGACAAATAATAATTTCATGCAATAATTTTTGAGAGTCAAAATCAATGCCAGAAATCCACAATGAGTACACTGTCAAAAATTTAAACAGAGCCACATTGGAACCTAAAGCAAAAGGAAAAATCAGTAATACTGATCCTGTTTTTAGTTAAGGTAAAGGCACTCAGCTTACCCTTGCCCTGGCCCTGATAACAATGCTAGGCTTTGGGTGGCTGCAAGGATTCCGTGAGATAGACATGGTGACCGGCATGGCAACTGACCAGGTAGCATCCTGGAGAGTCTAGGAGTCCAAGGCTGGTGGTTCGAGTGAGATAGAACTGTTTGAGCACCTGCTCCACAACTCTGCACCTGTGAGATTCTGGTGGGAACCTGTTCCTTCATCTATAAATGGGGAGAGCACCTTGCTCATCAGACTGTAGGGTAGCCTGGGATGAAAGATGCTCATTGCTTCACCCAGGACCTGCATGTGGAGACCAAGAGTCCCCTGTGATACTCAGCAAGTGGACCTACACATCACATAGGCTTTCTGGATGTTCTTGGCAAATAGCAGTTTGTTGGCTTAAAAAAAAAAAAAAAAAAGCAACAAAAAAAACCCCTGGCTTTCATTTAATTAGACGTTGAGGTGAGGGATTTAGCTTTATCCCATGGTCCTAACCACTAAACCTGTGCCTCACTCATATTCCTCTATGGCATTTGCTTCTGTGTGCTACTCCTGACCAGGCTGGTAGGGATTGCATGCCTCCGACTCACAGAGTCCTGATGCTCTGACTGTAGCCTGGTCCACACCTGCTTCATCTCTGCAGGCCGGGAGGGGTTCTGGATTATCTAGTAGGATTATCACTTGAATGCTAGGGGGCCTTGGCCTGGCCCTTCTCTGGTGCTTTAGACCAAACCATTGTCATTCAGTGAATATCATTAAAGTGACCCCTTTAAAATTCATCCCTGCCAGGGTCAACAGTCAGACTTAACTGTGAAATCAGCAGAGCCATTTCCCATTGTGTGGCCCTCAAGGCCATCTCAGAGATGAGGTCCAACTCTCCTATACAGAAGGGTAACATGGTGCTTGCTCTACATTATGCCAGTTTCCCAGGGTAGGTCAGTCTGGACTAAAACCTAGATTCTGCTTTTTACTGGTTGTGGAACCCCAAGCAAATCTTTTCATGTCTGTAGCCTCAGTTTCCAAATTTGCAAAATGGTACTGGTCTCTATGGCTTACCATGAGGATCAGATGGAAAGTCAGTGGCTGCTTCCATGTCAGTTGTTTATCTTGACTCATTTAGAACATGAATTGAGTGAATTCACTCACTGGGCATGTACTATGTGAATAGTTCTAGGTTGTATAAGGAGATACAAAGATAATATATAATCCTTGCACTTAGTCAGCATCACATGGAGGGGAACAGAAACAAGAACAAAAGATTGTACTGCAAGATAGAACTGTGAAGTGTCTGACACAATAGGCACACGATAAGTATTTGTTGAATGAATCAAAGAAAGAAAACTAAAGAGACATTAACATTCAAGAGAGACTTCCATGGGGGCAAGCAGGCAGGCTTTGTGGAAGAGACTGAATTTAAGCTGTCAATATGTCATAGTTATTAAAAGATCTTTTTAGCAGGCACCAGAGATAGAACAATATATATGACAGATAATACCCATACCTTTAAGAAGTTGACCCTTTAATGGGGAAGATGAATCATAGCAAATACTTAAGCATAACTCATAGTCACAAGTGTAAAAAGTGTTAGGCAGAGATGCTGGGGGACCATCAACTCCTGGAAGATAGGAACTGTGCTAATGTGTTTTGCTTTCTTTTCCTCTGTGCTTATGTAAGCTAGACCTGAAGGACAAAAGTTTTTAAATTTACAGATAAATTTTTAAATTTATGTCTTCTTTGGATAGGTGTTACTTATCCAAGTGGTAAGTGGTACAAAAATTGTAAATGCCAGAGTGTATAATGAAAAGTCTCTACACATCTCCCTGGCAACTGTGAAGATGGCACCTGGCCTTGGATATCACCCCAGATGTCCAGCCATAATCCAGCCATGAGGAGTCAAAAAGTGGGGTCCTGCCATCCTCACTGGTCAAGACATACCTTTCTCTTAGAGATTGTTCTAAACCAGCACATACTTTTTATGACTGATTTGTTCTGTTATAATTGGTGGACACTTGGTATGTTGTTTTCTTTTTTTCACTTAAAAGACTTTATTATTTTTTTAAATATTCATTTATTTAACTGTGCTGGGTCTTAGTTGTAGCATGTGGAATCAAGTTCCCCAACCAGGAATTGAACTTCGGCTCCCTGCTTTGGGAGCTCAGAGTCTTAGTCACTGGACTACCAGGAAATCCCAAGACTTCATTTTTTTCAAGAAGTTTTAGGGAAAAAAAAAAAAGAAGTTTTAGGTATACAGAAGTTTTGAAGTTTTAGGTATACAGATAAATGAGCAGAAACTACACACATGTTACCCCTTCCTCCCCCCAATTTTTCCTATTATTAACATTTTATATTAGTGTGGTGCATTTGTTACAATTGATGAACCAATATTGATACATTATAATTAGCTAAAGTCCATAGTTTACATTAGGATTCACTCTGTTATACATTCTGTGGGTTTGGACAAATATATAATGGCATATGGGGCTTACCCAAGTGGCACTTGTGGTGAAGAGCCTGCCTGCCAATGCAGGAGACTTAAGAGACATAGGTTCTATCCCTGGTTTGGGAAGATCCCCTGGAAGAGGACATGGCAACCCCCTCCAGTATTCTTGCCTGGAGAATCTCATGAACAGAGTAATCTGGCAGGCTACAGTCCATAGCGTCGAGCAGAGTTAGTTAGACACAACCGAAGCGACTTAGCACACACATAATGACATATAGCCATAATCACATTATCATACAGGACAGTGTCACTTCTCTAAAAGTCCCCTGTGTGTTGTCACTCTTCATCCTTCCCTTCCTTCCTGAGAACACCTGGTGAAATGTAGTTTTTTCCAGTCAAAGTTATTTGTAGTTCAGCTTCAGAGCCTTTGTAACCTACTTGAGCCCTTCTTTCCAGCCTTACCTCCTGCCCATGTACTCTGGCAGCCCCATGTTACTCCTGCTCTCTGAAACATACCAGACACTAAGACATATAAGTGTCCCCTGGCCCACATTCCTGGGGGCTGCTCTTCCCACGGGATACCCTCATATGCCACCTTCTCTCTGAAACTTTCCCTGGTCCAGTCTCACCTTCCGGCCCCCACAACATAGTCACGGTTCCTCCTCTGTGTGGTTCTTGTGTTAATTTATTCACCCATGCAACAAATATTCAAGGGAGTGCCTTCCACATGCCAAGCAGGGCGCCAGCGCTAAGGATCTGGCAGGGACTTGGGCATAAAGCCCAGCTCACAGATGGCCAAAAGTTCCTTGAAGAAAATAAGACTAACTAACATGATGAAAGATGCCAGTATGGTCAGGGAAGGACTCTTGGAGGCAGTGACACTTAGGGACCAGAGGAGAGACTATTCAAGGTAGATGAAACAGCATTTGATGCAAACCTGGTGGAACATTTACCATCACTCACAGAGCTGCCTCTCCTACTCTTTGAAGGAAGGGAACAGTCCCTGGGCAAGAGGTAACCTGTGTGTGCTCAGTGACCAGCCCCAGGTCAGGGCTGCAGGGGAGAACAGGGGGATGGGCTGGGCTTGTAGGGGCTCCCAGCGCACACTCCCCACCTCCCTCTCCCAGCTGGGTGCTGGCAGCTTTGTTTGCTGAAGCATTTGAGCCCTTGCTACCAAAACCCCAATTACCTGTGAGTAGGCTATTGCCTCTTTAGAGTTCAAAAGCCCCAGACTTTTCTTTCTTTCTTTTTTTTTTTTTTTTTTTTATAAATAGCTCATATCCTTTCACCAGCCCTTAAGACCAGGATTTATGGCCCACTTCCCCAGAAGCAGACAGACCAACAGACAGGTTACTTCCCCTGGAGTCCGGGTTCCTACAATTGTGGGATGCTCCCACTTCCTCTTTGCATTTTATGACCTCCTGGCTGGCTAATCCTGCAGTGGGTTACATGGGAAGGAGGTGAACTGTGGACGGCTGCAGCTGCCTGGGAAGCCAGAGGGCCACGCAGACTCAGGAAAGGGCTGGCAGGGGTGGAGAGCCAGGCAGCTCAGCCCCTTGGCCACACTGGCTCCTCTGGTTCCCAGGACCTTTCTCCAGCAAGACACCCTGAGTGGAGACCTCAGCGTGATGGGTACAGGGTGGAGTCTGCCTCAGAGGGACAAACAGATAACCTCGGTTCATAGTCTCAAGATCTAGTGGGGCAATGTGGCACAATTAATGAAGAGTCTCTTGTCACAAAGAAACATCCCCCTTTCACCTTTAGAACATGGGCATATTCTTTGTTGCCTTTCATTTAGTTCTTATAGGACTCCAGTGAAGTAGGTCTATGACATCCTCATGACAGACAAGGAAACTGAAGCAGAAACTAGCCCTGGTTGCACAGCCAAAATGTGACAGGTCCAGGTTCTGATCTTGGCTTCCAGTGTGAGGTTGGGTTGGGGGTGGAGGCTGTCAGAGGCAGCGAGAGCAGTGGGAGGTCAGGAGAAGGAGTGGACATTGGGACAAACGGGTCAGTTTTCAAGAGACCATGAGGAGGGGCTGGATTTTCTAGGAGGGGACTTCGCATATGAAAAGGTGAAACCACTGTCAGGGCAGAGACGTTGCCCTGGAGCAGGTTTGGGGAGGCACAGACTTCTGGAGATATCTCTGCAGGTCTCTTCCATTGACCTCCGGCCTCTCCATTTCCACAGCTTTTTCTCTAGTCCTGACATCTCACACAGAAGGGCGAGGCAGTGATCAGGAGTTGGGCTGTGAGTTTGAATCCCTTGCACCAGCCATGGGGCTTCCATTGTACCTCTCTGAGGTTGGTCTGCAGCACAACCTGATGACAGCAAGGCTGGAGTGAGCCCAGGGCTCAGCTATGAGAGCTGACACTATATTCTTTCTCCCCCGCCTCCCCCCCAGACAGTGCTTCTCTGTCAAATACAGCTCCTAACTTGTCATTTGCCCTGCTCAAAAACCAAGACTGGATGTGCTATTTTGGCCCTCAAGGTCCCTTGACCTTTGATCCTAAATTCCCCCACAGTGAGACCATCTGCAGATAGTCTGAAATCCTCAGGGAATGGGGACGTACTGTGTTAATTCCCTGTGACACAGAGGAAGGAACAGTAGTTTGGGGGTCAAGAAAAACCAGTGTTCAAATCCAGGCTCTTCCAGCAGTCCCCATATGAGGGGCACCTGGTCTCTCAGAATCCAGCAGCCTTACCTACATGGAGGGGCCTTCTTTTCTGCCAGCTGCTCTGAGAGCCCAGGACTACAAGGTGCTTCATCTTCTGGAGCATCGTGGGTGCTTCAGTGTGTTACCTTTCCTTCATTTCAATAATAGTCTGTTCATTCCACACCACCTCTGCTTTTCCCTGTAATCAGGAGACTCACCAATAGAACTGGCACCACGCCCCCTCCACCTAGGCGACTGGGCTTCCCAAGGGTGAACCTCAAGCCTGTCTTGCTCATCCCAGATCCTGGCCTGACAAGCAGTCAGTGCTCAGTAAGTATTTGTTGGGTGAATTAATTGTTGAAGAGAAGCCCTGAGCACTGTGCTCAGTGTCCAGGAGGCATGTTTGAAACATGTGCTATGAATCTCAAAGGCCTCTGAAAGTAAGCACGTACTCATAGAAGTTGACTCGGCAGGTACCTTCCAGCCGTGGAGCCTGAACCAGTGTGCTTGCAACAGGAGTGGGGATCCCTTGTGTGGGTGGCATCCTCAGTTTGGCCCTGGTCCTTTTGGCTGGGGTCCCTCTCCCTCTGGGGAAATGAACTAACATAAGACAGTTCCCCTACTTTGCTCTCTGTCCTTGGCATTTTACAGTCGTCGTCCCTCTTAATCCCAACAACAACTATGTAAGGTGAAAATTATGATCCCCACTTTACAGATGAGAAAATCAAGACAAAGAAAGGACAAGAAATTCATTCAGATTTCCCAGTCAGTGGGTGGTAGAGCTGTGCCAACCCCTGAGCCCATATTCTTTGGACCAACTACTCCCTCCTTCCTGCCTCCGCCCAGTGAGCCTGCTGTGGCTTTCAAACTGTGTATCTTTCGTCCTTTTCTTGGCACCCGTTTCCCAAGCTAGCAGGACCACTTTTGAAAGACCAGACCAACACATCAGAGTTTCTTTCCAGCCTCGGACAAGCCCAAACTGCTCTGTGTGCTGGGTGCTGGCAGCACTCAGCCGTGTGCTTCCGACAGTCCCCGAAGGGGGTTGAAATGCAGGGCAAGTGGAAACTTCCCCCAACGTGGTGTTCAGAGATGGAATTTTTTTCTCTCTTTCCCAATTTTGAAACCGTCAGGGACCGGGGCTGCTCTCTGGACGGGACTCCTCCGGGCTGGATGATTTATTCATCAGGTGGCTTTGGTGTACACATTCTTCTGCAGGAATTTGTTGTAGAGGGAAGTAGTGATACGAGGAGTCCCGGGCCCTTGTGTCCCCATCGGCCCCTCAACCCTCACCCAGAGGTGAACAGTGACAGTCCTCTGGCTCTGCATCCCCACCCAAGCCGGGTGCTTGGCTGCCAGAGCGATAGCATCTGGGCAGCAGGAAACAATTAGCTGCCGTTATATTATTTAGGCTGGAGCCAGAGTGAGGTTGGGGATGGGTGGGAGATTTGCAAGTTTATTAGCTCTCTCCTTCCCTTTGACACACAAATGTACACAAATCCCCTGGAGCCCAGGGTTGGCAAAGCCAATAGTAAGGTCAAGTTTGGTTTCCTTCCTTCCTTCTACTTTGAATGCTAGCTTTATCACTTGAATGTCAATTTGCCGACCGCCTCAGTTTCCTAATCTGTAAAATGGCAATATTTATAGTGCCTTCTGAGTTTGTTATGAGGCTCAAGTGAATGAATCCATTTTAAGTGTTTGGCACCTGGCCTGGCGCATAAAAAGGACAAACTAAGTGTAAGCTTTCACTATTACTGCTGTTGACTTAGCAAACAGTAATCATTAGCCTCCCATGTGCCATGCATTGTGCTGGGTGTCAGAGAGACTTCATGCCTTCCAGTAACGTCCAACTAGTAGGAGGAGATGATGGCATATTAGATAACCAATTACAACACAGAATGGTAAGCAAAAAGACAGATGAAACATGATACTAGGACTTACATGCCAAACAATTTTTGGAGGTCATTACTTATTTCATCTAATCTTCACAACAATCTCATGGGGCTGGAACTATTTTTTTTTTCCCTGTACTTTTTGGATGCAGGAACTGAAGTGCAGAGGAGTGAAGTCACCTACCCAAGGTCACCCAGTTGTTGGAAGTAAGACTATTGAACAGGAAGCCAGGCAGACTCTCCCGAGTGCCAAAGGGGCACCTGGCCCACCTGGGCAGGAGAGGCTGCGTGGAGAAAAAAATGTCTCGGTTGACCTGGAAGGTCCAGTAGGCCAGGAACACCAAGCAAGAGTGAGCATCGGCAGGAGGAGCAGCATCAGGGGCCCCTTCTGCTTGGGGCTCACCCTGCTGTGAAACGTTCAGTGCTCAGCCAAGTTACCTTTGGCTTTAAAATGGGAGCTCCAATTAGTAATATAATGATTTGATGACTGAACAAAAGGATATGCAGTATGTAAAGTGCCTGTCATGGTGTTAGAGTGCTTAAGTGCCCAGTCAGTTCATGTATTCATTCATTCATTCATCCATCACCCAGCATGTTTTTATCAAGTTCCTACCATGAGCCAGGCACTTTCCTGGGCATTTGGAATATAATGGTGAAAAGGACACCCTCCTCGTCCTCATAGAGCTTACAGTCTAGTGGGCAAGAGAGATGACAAACAAGTAAACAATGTATGCATATGTAATATGAGAGCAGGTAGTGGTGAAATACAAAATAGGCTGAGGGGAGGCAGGAGATTGAAGGGGGAACTATTTTGGACAGGGAGGTCTGCTAAGGCCTTTCTGAGGAGGTGATAATTAGGCCAAGACCTGAATGATGTGAGGGAATGAGCTATACAGATGTCTGGGCAAAAGGCTTTTTGGACAAGGGACCAGCGAGTGCAAAGGCCCTGAGGCAGAGCATGCTTATTGTGAAGGAAGGCCATGTGGCAGGAGGGAAGTGAGTAAGGGAGGGGTGTTGGAGCAGATACAGTCAGGGTCAGATCCTGTGAGGCCTTCAGGGCCAGAGTGAGGCTTTTAGATACTGTCTGAATGAATGAGAAGCCACCAGGGGGGATCTGAGCAGACGAATAGCTTCTGGCTTTGTGCTGGGTGGTAGGTACGGCCCATGACTTCCTGTAACACCCAGTCTAGCAGGAAGAGATGACTCTTAGAAAACTAGTTACCATACAGCATGATGAGGGAAATGATAGATCGTACTACTAAGCCTTACTGTGTGCCACACACTCTTTATTTCATTTAATCTTCACAGCAGTCTCATGAGGCAGGTCCAATTATTTTCTGTCTTGTTTAGAGGCAGACTGAAGTGCAGAACAGTGAAATCACCTGTCACCCAGCACCCAGCTGGTGAGTGTCCTCAGTCAGTTCCCTCTGGCCACTGCACAGAGGGTCAGTGAACTAGAGAGGCTACAGGAGAGCTGTCGGAAAGCCGGTGCAACAATTCAGAGGAAAGAGAGGATAGGTGGCTTGGGTGGTGGTGGTGGTGGTGGTGGAGGTGGTGAGAATAGACCATATATCTGAATATAAACCAATATTGTTTGCTGCTGGAGGATCAGGTACAGAGTGGGAAATCAAGAGAGATGCCAAGACCAAGCCTAAGATTTTTGACTGGAGCTATTGGGTAAATATTTACTGAGATGGAGAAAGCTGCAGGAAGAGCAGGTCAGGAGAGAAAGTCAAGGCTTTGGCTTGCTTCAGATGTGTAAAAATACATGTTTACTGAATGGAGGACACTGTCTGCCGAACATCCCATATCTGCCCTTCCCACACTCTTTTGTTACCTTTGAGGAGCATCTGTCGTTGAAATGATTGGAAAGTGCTCTTCAGTCAAATCCTTTTCACACTGTCCACCACCCCAGGGTTCCAGAGAGAGAGAGAGAGACCCATCCCCTGTGACCTTCTCACTTTGCTTTTACACCTTTCATTTTGTTTTGGCAGCTTTGACCTGAAGAGAGCAATTTCAACTCAACTTGTGCTCAGGGTCAAGGGGAGGCATCTTGCCTTGAACTCTTTCCCTGGCTTCCCCTGGGCCCCCACCCCTAGGCATTTTTTTTTTTTTTTGCCTGTAGATTATAGTCCTGTTGGCCTTGGAATAAGGTGGAGGTGGGTTGGGGGCCTCTGGGGCTAGAAAATGTGAGTTCCCCTCACCCCTGCAGCTGTCAGAGGAAGCCTAGGTGATTGAGTGAGCAAAGGAGCTAGCATTGGGAAGGAAAATAGCCTGCAGTGGAGAAATTTCTATCTGGGCCATTTGTCTGTGGCCCTCTCCCCACCATGGAGGGTGACCCTGAGGGCTGGCAGCCTCTCTTGCTTGGGAGGCGGGTGGTGACTGAACTGTGAAGAACTAGCTGTCTAGTTCATCTCCGGCCTGTTTTATTTGGGCAGTTCCTGCAGATTTCTCTTTGACTTCCCTTTGTGGTGTGTGTGTGTGTATGTGCGCGTGCATCAGGCCCTGTGTGTGTGTGTGTGCGCACGCGCGTGCGTGTGTGTGCACGCATGTCAGGCCCATGTCCTGGGAGGGCCTGTGAGTGAGGACCATTTCTTTATCTTGAGGCTCAGTTCTTAGATTTCTCACTGGGTTTCAGCTCAAAGATGCCTTCCTCAGTGAGGCCTTCCCTGACTACTCTCTGGGTCATTCTCCACCAGGTCTCCCGATTTCTTTTCCCCGAAGCACTTTTTACTCTTTGAAGTGATGTTGACCATCTCTCTCGGACAGGGTCTTCATCTGTCCTTCACTCTGCTCTTGTGAGAACCATGACGGTGTTGTGGGTGACTAGTCCTGGAGCCCAGGCCTGTGCCTGCACGTGTGTGGCCCTTGGTCACCGCAGGTGATGGCAGTCCTGGGGCAGGGCCACTGCCAGGCACCGCCCCCTCCTCTGTTGGCACTCCACTTGCTGTGTGAGAGGACCCTGTTAGGACTGTGGCACATCCATTACCCTTAGGCAGTGGGGAATCCGAGGTGAACATTAAGCTCAGCTCCCAGCATAAGGCCCGGGCAGTGATTTATGGACCCTCCACTAGGAGAGGAAGCCCCTCTGCCCCTCCTCTCCCCTCAGGACTCCTGGCCTCCAGCTCCCCGTGTTTCTCTCTGGTTCTGGGCTCTGCCTGTCTCTCCCCGCAGCCCTGTGTCTGTGATTCTCTTTGTTTTTCTCTCTCTTTCTTCTCCCCCATCCCTCTTTCTCTCCCTCTTCTCCTTTCCCTCTTTGTTCTGCCTTCTTTCATTTACTGAATTCTTCCCTCATAGCAAATGCTGGTCACACAGACCGTCACTGACCCCTTACAAGAGTCCACGTAAGACAGATTTTTATCATGCCCATTTTTCAGATGGGGAAATGCAGGCTCAGGGAGACTTGGTGACTTGTCTGTTCCCACAGCCAGTGTGTGGTCCCGCAGAGATTGGAATCCAGGTCCTCTGGTGTTTATACTCTGTGCTGTGTCATGGTTCTGACAGATAACCAGTGCTACCCTGTGAGAACATGGGGACCTCAGGTCCACTGCTCCAACAGGCTTCTAAGCACAGAAAGAGGAGGAGTGAGGGAGATGAGGCTCGGCAGGCTGAGGGGGTCTGGGTGGGTAGGCTGTGAGGTCATACCCTGCAGTCACCCTCCACGCACACCGTGCGTCTGAGCCCTGCCTGAGGAAAGAAGTGAGGAGCCCCTCGGGTCTCCGGCCAGGTGCTGCCTGCCAGCCAGTGGGTTATTTATAATCCCAAGGCCAGAGCAACTGGGGGAAGTTAGAGCTGGAAGCAGAGGGGCAGCTAAACACAGCCTCCACCAGTTCATCTGTGACAGATGTAAGTGAGAGACTAAGTCCAGCAGATCCTTTTTTGGAGGGAAGTGAGTGGTGAGGGCAGGAATAAAATTATCTTCTTATTCAACCTACTTGGGAATACGAGCTCTCCAAACTTCAGCAGGAGGATAGAATGGCGAGGATGGGTCAAGCTCAACCATGATCTCCCAGACTGCATGTTCAAGAGATGTCTGGGACAGCCTTGGAAATATTTACTCCCCAGCTCTCCTGGCAAATAGAAATTATTGTTAGAGAGGGAGGGAAAAAAATGCACCTAATGCATTATGCTCCAGGCCTGTCCCACTCAGGAGACCAGTGATGGTTATTTACAAGGCTGACTTATTCATGGCCACTGAAGCTAGGAGAGGCAGGATGGAGACAGAATCTAACAAACGAGTTATTTATATCTACATCCCCCCCCCCAACCTCAGAAGGAAAATTCCCATACTTAGGCATTCCTAGATGGCCTGCGACACAGGATATTTAAAGTAACAATGGGCCAAATTCCTGCTCACATTTTTGGCAGTGTGCCAGTCTGAAAGTCCACAGGAGAGAGACTTGTCGGGACTGTGTAGCTTTAGCGGAGTGGGGGGAAAAAGATTGTTTCTATTTCGGGACTTATTTAAGATCTGACTTCCCCCCTCCTTCCTGGAATTACGAGGAAAACATGAATTAAAGACAACAATCCATGTAATCTACTTTGGAAGATTTTAGGAGCTCTGTGGGTACCCCCATCTTGGATAAAGTGAGGATGTTAAACAAATGAATAGGACACACTTTGAAAAACCCTTGAACTCCTCCTACATTTCTTTACCTGGGGTTGAAAATAGCCACTACCTGTGGGCAATCTAATAGCCAAACTCTGAATGCTGCAACAGTTGTATGGAGCTGGATGGACACGGCTATAAAACAAGTCACTGGCCCACTTAAGTTATGACCCTGTGGCATTAGTTCCAAGGAAACCACAGAAAGAGCTGAAAATGGTAACTTCTTGTACTTACACAGTTGGAAGTTACTATTGACTTCTTATAGCCCCTCAGAAGCCTATGATATGTCTAAGCACCAGCCTTGTAAGGAAGTAGAAAATCTACAAGCTCTTATCAGCAAGGATGCCTTTGACAGCAAATCATGAAAATTACCCAGCTCAGACTGGCTTCAATATATGAAAGTGGGACTTCCTTGGTGATCCAGTGGTTAAAACTCTGAGCTTCCCAATGTTGTGTGGCAGCCTGGATTGGAGGAGAGCTTGGGGGGAGAATGGATACATGTGTATGTGTGGTGAGTCTCTGCTGTTCACCTGAAACTATTATAACATTGTTTGTTAATTGGATATACCCCGATACAAAATAAAAAGTTTAAAAAACAAAAGCAAACAAAAAAAACCCTCCAAGCTCCAATGCAGGAGTGTGGGTTTGATCCCTGGTCAGGGAACTAAGATCCCACACGCTGCACGGCCACAATATATGTATATATACTTCATATACATATATGAATATGAAGAATTTATTCACTTAGATAAAAGAAATCTTCAGGTAGAATGACTTCAAGACTGGCTAATTAGGCAGCTCAGTGATGTCAAAAAGGACCCAGGTTTTTTGCCTGTTTTCTCTGTGCCATCCAATTTCTGGCCTTTAGCCTCAGGCCACCTCTGTTTATGGTACCAAGAAGGCTGTTGTTTCAGTATCATAAGACACTACAGGATCTTCCTTTCTTCTTGGTTTGTCATTTTAAGAATGAAGAAACTTCCTGGATTTCCCCTCCCATCCTCTTTGTCATTTCTGTATTACTTACATGAACCAGTCGCTAGCTAGGAGACGGGTCAACATAATTTGATTACACTCCTTAGGGCTTATCCCTGCAGCTGTAATAGTTACTTCTGCCTGTAATAGTTACTTCTGCCTGGAAGAAATCCAAACAAGAACAGGGGATGGATATCAAGGTGTCTGCCTCATTAGCTATGAGGGCAAAAGTTTGGAAGTAACTTAAATGTCCATCAATAGAAGATGGCTTCTTTTGGAAAAAGGGAAAAATGATTGATAACCAGTATGCCAAGAACTGTTTAGACCTGCAGATACAGCAGTGAATAAAACTACTCTTGACAGGGGGAAGACAGATAGCAATAAGTACATGAACACATATGTGTATAATTGCAAATTAAAATAAGTGCAGTGAAGGAGAAGACCAGGACAAGAGGCAGCCCGGGAAGTCCTCTCTGAGGAGGTGACAGTTCAGCTGAGAGAAGAGACAGGTGAGCCATGGAAGAATTTAGCAGGAGCGAGAAGGCAGTGCAGGGGTTCAGAAGCAGGAAGCGGCTTCTTGGGGTTGAGAGTCAACAAGATAAGGGTGGGAGGGCTGGATTAGGCAGGGTCTTGTGGGCTTTGGTGAGGAGTTTGATTTTCATTCTAAATTGAGGGGGAAGAAACTGAAGATTTAAAAATACATATTCCTTTTTAAAACTTTATTTTTTAAAAATTAATTTTATTGAATTAAGTTGATTTACAATGTGTTAATTTCTGCTCTACAGCACAGTGATTCAGTTATACATACATACATACATACATACATATATATTCTTTTTCATATTCTTTTCCATTATGGTTTATCACAGGATGTTATAGTTCCCTGTGCTATTCATTGTTATTTATCCATTCTATATGTAATAGTATGCATCTGCTAATCCCAACTCCCAATCCATCCCCTCGTTCCCTCTTGACTGTTACAAGTCTGTTTTTTATGTCTGTGAGTCTGTTTCTGTTTTGTAGATAAGTTCATTTGTGTCATATTTAAGATTGCACATTTAAATGGTATCACACAGTATTTGTCTTTTTTCTGACTTACTTCACTTAGTATGATAATCTCTAAGCTCACCTGTGTTGTTGCAAGTGTTATTATTTCATTCTCTTTTATGGCTGAGTAGTCAGCCCATTGTATATGTGTACCACATCTTTATTCATTCATCCGTTGATTATACATTTGGGTTGTTTCCATGTCTTGGCTATTGTGAATAATGCTGCTATAAATATAGGGATGCACATATCTTTTTGAATTCTATTTTTTGGGGGATATATGCCCAGGAGTGGGATTGATGGGTATATGGCAACTCTATTTTTAGAAAAAACTTTGTATTTTGAAATAATTTTAGATTTACAAAAGAGTTACAAAGATAGTACAGAGAATTCCTGTATTCTTCACCCAGCTTCCTCTGATGTTAACATCTTACATAAACCATGGTAATATATCAAAACTAGGAAATTAACATTGGTATAATACTCTTTATTCAGATTTCATCAGTTTTTCTACCATGTTGTATGTCTCCTGTTTTTCCTAGTATGTTACAATTTCTCACTCTTTCCTTCTTTTTATTTCCTTTTCTTTTACTCTTTCCTTGACATTTTGAAGAGTACCTATCAGGTATCTCATACAATCTCCCTCAATTTGAGTTTTTCTGCTGTTTTCTCATGATTTGACAGAGTCTATGAATTGGGGGATGAATAGGAGAGGTGACAAGCCTTCTCTTCACGTGATTCATAGAGTATATGACATCAATGTGACTTTAACTGGTGATGTTTAATCTTGATGACTTGGTCAAGTGGCATCTGCTAGGTCTCTCACTGCAGGGTTACTGTTTTTCCCTTTCCATGATTTCTTGGAAGCCAATCGCTAAGTCCAGCTTACACTCAAGTAGAAGGAGGAGCTGGAGGGTTTTAAGGGCAGTGACAAGAAAAGATTGGATAAATGACTGTCATTGTGGAATACATGTCTCTAGTACAGACCTGGAGCTGTCAGTGAAAGTTGTGAAAGGCAACTTTCTTTAAGATACACATTACCCTTCTGTTTATTTTCATGGTCATCTGTAAGGTGCATGCTGTGCTATCTAGGATTCTGCTCAATGTGAGAGAGGTTCCACTTGGCAGTTCTTCTGAAGAGAGAGGACTTTGCTGTGTCTCCCAGTGGACTGCCCTGTGCACAGCCCCGCCACCCAGTTTGCCTTGTCACACACACACTCATGGGCCCAGTGAGGCTCCTTTTTTAACCAGTGGCCTCCTTGGGCAGGATGAGCAGAGGGTGTGTCGAGTGTGGTTTAGTTAAGGTTGGGTGGTTGATGTGGAGAGCAGTGCATATGAAAGGGAAGGTGGGAAGAGGAGGTGGTGAGGCAGAAAATAAAATGACATGTAATACCAGCTATTAAAAATCAGAAAGTGGAGTGATGGAGGTATGATAGAGAGTCCAGGTGTGTTGCTAAGTGCAGGAACAGCTTTATGCAATATGATCCCATGTATGACTTTAAAGATGGAAGGATAGTCCCTAGCACATAGTAGAAACTCACTATTTGTTGAATGAATGAATGGTATATAGCAAAATGTTAAACTGAGGCTGGGAATAGGGGGGTGGTGAGTTTCTCCCCCTTATTTTCTTTCTTTCTTTTTTTTTTTTTTTTGCGATATTCATGTTATTTAAAAAAAAAATTTAAGTACCACCTTGATTTTCCCCTTGAAGCTGATGAGTAATAGATCTCAACTGGCCTGGTTTGAGTGGTGGATATTTAGTACTGACCCTTAATAAGTGCTTTTGGTAACCATACCTCTTCTAGAAGGGCCAGGAGAACCAAATAGCTTAAGTTCTTAAACTGACTTCCTTTTTTCCTCCTTGGGGATGTTCTGTCACAGGCAAGTGATGAAGGGAGCAGAGTACTGGGAATTTGCCAGATTCAGTTTTGCAAACTACTGGCCCCAAAGACCTTTGCATTCCACGAATGATCCTACAGCATGCAGCCAGGGCTCAGGCCTCTTCCCACACATCAAACATCCCCATAATCCACTGACCAGACACCCTCTTCCCAGTGTCCAGGGATGGGAGCACAGGTAGGAAAGCAGGGGCTCTGGAGTCAAGCCTGTGCAACCTTGGGCATATGACTTCACCTTCTAGAGCCTCAGTTTCTTCAACTGTAAAATGGGTGTAATAGAAGTATAGGCACAGAGTGAGGACGAAACAAAATGGGTCAAAAGCACTTGGTTGGCATCAGGCCTTAAATACTCAAGTGTCAGCCACCGGAGGTAAAAGCCGGTCTTATCGTTCACATCATCCTGGTTATGTGGTGGAAATCCTCCATCCTCTCACAAGGCTGGCTTTGGGACAGAAATAAAGCCTGAGGCCACTTGTCCCTTCCCCTTTGACTCTCCTTTTGGTATATCATTAATTAATTAACACATTTAACAAATATTTATTGACTGCTACTCACATGCCAGATGCTGTGCTGGAAGCTTCCCAAGGGGTGTGGTGTGTATGGGAATGCTGATCCCCAAGCTCGGGGTAGGCAGTGGGTGTGGCTGGGGGCGGACAGAGGCCTGGACTCTGGAGTGCTGCCAGTCACTGGCAAGCGACCTGCTGCTTTACCACAGTGGACAGTTTCTAAGTGCACCATGACAAAGGCCAGGTGGTCCTGAAGTCGAGAACAAGAAGCCTCAAAACAAGAGCTCATCTGCTGGGGGGAACAGACAGGCTGTGAACAGACAGGTGTGAATAGGTCATCACAACACTGCATGTTGCAGGAGTGTCGGGAAGGAGCCCAGTAAAGATCAGAGAGAAGCAGGGTGAGACTGAGTGGGGAGGTGTGGTGCTGACAGCATCATTACTGTTGCTATTACTCTGGGGAAGTTTTTGGTAGAAGACACTATAGACTGGCACATAAGTGCTTGGAAACCACAATTTCCTAGGGAGACAGAAAGCCTGGCTCCTCTTCTTGGCTTGCAGCTAACCTGTGGTGTGACTTGGACAAGCTGCACTCAGGATCTCATCCATATTATGGAAGTGGGTGGATTGGACTAGCGATTCTGAACACTATAGTGGGTCACATACCCCTCTGAGAAGCTGGAAACTGTCTCTCAGACAAAAAGCAAAAATACACAGAAATTTATCTACAGTGTCAAAGGGCTCCTTTTACCCCCTCCTCTACCCTCAAATCCTAGGCTAAGAATCTCCAGCTTCCATGACCTCAGATATCCTTTCTGGGATTATGACTCTGACACCTGTGCCTGAGAGACATGCCTGCAGGGTAGGCATCCTTAGGAAGCCTTCTAGATGGGGGTTGGGACATCTTGTCTTGGGTTCAACTGCCCAAGAAGGCCAGTCAGACTTGACACCAGCTGGCACCAGGAATGGAGAGACAGGAAGATGATGTGAAAAAGAGAAGCAAGGTTGGGCTAAGGGACATCAAGGTACAAACACCATGATCAGTGCCAGCCAGCACTCAGCGCAGGGGATTTGGTCAGTGAAATGCGTGGTGGGGGGATGCTGTGCGAGAGTGAGGGGACCCTGCCCAGTTTGCAAAGGGTAGTCAGTTGCCTTTCAGCTCCAGCCATCTGCTGCCATGGGAGATGGGGGGGCCCAGAGCAGCCAGTGCTTTTTGTTTTTTATGAGAAGTTTTAGATCTGGCTTTGGAAGCCTCTTCATTTTCAAATAACAACCAAGTTTCTGAAAACACTGTGGGCCACTGTCTGTGATTTCTTGCCTATGTGATCCACATGTCTAGGCTACAGATGGAGACGCTGAGGCTAAGGGGAGAGGAGACCGAGTTCTTATATTCTCTACGAACCATGTTTCGGCCTCTAAGATAATGAGTGACGACGTTGTATTAGTGCTGTGCACAACCACAAGTGTCATTAGAAGGGCAGTAACCCTCCCAAGGTCACAAGAGAGAAGGTGGCAGAGCAGGGCCCTGGGCAGTGGGACCATAAGTCTCAGCTGCTCTTCCCCACACATGGCCCTAAGGGGAGGGGTCTGCAGAAGTGGCAGTCACTTCTCAGAGAGCCCCAAGGCCCTGGCTGTGCCCACTCTGGGAAACGGCTCCACCTGGATGGACACTAGTTCTTTAATCCGATTAGATCCGGCACCTCAGAGAGCCTTGGTAATCCAGGGCTGGCTGGAGCATTGCCTGGAAACTTGTTAAGCAGTGGCCTTGGGTTGGGAGGAGCTCTGCTTAGAAACATGGGGGTCCCCAGCCCTGCTGCCTTCTGTGTCCACGCGGGTGACTGTGGCTCCTTGGTCTGTGCCTTCTTTGTGCTTTGCCCCAGAAGCCCAGAGCGGGGATGGGGTGGGTGGGTGGGGGTGCTGTGCCCTTAAATCCTGTGTATGCATTTCTCTGCACACAGCTGCCACTGCCCCACCCGCCCACAAAGCCACCAGACCACACTTCTGAATTATCTGGGGCAACTTAAACTCCCCCGTCACCCTGTAAAGATTCTTGCCTCTGGCCACCACAGACTAAGTTAATTCCACAGGTTGGGGAAGCAATTCCTCTTTTGATTGCAGAGGAAATGAGAAAGGCTGGCCAAGAGCAATGTTGAGATGGTTGTTACCATGTCGTGTGGTGACGCAGCATCCTTCCTGAGATCGGTTTGAGGGGCCTCAGTATTTTATATGGGGTGTTGTGAAGTGGTGCTTAGACCCAGGTTCCAGTCCAATTTCAGTCTATGTAATCTTGTTTAAATACCACCTATCCTATTGACTTCTGTAGAAGCACATGGTGGGCGGGGGGGTGGGGTGGGGGGACGGGGATCCTAGGAGAGGTGCAATTTGGGGTGAATTTGAAAGTTAGAATAGGCCCTTAGCATTCAGTACACGGGCTGTGGGGGAAGGCCTACCACTTATCAGCTGTGTGGCCTTGGATGAGTGACTTACTCTCTCTGAGCCTCAAGGGGTTTCTCATCTATAAAAGGAGACTGATTATATTAACCCACTTTGATTGTTTCTCAAGATTGTAAATGATAATGCAGCTCAGAAGCAATAGCTTTTGTAATGATTTCCTAAGGCCACTTGACCTCTATAACTCTGTGAAGACTTTCTAGAATACTGACTCCAAGTAGAGCATCACCTGGAGCTCTTCTCTTGCTTTGTCTTTGGTGGATTTTCTGTTCAGAGTCCGAAGCCGAGTGAGAGAGAAACCAGTCAGGAGACTGGTTACCTAGTCTCTGCAGATACAGGGAAGAAAGAGTGTAGACCCAAGGGAGAAGGTAGGGGAGGAAGGGAGCAGGGAGGGTTCCAACCTTGCAACAGTTAAATTTTAATATAGGTGTCGGCATAGGAAGTGTCTTCTAATGACAGAAGGAAACGAGGGAGTTTTTCAATCATCTCCTGCTTAACAGATACAGATGTGTTCATAATTATCCCTTGCCTCGGGCCTTGAGGCCCAGGTGGGCTCCAGAAGGCCTGTGTTCCTGCCAGACAGCAGTTCTTAAGGAACGTCGTGGAGACAACTGGAATGCCGTTCATCGTGCAGAACACAATAAAACCCTGAGCTCTCTTCCTGTCTCAGAGACCCGTAAATTATGAAAATTATACCTGCCCCAGGCCATGGACATATTGTTTTATTAAAGTTCCGATGAATAAACTTGGGGCTCTGAAAAACGTCCTCTCGGCTTTCATCTGGCACACACCTCCAGCACGGAGCTGTCTGCTGGGGAGCGTTCACTAAGTTCACAACCCAAGTTGGCCAAGTTGAGCCCATTTCAAGGTGCAGGTTCAGCAGGCCGCAGGGGCCAGCTGGGGAGCTACGGGAGGGGCTCAGAGCCTCCTGGCCTGACGACAAGAGTTGTCCAAGGGGTTCTTGTTTTCTGCCATCAGCGTGGGGACTCCCCCTTGTCCTCACCATTTTCTTTTTTGGATGAGCTGAGGCTTGTGGTGCTGTCATATGAGGCGTGTGGTTATGAATGTGGAGAGTTGAAATCCTTCTCTATTTTTAAATTTAGTTGCTGGGGAGTCTTTTTAGTCCATCTGGAGCTTCTGCCCCAAGTTGAGTTGCTAAACCTTCAGCTCTCCATTTTCCCATCTACCCTTCAACCGTTGACAGGCCTGTAACTCCTTCTCTGACTCTCAATTTCTGCATCTCAAAGACGTAACTAACAATGGTATCGGTCAAGTATGTTCAAGACTTGGCAAAAAGTCTTGGCATTCACTATATTCTAAGCGTTATTGTTACCCCAAGTCATTTCATAATTGGGAGCCACGAGGGCCAGTCTAGGAAAGACAACGAAGGCACAGGCAGGACTTTTTCTCTGGCCACCGATTTTTAAGAAACAAGCTCACATTTGTTTAGCTTGTTTCCTCAAGAGGTTTTGGGTGTGTGAGACAAACCCAACATCCTGTATAGGTTTCTGTTATTTTTAATCTCTAAACTGTAGGAAAAAAAACCAGGGGCAGGCCTGCCCCACGTCTCCACCTATCAAGACATCAAGACACCCAAGACTTAATGCCTGGGTGTCAGTAACTGGGATTGAGCCAAGGAAAACCACCTCCAAGTGTCATCAGTGAAGGAAGAGGCCATCATCCAGAAGTGGGAGAGACCACAAGTTCTGGCTGAGGGGGAGGCTGGCATTGTCTTTATTCCGGAGCAATTCCAGAGCTGAGAAAACGAGGAGGATGGACATCCTTAATGCCTTTTTGGGCAGTTACCAGGGGATCCTTGGGATGGGTTTGGATGTCTCGAAGAGGAGCCTGAGGTTTTCAAAGACTGGAAATATGCCATCCCTGGTGACCCCAGAGACCACCCAGAGCTGGATTCAGGGCTCCAGACTGCACCTCTCTGTCTAGCTTCTTCTGTCCACCATTGTTGGACCCCTTAGGGCTAACAGAAAAATATCTTTAAAACAGGAGGCATGTGTTCAGTTTCAAAATAATAGTCAAAGTCTCCTTGTGATTGGCATATGCAATGAAAGTAATTAAAGTCTCTCTTCCCCACCTCCCCCCCGCCCCCCACCAGCTACATCCTCTGATTTAAGTGTCTGCGTGGTATGGGAGAGATGGATAGATGGAAGGTGTACTAGAGAAAGGCAGAGGCACGTCATTTAATAGATGGAAGCCCAAGGGAACCGGTTTGTTACAGTATTCACCAGTTCAGAGAAAGTAAGGAAACTGCCAAGTGTTTTTTTGTTTGCCTTCTGTAAGCCTGTGTGTGGGTATGTATGTGAAAATCTGCTTGGGGAACACCAAGGTGAAAAGAAAAGAGCTGCAGAATTTGTATAAATTGGACTGGTAGATGGACCTCCCCCATTATCCATCTGTTACCAATACACTCTTGTGTAGGGGAGGGCTTGCCAGAGGATTTAGCAGCACCTGGCATGATTCAGCTTCATCAGAAAGTGAAGCTTTCCTCCAGGGGCTCTAAGGTCATCCTCGAGGCAGGACCAGGGCCAGGAAGCCCTGTCCCCCTGCCACACTCTCCGCCAGAGCCTGGTCACTCGTTTCGATTTGGCAGGTATCCTTTGACAAACTTTGACACCTTGCTGGGTGAGGATGTTGGGGGTGTGAACACACAAACACACGAGAAACGTCAGTCCTATGTATATTTAACAATATATATTTATATATATTTTCTAGATCAGTACATTCAGTTTTTAACTTGCTTTTTCTTCACAAACAGAAGAACTCTTACAATAGTAGACTTTCTAAAATAAATACTATTAAAATAGAGCTTCAAAATAAATATTCTATACAAAGGAAACCTTCTGTGGTAACTTTTGATGTGGGGTGAGAAAGGGTTACAGTGAAGAGGGAAAATGTGCTGGGATGGGACCCTTGAATAGCTTTTCTGTTTCTAACACAAAACTGAACTGTGGGGCAGTGAGAAGAAAAAGCAAGACAAGACACCACACCGAGTTACCCACAGCAAAAATGGCAGCTTAAGATTTGTCATCGACTGTCACAGTAAGCAGAGGGCATGAAAATGCTTACCAACGGCATAAACCAGAAGGCCAGTGAAGTTCATAGGATGCCCTAGTGACGTGTACAGTGCAAAGTGGTGGTACCTACACCCCTCCGGACACCTCCTGGGGCAGCACAGAGACCATGAAGGTGACGGGATCTGGTCCCAACCCACAGTTTCCACACTTGGGACATGTCATAATCTAACTGGGCCTCACTCGATGTCAAGTGGGGATGTATGCAGACTCCAGAGCGCTGAAAGAACCAGACACATCACATGATAATCTTCCATCTGTCAGTTGTGAAGGGGCCCGTATCAACAGCAGGGCCAGTGAGGAGCCTTGGTGTACCCCATCTTCTACCTAGAAAGGCTTGGCTCTCCTAGACCCAGTTCTCAGGGCACTCGCTGGAGTGTTGGGACTTTACAAATCCACCCTCCAGAGGAAGCAGCTGTGGCCCCTTAGGACAAGGGTCCTGGGCCCAGGCTTGTGGATCCCACCCCCAGTTCCAGGCAGAACCACTAGCCATCCCAGATTGAACCTTAGTGGGAAGCAGCTGGCACTCTGCTAAAAAGGTCAAGATGAGGAGGCATAATACAGCCAAGCGAGCCATTGGTCACAGGACACACAATCAGCCAAAAGTGGCCCCAGAAATGTGTTGTGTTCCCAAGAGCTTGATCCCTCAGTGGCCCTTGACTGGCCCCTGGGGGCCACAGACAAGCCAGTTTTGCTTTTTCTTTTTGCCAGAAAAACATGCTGAGGGACTGCTATGCAACAGAGCTGGGCAAACGAAAGCTGAGCGCATGGGACACAGAATTCTGCAGACATCCACCTAGCAGGCTAGATGCAAACCAGAAAGAACAAGCCAAAGCGGGGGAAGGAGAAAAAGAAAACCAAACCCAGAAAAATCCGTGTTTACAACTATATACACAGAGTCGGGGTTCAGGAGGCTACTTGCCAGCAAACAAGGGTCTTTGTAGAGATGGTGGGTAGGGGTAGGGTGTGTGTGTGCACAGCTTATGTAAATCAGTTCTCCACAGAATGGGCACGTAGAACACCAAAGATCACCAAAGTGCAACTTGCCACTGGGTCAAGCTTCCCATGGAGACATTTGAGGGGGGGGCTTTGGGGAAAGTTCTGAGGCCTCTCCCAGAGTGGACGTATGCCCTCTCTTTTTGGGGGTAACCTCTCCACACCTGTTCTGAGGAAAACCATCTCCAGTCCCTTCAGTACACATCTGATACATTCAATTAGGACAAGTGGTTGGCTGAATGTGTTTTTTCTATCATTCCCTCTGATTTGTGCAAGAACATCCATACATCCATGACAACTGTGACAAGGGTAGCTACAGGAATCAGCCTTAGAAAATGCAGATGCAGTATTTCATATTCGCCTTTTACAAGCTAGCAAATGTTATATAAATAAAGCCTAAAATAATAAGACCATCCCCTCCTTTCCTCCAGTCAATAAATACCTACAGTTACAATTAACTTATTCTAAATCATAAGATGTTACTACCAGTCTTCAAGAAGGAACGAAAAAAAAAGTCCTTGAGAAGCATTGGGTGCTTGACCATCACAGCTACCTGCCTCCTTCCAGGAGGCTGTTCTGTTCCTACAGAACAAACTGAAGTGCTACAAAGGCTGTGCCTAGTACACTTCCAACATTGCCCCAGGGTAGCTCTTCTGACCCAAGCTACTTTCTCTCACGGCGGGGAGGGGGAAAGGGAGGAGGCACAAATACCACATGAAGCAAAAACCCCACACAATTGCTGGGGAGTAAGGACCAGACACACTATAGCTTTTGCATGCAACAAGTACCTACCCACTGGACGAGCTGCGCTTTCTGAGTCCTTTAGCACCTTGAGAGAGAGTTGCTACGTCTTTGGGGGCTGCTGGGAGGGGCTCATGTGGCCACGCACAGAAGCAGGGCTCAATCCCAAGAAGCCCCCCGGAAAATCTTTCCCCCACCTGCATTCTTCTGACTCCCCCAACCAGGGCCTCTGAACACTAAAATAGACTCTTTTGTCACCATCTGTCTATTTACATTAAAGATACAGACACTGTACACAAAAGGCTAGGACAGCAAGCAGCAGAATCAGGAGAGAAGAAGCCCACACCCAGCCGTCACTCTGCCAGCGCGAGGTGCTGCCTCTCTTCTCTGCTGTTAAAATCTTCTTCTTGGTGGGGGGAGGGGGGGGGGATTGTGTTCCTTGAGGTTGCTCGCCCCCCAGATTTTGAAATCAGCCCTTCCTGGGGGTGGCCCAAAAGGAAGCAAGTGTTTTATTATTATTTTTTAAAACACCATTAGTATCTGATATAAAAACATGTAACGACTGGATCCAGAGACCACAGCCTCAGACTCATTGGCAAAATGCTATTTGGTCTCAAATTTGCTGCCCCGGTCTTCTCTACCCATAGTGAAGTTTCTGGAAAGGATCTGAGTAGAGAGAGCTGGGGGCACACAGCAGGCAGGTGAGTCTGTGACTCAGTAAGAGCCAAAGGACGGTATTATGAGTGGAACACCCCCGAGAGTTAGTGAGGAAGCTGGAAGGGAGAAAGGTACTGTGCAGTGGTTCCTAAATCCGTCCATGGCTCCAGGCAGAGCAAGGAACGAGGGGCGGGAGCTCCCGAGTATATACAACAGGGATTGCCAGGGTCTACACCTTCCCCAAGATGGGGCAGACTGGGGTGGAGGCTGGGAGGAGAAGAAGGTACAGATGGTAAGACTCCAAGCGTCTTCTTCCAAGTCCCCTGGCCACTCAGATTCCTCCCAGGCAGCCAGAGAGAATGCAAAAGAGCAGGGAGAAAGCGAGGGAGGAGAAGGGCCAGGAAGGCATTCAAGCAGCTGCAACTTCCGGATATGTGTCCACATCTGTGTTCCATCTTCTGTAAAAGAAAAATCGCCCCCAAACCACACCACACCCCTGCCACTGTCTGTTTCACACAAAGTTCCAGGATCCTGAACAAAACAACCCCAAAGTGCTTCTTCATCCTTTTGGGGAAGAGAGGGGTGGGTGATGGTGGTCCCTGTTTCTTCAGCAGCTGGGGGTAGGGGGTGGGCAGACTAGCAGAGTCAGCCTCAGGATGCTAAAACCTCTGGCTGTGCTGTGGTGCTCTTCTCAGGTGTCAGAAGGGAACCAGGGTTCCAGGCGGAGTGCTGGGACTTGACCCCGAGCGTCAGAAAGGCTTGTCGGGTCTGCTGGCCTTGGCGTCCCCGGCAGCCGCCTTGCAGATGACGCTGTTCGTGTGCTTGCAGCGGCACCCAGGGCGGCGCAGGTGGTCATAGCCGCGCTGGGCCAGCTTCACACAGCCAGTGGCGGGCAGGTAGCAGAGCAGACAGGGCAGCACCAGGGACAGGGCCCCCATGAAGGACCAACGGGCACAGCAGTTTGAGCGGGAGCAGGAGCAGGGGTGGTCGGCGCAGGAGCCCTCATCGTCCTCGTTGGTGCAGTGATAGAAGATGCCCTGCACCAGGCACATGCAGGTGCCATAGTTGACCAGCGTCTGCGCCGAGCACAGGCACTCCTGGTTGCAGACCCAGCAGGAGGGCAACGTCCGGGGGGACGCGCACTCCTTGCACTTACACTTCCCGCAGGCCTCGCACAGCAAGAAGTGCTTGTCCAGCTCTGGGGGCCCAGCGGGGCCCTTGAGGTCCAGTGGCTTGCAGTGGATGGCCTTGGGCTGGATGCGCACAGCCCTCGGGGAGGCCTGATCAGCCACTGGTGGGGGCGCCATGTGGTCTAAGAGGCGCTGGTCGGAGGACGTGCTGCTGCTGCTGCTCACAGAGCTTGGGCGCCCGCTGAAGGAGATCCAGTGGTGGGTGATGTCCTGGTCACAGCGGGCCGGGGCTGGGGCCAGTTCTGGGGCTCCACCCCGGGTCCGCTTGGGGCCAGAGGGGGGTGCCAGGCCAGGGTTGTCGATGTAGTCGTTCTCCACGTGGCTGGTCTTCATCTGGTCGATGGGAAGGATGGTGAGAGGATGCTGGAGCCGGCTGTGGGCCGTACGGCTGTCCAGTAGGGGCTGGACCATGACTGAGCTGGGAGTCAAGGGGACGCTCTGTGGGATCGGGGGCTCCATGGGGCCGGAGGTCCTGGGATGTGCAGAGTAACAGGCTTCTAGGGGCCCTGGGTAGGGGGGGGAGGAAGAGAATGGATTCCAGGCATCAATAGGTGGCCTGTTAACACCCCCATCCACCATTAGGTCCTTGGGAGCCCAAATGAAATAGGATCCCTTTGGTGGACTACCCAGCATTAAGGCTTAATGATTAGTATTAACAGCAATGACAATTTTAAGTGGTAGAAATAATTTATTTAGCACTTACAAGGACTCTTCTAAGCATCATACTATTATTAACTTTTCACAATGACCCTAGAATGTAACTACCATTACCCCTTTTCTAGTTGTAAGAAACTAATGTTCAAAGTAACTTGTCCAAAGTCACACAAAACCATCAGTAGCAGAACTAGGGCTCAAACTTGGGCCATCCAGGTTCATCTTATAATCCCCATGAAACATGCTTCTGATTTAAGACAGACAGAGCTTAGCAGTTAAAAATGCAGATTCTGTAATTATATCAAGTTCAAGTTCTCACCTTTGCCTAGCAGTGTTGCTGTGAATGAGGTTCTTTAACTTCTATGCCTTAGCACTGTTACCTGTAAAATGGGTTCTTGTGAGAACTAATTGAAAAAATGCATATCCAGAACCTAGCCTTTTGCCTGACACACAGCACGTACTCTTAATTTACCAGCATCCCAGAAAGCAACCGTTTAGATTTCCTGAGCACTAATAAGCACGACTAATAAGTACCAAGTGTTATGCTGAGTGCCAGGATGTAGTGAATACAACAGTCAGTCCCTGTGTGCTCCCATGGAGTTTTTATCACCTAGATAAACAAAAGCGTTTATTTCAGATAGTCACAAGAGAAGGAGATGTATCTGATGCCTACACATCCAGGATATTAACTCATTACCACTACTTCTAAGAGCAACAACCTCCAGTGGATAATAACCCCTGGGCAGGTGTCCTCGGACAACTTGGATGGGAAATCCTCTCTGAGGGGCACTCACTTCACCCATTTCCAAATACTGAGCTGAACATTCAGCCTAAATGCTGTTTACTAGAATAGCTAAGCCAAGCCTGGATCAGTTTCTAATTTCACTGAGAGAGTGCAATTTTAAGTTGGAAACTGGCCAGAGATTCAACTGCAGTGCCTGACACGGAACCCCAGGAAGTCACTTAAATCAAAGAGCGGAAACGGCTTGGTTCAAATTTAGAAAGTGCACATTGTTTTCTATTAGAAGTGCCATTTCCTCGCCTGCTGACCTTTACATTCGGAATTCGGCTGGAGATCAATTTAAAGAAATAGCAGCAGAGGCCAAGACCTCTGCCCAATTTGGAATCCCAGAGAAAGATTAGACTCTGGGAAGATTCCACTGGGCTTGTGGCTGGGGGATAGAACAGACAGCCAGGGTGAAGATAGAAGGAGATCATAACCACCTTTGAAAAAAAAAAACAAAAAAACCCCACATTGGATTAATGTGCTATGGGGTAGGGTTTCAGTAAATGCTTTTTCAAGATGCTAATAATGTTCTAATTTGGGGAGCTGACACTGTACCTCTGCTATTAGGTTCATCTTGCCTCAAAGGTGATACCTAAGGACTTCCCTGGCAGTCTAGTGGTTAAGACTCCCAAGTTTCCACTGCCGGGGGTGGGGATTCGATCCCTGGTTGGGGAAATAAGATCCCACATGCAGTGACAAAAAATGAGAAAAATCCTTAAACAGAATAAAAATGAAAATACAACACATCAACTTAAGAAACAATTAAACTTAAAAAAAAAAAAGTGATACCTAAGAAGAGGATGTGGATAGGTTTCTACTTCCAGTTCTAACCTCACATCCCTCCAGACTTGGGCCACAGCTAGTCATCCTAGTATTCCAATTACAGGAGAAGGATACCTGGCTCTGAGTGACACATCCATACTTATCAACGTCTATAATAAAGAGAAGAGAGAGAGAGAGAAAAGCCATTCAGGACAACACTGCATTCTACTTCCTCTGCTTGGAAACAATGGTTTGATTAGAAATGGTTCAGTTGTTGGGGAAGGACTTCCTTAGATGCTTTCCAGCCTGACTGAAATAAAGAGCTCGGTCTAGGTGCAAAGTTCATGAAGTGAATGAAAGGGAGCTTATCCCTTTCTCATCTGTGCATTGCAAAATGCAGAAAAAAGCACTAAGTCTTTTCTACAAGGTTCACTGCTCAGTCAACTGATATTTCCCCTTCACAAAGGCTATGAACCCACAAAGGCTGTGGGCTTTGGTCCCACAGCCCTATCTACTTAAGAGATGCTGGTGTTTCCGTGCAGAGTTTTTCCCATTTCGGAGAATGTGTGCCTAGGGATAGCCTCTCTCCTGCCTCGTGTTCCCTCCACATGTCAGGAAAGCATCATCTTCAAAGAGGAGACTTTCCTATGGCAGAGTTTGACTTCAGTGTCAGGCAGGTCTTCCACCAAGAAGCCATTCTTTGCTGAGACAGCCTCGTTTAGGGGTCCTGGGTTTGGGGCTGGATGGGAGATGTCAGTTGAGCATTTTGGGAGAGGATTTTTTTCTTGGCTCAAGCCAGTCATGGGGCAGAACTTCAGAAATGCTAAAGTGGGCTCACTTTGTTCTTTGCAGGGATTCCAAAGCCTTCCTTCTAGAATAAATGGGTTTGGGGTCAAAAGAAGAGGGTTAGGAGCCCTGGGTTTTAGCTCTTTGCCTGGAGAAAAAGGTGTGACTAGGCAAAAGAATGGAAAATGCTGACAGAGGCTCAGGAGACGACTCTCTGGCGCCAGCCAAGAGGTGCCTCCGCCAGAACCCCCACCCTGGACAAAGACAACATGATTCCCTCATGCCAGAAGCTCAGGTCCCAAAGCTCAGGGTCCTGCCAACAAAACGCCAGTGGCAGTTTGAAGGCCGTGCTGCCCATGTAGCTGTGCTTTCCTCTCCGAGGACCGGGGCTGGGACTTGCCATGCCGTGGGTACTCCCTCCCCTAAATCGATTACCCACTCTCCTTCCTCTGATTCTATTCCTGAGAGTCTTTAAACAACAAGCACACTTTCTATGCATGAATCAAAAGGCATGGGCAGTGCTCAGGGATTTTAATAGGCCCTGGAATCACTAGGCAGATTCATGGAAAAGTCCCACCAGGAAGCCAGGGTGGGAACAGTGACTGCTGGCAACGGGATATTGGCATTACCCCACTCCCATCACCCTCCAGAGGCAGCTGTCAACATCTGGGTCTGCACTTAGGGTCAGACAAGGGGGTGGGAGCTGGGTCCCTGATAACTCAGCTCTCTTGGGGCAAGTCACGCCCTGGGTGGCTCCAGCCGGCATATTCTAAAATGCATCTTCCCCATCATAACACTCATGCAGGATTCCTTCTGGCTATAGCCAGCAGCTGGCTCAGACCTATAGGTCTCCAATCTTCTCAGGCCTCATCTCCTAGTTAGCTGGGACCATCCGTGGACGGTTGAATTCATTTGACTCACAAGAAAAAAAATACTTGTCGATAGCCTGAGGGATAACACTTCAGCATAGCTAAAGTGAAGTTTCAAACCCCACCTCCCCATTCCTCGGTTTCAAATCGATCTCTACTCACTGGGACACACCTACCATCCCGTCTACCCAACACTGCTGAACTTAAGTGCAGTTTAATATGTACTCTGTTTCCCCTGCAAGGAAGGAAGAGATTTGTAATATAAATAGGAGAGAGGAGGCTTTTGCTTCCTTTAGGTCGTTTGGGAGACTGATGGCCCATTTGGAAGACTGTGGACAGAGAAGCAAAGCCAGCACTCCACTTAGCCAGAGAAGTACCTCTGTGGAGTTGTAGGTGACAGCCTTATGGATTAGCACAAGGAAAGGAAACTTTTACCTCCACTCCAACTTTCTAATAATAATTAATAGTTAGGAAAGCATCTAGTATTTATGACACGTTTCTTGGTGCCAGGATCTGTGCTAAATCCTCAGTGATGTTCTCCCCAAATCCTCACCATCACTTTGGACAACAACACCTACTTTGCAGAGGAAGAAACAGAAGAACAGAGGGTCATAGAGCAGCCAAGTGGTCAGGGCAGGACTTGAACCCAGTCATCCCCGCTGCCCAGACTTGCAATAACTTCTGGATATTCAGGGAAGGGCGTGAGAGCACCCTTTCTCTCTTGTAGCTAAGAGCTCTGCCAGTCTCCCGGGTCTGCCATCAGCCCTTGGGGAATCTCATCTGGCCATCTTCAGGCTGTTAACCCAACCAGCCTGGAAATGAAGCCAGACAGGGCTGGTATCAGACTGGCCTCCAGTTAGGGAAATTTTCAGTGTGAAGAATGGAGGCCAAGGGTTTGAAACCTGTCACTAAAGGAAGCGTCAGTGCTTAAGATATCTTTGCTTCCAACTCCATTTTCTTTGCTGTCCCTTTTGTCCTCCACACACCCCCATTTTTACTAAGTGTTTTCATTTTTAGTTTTCTTAAGGTTGAATGGGTCTCACTAGTAGGATCTCACCACAAAGCAGCCCCTAAAAGGGAAGCCTAGAGTGGGCGGGAATCCCCTCTTCTCCCACCTGTAAAGCTGAACTTCAGGGTCCCCAGGGCACATTCATGGATGTGGCTTCCTGGTCCAGGTCTGTGGGGAAAAGGAGGAGCTAGGGTAAGAGGAAGGCAGAAGAAAGAACACCCCATCAGTGGATATTAAAAAGCCTAGAGCACAACACCCTGTATTTGTAGTCTGTGATACCTGCGGGGAGGGGCTGGGCAACAAGCTGACGCACTCAGTGCGGGCTGGCTGTAAAGAGTCGAGACCCGTGTTAAAAGCCAGCTCCAGCCATCCACCACTTCCGCTGGACTTAATCCGGAGAGAGGAGTTGGGAAACATTAGGAAAATCTGACAGCTCTACTTTGAAAACTACAGGTCAGCTAATGCCAAACTGACAAGAAGTTCTGAATGAAGGGGGCACTTTTTGCACTGCCTCATTCAGTCCTAGCAGGTGCTTTCAGGGAAGGTTGTTTAACCCCTTAACAGCTCAGAGAAAAAGGTCACTAAGCGATGAATGAAACACGGGTTCTATCCCTGGGTCAGGAAGATCCTCTGGCGAAGGGAATGGCAACCTACTCCAGTATTCTTGCCTGGGAAATCCCATGGACAGGGGAGCCTGGCAGGATGCAGACAGTACATGGCATTGCAAAGATTGGACGTTACTGAGCAACTAAACAACAGGCTGCATGAGAGCCCACTGCTACATCTGCCCCTATTCCTTGGCTTCTTTGGGACAACATCTCAGTTCATTAAGCTCCAATTATTGCTTCAGAAAGACTTTAAAGGGGAGGAAGGGGGGAACTTCCCTGGCAATCCAGTGGTTAAGATTCCATGTCCTCAATGCAGGTTGCAAGAGTTCAATCCCTGGTCAGGGAACTACAGTTCACCAAAGATCCTTAAGATCCCGCATGACACATTAAAAAAAAAACAAAGGGGCTGGCTGAGGGAAGCCAGAGATTGTCTTCCCTGTGCCCTACACAGAGGGAGATCACCTTGGCTGAGAATAAAGCATTTAGACATGGATTTGTCTGAGAATCCTTGCCCCCCACCCCACTCCAGCACCACACTAGGAGCTGATCTCTGGCCATAACCTGTCAGAGACAACAAAAGAAAACAGATGCTTATCCTCACTTTGTCTCATCCTCAGTTATCAGTTCCCAAACTTCTTTTTCCACAACCAGTCAGCTGTGCTCCACAGCCCCTGTGCAAGGCTGAGTTGGAGAGGTTTTGTTGTACTTTTTTGGTTCTGGACTATTCTAACCAGCTACACGCTTTGGCGTGTTCCCCTCATAACTGTTGTCTGCTCAGATCCCCTTAAAGAGGGCTTAGAAGTCAAGAGTGAGAAAAAAAAGGGAGCTAGAAGAAGCCTGTTAAATACTGGTACAGTTTGGGAACCCCTGGTCTGCATCAGAATTTGGGGGTAGGGGACCAGGAACCTAAACCCCAGGGGAAGGACCCCTCCCCCATTTTATTTTATTGGTCTCACCACCCTCCACTAAGAACTGGAGTTACAATAATAGGTTTTAGCTTACTCCTGGGATGGGGCAGGAAATGACTCCCCCTCCCCCCAGCCAGAAAAAGACAAGGGAAACCACTTTTCTGCAAGTGGCCACCTGCCCCAGAAGGGCCCCTTCCCTCCTCCATGATATCCAGCACATCTGTGTTCCCTCCCTGGTGCCCTTGCTTCCTCCACCGACTGTCCTTGGAAAGAACAATCATGATCACAGCTGAACGGTGGAGCCTCTTAAACTCAGCCACATGTCCCGGATACATCCCCAGCCTTGTCAGCTGTCTGGATCTGCAGGGTGGCCCCAGGCCCCCTTGAGAGCTCCACATCCTCCACCCTGTACATCAAGAAGTACCCCATGTCTCCTGTGGAAGAAGGGGCTTCCTAACAGGCACCCCTAGTAACAAGGGCACAGCCTCAGCCCTGCACACTTGGCTAGCTGCTCAGCTGGCCCTGGCCCCTGGGTGGGGGTGGGGGTTTTTCTCCCCACTCTGCAGATGGGGAGACTAAGTCCCAAGTTTAGCATATTTCCTAACCTCTCATCTGCTCTGACCCAGTTCCCTACCTTGGTCTAGAAGAGGTAATACAGTCTTCCGTTATGTTGCCCTTCCTCACCTTCTTCCTCTGGCTCTTTTGAAAGAGTAAAAATATATTCCAGTGAGTCATTGCTTTCCTTTCTGTCCAATAGCTCCAGGTTGGCCATGCAATGGAAGCTTCTCTACTCTTGCCCTTCACCTTCCTTAGAAACAGTCATATCGACATCCCAAATCCAAAATTTTCAATTCTGTCCTTAGATCCAGAGGTTTTCCTCACAAGGAAACTTCTACTTCAGCTGGGGCCAGATGATAGACAACTTTGGATGCAGAACCAACTGAATCCCTTACTTTTTACATTGAACTCCTTCTCTAAAGAGAAGGGGCTCCTTTCTAAGCATTCTGGTACCATTACCTGGGCCCTATCCAAGAGGATGGCCTAGTTAAAGAAAAAGGCTTGTGGGGGCCCAAAACCTGGTGCTGGAAGATGTGACATGAAGGGACTAACAGCATCAGAAATTGGAAGAGAATTCCACACATGTGATCCCAAGCATTAAGCTCCAGGGCAGTACATCTCAGGGGCCATTTCTGGAAGTGTTAATGGGTTGTTTTTTCCTCCCTTAATTTTAAAATCACTGACTTTCAAATTTTGCACTGAAAGGCTGCCTTCATTTGTTATTCAAGTCAGCCAAACCTCTGGGCAGAGGCACTGTCTGGTTTACCAGAGTGGGGGATGGAATCCCAAGAGCCATTTCTCCACCTGTTCTGGAAGGATAAAAACAAAAATGACATCTGCAAGGTCCAAATGTCTTCAGCCTCTGCCCTGCTTTAACTAGGAATCATTCTGTTCCATGTGGTCAGTGTCCTCCCACAAAGCCCCTTGGAAGGTCTAAGGAGATGTTGCCATTTCAGAGGGCACTAGAAAAGGTGGTGGGAATGAGCAGGAGAGCACTTTCTCTCCACAGAACAGAGAGTAAGAATCTAAAAAGGAAGATAACCAAGAGACGTCTTCCTCATTGAGCTAACTGGCATTTGTCCATCAAGGAGATTTTACAAATCTGCCACCAAAATGCCTCCTACCTTGTACTAGCCACGCAGCTCAGTTGGTCAGGATGTGCACTGTTCATATTAGAATTCATCTAGAGCCTTCTGACAAGGGAGGACTCTCCCCAGGGCTAGGAAAGAGAGGCAGTTTGATTTTATACTGGACGTGTGTCTACAGTTTCTTTCCCACCCTTCTGCTTAAAGAGATAGAGGGAGACAGAGAAAGGCGGCGGGCGGTAGAGGGAGGGAGGTAGAGGTGGATGGATGTCAGCGGCTGTCCTCTCTTTCCTAGTCTGCCCCATACCCACATACTAAGAGGGAAGACTGAAATTTTCAGATGTTTATGCCCCATTTGTGTTACGATCCAGGGAACTCTAAACATTGTGAAATCACCAGTGCAATATTGGGTAGGGCCTCAGGCCAAACCAAGCTTAATAAGAGATTGTTTATCAATCCACATTTCCTAAATGCTCTGGGCCTTTACCTTCCAGCTTTGTATCCCTGAGAGGCTCAGCAGCACTGGAGAGCCTCCTCAGCTCTCCAGCGAACCAGACTGACAGGCACTTTCTCTTACCCAACCCCCAGAGTGGAGAGAATCATGCCACTGGTTTGGAAGCAGGAAAGAGGGGGTTCATGCCGGGTCTGGGCACCCCATTGAACACACACCCTTCCTTTCTTCACAAATCATCCTGGGGGGAGAGGTGCTCTCCAAGCCCTAATGGGCCACAAGGCCGCCTTCTGCCATCACCCAGGCCTGGCAAAATGGATATCCATCCAGCAGCTGGTGCATGAGGCAGACGGCATCTCTCCCCTCTGCCCACCATCCAGCCCTCCAGCCCAGTTCTCTCCTTTCCTTCATCACTCAGCCCATCTAGCCACGCAATCATTTTCCACCTCTCTTGCTTCCTCTGCCCACAACCCCCTGCCCCCAGTCAAAGAGAATTGAGAAATTGGCTTCTTGGACAAGAGCAGCTACTGTCTAAATGCTTTTTGATCGTCTGCAGGGAGGGGAAACTGGGCACAGCCTGGCCCCAGCCCTGGCCCCAGTGATGGAGCCAGGCTCCAGCTGTCCTGGCTGGCCAAACCTGCCCTTACTCCCCTTCATTACCCCCCACGCCTTGGCGATTCAGAATTTTCAGAACGTACCGTCTCTGTCCTTCTCTCTTCTCGGTGATGTCAAGCCTGGTACCACCAAGAAGGAAGGAGGGAAGGCGGGAGCCTTATCTCTCCTACGCAGGCAACCTCTTCCTCCAGCTCCCACACGCCCGGCGTTATGTAAACGCACCTTCAGCCCCCACCACAGCCCCAGCGCGGCCGGGGGCCTCGGGGCCTGGCACAATTCGGTGCCAGGGGATAGGGGGACACGAGGAGGCCGAGAAGCCTCGGCCCCTGCAGAGGCCGGGGAAAGGAAGCTGCACAGCATAAAATGCGGCAGCAGAGCAAAGGTCAGACGGCGAGGAACCGCCTCGCCAAAGAGAGAGAGCAGAAATGCCCAGTCCCGGGCCAGCCCTGCGCTGACCATCGAGGGGTAGGCAGAAGGAAAGAAAACCTAGTGCATCACGGCTCCGAAGGGTAAATTAAAACCTCCGTCGAGCATAGGCCGCTGCGGCGGGCTGGGGAGATCTACGGGAGACTGGCACCGTGGGCAGAGAGCCCAGGGTGGGCGAACCGCCCAGGGCGAGGGCGCCCGCCGGACCCAAGAGGTGGCTCCTCACGGAGCCCAAAGTCGCCTGTTCCAGCGCCCGAGGTGGGTAGTGGCAGGCGGAAAGAGGCCAGGCCAGAAGCAAACTCCCGGGACACGCACGGGGCTTCTGAGTGGTAGAGTGGGAAAGCCCGGCTTGGCAATGCCCGGGGGTCGGGAACGCCGGTGCCAGGCTGTGAGCACCCTCGGCGCCTAGCTGGCCCAGCCGAGGGCGTCAGGGAGCTGCGTCGCACCACAGCGGCTCCAGGAGGCGCAGGGAGAGGGAAAAGAACATTGAGGCGCGTATAGAAATAGCGCACCATTTGCCCCAGCCCGAGGGGGAGTCGCGTTGCGACTCAGAGAAGGGTAGCTTCACATCCCGAACCGGTCGAGGACTTACTTTGAGGAGCCGCAGAGTCACAAGCATTGCTCCACGTCTGTGTAAATCCCCGAACCCGAGCGGGTCGGACGCCGCTGTCGTCGCAGACGCCGGCCGGGGGAACCGGCTCGGCTGCCTGCGCTCCGCAGCGCCAGCTCCGCGCTGTCAGCCTCTCTCACTGCCTCCGCGGCGATGTTGCAACCACTGCCTGGGAAAATGGCTTTTTTATGAATGGGAGGGAAGGGAGCTCCAGTGCGCACGCGCGCCGCTCGCGATTCTATGAATGGGTGGGCACAAGCGACCCCGCGCGCGCATGCGCCGCGTTCCTTTTTTTATGAATGGGGGGCCGGAAAAGGACTTAACCCGTGATTGCTGGGGCTGGCTCTCGCTCCTCCGGGGGCCGTCGCTCTTTTGCAAAGAGGGGTGGAGGTTATTGTTGCTTTTTTTTTTTTCTTTATGAATGGAGGGCGGCGGCGACTGCTGCAGCTGGTTCAGCTGCGCGGGCTGTACCCCCTCCCAACCTGCGAGAGGAGGTAAAGGCCACCTTCACGCCACTGCGGACCTGGGTTGGAACCGTCCGTGTTGCTGTGGGTGGTGGGGGGGAGCGGGCGACACCGCGACCTCAGGATCCTGGGCTAAGAGCCGGGTGGGGGAGGACACACCTAGATCATGGATTTCTACCCGCCGCAAGCAGTCAGAGGGCGGGGGAACGGGAGGACCCCTGCTAGGGGCCTTCTCTTTCTCTAGAGTAGGGGCGTCGGGGGGGAAGGGTCTTGAAGCTGTGTGTACCAAAAATTTTAAGAAATTGTCAAAGGTCCATATCAAAGAAGGGCGGAGTAGGGGCTACTGAGTGAATCTGGTTCCCTTCCTGAGGCTGAGTCTCCCTTGAATAAGTGCAGACCACCCCTCCCCCACTTCTTGGGTGTGGACAGGGACTGGGCCGAGCCTCTTCCGGCCCTAGTACCCCCCGGAGTGAACTGGCTACTCAGCTAGAGACCTGGCTCTCGCCTGGCAGCGCCCCACTTCCTCCCGCCCCAGTGTAATGTCCGCAGTGCCCCGGCGTCCGCCCGCCCTCTGCTGCCCCGGCTAGTGCTCCCCTCCACTCCCGCGCGTTTCGCAGCCCTCACAGGACGCGGGCCTGAGGAAGTCCACAGCCTTTGCTGCTGTAGGCGCCTCTCCCCAACCGCCCTGACTAGTGCCCCTCCGGAGAAGCGGGAGCGGTGGAGAATTGGCCAGGTGGATGGGTGGAGCCGTCTGCGCCAAGGATGCTGCTGGGGTGGCCGCGGGATTAAATAACAACAGGGCTCTTGAGCCACAGAGGAAATGGAAATGGCCGGGATCTTTTCTTTGCAGTTAATGATGGGGCGGGTGGGGAAAGGGTGGGGGTGGGAAGAGCCTCAGCCCTGGCGGGTGAAAAGAAAAGCCCCGGCCTTTAGGCCCGACTCCGGGAAGGCGGGGAGCCCTCGCAGCAGGCCCAGCTCCGCCCAGGAACGGAGGAGGCTGTAGCCTCCGGGGAATACAGGGTAGGGGGTGGCTTTGATGCTGGGATAAAGCTGGGCTAGGGCCTGAATCCCCCTGAAAGGTTTATTTTGGTGGTGGTTTCGCTTCACCGGGAGGTGGTGAGGCTGACTTTTTCTTCCTACGCCACCATAGGACTGCGCTTGGCAGTTGTCAATGAAGCAGATGCAAAGCTCCTAGCCCAGACTAGAGGTCTGGCCTTGGGCTGGAGCTGGGACCCAGGGGATCGGCAGAGGGAGAGACATTTTACAAACCCAGACCAGGGCCCAAGGTCACCGAGTCTAGGCTAAAATGGCTTCTCGCTAGTCAAATGCACCTGTGTAATGTGATTTACTTACTCATCTCCTGGGGGCAGAGCAGGCCCTCCGCTATGAAAGCTTAGTCTTCCTTTGAGGACCAATATCGTACTGAATGCCAAGAGAAAAACACTTTACTAGGATAAGAGAGTATTTTACAGTCATTCAGTTCTTTTTGTTACAGGCATTCTAGTTCAATCATTATTCCTATTCGTCAGATGTAGAAATTCAAGCCAAGGGTCCTGCTCCTGATAAATGAAAGATTTACCAAATTGGTGCTGATTCCCTAGACCTTTGCAACCTGGATCTTTCTATCACCCCATCAGCATATCACCAACCTTGTTGTTCAGTCACTCAGTCGGTGTCCCACCCTGTGACCCTGTGGACCGCAGCACGCCAGTCTCCCCTGTCCTTCACTATCTCCTGGAGCTTGCTCAAACTCATGATCACAAACCTAAAAACCTGTTTTTTTGCAAGTCATTTAAGCATGTTAAACAAGGAGAGTTGGAGCAGTAATTTTCCAGCCAGTGGTTGCTCATGGCCTTGCTTAAACAATTAAAAGAATGAGAATAAAGAAATCCTTTCTGAACTCTGCAAGAAAGTCAAGATGGGAGGGTGGGGGTGGGGCAGAGTTGTTGTCCTGTGTTCTTTATTAGAGAAATCAGCCAAGAAACGTGTTCCTTTCATTCCTGGTCTTTTCCCAGCTTTTCTAAAGGAGGAGTGAGGAGACCCCAGCTCTGGTGGGATGGTGGGTCCATGAAGGATACCAGTCCTGAGCTGGGAGGAGCCTCTGATGCCTGAGCGGACTGTGGCTCAGTGTCTGGGAGGGTACTAGGGACCATATTCCACTGTTCCTGGAAACCTAAAGAGCGGAGAGGTTTGGGGGTTACTTATGAGAAATCACCCATTCATTCATTCAATCATACATTCTGTGCTGCAACCTGCCGTGACTCTGGTGACTTGGTCGTGAGGGACAGACAGCCCTCCCTGCCCTGATGAAGCTCACAATTTGGGGAGAAGGCAGACTATGCAATTTGAGTCTATGATAAGTGCTAAGAGGGAGATGTAGCAAGATTTGAGGGTATGTGGGGAGCCAGGAAGGACCTGATTTTAATTTGGCATGGTGGTGGGGGGGTCAAGTCTCTTTCTGATAAAGTGATTATGAGTTGAGACTTGGAGACAGGGAAGGAGTGACCTGAAGGAAGGTGAGGAGACAGGCAGAGGGAGCCCAGCGGGGAAAGAGAGGTGGATGGTTGCCTGGGGAAAGCCTCATTAAGCTGCTTGTGGGAGGTGAGGCCTCTGTGGCCACAGCTTGGCGAGTAGGTTGCGATCAGCCTGGTAAGGAGTTCAGATAGTGTCCTCTTCAGTGTTTTAAGCAGGGTTCTTAAAACTCTGATTTGTGTTTTAATACTAGCCAGAGGAGAGGGGACAAAATGAAAGATGTTGGGGGAATGCTAGGCATCTGCGCCTTCCCAGTTTGATGGTACCACTTTCATTCTTTAGATTGAATGGCAGGTAGACCTGGATTTTTTTTTCCCCTGTTTCCTGGGACTTTGTTCATTCCAAAGCTGGCCTGTCTATTCCCCAGGTATAACTTTCCTGCTAGAGGTGGATCCTAACAGCCCTGCAGTTCTACCTATGCAATTCTAGTCCTTTCACCCTAACACAGGTGTAAACGTCTTCACCCCTACCAGATCATGTCCAGAGAGTCCAGTGGCTTCAATTCTGTGCTTTGTCCTTTTATTAAAATGGGAGCTGAGTACAGTGGGAGTGAGGAGAGGCAGGAATTCCCATTCAGTGCCACACATTTATGGGGAACCTACTATATGCCATTCCTGTGCTCAACCTGTTTCATATGTCATGGTGCTTCAAAAAAACTGCTCTGGGTCTTATCTTCTCTCTTTTTCAGATAAGAAGTCAGAGGCTCTGTTTTAATTATTTATTAATTCCACAAAACATTATTATTATAGACTTCTTGTGCCTCAGGTGCTGTGTTGGGTTTACAGTGATGAAAGAGATAGATGCTATTTTTACCCACATAAAGCTTACTGTCAGTGGTGACACCATGGTGTCATCCCTTATCTTCATCAGCAACCTCATTTATTTGTGTTTTCAGTTGACTTCTCAACCTTCTATCAGATAGGAAGCCCTGGAACCAAGCCCCCAACACAAATAGATGACCTGCCCCCACCTATATAGAAACTGTGGAACTGCTACTATTTATATAGTCAGGGGGGGAGATAGATGTTAACAAATAATAATTTGTTTGTTTCAAAGGATGATTTAATTACAGAGAGTACAGAAAGCAAAGGAGGGCCCTGGGGGCCCTGGCAATGCTTTCCTGCATCTCTCATCTGCAGGAAGCCGACTCAGCCAGGCCAGGGGTGGCAGAAGTCCCGGGAGCAGGAAGGAGCCATGTGGAGTGGTCCTGCAAGCTAAGATAGCCAGGGTGACATGTCAGACCTAAGGTGAGAACTCTGTTCTGGCACTAGCCCCTAGGGTTTCTGGCTCAGTGTGTTGAGGTGTTTTGAAGCCTGGAAAGCTTGAAAGACAGATGTGCAAACATTGACCACAGGCTGCTGGGGTTTAGTTCCACCCTTACAAGCTCCACAGCCTTGGACAAGTTGGCTAAACTTTATGTGCCTCTCTCTTTTTCATATGACAGAGTTTCTTTCTGATGTGAAAGCTAATAGTAGTGCTTACCAAAAAGGCCTGAGTGGACCTTGAATGGACTAATGCTCATAGAGCACTTAGGATAGCCCCTGGCACATTCTGAGTGCTAAATATACATTTTGATGATTATTCAATATATCCAACCATTTTAATGTAGGGAGTGAGTGAATTTTAAGAGAAGCCTATTTATCTGGGTGGATCAAAACCTCAGAAAGAAAAAAATACTCTAAAATGCAAACACAGTTTTCTTTATCAACACAGAGTTCAAGGGTCATACTGTGCTGTCATTGCTGCTTTAACTAGTACAGTTTTTACAGGACAAAAGTTATATTTTGAACTGTGTGGCTGGGTATCTTAAATAGTTTGCGGAAAAAGTTGATTTTAGATGTTTGGCTTTAGGTAGTAGCAGATCCTGTAATATGCTGGGAATGATGCTTCTCTTATATCAGTATTGGGATGGGGATTGCTAAACATTTGATGACTTTACATAATTCTTAATCTCTTCAAATCTCTATTGTGAAAAAGGAGATAGTCATAGTATCTGCTTCAGGGGGTTATCATGAGCCCTGAAGGGCATGATATTCTCCAAGTAATCCAGCTCAGAGCCAAGTGCACAAGTAGTTTTGAGATCCTCTCATTGCTCTGTTTAACAGTGAAGTTATGAAGATTTTAGTTTGGTTATGATAATACAGGTCACTAGCCTCCTCTTCCCCATTCTTCCTTCAAGACCGTCCAAGAACAGGGCTGTGGAAGGCTATGCAAAAGAAGCTTTCCTAAACTTTAGATAGTCCAGAGTAGTTTCCTCATAGGTATGGACTGTAAAGTCAGAATTGCATTGTTTTAGATTTGGCTAACTGAATCAGGATTTTTATGAATATATTTAAATGGCACAGTTCAAATTTGCATTAGTTCAGGTTCACTTAGAATGAAGCACACTGCTCATTTCAGATGTGGGAGCTAAATCCAGAGCAACCATTGAGAACAGTAAGTAGGAAGTGAAGAAGAAAAAGAAAAAAAATCAGTAGCTCTCTTGGTCCTTGCTTGCAAATCACAGAAGTTCCCTGGTAATCTTGAAAAACTCACCTGATTTTGTTGTTCAGTTGTTAAGTCATGTCTAACTGTTTGCAACCCCACGGATTGCAGCATGCCAGGTTTTCCTGTTCTTCACCGTCTCCCAGAGTTTGCTCAAACTCATATCCATTGATGCAGTGGTGCAGTTAATACCTCCTAAGGGTCTGTGTCCTTCATAGGACAGAATGGGGATCCTGAGAGAAACACAGGGATAAGGAACAGATATCTGGACTCTGGAGGGGTCAGCAACTTTTTGGAGGCTGATCTTGGCTTTCATGTCCCTTGAGAGAAATCAGAGCTGCATCTACCCTTCCATCTTAACAGTGTGCCTTGGGCCACCTTTTGTCCCTTGGCCTCAGGCCACTTCATTTGGTCAGTCATTCGTTGTTCATTCATTCAGCCAATATTTAAGCAGCTTCTAGGTACTAGGTGCCATCCTGGGCCCTAAGGGTACAACAGTGAATAAGTTATAGGAATCTCTTGCTCTCATATACCTTAGTCTAATGAGGAAAGCAAATATTAAAATATAAACACCCAAATAATAACATAATTTCAGAGGTTGGTCAAATCCATGAAGGGAATGTGACAGTGATGAAAGATCTTTAGGGAGGTCAGAGAACACCTCTGAGAAGTCTAAAGGCTGAGGAGCAGGAACCTTGCAGATGTTGAGGAAGGAGGTCACTTTGAGTGCAAAGAGCAGGGCAGGCGTGACCTGGTGTGTTGCAAGAACAATGACACCTTGAGCCTGAGGCTGGAGTGGTTCCTTCATCTCTGCTTGAGGACATCCTGGCCTCCTCTAGCTGACTTGCACCACACCAGGGCTGGCTGGACTCTGGACTCAAGTACAAGGCCAAGTGCACCAGCCTCAGGCCCTGGGGAGGAATTTATATCCTCCCCATCCTGAGCCTGTTTACCACCTGCCAAAGAGCCCTTGGAAGGCACAAGCTCTTTCTCATAACTGGTTTTTACAGAGCTGTGTACAAAGCAATTCAGCTGGGCAGGATTTTTTTTTTTAATATAAGTAATTCTTTCATTGAAGTACAGCATTTTAGTTGAACCATATGGAGTGACTTTTCATGGACAAAGTAGCATTTCATATGATTCAACATAAATATATTATTTTACAACATAAAAGTGTGCAAAATCAGAAGTGTATAACTGAATGAATTTTCGCAAAGCGAACACTACCATGGAACTAGCATCCAGGTCTAAAAACTATATTACCTGATTCAGGAAGCCCCACTCACACTCTTCCCATCCCAAACGACCATCAGGCTCCACCTCCACCCCCAAGGGTAGTCACTATTTTGACTTTTAGCAACATAGATTAATGTAGTCTATTTTAAAAATCTTTCTTTAAAGGGAGTTATACAGTAGATACTTTATTCTTGGTGAGATTCATTCATGTTGTTGCATATAGTTGTGTTTCCTTTTTTGTTGCTGTGTAATAGTCCATCTTATGATTATACTATAATATGTTTATTCATTCTATTTGATGGACATTTAGGTTGTTCCAAGCGTTTTATTTTAAGAATGTTGCTTCTGTGAACATTCTCGTACATGGCTTTTTGTTGGACACATGTTTGTGTATCTGTACCTATAAACTAAGGACTGAGTTATTGTTAGTGTTTCCAAACAGTTATCCAAAGTGACTACCAGTTCATACTCTCTGTACTGATTTATTTTTGCCTCTTTACTGCCTAGCTCTTAATCCAGGCTCAATGTAAAGAATGAAAATGGGAGTAGTAGTGGGGAGGATACAAGATATGATTCATGGGATGAATCCCAGTTTGCCAAGGCATAGGGCCATTACCATCCATGGGTAAAGTCAATCAAATCAGAGAACAGGATGTAATGATTCAGAGCACAAGTCCAGGAGGAAGTAGGCCTGGGTACGATTGTTACTCATTGCCTCTATTTACTCACTGTCTCTGTGACCTTGGACAAGCCACCCAATGTCATTAAGCCTCAGATCCTTCATTAACAAAATGGTGTAGGTATAGTATCTCTTTTTTTACAGGGTCTTTCACCCATTTTTTTTTTTTTTAAACTTGAGAAATGTTTGTGGAAGACCTGATAACATGCTGGGCTCTGTTCTGGCCACTGAGAATTCAAGAGTGAACAAGATAGATAAGACTATGCTATCATGGAGTGTATGTTCTAGTTAAGACAGATAGATAGTAGTGGGACAAACAAAAAATTAATATAATTTCAAATAGTGATACTTGCTATGGAGGCCATAAAACGGTACAGTGGTGGAGCTGTGGAGTGAGCGGGGTAAGGGAGTCAGGGAGGTGGTGACTGAGGTGAGACCCAAATGACCAGCAGGAGGAACCCATGTAGATCTGAGGGATGAGCACTTCAGGCAGAAGGGTTAGTTGGTGCATTGGTGATGAGGTAGGAACAAGCTTAACATCTGTGAGTTGTGAAAGGAAGGTTCATGTTGCTGGAACTGACTGAGGGGGCAGACCATTTAGTATAAAACAGCAGAAGTCATTCATGTAGGACCTTGAAGGCCATGATAAGGAGTTTGCATTATATTTTGATATCAATAGGAGTCATTGAAGGGTTTTAAGCAGGGGCCAACCTGAGCTCATTTACGTGAAGATTAAGAGATACTACATATATGTATATATGTATAAAGAACTTAGTACAGTCTGTCACAGAATGGTGTTCACTAAATGTTCACTAGCTAAATGGTGTTAACTAACTGTTAGTTGCTGCTACTGCTCTTATTGCTATTTACTGATGCTCTTTAAGAACCTAAAAGCGTTCATCCTTGTTGAAGATGAGAAAGCCGAGGCATATAGCCATTACCGTTCATGTGTAAAGTCAATCAAATCAGAGGACAATGTAGATTTTAATAATGAAAGGAAATGCTTTTTGTCCCTTTCCCAAATGGGAATTTTGAGGTAGAGGGTTTTCTCTGTAGTTAGCAATTGTCTGGAGGCAACCAAACTCAGCTCCATCAGCCCCACTGTGCCAAAATGCCCAGAATTCAGTCAGTTGGGTGCCACTGACTGTGGCCCTGGCCACCATTTAGGGCCCTGGGAAAGGCTCATGGTTGATTGTTCAATCCATTTGCCTTAGCTCTGGGTCTGATGGGCCAAGAGTGGGGAGGCACTCCCTATTCTCCACCTTGAGTGCCAACCAGGTTTACTGAGATGCCATCTACTGCCCTGGCTTGAAGACTCTCCCACCATGTTCTTGCCTTGTATTCCAAAAAAATTTTTTGAAGGAAGCTGCCTTCAGTTCTGACACAATGAAATGGCAAGTAAATAATCTGTGAATGAATGAATGTAAATTTAACGAAATTGGGCAAAGCCTCTTAGGGTATATAACACTTATTTCTGGGCAAAGTACCCTTCTCTTAGTAAGGATATTTTCATTTCTTTATTCATTAATATGTATTGAGCTTCTGCTAGATGCCAAGTGCCACACACTGCACAGTAGTGAGCAAAAGTGTACCATTCTTGCCCTCATGGAGCTTCCAGTGTAGTGGAACACACATGCATCAAACAGTTGCACAAATACGAATTGCTGTTCAGTTGCTAAGTCTTGTCCAGCTCTTTGCAACCCTATGAACTTGCTGTCCAAGGGACTCTCAAGAGTCTTCTCCAGCATCGCAGTTCAAAAAAGCATCAGTTCTTTAATACTCAGCCTTCCTTATGGTCCAACTCTCACATCCATACATGCCTACTGGAAAAACCACTGCTTTGACTATATGGACCTTTGTTGTCCAAGTGATGTCCCTGCTTTTTAATACACTATCTAAAAATAATAATAATAATAATAATAATACACTGTCTAGGTTTGTCATAGCTAGTCTTCCAAGAAGCAAGTGTCTTTTAGTTTTGTGGCTGCAGTCACTGTTTACAGTGCTTCTGGAGCCTAAGAAAATGAAATCTGACACTGTTCCACATTTTCCCCATCTACTTGCCACAAAGTGATGGGACTGTGTGCCATGATCTTAGTTTTTTGAATGTTGACTTTTAAGCCAACTTTCTCACTTTCCTCTTTCACTTTCATCAGGAGACTCTTTAGTTCCTCTTTAGTTTCTTCCATTAAAGTGGTATCATTTGCATATCTGAGGTTATTGATGTTTCTCCTGGAAATCTTGATTCCAGCTTGTATTTCATCAAGTCGGGCATGTCATATGATGTACTCTGCATATGTTAAATAAGCAGGGTGACAATATACAGCCTTGACATACTCCTTTCCCAATTTTGAACCAGTCCATTGAATAGAAAATTACAATAGTGGTAGGTGCTCTGCAGGAGAGAGACTAATGTCCTGAAGGTATATCATGAAGGTGGGGTTTTGGGAAAGTTCCTCTAGTAAGTAACACTTGAGCTCAGCCCAAAAAGATGAGTGGGGATGAGTGGATTTAGAGGGTAGAGTGAGAAGTATTGTATGCAGAGAACAGCACATGCAAAGGTCCTGAAGTGGGAAGGAACATACTTGGTGAAGCCAAGAATATAAGAGAAGGTCATTGTGACTAAAAAGCTGAAAGAGAGGTAGACTCTGGTCCCAGAAAAAGCTGGAGATAAGGCATAGAGGACAGATCACAAAAGGCTTTTGAGGCTATGTGAAGGTGGTTTTAACCTCAGGGACTATGAGGTTCTCTTAAAAAGACTTGAATCGGTAGATGCGTCTGAGTGAGTGCATGTGTTGGGGAGCATGTTAATCTGGCCACAGTGTGGAAGACGGGTTGGAAGGAGCCCGTGTGGGTTCTTGTAGCTGCCTAGCTCTCCTTGACCTTTCAGTCCTGGAGATGATAACAGAGCCCTGTTTTCCAGTTCCAGGGTGTTGCGCTTATCCCTCTGGTTTCCTTATACTCTACCTGAATGTTTGCCAGTAGTTCCTTTATCAAACACTTGTCACATGACCACATTTGTTCTGGTTGACTTTATGGAAAAGTTGCATATGGATAAAACAGGAAGAAACTTTCAGTTCAGTTGCTCAGTTGTGTCTGACTCTTGGTGACCCCGTGGACTGCAGCATGCCAGGCTGCCCTGTCCATCACCAACTCTCTTATCACCAACATCTCCATCGCCAACATGAGCTTATTCAAACTCATGTCCATTGAGTCGGTGATGCCATCCAACCATCTCACCCTCTGTCGTCCCCTTTTCCTCCCACCTTCAATCTTTCCCAGCATCAGGGTCTTTTCCAATGAGTCAGTTCTTCGCCTCAGGTGGCCAAAGTATTGGGGCTTCAGCTGCAGCATCAGTCCTTCCAATGAATATTCAGGGTTGATTTCCTTTAGGGTTGACTGGTTTGATCTTGCTGTCCAAGGGACTCTCAAGAGTCTTCTCCAACACCACAGTTCAAAAGCCAGATATAATCCCTTGAATCTATTTTTCACGTCCACTGTATAATCGTAAGGGATTTGATTTAGGTCATACCTGAATGGTCTAGTGGTGTTCCCTACTTTCTTCAATTTAAGTCTGAATTTGGCAATAAGGAGTTCATGATCTGAACCCCAGTCAGCTACTGGTCTTGTTTTTGCTGACTGTATAGAGCTTCTCCATCTAGAAGAAACCAGCAGCTCCTTAACCTAGCTCTTCTACTTGTAATACGCCCTTATTACTGGATTTTGTTTTCTAGCCATTCTGACAACCTTTGTCTTTTCAATGCAGCGCAAAATATTTCAGTCAGAATGAATGTATGTAAGAGCTGAAGATTATTGAATTATTTAGATTTCTTTCTATCTTGTTTTGTGCTGTTTGTGCTGGGTGTGTGTGTTTAAGACAAAATTTTTTTAGCGCAGTTTTAGATTTGTAACAACATGGAAAGGAAAGTACAGAAAGTTCCTATATAACCCCTGTCCCTACACATAAATAACTTCACCTATGTCCTGGTTTTTATTTTTGTTTTTTCCTTCTGCTTTCTTATGTTTTTATGGATTGAATTTTTTAATACCCATTTTTCCCCCATTGATTGCCATGGAAGTTACAGTCTTTATTTATTCTTTTGGTGGGTACTCTAGATATTTAACAGAGAAGACAATGGCACCCCACTCCAGCACTCTTGCCTGGAAAAGCCCATGGACGGAGGAGCCTGGAAGGCTGCGGTCTAGGGTCACTGAGGGTCGGACACGACTGTGCGACTTCACTTTCACTTTCACTTTTCACTTTCATGCATTGGAGAAGGAAATGGCAACCCACTCCAGTGTTCTTGCCTGCAGAATCCCAAGGACAGGGGAGCCTGGTGGGCTGCTGTCTATAGGGTCACACAGACGGACACGACTGAAGCAACTTAGCAACAGCAGCTAGATATTTAAAATTTCATCAGAATTTTTAACTTATAAAACAAAACAGTGTATGCTGTGCTCAGTCATATCTGATTCTTTGCAACCCTTTGGACTGTGCCCACATGCTCCTCTGTCCATGAGATTTTTTAGGCAAGGATACTGGGGTGTGTTGCCATCTCCTCCTCCAGAGGATCTTCCCAACCCAGGGACAGAACCCGCATCTCCTGCATCTCCTGCATTGCAGGTGGGTTCTTCACTACTGAGCCATCGGGGAAGCCCAAACAAAACAATAAAGGACCTTAAACTATTTTAACTTAGGCCCCTCCCCCCATCATTTATTTCCTGTTATAGACCAGTGTTTTCCTTCTGTCTTTTTTTCCAGGATAGATGAGAGACCATTGTTTCTTTATGCAATCAAATGTTGTTCATTGGTGGCTTACAGAATCACCAATCTCTTTGTTCACAGTTCCTTTTTAAACTTAATTTAAAATTTTTGGCTGTGCTGGGTCTTTGTTGCTGTGAACAGGCTTCTCACTGCAGTGGTTTCTCTTATTATGGAGCACAGGCTTCAGTAATTGTGGCACACGGGCTTAGTTGCCCCACAGCATGTGGAATCTTCTCGGGGCACAGATCGAACCCGTGTCTTCTGCATTGGCAAGCAGATTCTTAACCACTGGACCACCAGGGAAGTCTCCACAGTTCTTTTTATGAGTATCCACCTGAGATTGCCGTCCTTCTGCCTGAAATTCATCCTTCAGTGTTTCCTTCAGTGAGGGTCTATTGGCAGTAAGTTCCCTTAGTTTTTTGTGAGTTTGAAAATGACTTTCTTTTACTCTTGGAGGCTTCCCTGGTGGCTCAGCTGGTAAAGAATCTGTCTACAATGTAGGAGACCCTGGTTTGATTCCTGAGTTAGGAAGATCCCCTGGAGAAGGGAATGGCTACCCACTCCAGTATTCTGGCCTGGGGAATTCCATGGACTGTATAGTCCATGGGGTTGCAAAGAGTTGAACATGACTGAGCAACTTTCACGTCTTTTACTCTCATATTTAAGTTCTTAAATGGAATTCTCGATTGCCAGTTATTTTATCTCAGTACCTTGAAGATATTGTTCTGGCTTCCACTGTGGCTGCTGGGAAGTCTGTGGTCAGTCTAATTGTAGTTGCTTTTTTTTTTTATCTGTACTTGCCCCTGGCCCTCTACAGTTTTCATTTTGCTGTTACTGCACGTGAGTATATTTTTATTTATTCTTATAATTTCTGGATCCAGAGTTTGGTGTCTTACAAGATGCTGGAAAAATTCTCAGCAGGTCCAGCACTAGTGTATAGCCAGTGACATGCCTAGGGCCTCAGATTTAAGGAAGTGCTCATTTTTGAGTTTGTGCAAATCCAGGACTGGCTTTGAGAGTGACTGTCTAAAATAAAGTGCCCTAGGTCCCTCAGTTAACTCCTCTAGTTCTGATGTTGACTCTACAAATACCTCTTCTTCCTTATTCTTTCCTTTACTTTCTTCTGTAAATACAATTAAATATATATTAGACCATTGTATTCTACTCTCCAGTGTCACATATGTTGTTATTTTATTCTTTTGTCTCTTTGTATCCCTGGTCACTTTCTGGATTTCTTTAGATCCATCTTCTGGTAAATGAATTCTGCCTTTTTTGTTCGGTTGCTCAGTCATGTCCGACTTTACAGCCCCATGGACTGCAGCACAACAAGCTTCTCTGTCCATCACCAACTCCCAGAGTTTACTCAAATTTATGTCCATTGAGTCGATGATGCCATCCAACCATCTCATCCTCTGTCATCCCCTTCGCCTCCTGCCCTCAGTCTTTCCCAGCATCATGGTCTTTTCCAGTGAGTCACCTCTTCATATCAGGTGGCCAGAGTATTGGAGCTTCCGCTTCAGCATTAGTCCTTCCAATGAGTATTCCTTTATGATTGACTGGTTTGACCTCTGTACTGTCCAAGGGACTCTCAAAAGTCTTCTCTAGTACCACAGTTCGAAGACATCTATTCTTTGGTGCTCAGCCTTTTTTATTGTCCAGCTCTCACATGCAAACATGACTACTGCAAAAGCCATAGCCTTTAACAGTATCTAATCCTCTATGTAATCCATTCTAGTTCTTTCCCCACCCCACCCCCACAGATTGGCTTTTTATATAGTCTTTTGCTCTGGTGTCTCAGACAGTGACGAATCTGCCTGAAGTGCAGGAGACCCAGGTTTGATCCCTCAGTTGGGAAGATCCCCTGGAGAAGGAAATGGCTACCCACTCCAGTTATCTTGCCTGGAGAATCCCATGGACAGAGGAGTCTGGCAGAGTACATTCCATGGGGTCGCAAAGAGTAGCACATGATTGAGCATCTAACAAATATATATTTAAGGCTCACATTTCTTGTACTTGATAATTTCCAGATCTCAAATTTTAGTGAGTCTAATTGTGCTGTTTGTTGTTTCTGCGGGTTTTCACTTATGGTACCTTGTTTCTTGTATGTTTTGTGATTTTTAACTTCAGGCATGATTTCTTAGAACTTTGTTTGCATTCTTTGAGGCAGGAATTGAAATTGTAGTCATTCAGATAGGATTTGTATTTGCTGTTACCAGTTACCAGGAATAAATTTCCACCTGAAGCTCCTCAAATTAAATTTTATACTTGATATTTTTCAGTTTATGTAGAATACAGGTAATATGAATTTATTTTTTATTTTATTTATTTTATTTTTTTTTTTGAATTCAGTTTTTAAACTCACGTAAAGGCTGATTTGTAGTTGTGAGTTTTCAGGGAGATACAAGTTTTCACAGGTATCCAGTATGAAAGTTGGTCAAACACATTTCCATGCAGTCCCTTGTGTGCAATGGATTTCTTTCTCACTGACCCTTTCACAGAGGTTATGATTCTTTGTGCACCCTTTTGAAGGGCTTCTACCAGACTTGTTACCCTACAGGTTTAAGCTTTATCTCCTGTCCTCCTCATCCCTTGTAGTCATCAAAATGGAAGCTTTAAGTCCCCAGGTTTTGGCAGATACCTGTAGCTTGAAGCTGTCTTAGGCACCCACTTGGGTTCCAGAGTTTCCTTTTTACTTATTTTCTGACTTTTGCGTATTTCTTACTATTTTGCCAATTCAATGCATTTTTGAAAAAAATACACATTTTATTCAATGCTTTGAATTGTTTTCATGGAAAGCTCACCCAGGTTACTTTGATCATGATAGTGTATGAAACTGAACCAATTTTTTACATTCCCAGAGAAAGAGGTTATATAAAGTAGTTATAAAGAGTTTTAATATCAAACTGTGCTAGATTCAAATTGACATTTAATTCTTGTAAGAACCCTGTGATGTCAGTTCACTCGCTCAGTCGTGTCTGACTCTTTGCTACCCCATAGACTGCAGCATGCCAGGCTTCCCTGTCCATCAGAAACTCCTGGAGCTTACTCAAACTCATGTCCATTGAGTTGGTGATAACATCCAACCATCTCATCCTCTGTCGACCCCTTCTCCTCGCACTTTCAATCTTTCCCAGCATCAGCGTCTTTTCCAGTGAGTCAGCTCTTCACATCAGGTGGCCAAAATATTGGAGTTTCAGCTTCAGCATCAGTCCTTCCAATGAATATTCAAGACTGATTTCCTTTAGGATGGATTGGTTTGATTTCCTTGCAGTCCAAAGGACTCTCAAGAGTCTTCTCCAAAACCACAGTTCAAAAGCATCAGTTCTTTGGCACTCAGCTTTCTTTATGGTCCAATTCTCACATTGATACATGACTACTGGAAACACCATGACTTTGACCAGACGGACCTTTGTTGGCAAAGTTATGTCTCTGCTTTTTAATATGCTGTCTAGGTTGGTCATATCCTCACACGCTAGCAAAGTAATGCTCAAAATTCTCCAAGCCAGGCTTCAACAGTATGTGAACCGTGAACTTCCAGATGTCCAAGCTGGATTTAGAAAAGGCCGAGGAACCAGAGATCAAATTGCCAGCATCTGTTGTATCATTGAAAAAGCAAGAGAGTTCCAGAAAAGCATCTACTTCTGCTTTAGTGCCTATGCCAAAGCCTTTGACCATGTGGATCACAACAAACCATGGAAGATTCTTAAAGAGATGGAAATACCAGACCACCTTACCTGCCTCCTGAGAAATCTGTATGCAGGTCAAGAAGTAACAGTTAGAACCAGAATGGAACAACAGACTGGTTCCAAATTGGGAAAGGAGTACGTCAAGGCTGTATATTGTCACCCTGCTTATTTAACTTATCTGCAGAGTACATCATGAGAGATGCTGGGCTATATGAAGCACAAACTAGAATCAAGATTGCTGGAAGAAATATCAATAACCTCAGATATGCAAATGATACCATCCTTATGTCAGAAAGCGAAGAAGAACTAAAGAGCCTCTTGATATAAGTGAAAGAGAGTGAAAAAGCTGGCTTAAAGCTCAACATTTAGAAACCTAAGATCATGGCATCTGGTCCCATCACTTTATGGCAAATAGTTGGGGAAGCAATGGAAACAGTGAGAGACTTTCTTTTTTTAGGCACCAAAATCACTGCAGATGGTGACTGCAGCCATGAAATTAAAAGATGCTTGCTCCTTGGAAGAAGAGTTATGACCAACCTAGACAGCATATTAAAAAGCAGAGACATAACTTTGCCAACAAAGGTGTGTGTAGTCAAAGTTGTGGTTTTTCCAGTAGTCATGTATGGATGTGAGAGCTGGACTATAAAGAAAGCTGAGCGCTGAAGAATTGATGGTTTGAACTGTGGTGTTGGAAAAGACTCTTGAGAGCGCCTTGGGCAGGAAAGAGATCCAACCAGTCCATCCTAAAGGAAATCAGTCCTGAATATTCATTGAAAGGTCTGATGCTGAAGCTGAAACTCCAATACTTTGGCCACCTGTTGTGAAGAACTGACTCATTTGAAAAGACCCTGATGCTGGGAAAGACTGAGGACAGGAGGCGAAGGGGATGAAGGTTGGATGGCATCATCGACTCAATGGACATAAGTTTGTGAAAACTCTGGGGGTTGGTGATGGACAGGGAGGCCTGGCAAGCTGCAGTCCATGGGGTCACAAAGAGTCAGACATGACTGAGTGACTGAACTGAACTGAGATTGGTCATAGCTTTTTTCCAAGGACCAAGCATCTTTTAAGTGCATGGCTGTAGTCACCATCTGCAGTGATTTTGGAGCCTAAAAAAAGAAAGTCTCTCAATGTTTCCATTGTTTCCCCATCTGTTTGCCATGAAGTGATGGGACCAGATGCCATGATCTTAGGTTTCTGAATGTTGAGTTTTAAGCCAAATTTTTCACTCTCCTCTTTCACTTTCATCAAGAGGCTATTTAGTTCTTCTTTGCTTTTTGCCATAAGGGTGGCATCATCTGCTTATCTGAGGTTATTGATATTTCTCCTAGCAATCTTGATTCCAGTTTGTGCTTCATATAGCCCAGCATTTCTCATGATGTATACTGCATATAAATTAAATAAACAGGATGACAGTATACAGCCTTGACGTACTCCTTTCCCAATTTGGAACCAGTCTGTTGTTCCATTCTGGTTCTAACTGTTACTTCTTGACCTGCATACAGATTTCTCAGGAGGCAGGTAAGGTGGTCTGGTATTTCCATCTCTTTAAGAATCTTCCATGGTTTGTTGTGATCCCCATGGTCAAAGGCTTTGGCATAGGCACTAAAGCAGAAGTAGATGTTTTTCTGGAACTCTCTTGCTTTTTCAATGATACAACAGATGCTGGCAATTTGATCTCTGGTTCCTCGGCCTTTTCTAAATCCAGCTTGGACATCTGGAAGTTCACGGTTCACATACTGTTGAAGCCTGGCTTGGAGAATTTTGAGCATTACTTTGCTAGCTGTGGGATGGGTACAACTGTGTGGTAGTTTGAGCATTCTTTGGCATTGCTTTTCTTTGGGATTGCAGTGAAAACTGCCCTTTTCCAATCCTGTGGCCACTGCTGAATTTTCCAAATTTTCTGGCATATTGAGTGCAGCACTTTCACAGCATCATCTTTTAGGATTTGAAATAGCTCAGCTGGAATTCCATCATCTCCACTAGCTTTATTCATAGTGATGGTTCCTAAGGTCCACTTGACTTCACACTCCAGGTTGTATGATCTATGTGAGTGATCACACCATTGTGGTTATATGGGTCATTAAGATCTTTTTTGTATAGTTCTTCTGTGTATTCTTGCCACCTCTTCTTAATATCTTCTGCTTCTCTTGGGTTCATACCATTTCTATCCTTTATTGTGCCCATCTTTGCATGAAATATTATCTTGGTGTCTATAATGTTCTTGAACAGATCTCTTGTTCTTCCCATTCTATTGTTTTCCTCTGTTTCTTTGCATTGATCACTGAGGAAGGCTTTATTTCTCCTTGCTGTTCTTTGGATCTCTGCATTAATATGGGTATATCTTTCCTTTTCTCCTATGCCTTTCTCTTCTCTTCTTTTCTCAGCTATTTTTAAGGCCTCCTCAGATAACCATTTTGCCTTTTTGCATTTCTTTTTCTTGGTGATGGTCTTTATTACTGCCTTCTGTACAATGTCACAAACCTTCACTCCTCGTTCTTCGGGCACTCTTATCAGATCTAATGCCTTGAATCTATTTGTCACTTCTACTCTATAATTGTAAGGGGTTTGATTTAGGTCATACCTGAATGGTCTAGTGGTTTTCCCTACTTTCTTCAATTTAAGTCTGAATTTTGCAATAAGGAGTTCATGATCTGAGCCACTCTCAGCCCCGGTCATGTTTTTGCTGACTGTATAGAGCTTCTCCATCTTTGGCTGCAAAGAATATAATTGATATGATTTTGGCATTGACCATTTGGTGATGTCCACGTGTAGAGTCTTCTCTTGTGTTGTTGGAAGAGGGTGTTTTCTATGACCAGTGCGTTCTCTTGGTAAAACTCTGTTAGCTTTTGCCCTGCTTCATTTTGTACTCCAGGGCCAAATTTGCCTGTTACTTCAGGTATCTCTTGACTTTCTACTTTTGCATTCCAGTCCCCTATGATGAAAAGGACATCTTTTTTGGGTGTTAGTTCTAGAAGGTCTTGTAGGTCTTTATAGAAGCGTTCAACTTCAGCTTCTTCAGCATTACTGGTTGGGGCATAGACTTGGAGTACCGTTTTATTGAATGGTTTACCTTAACAAAGATCATTCTGTCTTTTTTGAGATTGCATCCAAGTACTGCTTTTTGTACTCTTTTGTTAACTATGATGGCTACTCCATTTCTTCTAAGGGATTCTTGTCCACAGTAGTAGATATAATGGTCATCTGAGTTAAATTCACCCATTCCAGTCCATTTTAGCTCGCTGATTCCTAAAATTTCAACGTTTACTCTTGCCATCTCTTGTTTGACCACTTCCAATTTGCCTTGATTCATGGACCTAACATTCCAGGTTCCTATGCAATATTGCTCTTTAGAGCATCAGACTTTGCTTCTGTCACCAGTCACATCCACAACTGGGTGTTGTTTTTGCTTTGGCTCTGTCTCTTTATTCTTTCTGGAGTTATTTCTCCACTGTTCTCCAGGAACATATGGGCACCTACCAATCTGGGGAGTTCATCTTTCAGTTCTATCTTTTTGGCTTTTCATAACTGTTCATGGGGTTCTCAAGGCAAGATTACTGAAGTGGTTTACCATTCCCTTCTCCAGTGGACCATGTTTTGTCAGAACTCTCCACCATGACCTGTCCATCTTGGCTGGCCCTTCACAGACAGCATGGTTCATAGTTACAGTGAGTTAGACAAGGCTGCGGCCCACATCATCAGTTTGATTAATTTTCTGTGATTGTGGTTTTCATTCTGTCCTCCCTCTGATGGATAAAGATAGGAGGCTTATAGAAGCTTCCTGATGTTACAGACTGACTGAGGGGGAAACTGGGTCTTGTTCGATGGGAGGGGCCATGCTCAGTAAATCTTTAATCCAGTTTTCTGTTGATGGGCGGGGCTGTGTCCCCTCCCTGTTATTTGACCTGAGACCAAACTGTAGTGGAGGTGTTGAAGATAATGGCACCTCTTTCCAAGGTCCCATGCCTGCACTGCTGCAATCAGTGGCCCCAATCCTGCAGCATGCCACCACTGACCCACACCTTTGCCAGAGACTCCTGGCTACCCACAGGCAGGTCTGGGTCAGTCTCTTGTGGGGTCATTGCTCCTTTCTCCTGGGTCCTGGTGCTTACAAGGTTTTGTTTGTGACCTCCAAGAGTCTGTTTCCTCAGTCCTATATAAGTTGTGACAGCTCTATGGTGGGGTAATGCTGACCTCCTCCAAGAGGGCTTATGCCATACCCAGTTCTGCTGCATCCAGAGCCCCTACCCCTGAGGCAGGCTACTAATGACCCATACCTCCACAGGAGACACTCAACCACTCAAAAGGCAGGTCTGGCTCAGTCTTTGTGGGGTCTCCTGGTGCACACAAGGTTTTGTTTGAGCCCTCCAAGCATCTGTGGCGGGTATGGTATTTGATTCTAAACATGATTACACCCCTCCTTCTGTCTTTCCTTAGAAGGAAAGTTAAGACCAACCTAGACAACATATTAAAAAGCAGAGACATAACTTTGCCAACAAAGGTCCATTTCTTCAAGGCTATGGTTTTTTCAGTAGTCATGTATGGATGTGAGAGCTGGACTATAAAGAAAGCTGAGCACCAAAGAATTGATGCTTTTGAACTGTGGTGTTGGAGAAGACTCTTGAGAGTCCCTTGGACTGCAAGGAGATCCAACCAGTCCATCCTAAAGGAGATCAGCCCTGAATACTCATTGGAAGGACTGATGTTGAAACTGAAACTCCAATACTTTGGCCACCTGATGTGAAGAGGTGACTCATTTGAAAAGATCCTGATGCTGGGAAAGATTGAGGGCAAGAGGAGAAGGGGACGACAGAGGATGAGATGGTTGGATGGCATCACCAACTTAATGGACATGACTTTGAATAAACTCTGGGAGTTGGTGATGGACCGGAAGCCTGGTGTGCTGCAGTTCACGGAGTCGCCAAGAGTTGGACACGACTGAGCGACTGAACTGAAATGAACTGAACTGTCTTGCTGGGGCTTCTCCTTTGTCCTTGGATGTGGGGTATCTTTTTTTGGTTGGATCCAGCATTCTCCTGTTGATGCTTGTTCAGCTGCAAGTTGTAATGTTGGAGTTCTCGCAGGAGAAGATGAGTTCACGTCCTTTTACTCCGCCATCTTGTAGAACCCTATGTATGATGTAGGTCCCATTGTAATCTCCCGTTTTATAGGTCACAAGCCTGCCTAAGGCCATAGAACGAAACCAGGAACCAAAACTATGTGAAAAACCTAGAGCTTTTACCCTTTAACCTTTCTGAGGCCTAAACATTCAATACTTATCTAAATATAAATGCAGTGAAATAGTTAATGTTAGGGGAAATCAAGATAAAACTAAAACTTTGGACAAGAGGCACCATGATTTTGGAATCCACTTGATTGACTATGAGATGAAAGAGACAGAAGAAAAGATCACCTCACATTTTTGAGTGGTGACCACCGTAAGTATGGTGCTTTTAGGAACAGGGAAGTCAGGAAGAAAGGTATCTGTTTTTTATCTGTTTATTTTGTTTAGTGCCTCAGTTTCCTCATCTGTAAAGCAAGGAGGTTGGGCTGACTTTAAGGCTTCTGTAGCTCTAAATGTCTTGAAGTTTTGTTGCTGTTCATTAGCTCAGTCACATCCTACTCTTTACGACCCCTAGCTCAGTCACATCCTACTGTTTGTGACCCCATGGACTGCAGCACACCAGGCTTTCCTGTCCTTCACCATCTCACAAAGTTTGCTCAAACTCATGTCCATTAAGTTGGTGATGCCATCCAAGCATCACATCCTCTGTCATCCACTTCTCCTGCCTTCAATCTTTCCCAGCATCAGGGTCTTTTGAAATGAGTCAGTTCTTCACATCAGGTGGCCACAATATTGGAGGTTCAGCTTCAGTATCAATCCTTCCAGTGAATATTCAGGGTTGATTTCCTTTAGGATTGACTGGTTGGATTTACTTGCAGTGCAAGGGATTTTCAAGAATTTTGTCTAACACTACAGTTCGAAAGCATCAATTGAAGTTTAAATGATTGGCAAGAATAATTAATTAAATATAAATCAGGAGGAATTGTCTGGTAGGCAGTTGGAATTCAGAGCTGGATGTCGATTAATAGAAGATGGTATCTTTGTGGGTAATGGTTCGTTCAGTACAGGGAGTATATTAGTTTTCTAGGGCCAAAATAACAGAGGACCATAGATTGTGTCACTTAAACAACAGAAATTAATTTTCTCACTATTCTAGAGGCTAGACAGCTGAGATCAAAATGTGGATAGGGTTGCTTTCTTCTGAGGCCTCTCTCCTGTCACTTGTAAATGGCCATTATCTCCCCCTGTCTTCACATGGTCTGCCCTCTGGCTGTGTCCTAATAGCTTCTTATAAGGATACCGTTGGATTCAGGTCCATCCTAATGACCTCATTAATTACTTTTTAAAGATCCTTTGTCTAAATATCGCCACACTGTGAGGTACCTGGGGTTAGGACTTCAACATATGGATTGGGGAGAGGGGGAGGGAACACAGTTCAGCTTATGACAGAAATCAGGAATCAGGCATTGAGACGAGAGACAGGTGGATAACTGAAGACTGTAGTGTCCCAGAGAAACCCATGGAGGAGAAATGTGCTGAAAGAGAGGTAGTTGTTCACTTGCTAAGTCATGTCAAAATGTTTGTGACCCCATGGACTGCAGCATGCCAGGCTTCCCTGTCCTTCACTGTCTCCCAGAGTTCGCTCAAATTCATGTCCATTGAGTCAGTGAGTCTATCTATCTCACCCTCTGCCATCCCCTTGTCCTTTTGCCTTCAATCTTTCCCAGCATCAGGGTCTTTACCAGTGAGTCAGCTCTTCACATCAGGTGGCAAAGTATTGAAGGTTCAGCATCAGTCCTTCTAATGAATATTCAAGGTTGATTTCCTTTAGGATTGGTTTGATCTCCTTGTAGTCCAAGGGACTCTCAAGAGTCTTCTGCAGCACCACAGTTCCAAAGCATCAATTCTTTGGCGCTGAGTGAAAGGTAATGAGGAACAAGAGTGGAAGAAAGTAGATTAACGGTGGGGTCTCCAGAGGACTACTTGCAAGGAAGCCATTCAATAGAGAGGTGGGGGCAGCTGTGAGGGGTTGAGACGGATGCTAGCATAGGAAGAGAGTAGAGGGGACAGTGCCGAGAAGGGCCCTTCTGTCCTCAGTTTCAGGCACAGTAGATGCTCTTTATATATATATTTAAAAAGTGTTTGTTTTTTTGGCTGTTTCAGGTCTTAGTTGCTGGGCATTTGGGATCTTTCTTGTCATGTGGGATCTTTCCTTGTGGTCATAGAGTCTAGGTGAGGCTTGTAGGGGGGTGGGGTATAGTTGCATCATGTTGTCTTAGCTTCCCTGAGGCATGTGGAATCTTAGCTCCTTGACCAGGGATTGAACCCCTATCCTCTCCTTTGCAAGGCAGATTCTTAACCACTGGACTATCAGGGAAGTCCCAGATGTTCCTTATATGTATTTATTGAAGGAATAAGTAAATTTACTTTCCTCCTTTCCCTGATACTCCAGGGTCCTGGGAGGCAGCTTCTCTTTAGAAATTGAAATGAGGCTGCATTCCAGGACCTTGGCCTTCACCTCATTGTTTTTATTTGGCTAGGTCTTATGATCAAGCTAGGGGAAAAAGGACGTCTTTTTTTCCTAGGAATAGAGAGGGAGAGGGAGAAGTGAGAATGGGGTGGTGTGAGGTTGGAGAGACCTTAGAAGTCATTTTGCAATTTTCTTATCTGCCCTCCAGAAATGAAGAGGTTATTCATTCATTGACTGAAAAAAAGTCTTCATTAATCACCTGCTCTGGATTGTGCACTGTGTTAGGCAAGGGGGACATACATCAATGAAGCAAGTGTAACAGATTGATTGACTGCTTGTGGAATGCCAGGCCCTGTGTCAAATGCTTGGTGTACTTTCTGCTCTCAAAGGCGGTATATGACAGGGACTGTTGATGTTGCCTTTTTTTTTTTTTTTCCCATTGATAGGGAATTGACCCAACTGAAGCTTAGGATGGTTTGCTAACTCACTTGTAAGTAACTTGAACTCAGCCCAGGGGCACTTTTTTCAGCCCTAGCTTCTGCTAGGCCCCTGGGTCTTCTCCCAGGGTACAGTAAGTGACTGGCTTTGGGTGTTCTGCCTGACTCAGGCCAAGCTAGGGATAAGCAGTCCCAGTTCCTGCCCTCTATCCTGTCCTTGGCCTGAGAAAGGACGCTGTGTAAAGGGATGGATGTGGGTTAGGATAATAATGCTGAGTCACTGCCTATGAAAGCCCTGTGTCTTCCCCTTGTCCCAGCCACCACCTATAGCCTGGCTCAGCCACTGTGCTTGTTGTCACTCTCACATCCCTCCCAGTTGCACTGACAGCAGCTGGCATTGTGTCTCACCAGCCAAAAACATGTTTCCTTCCTTCTTTGGAACTTCCTCAGAGCTACCAGAGAACATGGCCAGATTCTGAAATCCTATCCCCCAATGCCAGGGATTTCCCTGGTGGTTCAAGAGAAAGAGAGAAACGGGTGTTCTGTGACTTCTATTGCATAATATCATGAAGAAAACAGTCCAGTGATCTGTTTCTTCTATTTTAAAGTGAGGAGGAAGGTGGTCCTGCAGCTGACCAGTGAGTCAGTGGGTCCAGGGACTGAATGCTAGGTGTGGGTGGAGAACTCAGGAGGTAGAACCAGAGTTGAAGAATCACCTCCAGTCTGGTCTAATCTAGCAATCAGAGGCTTTAAATACTTAAGGAGTCCACAGATTTTTATCTGTATCTATCTATCTCTTTTTATATGTGTGTGTGTATATGTACATATATACACATATATAAGTATGCATATGTGCATAATTTTTATACTTATATAAATATATATATATATATATTCATCACATTGTTTTAGTGGTAGCAACCTACCTGCCCATCTGGAGGGGATTCATGAAATCAATAAAGGTTGTTCTCTACAAAAGAAATCTAAATTTCCATTAATTACTGTGTGGTGGACCTATCAAGTGTGGGTGGATATGGAAGGGTGTTCAAGACGGTTATGTGAGTGAAGCAAGCCACAGATGGTGTATGTGTGTGTATATGTTTCAATAGCCATGGTTGATTTCTAGAAATACTCTTGAGAAAGTGCTAATTGGTTATTTCCGAAGAGCAGGAATGGAGCTTTGGGTGGTGCCGAGACTTCTGCTCTTGTGCAAAGAAGATTTTACACTCTTCTGTACTTTAAAGATTTTTTTTAAAATAATGAATATGTATTGCTTTAATAATACAATGAGAATGAGAAAGGAAAGTAGAAGAAAAAAAGGCCTAAGAAGTTTCACAAGCCAAAGACACCAAAACAATTTCAGTGTTGAATTCAGGAGTGTTGAGGGCAGGAGGAACAACACAGTGGGGCCTGAGATGACCTTGCATGATGGAACTTACCCTTAGCCACTGTTTGCAAGATATGCTTTAACCAGCCAGGGGTGGACACAGAGGTAGGAACTGGCAGGAAATCCTATTTGCAAGGCTGACTCATGACCGTAAGTCTAAAATAAAATCCAGGCCAAAGTTCAACTTCACGAACAGGGACTGGAGTCTCTTATAGCCCTAGCTAACATATATTGAGTGTTTACCATGTTTCAAAGTAATGTACAAATTGCTTTACTTAGTGCTACCTAACTTATTTTTACAACTCTGAGGTAGCACTGTTCTTATCCCAGTGTTACTGAGGTTGAGGGTTCTGAGGCTCGGAGGGTCCAAATCACTTTCCCAAATACATACAGTTAATTGGTTAGGCTGGGGTTAACCCAGGTCTGTCTGTGGCAGAAGGCAACTCTCTTATTACTTCCTGAGTACTACTACATGTTGAGCTCTTAGAGTCTTAGGAGCCCTCAGGTAGAAGAACAGGACATCTTTCATCTGTGCCATCAAGGAGCACCCAGGCCGGTTGGAGAAAACCACACCAACCTAGGTGTATAGTGACTGTATAGTGACTTACATAAGGCAGTCATCTGGATTTAATTGGGCTGCAAAGTTGATAAGTTCTATTTGGATTTTCAACTTGGAGAGATCAGCAAGGCCTGAAGTTGTCAATGAAGGCATCTTGGAGGAGGAAAGATGTAAACCAGGCCTGGAAGGATGGATGGAATCAAGAGAGGGGTGGGGAGGACATTCCAGAGAAGAGAATGTGCAAACTGTGCAGAAGTCTGCTCTGTTGTTTCTGAGACAGTAAAGCATCTTGCCTAATCAGCATGAAAGTTGTATATGTGTGATAAGTGAGCTGATGTGTAGACAGGGAAAAGAGAGCAATAGAAGTCATTCTGAAGATTGAAAACTGGAAGAAGAGTCGAAACTTCATGTGGAAAGAAATGAAGAGCCTCCGAAGGCATTTTGGGCAGTGAAGAGACACTATGAAAAGTGATGATTCAGAGAGGTTAATCTGATAGAGCTGTCAAAGTGACAGTGAAAGAGAGAGCCATGTGAAAACCTAGGTGTGGGGTGATGGGGGCCTTGAGGGGAGGTACCAGCAAGAAGAGTGGAAAAGGAGGGCCAGTGTGAAAGCCGTTTATGAAGGAAGAGGAAGCAACAGGACTTGATGATTGAAAAGAAACAGACTATGAAGGAGCAGGTCTGAGCCAAATAATTCCTGGGCTTCAAATCAAGGTGTCCAAAGAAGGGAACACATATATCTGGAAAAAGGAATTGGGAGAGGGTTTTGGTTTGCTATGGGGTGGGAGGAGATGATGGATTGTGTCTTCATTCTAAACCTCTTTTTTTCTTCCCAAGTTTTTTAAGACAGCTTAGGGACTTTTTCTCGCTTAGTTTTCTTAGTTGTGTAATACATAGGACTTCCTTTGAACCAGTTCATTCAGTCAGCAGCTGTTTATTAAGTTGTCTTATGGTCTGGTTGTTGGGAACACAGCAGTGAGCAGGCAGACCTGGTCCCTGTCCTCATGGAAGACAGATATTGAATAACAAATCATAAGGGTTCTTTCTTTGCTCCTAATATCAAGGTGGCATTTCTTCACCAAGACCAATTCTGTTCTATACCTGAAAAATGTGAGGCATTAAGGGCATTTGTCAAATACTTCATTATAGACTGTATCTTGTAATAAAAAGCACCAAAACCATTCATTTATTCCTTTGCTTTGCAAATATTTATTGAGTGGCACTGTGGCTCTGTATTTTTAGCCCTTACGTTCACAAACTAGGGGAGGACATAGACAAGTAAACAGGTAATGATAATATAGTGTAATAAGTGTAGTAAGGGGTAAATATCAGGTATTGTGGGAACAAGTAGGAGGTGTTCTGGTCTTGGAGGGGCAGGTAACTGGACAAGAAAATGTCCCTGATAAGACTAATGAGATGTTAGCTATACAGGGGTGGGAGTGAAGGTGAGTGTATGTGTTCCATGCAAAGGGGATATCTAGTTAAAAGACCTGGACACTAGAGAGGCCTAGACTTGTTGAGGAATGATTTGTAACCTCGAATTTTATACCTAGCACAACTACCTATCAAAATATGAAGAAAGAATAAAAGAAAAGGCATGTTTGGATATACAGGGTGGCAAAAAATTATCTCCCATGTGTCTCTTCCCAGGAAGCTAGTGGAGGACCTGCAACGAGAAAACAAAAGAATAAAGCACGAGGATAGACACCATGGAAGTAACTACATGGACCTCAGGTAGGAAGGGCTGAATCAAAAAGCAGGTATAGTGAGCAGCTGGGACTTCATTATAATGACAAAATTACTTAAAGTAGTAATAGAGTCATATTCTAAAATAGTGCTCCCCCCTAACTTTGAATTCTAGGGACATCTTTGAGCAACATTGTGATGGGATTCAACCAGGAACAACAATTTTAATGTTTTTCATATTTGGTATTCCCTTGAATAGGATGCTGCTGAGTTTTAAAGAATGTGGAAGTCATTGTACTAGGGAAACCTAAAAATCTGTGTAACTACTTCTTCAGTAGCCTTGTGCAATTTGGCAGTGCCCCCAGAAATTCCCAGCATCAAGAGGTTGTAGAAATGTGAAGGTCTATACGGGCGGCCACAGGGCTATGAAAGTTCCTGGAGCAGTGCATTGTGGCAGAGCGATTGGTATAGGGAGGTAAGGGCCAGCTTCCAAATCCTAACCAAACTCTTGGATGGTCATTCATTCTTCTATAGAAAAGGAGACCCCTAGAAGAACATTTCTGCTAGAACATATCTGCTTACCAATTAAGTGCTGAAGCTGCCCTCTCCAGTGACTTTCAGACTGCCCAGAAATAAAATTTTAAGATGCCACCATAGGGTGACCAGAGATCCTTTCCTGTTGAATTTTGCTGTAGCTGGAATAAGGCAGTGTATGTTTGAGAGAGAGAGAGAGAGAGAGACAGGAAGGGAAGGGAGGGGGGAGGAGAGAGAGAATACATGTGTGTCTGTTCACTGGGCTCAGAAGAAATTTATGGCTATGTTATATTTTAGCAAATCATGGTCAAAGCCAGAGCAGGAATCCAGGTGTTCCCTAAATCTGAAGCTAAGCAGAACATTTTATTTATGGATTCAGCAGACGGACGTTTGTTTTCTTTGTTATATCTGCATTTCAAGTTTGGGTGATAAAAGATCAGCCCAGAAACCAAGCAGCATGTTATGGTGTTTACTGGTTTTACTGGCCATAAAAAAGGGCGTTACTCAGTTCCCCATCAGCTGAGAGCAACCCTTCCCCACCCACTCCTGGCCACCCTCTCTCCCTCCCCCTAAGCAAGTGAATTTTAAACACCACTCTAAAGTTGTTGGCTGGTGACCTGGAAAATTCCTTTTGCTTTGTTCGGCTGTTAATGGCCCATCAGTTTAAACCTCCTACCCCCAGAAACTTACTTTCTCATAACTAGACAGAGGAAGGAGGAAGTAGACGTTAAAAAGAAAGAAAGAAAGAAAAGATTCCTATTCTAAGGGCTTTGAGAAGATTCAAAGATGGCCCAGCCCGGATGAATGGAAGGAAGGAATTTCATTTGTCTTGACCTGTCTGTACAGAAGCCAGCACAAGGGCATATGTAAATAGGGCCTTATTGAATACTTTTGATGAAGTGATAATTTTTGAATGCAGCAGTGGCTCAACCATGTGGGATTTTAGTGGACACAGGTCTGGAAGTCTTCTAATTCTGGAGGCCAAGATTTGGATTTATGTTTGAGCTGTATAAGCTAGTAAACGCGTGAACCTCATCAAGCCACTAAGCTCAATAACCTTCCTTATTCTTAACGTATCGTATTTAATGATAGATAGTAACTGTTTTTGTTCTTATTGTTATTAATAACAATAAACTGTATTTAAAGATACAGTTAGTAACTGTTTTGGATCTTATTGTTACTATTCCAACTCTTTGTGACCCCATGGACTGTAGCCTGACAGGCTCCTCTGTCCATTGGGATTCTCCAAGCAACAATACTGGAGTAGGTAGCCAGTTCCCTTCTCCAGGGGATTTTCCCAATCCAAGTATCAAACCCAGGTCTCCTGCACTGCAGGCGGATTCTTTACCCCTTGAGCCACCAGGGAAGCCCTGTTCTTATTGTATCATATTTAAAGATACAGTTAGTAACTGTTTTGGATCTTATTGTTATTAGTTGTAAAAACCAGTAATTATCATTGACTGTGTGTGCCAGGTATAGGTCTCAGGACACTTCCTGTATTATCTCATTTAATCCTCACTGAACAACTCTATGAGGTAAGTACTATTATTTTTTCCATTTTAAAGAAGAGGAAACTGAGGCTTAGTGAGGGTGGTAGAGCTGAGATTCTTACCTAGGTTCTCTATTAATAGCTGATGCTCTTAACCTCAACATTATTCTGTTTGTAAACTACAAAGATCTGAGAAAACATAAATAAGAGGAAGCACAGAGTGGCCATGCAGTTCTCCCTACAGCATGACAGTTGGTCACCTTGAATTTGCTGAGCTATCACTGGAGGGGACCATTCTGCATATAATATTGAAAGCAGGTCACTGCCCCTGGCCATTCAGATTTCTGGAATAAAGTTCTGTCCACAAATCTCTCGTAAGGTTTTGGTCTGTCAGATTCCATTTCTTTTTCTTTTTTTTTTTTTAGTTCTACCAGTTTATTGCTACCAACCCATCTCCCTCCACCCTCGTGCACACATGCTCGGTCATGTAATCCCATGGACTTCAGCCCGCCAGACTCCTCTGTCCATGGATTTTTCCAGGCAAGAATACTGGAGTGGGTTGCCATTTCCTTCTCCTGTCAGATTCCATTTCTCAGCTGCCAAAACAACAACCTAGACACTCATAGAAATCAGAGCCTTTGAACACTAGTGCCACGCCCTTTACCCATCCCCACCACCAAGCAGCACCTATGGCAGTTTCTGCCTCTCAAATGAACTTTGTCATCTCTTATATCAGTTGGAGCTGGCAGATCTTAAATCCGTCTTCTGTAACCCAGAAATACCGAGGAATCCTCCCTAGCTGGACTGGAGGCAGCTGACCAGGAGAGACTGCCACTGACCTGACACACCGAGGACAAAGCAACTGTGGAAGAGCAGTGGGACCATTAACACCAGCTAGAAAGCTCTGAAATCATGGCATTAGTACAGGTTTACTGAGCCCTTGCTCTAGACCCCAGGAGTCGCAACTACTGAAGCGTACATAGCTCAGTCGGTAAAGAATCTGCCTGCAATGCAGGAGACCTGGGTTCGATTCCTGGGTCAGGAAGATCCCCTGGAGAAGGAAATGGCAATCCACTCCAGTATTCTTGCCTGGAAAATCCCATGGACAGAGGAATCTGGTGGGCTACAGTCCATGGGGTCGCAAGAGTTGGACACGACTTAGTGACTAAACTACCGCCACCACTTGCCTTAGAGCCCGTGCTTCACAACAAGAGAAGCCACCAAAATGAGAAGCCTGTGCACCGAAACTAGAGAAAACCTGTGTAGAGTAATGAAGACCCAGTGCTGCAAATAAATGAATAAAAGAAAAAACAAAAACAAAGTGACAATCTACATCCAAATGAAATTACCAAAAAAAAAAAAAAAAAAATGGCATTGCTGTGGGTGTACCCTGAGTGGAATTCCCAAGGCCCAGGGTGGGCTTTTATGTTCTCTCTTCAGTGAAAGTGTGTCCAACTCAGTTGTGTCCGACTCTGTGACGCTATGGACTGTAGCCCGCCAGGCTCCTCTTTCCATGGGATTCTCCAGGCAAGAATACTGGTGTGGGTAGATGGCATTCCCTTCTCCAGGGGATCTTCCTGACCCAGGGATCAAACCCAGGTTTCCTGCATTGCAGGCAAATTCTTTATCTTCTGAGCCACCCACCAGGAAAGTCCCTTATTAGAAGTATCTTTATCTTAAAAAATTAATACATGTTTTTGCCAACAATTTAAATAATATGGTTATTAATACAGAGAAATTAAAAGTATATCATTAGCAGAACACACTCCCTGACTCCCCTCCCCTGACCACTGCCCCCTGCCCCCATGCCCCAGTCCTGGCATTACTAGTAACAGTTTGATGTCTCTCCTTCCAGATGATTCTGCTGATTTCCTGTGTGTGTGTGTGGCATTTACAGAAACATCAGTGAGAAGATCCTATTCTGTACCTTGTATATCACAAGTACATTTCTAGTCTATCCATACAGCTCTCTTCTCCTTTTTGACGGCAGCACAGTATTCTACCATAAGAATGGATCAACTTCCTTTTTCTCCTTTTTGTTTTATTTTTATTTAATTAATTTTTTCTGTGCCATGTGGCATGTGGGATCTTAGTTCCCTGACCAGGAATTGGACCCATGCCTCCCTCAGTGGAAGTGTGGTCTTCACCACTGGATCAGCAGGAAAGTCCCCAACTGCCTTTTTTTCTAATCTCTGCTTTGACAGATCTTTTACTCTCCTGAGAACCTGTCTCAGCTCCCACTTAGCAAGCCCTTGTCTGGGTCCTGCCTTAGGAAACTGCACAGATGGGAAGGTGGTCAAGAGGTGAAAAGGACAGTGGTGGGCACCATATGGGAGAGTGTGGGGATGAGTGTATTCTGTCCTCGCCCTACTGGGATACACAGGAAGTTATTTTCTCTCTTCCTCACCCTGCCAAATGGTTCCACTGTCTAGCTAAAAAGCTGCACATTTTATGGGAATATCTTTGAAAACGATTAGAAGGATCAGTTTAGAGAAACATAAAAGGCTGTCGTCTTAGAGTCACACTCTGTCATTTGGGACCTCCGCTCTGGGCATGCACGCCTTGGGGCTGTCAGGATCACCAGAGGTCATCCAGGCCAGCCTCCTGCCTCTATTCAAGATGGATGAGTAGCTCCTACTGAAAGCACTCCATGCTCCTCTCTTGGTAGCTACTTTGTGCGACTAACATCTCCATTAATTACAAGTGTGCTCTTTCTCCCTGGAAAGGCATTCTAGCTTAGAGGATTCAGGCAAGACCACTTATTAGCTAAGTGCTCTTGACCAAATTTCATATTATTTCTCTTATCTCAGTTTCCTCATCTGTGGAATGGGGATAACAGTATGTGTCTAATTTGGTAGGGTAACTTGTCTTTTTTTTTTTTGGTAACTTAAAATATATACATAGCATATTTGGTGTATTATATAGTACATGCTAAGTACTCATTGATGGGGATGATTATACTCTGAGTCCAAACAAGATCACTGGCTTCTAACCCTGGCTGCACACTGAACTCACCTGAAAGCGAAAGTGTTAGTCTTTCAGTGGTGTCCTACTCTTTTCAACCCATAGATTGTGGCCCATCAGGCTCCTCTGCCCGTGAGATTCTCCAGACAAGAATACTGGAGTGGGTAGCCATTCCCTTCTCCAGAGAATCTTCCCAAACTAGGGACTGAACCCCTGTCTCCTGTGTTGCAGGCAGGCCCAGGCTCCATCACCGGTGATTCTGATTCTACTGGTCTGTGGTGGAAGGGGATGGGACGATTTGAGGGTTTTTGAAAATCTCTCTGGGAATTCTAATTTGTACCAAGGTTGAGAACTGCTGATTCTAGTCTAGTGATCTCATTTTCCAGATGAGGCCTGGAGTGGGGAAAGACTTGCCCAGGTTATACAGCCTGACCACAGGGATCCAGGTCTCTCTTATCCTGGGTGCCAACCTCCAAGACTTGTCCTCATGCAGGAAATCTGTTCTTTGGGTGCCCTTCAAGTGAAAGTGGAAGTCTCTCAGTTCTGTCCAACTCTTTGCAGCCGGATGGACTATACAGTTCATGGAATTCTCCAGGCCAGAATACTAGAGTGGGTTGCCTTTCCTTTCTTCAGAAAATCTTCCCAACCCAGGTCTCCTGCATTGCAGGCGTGTTCTTTACCAGCTGAGCCACTAAGAAAGCTCTTCAGGTGCTGCCCCAACTTTCAGTCTATTTCCTGAGAATACTATATAGACCGCTCAACTCTTACCAGAAATGGTGCTTTCCCTCCCTTCTGGTCCCAATCAGATTGTCCCCTGCTCAGAGAGTTCTCCAGATCAGAAGCTGCTCTTCTAGAAAATACGACCCTTTAATCATAGCACTTAAGATTATGTAAAATTTAAAAAAAAAAGTATGTGAAATAATCCTGTTTATTCATTTGTTCATTCATTCAAGAATCTGAGCCCCTTGGGGACAGGGACCGATTCTGTCTTGTTTCTGCTGGACAGGGCCTAGAATGGTGACCAGCCCTCATTAAATGACTGAATGAACGAGATCTCAGGAGGGCAGTTGAATATATTTTATTTTTCTGTCCTAGCCATCTGATTCTCATTACTCCTACAGCTCGGGAAGCCTCTCTGCTTTGGCGTTTTATAAACCTCGTGTGCGTACGTCGACATTTTAACCATAAATCCAGAGTTTAGGGGTGGAAAAATTCGAGGCCAGGGGATTGGAGGAGAGGGATAAAAACTACCCGGAGGTCCGAGGCTGGGACGGCGCTGCCCCAGGGTTGGGGTGGGGAAGGGAAGGGAAGGGAAACGTCGGCAGGGGTTGGTGGGTCCCCTTCTGCCCGCTTCGTGTCCCCATGGCGGGGCATGGCCCTGGGCTGCGACATCAGAGGGGTGCTCCGCTGCCGCCTTTACCTCCGTCCTGGGATGGAGACGGGAGGTGGGAGGATGCCCGAGGGGAGGGGACACTGCCAGGGTCGCGGCCCGAGGGACCGCCTCGCTCAGTAGCCCCCGCATTCCGGCAGGCAGCGCGCGCCCCGGGAGGTGGCGCCTTAGGGAGGCTGTATTTTTTTTTTTTTTTTCTTTTTGGAGCCACGGGGGAAGGGGGGGAAGGTAGCCAGTGTGTGTCCCTTTAAGAGCCGGAGCGCTGCCCCCGCCTCGCAGGCGCCCAGAGCCTCACAAAAGAACAGGATGTTGTTGATTTGTCACCAAACCACAGAGAGGAAATGATTGTAAATTTCCTTTAAACATCCCCACCGCGCTCCAGCCGCCCCCGCTTCCGCCTCCGCCGCCCCCGCCCGGCCGGGCGCAGCGGGGCCTCGGCGCTCCCGCGGGGCGCCCTCTCCACGGCCTCCCCGGCCAGGCCACAAGCTCGGGCCGGCTCCGGGGCGCCTGCGGGAAGGGCCCCCGCCCCGCCCCCCCTCGTGTTCCAGTTGCTTTCTTCTGATTATTTTTTCAGCAGCTGCCACAGAGAAAGGGCCTCAGCTCGTGTGCAGCCTCGCGCGCCTCCCTTGTCTCCTCGGCCTTTTCCTCCTCGAACGAATGACACCCGCACCGGCACCGCGGGCCCTGCCCAGGAAGAACCTGATCGTGCCTCCGCGTTGAGCCTCTGGATTCCCTGCAGTCGCAGTGATCATTAGTTCCAGAGTCGCGGTGGTGGGTGGGGGGCGCACTGAGGCCCAGGGACGTTACCGGCTAGCTGAATGGTCACCAGCTCCTGGCAACATCTGGGGACTCTTGGAGCACCCTACCTAGGAAGTTTGATTCACCCTAAACTTATGTTTGTAACCCCACGGCCATACTGCCACCAGAACATGTTAGAAGTCTCAGGTCTTCAATCATGGCCGTTTCCATTGGGAAGTCCAGTGTAACCGGTGCTTAAGACCAGGTTGCTTCAAGAGGCGCATCCCCCACCATTTCCAACGGGACACCCCGGCACCTTTCCAGGAGCTGCTAAGGTCTTGGTTACACCTGTGATTTTTTGCATTCTTACTTTTCCCGACCTCTTCCCCACATGTCTTTGTATGATTTCTGGAAGCCTCTGGTACAGTTCAAGTTTGCTCCCAACCTGCGCCCGTGGTGGAGAGGTCCAGTCTGGTCTGTGGTCTGGGGAGAGGTTGGCTTTGTTGCACACAGTGTTCTTTTGGAGCAGTTAATGCTTATGATTCCCGCACTGTCTTAAATATTTAGAGCAGCCGCTAAAGTCTCAGGCGTAATGTGCAGCGGATTTTCTCATTTCATCTTTCCAATATTCCCATGAAGTTGGCATTGCTATGGTCTTCATGCAGATGAGGAAACTGAGGTTCATAGAGGTTGAGGAACATGACCAACTCACACAGAATAAGGATGCAAGTGACCGGGCTTATTTAGTCCTCACTCTGGTTATTGGTGGTGTCCTTCTTTGTTTGGTGCTTTAAATCTGATTGAGGGACTAGTAGTAAAAGGATGCGGGGGATTTTTGTTGTGTCTTTTGTCACTCCAGCCTTCAGGGAGCTCTGGGTCAGGTCCCACTTTCTGGGGGAAAAAACCCCAAAAAACCTGCGTGGCTGACACCCTCAGGCTGGAATCTACCTTTTTAGGACTGTACCCTCGGGTCTTGGAGGAGGGGGCCTGGTGTGGAGTCTTAGTTCTTTCCCGTCTACTTGAATGGGAAAATGGGATCCTTGAAAACGATTTCCCTGGTGCTGGATTCCTAAGGCCAAATAGCTCCTTTCATTTCAAGACCCTGGATTCTAAGCTCAGAGGCCGTGAGGTGGAGGGGGGGGGGGCGGGGGGAGAGGAGGAGGAGTGTTTGCCTCTGGATTTCATCAGTGTCCTATAGACCAGTTAATGGCATCCTGTACCTGCTCTGTGCTACACACGGCCCACATGCTGTTTCTGGGCTTTCTCATTTGATCCTGTGATGGATCCTAAGAGATGAAAAGTTAGTTCCCAGAGAGGTTGTACCCCTAGGAATGTTGCAGCTGGGGTTTCTATCCTTCCCCACATGGTCCGTGTGTGTGTGTGTGTGTGTAAGAGGGAATCATTCTGTAGAAGCAGGGCTGCAGTGCTTGCCTTTAGTTGGTGCAGAAAGCCAAGGGGGTCCTCGATGCTGGTGGACTTGAGAGAGAAGTGCAGTGGCTTTTGGCTCCTTTATGCTGCAGCTGTCTGCAGTCCCTCAGCACTGAGCCCATTTGTTGATGGATTTCCCGAGCGGCTGTGGTGTCTCCACCTGTCCTTGTTGCTTTTATAAACTGCCAGTCACTGGGCATCTGGGTCCCGGGCACTTGGGAGGGAGAGCCATCTGCTTAATTGTTTCCAGTCCCCAGATGAGGAGCACCGGGTACCAAGAAGCTGAGTCGTTGGTCTGAGCAGGCTGGCTCGAGGCAGAGCAAGGCACCAGGCTCCCAGCCTTCACCACCGCACAGTTCTAGGGAGGCTGGAGCCAGAGGGCAGCTCACCTGGTGTCTCTCAGCTTCAGTTTCCGACCCTGTGAAGAACTCTGGCCTGTGTGGTCTCTTGTGGCCCTTCTTGTCATCGTCATCAGAAAAACAGCTTCTGTTTATTCATTCAGTTAATATTTATTAAATGCCCACTGTATGCCAGGAACCTTTTTTATAGGTGCTGGAGATACAGCAGTCAACAAAACCAAAGCTCTGGCTTCTTGGAGTTTATCTTTTAGGATACAAAAAATTATATACACTTATTTATATACATTTAAAAGAAATACATGTACATTTGACCCTTTACCCAGGGGTTAGGAGCCCTTACCCCACTCAGTAGAAAATCCACATATTACTATCTCTGCCTCAAAAAGGATTTGATAAATGATTCATCCAAGCGCAGGAACCTGAAACAGTTTGGAGAGAATCAAGACTGAAACCCTAGTTCTTTTAATTCCATGTGTTATGATCTCTAGTTGAACACAAAGTTGCCTCACACTTAGTTAAAGATCTCTAAAAGAAAAATACAGATACTACAATGAAAAATGTGTGTATAAATGGATCTACACAATTTGAACCCACATTGTTCAAACTGTGTGTGTGTGTGTGTGTGTGTATAAAATGTCAAGTAGTGTTTTGTGCTGTGGACCAAGATGAAGAGGGGATGCAGGGTGTGTGTATGAAGTGGGGGAGTAGTATTTTATTTTATTTAAGGTCGTAAGGGAAGGCTCGTTGATAAGGTGATGTTTGAGGTTTGAGATGAGGAAAGGGCTGAGCTATGCAGCTTTTTGGAAGTTTGCTTTAGCAGTAGGAACAGCACAGTGAAGACTGGGATTTGGGAGTAAGTTGCATAGCACTTAGAGTGTGTCAGGTACTGTACTAAGTGCCTTATGTTCTACATTTAATCTTGTTATTGCTGAATTTTATTTGAAGAAGCTGAGGTTCAGAGAGGAAGCCGGGGGTCAGAGAGGTTAAGTGATTTGCCCAATGCCATGCAGCTAGTAGGTAGTGGAGATGAAATTCAAATGCTCCTCTTAACCATCATGTTGCCTCCCACTCAGGGACTCTTCTTACAGATCTTGTACTTTATGACCTGCTTTAAAAAAAAATTTTTTTTTTTTCCTTCTCTTTGCATGCAGAATCTTGGTTCCTAGACCCGGGATTGAACCTGGGTCATGGCAGTGAAAGTACCAAGAGTCCTAACCACTGGACCACCAGGGAACTCTCCATGACCTGGTTCTTAGATTTTGTGGGGAGTAAGTGTCAACAGTGGCCAAAGTAGCTCCTGGCCCCTGAGTTGCATGGCTCTGGGGGTTGAGCTCAGGGTCTGAAGTTCCGTTTTATGAGTGGAAGAAGGTAATCTGATGCTGGAACATCCCATGTTGTGTTTATGGCAGAAGAGGGGAAAACACCATCACATTAGTGTAAACAAGAGAAATGGAAGAATGGGGTAGCCTGAATCCCTCTAGCCCCCTCCTTGGTTTTAATTTCCCTATGACGGGGCCCAACGCAGCATGCTGTATTATACAGCGATAATGAAAACGCTTGGATTAGTGAGCTGAGATTTATAGGGCAGACGGGAGCCAGCGGAGAAGACGGCAGTCATCTCTCTTATTTGCAGGCAGATATCCAAATTGCCACTTGCTTGCTTTTTCTTCCTGACACTATCACCTACTCTGCTTAATTAGATCCTTTCCCCCTCCCATATCATTTCCAACTCCTGCCCAGCAGCTGGGTGCTCAGCAGAGTTGGTGAAGCTTCATGCAGAATGCTTTCCCAGAGTCCAGGGAAGATGAGTCAGAAACACAGCCCATGAAAATCAGGGATGGGACCTGTACATCAGGCTGTGAGCCTGCCTGTTCATCAGCAACGTGTGGCAGGATGAGGAGGGCTGGACCCAGGGCCACGTGCTTCTCAGGTCTCCCCAGTTTCGCCCCTGAACATCCTCTTTGTTGTGGGGAGCAGAGACAGTGAATTCCCCAGACAGCAGACCACCCCCAGCACACTTTTCCAAAAGCACATCAAAAGAGTTCAGTCCTGCCTCTGAAGCATTTTGGAATACTAAAGTACTATGCTCAAAGTATCGTTCTGGACTCTGAGGAGGGTGAGAGGTAGTTGGGGACTGAGATGAACAAACTGCTGCTAAAATCTAAAATGGAGGAAAATAGAGTGGAATGGCCAGACTAATTTTTTCAGTGAGTATTTATTGAGTACCTGCTATGTATCAGGCATTGTTCTGGGCACTGAGGGGACCTAGCAGTGGCAAGACATGCAAATAGGTCCCTGGCCAGGTGGACTTATGGTCTACCTGACTGGGGGAGGGGCGGGACAGTAAGTTACTTACCAAAGGGCCTAAGAACTATGGAGAAAAACCAAGTGGAGGAGGTGGTGAGAAAGTGCTTGGCCTTATAATTTTAAAAGGAAGTCAATGAAGGCAGGATAGTGTGGTGGAGACTGAGAGAGCTGATCTGGAATCTAGGCTCTGACATCTAGACTTTGATTTTTTTAAGTTTCTGTGATCAACTGATGTCAACCTTATTTCTTTTCTGTGAAGTGGTACTAGTTATAGACATTCCTAAACTGATTAAGTGAGAGAAAAAATATATACGATACACACTTAATTAGGGCTCTGTGAATGTTAACTGTTTCAGGTATTATGTGTGCTTGTAATAGAGTTATGGGAAGCTGAAGGAGTGACTTATTCTGTTTGGGGAAAAAAAAGGATTATTATCCATATCACGTTTCTTTTTTCTAGGAATCACAGTTTGCCTGTACACAAGGAGAAGGCAGGAATGCGGATGAACTCTTGAAGCTAGAATTCAGATTGGAGGGGATTTAGATAAGGGTTTGGTATGTGGGATGTAGGTGGGAGTTGGTATTTTGTTTGTATTTTGCATTCTCTTTTAAAAATGATTTTCCACATGCTTTGTGTTTGCCCCAGTACTCCACAACAAGCCTGGCAGGGAGGCTGGGGCTGCCCATTAGACAAATGGGAAAACAGGCACAGGATGTGAGTGCCCAGCCAAGGTCACCTCCAGTCTCCAGAGGAGATCTCCTGCCGGTCTTGAGATGAGTCATCCTGGAGTGTTGCTCCCGGGGTGAAATCACAAAGGAAGGAAGGCTTGGATTTATTGCAGGCAGTACGGGAAGTTCTTGAGAAAGCTCAGAAACAGTAACCCTCCACCTGAGGGGCTTATTCTTCAGAGGTCAGCCTCCTGTGTAGCCCCAAACCCTTCAGAAGATATGGGATCTGATTTGGGGTGAGGGAGAGGGTCTTAAAAGCTTTTGGCATAAGCAGAGGTGAAAGAGGAGATGAAAAGAGGGAAAATGTATAGTGGTTAGAGGGAAAATGTATAGTGGTTGAGAGCTTGGGGTCGGTTTGGTGGTTCTGCCAGTTACCAGCTGGGGCAAGTTCTAGAACCTTCTCCAAGCCTCATTTCCTCATTTGTAAGATGGAATAGTAATGGTCCCTAACTCCCTGGTTGTTGGCACAGTGACACACCATGATGAATGCCAAGGGTTTAGCACAGTGCCTGGCAGAAAGAGGCCCGTCGAACAGGAGGCCATGCTGGGGAAGCAGTGAGGGTGAGAGGGTCCCCAGGTTACTGCATCTCTCCTGATGCTAAGCAATTTAGATGGGGTCTTTTTGTTTGTTTGCTTATTTGACTGTGCTTACTTCGTCATGGCATGTGGGATTTAGTTCCCTGACCCAGAATTGAACCTGGGCCCTCTGCATTGGAAGCATGGAGTCTTAGCCACCAGACCAGCAGGGAAGTCCCTCGATGAGGTCTTGATGAAGCTCTTTCTGCCTGGGGTACTTTCTACTCAAGGAGTTTCTGCTTTGACCAGCAGCACATATGTGTGTGGTCACTTCAGTTGTGTCTGACTGTGACACTATGGACTACAGCCTGCCAGGCCCCTCTGTCCATGGGATTCTCCAGGCAAGAATATTAGAGCGGAGTGATGTTTCTTGGATCTTCCCGACCCAGGGATCGAACCCTTATCTCTTGGGTCTCTTGCATTGGCAGATGGATTCTTTACCACTAGCGCCATCTAGTAGACAAGCACACGATGTCCTCTGGTCCTTACTCATATTCGCTGGCATCGTGGTTCAGTGGGCATGGCGGGTCTGGGATCGTCCTCTCTTGGTTCCCTCTCTCCCCTCCCCTTAACCCTTGCTTCTCTGGCTCAGACCTGTTATCTGTTCTGTCTCTGTTGACTCCATAGAATGAAAATAATGAGCCTGTCTCCACTGGTAATTGTCTCGGAACAAATCAAGTCCCCTCCCAGTCATCTGCCTCTGATTGAACACACTCTGCCTGCTGTAGACAGTCCTGCTGGAGCGGGGTGCCCAAACACAGGCACTGGGAACCCATTGGCTAGATGTCATTTCAAGGGTGGTGACACCCCACTGGACAGCCTTGAGGTTTGCTGAGGATGTTACACCTTGGTTCTGGGACCAAGACACAAAGCTCTGAGAGTACCTCTGAGTGTTTACCCAAAACGCTAATTATTATGTTGTCCAATTATGAATCTGCTCTTCATCTTCCAGCTTCACTTCCTGTCCTCTCTTGGATGTAGAAGATTTCCTTAGGAAAACTGACTACAACCTTTTTCAGCTGGGCTGAAGAGTTGCATGGACTTGGGGTCAGGAAGCTCCAGAGGCTCCATATTTTTCTGATTTTTATAGAAATTGTCCCAAGAGCAGACCTCTTAGGAATAGCCTCTATTCCTAGCCTGAGTGAGAAGGGCAGGGTTGTGGGTCAGAGGAATCTTAAATTTTTTTTTTAATCTTAAATTTAATTGTGTTATTCTGTTCCAATAGATTCTAGTCCTGTTGATATTTGTGTATATTTTATTAAGATATAACCATCTTAAATGGAAAACAAAATAAAACCCACCACATCCTCTTCTTTCTGAAGGACCCTGTGCTTTTTGCCTGAAATCCATTCTCATCTTTATCCTCACATACGTCCATATATTGTGAGCTCTTTCACCAGGAGCCTGGATTGTGCTAAACCTTTTATGTATTTTCCACTTGATCTCAAAGTAACTAGAAGGACAGAATTATTATCCCTATTACTTTGATGAGAAGCCTGAGGCTGTGAGAGGTCATGTGGTCATGGCTGGCAAAACTGGGGTTCCAACCCAAGTCTGATTACAGCCAAAGCCTGTAAACTTAGTGTATGATTTCTGCGACAGTTATTCATTCAACACTATAGTCTAGATCTTTCCCCCGTATGCCTTGATAAAAGTTCCTAATTACTGTTTAAAACGAGAACATAGGATTCCCTGAACCATCACTGGGTACCCATTTCTCCTCTGGGCCTTTATGGGCAAGGTCACTGGCCAGGGCCTGCGGAGCAGTGGAGGCAGTGAAAGTGCACAGCGCAGTAAGGGGGGAGGTTTGGGCTGCTGGAACCAGGAGCACAGCACAGCTGAGAGGAGCACACGGAATGCATACCCCCTTGCTCAGTTTTACATTAGGAACTCGAGTTGGCAGCTCTGTGCTACCTGGCCATTGGTTCAGCTGGGTAATAGGTGTGGGGCTGGGTGCCCATGGCAGCAGCTCTCAGCTCCAGTGAGGGAGGCAGAGAAGAATCAGTTCTCTTGAGGCAGACAGGAGAAGAATTTCTATCTCCATCTTACTGGGAGGGGATCTGATCTTGGAGATGGCGGGAGATTTTCCTGCCAAGCGTAGGTCTGAAGTGGCAAGATGAAGAACAGAGTGTTGTGTTCAGACTCCTGCTGCCTTTCTCCTCCATTGACATAGCATTTGTTTCTCTTCCTCTGGTTTATCTCCTCCAGGCCTGTTTTCTTCCTGATAGATGGGGATGCTTCCCAGGTAAACTTTAGGTATACAAGTGCACATTAGACACAGCTGTTACAGCAAGGCTAGCCCCACATGGATAACCCATTTCTAGAGAAGGGCAGAGAGGTTGGCAGAGAAAATAACTTGTTTCCTAAAAACTTCCAAGTAGTGGTGGGTTTTTGTCTTGTTGGGCCAGGATGCAAATGGTAGCTCAGTTTCCTCCCTTAAATCTTCAAGAAGCCTTTCATCTGCCGCTTGGAGCAGTGCTATAAACATCTTTCTCGAGTCCAAGCAGTGGTCACTGCACATTTTTCTTTCACAGTAGGAAGATTGGAGTCCTTTGCAAGAGTGTTGACAAACAGCGTCCAGTTCTTAGGATGACAAGCCAGACTTTAAAAAAAAAATGTTGTTAACGTCAGCTCTGCAGCTTATCAAAATAAAATGAAGATTCAGATTCATTTATATGAATGAAATAGACCATTTTGGGAGAGAGATGTGAAAAATTCATATATCTTTGCTAATGAAACCATTTTCACATTTCACAATGGGGGAAAAAACCCAAAACAAAAAATTAAGGTTCATACGAGTTTTCCTGTTAACCAGAAAAAAAGTGAATCCCTGAAAATACAAACTTGCAGTATTATCTTTGCATATTAGCAGAATTCTTCAGGCTTTTGAATAGTAAGACCTGATTTGCTGTTCCATGAATTTAACATTGTCTTTTAATTTATACCTTCTGTAGACTGAGTTTCTCTACACTCTGAGCCACACTATGTTAGCCCATTTTGCACTCAAGTGGCCTTGTATCCTTACAACTCATCTTTGAGACAATCAGGGCTCCAATGAACCTCAGTCCAGGAACAGACTAAGAACAGCTCCCCCTAGAGTTTAGCCACATAGAACACTGGAGGTGTAGTTAAAAGTGATGACCATGCTCTGAAAAGCTTCTAAGGGGAAGTGAATGGCACAGGCAGGGTTTGAATCCAGGTCTAGATAGCCCATAGCACATACTGTTTTCCACTACCCAATTCTGCCTTGAATGGGCAAATCTATGCTGAGCCTCTTCTTTGGAGTAAGACACCCTGTTAGGAAGGTACCTCAAAGGAGATGCTGAAGTGAGTCATACTGTTCCCTCTCTTCAAGGTACCTTCAATCTAGCATGCATTGGAGGATCATCTTTTGTTGTGTAGAAACATTAATTTGTAATCTTCATTTTACACAAAAGGAAACAGTGAATCAAAGAGGTCAAGTGACTTGCTCAAGGTCATACAGCTATGATGAGACAGAACTTTTACTAGGTGACTGTTGCTGGGAGCCCTTAGCAGTCTAAGATACTTATGTGGACCACCTCATTCCTAGATGCAAGGCAGGTGAATCCCTTACAGGTCAGACAAGGGATGAGGTGCCAATGCTTGATAGGTTCAGGTCAGTGCTCCTGAATTGAGTGGAGTGTCTAAGACAGATTTATCCCCAAAGGACACCTTGAGGCTCCTGGGTCTGTGACTGTATGTGCAGCAGAACTCACAGGCTCACTTCTCTCTCCCTGTGGGGAAGGGTCCCCGCTTTGGCAAGCTGACCCCAGGGACCTCCCATCCCCAAAGATTCTCTGAGGCCTGCTTGAGTTGAGCCATGCAGTGTAGAAGTATTTGCTTTAGGATGCAGGAGATGAGAAAAGCCTGGAGGGGCAGGGCAAGAAGGTGGGGCTGGGGGATGCCCTTTGTTGTCGCTATGGGCCCGAGGGCCCAGGTTTTTTAAGGACCCACCACCTAGGAGCTTCGGGAACACTCCCAGGCTATCTGCTGCACTTAGAAGTGGGCAGTAGGATAATGTGGACTCCCTTGGGAGGATAGGTGAGAAATAGCTAAGTCCATTGTTGGACATGAGTAGATGCTTCACAAGGGTTTCTTTCCTTCCTCTTTCATCCTTGCCTCTCTTCCCTCTTAATGTCTAGTTGATTAGCCCTGTGGGGCTTTCCTGCTGCCTTCACATCTTCAGTGTCTTCATAGCACTTCCCTGTCTTGTACTCCCAGAGGCTGTCCTGCCACACATGAAGCTCATGGGAGTCTCACAGAGGAAGAGTAAAAAATGGTGGGGTCCGTCCTCACCTCCCCCCACCCCATCCAGCATAACATCCCAGGAGGGAGTCCAGTGAAGCCAGTTCTATATTTGTCAGACTTTAGAGTCACTCAGCCTGGGTGTTCCTCCTAGCCTCTGCCACACTGGCTGTTGAGACCTGGACCATGGTATTTGATCTCTCTGTGCCTCTGTTTCCAAACTTGAGAAGTGGTAATGAGAATAGCACTTACTTCATAGGGATGCAGGGAGTATTGGACGCAATAGTGCATTGGAACCCGTGGCTCAGGTAAGTGCTGAGAACTGTTAGGTAAAGCAGACACCAAATCCAACTGGAAGGGACTTTAGACAGCAGGGCCCACCTCTCTATTAAAAAAAATTAATTTATTTAAGTCATTGACAGTAATAAGAACTAATAGCTAACAGTTATTGAATACTTACCATGGGCCAGCCACTGTGCCAAGTACTTCTCATACATTAACTTGTTTAAAAATGTGAAAGTTCAAGTGGGGTGTCTCCTTCCCCCCTCAGTCCCCTTCCACAGAGACAGCCACTATTGCTGATACTCTGTGAGTCCTTACGGATGTCCTCTGTGCATGTACAGAGATTTAAATATCTTTTTACCCCTTCAACTTTATATAGAGGAAACTTGGACTCGGGGAAGAAACACAGCCATTTGTCATAATAGTTCCTGTTCTGTGTGTGGAGGATTGCTCCTGTTCTGTGTGATTTTGAATCCTTGTTTCAGCCCTGCAGCATGAACTGTATTATGTAGAATAAATGCTCCAAGGCTTAGTTTACCCCAGTGCATTAATTGAGGATTAAATTAGATAATCCATGAAGAGAGATTTATCAGTATTCCTGGCACATCAGAACTATTCAGAAGATGATGGCTGTAGGGGAGGATCAAGGTTTTATGGGGACCTGAAACTTATACAGATTGAGAGCCATCTATATCAGAAATAATACAAAATTATGAATCCAATATTAAAACTACTTGTTTAGAGAAAAGAGGTACAACAATTTACATATTTCAAAAGCCACCAGATACTTGCAGCACTGTAAGAATATGTAACAACATTTTTGTCAATTAACTGCTGGGCACGCTCTTATACTTTCCATTCCTACATTTTCTGGCTTCATACTCATTGTGATCACTGCTTCCTTTGATAACAATTTTATAAAGCAATTTTCTGGGAACTCCCCAGGGGTCCAGTAGTTAGGATTCCACACTATTAGTGCCAGGGCCCCAGGTTTGATCTCTGGTTGGGGAACTAAGATCCTGTAGCCAAACATACAAACAACAAACAAACAACACTTCTAAAATAATTGTATGAAACAAGAATAAAAGAGAATTCAGCCTTTTCTCTGGCATGGTTGATCAAAATTTGCTTTTTGTTATTATTTATTTTTTTAATTTTTATGGAAGTATAGTTGACTTACAATGTTGTATTAGTTTTAAGAGAACAACAAACTATCAGTTATACGTATATCTATATATCTATTCTTTTAAAGATTCTTTTCCATTTTTGGTTACTATAAGATACTGAGTGTAGTTGCCTATGCCATGCCATAGGTTCTTGTTTATTTTTTATATGGTAGGGTGTATATGTTAATTTGAAACTTCTAGTTTATCCCTACCTCTCCTTCCTCCCTTGGTTACCATAAGTTTGTCTTCTATGTCTGTGGGTCTATTTCTGTTTTGTAAGTCAGTTCATTTGTACTTTTAGTTTCCACGTGCAGCTGATATTATATGGTATTTGTCTTTCTCTGTCTGACTTACTTCACTTCATATAATAATCTCTAGGTCTATCCATGTTGCTGCAAATGGCATTATTTTATTTTTCATGGCTGAGTAGTATTCCATTGTATATATTGCACAACTTCTTTATTCATTCATCTGTTGATGGGCACTTAGGTTGCTTCCACGTCTTTCCAATTGTGAGTAATGATGCTATCAACACAGGGGTTGTCGTTTAGTTTAGTTGTGGAAAATGAGCAAATTCACACACACTGTTTGTAGTGCTACTTGTTCGTGTCTCATGAGCAGGAATTTCGGTGAATTCTATTTTATACAGTTCCCATCAAAAATATAAAAGAAGCTCTGGTATGTTATAATTGTAAGCATGGAGCATGTTTCTGACAGAAGGGAACTTCTTGTGACTAGGAAGTTCTAGGAACCAAATCTTCCACTTAGGATTTTACAGGTCTAAGAATTAAAGCATTTCCCACAGGCTGGTGTCTGACGCTGTACATTTTAAGCCTTTCTCCTTTTTTCCTACCACACATGTCAGTGTTGGGTGCTGCCAGACATGTTCCTGTGGCTTCAGGAAGAGGCTAGTGGGCCCTGTGTATAGGAGGACTCCTGGGAGTTGGGCCTGCACTAGATGTTAGCATTAATTCAGCACAGGGAGGTGACTGAACCACATAGCCCACTAGCCTCAAACTTTTTTGACTCCTACTTGAAGAGTCCTTGGATGCCCCAGGCCATTGGGACATCACCCAGCATGAGGGCAGGAGTGATAGAGGGAAACTGGGGTGAGGCGAAACAGTGCTCTTTCCCTTCGTGGCTTAGACTTGACTTTGGCAAAACTTAGAGAAACCCAAAATCATGTGAGCACGTTTCTTTCCAGGCCCCCTCCTAGGGCTTTGGAAGGGGCTTCTGCAGACCAGGACTCTGAAACTTCAGGGCTTTGAGCTCTGCCAGCATCTGGTTAGCTGTTGTTCATGTTCTGGTTAAGAGAGGGTCTCTGGGAGTCATGCAGCTTCTTGGGAGCTGTGTGATCTTGGCTTATTGATTCCTCCCTGAACTCCTTACTAAGGAGTAAGTGTGACACTCCTCCTAGTATTTACCTCTCTGGGGATGTGAACTCCATGAGGGCAGGCACTGGTCTGTTTATTGCCATGTCCACTGTGTCCAGGACACAGTGCATACTCAAACCTCTGCTTTGTGGGTTTAATGAAAAGCAGGATGTTTGGGTGTTGAGCCTCAGTCTCTCAAAGGAAAGGAATCCGGGGCACAGTGAGCTTAAGTCCCTTTCCTGTACTACATGCTGCCTCTGGTCAGACCTAAGGGAGACCTTGGGTCTGTAGGCCTCCTTTCGTTCCTGCTGACCCCCCCATATGAGCTGAATAAGAAGGGGAAGCTTAACTCACTTCCGAGAACCTGAGATGGTCGTCTCCGTTATTCCTCATGTTATGGACATGAGCCAGGGTCCCTGGATCTCATATCTGGAATTCGCTGTGACCAATGGAGCCCACTGTTCAGAGACTCACCCACCTTCTCCCCTTCCCTGACCTGACTTGGGTCCTGGGGAATGTTGAGAGGCAAGGAGAGAGTTGGGAGAACCAAGGTGAATGGTTTTGAGCCATGAAATAGCCTGAAAAATCAAGTCTGGAAGATGAATGGCTCCAGGGTTTAGCAGGGACTGCCCTCGGAGTTACTGACATTACTGCCTGAGAACACCAGGAGCCTCCTCCTTTGTAGCTCCCCTGGATTCTGCGAGGTCCTTGAGCACAAGAGCTGGAAGTCACTGTGCTACAGAACCATGGAGATGAGGCTGGAGGGGCCACCAGTGAGTGGTCACCTGTCACTGACAGGAGCTGTGATCTGAAGAGCCAGGTGTCTGCAGGTGGGCACTCACCCAGCTATGCAAAGCCGGCGACAAGACTCCAGTCCCAGCCCTGCAGATGGAACACATCTCTGCCGTACTTCTGCTCTGCTTGGCATAGATTTCTAGCCAAGCCCTGCACAAGCTTCCATCTCTGTTTTATGACAAGCTGCCCCACGGGGAGTGCCCTTGCTGGGATGCTTCCCTTTTGATGGAGAGCTCAGGGAAAGAATGGGGGTACTCACCCCCCCACCCCCACCAACCCAGTACCATTAATAAGACAACTGGGATGTTGGAGCCTCTGCTTCCAGCCCAATTCTATTCTCCCTCCAACCCTGGGATAGTATTTGTATGCAAATATTGGCTCTGATCTCCACCCAGGAAAACACCAGCTGAGACTGAAACTCTCTTTGCTTGTAATAGAGAGCAGAGCTTGGGGCCTCACGTGGGCCCCCCTTGAACTTCTCTGGAGGATGCTGGGGAACATTTTATTTGTGTTTTCCATACTTATCCCAGGGCTGTGTCCTGGCAAATGAGGGTCTGTCAGAACCGACAAAACATCTGATTCCTTTTAGAAAAGGCAAAGGGATTAGGTGTCCCAGGGACTTTGACAAATGCCTAGCTGGTGGTTTTGATCGAGCTTTCATTTAGGGAAGGTTGATTGCAGAAGTGAGAATGCCAAAGACCCAGGCAGCCAGTGTTGAGAAGATTCCTGGACACGGGCACGCATACACCATTTGTTGGCAGGGATGTAAAGTAGTGCAGTCTTTTGGAGGGAAATTTGGCACCATGTTTCAAATAAAATGAGAATAACTTTTGATGCAGACATTCCATGCCTTGGAACCTACCCTAGAGTGTGCCTGCCTGTATATACAAAGACCTGTGTTCACAAATTCCCACTTCTGCAAAAGTAGGAAATCACCTGTTTCTCTCAGCAGGGGATCAGCTCGATAATTCATGGTTTATCCAGATGATGGAATACAATTGTCCATTAAAAAAGAAAAAGCAGAGTAAATCATAGCAATGGCCAATGTGTAGAGAACTTAGTCCATCCACTATTCTAAGTGCTTTATATATTTTATAATATTTACATATTTATGATGTGAACTCATTTAACCTTCACAACAATCCTCTGGTTACTTTCATCAGAATATTTTTATAGATGAGAAAAGAGATGTTAAGTAACTTGTCCACAGTCACATAGCTTGTAAGTTGGGGAGCTGGGCTTCAGGTCTGCTGGCCCCAGGTTCTATAACTACTTCACAAACCCCTGCATGTCCAGGTATGGAAAGATACATTTGATTTATTAATAAGTGAAAAATTCAAGTAGCAGTGATATAGAGTGTGATTTTTATTGATGTAGAAAAAATAGTGTGTGTGTATTTGCCCATGTGAATGGCCCACATATTTGCAAAGGTAAAGTAAAGGTCTGAAAGAATACATATCCAATTGTCAGTTCCCTTCAGGGGGATGTTAGATGTAGTAAGTAAAGAGGATTTTTTTGTTTATAGATATAGATTTTTTAAAAGTTTTTTTAAGTTGAGGTATAGTTGATATACAGTATTAAATGTTTCAGGTATACTGCATAGTGATTCACAATTTTTAAAGTTTACACTCCATTTATAGTTATTATAAAACACTGGCTATATTCCCTGTGCAGTACAACATGTCCCTGTAGCTTATTTATATTATGCATAGTTAACTGGGTACAGTTTTATATTTTCTTGAACAAGTACTTTTGGAATTTTAGAAAAAGTAACCTGAACACATCATCAAGATAATCATAATAAAATAATAATCATTTAGTTTCTATTTCTCAATAACTTTCTTATTTTAATTGAGAAAGGAGAGGCTTCCTATAAACACAGTTTCAGAGTAAGCCTTGTGATTAACTCCAAAGTGAAAGACGTAGAGCGAAGCCTAACAGACAGACTTTGCCATAAATTAGATAAAGATAGTCCAACGGATTGCTCTTCTGATTGGCTGAAAGGCTTTCTGAGATAATTATTATTTTTTTCATTACCCTTAGAAGTCTCACCCCCTCCTGGAAGCCGTGGCCCAGACAGTGAAAGAGAAATGGTGATTCTGTTGGCATACTGCCCTTCTCCACTCCATCTTCACTCCCCCACTCCACTGCATTTAATGAGTTCACTTAGTACATTATTGCATCTTATGTAAACACTCCAGGTACTTGGACTTTGTTTAATCACTGTCCCTTCAGAGTTATCCTGTAAAAATGGACTCGTGATGCATTACATTTTTAGGTGCTTTACAGCTTGCAAATCCTACCCTCATCCATGATGTCAGTGAACTGGGGCTGGTGCCTTGTCACTTCAAAGCCCTGTGTACAACAACTTTTTCAGAGTTAACCAAGCAGAGGGCTAGAAGAGGGGCTGATGAGGAAAACGAGGGCTATCAAAATTTTAATCCCCATTTAAAAATCCCCAGTATTTAAATATTGATTTGTGAAATGTGACCCAACAGAGAGAATATAGAAAAATACCTCTACTTACTGGGTGAGGTCAAGAAGCATCCTGTGTTTCCATGTGCTTTTTTATTTTAATTCTCAAAGCAAATTTAGGGAATACTTCTTTTATCTCCCATTATTTCCATAAGGAAGCTGAAGACCAGGGAGTTTACATCAAGTCCTCAGAGTTAATACATGTGGACAGTGGGCAATGGATTTCTCACCCAGGCCTGTCTGTCTGCAAAATCTGAGTTGCTGAGCCTCTCAACAGAGGAATAATAGAGGGAAAAAAAGTATCACTCAGATACCACCTCCCTAACACACTGTTGGCAATTTAGGTTTATTTCCTTTGTTTATCTACCTAAACAAAACTAAATTAGAAAAACACCGATTTGGTAATCAGAAGTAATCATATCAAATGTTTATATCCTGTTTTCTTTCTTTCACTATCTTCCTTGTCTTTGTGATGTCATTTTTAAATGATTGCATACTTCTTCCAACTCAGTAGTTAAAAAAACCAATAACCTAGGACTTCCCAGGTGGTCCAGAGGTTAAGATTGCTCTTCCACTGCAGGGGGTGTAGGATCATCCCTGGTTGGGGAACTAAGACCCCACATGCCAAGGGGTATGGCCTAAAGAAAAACCCCTAATAACCCGATTAAAAGATGGTTTAAGAATTTGAATAGACACTTCTCCAAAGAGGGCCTAGAAATGGCCAACTGATACGTGAAAAAAATGATCAGCATTACCAATCATCAGGGAAATGCGAATCAAACTACAGTGAGATGTCAGTCATGGTCAGGATGCCTATTATCCAAAAACAAAACACCCAGTGAGTGCCTCAAAAAAAGTTGAGTGAAAATGATATTGGAAAACATTAAGGCTGTGCTTTTGAGCCATGGGTCTCAGCCACTCCAGTTGTTGACACTTGAGTCCTAAGGACAGAAGTGAACCTTCTTTCCTTGTGGCCAATTGCTTTTCAACTCTGGAGCGTTTATTCTACTCTGTAAAGGAAAGCCATAAACTGATTAGTGCTGTTTGTCAGTTGCTTGCTTCTTCTTAAATGTCATCGCTACTCTCTGATGAATCATTCAGATTTCCTTGGGAAAGAATAAATAGCTATAAACACTTCAAAACAAAACAAACAGAAGAAAAGTATTGGTGAGGATGTGGAGAAATTGGAACTTTCGGACACTATTGGTGGGAATGCAAAATGGTGCAGCTGCTATGGAGAGAGTAGTATGGAGCAAAAAATTCAAAATAGAACTACCATGTGATCCAGCAACCTCACTTTTGGAAATTATTCAAAAGACTTGAAATCAGCATCTTGGAGCCATATCAGTACTCCTATGTTCACATTATTCACAATAGCCAAGATGTGGAACCAAGTTACATGTACATCAGTAGATGAATGGATAAACTGTAGTGTATGCACAAAATGGAATACTGTTCAGTTTTTAAAAGGGATGAAATTCTGCAATATGTGACAATATGGGTGAAGCTTGAGGACATAGCTCTAAATGAAATAAGCCAACTACAGAAAGACAAATAGTACATGATTCCACTTAGCATGAGGTTTCTATAGTAGTCAAATTCATAGAATCAAAGAATGGAACAGTGGTTGACAGGGGCTGCGGGGAGGAGGAATGGGGGCGGTTATTAATCAGTGGGCATAAAATTTCAGTCAAACATGATGAGTAGGGGCTTTCCTGGTAGCTCAGCGGTAAAGAATCTGCCTGCAATGAAGGAGACCTGGGTTTTATCCCTAGGTTGGGAAGATCCCCTGGAAGAGGGCATGGCATCCCACTCTAGTATTCCTGCCTGGAGAATTCCATGGATGGAGAAGCATGGCAGGCTACAGTCCATAAAGTTTCAGAGTCGAACACGACTGGAGCGACTGAGCACACACATGATGAGTAAGCTCTAGAGACCTGCTGTACAGTCCTGTGTCTAGAGTGAGTTATAATGTACTATATGTTTAAAAATTTAAGAGGGTAGATCTCATTTTGTGTTCTTGCTACAATAAAATTAAAAAAACAAACAAAAAACAACTCATTACATACCATTCTAGGAGAGTGATGTTCTTTGGAGAGATACCTAGACATGGAATCAGTAGGTCTACGAGTATGAGTATTTTTTTAATTGTAATTTTAAAAATTGTGCTATAATTGACATATAACATGTAATATAAGGTGTACAAAATATTTTTGTGGTTTTGAATACACATTGCTAAATTACTTTTCAAAAGGGCTGTATTAATTTGCACTTTAACAACTTCGAGTATCATTTTCATCACATTTTTTCAGGCATTAGTTATTGTTAAAAATGAAAAACACACTTACTGACTTGTTTGCTTAATATATACCAAACTGTTCACAGTGGTGAGTTTGGAGAGTGGACTGGGGCTGGTGGTGGTGGTGGGAGTAGTGAAGGGGTTGTCCCCTTTCCACTTTAGGTAATATGATGCTATTACAAATATTTTACTATAGGCATATATTACTCGTATCAGTTCAGTTCAGTTGCTCAGTCATGTCCGACTCTTTTCGACCCCATGAACCGCAGCTGGCCAGGCCCCCCTGTCCATCGCCAACTCCCGGAGTTTACCTAAACTCAAGTCCATTGAGTTGGTGATGCCATCTAACCATCTCATCTTCTGTTGTCCCCTTCTCCTCCTGCATTCAGTCCTTCCCAACATTAGGGTCTTTTCAAATGAGTCAGCTCTTCGCATCAGGTGGCCAAAATATTGGAGTTTCAGCTTCAACATCAGTCCTTCCAATGAACACCCAGGACTGATTTCCTTTAGGATGGACTGGTTGGATATATATTTTAAATTCTTGAAATAACTTTTCTTACAGACAGTTGCAAAAATAATACAAAGAATTTCCTTTGTAATATATTTTTTGTATAAAAGATTTATTTATTTATTTTTTAATCCATTTATGGCTGTCATGGGCCTTTATTTCTGTGGACAGGCCTTCTCCAGTTGCGGTGGGCAGGGGCTACTCTAATTGCGATGTGTGGGCTTCTCACTGCAGTGGTTTCTCTTGTGGAGCACAGGCTCCAGGTGTGCGAGCTTCAGTAGTTAGCAGCACGTGGGCTCAGCAGTTGCAGCTCACAGGCTTTAGAGCACTGCCTCAGTCTAGAGAGCTGCCTCGGTCTAGAGCACCGCCTCGGTCTAGAGCACTGCCTCAGTCTAGAGCGCCGCCTCGGTCTAGAGCGCCGCCTCAGTCTAGAGTGCCGCCTCGGTCTAGAGCACTGCCTCAGTCTAGAGAGCCGCCTCGGTCTAGAGCGCCGCCTCGGTCTAGAGAGCCGCCTCGGTCTAGAGCGCCACCTCGGTCTAGAGAGCCGCCTCGGTCTAGAGCGCCACCTCGGTCTAGAGCACTGCCTCGGTCTAGAGACCCCAGCCTCGGTCTAGAGCGCCGCCTCGGTCTAGAGAGCCGCCTCGGTCTAGAGCGCCACCTCGGTCTAGAGAGCCGCCTCAGTCTAGAGTGCCGCCTCAGTCTAGAGCACTGCCTCAGTCTAGAGAGCTGCCTCGGTCTAGAGCACCGCCTCGGTCTAGAGCACTGTCAGTCTAGAGCACTGCCTCGGTCTAGAGCACCGCCTCGGTCTAGAGCACTGCCTCAGTCTAGAGAGCTGCCTCGGTCTAGAGCGCCGCCTCGGTCTAGAGCACTGTCAGTCTAGAGCACTGCCTCGGTCTAGAGTGCCGCCTCGGTCTAGAGCACCGCCTCTGTCTAAAGCACTGTCAGTCTAGAGCACTGCCTCGGTCTAGAGAGCTGCCTCGGTCTAGAGTGCCGCAGCAGTAGTTGTGGTGCATGGCTTAGTTGCTCCGAGGCACGTGGGATCTTACCACTCCAGGAATTGAACCTGTGTCTCCTACATTGGCAGATGGATTCTTTATCACTGAGGCACCAGGAAAACGTTGTAATATATTTTTTTTTTGTAATATGTTTTTAAAAGATAACATAATTGAAAGAAATGTGCCCCAAATGTCAGATGTAAGAACTTACACCACCAAGGCTCTGTTAGAGTTTCTTATTAGGTAGACTGGAACCTAACATAAGAAAATTCTCATTAAAATGCAGACTTGTAGGCCTGAGCAGGATCAGTGAAATCAGAATGTTTGGGGATGAGCCTGAAAATATGCATTTTAAACACCCACCATCTTCTGTAATTCTGGGGCCCTTTAAGGGCTGAGAACTACTGTAGAAAAGGTTCCTCCTCTTGATATTATTTCTTCCAGCAATATTGTGGCTTCCTCACTTGGAAAGCCCTCCAAAGTGCAGGGACTGAGAAAAGTTAGTGAAATCTGAGCATCCTTTTTGCAACTTTTCACACTTTGTGCTGCTACTGCTTAGCTGCAGCCAAGCTGTAATTTGTTTCCTCAAAAGCTTGCTGTCTCCCTCGAACTAGAGAAGGCCGTTCCCGGGGAGGTCTGGTCCAGAAAGCCATGTGGTGTGGATGCTGGTGCTCCTCCTTCCCCCCAGTCCTCTCATCCTGACTGTTCCAGGGCGTGGGGACTGGAGGCCTGCCCTCTCCTGGCTCCCTTGCAGATGCAGCCAGGAGGCCCTGAAATGGGGAGGGAGCCTATATTCCAACTCCAGTTCCTTTTGCTGTTTCTTTTGTCTAATGCTGATGCTTTTCCATGCACACTATTTTTCCTTTGGCCGCTGTGGGCATATCGTTTCCATGTGTTACATGTGTGTTACATGTGTGTTAGATTGCCAGGGCATCTTCACGAGGGCCACCTCTACTCAATCCCTCACCTGCCCCCACCTTATGCACCACCTGCCTCCACTGTCCACCTTCCTCACCGCCCCCAGAGCTGTTCTTTCTAGCTCGTGGATCAGACCATGTCACCAAATAACTTAGCTTGGGGACTGAATGACTGTGAAAAAGGAGTAGTTAGAAATGTGGCCAGAAGGATAGCAGAAAGCCAAACTGTGGAGAATTTAAGATGAAAGAATTGATATTGCCTTGTATGTTATTTAGTGTAAGCTTATTGTTTTCCACATTAAAAAAGTAGTATGACCCATCAGATGTTATATGCCTCTATGACCTTCGAAATAGAAAGAAAAAGTTAAGGAAAAATGAACTAATAGTTAATACAATTTGGAAAATAAAGTAGAAAGTAGAGGGACAGAAAAAAAAAAAAGAAAGTAGAGGGAGAGTAAGTTGCTAGCTGTTTCTCTAGCCAGCTCAAGCTACTGTCTGCTTTTGGGTGTGGTACAGCAGGCAGTGTAAGGGCATGAATTGGGCACATCTTGTTCAGATCCCTTCTCCCCCCCCACCCCCACTGTTAACGGTGGGCATCCATTGGGCAGCTTCATTATCCTCTTGTAGCTCTGGTTAGGTGACGGTTAAAAATCGTTCCTAACTGGTAGGCTTGCTGTGAAGGTTAAATGAGACAAGAAGGTAAAGCAGTTAGAGTGCTTGGTAAGTGTTAGATCTTTTTCATCTTATTCATTTCCTTTCAGTCCTTTCACTGTAAGTAGTGTTTTTGTTTTCAGATAGTTGTGATCACACTGTCTATATATTTAATTTTATTTTCTGTGTGTTTTGCTTAACATGGTAGCCCAAGCATTTTCTATGCTATAGTCAGCTCTTCATAAACATACATTTTAGTGGTTGCATAACAGCCAGTTGAATGGATGGATCAGATACATCATAGCTTAGTTAACTATTTCTTTATTGTTAGCCATGGGCATTATTCCAGGTTGGTTGTTTGAGATTAAGTCTATGTATGAACACTTTTATGTGTAAAATGTCACCCTCCTACTCCCAGTCACTGCCAGTTACAACCATTTCCTTAGGGAAAATTCTTAGAAGGGAGATTATAAAGTCAGAGGGCATGAACATTTATTAAGGTTTGTGACCTATCCTGCCAAACTGGTTCCTGTAAAGTTGGCTTCTACTTTTATCTTCAAGGCAATGGATGAGAGTCAGGCTGTGGGGCCTGGATTTTGTTATGAAGGGCAGCTATTGAGAGTGTCAGTCAGTTTTGGAGAAACACAATCAGATGGAGTTTTAATGGATGCATCTGGCAGTCACTGGGTGTGTGGATAAGGGGTATGGCCAATGTTAGTGGGTGATGTGGTGAGACTCTGCACCAGGGCAGTAGTGTCCTGACTGATATGAACCTGGCCTTCACCTCATAGCAGCTATTAGTCTCATCTATAGGAGAATCTGTGGTCACAGTCTCACAATCCCACTTTCTTTTTCATAGGTTCCATACAATTTTTAAAAATTTATTTATTTTTCTTAAAAAATGAAGTATAGTTGATGTATAATATTAAATAGGTTAAAGGTGTACAATATAGTGATTCACAATTTTTAAAGGATATACTCCATTTATAGTTATTATAAAATATCAGCTCTATTTTCATCTTGTACAGTATATCCTTATAGCTGACTTTATACATAATCGTTTGTACCTCTTAGCCCCCTACGTGTATATTGGCCCTCCCCTTTTTCCTCTTGCCACTGGCAACCACTAGTTTATTCTCTGTATCTATGAGCCTGCTTCTTTTCTATTATATTCACTAGTTCGTTGTACATTTTGGATTCCATATATAAGTGATAATATACAATATTTGTCTTACTCTGACTTATTTCACTTAGCATAATACCCTCTGAGTCCATCCATGTTGCCACAAATGGTGAAATTCCATTCCTTTTTATGGCTGAGTAATATTCCATTGTGTGTATATATATATGTGTGTGTGTGTGTGTGTATACATCCATATATATAAATCTCATATCTTATGTATCTATTGATGAACACAAGTTGTTTCCATATCTTGACAATAATAAATAATGCTGCTATTGGGGTGCATGTATATATTCTAATTTGTGATATTGTATTCTTCAGATCTATACCCAGGAGTGGAATTGCTAGTCATAAGTTAGATAGTTCTAGGGTTTCCCAGATGATGCTAGTGGTAAAGAATCTGCCTCCCAAAGCAGGAGACAGAGACTGTGAGTTTGATCCCTGGGTTGGGAAGATCCCTGGAGCAGGGCATGGCAACTCACTTGGGTATTCTTGCCTGGAGAATTCCATGGAAGAGGAACCTGGGGGGCTATAGTCCATGGGGTTGCAGAGTCAGACATGACCGAAGTGACTTAACACACACATGCACACGCATGGTAGTTCTATTTTTAGTTTTTTGAGAAACCGTGTTCCACAGTGGCTGCACCAATTTACATTCCCACCAACAGTGTATGAAGGTTCCCTTTTCTCTCATAATCCTGCTTCCTTAGTGTTTTGCTCCACGTGTGTGAGTTTATGCCTTTTCAGTCTCACATAAGTAGCTTCATGTTGTTTCTCTCGCCTGTGGTCAAAATGACAAGGCCTCTTTATCTTTACAGATCACAGATCAATATAGTGAATTAGTCTGTGAGCCCTGGTGTCATTGCCTGCACTGGGCTGCCAACCCTACCACTTATTATATGTGATTCTGGGCCTCAGTTTTCCAGTCTGGAAACGGTACCAGCCTCATAGATTAATCAAAACAAAGTACTGTATATACAGCAAAGTGCTGCAGGTTTGATATTATTCTTACCTATTTTCCTCTTTCTAAGTTAAAGGCTCTGGTAGAAGGAGACTAATTCAGCTTCTGGATTCACCACTTTCCTTCCCTCTAAAACACAGCGAGGGCATCAGGATTAGGGAGCAATACCAGGAAGTCTGCTTTTCCAAAATATGTGCCCACATGAAACTGTGAGGAAGGGAGGGGAGGAGGTTGGGGAGTGATAAATAACCCACCATCCTGGGATGCATAACTTTCAGTGCTAAAACCTGGACAAGTCCCCAGCAACCCCGGTGGCTGGTCACCCTAACTAGCATGATGGTACTCGGTGACAGCATCGGGTAAAATTGCCCGAGCATGACAGAACCGGAATCTGGAATATTTGAGAAGGGTTTCTATTCCTTTAATTGTTGCCTGCGTGCTAAGTGGCTTCAGTCGAGTTCGACTCTTTGTGACCCTGTGGACTGTAGCCTGCCAAGCTCCTCTGTCCATGGGGTTCTCCAGGCAGGAATACTGAAGCGGGTTTCCATGTCCTCCGCCAGGGGATCTTCCCCATCCAGGGATCGCTCGAACCCATGCCTGCTGTGGCTCTGCACTGCATCCGGATTCTTTGCCGCTGAGCCACTGGGGAGGCCGCATTCCTTTAAATGCTGGGCAAACCCATTTGGAAATTCGTTTCACCTGAACTTAAACGGGCTGCCACTAACGAGGTCCACCTGTGGTGGGAGGTGGGGCGGGAGAGAGAACTGCTTCCGGGAGACCGGGGCAGGCCCATTCAGTAGCTCCCAGATTCTAAGCGTGAGAGGGAGATGAGTGTCCTGCCATGATGGCTGTGTGGAATCCGCGTTTTCCAGTTCTGGCCGGTTTTCTGCTCTCGTGAAGCCTTCTTTCTTGGCGGGAAAAGGGGACGACTGAGGGGACGAGGGTTGGTTCCCGCTTCCACCAAGGTACCTTCTGATTTTCTGGGTCTCTGTGTGAATAGTACCCGCAAGACAGAGTGAGGCGAGCTTGGGGAGAGTGGGCGCGCCCAGGCTGCAGGCCAGTGCGGGGCGTGGTCAGTGGTTGCTGCTTCCTCTTCCAGCCCTTTCAAAGCGTTTTTAAATCGCATTAGCTTTTTGACAAACACTTGAAGGTTTGCTCTCCTCTTGAGAGGCTGAAAGGGCTGAGGAAGAGCCTTCATCTGTCTACTTTTTTCCTTTATGTGGAAACCTACTTGGGCCAGTTGTACAACCAGCTCCCCTCCCCGCCTTCCAAGCTAGCGCTGAAACTCAGCAGCCACTAGGGCGTGGGCCTCCCTGTGTGGCTTTCCGGCCTAATGAACTCGCCTGCCTCCCAGGCTTGCTGCTTTGAGCAGTAGAGTGCAATAGGGCTCAGGCAGCTCACTCTGCTCCTTGCTAGCCTTCTAAATTTGTGGGGAGCGGAGAAGTGAGCTGAGAGGGGCTGGCCTGTGGAATCCATCACCCTCTTGCAGGGCAGCCCACAGAAATGGCGTCTTTGGAGGGGGCGGGGCGTAGGGGGGGGCCAGAGAAAATCAGGAAGATGGGGAGAAAGGAAGATGGGAACAAAGTTGGGTTTGGTTTTGTTTTATTTTTTAATTTGTTTTATTTTATTATTGGAGTATAATTGCCCTGGGTCAAAAAGATCCCCTGGAGGAGGGCATGGCAACCCACACCAGTGTTCTTGCATGGAAAAATCCCATGGACAGAGGAGCCTGGCAGCTAGGGTCTCAAGGAGTCAGATAAGACTGAAGCAACTTAGCAGGCGCACATGATTGCTTTACAATGTTGTGTTAGTTTCTGCTGCACAGTGAAGTGAGTCAGCTATAAGTACACATAGATGGATTCCCTCTTGCGCCTCCCTTCCACATCCCCCCATCCCACTCCTCTAGGTCATCAGGGAGCGCTGAGCTGAGCTCCCTGGGCTACACAGCAGCTTCCCACTAGCTAGCTGTTTTATACACTGTAGTATATATATGTCAATCCAACTCTCCCAGTTTGTCCCACCCTCCCCTTCCCCTCCTGTGTCTGCACGTTCATTCTTTGGGCTTGGTTTTAGAGAGCAGAGAGCTGGTCCCAAGAGGGCTCCTCTTCCTCTCCTCCTTAAAAAAAAATTTTTTTTTACTGTGTTGTGTGGCATGTGGGGTAGAGCAAGGAGAGAATAATGGGGTTGGTTTTTATGAGCAAGACCTGTCTAGGGGGGTGATTTTAAGACAGAAATTTATACCATGTGAAGAAGCCAGAATTTCAAACACCCCAGGAGAATGTGCTCTGGGTAGTGGCAACAGCAAATGCAAAGTCCCTGGGGCATATTGAGGAACAGCAGGGAGGAGGTAGCACGCCAGGGTTGAGCACACAGGGTCTTGTTGGTTGTGATAAGAAGGGGTGAGAGCGCAGGAAGGAAGTATACTTTGGAGCACGTGCCAAGGTGCATGAGGGAATGTGGGTCAGGGAGGGCAGAAAGGAGTGTGTCTGAAATCCTAGTTGTACGATGTGGGAAAAACATAGGGGGCTGTGGGGCCAGAGTAGAGGAAGCTGGAGGGCCAGATCAAGCAGATCCTTTGCCATCTCAGGGTTTCTCAGTCATGTAAACGAGTGCTCTGCCCTTGCGTAAAAATTGGGCAATTCAGGGAGGAAGGCGTCTTCGCTTAATTTGAAGGAGAACTACAGAAGCTGGGAAGAAGGGTTGGTGGAACTGGCCTAGCCCAGTTGACTCCGCTTCCTATAAATAGCACTCTCGCTGTCTTGGAAAGGCATTGGTAGGATTGTAGCAGCTACTGGGGAACCTCCTTCCTGTTGGAATATATCTGCGCCTGTGTAGTCCCTGGAAGCAGGACATGAGGACGCAGGAGAGGTGGAGACCAATGAGCCCACTCATTTTACCCTCCCGGGTGGCCCACTCCAGTATTCTTCTTGCCTGGAGAATCCCATGAACAGAGAAGCCTGGCGGGCTGCAGTTTGTGGGGTTGTGAAGAGTCGGACGCAACTGAGCATGTGGCCCACTTCCTCTGGGGGTCATCAGCTAAGAAATCTGCAGAAGTCATTGGGGAGGCTTAGAGCAAATGTTCTGTGCAGAGGGGTTGGGGGTGTGGTGTGGAGGGGTGGGGGCTCCTTGGCTGAACCAGGATGCACTTCACTAGTGGTGAGCCCTGCTGAGCACCTGAGGTTTTTGGGGGAGAGAGGGAAATGGGATTGGGTGGCCAGGGTAATTCGGCCATGTGTGAGTTAAAAAACAGATGAAAACCCACAGAGTAACCAGACATTCTTCTCATTGCATGCAAGATCCTGCCTAATATTGCAAGAGGAAGGAGTATTTTTCTTGCTTTTTAGACATTACATCCTGTGAGGGAAAGATTTGGAACAGATGGGGGCCAGGGGACCCCATTGTATTTGCTTGTTTTTCCGTCCCTTCCTCCCACAACCAGAAGTGTTTCTTTTTTTTAAATAGTGAAGTTGACTTAGGAAAAAAAAAATTTAAGTCCTATGAAGTAGGAAAGTGAGATATAAAGGGTCAGGAAGAAAAATCCACAAAATTCCAGGAAGAATTTACTTTACCTTGTAAAGCCTTCTTGTATGTCTAAAGACAGATAATTACCTCAAAATTTCATTTTAGGTTTAATGGCTGCTCCAGTGATATCTGCATTAATGAGGGGGAAAAGAAAAAGGATCCCTCACTGATGGAGAAAGAGTCCCCCTGGGTAGTGAAAGGTAAGGCATGTTTGTGGGGTAGTGAAAGGTAAGGCATGTTTGTGAAATCCCACACAGTGTGGGAACAACAAAGTGGGTAATGTCTTATGGGAGCTGTTTAAGCATTTACATGACTTTCACCACCACTTGTGTTCTGCAGGATGGGTTGCCTGAGAGCAGACCATAGGAGAGGTGATGTAAAGTGGGCCATGATGTATTTGATTGGCTGCTAGGGGAGGGTGCCCAGTAGGGTGATGTCTCTGGCATGGCTGCAGGCAGCTGGACAGCTGGTAGGATGTTAGCCCCCAAACTGCAGCTGGTCCTTGATGCTGATGAATGTCCAGGGCAGGACTCATCTTCTTCTAGAGAGTGGAATGGGGCTCTGCTAGTGGGGTTGGATGGTGGTAAGCAGCTGGGGTGAGGCAGCTGAACTGCTTGGCTGCTGTTGTATCTGACCCCCAAAGGGACTGTGGGCTGATTGCATGTGAAAAGAAGTCAGAAGGGAAAGAGAGCAACCTTTATGTTTTACTTCTGTCCTTCCTTTCTAGCTCACTGAAGCGTGTTGGACTGGTCTTTTCCTTCTTGGGAGAGGATTTTGTGCTCTGGGGTCTGCTGGAAGAGATGGATTACTATCTCATGATATGGAGAGCCATGTCTGGGGGTGGAAGGGGCTAGGAAGTTGGGTTCCTCCTTATTCGGTGAGATACATGCGAGCTTCTGCCAGAAAAGCACAGCTTAAAAAAAGTCACATGACGAGAGAGAAATAAAGCCTAGTGCCTAGGTAGGATGGGCTCCTTCGTCTTGATCCTCAATCTTCTAGAACTAGACGTTATAATTAGATGCAGGGCAGTAGGAATGCAAGGTTCACCCTCCTTCTGTCATTAAAATCCCCGGGTGTTACCTGGTTGTTGGAAAGGATGCTGGAAGCACAACAGGCATTGTCTGAGTACCGTTACCTCCTGGGCACTGCATTTAGGACTTCAGGGGACATGTCAGTGAAAGAAATAAAGGTCCCATTCCCACAGAGTCCAAATGAAAATGTAAGGGCATTTCACTCTATAGTGGCATCACCAGGGTCAGGCAGGCATTGACTGGAGAGACCAGATGAGTTCATTTCACAGAAGAAATTGAGCACCCACTCTTCAGGAGGCCCTTGTGGATGCCTGCAGTGGAGGACAGAACACATCCAGGCCCCACCTCCTTAGAGCTGCTGTCTGCTCAGGTAGTTGGACTTGTAAGATGTTCTTGAGCTACAGACTGTGAGCAGTGCTGCAGCAGACCACCTGAGGGGCGCTGTGGGCCCGTCATGCAGATTTGTGGAGCAGAGAATACTGTTCAAGTTAATACATGGGAAGAAGAGCTAACAGTAGAGTGATAATTCTTAGCTGGCCTGGTAAGGTCCTCTGATTCTAACATTGTCTTTTATGTACCCTCTTTTAACTCTGAAGAGTACTCAGTTAAGATGGTGAATTGCATGGCACCCTACTATGTGCTGAGCAGTTCTGCAAGAGCTTCCTCTTTAGCATTGTGCTGGCCATAGTGAGTACTTAAAACTGAGCTATTTGCTAGTCACTTACCTCAAGTCAAAGCCTAACAGTGGCTTTAATCAGAATGACATTGACAGTTGATTAAACAGGAAATCTGGAGACTGCCTTGGATCCAGTGGTTAAGGTTTTGCCCTCCAATGCAGGGGCTGTGGATTCGAACCCTGGTTGAGGGTCTAGGGTCCCACATGCCTTGGGGCCAAAAAACCAAAACATAAAACATAGAAGCAATATTGTAATGAATTCAATAAGAACTTTAAAAATGGCCTACATCAAAAAAATCTTAAAAAAAATAACCAACCAAGAAATCTGGGATTGGTGGGCCTAAGGTTGGCAGTGGCTGGCCAGTGACCAAAAGGATGAAGATTCCTTCTGCTCTGCCATCAGGGCCAGCTACGTAGTTTGTGGAGCCCAGTGAAAAGTGTGAGATCCCTTTTCAAAAAACAGAAAAAAATTGCCACTTAGGATACTAAAACAGAGCTTTTGACTTTCTTTTTGTCATCTCTCGTCATGGTATTTTTTGTTTGCTGCTGAACATTCTAAGTAAAGAAAAATTAACTTATTAGCATGAGTTTTGTCGTTTATATTGTGCAGTGCCAGTGTTAGGTGCAAACATAAGAGCATTTACCTTGCCTACAAAATTACCCAAATTACACAATTATACTCACAATTATATTCAAATAAGATAGTAGTTAAGTGGTCTTTTTTTTTTTTAAAGTGGTCTTTTTAGGAAGCTGTTTTTCTTCTAAAATACTTAGATTTATCTATTAAAAGTAATGAGGCAGAATACAATTGATAATTAATATTAACATTTTAGTCAAAATTCTTTAAAAGCCGAAAGTCATTTAATGTTTTGAAACTTAAATCTTAGTTTTACTTTTTAAAACTTAATGTCTATAATTACAGTGCTCAATATCCATTTCATTTCCAAAAATAAGAATTAGTATTATGCTTCATGCGTGTTTTATTTCATATATGTGTGAGTTGTGTATCTTCATATAACATATATCTATGGAAAAATGATACAGTTTTGCAAAAAGTTGCTCAGCTGCTGTGTACCACTGGTGCTAATATAACACTAATCTGTGGAACTTTGAATAGGAACAGAAGCAAGAAAAAGGACGTTCAGCCTTTTTGAATTTCTCATTTTGCAAGAACGTGTTGCATTTGTGCTGAGAGGAAGGGTTTGACAAGCTCATTTGTCTGCTCTCCTCAAGTGCTCCCAACACTCTACAGCCGTATTTGTCTTTTTTTTTTTTTTTTTTAGCCGTATTTGTCTTTGTCTCTTCAGCTGGCCAAAGCACATCTACCAACCTTCTCCATTGGACGCAGTTACCTTTTGTTTTCAAGACCTAGGGCAGAGGTGTGAAGTATTTCTTTGGGACCTGAACTGTGTTAGTCTTCAAAGCAGATGTTGAGGGTTATGGATGATGCTGTGTGACTCTGAGGGATGGGGTGCCGATGTGTTAACTTGTACCTGTGGTCTGTGATCACTGGGACCCTTCTGCCCACTGGGGCCCTGAGCAGGGGCTTTTCTTGCCTGATTCTAAAAGACTAGTACTGTATTTTCCAAGAGTCCTCTATAGATTTCCTCTTACATTGCATTGGCCAGAATTAATCACGGGCCAAAGGAAGGCAGATTTCTATGAGTGATACCAATCATGACGGGTTCACTGGAATGAGCATGTGGCCCCTGAACAGATCTGGGATTCTGTTAGGAAGGAGGAGAAATGGTTTGGTACCTAAACAATGATGTCCTCTCAATAATCACTCTCATTTTCCTGAAGGATTAAAGGCACACACCTGTAAAGTGGTGAGACTGTGATTGGAACCCAGGAAACCTGAGTGTACTGTCACCCTCACCACCCTGCTGACTGCTTGTGGCTGGTGAGTAGGGGTTAGCTCTACTGGGGAGTGAGGACATAAACGGGGTGAAAAAGGCATGCTGGGCAGAGGAAAAGGGATGTGCAGAAGCCTAGAGGGAGGCAAGAGATGGTGTGGTCTGGCTGAGGATTGAGGTATTTTGAGAGAACCTTGGTCTATTCTGTGAGAGGTGGCATTGAGGGATGGGGCTGCGGGGTGCAAACGGAAGCAGGCAAGACTGGAAACAGGCTGGGCTGGGAGGCTGTTGAGATTCTAGTAGTGGGGAGAGAGCAGTAACTGAGATAGGGGAAAGAATGTATGTAATCAAGAGATACTTAGAGAACAGAATTGATAGGATTTCTATATCAGAGAGGAGGAGGAAGAAGAACCAAGGTTGAAACCTGAGTTTGTGACTTGGAAATGGGTTAATGGATGTGCCAGTCACATGCAGAAAATAGGAGGTGATGCCAGGGATGAGGGAGGTTGGGAATATGAGTCCACTCTTTCCTGGTTTAGTTTGATTTTGGACATGTTGAGTTCAAGGAGGTAATAGTGGAGTTGCCCTGTATTCATTAGAACCTGAAACTCAGGAGAGAAGTGTAGAGAGATGAGGACTTCTTCCTCATGTAGACCCTATGGTTTCCACCAAGGGTGAGCATGGAATGTGTGAAACGAGAGTTCAGGACAGAAACTCAGGATCCCAGTGTATATGGAGAGGGAGCAAACTGTGAAGAAGTTGCCTTCAATACAGTAAGCCAGGAAATTTGGTGTTACTGAAGCCAAGCCAAGAGAGCTTTAAGATGGAAAGAAAGATGATACTTGAGAAGTGAATGCCGAGAAGGTCATTGATGAGTGTAGCAAGAGCAGTGTCCTTGAGTTCAGGAGGAGACGGCCAGAGAGTGGGGAGTTGATTGGACACGGGGAGGTGGGGAAGTTGAGGGAAGGTGATACATCATTCGAAGTATCTGAACATGAAGGGAAGGGTAGTGGTATGGGAGGATCCGGGGAAGGTTTAAAAAACTGGGGAAGACTGGAGCGTGTTGAACTGCGGGAGAAAAGGAGACCTCTGGGAGACCAGAAGTTGAAAATGCAGAGAGGAGATGGGGAATGAACAGTACAAAAACCGAGTAGGTACGAGTGCGTGGGAGCCAGGCCTGAGGTGGAGACTGTCTGAGGGCGGGAGTGGCTCCCATCTGAGTGGGTGAGGACGCAGATGTGGAGAGTGTGTGGTATGGGGAGGCTGGTATTTGTTTCCTCTGTAAAGTTGCTGGAAGAGAGGCCCAGGTAGGTCCCATGCGGTATCTGAGACATACTTACATTAAAAAGTATTCATGGTATATCTGAAATTCAAGTTTCACCCATTTTATCTGGCAGTCCCATCTGGGACTGGCAAAGGATGTAGCTGGTCCTGCTGGGGAGACAGGACCATAGCAAGTGGTGTCGCAGCCCGGCTCCAGGGAACTTGCTCTGTGAAGTGTCGGAGCAGAGGAGGTGGTGGGTGTGAAGGCGGGGTTGGCTGTGGCTCTTACTTGGGAGGCTCTGGAAAGGTCTCCAGCAGGACCCAGCCTCTTGTGTGTCGGTGTGGAGAAGGCAGAGGGTGTGGGGTGTCTGGATTAGACAGTTTGCCATCTCACTTGGGTGAAACCCAAAGGTTTCATCACCCTCGTCTGTGAGGCCCTGCCCTCCCTCCCACCTCATCTCCTGTCCTCTCCACGGTTGTGATCCCTGCAGCCTCTGGGCAGCTTGCTGTTCCTCAAACACCCCAAGCCTGTTTAGATCTCAGGCCTCTGCTCCGGTGATTCCTTCTGTCTGGAATGTTCTCCTCAGGGTAACGGCAAGGTGTCTGCCTTGCTTGCTGTGCATCCTTTGGAGGCTCTTCTTGATCCTTTATTGCAATGGCACCACCCCCTCCATGTGCCAGCCTGCTCTGTTTAGATTCATGTCACTTACTTCCTGATGAACTGTGTGTGTTTATCCATTTTTGGTCTCTTCCCGTTAAAATGAAATGCCACGAGAATAAAGTAAAGGTGTTATTTTGCTCTTGGATGTAACCCATGTTCCTGGGTACATATAGGAAATTTAAGCATTTGGGGTGTGGGGTGTGTGTGTGTGGGTGTGTGTGTGTATCAATGATCAGCAATAAAAGGAGTGAACTACTTGACACGTGCACCAACATAGATGAATCTCAAGTGTGTTCTAAGTGAAAGAAAGTGAGTGAAGTTGCTCAGTTGTGTCTGACTCTTTGCGATCCCATGGACTGAAACCTACCAGGCTTCTCCATCCGTGGAATTTTCTAGGCAATAGTACTGGAGTGGGTTGCCCCCAGACTTAAAAGGCTGCACACTGAAGAACTTTATGATATTCTAGAAATATAACTTCATGGTACTCAGTTATAAGGCTTCAGAGCAAATCAGTGGTTGCTAGGGGCTGGGAGTGGGGAATATGGAAATGTTCTATACCCTGATTGTGGTGGTGGTCACACATAGCTGTGTGCATTCACTAACATTGGTAGAGCTCTTTACTAAAAAGGGTGAATCTTACCATATATAACTCATACCTCAAACGTGAGTTTAAAAAAATGCATCCTCACTTAGATTGTTGTTGTAGTATTTGGGCATTTCTTCTGAATGTACACTAATAATTCATTTTGCCCTGATGGCAAAGTAACCCCAGCTCGATGGTGTCATTCATGCTTACCACTGCCAGTGAATGCCTATGCCAAGAAACTAACATGTTCTTAAAGTAGGAGATTCATTAAGATGGAACTCTGTTTTTTTCCTTTCCAGCAGCTTCCACTCCCTTCTAGGAAGAGAATACCTTTTCCTTGTGACTGGAAAGCCTTTGCCCTGTGTCCCTAGGAGTGGGCTGTTGAATGTAGCCAGCTGAATCCTTCCTGGCACTTCTCTGCCAGAATTCTTGGGGAAGATGATGTACTTTTATTGGGATTGATAGGGTCTAAATGTAAGCTTGTTGGCAAATATCTTTTTTATTGAAAAATTTCTTCTACTGAAGGCAATTTATTGGTTCTGTTGGTGAATATCTTGGTCACTAAATGGAGCAAGACAAATAGAGCCCTGATGTTTGAACACCTAGATCCTGTCATGCCTGAAGCTATATGTGCACTCCGGACAACCTAGTAACGTGAGCTGATGAATTCCATTTTTCTCCACTTAAGCCATCCCATGTCAACTTTGGTGGCTTCTATTAATCATGACTGAGTGATTTCTGACTCATATTTTGAAAATAAGAAGTTTTTGATCTATGAGGTGATAGGATTGTAAAAGATTAGATAGTTAACTGTATTAATGAGTTGTGAGAAGTTCACCTCATTTCTCTGAACCTTTTCATTTTGGAATCAGGAACAGGGACAGGGTTGATGCAGGGATGAATGAGGGAAGTTGAAGGGTGAGCAGGCAGGCATGCCCCAGTCAGATGGGGCTGGGGATGCCAGGGCCCCATGCCCTCCCAGCTAGGGGGTCCCTGGCTGGCTGAGGAGAGCCTGCAGTTGGTGGGATTGGAGAGAGCTGAACTGTAAGCCAGCTCTGGGCTCCTGCCCTCAATTCCTGAGTCTTAACTTTGCTCCTAAACCCTGAGTGCTGCCTGCCTGCCCTCCTCAGAGTTTATAAGAAAGAACCATGAAAACGGGCCTTCTGTGGCTTCATTTGCTTAAAGGTAGAAGGCTGGACAAGAAAAGGACTAGATAGACCCTTGGTGTCTGAGGGACTTGGAGTTTCAATCCGCATTCTTTGCGTGAATGGAGAGGGATAGATCTTAGATGAGAGGAGGATGAGTGGAAACATGAAAGTAGGGCCCAGGGACTGTGAGTTCCTTAGGGGTCAGGGGTGTGCTTGAGGAAGAAGTTTTCTGAAGAGTGTGCTGGGCAAGGGGCCTGAGTCAGGTTCCTGGCTGGAGTTGTTTGTTTAATGCCTTCTACATATTATAAAGAAGGGAAGACATCTTTTTTCTTTTTTGTTGTTTAAAGAGTTTTCTGTTGTTTCAGGGTTTTTCTGAATATAAAAGATTTTTTTTTATTTAAGGATTTTGAAAATACAGAAAAGTAAAAGTAATACAGAAGAGTAAAATAAGAAAATAAAACCAGCCATGATCATGCCACTTCCAGAGATAGCACTGGTAATACTTTTGTTTGTCCTTTGAATATTTATTTGTGTTCCTACGTGTATTAGAGATGGCTTATATGTAAAATTTGGGCTTACCTTGTGGCTCAGCTGGTAAAGAATCTGCCTGCAATGCAGGATACCTGGGTTCAATCCCTGGGTTGGAAAGATCCCCTGGAGAAGGGAAAGGCTACCCACTCTAATATTCTGGCCTGGAGAATTGCATGGACTGTATAATCCATGGGATCACAAAGAATGGGACACAACTGAGCGACTTTCACTTTCATATGTAAAATTGGATTCTACTGTCTATATAGCTTTATAATTTGTCTTTCACTTAATAGGAAATATAAACATTTCCCTTATCTCTGCATTTTTTGCAGCCTGATTTTTTTAGCTTTATTGTATTTCACCATAGAGTTGTGTCCTTATTACAAGATCGTTGCCAGTTTTTTACTGTGGTTAAATCTTTAAAGATGTAATTTTTTTTATACACATTCTTGAATAATTTTGTAGGACAGAATTTTAGAAGTAGAATTGTTGCAGGAAGGGGGACCCTTTCCAGGACCCGAAGCTGGGCTCTTACCTAATGCTCAGAAATGAATTGTGCAAGGAGACATATCTGTTGACAAAGCAAGAGATTTTATTGGGAAAGGGCACCTGGGTGGAGAGCAGTAGGGTTAGGGAACCCAGGAGAACAGCTCTGCCACATGGCAGTCTTGGGTTTTGTGGTGATGGGATTAGTTTGTGGTGATGGGTTGTCTTTAGCCAATCATTCTGACTCAGAGTTCTTTCTGGTGGTGCACGCCTTGTTCAGCCAAGATGGATGCCAGAGAGAAGGATTCTGGGAGGTGATCGGACATGTGGTGTCTCCTTTTGACCTTTCCCGAACTCTTCCAGTTGGTGGTGGCTTATTAGTTCTGTGTTCCTTACCAGGACCTCCTGTCATAAAACAACTCATGCAAATAGTTACTATGGTGCCTGGCCATAGTAACGGTTTCAGTCAGTGTGTTTCCCCTAACAGAATTATTAGGTTGCTTGGGATGTCCACTTAAGAATTTTTGTTGTCATCTGGCCAGGTTGCCACTGGTTAAGTCAGGCCGCCTTGCTGTCTTCTAGGATTTGAAATTCTCTGAGTCCCAGCCCTTGCTGGGTATTATTGAGATTTTAGGAACTTGCTAATTGACGTGTGGGGAAAGCACTGTCATTTTTATTTTAATTATGTCCTTTTTCTGGTTACCATTAACAAAGGATTCCCATTCCTCCCCCACCCCCCCCACTTAGAATTAAGTTATTTGTATGTTTTTGTGAATTGCTCCTCGTGTCCTTCATTCATTTTCCAGTTGAGGTTCTTGTATTTTTCTTACTGACTTATGAGGTCTCTGTTTATAGTGAGATTATTAGCCCTTTGTGGGAATTGATACATTTCTAAGAGTGTGGTGAAATACCTTAATAATGGATCTTTTATCAAGGTCATGGCAGAAGTCTTAATTCTGGTGGGAGTCGGGTAGAATCTGATAATGTCCACCAGCTTCCCCACACATAATCCAGAACAGCGTGTGTCTTACTACGTTATAATGTCTCAGTGCAGCCAGGCTGTTACCGTTATTTCACAGACAGTTATCCTTAGACCAGAGATGGGGAAATGGCTCAACCTGGCAGAGCTGGCTACAGACAGAGCTGAGGCTTGACATGTGTGCTCGGATGACCACTTTGCATCACTTGGAACGTCTCTATCTTTTCTCCCAGGTTTCCAGACCCTCCCTGAAGGCTTTGGGGCCTAGATGATGCATGTTTTTATACTAGCTACTCTACTAGAAGACAAAATCTGTTTGAAAACCTGTTACAGATTTTTCCAGAATTTGTAGCTTTTCAGAATCCGTCTGTTCCCCTTGTCCTCAGCACTTAATGTTTGGATTTCTCAGTCTGTAGTTTCCTTTGTATCATGCGTTCACTGGGTCCAAAGGACCCTCCCCACCCTCACCCCCCACCCGACTTGAGGCAGGCTCCCCAAGAGTGGTCCCTCCTCATGCGTTTCTTCAGGTCACTGAGGATGTGGACTCTCCCCCTCTCTCAAAGGTTTTTTTCATTTAAATATGTGCATACATTTTTTTCTTCTGCTGCTCTTTCTTCCTAAAGAATGAAGTTCGAGGCTTCAGTTGCTAAATTTAGCTCTTGCTGACGCACTGGCCTTCGCCAGCAGTCTCCTCTTGTCTCGGTGTTTCTCTTAGCCTCCCTTTGGGTAGACGAACACCATCACATCCTACATAATGTTTAGCTCTGAGGCATTTCCAGATGGGGAATGCATTTCTGTATTTTTGTGTTCTCTGCATGCATAGACGGCTGGGAAGTGGTGGGCTGGCAGCCAGCCTGTGAGAGGCGAAGATCCACAGGGCAGGGAAGCAGGGCCTTGGTTGTTGGAGGTTTGCTTGTGCTGAGCAGGAGAGAAAGGTTACTTGCAGGAGATCTGGGATGGGATTTGACTGGGACATGACTAGAGAATTTTCAGGAAGGAAGGCCCTCCTACTTGAAGCAAGCCTTAGGGTAGTTAAAGAAAAAATTATTTTGATGCTTGTTCGAATGATAAAGAATGTTTTATTCAGGGGTATTTCAGTCAGGGTACTGCAGTATCGGGTTGAACTCTGAGCACAAGGACAGGTAGGGATTAGCTCCAAGGAGCAGGGTGAAGGCCTCAGTGGATGGAAAATTACTAAGAGGAGGCATCCAGGGCAGGGGATTCTTCCTAAACTGATCTAACAGGATTCTTGCTAAAGGCAGTCCAAGGACTGACACATCAAACGTGGGAGGTTCTCTCTAAACTGACTTAGCGGGATTCTTGCAAAGACTGGGCTATGCAGGCCTGCCTAGGAAGGCCAAGGTCAAGGCCCTTTGAGAAGAGGGCTTGGTGCTCAGAGAAGCCTAACGAAAGTTTGATCAAGGGGAGAGTCTTTGTCGCCCGTCCTCTTGTTCAAGGACAGAGGAGACATTCTTCTTTTGAACAGTGTAAGTTCATGTCTTGTTCAGTCACCTTTTGTTCATTAAGGACCAGCTGAACCATCTGTTGGACTCATGCAGTGGAGGATGTTTTCTGGATAGTGTGAACTATCAGGCATTTAAATGAGAGAGTTCATGATCTGTTGTGGTGATGAGTCTTTTGAAGTTTTTATCACATTGTAGTCTGGCTTCAGCTTGTGACACTTCTTCAGATCTGGAGGGGAAGGTCAGCCACCACCAGCTTGGATTTCCAATAAGGTCAGGTTGTAGTTCTCAAGGAATCCATGCCAGGAAGGTGGGAAAAAATGGGAAACTAGAAGAATGGAAAATTTGGTGAGGACAGAAACGTCTAAGATGGCAAGATCCAATCCAATTTATGGTGGAGGGCGGTAACAAAGTAAAAGTGTAATTTACCAAGAGGTGAAAACTAGGTCAGTGACAAAGAGCAGGACCGGAATTGGATACCCATAAGGGTGTGCTGTAGTTTTTTAATTGAAACATAACATTTTCCTCTACTGTGTTGCTGGTCACTGAGTGGGTGCGTTAATGTCAACGTGGAGGTGGCCTGGGGTCAGGCAGGCTGGGGTCAAATCCCTGAACCAGACGAGAGATGTCAAGCAAGTTGGTTGCCTTCCTAGTTGTCTGTTTCCTGGGTTACGAAATAGGATGCAATCATGAACTAACATTTATTGAGTGTTTCTCACGGGCCAGGTACTGCTGTAAGCATTTGACATGCGTCAGCTCTTTAAGTAATAACTAAAGGCAGGTGAATGACCATCTCTTCCATAGAAAAGTAAACTGAGACTTTAATAGATCACATAACTTGTCCACAGATGATGCTGACCTGCATGGAGAGTTTGGGGCTCATGCACTTAAAGTGGGTTGGGTACTTGCTAGGTGCTGGCAGAGCCCCTGTCTTTTGCCCTCTGGGAGCAGCTCTCCTGTGAAGCAGAGGGAGCCTCTGCCCCAGCCTTTCGTGGCCCCTGGGCAGGACCCAGCTGGTGGAAGTGGGGGAAGTGTGTCTGTCTGGCCCAAAGCTCATGCTCTCTGATCTGCTGTGCACCCTCAGTGACCAAGGAGGCTGACCCAAGCTAGGGGAGAACCCATGTGGGCACCCAGAGGCACTGGCAAAATAATGGGTAAGGGCATGGCCTTTGAAATCAGACAGACCAGGGTTCAAATTCCTAGCTCTGACACTTCTTAACTGTGTGTTTATGAAAAGTGAGTTAACCTTTCTGACCCTTGGTTTCCCCTCTAGATTGAGGGGTCATGACTATGAAGGAGAGTGTGGGGAGGATATGAGACAAAGTCTGTACATGCGCATCCAATGCGGACTTACCGGTGGCTCAGGGGTAAAGAACCCACCTATCAGTGCAGGAGATGCAAGTTCCATCCCTGATCTGGGAAGGTCCCCTGGAGAAGGAAATGGCAACCTCATCTAGTCTTCTTGCCTGGAGAATCCCATGGACAGAAAAGCCTGGTGGGCTACAGTCCATGGGGTTGGAAGGAGGGAGTTGGACATGACTTAGTGACTAAACAACAACAAGACGCATCTAATACATGGTGGCTGCTGTGGTTGTGTAGGACTTGTGGAGCCCTTTCTGATCTTTTGGAAGGGCAAACTCTGGAGGGCAAGCCTCTCAGATACAGGAGAGACCTTGGGCTTTATTTACTTCTTGGGATGTATCCCTGCGAGCTGTTTGTCAGAAATATAGCCACTGAAGTTTGGAAGGATGATGGGGAAGACTGGGGCTGGATATGGCACTCCTAGAGTGATCCACCTCCACTCTTCTTGGTGATGGCCCAACAGAAGAGGCCAGTAGGATATGGTAAGGATTAAATGCCCATGTACATGACTCTGTTAGCCTCGTGCTTTACGCGTGAGGAGTCCCCAGTTTCTAACTGTGGCTCATTAATATGATTCAGCACTGTTTTAGATTCAGAGTTCGCAGTGATGAACCAAGTCCCCATCCCCACAGAGATCCCATTCTAGAGAAGATGCACAATAAAAAAGCAGGCAAATAGGTTTGAATGCAGTACACTCCTTGGTGAGTGTAGAATAATAGAGCAGCATAAGGGAACAGAAGTCGTTTTGGAGTGACCAGGGAGGTGACATGTAAGCAGAAACCCTAGTGAAGCAAGGGTGCCAATCTTGGGAATGTTGGAGGTGGGGCACATCCCAGGCAGAGGCCCCAGGGTGGGGCTGGTATAGTGGGAAGCCCCCCAGGAGTGAGGGGGCGGGGAGAGATAGGTGGGAAATGAGACCAGGCTGGAAACCACCAGATAACATCAGCCTTAAATGAGTGGAATGTTTTAGACATTCATTATTTCCAGATCTCCCCAGGCAGGTTTAGCTCTCCTTCCCTGGTCTGTGTCTTGTGTGTGCACAGCCTTTGTCGCAGAGGTCCCAAAGGGTTAGGATTGTTGTCCTTTGCACTCTGAGTCCTTGAAACCAGGGACCATATTGATTTTGCTTATGCCTGGCACCTAGCATCAAGTACATCCTTCACACACTTAAAAATGAATTTAAGTGATAATGGGTGCTGTCTCTCGGGGTTTCTATGTGCCACTTACTGTGGTAAGAACTCTATGTATTTTATCGTCCTGTTCAGTCATTGGAGTAGCCCCTCCCTGAGGTGTTGTCCCTATTTATATGTAAAGAAATAAGCTCTAAGGCAGGCCCCTGTCCCAAGGATACACACTGGGGAACCTGCAGAGCTGGGATCTGAAACCGGGACTGGCAGGGCTGTGCTTTCAAGTGTGACACAGCCGAGAGTAGCTGTGGCTTCTGCCCTTCCCGGGGCCGTGGTGTGCACCGCCGAGGGTCCTGGCACCGGTCAGTTGTCCTTTGCATCCTGCCTGCCTGGGGCACCCTGCAGGGCCATCCGTCAGCCCTCCTCACTGCTTTATAATCCACAAAAGGAAAAGTGGCACTTAGAGCGAATTTATTCAGGTGGGAGCTGCCTAAGACATGAAAATAAGGCTTTTGAGCTGCTGCACATAAACTGGAGTGTAAATGAAAAGCTTTTTATTTGGTTTCAGAGCCAGAGTTTGAGCAGCCAGTGGGCCGTGTGGTCTGGAAGTGCGCGTTACAGGCAGTGGGTCGGAACGGGGGCACTTTGAATGGCCAGGAGGGCGACTGGCTCTGGCGCAGCTGGACCAGCCAAGAGGCGAGGATGTCAATAAACAGGACACAGAAAGCCTTTACCTGAAAGATGGAAGGCAGGGAGGAGAGGAAAGGCCATGCCTCGCTCCCGGCATATTTGAGAAGGAACATGTTTGAGGTAACCCGTGTTGGCAGCTTTTATAGCTTCCTCCCAGTAATGTGCTGGGCAGGCCCAGAACAGGCTGGTGTTTTATTTTCATGTAATGGAGCCCAGTGGATCAAGGGCAGCTCTCCAGCAGCGGCTTGCCTGGGACCCTGCCTGTGGAGGGAGGCAGGGGGGCGTGGGTCCAGGGCAGCAAGAACCCGCCCACCCCCTGCAACAGCCTGCTGCCAGGTGAGCCTCAGGGAGGCAGAGGCGGGGGCGGGATGCCCGGCGCCTCTAGATGCTGGCTTGGCTTGTCCTGGTTCTTCAGCGTCTCCTAAGGTTGGTGTCAGTGAGGGAAGTGGTGGTAGTGGGAGAAGGCAGGCAGCCACAGGTCCACGTGAAGCGCTGGGGGTTGGGACCTCCATGGGAGCCGTATTGTGGGGAACTTACAGAATGGTCTCTGTGCTTTTGCTTACGGCCTGCCAAGGTGCTTTCCATAACTAGATTTAACCTACATTTAACATCTCCTCTCTTTGGTAATACGAACCTATGTGTATGAGGTGTATTTGGACATGGGATTACATGTGTGGTTAAAAATATGTCTTCATTACATTTTTTGACCTGCATGAGTGTGTTCCATCCCATGCTGTCTCCATATTTTTTGAGAACCATGGGCTGTGGGACACACACGACTAACTACGAGACACTAACAAAAGTCAGACTTCCAGTAGGATCTGCTATTTTGTTTTTGTTGCAAACTCTTTCCCCTAGTTTTCTTCCATGTGTTATATGGAAAGAGTATGCACATTAAATTTTTTTTAAAGCATTTTTTTATCCTAAGAACTGTAGGTTTGTTTTTAACTTGTATTGATTGTGGGAAAATTAGAATACCAGCAAAAATAAAAGTCCTTTACAACCTTATCATTCAGTATTACATATAATATAGCTAAATAACAAGAATAAGAAGCACAGGGAAATAAATTTAGTATCTTGTAACAACCTATAATGGAAACAAATCTGAAAAAGAATAGATGTATATTAACTGAATCACTTTGCTGTATACCTGAAACACTGTAAATCAACTATACTTTTATTAAAAAAAAAAATCCATCATTCAGAATAATGGCTACTGATGGTTTTGTTGTTTGTATGTTCTTCCAGACTCTTTCCTAATGACTATAAATTAATGTCAAATAAAATCTAATTGATGGCTAACATATGAATGTTATTATTTGCCAGCACTTTACATGTATGCCCTGATTTAATCACTCAACAATCCAGTGATTGGTTTTATTATTATTACTAATTTTATCATTTTATTGTGAAATTATATCTCACATACTGAGAAGTGCAAAAGCAAAAAAAAATAGAATGTTAATAATATTTATAATGCAAACAATTTTGTAATTAACACCTGAATCAAGAAATAGAATACCGCTGTCAACCTAGATGTTCTTGTGATAGTACAGCTTTTCTTAAACAGTCATCAATACAGTTCAGTCACTCAGTCCTGTCAGACTCTTTGCGACCCCATAGACTGCAGCACATCAGGCTTCCCTGTCAGTCACCAACTCCCAGAGCTTGCTCAAACTCATGTCCATTAAGTCGGTGATGCCATCCAACCATCTCATCCTCTGTCATCCCCTTCTCCTCCTGCCTTCAGTCTTTCCCAGCATCAGGGATTTTTCCAGTGAGTCAGTTCTTCATATCAGGTAGCCAAAGGATTGGAGCTTCAGCTTTAGCATCAGTCTTTCCAATGAATATTCAGGACTGATTTCCTTTAGGATGGACTGGTTGGATCTCCTTGCAGTCCAAGGGACTCTCAACAGTCTTCTCCAACACCACAGTTCAAAAGCATCAATTCTTTGGCACTCAGCTTTCTTTATGGTCCAACTCTCACATCCATACATGACTACTGGAAAACCATAGCTTTGACTATACGGACCTTTGTCAGCAAAGTAATGTCTCTGCTTTTTAATATGCTGTCTAGGTTTGTCATAGCTTTTCTTCCAAGGAGCAGGCATCTTTTAATTTCATGACTGCAGTCACCATCTACAGTGATTTTGGAGCCCAAGAAAATAAAGTCTGTCACTGTTTCCATTGTTTCCCCATCTATTTGCCATGAAGTGATGGGACTGGATGCCATGATCTTAGGTTTTTTTAATGTTGCGTTTTAAGCCAGCTTTTTCACTGTTCTCTTTAACTTACATCAAGAGGCTCTTTAGTTCCTCTTTGCTTTTTGCTATAAGAGTGGTGTCATCTTAATGTCTGAGGTTATTGATATTTCTTCTGGAAATCTTGATTCCAGCTTGTGCTTCATCCAGTTTGGCATTTTGCCTGATGTACTCTGCATTTAAGTTAAATAAGCAGGATGACAATATACAGCCTTGACGTATTCCTTTCAAATTTGGAACCAGTCCGTTGTTCGATGTCTGGTTCTAACTGTTACTTCTTGACCTGCATACAGATTTCTCAGGAGGCAGGTAAGGTGGTCTGCTCTTCCCATCTCTTTAAGAATTTTCCACAGTTTGTTGTGATCCACATAGTCAAAGACTTTAGCGTAGTCAATAAAGTAGAAGTAGATGTTTTTCTGACATTCTCTTGCTTTTTCTGTGATCCAGTGGATGTTGGCAATTTGATCTCCTGTTCCTCTGCCTTTTCTAAATCCAGCTTGAACATCTAGATGTTCACGGTTCACGTACTGTTGAAGACTGGCTTGGAGAAGTTTGAGCATTACTTTGCTAGCATGTGAGATGAGTGCAGCTGTGCGGTAGTTTGAACATTCTTTGGCATTGCCTTTCTTTCGACTTAGGATGAAAACTGACCTTTTCCAATCCTGTGGCCACTGCTGAATTTTCCAAATTTGCTGGCATATTGCGTGCAGCACTTTCACAGCAGCATCTTTTAGGATTTGAAATAGCTCAGCTGGAATTCCATCACCTCCACTAGCTTTGTTCATAGTGATGCTTCTTAAGGTCCACTTGACTTCACACTCCAGGATGTCTGACTCTAGGTGAGTGATCACACCTTTGTGGTTATATGGGTCATTAAGATTTTTTTTTTGTATGGTTCTTCTGTGTATTCTTTTTTTTTTTTTTTCTTCTGTGTATTCTTGCCACCTCTTAATATCTTCTTCTTCTCTTGGGTTCATAGTGTTTCTATCCTTTATTGTGCCCATCTTTGCATGAAATGTTCCCTTGGTATCTAATTTTCTTGAAGAGATCTCTAGTCTTTCCCATTCTATCGTTTTCCTCTGTTTCTTTGCATTAATCATTGAGGAAGGCTTTCTTATCTCTCCTTGCTATTCTTTGGAACTCTGCATTCATATGAGTATATCTTTCCTTTTTTCCTTTGCCTTTCCCTTCTCGTCTTTTCTCAGCTATTTGTAAGGCCTCTTCAGACAACCATTTTGCCTTTTTGCATTTCTTTTTCTTGGGAATGGTCTTGATTACTGCCTCCTGTACAATGTCACAAACCTCCATCCATAGTTCTTCAGGCAGTCTATCAAATCTAATCGCTTGAATCTATTTGTCACTTCCACTATATAATTGTAAGGGGTTTGATTTAGGTCATACCTGAATGGTCTGGCTGTTTTCCCTACTTTCTTCAATTTAAGTCTGAATTTTGCAATAAGGATTTCATGATCTGAGCCATGGTCAACTCCTGGTCTTGTTTTTGCAGACTGTATAGAGCTTCTCTGTCTTTGGCTGCAAGGAATATAATGAATCTGATTTTGGTACTGACCACCTGGTGATGTCCATATGTATAGTCCCTTTTGTGTTGTTGGAAGAAGGTGTTTGCTATGACCAGTGCGTTCTCTTGGCAAAACTCTGTTAGTCTTTGCCCTGCTTCATTTTGTACTCCAGGGCCAAATTTGCCTGTTACACAGGTATCTCTTGACTTCTTACTTTGCATTCCAGTCCCCTGTGATGAAAAGGACATCTTTTTTGGTGTTAGTTCTAGAAGGTCTGGTAGGTCATCATAGAACCTTCTTCAGCATTACTGGTTGGGGCATAGACTTGGATTACTGTGATACTGAATGGTTTGTTTTGGAAATGAACAGAGATCATTCTGTCATTTTTGAGACTGCACCTAAGTACTGCATTTCGGACTCTTTTGTTATGACTAGACGGTCATAGTTTTATTATTAAACATCTTATTTGATGAGAAAGCTGAGGGTTTATACAAAACCTCAAATTTTGAGAAAGCTGAGGGTTTACATAAAATTTCAAATTTAGATTTTTGACCTTATTTTTTAATAACATTTTAGATGCAGTAATATCTTAGTGTGTTTGTCAATTTTTAAAACAACTTATTTTGAAATAGTTTGACTCAGAGGAAGTTGCAAAAATAGTACAGAGAATTGCTGAGTAGCCTTTACCTTGCTTCCCCCAGTAATACCTTCTGTAATTGCAGTAGACTGTCAGAACTAGAAAATTGACTTTCCTATTAGGTTAAGTCCCATGTTTTTTATTAATGTTGAATTAAAAAAAATAGATAACTTAAAATGCATCATACCTGATAACCTAGTTCAGTAGTTCTTTGTTAAATATACAGTGTCTAAGTAAGAAGCAGATGTCGCCCAACCCTAGCCAGGCCCTTTCTTTTACTGTTTTCTCTTCCACCTTCATTCAGAGATTTAGCTGCCAGTCCACTCCACTTTTGTCACCCCCAAAACAGACAGAATCCACCTGCTTCCCCTGCCTTCCCAGCCACAGTCATGGCCTGTCAGCAAAAGCAAGGCTCACATATGGAATTGTACACTTGTGTTTCTTGGAGAAATCAGGGTGCCCTCTAGTTGGCCCCTAAGGAGTTCTGACCAAACTGTTGCTGGATTTTGTGCATGGAGCTGTGGATGTACAGAGTAGGGTTGTTCTAGACCCCTACCCACCCTGCTTCAGTAATCCCAGATAGTTGACCTGTGCAGTGTATATGTGTGTGTGTGCACGCTGTGTAGGTGTAGAAGAGCATCTGGTGGTCTGCATGGACCTCCTGAGCACTGGGGACCAAGCTCTTGCTTGCTGAAGCTTCTGGCCACTGTTGGTGGAGAAGGGGTCCCAGACCAGGGGCTGGCAGGGCCAGGGTGGAGGATGGTAACTTACAGGAGTGCCATCTGAAACAGCAGTGAGAGCTGGTCTGCCAGTTAAGCTAGGGTTGCTAAAAGGCATCACCACCCTAAACTCATTACCTGCTGAGTCCTGTTCCCCACCATCCCTGACACACGCAGAAAGATGGAATTGCCTCACGTGAAGCCTCTCCAAGCTGATGCAAGTGAAAGGAGAGTAACTTGCTCTGGCCTTGGAACTGTACTTCCCTAGCTCCACAAAGCTCAGTCTGCAGAGCTGAAACCTCTGGTCTGCAGGGGTGAAGAGCTGGTCTGTAGGGGTGAAGAGTTGCCCTCCCTAAACAAGGTGGTGGGCTACCAGGACAACATTCCAGGTCAGCAGTTGACACATGGCTGCCAGAGGGTCTTTCTGAAGGGCAACTAAATGAGAGAAATAGCAGGAGTTCAGTTGCCCTAGTTTTTAAAGTAGATTGCAGCAGTTAATATTCACTCATTCTTCCAGCCTTGGACCATGCAATATATAATACAAACATAAATAAGACTTGGCCTCTGCCCTCAGGGATGGTCCATAGTCCAATAGCATCAACAGCCCCAGGAAACCTGTTAGAAATGCAGAATCTCAAGTCTCATCCCAGCTTTATTAGAATTTGCGTTATCACAAACTTTTATTGTCCAGGAGTCCCCCCTCCCCGCCGTGCTTCACATCTCCATTCAAGCCCACGTTTGCCCCTGCCTTATTTCTTCACCTGTGACAACACTTGTCCATTGAAGAATTTTTTTCACTAATTATATGTTTGAGTTGGCACATGTGATAAAATCTCTTTGTCATCCTTGTTGGAATAGAAGAGAAGTCACTAGAAAATAATTAGAATGCAGCATGATCATTGCACTAAGGTACAGGCTGTGGACAGCTAGAAGAGAGACCAGTGCTTTCCGTGAGGAGTTCTGTGTTGTAGTATGTCCCCTCAAAAGATGAGTGAATCTCAACCCCCAGTACGTCAGAATGCAACCTCATTGGAAGCAGAGTCATTGCAAATGTAACTGGTTAAGATGAGATCTTACTGGAACAGGCTAGTCCCTTAATCCCATGTGACTGGTGTCCTTATAAGAAGAAGAGATGGAGAGGCAGTGAGAAGGCCACGTGAAGATGGGACAGAGATTGGAGTTATGTAGCTGCAATTCAAAAAGCGTCAAGGGTTGGTGTTGATACATGCCTGAAGCAGAGAGAAAGTAGAGAGAAAAGTTTCTTCTGTAGATCCTTTAGGGAGCACATGGCTCTGTTGACACCTTGACTTGGACCTCTAACCTCCAGAACTGGAAGAATACATTTGTTGCTTTAAGCCCCACAGTTGACAGTACCTGGTCATGGCAGCCCTTGGAAACAAACACAGGGGCGTGGAAGGAACAAACAGGGGCAGCAGAGTAGATTTGCTGGGCACACCCAAGGGAGGCAGAGGCAGGTAAGGGAGAGGGAACAGGGGCTTGTTCAGATAGTCAGGGGGCAGGTGCTGGGACTTTAAACCCTGGGAAGGGGTAGGTCTTGCTGTTTGGAGAGAGAAGCTGGGGCTGAGAGCAACCTTAGTGCTAATGGAAAAGCGGTGAGGTTGTGTAGGTCTGCCTCCGTGTGAACATACAAATATTTTAAACATTTAGGTAGTGAAAAAGGAAAGAGGAGCAAGAATCTTCATCTGTAGGACAGGTAGGTAGTAGGGTTTCCATGAAGCTCTTAAATTCTCTTGTTGAAAGTTTGTGGCATACTCTGTGCCTGGTGCTGTGATAGCAGAGTGATGTAGCTTAAGATCAGAAGAGGTTCTTGCCTGGAGGAGCTTAAGTTGGAGGGCAGATGATAAGCAGGGAAGAAACATGCAAACAAGATAACTGTGGACGGTGATAAAATTCTTTGAAGGGAATAACCAGGTGATAGGAGAGAGTGATCTCCAATGGGGTAGTCAGGGAGTTGAGGATCAAGTGAGATAACTCCCTATAGCATGTGATAGGTGCTAGATATGGTTATTACCCTTGCTTCAAGGATGAACATTTTATTTACTGACTGTCTTTGGGGTTTTTAATTTGCAGCAGTAGATGATGGATTTCCACCCTCAAACAAAACCTCTGTTTTCTTGATATGCTGGGAGCAACCTCTGTCTTCCTGCCATGGTGGCCAAATGGGCTTCTCAGTCTCTGATCACAGAGTCCACCTCTGCTGGCTTCTCTGTCAAAAGCAAGGGTCTAAAATGGGTAGAGGATTTCAGAGCCTTCTGCTGTCTCCTCCAGTCCTGGTAATCAGTTCTCTTCCAGTGGCTTCTGATTGCTGACTTGGTCTATCTCTGCATGTTTGAGAGAGGCTTTTTCTGTTCATACACTGCCTTCTCCTGTCCTCCGTTGGAAGCCGATCCCCTTCCCCACTCAGAGTTGGCCACACGTCTCACCTCATCCCCTTTGTGCTTCTGCCTGATCACACTGGTGCCTGTAAGCCTCCCCTTCCTTGGTCTCCTCCTTGTTGGTTGAGTGCTTATTCTGTGACCAGTTCTGTGCTTGGTGCAGGGAGTAAGTTTCTGAGTTAAGTGGCCTGGTCCCCACCCCTGGAGTACAGGCATGTAGACTAAGACACTGCTCCCACTGTCCAGCATACCAAAGGAAAATCCCCTGGGACCCAGACTGGCAGTGAGATAGGTGCCTGGTACTGTGAGAGTCTACGGTGGGGGATCTGGCCTGGTTTGGAAGACTTCCCTGGAGAGCTGAGGTCAAGGACACAGCTATTCAAAGACAGGGTGGTGAGAGAGAGAAGCTGGGAGGGGAGGGCGGAAGCCTCCTAGGGGCAAGAGAGAGCCCTGCCTACTTTGTCTGTGCCAAATAGCACCCCAAATAGCCTGGCTGCCTGCCCTTCTAGTCCAATCCAGTGGTCATTTCACCAGCCTTGTTGTAATTGACTTGTGAGCACTGTTGGGCACAATTGATCCCTCCCTTCTCTTTGGAACAGTTTTTCATGTGGCTCCCAGGATACCACACTCTGCTGGTGTTCTTCCTGCCACCCAGCAACTCCTCCTCAGACTCCCTTCTTGATCTTCCTCTCCTTCAGGCCTTACCTATTGAGGTCCCCAGGGTTTTGTCCTTGGATCTCTTCTGCCTACCCTCACTCTCTTGGTGACCTTCAACTCTAGCTTCAAATGACCTGACTCCTCAGTGTCAGACTCATATATCCAAAAAGTCAGCCTCCCCACTCGAATATCCATCAGTCATCTTAAAATTAACAAGGCCCAAATCAGTTTGTCTGCTTCTCCCTACAACTTTATTCTTCCTGCAGTCTTCCCTGACCCTGGGAAGTAATTATTCCAAGGTGTATTTAAGCCACAAACCTTGGAGTCAACCTGGACCCCTGTCCCCACCCCCATCCACTCACACTCAGAGCTTCAGTGAACCCTGTGTACTCGGTCTTAAGAGTTTATCTAGAGGCCATTCACTTCTTTGCACCTCCATCACCAACTTTGCTCTAAGACAGCCTAGAATATAGTGATTAAACCCTGTTTCTTCTGTTCCTGACCCTGCCATTCTCAACACGCAGCCAGAAGGATCCTTCTAAAGTATAATCGGGTCATGGTTATGTCACTCTGTTCAGAATCCTTCAATGGCTGCACATGTCACCTGGAATAAAAGCCAGTCTTTTAAAATGACAGTGGCCTACAAAGCCGTACTGGAACTGGCCATCTGCTGTTTCTCTGATCTCATCTACTGTTACCCGCCCCTTGCTTACTCTGCCCCAGCTGTACTGCCTTCCTTGTTGTTCTTAGAACATTGTAGGCTTGCTCCCATCTAACAGAATTTTTGTTATTTCCTCTGCCAGGAGTATTTTCCCTCCAGGTATTGATAAGCCTCACTTCCACTCTTTTATCTGGTCTTTAAGGTGATTCCACCCTATCTGAGTTTTCATTCCTTTCTCCTGGGTCATTCCTTATCCCCTTCTCCTGCCTTTTTTTTCTTCCCTAGCACTTGAACTTTGTATTTAAAGTACATATTTTGTGTATTTTGTCTTTCCTGATTAAAATGTAAGCCCTGTGGTGGCAGGGTTTTTTTTTTGTTTGTTTGTTTTTGTTTTTCACTGCTTTATCTTTGGCATTTAGAACAGTGTCCAGTACATTTTGTTGTTCAGACACGAAGTTCTGTCCGACTCTTGGTGACCCCATGGACTGCAGCATGCCAGGCTCCTCTGTCTTCCACTATGTCCTGAAGTTTGCTCAAATTCATTTGAGTCCGTTGGGTCAGTGATCCTATCTAACCATCCAGTACATAGGATATGTTAAAACATATTCAAATGAATTAATTCATACTGATAAAGTATTTATAGATTCAGCTTAAAAATAGTGAATCTTCAAATCTATGCACAAGATAGACCTTTCTGTTTGGTTTGGTCTATTTTCCTCCTGGCCGTGGTTTGTAGTTTTCAGTGTATAGGCCATGCATGTCTTTTGTTAAATTTATCTGTACGTATTTAAAGTTTTTAAAGTGCTGTTGTAAATGGCACTATTTTAAAATTAATATTCCAGCGCTTATTCCTGGTATATAGAAATACAGTTGATTATTATATATTAACTGTTGATTTTCTGTCCTGCAACTTTGCTATATTTGTTTATTAGTATTAGTAATTCTTCTGTAGGTTCCTTAGGATTTTCTACATATACAATCAGGTTGCTTACAAATTACAGTTTACTTGTTCTTTTCCAATTTAATGCTTTTCATTTATTTTTCTGGCTTTGTGCCCCTGGCTAGGATTCTAGTCCAGTGTTGAAGTGCTGAGTGGACATTTTTGCTTTATCCTATACTTGGGCAAGTTTCTTTTCTTTCTACCTCTCCTGGCCCATATCTGTATCTCTGTAGCAATTTTACAGTCCTCTATACATTGCGTCTGAAGACCTTCACTCCAGAATCAGGGCCCATGTTAGTGGTTTGGGACCCTGTCCTTTGTGGTGATGCTGGAAATGTGGCAGGAGCAATACCCAGCTCTCCTGTGCCAACTATCAGGCCATCTGCATCTTTCATCTTCTTAGGTGTGTAACTATAAAGGAGTCTTAGGATAGGCAGGCGGAGAAGGCGATGGCACCCCACTCCAGTACTCTTGCCTGGAAAATTCCATGGACAGAGGAGGCTGGTAGGCTGCAGTCCCTGGGGTCGCTAAGAGTCGGACATGACTGAGCGACTTCACTTTCACTTTTCACTTTCATGCATTGGAGAAGGAAATGGCAACCCACTCCAGTGTTCTTGCTTGGAGGATCCCAGGGGCGGGGGAGCCTGGTGGGCTGCCATCTATGGGGTCGGACAGAGTCGCACACGACTAAAGCACCTTAGCAGCAGCAGGATAGGCAGGGTTCCCCGGGCAACTTAATTTTTTTAAATGTTATTTTGTTTTTTGGCTGGTCCTCAAGGGTAGGACACTGAATGAAGTATGTGTCTCTGTGTGCAGCACAGTCTTGTCATTGTCTGTGCAAGGCTCCTGCCTCTCCTGTGATGCTGTTGATTCCGATTCCTCCTCCTCCCCTGCTTCCATTTCCTTCTTTCCTTAGGCTTTATGTGTAGAAGAGGTAGCCTTTTTTTTAATGCATTTTTAGAAAGTTTGTATAGTTAATTATGTTGAAGTTTCTAAAACCTTCAATTATATAATTATGATATTTTAATTTCTAAGTGGTATTGTTACAGAAGTCATTTTGATTCTTAGTTCAGTGTCTTTAATATCTTTGTGTTGCTAATGTATGATAACATAACCAGCTGCACACACAAGATAAAATATTAATGCCATAATTGAATTTAAAAGGAAAGATGAAAGGAAGTTAGTTTATAATAAAATATATAATTTGATATATAAATGCACAGGCACAAATGTACTAGAAGACATGAAATTGCTGCTTTTAAGGAAAAACTTTAGATTTAAGAGAAGTTAAGGAAAGATTCAACTACAATTTTTGAAACTTAAAGTTTTTGGTATTTTGAAGCAAGAACTAAATAGATACCCATGTGACTATAAGCAATTTACCCACATGAATATTTGGCAGGACATTTGAGAGTCCTGTGGTGCATGGGGTGTGTGTTCCCTGTGCATTATAAGTCCTCGAGCATCCCTGCCCACCAGTTGCTGGTTGAGCTCCTTTCCTCAGTCACTGTGGCAAAAATGCCCCCACAAGTGTCCAAAATGCCCTCTCTAGATGGATCACAAGCCTCAATCTAAAGCCTAAACTATAATACTTGTAGAAGAAAACATAGAAAAATCTTTGTGATCTTTGCTTAGGCAAAAATTTCTTAGATATGACACTAAAAGCCTGATGCATCAAAGAAAAAATCGATAAATTGGACTATATCAAAGCTGAAAACTTTTATTCTTCAAAAGATACTGTTAAGAGAATGAAAAGACAAGAATTAAAAGCCACAGACTGGGAGAAAATATTTGCACAGCATAATTCTGATAAGGAGTTTGTTTAGTAATTTATAAAGATCTCTTAAAATTGAATAATAAAACCACCCAATTAAAGAAAAATGAGGAAATAATATGAAAAGACACTCCATCAAAGAAGGAATATGGATAACAAACAGATGGAAAGATGTTCAGCATCATTAGTCATTCAGTTCAGTTCAGTCGCTCAGTCGTGTCCAACTCTTTGCGACCCCATGAATCACAGCACGCCAGGCATTAGGGAAATACAAATTAAAACAATTTATATGTTGAATGATGCACACTATGAGAGAACACTAGTACCTGTTAGAATTGCTGGAAATTGAAAGACTGACCATACTAAGAGTTGGCAAGGATGTGGATACTTGACTCTGCTACACTCCTGGGGGGAAAGTTAAATAGTGTGGCCACTCTGGAAAATAGTTTGGCAAGTTTCTTAAAAAGTTAAGCACACACACACACACAAAAAAAGTTAAGCGCATACCTCCTTTGTTACCTAGCTATTCCACTCCTAGTTATTTACCCAAGAGAAAAGAAAGGATGCAAGCTGACTCATATATGAATATTCATAGCAGCTTTATTTGTAGTGGTCAAAACCTAGAAACAACACGGAAGTCCATTTACAGATGAACAGATAAAGAAATTGTGGTATATCCAAAATGCCCCTAGAGAGGTGTTTCCCCTCTGACAACCTCCAATCCAAATTTCTTAACTTTATAGTCAAGGCCCTTCAGCCTCAATTTCAATTTCTCTTTCCATCATTCTTTCCTGGCATTTCCCTTCTAGAAGCTCTCTGTATTGAATGATCAAAGTTCTCTGAACACCCTGAGTGCTTTTATAAGATCTTATAAAATCAGATTGCACTGTCTTTTATTGTGGCTTTCTTATTGCAGCAAACTCCTACTGCAGGCACTTTTTAGCTGTTTGTTCTCAGGCACCTGCATCTCCTCCAGACTGACATGCTCCTTCACTTTAATCTAGAATAGCTCTTAAACATGATACAGAATGCACTGATGACTGTGTCTGCCGCCTGAATCCTCAGTTCCTCAAGTATAGGAAGTGAGGCTTGGTCTTTTGTTTAATTTAACCTTTTGGGGTTAGGATAGAGTTTGGTAGACCAGAAGTACTTATAAATGAGTGAATAAATGAATGATTTGGTGTTCAGTTGTATGTTTGTTGAAAAACGAGTGATCTTGGCAGCTGGGATGGTTTTATATCTATGTTAGATCTTTTATTCATCTGAAGATATGCTCTCTATACCAGACATCATAACCCTAATCAGTTGATGGGTCACTGGGACACATATTGTCAACTAAAGGTTCTTATGATATATATGACTGAAATATTAATAACCCAAGTGTTTTTCAAGTAACTGATTAAACTGTAGTTGATGCATATAATGCTGTTGTGTTGATTAAAAAGACTGAGGTAGTTCTGTACAAATATTTCTGATGTGGAGATATGTAAAAAATACAGTATTGAGTAAGAAGAAGTTTCAAAAGTATACAATATGATCCTGATTTTTGAGAAACAAAATGGTATATGCATATAAATCTGTATGTATACTATATTAGTATGTTCTTGGAAAAATCTTGAAAAATACTTAGGCTGAACCCAATGGGGAAAACTTCTTTCTCATTTTCTCCCTTAAAAAAAAGTCACTTTATATGCTTCAGCATGATTTGATCTTGTTATGAGCATGTTTTGTTTTACTAATTAAAAAACCCACACAGGGCTTTCCTGGTGGCTCGGTGGTAAAGAATCCGCCTGCCGGTGCAGGAGACATGGGTTCCATTCCTGATGCATGAAGATCCCATATACTGTTGAGCAGCTATGCCCATGTGGCATAACTATTGCGCCTGTGCTCTAGAGATTGGGAGCTGCAACTACTGAGCTAACGGGCCACAATGACTGAAGCCCTAGAGCCTGTGCTCCACAACAGAAGAAGTCGTTGCAGTGAGAAGCCTGCACCACAGCTAGAGAGTAGCCCCTGCTCGCAGCAACTAGAGGTAAGTCCACACAGCAACAAAGACCCAGCACAGCCAAAAATAAATGAATAAATAAAAATTTTAAAAAACCCTACAGAGGTTTAAAATATATGCCTGACTGTAAGACTTACTATTGTAAACTTATTTCAGATACTTCCAAAAATTAATTCTTAGGTTAATTTTAACATCTTAGATTTATGTCACATTTTCCTAAAATGCAAGCCGCTTTTACCGTATGATCTGATTTTCACCTTCAGTTAACTTTTTGGGGCAGTGAAGGGGGAGGTGAAGTCCAGGAGGGGTGGATGCTCTGTCTAAATTAGTGACTGAGTGTGGACGCAGCCTTGTTCTCCTGCTCCTAGGAAAGCTCAGCTACCAGTTGACAGAAACAGGATGTTCTCATTTCTTCAGGTGGCTTTGCAGTCACACACCTGTTTTTGACCTCTGGCTTTACCACCTACTAGCTGTGTGACTTGGCCAAGATTCTTTTTTTTTTTTTTGGCCAAGATTCTGAAAGGCTATGAGCTAGGTTTCCTCATCTAGAACATTAGGATCCTTGTAGTATATATGTCCTGGGGTGGTGTCCTTGGATGTAAGGATCTGAAATCATTGAGGTGCTTAATAAATGTTAGCTTTTGTTGTTACTTTTATGAAGGAAAACATAGCAGTAGAAAGAAATGAGACCAGATTAAAGGAAATCAAAGGAAGAAAAGGACAATTTTTTATAAGGGCTGAAGATATGATTTCTAGTTACTATCTCCCCTCAAACCCTTCCATTTTTTTTTAAACTGTCGTGGGAGTGTGTAATTTCCTCAGTTCTGTCTCGTCACAATGAAAATTTGAAGCGACGGAAGTTCAACAGAAGTTAAAGCCCTTGGACAGACGTGTCTCAGCTCTTGGACAGATCTGTGTTACAGCTCTGTGTTACAGCTCAGTTTTATTTAGAAAATAAAAGGAAATTACATCCTCAAAGCATGAGGGCATGTTGACCCAAAAAACCCGAAGAGAAGAGAGAGAGAGCGAGCGCGAGTGCGCAAGAGGGAGGGAAGGAGGCCCCTGGCCTTTTGGCTCCTCTTTTTATGTTTTTTTTTTTTTTTTCCTCCCCATGGGCCTTCCCTATGTAAATTGGGCTAGCCAGGAGTGCTGTCTGTTCTACCTGAGATCCTCACTGCGGTCCTAGGACCTTCCTTTATCCCTATTTTCACAGGCTTTCCCCTTGTCTTTTAGCCACCACCATCCTGGACTCCTTTTTCCTATTCTAACCACCTAACAAAACTGAGCCTTCTGTTGTTAAGTGCTAGCAGATAGCATCACTGTTAGCTTAGTAGGAATTGTAAGAAGAACTGGAGAAAACACTTTGCAGTGTGAGGAGAGTTGAGAGAATTGCATGGGCTGGTGAAAAACATAGGCAAGGGACAGAAAGCCTCTTTGCAGTGATCCTTTGTAGTGATCCAGGAAGCCAGGCCTGCCATGCCTCATAGCCCCCAGGGTGATGGCTGGTCCTGAAAATACTGTGGAAGGAATAATAGAGTAGCCCTGGGCTAAAAGCTCCATGAATTCCTGAGCAGGACCACGCTTTCCAGTGGGCTCTTTGTGCCCAGAACATCTCTGTGACTAAAGGTGTTGCCTGAGGAGGCATCCTTAGCTGCCTGGCAGAGAGGTCCTGAGTTCACTCTCACCCCTGGGGAGTGAGGGGACCAGTAAGGAGAGATGACTGATATGCATTAACATGCAGTGTCCAGAATCCTCCATGGTCTAGCTGCATGGAGTCCCTGAGCCTTGGGATGCTGGCAGTAGAAGCAGAATGTCTTCTCACCCAGCCTTCGCAACTGTGCGAGGCTGAGGTGTGTGCCCCATGAATGTATCAGAACTAATGTCTCAAAGTGTTGGCTTCTATGGGAACTTCTTGAGAGAAGTTTCTCATTTGTTCACATAAATTATAAATTAAAAAATTTTTGTGGATATGAATGAATATTTATAAAAGTGTCAGGCACTCCAAGATGAGAAATGTTTTTCAGCCCTATTTTCCCTGTGAGGTCATCATGTAGAGTAACACAGACATGAACTTTTTTCCAGGTCTGTGCTTTGGTTACTGTATTAATTCTGCCTTGCCTTGGGGCCTGGGGGTTCCTCTGACCCTGTTAGAGATTCTATGGTAAAAGCTGATAATTAGAGCAGAAGAAATTGCAATACTGAAGGAACCGAGTGTAAAATAGCCAGCAGCCCACGTTCTGTTTTTGTCTGCATAGAGTAGACCACTACAGGGCATAGTGGGCTCTCTAGAACTATTCATTGAGTGAAAAATAGACCAGAAAGAGTTATTTTTGAAGAGAGGAGAGAAACCTGACAGTATTTCAAAACATGAATCAGCACTTCATATATAAGTTTTAAAATACTTTACTTAACTCTCCTCCACCCCTTACTACTAGAGGAAATAACCTGCTTTTTCTAGCAGGATTTTTGTTTGTTTGTTATTAGAAATAAAAAAAAAATACTATGTGGCCCATTTCTCAGGCTACTTTATTTTGAAATTCCCAGAATCCTCTAAAGCAGTTTGAAAATTAGAGTATGTGCTAACAAGAGCAGCTGAGGAAGAAGGTTTTGGCTTGGGTATTGTCTAACCAGGTGGGTTGGGATCCTTGAACTTCAAGAAACTTTTGTGTTTCCAGCTGTACCAGGGGGATTAGTAGCTTAGTCTTACCTCATGGGAGCAACTTTTATTGTTACCTCTTTTAGGGCTGAAACTGTAATGTTAGGGTTTATTACATAGCACCATCTGCTTCAGGCGCTCAATATGTTTAGTTTTCTCCCCATTGTGACCCCCCTCTTCCAAATAAGTTCTCTATCTGGAAGAGTGAATTCACTTTGAACATAGCCACAGATGCTCTTGGTAATATGTAAAATTCAGTCAGTTTGTTTTCAGTCAATTCTGCTGTCACTGACTGTCTAACACCGGCAAGGTGGCATGCCAGACTGGTGCGATGGGAACAGAGTTAACCAAAAGGTGGTCCCTGCCTTAAGGGACCCATTTGGGGCATATAAGGCAAAAACATGCAAGAGTATAGTCGCTATAGGAAATTAAAAATTTAATAAGAAGCAAAAGGGAGAATATGCAGCCCATGATGAATTTCCAAATGAAGGCCACAGATGTTAAGAACTAGAGGAAGTCCGAGTTCTTTTTGATAAGGTTCCTCCTTGAGATGCAGCAGAGTCCAGAGTGAATGTTCACAATGCAATTAGAAGGGACACTTTGAAGGGGAACAAAGCTGCTTGTGTGGGAGCCAGGGGGAATGCTGGCCTCCTCAGCATGGTCCGGAAATTCATTCTGTAACAAAGAACTGTAATTCCAAGTCAATGACACCTTCTAAATCCTCTCAGACTATGCCCAAAATTACAGAGGAGAAACGGCGAGTCAATTCTGTTCAGCCAGAACTGGATAGCTGTGTACTTTGCTCAAATGCCTGGGATCTAATGGCGATGGGACAGCAGCCAGAAGATAAAGCAAGTCAATACAGGACTGGGAGGACTCTGATGCTGGAGCAGATAATGAGGAAGGGGCCAGGATTTGAAAGCGTGACCTCTAAGTCTTCCTGTGTAATGAACAGAATATAATGGAGGGCTGAGATCTGAGACCCAGGTGCACCTGTGTTTGGAGCTGCCCAGCCAGTGGCCTGGCTGCATCCCTGGAGAACTTGGGTGAGCTTTATGGGAACCGGACAGCCTCAGGCTACCTTTACTGCTTGTTGAAGAGAACAGAAGACCAAAGGTTTTCTCTAAAGGCGATAAGTGTGTGACTTCGTGGCTAAGAGCTTGAACATTGGCATCAAGACCTGTCTCCCCCTCTTACTGGCTGTATGTGGTTGAGCAAGTCACTTACCCTTTCTGAGCTTCAGATTCATCATCTGTTAAATGAAAGGAAAAAATGATAATCATTACCTTGTAACTATGAAGACTAAGTAAGATAAGGGATTAAAAAACCTGTATAGGTGTTATGGCCCATATGAGAACATGATAAATCCTACCTTTATTTTTAGTAAAAGAGATGATCTTGAAATGCCTGTTATAAATTGCTTTTTCATTCTTTAGGTTCTGGACCTGGATTAGAGGCAAAGTGGATATTATTCCATTCTTCCCCTTAGTTTTCCATTTGTAGCTTTTGAGACGACAAAGAAATAACTCAAGCAGTGGATTGAGGGTGGTGGGTTGAGGAAAGAGATTTAGAGAAGGGTTCCTGCTTCATAGCCTCAAAACCCAAACTTACTTAAAGTTAAGAGGAAGATCTCTGGAGGCATCAACTGCTGAGAGACTGCAGTATTGTTATTTCTCTCCTCATAGAGAATCCGAGATACCTTAGAGCAGTGCCTCTTAAACTGCATACAAGTCACCTGAGATTCTGCATTTCTAACAAGCTCCCAGGTGACGCTTCTGGTCCTCAAACCACCTTTAAAGTAGCAAAGACCTGGAAGGCCTTGGCTCACTGAGTCCAGGATGGTGGAACCTCTTTATTACCTCCCTGAAAATGCTCTTCCAGTTTTGCTTGCATATCTCCAGTGACGATAAGCTCCCCCCACTTGCCAGACAGCCCTTCCTGTTTCCAGATCGCAGGACATGATAGAATTCTGTGTCTTTTTTTTTTTCTTTTTTAAAGAAAGCTTAATTTTTCTAAGCAGCGATTCTCAACTTAGACTGTGTGTTTGCTTGCTTGTGTGTTTTTGTTTTTTATTGAAATATAGTTGATTTACAATGTAGTGTTAGTTTCTGGTATATAGCAAAGTGATTCAGTTATACATACTTATGCTTTTTCATATTCTTTTCCATTATGGTTTATTCAGTTCAGTTCAGTCTCTTAGTCGTGTCTGACTCTTTGTGACCCCATGAATCGCAGCACGCCAGGCCTCCCTGTCCGTCACCAACTCCTGGAGTTTACGCAAACTCATGTCCATTGAGTCAGTGATGCCATCAGCCATCTCATCTTCTGTCGTCCCCTTCTTCTCCTGCCCCTAATCCCTCCCAGCATCAGGGTCTTTTCCAATGAGTCAACTCTTCGCATGAGGTGGCCAAAGTACTGGAGTTTCAGCTTCAGCATCAGTCCTTCCAGTGAACACCCAGGACTGATCTCCTTTAGGATGGACTGGTTGGATCTCCTTATTGTTTATTAGAGGATAATTGCTTTACAATTTGTTTTGGTTTCTGCCATATATCAGCATGAATCATATGACTACTAAACACGTGAAAAGATGCTCACCATTGCTTATTATTAGAGAAATGCAGAATATTTTGTTTTTTAAGGAACCTCCATACTGTTTGCTATAGTGGCTGTACCAGTTTACATTTCCACTAACAGTGTAGGAGGAGGAATGTGTATCTTTTACTGAGCTGATGCTTGCCTCCTTATAATAGCATCCACTGGGGCTTCCCAGGTGGCACTAGTGGTAAAGAACCTGTCTGCCGATGTAAGAGATGTGGGTTTGATCCCAGAATCGGGACAATCCCCTGGAGGAGGGCATGGCAACCCACTCCAGTATTCTTACCTGGAAAATTACATGGACAGAGGAGCCTGGAGGGCTACAGTCCATGGGTTGCAAAGAGTTCCGCATGACTGAAGTGACTTTGCATGCACACATGCTCCTATCTCATTATTGTGGCAGGAGTGGGTGTGGGGACATCACACAGGTAATGCCTAATCCTGGTGACGATTTAGCTTGGTTTTGGTCTTCTATAGAGGAAGTCCATGGATGGGCTTCTATGGAAGTTAGGGGTGGGGAGGCAGCAATCCCCTGAAATATTTACAGAGTTTTGTTAGCATGTACATTTTCCTGGAGAGAATTTCCATAGCTTTCGGTAGTTTTTCAAGTGTGTCTGTTCCCTCTAGAAGATTAAGGAGCATTGGCTTCCTACTTCATGGAATGCTGTGTCCCTCACACATCTTCTGTTTGGAAGGCTAGACCCAAATCTCTGTATCTCTTGTCTGTGTGTCTCTCTTTTTAAAATGTTTTTTCTGTAATTCTTTGTGTAACATGGTTTGAGGCACCCAGTTCATCTTGCCAAATTTTCCTAGTTTGCCTGTGTCCCTCTAAGGTTGCCCCCCCTCCCCAGTATCATGCACAAGCTAAGCTCCAGGAGTCATCTGACCAGCCAGAAGGCTAAGACATATCCCCTTGATTTGACCTGAGTCTTCTTTCTTTTCTTCTTTAAAGTATGTCTCCTTTGGAAACCTCAGTGTACTTGACAGTGCAGTCTATTTGGAATGTTTATGTTGCAGATTTTAAAAAAGAAAATTCATTATTTAGAGTTTGTTGATAAATGTAACAGAGCTGGGCTGGGGGTTGGCCCTGCTTTCAGGTGAAGTTTGATCTAGCAGTTCAGACACATTCACCAAGGCCCCAGCTTCTTGTTTTCTCTCTGCATTGTCAAAACAGTTCCCAGTCATTTACACATGTACTGCATTGAGCCCCATTTTCCACCATCCTGAATGCTTTGTATTGTTTTTGGACCACATATGCCAGACCTGATATTTATTGCTTTGACATGTCTTGTTAGCCCATAATCCAGATGATACCATCTCTCCTATAAGCCTCCCTGTTCAGCTTAGGGTCATCTTCAGACCTGATCGGCATGCCAACAGATTAATGATGTTGAACCAGATAGGTTCAAGAACAGAGCTACAGTTTGCTTCCTGGACACTCCTGCCGACTGGTGTCATGTACCCTTCGGACTTGAGTGAACAATTCTCAGAGTGTATTCTGAAGGATCCTAGACTGCAGGATGATTCTCAAAAATGGAACCCTATAATCAAATACATGGGGATCGGGCTGCAGACCATGACCCATTCTTGAAGACTCATGATGCTTATGAGTCCATTAAAAAAATCTAATAAAAGAAATTGTTAAACATAGTTTTCTAAATATTTTTGACCATAAGTTCTCCTCCCCTGCCCTGCTAATAATGATACACCTAATAATGATCAGTAAACAGATATTCTAGAGAGCACTGCCTGAGGGAGAAAGGGCTCATGTAGATGTTCAACCAGTTATCAGTTGTTTAATTGTCTTATCATCTGGCCCACGTTCTTCTGTTTTTACCCACAAGGGTAAGATGAGAGATAATGTAAAATGCCTTGCTGAAAACCAGTTTATCTTGCCAGTCTTTCACCCATTCAGAAAGGAAATTATTTAAAACCTGGGGCTGCTCTCATCCTCAGTCTGCCCAGTGAAGCTTGAGTGCCCAATAGATGGGTGTTTTCTTAGGTGTTAAGGGCAGAAGGCAGACATATGAGGAGACTCTTAGGGAAACCCAGAACCAGGGCATGCTTGTCATCATCTGCAATAGTAATCGTCAAGGAAATATTATAACAATGATAACTCAGTTACTGAATGTTTACTTTATGCCAGGCACATCACTCAAGGCTTCATATGTAGTATCTCCAGGAACTGTAGGAGTTGGGCAATATGGTGCTCCTTATTTTATGAATGGGGAGCTGGAAGCATCAAGAGCTTGGAACAGTTACTCACGGGGACACAGCTAATGAGAAAAGGAGCCAGGTGTCAGACCCAAGTTTGACAAACCCTAAAGCCCGTTTGTGCATCAGTTCACTGTATTTTTTTTTTTTTCCTTCTTATAATCGCCTAGTCATTAGGCATCTATTAAATGTTGACTTTGGGTATGGCTCATTTTTTGGTGAAATTGAGGACACCAATAGAACAGCAGTCCTTGCCTTAAGGTACTGACACTTCATCTGGTGGAACTTTTGTTGTTGAATGAAGACAGTGCTTATTAGCAAGAAGAAAGAAGGGAATGTATGAAACGTGAAAGCCAAATACCACACAAGTGGCATCTCCGCAGTTTGCTTTCAGAGACCGCCTTGCCTGTGCATGTCTCCCTCCCATTCTTCTGCTCTAGCTCTCTCACAGACTCCCGCCTTGGTCTCTGCCTCTCCCTCATCCCCTTGGCCTCTGGTGTCCCCAGGGAAGCCACTAAACTCTTGGCTCCTCGTTCTCGTCAGTGATGAACAGCTGACACCCACAGCTCGTGGAGGTGACCTCGTTTGAGTGAAATGCTGGCTTTTCAGTTACATCTTCAATAGGCTGAACTGGCAGCTTGTCAGTGGGCTTATGTCACCTCATGACTGTGTCAGTTCCCTTCTTGCCTGGCTTCCTGTTAGTAAGTATCCTCAGGATGCTTTTGGAAGCCAGAAGGTGTAAGAGGCCTGGTAAGGGAGCCAGAAAGAAAGGGAGAGAAAAGCAGAGAAGACCTGCCCTTTCCTGGAAAAAAAAATTTGTACACTAGGGGGGAAAAATCTCATTAGAATGGAGGGAGGGAAACTTTCTGAAGGTGTCTCCCTGCAGAACAATTCTGCTTTAAGAAGGACATTAAAAATTTTTTATTTTTTTTTTGACCCACTCTGACCTCCTTTATCCCCCACCTTGCCCTCCCTTCCTGTTTGGCACTTTTAAAATGGTATTACTTTTCTTCCACAATAGAGACCTGCTGGGAGTAATAGCAGAGACATTTCCTCTCCTGTGGTTCCAGTTGTCTTTTTAATAATGATCTGCTCCTCACCCCCTACCCCTCTGCTGTCTTTCATAAACATGTTTCCAGGGGCTTGGGTGGAAAAGCTTCAAAGGTGTGCTTGTGTGACCCAAAGCCTAGCTGTGTTTGAGGCTTGATTTCCCCCCACCTCTGGGGCTGCAGCAGCCTGAACCCCACCCCCCACCCCCTGCCCTTTGCAAGATGAACTGCAGCCTTAAGTTTGGATGGTACAGACTTCGAGGTTTGGCTCTTACATTTGAGGGTAATAGTAATTGTGCGAGCTCATTCCCAGGAAGTTTCCTCTAGGGATTTGAGGTGCTTTTAGCTCAGTGAAGTTGGGGTAAATTTCAAACAGCATTGAGGGTCCTTGTCTGCCCAGTCTTGCCTGAAGCACGTCATCCTGGGCAGTTCCATCATCCTCTCCAAGGACTGCCTTTTTAGAGGGCAAAGTTCATGTTCACAGGAATCAGAACAGATGAGCCAGTTGGAGTTTTCTGTAGGTCACTTTCTCCAGAACCATGGGCTCATAATCTTGAAGTCTTGTCTTAATTTTTTCCACCAAAATACCGTTACTCTTAGTGAAGGCTTATCTCCCAGAGTTGAAAGCCTAAGGCTGGCAGTACCTCCTCTCCTGCAGCTCTTCCTTCCTTTCATTAATGAGTTCACTCAGTTCACCCAGTTGTTTGTACATCTAGTAAACGTTTGACTGCTTCACTGCTGGCTGCCAGGTGAACAAAACAGAAAGGTTCCTGTCCTCATGAGCTTCATGGGGCAGTGAGGAAAACAGTGTCCAGCTGTAGAAGGTGACTATGTGGCCACCCACCGGGAACCCTGCTGTGGAGAGGATGACCGTGGTGCTGGGATGGAGAAGCAGAGGAGACCTGGGCAGGGTCGTCAGGCAGGGTTCATCCGAGATGGTGAAACCTGAGCCAGGGGGTCAGCTGGCTGGAGACCTGGCAAGGTCTGTGGAACAGTCCCAGCAGAGGGTCACTATGTGTGAAAGTTCCTTATTGGAAATGAACTTGGCACCTACCAGAAACTGAGAAGAAGCCGAAGTGGAGAGGGGGAGGTGGAGAAGATCTTGGAGGGGTGGGTGAGCAAGGCCTGGGTGTTGAAGTACTATATGTTATGTTAAAAAAAAAAAAACAAAAACAGAACTCATGAGATGTGCAACTTATTCCATGACATTGCTTTCTGTTTCTGTAAAGTGGTTTGAAGAAAGGCCGTGTAGTGTAGTGGTTAGCAGTGGACTTGAGATATATGCCCATGTCTGAATCCCACTGCTGCTGCTTGCTGTCTTTATAACCTCAGGCAGCTCATTAACCTTTCTGGGCCTTAGTTTCTACATCATAAAATGTACCCACTTTGTGGGACCAATTTGAAGATTAAACGAACTGGCATATGTACCTGAGACATAGAAAGTACTCCATATATGTTGCTGTTTAGTTGCTAAGTCATGCCCGACCCTTTTGTGACCCCATGGACTGTAGCCCACCAGGCTCCTCTGTCCATGGGATTCTCCAGGCAAGAACACTGGAGTGGGTTGCCATGCCCTCCTCCAGGGTGTCTTCCCGACCCAGGGATTGAACACACATCTTCTGCGTTGGCAGGTGAATTCTTTACCACTGAGCCATCAGGGAAGCCTGTTTTAAAAAATCTGAAGAGTATTAGATTGACTGTCCAGGAGGGTGTCCCTTCTTGTCCTGTGGCTTTGTGCAGTCCTTGGCATAAGGACATACCCTCAGACGTACACATCCAGTTTTGAGATGGACAGTCCCAAGGCAGGCTGGGCTGGTACGGTGTCCTTGGCCTGAGGCAGCTTCAGGGTAATGCCTGTTCTCTCCTTAGGTGGTGCTTGGATGTCTCCCTGTTGCTCTGAGCATCCGGGTCCCAGGTCTTCCAGGGCAGTGTGGGCTCCATCAACCTGGAGCCTTTTGTTTCTTGCTTCCTCAGATGGAGGGGTCTCTTGGTTGAAGCGCTCATTGTGATTCTGTTTGGGGATTGGAGGTTCATTTCAGCTTGGCAAACATTTGTTGGTCATTGGAGTGTTAAGCAGAGGTGCTAGGTGCTGGGGAATGCTGGGGATCCAGCCCACTCCCTACCTGGAGGAAGGTAATAACTAGTTGGGCAGTCGGGCTCATGGACCTGTAATTCCAGTTTAAACTAGTTAAATGGGAGCCTGTGGGACCAGAGGAAGGGTCTTTGGCCCCAGCTGTGGCTTTCCAGAGCACATCCTAGAGGAAGTGCCCAGTGAGTCATCAAGAGTGATAAGAGTTAGGCAGAGATGAGATGGGAAAGGCTTTCCGGGAGGTAGAAAGAGATAGCAAAATCCGGGGGTGGGGGGGAAGTGGGGAGGGAGGGGGAGGGGAAGCTGCCAACATTTTGATAAGATGAAGGAGGAAAGGACAGCATGGAGGCTAAAGCTGCAGAACAAAATGAAACTTGTTTGCTTTCCTAGGGACTGTGGGATGGAGCCCGCAGGCCATGGGGCCCCTGGAGGATCCCAGGAAGGGGCTTCTGTGCTCCGAGCATTATAGTCAGACCTTTCTGATGGCAGAGTGGGGGGTAGATGTGGGGAGGGGAGGGGCATCAGCATGTGTAGCCAGGAAGACTGCGGGAGGCAGTGGCTCTAGTCCAGTTGAGAGGTAATGAGGACAAAGTTAGGCCTCTGGTCGCTGGTGTGTGGGGGGTGAACTAGACGGAAGTCAGGAGATACGGGCAGGCTTTGGTGGAGAAAGGCTCTGTGGGGGACAGATCCCACAGAAGGTGGCTTTCAAGGATGTTGGGACATAGGACAAAGATCCTGTTCATGGACGCGGGCACTGATTCTGCTTCCTGCTTCCCCCCCAGGGTGATGATGTCTCCTGAATGCAGAGTTCTGTTCAAGGACCAGAAGATCCCCATGTGGGCAAACACTTCCCTAAACAGAAACACAAAGAGTTTTGAGTTAAATTCTCAGTTGGTGATGTGTGTGTGTGTAAAATAGAAAAGACAGTAATGTACAAAGATTCAGTCTTCTCAACCCTCGTAGGACCCTTAGGTGAAGAGTGGCATCATGTCAGGTGTTAGGCTTGTGAAAATCCTGGGCCTAGGAGTGGCAAGGAGGGATAAGGAGTGAGAAAACGATTGCAGCATCTATGCCTCCTCTGTGTACCCACGTGGCCCCAGCAAGTTTTACAACCGTGACTGACTGAGTATATGATGAATTTGTAGCAGGTATCTGTGTGCTGTCTCTCCTAAGTGAGTCTGTAACCCCCAACAAGCCTGTTCTTTCATACTCTCCCAATTCCTGCAGGTCATCTGTTCAAGGGAGCAGTTTTCCTGAATCCTGTCACAGTTTTATAGTACTCTGTTTAGTGTGTATCATTTACAACGTGCTGGGTTATCTGATTATTGTCTTCATTTCTGTTCACAGTCTCATGAGGAAGGTGTTGGCCACCATTCATGGCAACTGGAACTGTGTTTCCAAGAGGTTAAATAACGCGCCCAGATGGGGAGGGAGGTGGGAATCAAACCTGCATTATTGAACTGTTTTTTCCACCATGTTGAGTTGCAGTTACTGAAATGGACACCAGTAGCGTACAGTTTCTGTTTGGAGTCTTCCTGGGAAGGGATAAACAAGTGAAAAACAGCCCCGTAGTTAAATCCACAGAGCTTCCAAAACTTCTATCCTGCATATCTGCCCCTCCTGCCACCCGTGAAGGCCATTCTGCTTGTCCCACCCTGGCAAGACTTTAAAGCTGATCCCTCAGCTGAAATGACCAGATGGAGTGAGCAGTATGTTATTATTATTTAATAAAGCATGTGTTGTTCCCTATTTGGCACTGCGGCCAAGTCACTGTTCTAGCAGGTGGTGGGTAACTGGACCCAAGCCCCCTGATTCTGGCTCGGGAACTCCCTGGTCCAGCCTTTGATAACAGAACAAGAGGAGCAAACAGTGACACAGGACACTTCCTGTCCCAAAGGGGATGTGATACAGGACACCTGAAACAACAGGCAGAAGAAAAGCTTCTCTAGAGCTGCTTGAGGAGAGCCAGCCCCAGCCTGCCCTCCGCAGGTCATCTAAGATCTGGTGAGGAGCGGGCTTGGGCCAGCTCGCTCAGTGGAGTACCGCATGTGCTCTGTGGACTGGGCACAGGTTTTACCACTGACATCCCAGCTTCTGCCCTCGTGAGGGGTGCGATTCTATGATGGGGAGCAGCAAGCAACCAGGCAATAAAAATTAGTATGATGAGATTTAATTTTTTACTCAGAAAGGAGAGGGCTCATGGGAACCCAGAAGGAGGGTTCCTAAATTATCCTGGAGAAATCAGGGAAGTCTTCCAGGAGAAAGAGGAGTCTAGGCTGGGAGTTGGAGGGTGAATAGGAGTTTGACCATGCAGAGTTGCACAGGCTCTAATGATCATAGGTGCAAAAGAAAACAAGAAAGATGGTTTTAATAATTACAGTGAAAATAGAAAATTAAAACTTCATTGCTGGTCTTTCTCCCTCTACCACTTCTGTAACTCACTTTTATTAGAGGTATAATCCATGTAGCATGTGGGGGCAGGCAGAAAGGGTTTATGTTTGAATGATTGTTTCTGGGCTAGATATATGCAAATGAGAAGACTTTTATTTTATAAGGTAAAATGTCTGGAAGCCTGATTCCTAGATTAGTCACCCAACATCGTTTTGGTTTCTTTGAGCTGGCATGTATCCAACCAGTAATTCAGTTCAGGGCCCTGAAATTTACCTGTTTGAAACTATCACAAGTCCAGGTGAGTCACTTGCAGTGGAAATGTAAAAAGTCTGAGAGTTTGGATATTTCAGTCAAAATCTCAACCGTGCCAGAGGCTATGCATATGATCTTGGGCAAATCATATCACTTCAACCAAAAATGAGAAATTGAACTCTTTATATTTGCTTATTTATCCATCAGTTTATTCTCCCCTGCCCCTCCCCCTTTCTACTTTGTAAAACCTACAGAAAAATTGCATGGAGAGAACAAATGCAATGTGTGAGTGTCTGTAGACATACACAAATATATTTATTTTTGCTGAACTTTTGAAAGTAAATTGCAGACCTCATGGCACTTCCCTCCTAAAGTATTTGTCTTTTCCTAGTTTAGAATGGTGAAATTATCAAATTATCAGGAACTTTTATATTGATGCAATACTTTTGTCTGATGTTCAGCCTGTGTTAGAAGCGCCATTATGGTCTCAACTATGTCCTTTATGATTATAAGCTCTGTTTCTGATTCAGTCTAATCAAGGACAAATGGCATTCAATCGTCATGTCTCTCTGGTGTCCTCTGATCAAGAATGTGGTTCCCTAGCCTTGTTTCTTTGCCAAGTGGACGTTTTGGAGGTGTTCGCAACAGGCATTTTGCAAAACCCACAACATATTTACTCAGCAGTTCTCACTGATTGGACAGCTCCTATGTGCCAGGCACTGTGCTGGTGGTAGGGAAACATCACTGTCAGGGCCAGTGTGATGTTTTTCCTTTTGGAGCTTGTCTAGTGGAGGATCCTAATGAGAAATAAGCAAATTGTAGAAAAGTGCAAAGTGCTGGGAGGGACTGGAGAGAATTCTTGGTTGGACACACATCTGAAAAAGAAAGAAAATATGCTTGAGATGAGACTGAGTGGGAAGAGTGTTAACTTCTGATGATGTGACTAATATAGAAGGATGTGTCTCTTAGGTGGTGATATTTAAGTTGAGATCTAAGGAAAGAGAAAGTGCCAAGGGAAGAGAAAGGGAGCAAGTGGTTATTGCATTCCTGCCAGAGGGAATAGCATGTGCAAAGGCCCGGAGGCTGGGGCATGTTTGACCTGGTTGAGGAACTGAGCAAAAGGGCATTTTGATTGCAGAAGGGTGGGCAGGGAGCAGTGGGGATGAGGTGAGCTTGATGCCGTGGATAAGGGCCAGATCAAGGAGTGGCTTTTCAATCTCATTTTAGATGCAGTGGGAGCCATTGGAAAGTTGAAAATTGGGGCACCTCATGAGCTGAGGCATGTTTTATAAAGATCGCTAGCTGCTATTTGAAGCACCACTGAAGGTAGTTGCCAGGTTGAAATGAAGTCTCTTCCGCAAATTGAAAATGATTGTACATTGAACGTATTGTTTGCAAGAATCAGAGGTAACACAAAAGATGATTTTTAAAATTCTGAGTTATTTTTGTATTCGAAATTAGACTTGAGTAATTTCTGACTCCGCCTTCCAGAGAGCTTGGTGGGGACATGTCTTATGTCCTCATCCTGTGTTTGGTTTGTCACTGATGGGAGCTGACGTTCTTACACTCTACAAATGACCCAGTGGTCCCATTGCCTCCCAGGCACTTGTACCTTGGTGGGGGGCTGGTGTCTCTGGGGAATCCTGCCCCTGCTGGCCATGGAGCTCTCTCCCACCTGTCCTTATTCCAGCTTCTTCCCGGAGCCCACTCAGCTTTGCCTCAGCTCCTTCCAGTGGACCACATTGGAACCAAACCAGAGCTTATTAAGGGGAAACAGGAGAGGAGGCACAGTGATGTGACTGCCTCATGGGCACCGGCTGTTCCCTCTGCTGGAATGCTTTTCCTGCCCCACTGTCTTGAGCAGCTGCTGCCCAGGAAATCCTTCCTCCCCTGACCACCCTCACTATGCCTGATCACTTTATTACATGCATGCATGGGGTGATCTCTTGTCTTCAGAGTACATGGTTCTGTTTTGAATAATGCATGCATGAATGTATGTGATTACTGTTTGTCTCCCCTACTTGGCTGTAAACTCTGTGAGGGGGGAACATGTCTGCGGTTGCTCCTCACATCACCCCAGTGTACTCCCCTACTTAACCCTTTGGTGGCTGGGTTCTCCAGAGCACCGCTAGACACAGATGGAAGCTTGGGAAGTGTGTGCACGTGGGTGGCTCCCGAAGCTGGAGGGCATGGCTCTTTCTCCCAGGGGCCTGAACTAGTCAGTTGTTGACAAATCCTCTCCAGACTTCAGAGAATGCAGTAAGATGGAAATGAGAGAGGGTAGGAATGCTAAGTGTTAGAGAGTGTTGGGAGATACCGGGCATGTCCTTTCCTTCTTAACCCCAGGAGCTCAGGACCCCTGAAATAATAGTCACCCTTTTACTTTCAGAGCAGGCCACCAGGCACCTCCCTCTTTGTTTCCCTGATCTCTCTCCCGCCTCTCCCCTTTTACGTCTTGGCCCCGGTCCCCATGTTGGGATTTTCTAGAGAGGAACCGGGGTGTGTTTCATTTTTCTGTTCTATGCCAAGTCTCCATGAGGGAGAGGGTACTGTGCAATCAGAAGTGTTTTCCCTTCTCAGCTCGTTCATGAGGACGCTGCTCTGAAAGAATGTCCCATTTTATTGAAGGCCTGAGCCAGCCTCAGCAGGATCCCTTATTTCTCTTGGATTGTATTTTTTCCCCAGTGGGAATAGATACACTGGTTCTGGGCAGATATACTTCCATGTCCTCACTTCCCTGGGATGTCTGCTGGACAGCCTTTTGAGTGGAAACTTAGAATCCATGTGGCAGTGGGTGGAGAGGGGGTAGCAGCAAGACCGAGGAGGGACTCTTCTTGGGTGATTCCAGATAGGAATGCAAGCATGTAGCGAGCAACCTTGCTCCTCGACCTCCCGACAAGATTAAAATATTAGCAGTCAGAGGTCAGAGGCTCAAATGTCTATGAAGACGAGGCAATTGGGGAGCTCTCCTACACTTGAAGGCTGTATTCTCTGGTTAGCCCCAGTCTCCACCACTCCCTTTTGCCCTGAAGATAAAAATGACTGCTGATTTTAAAGGAGCCGGCTTCTTCAGTGGGCACATAGCTGTGTTTCTTTTGTGGGTGTTAGTTGTTTGGGGTGAGGACTGTGGTAAACCAGAAGTCCTGTGGTTACTCAGCAGGGCAGTGCCTCCACTCAGAGCAGTTGTTGGCTCCTGAGGATGTGGACCCAGTGTCACCAGATAATCTGGGTTTCCAAGTGACTTTTAAGATCTGGATTTGTGTGTAGAATGACCTGATTTTTAAATGTTGATGACAAACCCATGTTTCAGAAACGTGTGTGTGTCAGACATAGCTTCCCTGTGAGTTACCTTTTCCCTGAAGACTGGCAGTCCCCAGACCAGCACAGGATGGGTCATCTGGAAGGTTCTGTTGCTTTGATTGGCAGAACACAAGCAGATGGGTATAGATGAGAGAAGGATTTAAACCCAAAGAAGAGCTGCAGGGAAGCCGCCCGGGGAGGTGGAGGGAAGTGGCTTTGGCCCAGGGAGACACCATCAGCCCGCCTCACTGAGCCTCAGCTTGCTGGTGAATGAAATGGGACCAGTGTCATTTGTTTCTTAGGGCATTTCTGGGTGTCCTGCCCAGAGCTCGGTAGCTGTCACTCCAGCAGCCCTCCTTCAGTGCGCTTGCTCACACTGCACTTGGCATGGCCCCTGGGTCTTCCTGCTGGTTTTTAAAGAGCCCCATGCTCCCAGTCCCCATATGGGCTCATCTTTCCCCAGTGACCCCTGAGGCATCACAGGTTCCTGTCCCTCCTGTTTCTGCTGGTTTTCTTGAATCCCTTCCCTCCTCTTCTCCTGCCACCATCCTCTGCAGGTTGTTGTTCAGTCACTCAGTTGTGTCTGACTCTTTGTGACCCCAGGGACTGCAGTGCCCCAGACTTCCCTGTCCTTCACCACCTCCCGGAGTTTGCTGAAACTATTTTCCATTGAGTCAGTGATGCCATCCAACCATCTCGTCCTCTGTCATCCCCTTCTCCTGCCCTGAATCTTTCCCAGCATCAGGGTCTTTTCCAGCTCTTCACATCAGGTGACCAAAGTATTAGAGCTTCAACTTCAGCATCAGTCTTTCCAATGAATATTCAGGATTGTTTTCCTTTAGGATTGACTGGTTTGATCTCCTTGCAGTCCAAGGGACTCTCAAGGGTCTTCTCCAAACCACAGCTCCAAAGCATCAAAAAGTACTCAAATGTACTCTTCCAGGTACCCACTACCTTTTCCCTGGATTGTGTTGTTTCAGTCCCTCTAGCCCTGCTTCCTCCTAAATCTCCCGATTCCTGTTTCCAGATGACCTTCCCTAGACAGAGCTGTGCCTGCCTCAGTGTCGCCTTCCCCCAGACCTGTGGGCGGAGGCTTCCAGGCCTGGCCTGTGCGCTCCCTGTGGCCTGGTTTCCCACCACTTTCTCAGTCTTCTCTGCTGCCAACCTCTCCAATCTCCTCTTCTGTTCCCCACCTCTTTCACCTCCCTTGTGTACCCCAGTCTCTCTACTTCCTGTCATTTCCTCAGATTTGCCATGTTCTTTCCAAGGAAAGTCTCTCTTCACTCGGTGAACCCTTGAAAGGACCTGCCTCAGATTTCTCACCACACCTTATCTACACCCATCACATTGTAAACTTTTCCTTGCCGTGTGTCCCAATGGTTATGAGTATACATCAGTAACGTGCATTAACTCATCCGTCTTTGGCTTTCTTACTAGACTGAAGCTCCAGAAAGCAGTACCAGGCTTGGCTGTCCTGTGCGGCTTTCATGTTCATTGAATGAATATATTAATAGATGTCTCTTTGCATCTCCTTGTTCACCTGACCCTGCAGAGAAATGGAAGGACTTGCTGTTCCCTGCCTGCACTTCAGGTCATTCTGTGCCTGGACTGTGGCATCATCTGCCTGGCTTGGTCCTCCTCCTACCTGCCATGGCTGTACCACGTTGGACAGGTCTGTTGACCTCTCTGTCTTCGTTTCTTCAGCTGTAAAATGGAGCTGATAATAGTACCGACTTGGCAGCATCCCTGCTCCACCTCCAGATACCTGTGTTCTCATAGGTTGCTTTACCTCCCCGTTCTTGGGTTTCCCCACGAGTGAGATGCTGGTGGGGTGACAGTACCACCGTCCCCATGCTGGTGGTGGGGTGACAGTACCACCGTCCCCATGCTGGTGGTGGGGTGACAGTACCACCGTCCCCATGCTGGTGGTGGGGTGACAGTACCATCGTCCCCATGCTGGTGGTGGGGTGACAGTACCACCGTCCCCATGCTGGTGGTGGGGTGACAGTACCACCGTCCCCATGCTGGTGGTGGGGTGACAGTACCACCGTCCCCATGCTGGTGGTGGGGTGACAGTACCATCGTCCCCATGCTGGTGGTGGGGTGACAGTACCATCGTCCCCATGCTGGGAGGAGTAAACCAGGGAACACAAGGCAGTGCCTGACTGCTGCCTGGCACGTGCCCCACGTAGTAAGTGATTCTTGCTGTTCTGATTGTTATTAGTCTAGCAATGGTTCTGCACGAACGAGAGACCCGTGTTTCTGCTAGTGCTTCAGGGTCGTCTGTGGGAGGTAACCTCAGTCGTCCTGGGGTCCATCTCATGCTAACCTTTTCATGGTTTGTTGGTGGGGGAAGAGAGGATTAGATGGAACAACCCTCAGTCTAGTACTTCTTTTTTGACTTATTCTCAAGCACTTATACCTTGGACCTGTTAATTGCCTCGAAAATAAAGAATTAGCAAGATAGTTTCATTTTTCTTTTTTCTTTTTTTGTCACTGGTGCAGCCTCAGGACCTATATTGGAGCAGCCTTCCCATACTACCCCACCTCAGATCCTGTCCTCATGTCACTCTCCACCTCCTACATGGAAGGAAGTTAATTTCCTTCAGAGGACTTTTCCTATTGATGACTTTATGTTCTATCATCTTCCTTCCTAGACTGTAAGTTCCATGAGGTCAGACTGGATTGTTCACTGTAGGAAGGGAAGTGGGAGGGATAGAAGAAAAGAAAACCCTATAGAGGTCCTTAGATAAACTCTCAAGGTCGAGGATTTTGGTCTGGTGTCAGCTCTGATCTGGGGACTGGGAATGATAAGAAACAGGAAGGCAGCTTTCTCTGTGTCAATGCAGGGTGACTTGGTTGCCGGTGGATTCTCTAAACTTCACACAGATCTTCCTTCTGCATAGCCTGTCACTTTCCAAGGAGGACGCAGAACCTCTTCACCCATTCCAGCCAAAGATGTTTTCTCCTTGGTCAGTTAGTGCTTGTTGCGGGCCTGCTGGACCAGCTGTCTCTGGACCATCTCTGGATGACCTCGGTCACTGTGGGAGGAGAACAGATAGTAGTAATAATAGCAAGTCACATTCACCTCTGGAACTTTCCCTCCATTCTCAGTAACTTAATGAGACTTTTATTGTCTTCATTTTATGGAGGAAGAAACTGAGGCTTAAAGAGCATAAGTTACTAGCCTAAAATCTTAAAATTTATAAGTAGCAGGGCCAGTGTTTAAACCATTTGTCTTAGAAGCAACTGCTGAACTGTGGAAGACTTCAGATCACTGAAGTTTGGCTGTAGTTTGTGTCATGGGCTGGGAGAGAGGGGGAGAGAAAAGGAAGGAAATGTTGCAGATTTATCTTCGTAATTTTCCTTGGCTTCGGCTAATATTAAAATTATTTTGAGCACTCCACTGACAAAGGCGGAAGAGAGAACCCAATTCGATATTAAATATTTGCAATGGAAAATTCACAAAGTCTTTTTGAATGGAAGATATTTCCGAGTAATTCCCATGGGACTAATTCGGCCAGTTGTTGCTTCTGCTGCACGCTTCCTGTGGTTGCTTCACTGTTCTCAGAAATGAACATTCCTGACTTTGAAGTCCTGGGGTTAGGCCAGGCGAGATGCTGAACTCTGCCTTGGTTTCCCAGGCACTGCGTGAATAAAAGGGAGAGGGCTGTGCAGGGCACTTCATTTCTTGCCTGTAACTCTGGGCTTTACAAAAATTACATTAAGTTTGGCTTCTCCAGGCAGGGAAGCGGGATCTATCACTTCCTAGTCTTCATACCCCAGTAGCTGATGCTTAGCGCCATGAAGGGTGCTCGGCACTCCACATGCCCTAACTCTCTCAGTCCTCACATGCAAAGTCCCAGTAACCCTTAACCCTCTTTTATAGACTAAGACAGAGGCTCAGAGAGGGTAAAGTTCTGGGCCCACTTGGCACGTGGCAGGGCTGGGACAAGAAACCAGTTCTGTTTGATTAAAAAATCCCATGCTGCAAATTACTGCGCTCTGCCAGAACTGTGTTCAGAACTTAGAACTGGTTGATGGAGGGCCTGGAGATCATTCCATACCCCTGGCCACCGCGGGCCAGAACTGCCAGCACAGGGGAGAGAGGGGTGTTCCCCTTGTCTGACTGGGTTGGCCTGTCCCCTGCCGCATCCCCATGGGTGATGTCAGTCTGGCATCCATCCACGCAGGGGAAAGTGAGAGTAGCTGCTCACTCGGTATTGGTGGCCCACACTCTGAGCCTTTGGGCGAGAAAACCCTCATGTATGAAGTGGCCCTGCCCATCGCGTCATCGTGGATTGCTTCATCTAGGCAGCCTGAATACTGGTCGCTCTGCCAGCGTCTGGTTTCTGACGAGGTGGCATCTGGGAAGTGAACTACAGGAGGACAGGGCTTTTGTGAATTATGTTCACTGCTGTGTTGCTGGTAATTGGGTATATCACCTGGTGTGTTGTGGGGCTTGATATGCATTGGTTGCATCTTTACTCATCACAGGTCTTTTGCTAACTGTTGACTCCTCCAATCTGACTCCCCTTCAGTCAGACTTTCTCATATGCTGTTCCTTTTGCATAAAATGCTGTTTGCTCTGCATATCATGCTGTTCCGTGGTGATGGAACATCATTCGTCTCCCCTTCATCTTAAATGTCACCTTTTTAGATTGGGCCTTCCCAGGTCTTCCTGTAGCCTGGCCCCCATGTCTAAACGGTGTCTCTGTGTTAATGCTCTCATAACACCCTATACTGTAAGATATGTGACCTAGTTTATAATTATGCATGTATGAGTGGCAGTGTTGAACATCTGGCCTTTCAGTGAATTGTTAGCTCCACAAGGGCAGAGATCTGTCTGTTTGGCTCACTCTTGTCCTCCCGGGGTGTGGTAGGCACTCACTAAACACTTGAGAGTGAGTGAGGTCTTCACCCTCCCCTCTGACACTGCACATCTGCCTCTGGAGTGATGGCTTCTAATATTTTGACTGTTTAAAGCTGAATGAAGAGTTTTACCTCCACACCACCCCCCAATCCCCAGCCACTTCCGTCACGTGAATCAGACTCACTGCATCATGGAAGGGAGTGGTTTCTTTTCCCTTTGGATCTCAGAACATTAGGTTCACAGAAGGCTCTGTCTGCCCTCATCATATTTACCATCCCCAGGCCAGGGCTGCTGCTTTGAGGGCCACTGGTTATTACTTGAGTATTTTAGGATTCTTAAGAGTCATATATAAGAGTCTTAGTTCTCAACCACAGAGTCAGTAGGCAAGGTGAAAGAAGGTGTGTGTCTGCAGACCTGTCTGGCTACCTCTCTGTCTCCTTTTCCCACCTCATGGTGTCTTGCTAGTCTTGAAAGGAATCTTGCACTAGGGACATTGGAAGAGGTAGGGAAAAATCAAAGCCCATCATCTTTCTCATTAAGTGGGAGCTGGCTTAGTGCCATCTGGGGTGAGCAGAGAGCTCTCACGTTTGAGGCCAGAGCAGGAGGGAAACACTTGTGCAAAACCTGCAGGCTGGGAGCTGTTGCTGGGCTCCAGTGCTCTAGGCCTCTCTCATAGGAGACCACTCTGAAGGATAAGACCTGCAGGAGAGACCAGAAATCCTGTTTGGGTCCTTCCTGTCTGGCTCTTTCCTCCTTTCCTGTTTCTTCTCATTGATGAGCACCGCTCAGGCTCATCCTCACTTGGCCCTTCCTCGTCAGTATTGGCTTTCAGCTCGCCCGGCTGACATCCTGTGGACGCTGCAATTCAGACAAACAGCAAGATCATCAAAGAGCAAAGCATGAATGAAAAACTATTTTATGACATGCCTTCAAAGTGTCCTTTTAGGAGTTCAAAGGATGTGGAGAGGAGGCAGGGGAATCAAAGGAGACAGGGAGAGCAATGAACTCTCCAAGGAATCATTGGGTTTTTCATTGTATATTTTCTATGACGCTTGTGATTTAAAAATCAAAAGTAATCTCAGCTCTCAAGGGTTCTCTGTGTGCAGCTCTGATGCACAGAAGGACACAGCTCACCTTGCTGGCTGGAAGGCTTTGACCCTACCTTCTAAGTCACCTGTTTGGCGTTTGCGTTTCCTGTTTGGACCTCGATCGAATATTTTGATCTGGGAAGGCTGTGTCCAGAGATGGAGATTGAATACTGCTTATGTTGTTCGATGGAGATGAATAATTTAGTCTATGTAGAAATTCCCCATTACCTTTTGCATTTAAAGACAGGCCAGAGTCCAGCTATAGCAGTAGATATGCAGAGCTCAGAAAAGATTTGACATAGATTGCAAGATTCCAAAGACTTCTGTTCTGACAGACAAGGGGAATTGAGACTGTACTTGAGGCTGGAGCTGGACCTAATTAATATACTTGTGGGAACACCATTAATATTTTGATGTGGAAGTGCATTATGCCTAGTCTACTCAGAATGTCTTGGCAGCTAATGTCATTCCATCCATGGAGGATGCTTGAATGAAATGAATGAATGACTGAACAAATAGACAGCTCTGATGTGGTAACCCTAGCGCAGCTTCTATCAAGGCAATATTTTCTCTTCTTTTGGGGTCATTTAGGCTCAGCATATGAAGACGGTCTTCAGGATGAGCTTTGAATTGCTATTTCAGTTAAATTTACAGGGGATTTCAACTGCAAGGGACAAGCTGGGCTGAGGTAGAGGAATTTTGTTGTGTATTGAAAACTCCAAAGGGAGGTAGGATTCTTGGCTTGTCTGGTGCGGACAAGCACCAGACTGAATGTTTGTGTCCCTGAAGGATTTGTATGTTACAACACCCCTATCCCCCAAGGTGATGATGGTATTAAGAAGAGGTGGGGGCCTTTGGGAGATGATTTGGTCCTTAGAGTGGAGCCCTCATGAATAAGACTAGTGCAGCCCTCATGCATGATACTCGTGCCTTTATAAAGAGACTCCAGAGAGCTCTTTCATTCCTTCCGCCATGTGAGGACACAGTGAGGTGACAGTCACCAGATACTGAGTTTGCCAGCACCTTGATCTTGGACTTGCCGTCTTCTAGAGCTGTGACAAGTTTGTGGTTTATATGCCTAGTCTATGGCATATTTGTTACAGCAGCCGTACGGTCTAACAACTGGTTCAAGGGGCCCTGAAAATGTCATCAGGACTCTTGTTTTACCTTCTGTACCGCTCAGCTATGCTTTATGTGTGTTACCTCTCTGTTTTCTGCAGACCAAGGTGATGCCCTTGGGCACAGGAAGTTCTGTTTCATGGTTAAGAGCACATCAGGAATTCCCTGGTGGTCCAGTTGTTAGGACTCCACTCTTCCACTGCAGGGGTGTGGGTTTGATCCCTGGTTGGGGAACTAAGATCCCACAAGCTGCGTGGCGTGGCTAAATAAATAAATAGAATACCATCTCTAGAGCCAGAAGCAGTCTTGATTCAAATCCCCAGGCCATCACTGACTAGTTGCACAACTGCAGACATATTTCTTAACATCTCTATGCCTTAGTTTCCTTGTCTTTAAATGGGACACGAGGATGATGGTGATAGTGACAGTGATGGCTGAAATTTTGAGCACTTGCTCTTCTGCCTTGTGTTCTTCCCAGTACTCTGTGTAAATAAGTTCACTGATTTTCACAACAACCTGTGAGGTAGGTGCCATTAGTAGCCCCATTTTACAGATGAGGAAACTGAGGTGCAGAAAATTTAAATAACTTAACCTGTTACACAACTAGCAAATGATGGAACCAGAAGTTAAATCCAGGTAGTCTGGCTCCAGAATTAGTACTATTGATTCCCAAATTATGCTGCCTCATATAATAGAACTTACAGTTTACGGGGTTGATGTGGGAAGTCAGTGAGACAGTACACATAAAGACACTTAAGGCAGTTCTTGGCACATAAGGGTCATCTTAAAAAAGAAAAAAACGCTGCCAGTAACTTTTGGCCTATATTCTATGCTCTCAGTAACCGCAGCAGGGAATGATTCTCTTCTAAGTGTTCCACAGGACTCTCAGAACCAATCACTATGGCCAAGAGATTACAGTGTTCTGGTAAGCCAGCCTGGTACTGGGGGTAGAACTGACACCAGCTGAACCACATCAATTGAAAAATGAGGGAGGGTTGTTTCATCAGAGTGAAGAAGCCGACTTAACTAGAAGTAGGAAGGGAGGGAAACGTGAGGAACCCTCCTGTATCAAGTGTCCACTCTGGCAGTAGGGTCTGTCTGGATTTCTCTGTGAAATCAGTTTGCAGCTGACAAACGAAGACAAGGTGGTCAGAGACCCTGCATCTAAGTCTACTGAGTCTTCCAGCATGAAGTGTGAGGGAAGAGGGTTGATCAGGTTGAAAAGTACGATTTTTAAGGCTAAAATCACCGTATCACTCAGGGCGGCACACAGAGGCTAAGTCAGGAAGTGAAGTGCTTGTTCATCTGGATCTGCAGGAAGGTAAATAGGACGTAATTACCCAGATGGCATGTGGGCAGGCCCTGAGGCCACCTTGTGAGAAGTGCTGGGCAAGCACTCGCAACCACTAATGATGCACTGACAGCCCTGGTGCTGCTCAGAGATGGCGCCACTGGCCCCAGAGTGCCCATTCCCATGGTCTGGGGTGACTCAGGCCGTGCTGAAGCCAGGCCCCCGCCTGATTCACCAGTCCCACTTCCTCCTCTACCCGGTGGTCCCCACCCACACAGCCACCACGCCCAGCTGAGCACTGACCAGTGATTCCAAAATTAGTATATGAGGCCAAAATGGGAATCTTGACCCAAGGTCTTGTGGGTGGTGGATGAATTACAAAGGGGCCCAGAGGTAAGATATCAGTTTACCAGTTTCTACTTAAGTCCCTTACCAACTTCCACTTCCTGGGCTGTGTGTTTGCTGGAGGAGGCATTAGAGAGACATTGCCTTCAGTAGCTGAGTCTAGGCAGCTGACTCCTGTCAACCATCTCAAGGTTATGTTGGAAATGTGAGTGCGTGGTGGCTACCACCACTATAAAAATAGCTCGATGACAGTCGCTCAGCTGCCTTCTCACAGCTGCTTATTTTTGTGTGTGTCTGCATCTGGTCAGTTCTGCATACTATTGCCCATGTTGATTACTCCAGACTGCTCTTCTACCTTCTCTTTTTCTTGCACTGAAGACTTTTTAAAAATATTTTATTATAGAAAGACAGCCTTCAAAACTTTCTCATGGCTCTTTACTGAGTCTCCAGAACCATCTCCTCCTGCAAACTGGGTATTTTATCTACAATATATGTTTTCTTCTCTCTCCCTGGCTTTATTAATGATTTCTCTTTTCTGACTCTTCCCTTCAAACCTATGTTAAAATGACCCATCCTACAAGTCATCACCTTTCTTCAACTCTCCTCCCTACTTGGAGCTGTATGTATCCTTTCTCCCACTCTGTCTTGAAAGAAAACTTTTCTTATCCTCACTTCTCAGTAGCTATTACAATATAGTTTACACTTCTCCCCTCCCCATTGAAGCTGCCCTTCCAGGCTTGCATCAACAACCAATTGGGAGGTCTCCACATGTTTTAAATGGTTTGTCCCTAAATCAGTGGAAAAAAAAAAAATGGAGTGTGTGCCTTAGTATATAAATATTCACTTGTAAATTACAGTTGACTCTTGAATAGCATGGATTTGAACTGTGCAGTTCTGCTTATTTGCAGATAGTTTTCAATAAACATAAACCACTTACTGCCTGGTCTGTGGCTGGTTGAATCTATGGATACGTGCATGCTGAGTCATGTCAGTCATGTCTGACTCTGTGTGACCCTATGGACTACAGTCCACCAGGTTTCTCTGTTCATGGAATTCTCCGGGTAAGAACACTGAAGTGAGTTACTATGTCCTCTTCCAGGGGATCTTCCTGGCCCAGGAACTGAACCCACATCTCTTGGGTCTCCAGCATTGTCAGGCAGATTCTTTACCACTAGAGCCACCTAGGAAGCTCCACAGTTGTGGAGGGCCAACTATAAAGTATACAAGGTTTTTCTACTTCATAGGAGTTGGAACCCCTAACCTTTGCCTTGTTCAAGGGTCAACTACATATACATATGCTAGTGTACACATTCTATACTATAAAATAGAAACCAAAATAAATATTTTAAAGGATGGTTTTAATATAGAAGATTGAATATTTTCCCTAGTGGATGGTCTTTACAATGCTTGAGTCTAAATACTGATTTCAGTCTATTTTTTTTGTCTCGTCTTTGAGATATAATTTAATACAGTAAAACCAATTTTAAGTGTACAAGTCAATGAGTTTAGATAAGTACATAAAATCTTGTAACCACTACCCTGGATTTCCCAGGTGATGCTAGTGGTAAGGAACCCGCCTGCCAGTGCAGGAGACATAAGAGATGTGGGTTGAATCCCTGGGTTGGGAAGATCCCCTAGAGCAGGGCATGGCAACCCACTGCAGTATTCCTGCCTGGAGAATCCCATCGACAGAGGAGCCTGGTGGGCTACAGTCCATAGGGTCACAAAGGGTCGGACATGACTGAAGCGACTTAGCACACACTCGTGCGCTTACAACCACTACCCTAATCATGACGTAAAGCATTTCTATCACTCCAGAAAGATCTCTCGTTCCTGTTTGCAGTTAATCCCTGACCTCTTCTCCAGCCCCTGGCAACTACTGACTTGCTTTTTATCACTATAATTTTGTCTTTTCTAGACTGTCACGTAAATGAAATCACATAGTATATACTTTCTGTGTGTCTGGCTTCTTTCACTTACCATGATACTTTGATTCATTTATGCTGTGGTGGTTCATTCATTTTAATGGCAAAGTAGTTACCACTGATGGACACTTAAGTGGCCTCTAGTGTTTGGCTGTTATGCCTAAAGTAGCTTCGAGAATTGACATGTAAGTCTTTTTTGCAGATATATGTTTTGGCTTCTCTTGGGTAAATACATAGGAGATGGATTTTTGGGTCATATACTGAGTGTATGTTTAGTTTTATAAGAAACTACCAAGCTGTGTTGTAAAGTGGCCATGCCATTTTGCATCCCCATCAGCAATGTGTGGGATATCCAATTGCTCCCACATTCTTGTCAACACTTGATATTGCCAGTCTTTTAAATTTTAGTTATTTAAATGGTTATGTACTGGTAGCTACTGTGTTGATTGGCCATTGGTATCTGCTCTTTGGTGAAATATGTCTTCTGCCATTTTATTTTTATCAGGTTATTTCTCCTTTCTGTGTTGTAAGAGTTTATCATATACTCTTTGTATGTCTTTTATCAGATATGTGCTTTGCAAATATTTTTTACCACTATGTAGCTTTTTGCTAACAGTGTAATTTGAAGAGTAAAAATGTTTAATTTTGATGAAATACAAATTATAATCTTTTTCTTTTATAGTTCATACCATATTTAAAAAAATTTTGCCTTAACCCAAGTTCACTTAGATTTTACCTTATGCTTTTATTTTAGAGGTTTAATAATTTTAGCTTTTACATTGAAGGGTTTGATTGGTCTTGAATTAAACTTTTTTTTGTTGTGTGAAGCAAGATTTTTTAAATGTTTGCTTGTTTATTTGTTCCTTATATAAGAGTATCCACTGGCTTCAGTACTGTTTGGTGAAGGGTTGGTTTTTTCCTCACTGCATTGGTGTGACAACTTAGTTAAAAATCAGTTGACTATAAATACATGTATGTATGTCTGGATTCTATTCTGTTTCATTTATTTGTGTGGCTGTCTTTATGCCCATAACACACTGTCATAATTTCTGTAGCTTTACATGAAGGTCGCTCAGTTGTGTCTTGACTCTTTGTGACCCCATGGACTAGCCTGCCAGGCTCCTCTGTCCATGGAATTGTCCAGGTCAGAATACTGGAGTGGATAGCTGTTACCTTCTCCAGAAGATCTTCCTAACCCAGGGATCAAACCTAGGTCTCCCACATTGCAGGTGGGTTCTTTACACTCTGAGACACCAGGGATGAAAATCAGATAGTGTAATCCTTCAACTTTTTCATTGTCAGAACTGTTTAGATGGTTCTACTCTTTTAACATGTTTTAAAATCTGTTGTATTGCTATTTGTTTTTTATTGGTGCCATCTGATTTTTGTTTTGATTTTTCTTTTCTGTTTTTTTTTTTTGGAAGTAAGTTCTTAATTTTTTAACAACTTTCTTGAGGTGATTTACATGCCATAAATTTACCCATTTTAGATATACAGCTGAGTGATTTTTAGTAAATTTACAGAGTTGTGCAACCATCATCCCAGTCTATTTTTAGAATATTTCTAACGCCCTAAAAAGATCGCCTGTGCCAGTTTGCAGTTGATATGATTCCATTTTATCTCCTTTATTGGTTTAGTTGACTATACCTATTTTTATTTTTAGAAGTTCCTATAGAATTTACAGTATATATCTTTGACCATAGTCTTTGAAGGAATATCGTACCACTTCAGGTTTAGTATAAGGATCTTAAACGGTTCATTTCCACTATTTTCCTCTTCCCACTGTGCTATTGTTATCATTCATTTTGTTTCTACAAGTCCTGTGAACCCATCAAAGCATCGTTGCTAAATATGTTTCCTTTAAACAGTTGTTTCTCCTGTAAGGAGTCTTTTTAAAGTAAGAAAGAAGTATTTTACATTTCCCTACATGTTTTTCACTTCTGGTGCTTGCCATTCCTTTGTGTAAACCTGATTTTGCATTCCCTGTCATTAATCCTCTGTCTGAAAAACTTGCCTTAACTTTTCTCATAGTGGTGGTCTGTTCATGATGAATTCTTTCTTTGTTTTAAAATGTCTTTATTTGACCTTTGTTTTTGAGAAATAGTTTTGCTGAGTGTAGAATTCTAGGTTAACACTTGGTTTTCTTTAGTCTTTAAAAGATGTTTCTGTTTTCTGGACTGCATTGTTTCTGAAGTGTGCTGTCAGAATTTAGACTTCTTTGTCTTGTCTTTTCTCTTTTCTAGCCATTCAAAATTTTTCCTCTTCATCTCTAGTTATAAGCAGTGTGATTATGCTATACCTTGATGTGGTCATCTTTATGTTTCTTATATTTGAGATGTGTTGCACTTACTGCATTTTATAGGTTTCAGTAAGTTTGGAAAACTTTGAGCCATTATTTTTTCCAAATACATTTTTATCCTCCCACTTGTGTTGTCCTCTATTTTCTTGGACTCCATTAACAAGTATAATAGTCTGCTTCATGTACTCAACAGCTCAGTGATGACTCTCTTTGTTTTCTTTTTCTGCAGTGTGGTTTTTTTCCCCCTGTCAGTATTTCATCTTGGCTGGCTTTTATTGCTATCTCTTTAAATTCATTAATCTTTTCTCCCCCCTTGCAATATGTAATCTGGTGTTAATACCATCCAGTGTATCTTACATATTACATTGTATTTTTCATCAACAGAAATTTTACTTGAAACTTTTTTGCTGTCTTTATGTCTCTCCTTAACTTGCTTCTGCTTTCCTTTAACTTTCTTGAGCTTGTATAGTCTTAATGTTTTTGTGTGCTGTTTCTATCATATATAACACTTCTGGGTTTGGTGTTTTTTTTTTTTAATTCTCATTATGGGCTTTATTTTAACTTTTTTGCATTACTAGTCCTCTTTTTATTGGATTCCAGATATTGTGAATAATCTTCAGTGCTGAAATTTTTGCACTCCTATAAATGTTGTTGGTCTTTGTTGTTCTGGGGTACTGTTAAGGTCCTTGGGATTAATTTGATATTTCTGAGCTGTGTTTTTCAGTTTTGCTAGGGTGATTCCAGAACAACTGTTAGTGTCAGCCAGGGGTTGGCAAACTGTGGCTCATAGGCCAGCTGCCTCTTTTGGGAAATAAAATTCTATGTCCGTTTGTTGACATATTATCTGTAGCATGTTTTATCTTCATATATTTTATGCTCCAGCAGCAGAACTGGGTGGTTGTGGGAGAGGATGTATGGCCCATAGCTTAAAATATTTAGTATCTGATCCTTTAAGAAGTTTACCAACATCTTGTTGAAGCTCATTGGGGCTCAGTATTGAAGCAGTACCCTCCTGAGGACATACCTGATGCTCTTGGTATTAGGAGTTCTTTCCATTCTTGTCATTCTTAACATGAACTTCTCCTGGCCCAGTCTGGGCCTCTGGGGGTTGTTCCACCTGCTTCATTAGCCCTTCCTTCATTGCAGGCTGGAAATGCTCTCCAGACAGTAAGTGGGACACCCTTAGGATTAACTCTCTTTGTTTCCCTTTTCTCAGGGGATCATTATTTTGTGCTTTTTGTTGTTTAGTGCCTGAAAACTGTCTCATAACTTTGTGTGTTTTTCTGGTGATTGAAAGTAGAGTAAGTCAATCTCTTGCCCCATGGTGGCTGAAAGTTGACATCCCTCAACTTTCTTTTTTTAACTTTTTTTGCCTGATTGGAAGAATAATGTGTTTCTACTGATTTCTCTACAGTATTGGACCAGATTTGCCACTGCTGACTTTTATAATTACTCAACTTTCACAGAAGCATCTCCCCATCTGTAATCTATTTTTCCTCCTCTTTGCCTCTTCTGTCTGCATTAAATGTTAGGATAGCTGATAGTGCTAAACCTGGTCTGCCTGCCTTCCTTCATTCTCCAATAGCTTCAAACGCCATCTGTATGGGGATGTAATAAATGCTTAGGAATTTAAAATATTACACAACTTGACGATGTCTAGTCCTGGAATGGAATCTTGGTTCTTATGATGTGGACAAAGTCAGGTTCTCTAGGAGTTACTAAGAATAATGTCTATTATTTTTTTGGTGACTTTAAAATATACTTGGTGATGCACTAAGTATTTTGTTCATATCGTCTCCAGTCTTTCAGTTCAGTCACTCAGTCATTTCCAACTCTTTGCGACCCCGGGGACTGCAGCACGCCAGGCTTCCCTGTATATTACCAACTCCCGGAGCTTACTCAAACTCATGTCCATCAAGTCGGTGATGCCATCCAACCATCTCATCCTCTTTCGTCCCCTTCTCCTCCTGCCTTCAATCTTTTCCAGCATCAGGGTCTTTTCCAGTGAGTCCGTTTTTCGCATCAGGTGGCCAAGTATTGGAGTTTCAGCTTCAACATCAGTCCTTCCAGTGAATATTCAGGACTGATTTCCTTTAGGATGGAGTGGTTGGATCTCCTTGCAGCCCAAGGGACTCTCAAGAGTCTTCTCCAACACCACAGTTCAAAAGCATCAATTCTTTGGCACTCAGCTTTCTTTATGGTCCAACTCTCACATCCATACATGACTACTGAAAAAACCATGGCTTTGACTAGATGGACCTTTGTTGGCAAAGTAGTGTCTCTGGTTTTTTGTATGCTGTCTCGGTTGGTCATAGCTTTTCTTCCAAGGAGTAAGCATTTTAATTTCATGGCTGCAGTCACCATCTGCAGTGATTTTGGAGCCCCCCAAAAATAAAGTCTGCCACTGTTTTCATTGTTTCCCCGTCTATTCCCCATCTATTTGAAGTGATGGGACCAGATGCCATGATCTTAGTTTTCTGAATGTGAGTTTTAAGCCGGAATTTTCACTCTCCTCTTTCATTTTCATCAAGAGACTCTTTAGTTCTTCACTTTCTCCATAAGGGTGGTGTCATCTACATATCTGAGGTTATTGATATTTCTCCCAGCAATCTTGATTTCAGCTTGTGCTTCCTCCATCCTGGAATTTCACATGATGTACTCTGCATATAAGTAGTCCTTCACTGGAGACTGCATATCTCCAGTCTTTCACAATAGTTCTATGAGGTAGATACTTTTGTTATACCAATTTATAAGTGTGGAAACCAAGGTTCCAAGAAGTTAAATAATTTTCCCTGGGTGTACAAGCCAGAATGTGAACCCACATCTGTCTAACCAGACCGAGAGTAGGTCAGGAGTGAATTTAATGCCTGCTCTTGGCTGTGAAGGCGCCTGTCTCTGTTGTCTTGCTCATCTGGTAATTCTGTGAGTAGCTAGGTATCCTTTAGTAATTCTCTTATCTATTTGAATTAGGCAGAGTTGCTTTCTTGTCTCTGCAGCTGAGAGTGCTGATTGATAACATGCACTGTCCGGATGTTGTGGGCACTCCAAACTTAATGGTGTCCAAAACAGAACTCATTCCCTTCCCTCAGAGACCTACAGCATTTCACTCTGAATCTCAAGTACAGCTCCTCAGTACATGCTGGATTTATGAAATTAGAAACCATAGTCACCTTTAACTCCTTCTTCCTAAGCCCCAGGCCCCTCAGTATTTACCAGGGAAGGTCCACCTCCTCTGACTTTTTCTCTGTTTTTACTGTCTCTGTCTTTACCCAGATCTTGTCGGCTACCTCTTGCCTTGATCATGGCACAGCCTCAGATCTGGTCTTTCTGCTCAGGGCAGGAAGAAGAGAACATTCAGCATGGCTTGCAAGGGCAGAAAATAAGGACAAAATACAAGACAGTGTGAGGATGAAGGTGGATTCAAACCTGAGAAATTCATGCCTGGAGTGGAAGAGAAAACAAACAAACTTACTTTTAAGGGTTTGAAAGGAGAGAAAGTAAAACAATTGATTCTTATTATTCACAGATATGGTAGTTTCAGTTTCACCTCCTCACTAAAATTTGCAACCCCAAATCAATGCTGGTGATGCTTTTGTGGTTATTTGGGACATGCTCAGAGTCGAGAACAGAGTCCCCTGACGTGAACGTTATCAGTGGAGGTGGAACAAGATGATGCTTTGCCTTCTTTGCAGCTCTTGTGCGGTAAACATGTCCTTTTCACATTCTGTTTTGTGCCACGTTTTTCACCTCTTTGGTGTTTTTTTCTTGGTGAATATGCTGTGTAAAATAGACCCCCAGGACACTGTGGAAGTGCCAGCTAGTGTTGCTAAGCACAAGAAGACTGCAGTATGCCTTATGGAGAAAATAGGTTTGTCAGATAAACTTTCTTCAGGCATGAGTTACAGTGCTGTTGGCCATGAGCTCAGTGTTAATCAGTTGTACATATTAAATAAAGTTTTAAACAGAAGCACACGTAAAACAAAGAACATATTGATCAGTTGATGAAATGTGATGAGAGGCTCACAGTAACCTATCCATCTCTTTCCCTTAGGAACCATGGCTTACTTTCCTTAATTCAATGTTCACGGTCATTGTCTGGAACAGAACTCCTATGAATAAAAAGAACCAACTGCATTCTGGTACTCACATTCATTCAGCCTCTTGATTCTTAACAGTACTTGATATGGAAAATGGGAAGTGGCTCATTACATCCCCAGGTTTACCCTCTGGGAAGTGATTATATCAGCCTGGATTCAACCAGAGAAGCATAAACCAGTAGGAGATGTCTATTCTGATAGATATATTACAAGGCTTATGTAATTGTGCAGGTTGGCTGTGTGAGTCCCAAATCCTGTAGAGAAAACCATCAAGAAGGCAAGAAGTCCCAAATCTTGTAGGGAAAGCCATCAAGAAGGCAAGATGAGAAGCCAGCTGGACCCCCATGGGCAGGGTGGAAGCTGTGGCCCATAGGCAGCTGGAGAGGAAAAATCCAGCAAAGCAATGGTAGATCCAGCTGCTGTTGAAGTCTTTTTCTCCACAAAAAGCTGAGTCCCTTTTAAAGGATCACCTGATTAGGCTGGACCCTTTGAGGATAATCATCCCTCCTTGATGTCAACTGAATAGAGCCTTTGATCACCTCTGTAAAATGCTTTCACAAAAATTACCTACCTTAGTGACTGAATCATTGGGAGGGGGTGTGTGTGCACCACAAATGGGCCTTTGCCCTTTTCTGTCCTTGTCATCGAGTCTAACCAAGTTAACACCCCTAAAGACCGTCACAGTGATGCATCAAATGTAGATTTTGATGCAGCTGATTTTTCAGAGTTGGGATGATGGGTTTTGTGCGAGTGAAGTTACCCGACTTCACTTGGCTACCTTCAGGCCAATCTGAGTTTTATTCACCCCCTGGCCCTCTCCCAAGACCAGGCACCATTCTAAGTATTTTCCATAGAGAACGGTATGTACTTGGACAACATTCTCATTTTACATGTGGGGACACTTGAGCACAGAAGTTAGTCAGCTAACTTCAACTAACTTCAGTTAGTTGATGGAGCCAGGATCTGACTCCAGGCAGCACAGAGCCGGAGCCTGTGCTCTGCTCCTTCATGCTGGCCTGAGTCCCACTGTGGCATTGTGACAAGCCATTTCTGTTCTAGACTCCAACATGTTTGGGAGGGCAGTGTCTCTACGGGAGTACGTGGGAACCTGTGGGCCTTGGTGGTCTGATGGCACGGGGGCAGTGCTTGCTTGTCAGGGACATTAGTGTCCCATGAAAGGGCTGGGCTGTTAAACTCTACTTCCAGAACTCTGGTTTCTCTGACTTTTCTCTTGAAGCATGTGCCACCCAGAGTCCCTTGAACCATCTCAGCCTCTGTTTTGCAGAATCTCCATTTGCTCCACACCCTGGTCTTATTCCACAGTCATCATCCCAGATATTTTCTGAGACTTGAACTCAATCTCCTGGCTAGGGTTAGAACCTCCACAAAACTTTCCTGTGGGACTCTGGCTGCTGATGCACCCAAGCAGCCAGTGAGGAGTCCTTTATTTATGTGCCAGAAACAGCTTGCTGGGTTCTAGGGATGCAGCCATCAATAAAACAGACAAGCCCTAAGAACTGTCAAAGCCATTACACCCCCAGGTCCCAGAGAAAAGGCCTGGGGAGTAGGACTGCCTATCCAACAGGAAAAGTGGACACACTAGGCCTTGCATACTGCCTTTCTTCCTCATTCAGCAGATACTTGCAACTTCTTGTGATTCTTTTTTATAAGGTGAACAATTAAAACAATTTTACATTGTTAAGAGTCCCTCTTCATCCTCCATGTCCCTGCCCCCGCCACCACCCCAAGGAAGATGACCCTATCCATTTAATGCCTATCTTGCCAGATCTTTCATGTGTTTATAAACAAATATGAATATATTGTATTTGAAAGTGTTTATAATTGCACACAGTAGTCATTCCATAAATGCTTATTGGTGAATGAATGGGTTAGTTTTCACATGTGTTTCTCCCAGTTTCCTTGCTGCAATCCCTGACTTTTTTTTATCCTCTCCAGTCAGATGAGGAGGGTAAGGGCCCTGGATTCCTGATTTTTCTTGTGAACCACAGTGACTGGATATGTTAATTAGCTCAGGCTGCCATATTTAAATATCACAGGCTGGGTGACTTAAAACAAAAATTTTATTTCTCACATCTCTGAATGCTAGGAAGTCCAAGATCAAGGTGCCAGCATGGTTTTTTTCCAGTGAGAACTCTTCCTGGCTTATAGATGGCTGCCTTCTGGTTATATCCTCACATGGCTGGGGGAGACAGACAGATTGAGCAATCGCTTCCTCTTCTTAGAAGGCTGCAGTACTATTGGATTAGGGCCCCAACCTGTGGTTTCATTTAACCTTCATTACCTTCTAAGGATCTTATCTTCAGATACAGTCACATCGGGCTTTAGGGTTTCAGTATAAGGATTTAGGGGTGCCATACGTCAGTCCAGAGTACTGTCTGTCATGTCTGCATCTGTGTCAGGGCCACCAAATACAGAGCTGGGCTGCTCCTGGGCAGTGCCCTGGTTCATGCTCTGCTTGCAGTGGGCATGCTCTTGGATGTTTGTGGAAGCATGCATTTCTTAGGATAGAACAACTTGCCTGGGACCTTGGGAAAGCTGAGGGCCTCCCAGTGGCCTCCTTCCCTAACATTCCATGTGAATTAGTGGAAATTTCAACCACCACTTCGTGAATGATTCCAGATGTGCAGGCTTGGGGAGAGGGAGGCAGCTGGAAAGCCAAGCTTGAATTAAAAGTTCAATTAAGCTTGGGTTGGTACACAACTACTATCTCCTTAGGATCCAAGAAGGGGAGGTAGGAGCATCATGAGATGCCTTGGGCCTTTTGAAAATAGGGGCTTGCCCCACGCCTTGATGAAGCAAGTGTCATGTGCAAGCCAAGTAATTAACCTAGTCCCTTGGCTCAGATCTCGGTCAGTTGTAAAAGCTCAGAAGGACAAAGACAGAGAGGCAAGGGAAGGAAATAGAGAGTCCACACAGAGTTGCAAAGAAGAGAGATGAGTTCACTGGGACACTGAGGGCTAATTAGTTTTCGGAAGGCAATTTCAAAGGAGAAACTGTCGAGTCCTCACAGAGATCCTGTCATGGGGACTGTGAGTCACTGGGGATGGCTCTGAGACACATCTCTGTAGTGGTTCAGATGCTAGGATGAAAGAGGGTGAATGTAGGGTTTTAGGGGGATGGAGTGCATAACATTTGTGGAAGAATATTGGGGGGAAATGAGCTGCTGACTTGATGTGGCAAGAATTCTTGTAAGGCAAACCAAACACAAAGACTGTATATTATTCAGAAATGTCTGCTTGATGTGGCTGAAACATGTGGTAAATGAGACTTGAAAGTTAGATCAGCAAAAACCAAACCGTTGATCAAGTAATAGGACTATGAAGCTGGTAACCTGCTATCTGGGTGGGTCAACTTATATCAGTCTTGAACTTGGACTTGGGGATGGTTGTTCAGCATGGGGCATCCCTTCTGGGTACCTGAAGTGGGGAGAACCATCATGCATCATCAGGTAGTACAGAAAGATCTTACCAGGATGGTTAAGATCAAACAAACCCTAGCACTTCCTATGGGCAAGTCATCTTCTCTGTAAGCCTCGGTCTCCTCACTGGTACAGATGGGTAAAAATGGTACCTACCTATTAGGACTGTCGAGATGACTAAACTAGGAAATACCTGGTAAAAGCTTAACAAGTGTTCGCTATAATATCTCAGTTAAGCAATACAATTTCACTTTGTGTCCTTGTGATAAAGAAGGACATTTTTACCTCACTTTCTTAACTCACAAAGAATAGGCACGTGGAGAAGGAAATAAACAGAGCACAGGTGCAATCAAATGGATTTTAGCCAAAGTCAAACCAAAGGGAGCAGAGGAGAGGGCTCAAGCTGTGGTTGAGTGTTTATCAGTAAGAAGAGGGAATTGGGTAACACAGGAATGGGAGGATTGAAAGGAAGAGAAAGGAGAAAAAGGAGGGAATTTTATCCCTGTTACCTGGGCTGTCAGCGGCCTGGATAGAGCTCTGTACATTGTGCCCTGTTAGATATGGGGTTACCTGGGGATAGATGGGCTGGTCCTGTCACATGTCCTCATGGCCCACCTCGTCAGGATCAGTGGAGTGAGTGTAGCGACGATAGGAGAATGAAGTCCTGCACATGGGCAGGAGCACTAGTTTAGCAGAGGCCTGCTTCTACCTGAGTGAAGGCCCACGCCCTCAGGGACTCCGTGTATCTGGGACAGAATTGGAGCGCCCGCTTCTATACTGCATTTCTCCAGGTACTCTAGAAGCATGCAGCCTGAGTTCCGTTTTTCAGTCCAAGTTCGGAAGAAAGTACTCGGAGAGAACATTCAGGAGTCTTTGATGAATTTCTGGGCACAAGGAGATGAACCCCAAATAGGGGGCCAGTGGGACTGAAAAAGAGAGGCCAGATGCGGGAGCCAGTGTTGGCAGTGATCAGCAGGACTCAGAATGTGGGAGAAAGGGGAAGAAGTCCAGGGGTCTGCCTTGGGTGACCAGAACATCCTTTTAGCAGAGCTGGGGACACTGGAGAAACTTGGACCACTGGTCTTCATATTTTAGGGTGTTTGAGTCACTTGAAGGGCTTAATACTACAGGTTTCTAGCCCCATCCCAGACCTACTGAGTCTGGATTTTTGCAGTGGGCCTGGAATCTGCCTTTTTAGCAAGTACCCCAGAGGATTCTGATGTAGGTGGTCTGCACCTCTTGCGTGCATACTCAGTTGTGTCTGACTCTCTAGGAGCCCCTGGACTGTAGTCCACCAGGCTTCTCTGTCCATGGGATTTCCCAGACAGGAATACTAGACTGAGTTGCTGTTTCTTCCTCCAGGGAATCCCCGATGCAGGGATTGAACTCATGTCTCCTGTATTGGCAGGTGGATTCTTTACCACTGAGCCACCTGGGAAGCCCAGTTTGCATATCACGCCTTGAGAAATGCTGAATTAGAGAAGATAAACATCTTAGCCTAGCCCTGTTGAAAGCAGTCTTGAGTTGGGGCAGAGGTGCTTAGGCTGTATCAGAGAGAGCAACTCCCAAGAGTGGGAGGAGAAGTGGCGGAGATGCAGTAGGACACATGGAATTTTCACTATTTTGGGGTAAGCCATGGAGAATCAAGCAGGTGATTGAGCATGGAGGCTGCTGCAGGCAGCTTTTGGGAGGAATGGCACCTCAGCGTAGTTGCAGGGCAGTGGGTACTGGGGAGACTGGCTCTCTCCCCACCCTGCCTGACCTCTGTTTCCCACTGGTGAGTCACCCCACTGGAGCTCAACCCCCTGCCTTTCAGGATGTGTCTTCTGTCCCCTTGGTGGCCTCACGAAGCCAGATCCCATACCCTTGGGATCCAGGGTGGGTGGGGTGCTGGCCTAGAGAGAAAGGAAAAAAGCAGCAGCGAGAAGAGGCCCAGCTTTGTCCCCTAATAGAGGAAGGAAGTCAGGTTGGAAAAGGTGGATTGTCAGTTCCTGTAATGAATTCAAGTTTTGAAGCTGAATAGTAAGAAAAAAGATTTCTAGGGAAACGATCTAAATGGAATTACATTATCAGTGATAATAAGAAAGGAAGAATTTGTATCCATAGCAAATGTCTTTAAATTTTTCTTTAATTTTATTTCTTGCCCCAGAAAAGCTTCCAGTAAAAGAGGACACTGGTAATCAAATAACATGTTTGAGCAGTGGCCGGTTTTGGCAAAAGGGAGGCGACAGAAATTCAAGGTGTCACCTGTTTATTTTATATCTTGAATTAACTTCCTCCTTTCTTAGCCCAAAGTTCTAGTAAAAGGTTCCACTTGGAGTAAAGAACAAATGAATTTGTGACTCTCATTAGAAATTCCACAGCCTTTTTTTTTTCCCCTCTGAAGATCTGTAAGTTCCTAAGATGCTCTGAAAGGAATATAAAAATAATAATTGTAATTCTTAAGGGCTGCCAATAGCATACCAGGTTCCAGAGAGTAGTAACCTCACTTAATGTTTACGTGAAGCTTTCCATCTGTGTGTTACCAGAACTCGGTAACATTACACACAGGCAGATGCATTAATCTGTTATAGAAACAGGGGGAAGTTAGTCCCAGGAAGTTTAAGTGACTGATCATGTTGTATAAGGAGCTGACAATGAATAGATGCTTAGATTTATCTTCTGATATTATCTTATTTATCATCCTGAATAAAAATATTTCAGATGGCTTTGAGATAAGATCCTAGGAAGAAATACCTCTTGACATGTTGATAACTCAGTTGTGAGAAGTTGATTTTAGTTTGTACGTGTGTGTTTTCTGGGGGCAGAGGATAGAAATTTGCAACAGTTTCGTAATTTGCAACTGTTTTGTAAATTTATTTATCTTGTTGAAATGTAGTTGATTTACAGTGTTGTGTTCATTTCTTCTGTACAGGAAGGCGATTCAGTTATACACACACACACACATACACATAATTTCTTTTTCTTTTCCATTATGGTTTCTTCAGGATATTAAATATAATTCCCTGTGCAATACAGTAGGACCTTGTCGTTTATCCATTTTCTCTGTATACAGTAGTTTGCATCTGCTGATCCTAAACTCTCAATCCATCCCATTCTCCCCCCCATCTTGACAGCCACAAGTCTGTTCTCTATGTCTGTTTTATAGATAGGTTCATGTGTGTCGTATTTTAGTTTCATATACAACTGATATCGTATGGTGTTTGTCTGTCTTTCTCTGACTTCACTTAGTATGATAATTTCTGGGTCCATCCATGTTGCTGCGAATGGTATGGTTTTGTTCTTTTTTTATGACTGGATAATCAATTGTATATATGTACAATTTTTTATCCACTCATGTGTCAGTGGACATTTAGGTTATTTCCATGCCTTGGCTATTGTGAAGAGCATTTGCAACTATAAGGCAATCACTGTGCTTGTTAGTAGAGGTAAAGGATGGGTGAGGATTGGTAGATAACTCATGATTTGAGGTAGAAGTTAAAGTATAGACAAGTGCATAAAGGGTGGATTATTACGTGCCTATAGGTAAGGTCATCACTTTCAATTAAGAAGTAAAGGTTTTGAGCTACTAAAAGGGCAAAATGGGGAATAGAAAGAAATGCCAGGCTAATGTCATGTAAAGAAAGAGAAAAGGATGGAGAAAGATTATTGTAGGAATTAAAAGTAATCCACTAAAACATATGTTGCAAGAGATATTGGCCATACAGAAAGAAGACTCATGAGCTGCATGTTTTAAGGAGTGGTTATTGGAAACGGTCTATAACGCTCATTCAGTGTTTTACTGAGCGACGGTACAAATAGAGCACTGAGATAGTAGTGAGAAGGAGAGTTTGTCTCTTGCTTCCTGAGTCACGTCTTTCCTCTCTGTACCATCAGGTACTACATACCTGTTTAGAAAAAGACAGAAAAGATGGCTTAAAAGGATGCTTTGTCCACAAGGTCTCTTCTAAAATCAGGGCACCAAGATCCGTGCAGTTCCACTGAGGCTATAGCAAGTATATTTTTTGTGGGCTGGATCCCTGTAGGATTGGATGGTGGTGGTGGTGGTGGTGGTGGTTCTTTTAATGTCTTGCCTCCCAATCTTATTTCTACCAGATAGGTCATTTATTTTTTTTTTTTTGCAAGTTGATAGGAAGCCTAACCAAAGCCAGCTTAACCATGAAAGTAATTTATTGGCTCCCAGTACCAAAAAGTTGTGAGAGTGGATTCATTTAGGAATGGCTGTATCTAGAACCTCAGGTGCTATCATAGTGTTCTGAGTTCTATCTTTCTTTCTCTTTGTTCTGCTTCCTATGGTTTGTTTCCATTTTCAGAGCTGCTCTTCCCTGTGGCTACAAGGTGACTGCCACAGCTTCACACTCATCGCATATCCACCTCCAGTTTGGCTATGGAGTATGTCAACCCAAGCAGGAACTCCTACACACATCCTGTAAGTCATACCGATTGTACTGGTTTGGGTCAGATGCCCATCCTTGAGTCAAACGCTGCGACTGGAGGGATCACATTGTGCTGATTGGTCAGGACTGGGCCATGTGTTCCTTATGTCGTATGGGATGCTTGGGATAGCATAACCAGGAGATGACAGAGTGGATTCTGGTGAGCAAAAATTAATACTTCTCTACCCCAGGCTCAGTAAAACCTAGGGAGAGACCTGAGGTTCTGATCCAAAAAAATAGGAAGAGGTCAGAGGGGCAAGAAGGACTTCCAGTGCAGAAGCAGCCCCCGGATGGAATGACGTGTCAAGGGTGGCAGCTCACCACCCTCTCAGCATGCTGTTTGTTCCACGGACTGACCAGGGGTTTTGTGTAACCCTGGGACACAGTTTCAGGGCATTAAGGGGCAGTGTGTGTTGGGGGTGGGGATCCTCCACTTCCTGTTTAGGATTACACTCTTCACCCTCCCCTCCCACACAGGCCATATGTTCATTCTAAGCCTCAGCATCCAGCCAGAAAAGCCCTTTGTGTTTTCTTGGCAAAACTAGGGCCCAGTAATTAAAGTCCATATGCAAAACTGCTCCCCCCAGCCCACACTGAGGGCTTTTAATTAGTATGTAATTGGTCAGAGAGGTACTATCAAATCTCTCCCAGTCTGGCCGGCTGAAAATGTGGTATTTGAAAAGTCCCAGACCAGAGAAGGATAATAAATGCTTTAAGTCCCATCTGTTGGAATGATTTGTTTAAGGTAGAAATTTCTGTTCTGTTACTATTTTTAACAATTCTGCTTACAATGTTTCTCCAAACCCTGTAATGACTACCAGAGTATTCATAGGAGGTAGGATGGTGAGTATGTGAACTAGGAGAAGGCTTATTAGCAGACCTGTGTTTCTCCCTTCAAACAGATTCATAGAATTCAGTGGGAATGGGGAGGCAAAGAGGTGAGCTGGGCATTCAGTTTGAGTAGCTGAGCAGGAACTTCATGGTCATGTCCACTCACACAGAACCCGTCAGGGAGATCAGCCCATTAGCTGTGTGGTCTTTGAAGGGCACCGTGTACCCCAGAGCACCACGTGAGTGAGTCTGTCTCCATGGGAGAAGGACTTGGAATTCACCATGGTGGACAGGAGTCATCAACTGTGGCGAAGCCAAGGGTACAAGAAGGAGGGAGGCAGAGATCTCCTTGCCCTGTGGAAACCATGCAGAGTAGAGTGAAGCAATAATGTAGTAATAATGATGATAACAAGTATTATTGTAGTAGCAGTAGTGTAGACAGTGTGTGCTCCATGCTTGCTATGTGCTTGGCCCTGCGCTCAGCATCTTCTTTGGATTGTAATCTTCACACTGTCTATGATGTTGCTCCCATAGTGTCCCTGTTTCCTAGATGAGGAATCTTAAGACTCTGATGACTTACTTGAGGTCACCAGGTAGTAAGTAGCAGAGCTGGGATTTGAACCCCAGTGGTATGACTCCAGATTCTGGGCTGTCAACCATCAGGCTTGCTCCCTCCTACCCTTCATCACCAAGGGCCTGGATTTGCTTGAAGAACATGTCCTGGAAGAAGGAATGTCGGACACGATCTGTCTCAGCTCCTGTGTTTTCCCACCAGGCTCTCCAGTGTGGAGGTGAGGAGAAATGTTGATACCCACTGGTACCACACCCATAGGAGCAAGTGAGAACCTGTGTGGAAGGGGTAGAAGGAAGAGTCTGGAGTGTTTCGGCCCCTGGAAGGCCCACCTAACCTCAGAAGGGCCTTTGTGTTCCTTCATGTGGCTGGAACCCTAAGGGTCCAGGCACTGTCCCTGCAAGAGACTTTGTTTCCTGTGTTGTCACTCTGCTACTTGGGGGCTCAGAGACAGCTCTGCTCCTGCCCCGTTGACTCTTTGAGATGAAAGTCAACTGAACTTGTGCCCAGTCATTTGGCTTGAGGCCTGTGCTCACTGGGAGAAGGCCTGGCTGTCTTTTTCAATCTTCTTGTTCTTTTATCTCTCTGCCCTTTCATTCTTTCTTGGTCCTTCCCTCTAGTGCATTCACTCCCTCTCCCTTGGCCAGAGGGAATCTGGGGAGGTGGCCTGGGTTTACTCCACTCTGAGCATGGGGTCCATCACCCCGATTCCCTGCTTGCTTTCTGCCTCATGTGTCATGGTGGTGGCTGGCTCTTGTCAGAGGCAAGAACTGGACCTGCAGTGAATGTTCAGGATGGTCCCTCATGCTCAGCTTGCTCTAGTTGGGAGTGCATAGCCCAGCTGTTCTTACTGGAGTTATGCTCAGAGCCTAAGGCCAACCCCAGCCAATAATAAAGTGTTGATTGGCCTTGCTTTGTTCTCTGTGTGCCCCTTTGCCCCAGGAGACTTGTGGGGACAGTGGCTGGTTTGTGGGAGGGCTTGGGTTTTTCTGTGTCCCTGCCAATCCCATCATGATGCCGTGTTACTCTCACTCCTTCAGACTCCATGTGCACACACCCTGTACTTGCCCGTGGGTGCTGGACAGACAGTTGCCAACTAAGATGGGTCAGTTTGGGTGAATGGGGTCTGGATTGAAGGAGACGGGAAGAGTTTGTGCTTGCATCATGGTGCCCTGAACAGAATGCAAGAGATGAAAGCATTTGCATAAAGTAGCATAGAACCAGACAACAGGGAAAAGAAAGGGGGGTGGGAAGGGGCAGTTGTAGGAATTGACAAGAAAGCAAAGTCAGAAAGTCTGGCTTCTAGATGGAAGTCCTTTGAAGAGAAAACTAGTGATTGTTTAAAATACCATATTTAACATAAATTAGAGGGGATTAAGGCCAGAATCTAGAGTAGATGTTATTTGTCTCACACTCATATCCTTGCTTTTAGAATGCCTTCTCCTTGAAAACTAACAGTATTCCAGGTTTGGGTTGTGATGCTGTATGAGTGGATCTTGGATTAGAATAATTATTTACTAGCCACTCTATAAGAGCTATTTATAGTATCTTTCCTTTCTGTAACATCTAAAACAAAGGTTGGTTTAAAAAAAAAAAATCTTTGTAGCATTCCCAGTAGAACTAAGGGCCTGACACTGCATGTGGTTTGGTTTATAATCTAGGGATGGTTCCAGCATTCGAAGATCCAAAGTGGGTTTCTTTGTGGCTTGTCTGCACCTGCCGGAGATCTGGTGCACCGATTAAAGTTACAAGGCAGCTATTAGCCACCAACTGACACCAAGATTATAGGTTAAAGTTTGAATTGGTTTAAACGGTGTCATGTGTCCACCAGGACAGAGACTAAGGTGGGGGACATGTGTTTGACAAATGCTAGGGAGCCACTCTAGTCAGGGGAAGGAAGTCTTCTTTTTAACAAGTTAAACCCAGGAGAAGTGGAGTTTTGGGATAGGTTTGTTGGAAGAGCTTTGAATCTAGAGTCAGGAAGACCTAAGTTCTGAGTCCTATCAGTGTGACCCGTGTTAGCCTCAGTCTGTCTTCTTGAAAATGGGAATGATAATCCCTGATTTCTAAAAAGAATTCAGTGAATTGGAAATCGCATCATTCTTGCTGGCGTTAATGCAACAAAGTTACATTGAGCTGCATCAGTAGACAATGAGCAGTGGGACTTCTTGGAGGTCCAGTGGTTAAGACTCTTGCATGTCTAGCACTTCCACTGCAGGGAATGCAGGTTTGATCCCTGCTCCAGAAACTAAGATCCCACATGCCATGTAGTATGGCCAGAAATTTTTCTACAAAAGAAAAGGAGCAGCAGCAGCAGCATTGGAAGGAGGAGCATGTTGTAGAAGCAGCCAGCCTGCTGGATTGGGGTGTGGTGTGATGGAGAGAGAGGAGTCCTCCAGCCCTGGATTCAAGTCCTAGCTCTGAAACTTACTATCTGTTTGACATTGGGCAACCTCTCTGAGCCATGGTGTCCTCATCTGGACACCAGGGATAACACTGACAGCGACCTCACGGGGCTGTTGTGAGGAGTATATGACATGCTCCAGGTCAGTGCTAGGCTCATGGGCCCAGGAAATGCTCGTAAATTCAGTCACCTTCACTGTTAGTCACCTTGCTCCATCAAGAAACATTTCTCCCTCTTGCATTGCCACTGTTTAATCTGAACTGGAATTTCCTAGTCTTCCTACAAGTTCAAGCATCCTCAGATGCTTCCCACAAGCATTTCTCAAGACTTCAGTAACTGCAGGTCCCCTGCCCACTTTTTACCACTTATGCATGCCTCCTCTCTTGTTACTTATTACTGTTTTCTTCAAGTCAACTTTTTAATCCTGAAATTCATTTAAGAGAAGCTTCACATCATGATGGTAAGTGAAAATCTGTGTAGATCTTAAAATAGAATGTTTATGACTCACCTAAATTTCTGTGTGCACTGTCAGACATGTATGTATCATACTTGGGTAAATACTGTTCTGATCCTTTGCTGTTCAAAGTGTGGTCCCTGGACCAGCAGCATCACTGTTCCCTGAGAGCTTGTTAGAAATGCAGAATCTCAGGCCTGACCCCAGACCTTCTGACTCAGAATTTACATTTTAAGAGGATCCTCAATTATTGATATACTTTGGAGGTCATTTATTCTTTTTTTAACTGAGGTGAAATTCACATAGATTGTTTTAATGTTTAAGAAACGGTGGTCTGGGGGATCTGAAGCTCCAGTACTTTGGCCTCTTGATGCAAAGAACCAACTCGCTGGAAAACACCCTGGGGTGCTGGGAAAGATTGAGGCCAGGAGGAGAAGGGGGCGGCGAAGAGATGGTTGGATGGCATCATTGACTCAATGAACATGAATTTGAGCAGACTGGGAGATAGTGAAGGGCAGGGAAGCCTCGTGTGCTGCAGTCTGTGGGGTTGCAGTAGGCCACAAATTAGACATTGAACAAGGGGATCATTGGGATGGGGAATACATGTAAATCCATGGCTGATTCATGTCAATGTATGACAAGACCCACTACAATACTGTGAAGTAATTAGCCTCCAACTAATAAAAATAAATGAAACAATAAAAAAATGAACAAGGGGATCTATAAAGTTCCTTCCAGCTCTGACAACTAATGCCACATATTGATATTTCTCCCTCCTTCTGAGATCCAAGTCCGTATTTCCAACCTAGGTGTTCTATTCTCGGCCTAGACCTTGGCCTCTCTAAAGTGCTACATGGCCTCTCCTGAGTACTCCGTTCCCCCAGACAGACCTTGTAACCATCTTTAATGCCTTCCTAACTCTGTCTTGCTTCAGTTCTGCAAAATAGACCCGACTCTATCTCCATCAAGATCTTCTTGATTCCTTTAGCTCCCCTAGTACTGCAGGCCCCTCATCGGAGTGCTGGCTGTTGCCTCCTCCCTGGGCTCTCTTTCCTCCAGGGGATCCTTGCAAGTTCCATGTTCTTAAGGCACAAGTGTGGTCATATGACCACACCCACTCTTCGGTCACCATGTATGTTTCCCTGTTACCTCCCATGAAGCAGCCAGACTCCTTGGTCTGTCTTTAAGGCTGTCCATATGTCACTGACATCAGCCTCTCACCTGTGTTATACTCTGAGCTGTAGACAAGTCGTACAAGTCATCAGTTCATACGAAGCTTTCCCTGCCTCCGAGTCTTTCGTGTTCCCATTTCTGAAACGCGCTTCTCTCCAGCTCGTGATTTCATGTCTCCACCACTCAAAAATTTTCCAGTCCAAGACCCCTGCTCACCTTTCACCTTCTTCCCTCCCATGGCTCCCCAGCTCCATAGCTCTCCTTAGTTTCTACTGACTGTGATGTCCTCTGCCTTTTAGCATGGCTGCGTTAGCACTTTTCTTAACTCTTCAAGCCTGTAGGGCAGCTATAACTCCCAGTGCCCCCACGTCAGTTTAACGCAACTCTCTTTAACTCACTTTCCATTCTGAGCTCCCCATCTGCTTGCACATAGACCATCTCCACTCTCCATTATACTACCCTTGGCCCCAGGCAGCATTCTGAATGCTAGAAGACTGGGGCCAAGACATCTGGTGGTATATTGAGTCCTCAGATGCCATCTATTCAGCTGGCATCTACTGGAATGTACATCATTCTGTTAAGTCGTCAGTCATTGGACATGTAGGTGGCTGCTGCCTTATCTCATGTTTCCCTTTGCAAAGCTTCCTTAGGTCCTGCAGCTGTACTCTTTTTACTGCATCGATGTTTCTCTTGGACACCAGGGCCCTTCTTCTGCCCTGTACCATGCTTGAACAGTGCAACTCTACACAGCTGCCTGGCATTTTAGTGGCTCACGTAGCTCTGCCACCTAGCTGAGGTCTGGGTGTTTCCCCAAGCACGGATCAGCCCTGTGCTCAGAGCTTTCAAACCTATCTGGAATATTTGATGTTTCCTTCTTCCTTAGAGTTGATCCAGTTTGAAAGGTTGGATTCAAGTGAAGCCTTATATTGCCATGTATTTTCCTCCAGAATGTTAATTACCAGAATCTGCTCCAACAGGGTGTAGATTCTGAAGCTCAAAAGAAATTTTTTCTCTCTGCTTTCTCATCCCCTGACTAGCCTGTCAGACTGATTAGGGCAAGGGCCATGGATACAAAGAAACCTGGGGGAAAATTCACCATTAATATTATCAAATATCCTGCTATGTGATTTGTAAACTGCTTGGGGCCTTGGGAACTCTGTTAACTCGTCCTGATATGTACCTTCAGTAACTGAAATAGTGCTTGCACAGAGGAGATGCTAAATACACAGTTGTTAGGCAAGAGAATAAGTGATAGTTTGCCTTTTTTTTTTTTTTTTTGATTCTTTGTTATTAGGGTCGCATTCATGGTTTTTTATCTCATTGATACTAACAGATACCATCTCTCTTTATATGATGATAAAATAGGAAGAGGGAAAAGAGCCTAATGACTGGGCCACCTGGATAAGAGTCAACTAAGTAAATGAGAATAATGGTATCTGACAGTCATTTATTCATTCTGCCAGTTGAGTGAGGACTTTCTATGGGCCATTCAGTGTTGGGGGCATTGGGAAATATTTGTGGGTGAGACATTACAGTCCCTAGTGAGATTGTAAGGAAATACTTAACATGTGTTCAGATAAACAGGATAACTTCAGAGGTAAGTGCAGCGGAGACAGTCATGCACATAAATGTACAATTACAGAGAAGAGAAGGTACACAGAGAGACCTGGCAGGGGTGTTTGTGTCATGATCTGAAAAAGGGGTTGGAGTAAGTAGGCAAAGAAGTGAAAGTGAGGGAGGGGAGGTGGGGTGGGGCATTTTAGGCAGATGGAAGAGCATGTGCAATGGCCCTGTGGCAGAGAGAAGCTTTGTATGGGTACTTAGTATATAGAGAATGAGGGGTGTGTGAACATGAGGAAGGAGTTGAACAGAGGCAGTTCATCTTTTCATTTTCTCATCTATCAGGCAGGTATTTGTCAAATGCCTGCTATGTTCCAGGTGCACACTGAGGTGCAGTAGTGAATAAGATGGACATGGTCCCTGCCCTTGTGGAGCTCAAAGCTAATCAGTAGAAGGAATACTTTTTATAATATTATGGCAAGCTAATGGATTGTTTAATTTCTGCCTGTTATTTATTTAGGAACTCTTATCTTGCTAAATGTAATTTCTTCCTTTTAAAAGAAATGACAGCATGTTCTTAGTGCATACTGTTCTGGAATAATGTATTCCTGATGAGAACATCACTTTTCAGTTAGCTAAGTCATGAAGTTGAGACCAAAAGGGCCAATATGAGTGCTGATTATAGTTAGTCTGTTGATCTTTACTCACAACCTTTGATAAGGTCTTATGAAAACTCAGCATTTGCAAATACCAAAATGAGGCTCTCTGAAAGAGATGGGTAAGGTCTGAGCTTATTAGTTCATGGAGCACCAGCTTCTGTGAACAGATACACACCAACATTTCAGTGGCTTATTATGCACAAGTTTATTTTTTACCAGATGTCTCTGGTCAGCAGATGAAGCTCCTCTAAGCAGTACTTCAGGTTCCCACGTTCCTTCCATCTCGTGGTTTCACCCTCTTCAACATGTAGCTTCCAAGGTCACACAGAAGGGGATAGAACACGGTCAGTTACCCGTGGGAGGTTTTAATGGACTAGGCTTAAAATGGCATCCATCACTTCTGCCCTTTCTACTGGCCACAACTCAGTCACGTGGTCACACTGACTGCAAGGGAGATTGGGAAATGTAGTCCAGCTATGGGCCCTAGAGGAAATGAAAACTGTTTCAATGAATAATGAAACTGGTTTCTGCCACCATCTGCGATTTAATTAATCCTGGTGGTACCTTTTGTTCTTGGGTTCATATTATTCTGTGGCCTTTGTCTATTGCTTTAAGAAAGAAAAAGCTGAGGTTGGAAATATTTGACTTTTTGTATGTTGATACATGGTTTAAAACGTTGTTGTTGTTCAGTCACTAAGTCATGTCTGACTCTTTGTGACCCCATGGACTAAATAGCCCACCAGGCTCCTCTGTCCTCCACTATCTTCCAAAGTCTGACACCTCTGAATAAGTTTCATTACTTTTATTTTCTTTTCTCTTTCCTCCCTCCCTCCCTCTTCTCCCTTACCTTCTCCTTGTGTTGAGAGTTCAGTTCAGTTCAGTCACTCAGTTGTGTCTGACTCTTTGTGACCCCACGGACTGTAGCACACCAGGCTTCCCTGTGCATCACCAACTCCTGGTTCTATTAATTCTGATCCTGAATTTACAGGTTTGAATATAGCCAGCTTGTCTTTCATATATTTGTCAGTCTAAATATGTCGGTGGACAATTAACAAAAATTTAGAAACCACTTATCTCTATTTGGAGAGGGAATTAGAGGAGTGTACTTAGCTTTGATAGCATAAGATCATTTGATTTTAGGGCCAGCTCATCTTGACCCCAGGAAAGGAGGGGATGGAATTCAGGCTGTCCATGACTCAAACCCTCGCTGTCTGTCTCCATTCTTAGTAACAGATGGGGAAGGGGGGCAGTAATAGGGGCCTGTTTCTGAGAGCTGTTGGTTTTCTCCCTGATCACACAGGGCTGTGAAATGTGAAAGACATCAGGGACTCTGAACACCATTCCCCTAAATGCCCCAGTGCCCGCAGGGAACCAGCCAAAGGCTGGGGTTGGCTTCAGATGGCTGGACAGGTGGCCTTGTAATTAAAACCTTTCCCTTCTAACTGCAGGCCTTGTTTTGCCAGGAATCTGAGGTGAAGAGAATGTTCTAGTTAGATGCCTGTACCAGCTGCTTTGAAAGCTTCCTCACAGCTGTCCCCAGACCATAGCAAACAGCCACATCTTTGCTTTCAGAATCTTGGGGGCTTAGTGTTATTTGAGATGGGATAAGCAGACATAGAGATGAGGGAAGATTCCTTCCTGATCTCAGAAGTTCTGAGTCTTTGAAGACAAAGAGCGCAAAAGAAAGTCTGGAATGTGTGCATTTCCTCTCTATATTAGCTTTGTGAGGTAGGGGCCATTCTTAGTCCTTGTATTGTGGATGGGAATGCCGAAGCTCTCAGGATTTAAGTAACTAGACTGCTGTCATGGGGTTAGGCATCAGAGTCAGGATTCACATCCAAGTAGTCTTGACTCCAGATTTAGCCTGTGGTAACCTCTACTCTTAAGCAGATTCAAAATTTAATTCCCGAGCACCCTCTCCATGTATTCTTGACCTTCATTCTCCCTCCATCCTACCTCATGGGTCACCCACCCTCCCAGTTCCCCAGGCCCAAAATCTGGGAGTCATCCTTGAGTTCTAATCTCGTGCCCCCAGTAGAATTCACCAGGAAATTCAGCTGATTGTGTTTACAATCTGTATCCAGAATCCGGGTACATCTACAGTCTTCAGTAGTCTACCAGCACCTTAGTCAAAGCTGTATCTGTTCCATCCTCGATTCTACAATAGCCTTGACACTGATATCTCTGCTTCTAGTCAAGCTATCCTCTGGTGTCTTCCCAGCACACTGACCAGAGTGATCCAGCCCCGGGGGCAGCTTTTTTCCCACAAGGTTATCCTGGACCTGAGCCACCACCTCTCTTGTTCACCTTCCCTAGGTGGCTGTGTTCATCTATGTGGTCAGGGCTGCTACAGCTCCTTGTCTCCCAAAAAGGGGATCAGAGAGGAAATCCTGGCAAGCAGTTTCCTTTTAAACAAATGATGCAAAAGTAGTACACGTAATTTCTACTCACATCTCTCAGGCAAGTCAAGAGTCACATGGCCAACAGATAGTCATGTTCTCAACTCCCCAAGAAGAGGAGTCTGGATTTGGAAATGACTAGCCGTGTGCCAGAGTCTAAGAGGGGAAGTGGATAGACCTGTCAGGAGGCTATTCAGGATCCTTAGGTGAGTGTTGACAATAGCTTAACTTAAAGAAGAGACAGTAGAGATGGAGAGAGATGGATTGATTTGTGATGTGGTTTGGAGGTAGAATGAGGGGGAGCGTGTAGGGTTGAGGGAAAAGCAGAGATCAAAGATGATTCCCTGGGGCTTTGCAGGTGGTGCCAGTAGTAAAGAACCTGCCTGCCAATGCAGGAGACATAAGAGATGCGGGTTTGATCCCTGGGTCAGGAAGATCCCTTGGAGGAGGGCGTGGCAACCCACTCCAGTATTCTTGCCTGGGAAATCCCATGGACAGAGGAGCCTGGTGGGCTATAGTCCATGGGATTGCAAAGAGTTGGACATAACTGAAGTGACTTAGCACAGCACACAAGGATGAGTCCCAGGTATTTCTGTCTTGAGAGACACATGATGCTGTTTTCTGAGCTGAGGAAGCAGTCTGGGGTGACCACCCGGGGACCAGTGTGTGAGGCCTCTCAGTTAGGGGCTTCTCTTCTGTCACAGTGGAAGCAACCATGGAATATTGGAATGGCTCAGAAGGAGAGTCCGCGGGGCTGTCTGCTAGGTGGATCGTATGTGTTTTACCTTAAAATGCTTCAAAGGAAGGAGGAGGGCAGCCTGTTTTTGCCACATTGGTAGGCCTTTGTGCCGGCCAGGTAGATGTTGATTCAGAGAAGCCAGGAACTGCAGAAGCCCGTGTGGCATGTGGTTGCAGCTCAAGTTAGGTCAGCAGAGCTGCTATCGGTTTGGAGGAAGGGAAGAACTGAGTGAAGGTACTTATTTTTCAGCACCTGGGACAGAAAGGGTCATGCTCCCAGCACCTTGATGCCCCTTGACGTTGAGGCTGTCATGTGTTTCTGTCTTGGGTTTGCCTGAGTTGGAGCATGGTGTAAGAAAATGTGTTTGCAATTACGAGTAGTCAACAGACAGAGGGTCTGGAAGGATGACTGACGCACCCAGCTGGACAGTTACATGGCCTGCTCTGGTCAATTTGAGAGACAGTGTGGGTGGGTTGGGGGTGCTTTGCAAGGCTCAGAGGCCGACCCATCTTGAGGCTGATAAACTCTGAAAGAACCGACAAAGCCAAGTCACTCACTCTGTCTTTGGGACTGAGACACTCAGCCTGAGGTAGGCCTAGCTGGTTCTGCCACCTCTGAGAGTGTGCTGGGGCCAGTGCAATTCCCAGAAGCATAGCACAGTTTCTATACATGGTAGCTAGTCAAAAACATGGTTCATTATTAATTTCTAAATCACTCAGTATTATGCCATATAAAATTTTTTCTTCACCTTTTCGTTTCACAACTGAGCGATCTAAAGTTTAGTATCTAGTCCAGAGTACCACGGTAAGGGTTTGACATGTTGCTCGTGAATACACTGATGTTCAGCTCACAAACTGACTCTGTAGTGACCATTTGTCACTAATTTCTGCCTGTAGTGACCATTTGTCAGGAGGGAAAGGTGGCTTGATGTTGGGAAACCTAACTTACGTATTTATGGTAGAAGAAAAAAAAATACCTTGAGACCAATGTAAATGAGAGAAGGAGGGGAAAGCCATCATTTCCCTGTGATGACTGATGTGTTATTTAGTGACAACCAAGATTCTGGGATCAGTGAACTTGTTTCTGTGGCCATGATCTCACCCAGGGGTCAGGAGCTGTGGGACAGAGGAATGCTCACGACCTGTCCAGTAGAGACAGTGAAGGCAGACCTGGACCCACTGCTGCCTGACAGCGTTTGAGCCTCACTTGGACCTACTGCCTGGGGAACCTGTGTATGAAAGTTTATGACATCTGACCTTCTCTGCTATTTGCTACATTGAAATCAGTGTCTTCCTCTTGAGTCATGAAACCTAAGAGACTTCAGAAGTCATGCACCTAGATATCATTTCTTAAGTGGATAAATTTCTGAAGGAAAATGTACACATTCAGCTAACCTCCTATCTTTTATGTTGGGTCTTTTTAGTGTCCATACAGGAATGAGGCATCTTTTAACCTGCTCCCCAAATTCTCAGATACCATCGTCTTTGACCTTGCCCCTTCCTCTGCACTGAATAATTTAACTTCATCCAGTGAGCATTTGTTTGGGATTCTCATGTGGGAGAATAATGCTTTAGTTAAAAGCCACAGGCTTTTGGATCAGATCTGGGTTCATATCTCAGTTCTACCACTTATTGGCTGAGTCACCATAAGCAAGCTTTATCTAACCTCAGTTTCACCCCCTGTAAAATGCAGTTAAAGAGTACACACCTGAATAGGGGTTTCATGAGGATTAAATGCAATAGTGTATGTAGAGTACTTAGTTCAGTGGTAGTACATGATAAGTGCGTAATAAAAATAAACAATTTTTAAAATGTGTATAATATTCTATGCATCTAATTCATATGTTTCTAAACAAGTTCAGTTCAGTTGCTCAGTCATGTCCGACTTTGCGACCCCATGAATTGCAGCACGCCAGGCCTCCCTGTCCATCACAAACTCCCGGAGTTTACTCAAACACATGTCCATCAAGTCGGTGATGCCATCCAGCCATCTCATCCTCTGTCATCCCCTTCTACTCCTGCGCCCAGTCCTTCCCAGCATCAGGGTCTTTTCCAATGAGTCAACTCTTCGCCATGAGGTGGCCAAAGTATTGGAGTTTTAGCTTCAGCATCAGTCCTTCCAGTGAACACCCAGGACTGATCTGCTTTAGGGTGGACTGGTTGGATCTCCTTGCAGTCCAAGGGACTCTCAAGAGTCTTCTCCAACACCACAGTTCAAAAGCATCAATTCTTTGGGGCTCAGCTTTCTTCACAATCCAACTCTCACATCCAAACATGACCACTGGAAAAACCACAGCCTTGACTAGACAGACCTTTGTTGGCAAAGTAATGTCTCTGCTTTTTAATATGCTATCTAGGTTGGTCATAACTTTCCTTCCAAGGGGTAAGCATCTTTTAATTTCATGGCTGAAGTCACCATCTGCAGTGATTTTGGAGCCCCCAAAAATAAAGTCAGCCACTGTTTCCACTGTTTCCCCATCTATTTCCCATGAAGTGATGGGACCAGATGCCATGATCTTAGTTTTCTTAGTTTTCTAGATCCAGACATCCTGGAATGTGAAGTCAAGTGGGCCTTAGAAAGCATCACTATGAACAAAGCTAGTGGAGGTGATGGAATTCCAGTTGAGCTATTTCAAATCCTAAAGGATGATGCTGTGAAAGTGCTGCACTCAATATGCCAGCAAATTTGGAAAACTCAGCAGTGGCCACAGGACTGGAAAAGGTCAGTTTTCATTTCAGTCCCAAAGAAAGGCAATGCCAAAGAATGTTCAAACTACCACACAATTGCGTTCATCTCACACGCTAGTAAAATAATGCTCAAAATTCTCCAAGCCAGGCTTCAGCAATACATGAACTGTGAACTTCCAGATGTTCAAGCTGGTTTTAGAAAAGGTAGAGGAACCAGAGATCAAATTGCCAACATCCGCTGGATCATTGAAAAAACAAGAGAGTTCCAGAAAAACTTATATTTCTGCTTTATTGACTATGCCAAAGCCTTTGACTGTGTGGATCACAATAAACTGTGGAAAATTCTGAAAGAGATGGGCATGCCAGACCATCTGACCTGCCTCTTGAGAAACCTATATGCAGGTCAGGAAGCAACAGTTAGAACTGGACATGGAACAACAGACTGGCTCCAAATAGGAAAAGGAGTACGTCAAGGCTGTATTGTCTTGTCACCCTGCTTATTTAACTTATGTGCAGAGTACATCACGAGAAACACTGGGCTGGATGAAGCACAAGCTGGAATCAAGAATGCTGGGAGAATTATCAATCACCTCAGATATGTAGATGACACCACCCTTATGGCAGAAAGTGAAGAGGAACTAAAAAGCCTCATGATGAAAGTGAAGGAGGAGAGTGAAACAAGTTTGTATAGTTCCCTGCATACGTCAGATTGGCTCTAGGCTCTAAGGAGGAGTGGTGAAAACAAGGTCCATGTCCTCCTAGAGCTCACGTCTAGTTGAGATGTTGGCAATAAGCAGATAAACTCATACACATGATGTCAAAGAGCAAAAAAATATCTTGAAGAAAAATAAAGCAGGGAAGAGGGACAGAATGACAGGGTTTTGGTGGTGGACGTTTTGTTCCTCAATCCTGCCCCTTGATAAAGGGCCTTTGCATTGGCTGTGCCCTCTGCTGAGATGTCCCTCTCCTATTCCCCATCCTCCAGGATTGCTGTTATCTCTTTCAGGGATCTGCCTAAGTATCATCTCATCAGAGAGGCACCCCTTACCTAAAAAAAATGATACATAAAATACATAAAGAGATGCCATTCCTCCCTTTGAAGTTTATAGTCCTGTAAAACTGACAAGTAGACAAATGACTATCCTTGCAGATAAAGGTAGTTGCCTTTAGCAGAAGTACAAATAAATAACATTCAGTTAAGGGAGTCAGGAAAGGCTATATCTATAAAATGGTACTTGAGATGTTGGGGTTCCCAGGTGGCCAGTGCAGGAGATGCAGGTTATATCCCTGGGTTGGGGAGATCCACTGGAGGAGGAAATGGGAACCCACTCCAGTATTATTGCCTGGGAAATCCCATGGACAGAGGAGCCTGATGGGCTACAGTCCATGAGGTTGTAAAGAGTTAAACGACTGAGCGACTGAGCACACAAGCACACACTTGAGATGTTGCTTGGTATAAAAAGAGGAAGAGCTTTGGAATTGGACCAAGCCACTCTGGTGACTTTGGGCATCACTCAGAGTGTCAAGATAAGAACACCTACCTCAGAGGGTCATTGTGCTCATTGAGAAACAAATCCTAAGAGCCTACAGTAGTACATGAGGTTGGCTCTTAATGGTGCCCTCTTCACATGAATAGATAATTAATAGTGGTGTTTGGAGTGCGTTCCATTAGCGTTCGATTCTTGTAATATGCTGTTATCTTATAATTATCTGTCTGGGCATCCAGCTCTACCAGGAAAAGGGAAGCTTCTCATAGACCCGGACGGCTGTGTCCCCAACATGGATGGCACCGTGTCTATTATGCAGGGGCAGTTGACTAAGGACAGTGAGTACATCGTCTCTAAGAGGCAGAACTGTTCTACACAGATGGGGACCTCAAGAGATGGTCTGTTCTCTTCTCCATCTCTGTACCTCAGTACCCCCAAATTGTTTCTGACAGATGGGCATTTAGCATGTTCTTGAAAGAAGACTCCACTTCCCCGCTAGGGAAATGTGTGCTGGGTTTAACCACATAATTCGAAATGGGTGAAATGATGCCAGCATGCTTCCCTCTTAGAGCCTTGATTCTGTTTTAATGCCCTCTGTTTTTAGAATGAATTAAAGAATATTGGTTTGTCCAATGCATGGGCTGTAAACAGATTATTTTGAAGATCAGAGATAGTCTTTAAGACATGGAGATTTTCAACATCAACTAAGTCTTAGTTATTCTAGAGATGCTGAATATCAAGATACTGGCCTTTCCAGGCATCACATTTCTCTCCTTGCATTTTTTTTTTTTAAGGAGTTATCTGTTTTTTTTTTTTTCTCATAGCAACTCCACCATAAAATGAGACACAGAAGAGACAACCTGGGTAATTATGCTTAGGAAGTTTCATTAAAATGTGGGAAAAGGGAGAGCAGAGGTGTAGTATACTGGCGGGCATGAGGATGCCTTGTTGATGGCACTCAGTCACCTCTCACCTCTGTCCTCTGTGAACATACTTTAAGGCGACAGTCAACAGGAATTTGGCCATCACATCTGAAATTGGATGCCCAGGGCCTGTAGGCCATGTATGTGGTGTTGTGGGAAACTCTCCCTGCTCCTCAGACCTTCCACCATGATCACGGGAGGTGGGCTTCAGAATCAAGTGCAGCATCAGGCAGATGGAAACTTTTTCTGCAGATGGATTGACGTACCTGTGGGGGAGGGCTGGGCATCCCCTGGCCTCTCTGAGTAGAGTTATATTTACTGCTGCCTTGGTTATGGCAGCTCCTTTGGGGAAGAGTTCAGCACAGGGGAGAGGGCAGGACATTCGTCCAAACCAGGACCCGCACCTGAGGGGACCCAGCACCGTGCTGTCTTCCAGTGTGTACGTCCTTCCTTCTGCTCCAGGGCTTGAAAGCCAGCTCTGCCCTCCAGCGTTGCTGCTTATAGGTCAGGGCACATGGCACTAAGCCTTCCCAGGCTCCCCATCTCGGTGTTTGTACCTAAATAGGAAAGGATGAACACCTGCAGCATCCCTCTTAAAGGTTACTAAGTCCCTGCCTTGTGAAAGGTCCATTCATAGCTCTCACATTTCTGAACATCCTCATCTGCCGACAGGTTTAATCTTCACCTCCTATCCTCCAGCCCCTGAGTCCTTTGTGCAGTGAATCCAGGCACCTGTGCCTGACCGATGCATGACCAATTCATCCCTGTTCTCCCACTCTTTCCTCTTGGACTCGGTTCTGTTTTTTATCCCTTTAGCTTAACTTCTATAGCCTCCTCTCACCACGGGCTTCTTTTGTCCCTTTAAGACATCCAAGACTCTCTGACCCTACCAAAGGCCCATGCCTTGACTCATTAACCTCTCCAGCTTCTGTTCATCCTTTCTCCTCCCTTTCTTACCTGAGTGATCTGTGTGTACTAAGCGATCTATATGTACTGTGTCTATTTTCCTCTCATCATCTATCCAGCCCATTTCCATCAGCTTCTCCCCTTATTGTGCCACCAAGGCAGCTCCAGGGCACCCATGACTCATTTCCCAATGTGCTGTTTCCTTTGGACCCTTCTCTCCCTGGATCTCCTCTTGCCTTCAGCACAGGTGAACACTGCCTCCAACTCCAAACTCTTAACCTTAACTCCTGAGACTTCATGCTCACTTGCTCCATTCCAGTTTCTCTCTCCTCCATGAAGTTCTTTTCCTCTGTTTATAAAAAATTGATGACTCCAGGGTGACCTCCTTGACCCACTTCTCTTTCCAGTATGTCTTCCATCCAGTATGTGGATGGCATCCACAGCCAGGGCTTTGACCACCATCTAAATGCTAGTGAGTACCAGATGTCTGACTGCAGCTCTGACCTCTTCCCCCTTCCCCGCAACCTGGGGTTCTGAGCAAGGCATCAGATGGAAATGCCTTCAGAGATCTGTCGATAAAGTCAGTGAGTGAAATGGATTTGGTGAGTGTGGCAGGCCAGAGAACCTCTTGTTCTAGCTGAAGGGAATGGCTGCCACTGGGCTGTAGCCAACTGTTGATATGTAGGAATTTAGGACCCGTGTTGCCAGATTTCCAGTTTTCCCCGAGAAGCCAGAAATACATAATCCTGTTTGGACTCTCTCAGTGATTGAATGTTGGTTCAAAAATGTCTGTATGGACCAAAGCCCGTCTGAGAACCATGTCTGAGTACAGACCACCTGTCTGGGATAATGGTTTGACTCATATACTCCAATTGTTGGTTCATGACCAACCCAATTATTCTGATGTCCACAGTCCTTTCACATTGAATGTGCCCCAAACCAACTTTTCCCCAGACCCTCCCCTCCTCCTCTTGCATACTTTTGCTCAGTTACTGGCACTTGCTTCTACCCACTCACTGGAGCTGGACATATGGAGGGAGGGTACCCTTCTTTCCTTCCTCTCCCCCACCCCCCACCCCCGCCATTGAATCCACCATCAAATGCCACCAACGTAACTTCCTCAAGTCCATTATTATCCATTATTATCCCCCCATCTTTTACCACCACTATCATAGTTTAGGCTTCTAGCATCTTTTACTTGGACCAATAGCCTCCCGAGTGTTTTAGGCGATGACTCAGAGTAATTGATTCTTCCTGTATAAATTATTATTCTAAGCCAAATATTTCATCTTATTTCCTTGATAGTGGTTGGTTTTGGAATGGATTTGTGACCCAGTCTGGAACAGTGGGATGAAAAGAAGGGTTTTCTGGGAAGCTTCTGGAAAAGTTTTCCTTGCTAAGAAAGAGACTAAAGAAGAGATGATTCCTTTCTGGCGGTGGTCCTTGCTGTGCCTATATGTCACTCTGGGAACTGCTGTCACCACCCTCTGAAGATGAGAAAAGGCAGCCTGCAGGTAGAGCCCACCACAGAAGGTGGTAGAATGGAGGGAGAGGGCACCCGGGCCCATGGTTATGTTGGTGAGCCACTGAGTCAACCACTTCTGCTGTCTGTCGTCTCAAAGCGTGCAGCTCTGTTGGTTAATGAGTCTCTTGATTAGTTCAGCTGATGAGAGTCAGGGCTTTGTGCAAAGACAGCAGAGACATCCTGACTGGTACCCTTGTTTTCTGCCTCCAGGTCTGTGCTCCATCACTCCGTGTGACACCTTACTTGCAGGGTGGTCCCTTTGGATGCTAATCTGACCACATCACCTTCTGTTTATGCTTCCCATTGCCCAGGATAAAGTCTTAGGACTTTGGCAGAATATACAAAGGCCTCTGCGACAGGCACCCTGCCTCCACAGCCCAATCAGGTCACTCTCTTTAACGTACCCTCTGTACCTACTTTAATCTGATCTGCTTGCAGTTCCCTGTGTAATGATGCTGTTTAACTCTTTCATTCATTTGACAGATTTGTACAAGTGCCATTTCTGGGCCAGGAGCAGTTCAGTGCATACCAACTACTATCCACAGTCTTCTGCTCCAGCCACTTCCTCTCCCTGGAGTGCCTCCCTTCTGTCTTTATCTGACTCCTGCTTTTCTTTTTCCAGTGTGGTGTTTAACCCTTGTAATCTCTCTCTCTCTCTCTCTTTTATACACACACACACACATACACACACATACATTTGTATATGCATACTTTAAATTGTTTATCCAGTGGTTTTTCAAAATTGTTAAACATACAGTAAATTAAGAGAATAGTACAATGAATATTCTTATACCTAGATTCATTAACATTTTGCCATATTTGTTCTCTCTTCCCCAGCCCCTCTGTGTACATACATTATATGTGTACAGATAAGTCCTTTACTGAACCATGTGAACATAATTTATAGACTTGATGGCTCCTCACCCATAAATAGTTGAGCTTGTATCTCCTAAGAATAAGGAGATCTTTTATGTAACTGCAATGCTGTTACGACATCCAAGAACTATATCAATACAGTATCTTATATGTTGCCCACATTTGTATTTCCTCAGTTGTCCCAAAAGTTTGTGGCTTTTTTTCATTCAGAATCTTCTAGGCTAAATTCTCATAGTTTGTGGGAGCCTTCCTTGAACTCCTATTCTTCCATGCTGTCAGATGCCTTGTGCATTTTGCCACCAGGGCATTAACCGCTCTGTTTCTCTGGGCTCCTTTCTCTTCACATTGCATCCTGTGTCATTTGATTCTTCCTGTTCTCTGTGCCTAACACAGTATGTAGCACATAGTAGATGCTCAGCATTTGTTGGCAGAGTGGGTGATTAAGTGACAGAATTGAAGGTAAGGCTGTTTTCCTTCTTTCCATATTTAACTGCTTTTTGCAGACAGTGATGTTAATAATGTAAGAGCAGAGAGACCCACCTGCCAGATGGTGAGGAGAGAAATGATCCAGATAGAAAATTGTGAACAGTGGAAAGAGCTAACAATTAGTGATGGCCAAGGCCGTGCTCTTATAGGATCATGTCCCAGGGAACTGAGAGCATCAGTGGAGAAAATCACCAGCCTTCTAGCTGTTGTTGCAAAGCCCTTGTTGTATTTGCAGGTCCATGTTATAAACAGAAACCAGAATCCCTTCCAAATGAAATGACCACAAAACCTCACATCTACCCAGAGCTGTCCTTTGCCCAGAATGCATTTGTCGGCCATTGGGATAGGTCTGATCACAACCAGGTGAGGGAAGTGTGTCTTAGCTCTGATGACAGCGTTCCTTCCCTGCCATCATAGCTAAATAGTTTGACATTAATTTTTGGAGACAGGTCTGAGAAGTTATCAAAATTTATAGAAGCTAATACCATAATGAATATTTGGATTCAGAGACTCTAAGTATGAACTCAAAGAACATTTTTGTTCTGCTGCTGCTACTTCCTCAGTCAAGAAGAATGTGGAGGCAGGATTGGGACTGGTGAGGTCACTGAGAAAGCTTCTGACTGTGGGGAAGAGACCACTTACTGTCTTCCTTGGAGGTCTTATATTTCTTTCCTAACTGTCCACCTAACTGGTCTCATAAGATCTTCTGCATTCCCTGGGTAGGGGTCACTGATGTTAAAAAATAAATTCATCATAAGCCACTCAAAAACTTAGGAAGATAGTCTTCCCATCTACCTTAAGAACTGATCTAAAGACAAGGCAGCCCAGCTGCCTCCCTCTTCCTGTGGACAGCAGCTTTGGGCATCTCCAAAGGGCCAGGTGTCATAGGTGTAATGGTAAATAAGCCAGTGCCTTCTGGAGCTCATAATCTACTGGGATAAAGAGATACACAGAGTTTCCATGTTTATGGGGAATGTAATGGGAGCTGTGTAGGCCACCATTCCAACTTGGGGAGGGCGAGGCAAGGACGGGCCAGAAGGCAGAAGCAGGTATAGGGTAGGTAGGAATTAGATAGGCAGGCTGGGGTCATTCTCGGCCTAGTGCGGGGAATGAGGCAATGATGGAGACTTTGATCATCATGGTGAACACAGGGACAAAGGAGGCATTGCCTCTGTGCAGGTGATCCTCAGAGTGCCGTTTGAAAGGTTAATTTTTTTTGGCCAGGTTGAGTCTTAGTTGCAGCATGTGGAATCTTTCATTGTGGTGTGGACTTAGTTGCCTTGGGACATGTGGGATCTTAGTTCCCTGACCAAGGATCAAACCCACATCCCCTGCATTGGGAGGCAGATTCTAAACCCCTGAAGCACCAGGAAGTCCCGAGCTGTGCCATTTTTGATGATGTGAGATACCAGCACCAAGTCTGAAGGCTACCTTTGGGCCGACTTGGGGAGACTTTGCTTCCCTGCTCTGGGTGATCTGTTAACATTGCTCCCACTAAGGGTTAAAGGTGGGAGACCCCCCCCTCCAACCCTCCAAAATTAAAAAAAAGTCAGTGAAGGTAATTAAACCACCATCTATTTAGCTGCCGAAGAATTTACCATTCAAGGAGATAGGACCCTGCCTCACCAGAGGCGTTTAACAGTCCAATACTATCACATTACCCAGATTGTATAAAGAGTATGAATGATTTCCGCTCACAGACCTCTAATGGAGGTATCTCTTTACAAAGCCCCTACTTCAGGCCAGCTGAATGCCTTAGCAGTGGCTCCGAAATCCCGCAGCCCTAATCCCTTTAGCAACAAAGATCTGTTTCTTTGCTTAGCATGAAGTAGGCCTCAGAGGTCTGTGTGTGTCTTCGCCTGTAGACCAGAAGCCTCCTGTTTACAATTTCCCTATTCCTGTTTTTAATGTTGTTCTGAGAGCAGCCACAAAGGGCTAGTTTTGTCCAACAGGAACAAGGGAGCTATTAGAGAGAGATGGAGGAAGGAAGGAAGGGCGATCGCAGGGAGGACTCCTCAAGGGATTAGCAGACACAGCTGTTCCCGAAGGGAGAGGACCTTTAGGCTGTTTATAATTTCCGTCACATTTACATTTTTTAATATTTTATTTCCTTAAATTATTTTTTTTCTGATCAGTTTCTTATCCACCATTTAAAGCGAGCATCTTGCTGCCATGTTGACCGACTTGGGGACGTGTTTCATATAAATTTAGTTGTGATTTGGCTTTTTCCATCTGTGCTGTGTGACTCTGGTGTAGTGGTCTCAGCTTCCTGTGAGGTCACAGACCCCAGACCACCAGGTGCCTGAGGAAATCACGAGAGGGGACCAGTTTCATTTCTTGTCCCATTGTGCAAACCGTTGGAATTCGTTAGGCTGTATTTGATTCATTTCGATCCCATGCACCACCCTGTCCTCACTCACTTTTCAAATGTACCTCATTTTTGTCCTGATGTTATCTTTCTAGCCTGGGTGTTATGAAGCATGTTAAGTACAGGTAGAGACTCTTTCATATTCCATGTTGCAAAAATGCAACGACTTTATGAAAATTATTCGTGGCTTCATCCAGAAAGCAAACAAGTTTCCATTTTTGTCACCTTCCAGTTCTTGTTTTTGTGCATGTTCAATTTTTGCACACTTATAATAAAACCACAGAATTTTAGTTTTAATCTTCCATACTGTGAGGCTGAGTATATTTTTCATATCCAGTGACAACCAATCTCTTTTTTTTAAAACCTTTTCTCTCTTAAGAAGATTGGCATCATGTACTTCTTTTCACACCTAGTTCGGTGCTCAGATAGTCATATGGAAAAAAACTTTTATCCTGGATTGAGAGGATTGCTGTCAATTTTATTAAAATGGATTATGTATTTCCCTTACATCTTGCCTTCTTCACTTAACAGAGGAAATAGCATTTAGTGTATTTTTAACCTCACATGATCTGTACAGGTTCATTTTGCCTGAGAAAAGTGACTCAAGTGGTGGATGCCCACTTATGTGGCTATTTTATTTTCATTCTGTTTTTGTTAAGTTTGACTTTTTCCTGCAGAGCTTTAGTCAAAAAACAAATGATTTTATCAAATGTCCAGTCAGCCACTGCTGACCCTTTGGGCTCTTGCTGTCTTAGGATACATTTCCGGACTCGAGTGTCTCTTAGATCTGACTGACCTGCTAGTACTGTTACAGAAGTATTCCTGATGATTGTCTCAAAATCTCTGTGTATGTGGTTTCCTTTTGCAGGGGTCTGGGATGTGAGCTAATCTTTAAGTCCAAGAGACTTAAAGTCCTAACTCACTCAGGGACAGCTGTTCTGAACCCTTCCTTCCTGCTCAAAGTAGTAACTAGTTTTCAAGAGGAACTTAAAAATATTTTTTTCTTTAAAGAAGAATATGGAGTTCTTCCAGGATCGCTTAATTTTTTTTTTCTTTCTCTAAAGTAAAATAGTACAAAGCACGTGCCTTTCCAAGTGCACTGTCTGAATTCAGCCTCTCTGGAAATGTGGACCATCAGGTAAGATGCATAGCCTTGGGGATATTATTTCCTAGTACTGGCCAGGAAAAAGCCATGATTCCAGTTGCTTTAGTTTCCCCACGTGTCTTTGAGAGGAACACTGAAGATATCTGAGGGAACGTGAGCGTCCACAGGCCTATCATCTGCTGCTGCTCCTCTTGTACAGGTTCCTTTGGCAGGATTACAGATGGGAGATGCTGATTATTGTTTTGGTGATACATGCGTTTTGGGGGATCATTTTCTGATGAAAAAAAAATTTAGGATGTCTTCCCATTCCAAGTATAAATTAAAGGTCCTGTGAATTTTAATAAATGCTTTTATTAAAAAACATAGAATTGCCCAGTATACACATATCCTGTAGGTTTGAGTGTTTTGATTTTGGTGGCCTGTGCCAAACACATGCCCTTGGAAGATGCCTTGATTGGAGACCTGTATTTCTTCTTACGGGAATCTGGGTCTTTCTTTTCTCTTTTAATTATTATTACTTTTTTAGTTGGAATATCAGTGTTGTATTAGTTTCTGCTGTATAGCAAAGTGAGTCAGGTTTTTTTTTTGTTTTTTTTTTTTGTAGCCCACCAGTCTCCTCCGTCCATGGGCTTCTCCAGGAAAGAACACTGGAGTGGGTTGCCATTTCCTCCTCTGGGCGATCTTCCCAACCCAGGGATCAAACCAACATCTCTTAGTTCTCCTGCATTGGCAGGCAGTTTCTTTACCACTAGCGCCAGCTCTATGAGCCTGCTACTTTTCTGGTATATTCACTATTTGCTGTATTTTTATTAATTTTTTTTGGTTAATATAAATTTATTTATTTTAATTGGAGGCTAATTACTTTACAATATTGTAGTGGTTTTGCCATAAATTGACATGAATCCACCACAGGTGTACATGTGTTCCCCATCCTGAACCCCTCTCCCACCTCCCTTCCCATCCCATCCCTCTAGGTCATCCCAGTGCACCGCATCAAACCTGGACTGGAGATCTGTTTCACATATGATAATATACATGATTCAATGCCATTCTCCCAAATCATCCCACCCTCACCTCTCCCACAGAGTCCAAAAGACTGTTCTATACATCTGTGTCTCTTTTGCTATCTCGCATATGAGGTTATCATTACCATCTTTCTAAATTCCATATATATGCTTTGGTATACTGTATTGGTGTTTTTCTTTCTGGCTTACTTCATTCTGTATAATAGGCTCCAATTTTATCCACCTCATTAGAACTGATTCAAATGTATTCTTTTTGTTTGGCTGAGTTATATTCCATTATGTATATGTACCACAGCTTTCTTATCCATTCGTCTGCTGATGGACATCTAGGTTGCTTCCACATCCTGGCTATTATAAACAGTGCTGTGATGAACATTGGGATACACGTGTCTCTTTCAATTCTCGTTTCCTTGGTGTGTATGCCCAGCAGTGGGATTGCTGGGTCATATGGCAGTTCTATTTCCAGTTTTTAAAGAAATCTCCACACTGTTCTCCATAGTGGCTGTACTAGTTTGCATTCCCACCAACAGTGTAAGAGGGTTCCTTTTTCTCCACACCCTCTCCAGCATTTATTGCTTTTAGACTTTTGGATAGCAGCCATTCTGACTGGCGTGAAATGGTACCTCATTGTGGTTTTGATTTGCATTTCTCTGATAATGAGTGATGTTGAGCATCTTTTCATGTGTTTGTTATTCATCTGTATGTCTTCTTTGGAGAAATGTCTGTTTAGTTCTTTGGCCCATTTTTTGATTGGGTCATTTATTTTTCTGGAATTGAGCTGCAGGATTTGCTTGTATAGTTTTGAGATTAAATCTTTGTCAGTTGTTTTGTTTGCTATTATTTTCTCCCATTCTGAAGGCTGTCTTTTCACCAGCAAAGTGAGTCAGTTATACACACATGTATCCACTCTTTTTTAGGTTCTATTCCCAGAGAGGTCATTATAGAGTATTGACTAGAGTTCTCCATGTTGTTCAGTAGGTTTTTATTAGTTACGTGTGCTATATATATTAGCGTGTATATGTCAATCCCAGTCTCCCAGTTTATCCCTCCCCCCTGAGATGTGGTTATTTTGATGAGAGGTAGTGGGAGGTATGTCCATAGGGCCACGATGGCCGGCAGGGATCTCCATCTAGACATTTAAACAAACAGATCAACCCTGACCATCAGTGTGTGACACATATCATAATGCAAGCATCCTACATTCACAAAGACTGTGTAAATGAAAATGTGTAGGAGATAATGGTAGGACCCTTTTATAATTGTACAGTATATGTCAATTTGGCTAATTCCATAGACATGTCTAGTAGTTGAATCATGTTATAGGTGAAGGATAAGGAAGAAGGATTTTTACCCCTTTTATCTTTTCCCATTTGCCGATAGGCAGACAGCTGAAAAGAAATATTAACCAAAAAACAAAAAGGGAACTTGGTAAGATATTAATTTTTTTTCTAAAAGGTAAAAACTGGTTTGGGGAGGTAAATAATAACCATGGAAATGACATAGAATCTAGCAAAGTAAAAACAAAAATTGACATGCCCAAATTACACTCCCTAATAATTTATGTGAGCTATTAAAAATTAATTTAGGAGATGTCAGTTTATGCTCCTGTGGCCTAAATAAGAACTGACCCTAAATGGTGCCAACTCAGTTCATTGAAAAATGAAGAAACTCATTCAGAAACTATGTTTTTCATGTATGTATGTATCCAGACAGTCAGGAGAGGACAAAGATCTCTGGGTGAGCAGTCAGGGGAGAGGGTTACTAGAGCAGTTTCCCTTTTATCCATTTTATACATTCATCTTCTGCACAAGATGCTGTGTTGTTCTATGGGAGAAGGCGGGGGAGGGGCAGTGGGAGAGGAAACATTTTGTTACTTCTAAAAATTATTTGGAATTAGCAATTTTGTCTAGAGGATAGCTCTTTCTTTTTCGTTTTTTGCAGTTTTAAAAATTGTTGCACTGTTGTGCTCGTTTTAATGCTGCATCGATTAACAGTATTTTATTTGGGTCTTATGGGACGAAGTCATAGTTATGGTTATGAATGGAGTTTTGCAAAGGTGAATGCTTTAGAATTGTTCAGATTTTGAATCTTGCAGAGGTTGGAGGTGATTGAGAAATATTTTTCTGTGTTGAGTATCAAGAGAAAACACAAGTTCCAAATGCCCTAACATCTATCTATAATACAAATCACCCAGAGCTCTGAGAATGTTTCCTGTAGGAGAAAATCATGATGGCCATCCCCATAAAATGTTAACTTTGAGTTGTTGACGAACACTGCTCGACCACAGTCATGGTCCAGCAAATTAAGTTTGTGGAGTGAAGGAATCAGAGGTCTTCCTTCCTACTATTGATGGTTTGCCTTTTCTCGTCCTGATAAAACATTCTTTCCTTGGGATTTAACCAGTGACACGGTACAGAATTAGATCCACATGTGCCTGCTGATTTTTTCCATTCTCTTTATTTCCAGTTATTTTTTTCTTAGAGTCTGAAGAAAAGGGACGGAACATCAGCCCTGGATTGCATACATCAACTCTTAGAGAATTCTTTCCATAACAAATACTTTATCCTTTGTAACTTGGAGTGCTGAAGTTACACAAAAATATCCATTATAATCTTCGCTTTCCTTTGCTTCTCACTTTCCAGTAAGGTATCCTTTTGGGCTGAAACTTCCCATGCTTAGTTTCAGCTCAAAGGTGAATTTATTTTGGAAAGTTCACACTAATCTAATTCAGGGACTTGGAAGGGATGTGAGAGTAAAAATATACCTTCTTCAATTCTACAAATAAATGTTAAGACTTCAGTCATAGATAACTTCAGAGCAGCCAAGTGGCGGAACAATAAACAGGGCTCGGAAAATCTCTGTTAAAGTCAAGCAGGTCGACGTGATTAATCACACATTTCCTGCGCGCACTGAGCAGCCTGGGCTTCCTTGGGGCCCCATGGTCCGTTCTGAAGAACGATGGCCACAACAGGGAGCTTGGAGGCCTGTTTGGAAGAGATGAAAGATTTAGTTTGGATCAGAGCAAGCTATTTTATGGTCTACAAAGTTTCCACACTGATTATTGTGGAAGGCTCTTCTTTGGACAAATGGGCTAGTTGAATTGCTGCCGGAACTAAATTACCCAAGCCTGTGACATGGTGTCTGTGAGTATAGGTCCAGGACCCCTAGATGCTAAAGTGTAATGGTGTAGAATAGGGGTCCCCAACCTCCAGGATCTAATGCCTGATGATCTGAGGTAAAAACTGATGTAATAATAATAGAAATAAAGTGCCCAATAAATTAATGCACTTGAATCATCCCGAAACTGCCCCCCAGCCCATGGAAAGATTGTTTTCCATGAAACTGGTCCCTGGTGCCAAGAAGATTGGGGACCACGGGTCTAGAGCAAGGTTTTTTAGCGTCAGCACACCTAATTCCTTGGACCAGATGCTACTTTGTTGGGGCAGGGAGCTATTCTGTGCATAGGATGTGTAGCTGCGTCCCTGGCCTGCGCCTACTAACTGGCAGTGGTCACCTCTCCTCCACCCCACTTTCCACCCCACCTAAGTTGTAACTATCAGAAAATGTCTCCAGATGTTCTTGGATGTCTCTAGGGATAGGTGAAAGCCCCTAGTTGAGAAAAATGGTAGAACTGAGTTTAGCCCCATCTGAGCAGGACATTTACAAGAGAGGAGAATCCATGCAGTGTAGAATCTGACATTGCTAATAAGGGTTTTCTGCAAAGTAGAGCTGGCCTTGCAAAGGAGTAGCCCTCCTGTCCAGAGCTCCCCTCCCTCAGTTGTGCATCTATCTTATCCCCTCTCTCTTCTGCTTTTGGGGAAGGTCCCTTCATTATACTTCCTAAGTTTTTTTGTATCTTGAATTCTTCCTTCTCCAGTGAAGCCTTTCCCTCAACCCTCAAGTGTGTTTCAGAATCTCCATCTTAGAAAAAAAATAGATGCTCTCCTTATTAGAATTTTTAATGTAAAGAAGAACATTGACTCACTCCATCAACAAAAGGTAGCACTAACCGTAGATAGCGCATATGCATTTTACGTCTTAACAGTGTCATTCTGTGGTGGGTACCGTCCTATCTTCATCTTCTAGGTGAGGAATAAGGCACAGTGAAGTGAAGTAACAGGTTCAAAATCACACAGAACTGGCACAAAGTGGATTTGGATCTAGACTCCTGAGCACACCCCCTTAACTGCTGTGCCATACACTACTCCCATGTCTCTACAAGGCCTCATTACTTTCATAACAAGGCAAGGTTTTAAATATGCCTTTAAGAGTCTAACAAACATTAAGTAAGACAAGGTCTTCATCCTGTACATTGGGTAATGCATTGATGAACACAGCATCATACCTGCCCACAGGATGGCCCGTGGTCAGAAGACACAAATAGAAATGAACCTCAGAGAATGGTACAAAATGTGAACTGTTACTGTAGTAAAAGTACGAGCCAAGGGCTGTTGAAGTTCTGTTTAATTCAGTTCAGTTCAATCGCTCAGTCGTGTCCAGCTCTTTGCGACCCCATGGACTGTAGCACGCCAGGCCTCCCTGTCCATCACCAACTCCCAGAGGTTACTCAAACTCATGTCCATTGAGTCGGTGATGCCATCCAACCATTTCATCCTCTGTCGTCCTCTTCTCCTGCCTTCAGTCTTTCCCAGCATCAGGGTCTTTTGAAATGAGTCAGTCCTTTGCATCAAGTGGCCAAAGTATTGGAGTTTCAGCTTCAACATCATTCCTTCCAATGAACACCCAGGACTGATCTCCTTCAGGATGGACTGGTTGGATCTCCTTGCTATCTTAAGGGACTCTCAAGAATCTTCTCCAACACCACAGTTCAAAAGCATCAATTCTTCGGCCCTCAGCTTTCTTTATAGTCCGACTCTCATATTCATACATGACTACTGGAAAAACCATAGCCTTGACTAGACGGATCTTTGTTGGCAAAGTAATGTCTCTGCTTTTTAATATGCTATCTAGGTTGGTCATAACTTTTCTTCCAAGGAGTAAGTGTCTTTTAATTTCATGGCTACAGTCACCATCTGCAATGACTTTGGAGCCCCCCAAAATAAAGATTGTCACTGTTTCCACTGCTTCCCCATCCATTTGCCATGAAGTGATGGGACCAGATGCCATGATCTTAGTTTTCTGAATGTTGAGTTTTAAGCCAACTTTTTTACTCTCCTCTTTCACGTTCATCAAGAGGCTCTTTAGTTTGTCTTCGCTTTCTGCCTAAGGGTGGTGCCATCTGCATATCTGAGGTTATTTATATTTCTCCCAGCATTCTTGATTCCAGCTTGTGCTTCATCTAGCTCAGTGTTTCTCATGATGTACTCTTGTATATAGGTTAAATAAGCAGGGTGACAATATACAGCTTTGACGTATTCCTTTCCTGATTTGGAACCAGTCCCTTGTTCCACGCCCAGTTCTAACTGTTGCTTCCTGACCTGCATATAGATTTCTCAGGAGGCAGGTCAGGTGGTCTGATATTCTCATCTCTTTAAGAACTTTCCACAGTTTATTGTGATCCACAGTCAAAGGCTTTGGCATAGTCACTAAAGCAGAAATAGATGTTTTTTTGGAACTCTCTTGCCTTTTTGATGATCTATCAGATATTGGCAATTTGGTTCCTCTGGTTCTTCTGCCTTTTCTAAAATCAGCTTGAGCATCTGGAAGTTCATGGTTCACGTACTGTTGAAAACTGGTTTGGAGAATTTTGAGAATTATTTTACTAGTGTGTGAGATGAGTACAATTGTGTGGTAGTTTGAACATTCTTTGGTATTGCCTTTCTTTGGGATTGAAATGAAAACTGACCTTTTCCAGTCCTGTGGTCACTGCTGAGTTTTCCAAATTTGCTGGCGTATTGAGTGCAGCACTTTCACAGCATCACCTTTTGGGATTTGAAATAGCTCAGCTGGAATTCCATCACCTCTACTACCTTTGTTCGTAGTGATGCTTCCTAAAGCCCACTTGACTTTGCATTCCAGGATGTCTGGCTCTAGGTGAGTGATCATACCATCGTGATTATCTGGTTCATGAAGATGGTTTTTTGTATAGTTCTGTGTATTCTTGCCACCTCTTCTTAATATCTTCTGCTTCTGTTAGGTCCATACCATTTCTGTCCTTTTTTGAGCCCATCTTTGCATGAGATGTTACCTTGGTATCTCTAATTTTCTTGAAGAGATCTCTAGTCTTTCCCATTCTATTGTTTTCCTCTATTTCTTTGCACTGATCACTGAGGAAGGCTTTCTTATCTCTCCTGGTTATTCTTTGGAACTCTGCATTCAAATGGGTATATCTTTCCTTTTCTCCTTTGCTTTTGGCTTCTCTTCTTTTCACAAATGTTTCTCTTCTTTCACAGCTATTTCTTTCTCCTCAGACAGCGATTTTGCTTTTTTCCATTTCTTTTTCTTGGGGATGGTCTTGATCCCTGTCTCTGGTACAATGTCATGAACCTCCATCCATAGTTCAGCAGACACTCTGTCTATCAGATTTAATACCTTGAATCCATTTCTCATCTCCACTGTATAATTGTAAGGGATTTGATATATAGGTCATACCTGAATGGTCTAATGGTTTTCCCCACTTAATTCAATTTAAATCTGAATTTAACAATAAGGAGTTCATGATCTGAGCCACAGTCAGCTCTCGGTCTTTTTTTTTTTTTTTTTTTTTTTGCTGACTGCATAGAGCTTCTCCATCTTTGGCTGCAAAGAATATAATTAATCTGATTTTGGTGTTGGCCATCTGGTAATGTCCATGTGTAGAGTCTTCTCTTGTGTTGTTGGAAGAGGGTGTTTGCTATGACCAGTGCGTTCTCTTGGCAAAACTCTTAGCCTTTGCTCTGCTTCATTCTGTACTCCAAGGCCAAATTTGCCTGTTATCCAGATGTTTCTTGACTTCCTACTTTTGCATTCCAGTCCTCTATAATGAAAAGGACATCTTTTTGGGGTGTTAATTCTAGAAGGTCTTGTAGGTGTTCATAGAACCGTTCAACTTTAGCTTCTTCAGCATTACTGGTTGGGGCATAGACTTGGATTACTGTGATATTGAATGGTTTGCCTTAGAAACGAACAGAGATCATTCTGCCGTTTTTGAGATTGCATCCATGTACTGCATTTCGGACTTTCAGGTTGACCATGATGGCTACTCCATTTCTTCTAAGGGATTCTTGTCCACAGTAGTAGATATAATGGTCATCTGAGTTAAATTCACCCATTCCAGTCCATTTTAGTTCACTGATTCCTAGAATGTCGATGTTCACTCTTGCCATCTCCTGTTTGACCACTTTCAATTTGCCTTGATTCATGGACCTAACATTCCAGGTTCCTATGCAGTATTGCTCTTTACAGCATCGGACTTCGCTTCTATGACCAGTCACATCCACAACTGGGTGTTGTTTTTGCTTTGGCTCCGTCTCTTCATTCTTTCTGGAGTTATTTCTCCCCTGATCTCCAGTAGCATATTGGGCAACTACTGACCTGGGGAGTTCATCTTTCAGTGTCCTACCTTTTTGCCTTTTCATAACTGTTCATTGGGTTCTCAAGGCAAGAATAGTGAAGTGGTTTGCCATTCCCTTCTCCAGTGGACCACATTTTGTCAGAACTCTGCACCATGATCCATCCGTCTTGGGTGGCCCTACATGGCATGGCTTATAGTTTCATTGAGTTAGACAAGGTTGTGGTTTTCAGTCTGTCTGCCCTCCTATGCAGAAGGATAAGAGGCTTATGGAAGCTTCCTGATGGGAGAAACTGACTGAGGGGGAAACTGGGTCTTGTTTTGATGGGCGGGGCCATGCTCAGTAAATCTTTAATTCAGTTTTGTTGATGGGTAGAGCTGTGTTCCCTTCCTGCTGTTTACCTGGGGCCAAACTGTGGTGGAGATAATGAAGATAATGGTGACCTCCTTCAAAAGGTCCCATGCATGTACTGCTACACTCACTGCCCCCAGCCCTGCCGCAGGCCACCACTGACCCACGCCTCTGCTGGAGACTCCTGGACACTTCCAGGCAAGTCTGGGTCAGTCTCTTACGGGTTCAATGCTCCTTTCTCCTGGATCCTGGTGCACAGAAGGTTCTGTTTGTGCCCTCCAAGGGTCTATTTCCCAGTCCTGTGTAAGTTCTGGCAGCTCTTTGGTGGGGTTAATGGCGACCTCCTCCAAGAGGGTTTATGCCATACCCAAGTCTGCCACACCCAGAGCCCCTGTCCCTGTGGCAGTCCACACTGCTGACCCGTACCTCCACAGGATCCGTTCAAACACAGTTCTGTCTCAGTCTCTGTGGGGTCCCTAGAGAGGAGCTGGAGGCTGGAGAGACTGTTAAACCTCAAGTGGGAGACAATCAAGCATATAGATCCCCTAGGCGTACAACACTGTAGTGCCTCCTGTGAGCCTGAGCTATATGGCAGGGACCATTCTAGTTGTGAGGGATGGTTCTTGGAGCCCAGTGGGGGTCTTGCAGGTGTGAATCTCATAATCACATGCATTTAGGTGGGAGATGCTAGATTTGAAAGGAATATGGTACCATGAGCGTATCTGAAAAACACTGGACTAACTTTGGAATAGGGGCTAGGGAATGTTTACCTGAGGAAATGGTGACCAGTGTGAGAAGTGAAGAATGAGCAGGGATTAGCCAACTGAGATGAGTATGTATGTATGTGGACACGTGTTTGTGTATATATATTTAGGCAGATAGTTGGGTGGGAGATGAGGATGTTTGTGGCTGAGAACCGGCCCATGCAAAGGTCCTGGAGTTAAAGAGAACCCAGGGAGCACTAGGCACTGGAGGAAGCCAGAGAGGCTGGAAGGCAGAGAGTGAGAGGGAGCAGGGGCCAGAACCTGCACGGCCTTGTGGGCCCTGATAAGGATTTCACTCTTTGTTGGAAGAGCAGTGAACATCATTAAGGGATTTGAGGAAGATGGGTGACATCATCTGATGTGAGTTTTTAGAAGATGTCTTCAGTGCAGTGTAGAGCATTGATTGAAAGCAGTTATGATAGATGTGGAGTTGTAGTAGTTCAGATAGATCACGTGGCACAGAGGCACATAAACATTTAACTTTTGTTCTCTTTAATTGAAAGATTTTGCTGTTTTAAATGCTGCGGCCCCCGCCCCATCCCCGCCCGCCCCACAAATTCCTTTAGGGTCCTATTCCCAGCCGACTGGTCCCATGCTTATCTCCTTGCTTCCTGTGGTCAGCATTCCTTGACTTGTAGGTGCATCTCTCCATTCTCTGCCTCTGTCTTCACATGGCATTCTTCTTGTGTGTTTGTGTCTCTGTATGTCTCTACAAGGAAACCAGTCATTGGATTTGGTGGATTTAGGGTGGACCTAAATCCATTATGGTGAAGGACAGGGAAGCCTGGTGTGCTGCAGTCCATGGGATTGCAGAGTCAGACACGACTGAGCGACTGAACTATAGCAACCAATCCACTATGCCCTCAGCTTTACTTAACTGACCACATCTGCAGAACCCTTATTTCTTGATAAAGTCACATTCTGAGGTTCCAGGTAGGCATGATTTAGGGGACACTGTTCAGCCCAGGACCTGGACTATCCTGACTGTGTGTCAGGATATTATATGAACTTAGTTTCTATCAGAAGAGATCTGCAAAAAATTCTTCCAGAAAAGCATTCTGAAGTTATAGCCATTGACTAGAGCGGAAAGGAGCTTCTCTCTTTGTCCATGCAGGGTCTGTCTTGTTGTCAATAACCTGCTTTGGTCATTTATGTTATCTGACTGGCTCCCATAGCTATTTGGGTTTACAACTCCTGATTTAGAGTAAAAAGTAAGCAATGTTGTGATGCAGAGAGAATGGGAGGCTGCTGAGTAGTGTGTAGCAAGGGATCTGATTCCATAAACATTGTTGAATAAATGAATGGCTCTGTTGGAAGAGTGCAGCGGGGCTGTTCTGGCGGCTCTCTCTCTGGAAGACCACAGATGATGTCTGTTATGTCCCCGTGCAGCAGCCATTACCTTGGAAACAGGCCATCCTGACAGCGTGTCAAGGAAGTTGTTACAGGGAATTATTTCAGCCAGAAGAGATCTCTGCAAAGCAATCTGTTCCAGCCTACTGTGTCATGGAGTAGTCCCCATGTCCCCATTTTTTTTTTTTTTTGCTGGAAATGCAGCGGCAACCAGCATGAAGCCTACACCTGTCATGAGCTAATGTGCAATTCCTGCCAAGGTTTGCACTTGGGCTCCATTAACAGGGGAGAAGAGACCTTCCAGGGAAGTGTGTTAATATTTAACCCTTTACCCGCAGATTCTCTCTCCCTGAGAAATCTGCCTCTTGCCAAACCACCCCCAGATATTTGGAATTTTGCTTTTTAGCATTTTTTTTTTGTTTGGGAGGTAGATTGGAGAAAGGCACGTTAATAGATATTGACCTTCAAGGGCAAGTTTCATGGACCTTCTTGAAAAATCAAGGAAGAATGAAGCTGAACCTTGTCCTGGAGAGTGTTCCTTGGCAGAAATTATATAAAACTGAGATGAGAACCAAATCTCATTGGTGTCAGATGTCTTCTTTCTGTCCAGCTCAGCCAGAGCAAAACGTGGGTGTCTAGGAGGGAGGTCAGCAGATCCTAAACTTCAAAATAACCATAACTATAACTATAACTATAGTGGGGGGTAGGTGGCAGTTTTCAGGTGGGATCTGCATTTCACTATGGTTTGTTTCCTACCATGAGACGTGGGTGGGGAGAGATTGGTGGGGAACACCCCTCCCCATGCCTAACCTTTGTAGACTTGGGAATGCTCCCCATCAGATCAAGGGTGGGGTAAACGCAGTTAAATGATATAGAGGCTGATGGTTATGTTCATGTTTGCAGAGAAAGAGCTGAGTGCCTGAAAGGATGGCTGAAACTCAAGGGTCAGAGTTGGAGAACCAGAGCTTAGGAGTCCGGGGGTTCTCAGTGGTATAGGACTTGGGCTTAGAAGGTATGCTGTGGGAAGTATTAGGGAGTGAAGAAACTCCAGAGAGGGTGGCTCTGTGCTGAAGACAGAGAACAGAACATGGCTCTGTACATGGTAGGCCCTCAGGAAACATTTGTTGAGAGGGAGAAATTGGGCAGTCTCTCGGAGTGGAGGAGAGGTTCTTTATTTTGTTAAAGTGTGTTTACGGGGAAGGACCCCATTGCTCGAAAAGACCTGTCTGATTTATTTAAACATTTTAATATCATTTCTAATTAGAGCTTCCCTGGTGGCTCAGCTGGTAAAGAATTCTCCCGCCCGCAACGTGGGAGACCTGGGTTCAGTCCCTGGTTTGGGAAGATCCCCTGGAGAGGAGAATGGCTATGCACTCCAGTATTCTAGCCTAGAGAGTTTCATGGACTGTATAGTTCACGGGGTTGCCAAGAGTTGGACACGACTGAGCGGTTTCCACTTTCTTTCAATGCACAAATATATGTCTTTATAAACAAAGTCAGCCTCATCTGCAGGATGGTATAATGAAGTGTGTTTACTTTATATGCGTGTTGTGACTGTGACATGTCAAGTGAAAGTGATTGGTATATAGCAAGTGCTCAATAAATGTCAGCTGTTATAATTTTTTAAATGTTTGTTTTTTAACCCAGAAATTCTGCTTCTAGAAACTCACTCTAAGAACATAATCATGAATTTATACAAAAAATTATTCCATCAACATTTATGATATCAAAACCTAGGTACAATCTGAGTATCCAAGGAGGAAAAACTGGTTGAATACATTACAGTACATCCATAAAATGAAACACTATTCAATAATTAAATACCAGTATGTCTCTGGATATGACATGAGATAATGTCATGAAATATGGTTAATAAGGGGTAAAAAAACAAAAATAAAACGGCTTCCCCAGTGGTCCAGGGTAAGAGTTCACTTTGCAATGCACAGGACACCAGTTTGATCCCTGGTCAGGGAAGGTCCTCCATGCCATGGAGCAGCGAAGCCTGTGCACCACAGCTACTGAAGCCCTTGCACCGAGAGCTCGTTCTCTGCAACAGGAGAAGCCACCGCAGTAAGAGGCCTGTGCACAACTCGAGAGTAGCCCCTGCTCGCCACAACTAGAGAAAGCCTGTGCACAGCAGCAAAGACTCAGTGCGGCCAAAAATAAATAAGTAAACAAAAAAAGTCAGAAAATTTCAGGGTAAGACTGAAGTTTCCTTTAACCACTAACCCAAATCCCAGGACCCTTCCCCTGTATTCTTTATGGGAACTTAGGTTTTTCAGATTGGTCTGTAGACTTGCAGACCTTGATATGTGTGTATATAGGACTATATAAAACATATGAATTTGCTTGTAGGTGAGGAATGATGGTATGTAAATCATGGTGGGCATTATTGTGCCGGTTGCCTTTGTCACTCAGTAAAGTGCTCTAGAACTGCTCCAGCTCTGTTTGTATGGATCTGCCTCACTCTTCTTACCCGCAGCACTGTGTTCTTGGGTTGACTCTGTCATAGTTTATTGATCCATTTCCCCTGTTGATGGACATTTAGGTTGTTTCCAACTTCATGCTGTCACCAACAGTGCTGTGAATAAATATTCCCGTACATGCCTTCTCGTCAAGTATGTGGATTTAATCTGATTAAATACACATCTGGAGTTCGTCTGGCATCCATAGTAAAATATTTGTGAGCTTTGACAATTGACTGTGCTCTACCATAAGTGGATTTTTATAGGGGAGGGACAGGACAAGATAATTGATAAGAAAAAGATAGATACCCCAAGACTAGGGTCTCTGGAGACAAATAATATACCCCATGCAGTGTTAACAGAAAGTTCCTAGAGTCTGGGGGAACCATGTGTCTTGCAGGAACTCTTTAGGGGTCTGGAACATAGTCTCATTGTGAACAAACCGCAGAAGAAACTCTGTGGACTTGAGAGGCACATTTGTCTGTGCCTACTACCTTGAGGCAGGCTGCCTTCCAGCCCCAATCTAGCCTTTTCTCCACCATGGAAAGCCACTGTTCTCTAGATGACACATGCAATATATGTTTGCTTTGTTTCTTTGAGGTGTGCTCAGCGGTAGAGGATTTAAGTGTATCTATATTTGTATGTGTGTGAGTATGTATTTGTCACTGTGCAAACCCAAATCTGTTTTTGGTTGCTACATACGTTGTGGTACATTTTCTAGCTGTAGGTGGGGAAAATTCCTGCAGATGGCATTTGCATCTGATATTTCTCCCCCTTCGATCTGATCTGAGATTGGAGCCTCCGTCAATGAGATGCAACCCATCTACTCTATTGAGCAATGAAGACTGTATCTGTTTTAAACATAGAAGGAGTCATGTCTCTTTGGTGATTTCTTTTGTCATCCTGAAGCATTCTCTGTACTGTCTACCGAATTGCTTTAACCACTTTGGTGCCCTGTGCTGCCCAGTGTTAGGTTTGCAAATCATTTGTGGACCAACTTAATAATCCCATCACTAACATGTCTTCTCTGTAGGTAACAAATAGGGATAGCATCATTTCTTAACCACGTTTGTTTATGATCCGGGAGCTTGGTGCTGAACAGGCAGGGTAAGGAGGTTATTGGCTATGGGACTATTTTCCTTGCACTGGTTCTTTCCAAAGACTAGGATAAATAAATGTAGGTTCAATTTTCTTCCTTTTGAAAAAAACTTTTGCTATTAATGAAAACTCCTCTGTGATCACTTCTAACAATACTGTGGATTCTTATGAGTCCTCAAAGATGACACCAAAGTACCCATTCTTACCAGTTGTCTTGCTGTTGTTAGTCACCTTTGGCAGACTTCTTTTAGGCAGTTCAGTGTACTGAAACAGAACTTGGACTTCCAGGGGAATCCTTTAACATGCTGCTCATAGTTAATTTGACTTTCAAATTCCTGGCCAGACCCAGGAACCTTCAAAAGTTTTTGTTTTCCCCCCTTGTTCTACCTTAGTGCAACCTTAACTGGGTAAATTCAGGTAACATCTTCTTTCTCTTTGTGTTGTTTCAGTGTCCAGGCTTTGGAGGGACTTTGAATTCTGTCTCCATTATTTGCCAACTGTGACCTGGATTGTCATTTAAAAGATTTGAGCCCTGGATTTATCACCTGAAAATGCTGATAATGATAGTCTGTGTTGCTAGTGTATTGTGAGAATTAATGAGCACTGTGTGTAAAACAATGCCGGGCGCACAGTAAGAGTTCAGAAATACACGATGAGGATGCTGAAGGTGACTTTGTTGAATATTTCAGAGAAATCACCAGTCTAGGAGCTGAAAGAGGGGACTGGAGGCTGTGGGCAATAGGGGTGGAAAACAATCACTTCTTTCCCCCAATTTTGCATAACTATGCTCTCTTTTCATGCCCGCAACTGATGAGCCACAAACTTGTCTTTCTGATGCTTTTAGGTGGTTTTCTAGAAAGTCTCAAGGCCAAAACTTAGAATAAACAAGATATTCTAAAAACTTAGAATTTCCATTATTAGCTGGAGAGAATATACACCAAACCCCTAACCCTCCCCTTGTTTTTGCTGAGAAATTGCCTGTCCTGTTTTTAAGGGAGCTTCCTGGATCTGCTTCGATAGAACAGATTTAAGAGTCCACTCACAGGCTGTTCACTGAAGGTTGATGTGACAACAGGTCACAGAGACATCCAGCTCAGGCAGTTACAAGTGATGACAGAACTCAAGACCTTTGAAGTCTCTAATTTAGCCTGAGACACTGAAAATGCAGAGTCTCGGTCATTGGGGGGTTTCCTTATTAGGTGTATCAGCTTCTGTGAGTTTTCTGAGAAATCATTTATTATAACTCAAGAAAAGGGAAAGAGTGTGAAAAATGTCTTCCTGAAAAAAATGTCTTCCTGAAAAAGGCATTTCTATAACCCACTCCACGCTGGTCCAAATATCTGGCGACTGCCAGAGTCAACATAATCTGTTGCTGGATTTCAGGCCAACCTGATGTGGTCGATAGTGGTATTGAGGTTAGGTGATTTCCTCCTTTTTTCCATTTTCATCTTGGCCCAAGCACCTGAAAACCCATGGAAATGATTGTGCTAGGCTAGTGATTTTTGAGCTTTTTGAGTTTTTTGTTTGTTATTTTTCTTGATCTGACACCCCGATCTGTAGTCAGCGCCTGGAAGTGGCAGGACAGATACTTGGGGAGTACAAATGTAGAAAGAGTTTGAGAACCAGTGTGGTAGGTAGCCTTATCCAAAATATAAGTGGGCAGAAATATGATAGCAGTTGACTGTATGACCAGTGGATTCTTTCCCAAGGCACATTTGCTTTACAACTCAGCTGATGGCATGTCCAGCTTCCCACCTCACAGGAAATAAGCTGTTTCTTACCAAGCTCTGGAATTTTTTAATAGTTATCAGACAGGGTTTCCTCCTGGTCCATTTTTCTCTTGTTTAAGTTGGCTCAGTGGAGCTGAAACCATACTGCTGCCATCTCTGGAACCTCCCATGGTATGCACTGTGTACTGGTCTTTTCTTTGTCTGAGAGGAAACCAGTATTCCTCACAAGCCTGTTTTATGGTTGACATGGAATTCTTGGAGAAGTTTCTCCCTCTTTATTTGTAGAACTAAAATTCATGCAAAACTTGGACAAAGAGTTTATTTCATTCTCATTTCAAAGTTTCTGGTGGTTGACAAGATGCATGGAAGACGGGCTGTGAAGGGCACTGTTGTAGAAAAGAGGAACAGAGACCGTGAACTTACAGAGGACAGTGACAGAACTCACACAAAATTAGAGGGAGACACGTCTGTGTGTCTGTGGAGGTATCAACAGAAAGATGGAGACCCACTGGGAATCTCAGGAATGAGTTCCTCTTCAGTGATGGAAATTGCTTCTCAGCTCACTGGGGTGCTGATAAAGCGTATTAGTGACTGTTCCCAGGACAGCAGAATATCTTGTCTATGTTGCCTTGAAACAAGGTATTGGGATCACTGCACTAGAATATAATTCACAGCAACTGTGTTTCCTTTCTCATGGACCATGTTGGTATTAATGTAATTAGAAGAGAGGATACACAGAACTGTCTCATGATTGTCTGCAAAGTCCATTTCCTGCAGCTATCTCTGCCATTCTTTTCTTGTCTTGGAGTGAAGAATGCAGGCCCAGAGAAGCTCCTGCCTGTGTGAGAGAAATCCCTGGCCTCTGCAGAGGGTCTCTCCTGCCAGCAGTGAACTTACTCATTTGGCTGGTTACGCCCTTGGCCCTGATCTAAGCGGATTTATTTCTTCCTCATGTTGCATGAAGTGCTCTGTGCTCTGTGTGTCCTAATCAAAAGACTAAGTCAGGTCAGTGTTGGGAGCAAAGAATTATTGGCAAATTTGATAAGTGTGTTTTTGTTTATACATTTTTTCCCACAATAAATTGCCCAGGAGAGTGACTAGGTCTTGCTTGCAATTGTTAGTGTGTGTTTTAGTTTCCTCAAACATATTAATGTCTTAGAAGCCCTACATTTCACAAAAGGGAGCCAAACTCATCTTCTCCTGGATCCATAGGAGCTTTCAGTCAAGTTATTAGACCACGTGTATGTTAGTGAGAGTTTCCTTGCTGCAGCCGTTTTCAGTGTGAGTTCTGGGTTCTAGGTCCCTCTAGCGTTAAACACGGTGCCTCATGGGAAGGTTGTTATGGATGGAGGACAGGAGGCAGGGAGGAAAGAAAAGGTGGATGAGGCAGATGGAGGGCAAGCAGAAAGGGATCCACCGGTAGCATGTGATAGAAGAGTGGTTTTTCAAACTTGGGAGTGCGTAAGAAGCACCAGCTGGGCTACTGCACCAACATAGATTCCTGAGCCTGGCTCCCGTGAACTTCCAATTTAGCTATCTATGTTCTTGACAAGTCTCCCTGGTGGTTTTGACGCAGGTAGGCCACTGGCCTCACACTGAGTAATGTTGTTATAGAAACTGTGAATGTGACTAATCAGTTTTACCTTGTGGAGCGTGACAGTGGGTGGATCAGCCACAAGAAATGTTCCCCAGAGCTACAGTCCTTATTCTGGATGGAGAAGGAGAGTGTATAGAGTTTCACAGCATGCTGCTGAGGGGACAAGCTGATTTACCATTTCATCTTTTAGAGGATGTAAGGATGTAGTAATCACTGAAAGGTCATCATCTTTAATCCCACAGGTAAATTTATCACTGCGCACCTGGCCATTTCCTTTTCCTGGGGCTCTTTTCTTCCCTTGAGATTCAGGCCAGCCATGTCATATGACTTTCTTCAGGGAACAAGAACTTGTAGTATATTGTAAGCTTAAACTTTGCTGGAGTTGGTTTGGCTGCCTCCTCGAGATGGAGATGTTATATAACAGTGCTGGTGCTGTTTGCCCTGTGCCCCAGCTCTTCTCTGGAACTCGTATTTCTTGCAAAGTGGAACCTGCCACTGACTAACAGGATTCTTTTCCAGGCGTTTTGATCCCTTGTCTGACCTTTCTCTGCCCTCACCTCCCCACGTCAACTTGTGCCGGGGCCGCTGTTGTGCGTCGGTGCCCTGCCAGCCCATGTGCTGGATAAGGTGGTATTACTTGGTGCTGCATCCACTTGTGGAAGGATTTTATGTGAAAATAAAAACTTCCCCATCAGTTAAGTTGCTTATGTGCCGAACTGCCTTCCATGTACTGGCCTTTGGCAGACACAAAAGATCTTTCACCCCGCGCCATCCTCAGCCTCTGGACTGAGGCAAATGTCTGTTGCTTTTGGCTTTTGTGCTGGTTGCTGGTAGAGAAGTCAGCAGAAGGCTCCAAATAAGCCCCATCATTGGTACAAATAGGAAACTGAAGTGACTCCCGGGCAGCTGTGTTTGGAGGTCTCTTCTGCTTTTGTGATCCTGTGAGCCAGTGGCACTGTCATAGCAGTCTCTGATTTGGAAAGATTTCATTCAGGATGCTGGCCATGGGATGTGGCCAGAGGAAGTCTGTGTTGATTATCTTTCTGGAAAGGCCAGATGGCAGTGGACTTTAGAGTTCTAAGTCCCACTTTGCCCCAAGGTGCCTGAGCAATTGCAGCCCACTGACAGCTTGAAGTATGGTGCGCTGGGTAATTGGCTTCCTCATTTAGTAATTTGTCTGCTTTCTTTCCTCTTCCTCTGCTTCCTCTCTTCTTGTAAACTGATAGCCTCCTGCCTCTTCAATAGACTGATAGAGAATCCCCTGAGCAGCAGCTGAACGGAGGGGGTGGCCAGAGCCCCAGGTGGAGGGTTGTTTGGAAACTGACACAGAAAAATCATCATGTTTCTTCCCTGCCTTTCCTCTGGCTACCTATCTTGGTTTTGTCTCTTTTTCATTTTCTCCTTAGCTTCTTCTTTCACTGTCCCCTCTTGCTACTTCACCCTCATATTTTTCTTTCCATTTTGTGGGTGAATTTCCCTATTTTGTCCCCATCTTTTTACTTTTTCTGTCCTTCCATTTTTCTTTCTTTTTTTTTTGATTCTCCTCATTCTTTGCCTTTGCAGTTGATCTACTAAAATTCAATTCAGAAAAGGAAATTACACCACATTTATTCAGGCCAACCTACCTTTTTCTTTCTTTTTTTTTTTCCCCTCCAAGGAAGAAAAAAAATTGAAAGCATGTTTCCGGCCCTTTCTGGCACCTTCATCCCCTCTAATGTGTGTTTGTCTTCAGGTGTCGGAAGTCCCAGAGCACAACATCTCTGCTTCATTGAAAGTACAGATGCACCACTTTGAGCTTTTACTCCTGGACCTGGGGAATGATGTCTGGTTTCAGTTAATAAGTCATTTTGTTCTCCAGGTGGAATTCAGATTATTTCATTGCAAACTTAGGAGCAGACCTGACTCTAGTGTTGGAAAGAGTTAAACTCCTTTGTCCCTCTAGATTGCAAGCAGGCTATGTCAATGTTAACCACCTCTTCTGGATGTTTTCCCCAGAGGTTGGGTCATCCTGCTGGCAGAGATAGAAAAAGATCACCATCTCTGCCTTATGGTAGACCAGTTCGCTCCACCATCACAAGGCAGCCTGAGTGAACCCTATGGACAGGGACTCTGTTCAGAGGTAAAAGGAACAGCTAACTGCAGTTCACCACACTTGCCCATTTTTTACTTTAATTAAATTTACAGAGGGCATCTAGGTCAGTGACTCCCATTCTGTTTTAGAGGGCAGGCTGAGAAGTCAGGGTACTTGAGTTCACATTCCAGCTCCACCAGATGTGTGACCTTAGACAAATAACTCATCCTGTCTGAACTTCAGTTTCGACATAAGCTTCGTGGAGAACTTTGCCCCGCCCCCCCTTTTTAGAGCTGTATCTCCAGTATTTAATATATATATATAACATATAGTAGATGTTCAAGAAATGAATTTGAGACATGAATGTAATGGTTAAGAGCAAGGACTTCATGCCGACTCCTAGGGTTCAAATTCTACTTCTGCCACTTACTGACTTTTTATATTATTAGTTTCCTGGCTTACTATATTAGTGTCCTAGGACTGCCGTAACAAACTACCGCAGACTTGGTGGCTTCAGACAACAGGAAATCATTCTTTCACAGTTCTGGAGGCTAGAAGTCCAGCCCCCAGAATCAAAGTGTCTGAGGGCTGCACTCCCTCTGAAGGCCCTAGGCGAGCATCCTTCCTTGCCTTTTCTAGCCTCTGGTGGCTCCAGGTGTTCTTGGCTTGTGGTTGCATCACTGTGGTCTCTGCCTCTGTCTTCACATGTCTTCTCTTATGTCTTCTTTGAGGACACTTGGCATTGGGTTTAGGACCTGCCTGGATAATCCATGAGGATTTCATCTTGAGATTTTTAACTTAATCAAATCTGCAAAGACCCTTTTTCTAGGACAAGCTTACGTTAATAGTTTCTGGGTAGACCATCAACATAACTTGTTAGGGCCACCTTAAACCCACTCCAGGGCTGTCATGAGGATCAACTAAGTTACCATATGTAAAGTGCTTAGGGTAGTGCCTTACAGATGGTGAGGGTGAAATAACTGCTTTTTCTGACCTCACAGTCATCCTCTAACAAAATACCCGAGACAAGTGTGTGTAAAGGTGTACAGTGTGTGGTACTCAGTAAAGAGGCCAGTGAGTGTTATTAACTTAGTAAATTGATATTGAAGGCCAATATCGAGTAGTAATAATAAAGGATAAAGGATGCAAAAAAGGCTTTTTCCTTGACTGTGCTTACGTTCTGGTAGTTTCTGTTAGTATTCTTTCAGTCACTACCACCATGATAGACTCGAGTCTTGTAATACTGAACCACTCTTGCAAGATGCTGAAGAATGAGTTTCCTAGGCAGAAGAGGTCAACACAGACAGCCCACAGCTGAAACCAAATTTCTGCTTGTGGTTCCAGAAGCATGAAAGATCAATTTTAGTTTTAGCAAAACCGAGTTCAAAGGTTTCGGGTTTGGTTTTCTAGGGAGCCCTTTTTTTTTTTTTTTTTTTTGATCTGGTAGATGTGCAAAGAGCATCAGTCTTGTCTGAAAACTGCAGCTGGCTCTTGGTCTGGCAGTGGTGGCAATCTGCTGGGGGCATGGCATGGGTCGCATCCTGGCCCAGGGTAGGCAAGGCTGTTGGAGAGGAGGCTGAGGCCCGTGGGCAGTGGGCCACAGGGTGCATTAACTTCAGAGAACAGCCTTGCTGGTCCCTGTTGCTATGACAACAGTGGGCTGTGCCAGCAGCCCCAAAGAATGAATTAAATGAAAGGAAATTGCTGGTGTCCTCAAAAGAAAAGAGAAATTAAAGCAGGCTTCTCAGGAATCCTGGGACGTCTCTTTGACCTCCATATTCATGTTGAACTTGTCAGCAAGAGACACTCTCGGGGGTGCCAGTTGGAAGGCCCTGCCTTACCCACTGGATGTCCTTCAGAGAAGGAAGGTAGATGGCACAGTTCACAGGCACTGGCTCTCCCTGGCTGGCCCTGGAACAAGGACCCCACTCTGTGGTGGTGGCCTGGGCTGAGCATCAGCGGTGCTGGCCTGTTTTATCTCCCAGCTCATCCCACATCTGTTGAGTTTGCCCTGATGAGACGCGGTGACCTGGAAACTCACACAGAGCTCTGTTTCGGAATAGACTGTATAGAAAATAAACATGTGGGATAAATAAAGCACAGGGCAGGAAGTAATGGTTTGAAAAAGTTACCAGGAAAACCACGGGTGAGGTCAGGTTCAGAAACTGAATGGCTTTTGGAGGCCCTTGGTCCTGACATCACTCAGAGGGCTCAGTAGAGACCTCCGAGTGGAGTGGTTGCTTTTGGAATTGGCCCAGTGCTCAGTGTGCTAGCAGGCAGAAGAGCCCTGACCTACTTTTTTTCCTTTCTTTTGTTCTTTTTTTTTTGAAGAAAGTTTTGCTGCTTGTTGTGAGGCCTCCAACAGGGCAGTGAACTTGAAGAAAAGTAAGCTTTTTGCAGGGGGGCTGTTTAATATGTCAGGTCCCATGTCTCCCTCATGGAGATGAGCCAGCCCTCTTAGTGGGCTGTGTGGGGATCTGGCTGAAATGAGAGCCTTGGCATAGTGAGCCCCTTCCCTCTGGCCCCTTCAGCTCAGGCTGCATCCCAGGGCACCGTGATGCATGTTTAGGGTTCTGCCCTGCTGTGAAATTGATAAAATGGCCTTTTGGAGCAGTCAGACCAGAGGGCAGGCTGCAATGAAACCTCCTGGTAATTGGATCATGGATTGTCATGCCCTTCTGCACATGTGCCAGTGCCTTCTCTCTGTACTTAGAATACACCCAGACTCCTTGCCGTGGTCTTCAAGGCCCGACCTGACCTGGTTCCTGCAGACAGCTTCAATCTCAGCCTCAGCCTCTCTCATGCCATTCTAGCTACTCATACATTCTTTCTGCTCCTGAATCACCTCAGGCTCATTTCCTCCCCAGGCCTTTGCACATGGTGTTCACGTCTTCTTGGAAAATTGTCCCCAGATCCCCACATGCTGGCTCCTTCTCTCATTGCTGCACAGATGTCACTTCCTGAGAGAGATCGGTGCCGCCACCTTATCCAAAATGGTCCTACGCCCCACTAGTCACTTTCCATCCTGGCACTCTGCTTCCTTTCCTGCATGGTTCTTATTGCTCCCTGACATCATTGGTTTACTTCTTTGTTAACTCATTTATTGTTTTTGCCCCTCACCCTCAAATATCAGTGAGTGTGTTGTTCTTGGTCACCAGTTTATCCCCAACTTCTAAAAGAATGCCTGGCTGATAGGTGGTACTTAGACTTTTGTTAAGTATGTGAGTGATTACCAAAATCGTGGGCTTTTTGAAATGCTGCCCAGAAGAGAGATTGAAAATTCTCAAGTGACAGATGTCTCTTGGCCCAACACCTATATTTTAAAAGATGTGGACAGTCTTCACAGAGATGCTTTTGGCCAAAAGCACACCTAAGGGAATCTGGAAATCAGTTTGGGGCTGGAGGTAACTGTTGGGGGAGTTTCTGTTAGAAGAAACAGGAAATCCACTTAAAAGCAACTTAAAATTTTAGGGCATTTCCTAGCTCACTTAACAAGCAATCCTAGGGTAGGGCTGTTGCAGGGTGATAGTGATCATGTCAGGGCCTTACTTTCCCTCTACCTTCCAAGGGCTACATAGCATCTGTGGGGTTGCAAAAAGTTGGACATGACTTTGTGACTAACACTTTCACTTTTCATCATCCATTCCACCATTCTCCATGTGTGACTTTTCCCTTTAGGTTTGTCCTCATGTCATAGGATAGATGCAGTCATGAAGGGTATCATCTCACACAGTCAACTTGAAAAGCAGGAAAAGGAAATGGTCCTGTCTTGTGGCCTTTTAGGGACAAAATGAGTTATTGAGCAGACTTTTCCTCCTGTCTCTTGACTTGGCAATGATACTTATTCCTTAAACAGTCACTGGCAAGAGGAATCTACTGTCTTTGGCTTTGACTAATAAAAATTCATCCCTTAGTATAAGGGAGGGGCCCAACTTCCCATGGTGCACTCGACTTATAGATCCCTGTGTCAGATAGAGGCTGCTTGGTTGACATCGGCAAGTTTCTTTACCAACTGAAAGGCCTTTTCAAAGCATACTTTGCTCCATGAGCAAGTGACAGGCTTTGAGGCAGCCTTAAAAACCTGATTAAATAAACCTGGGGGCCAAGTTGACAAAAGCTTAAAGGGAAACAGAGTGGAGCAAAAGTGGGTAAAAGCAGAAGTAAAAGGGGAAAGATAAAGTAGAAAGCTTATTTGGTCCATGAGGATAGAATTTTATCAGGAGAAGTATCACTTCCCTTTGTCTGGTTGCCTTGGTTGTCCTCTTTGTCAAGGCAGCTCTGCAAGTTCAACAAATGCTCACCAGGCATCTATGATACATTAGATTCTTTCCTCAAGCAGTATTTCACTCAGTCATGAGATGCTCTCATTAACCTGCTAGCCTTTCAGCTGTGACTTCAAGGGAAACTTTTTGTCTAGGGTGCACCCAAGGGAAGAGTAAGCCCTCTGGATCTTGCTGTGTTTTGCTTGGAGACCAACCTCTGCCAGTCTATGACCAAATGTATGTTTTCAGGATATCACAAAGGATACCTTAGTTTTCTGGGTTTCACACTAACTGTTACAGGTCTCATCATCTCTTTGGGTTCTTTGGTGGTGTTTTTATGGTACATTTATTTAGTGAGAAAAATCATAACAACATTATCTTGTATTTGCTAAAAACGCTTGGTTTCAAGACAGCATTTCACAGGTGCTTTTTGTCAGCATCTCCTTTGTTCTGTCCATGAGTAAATACTACTACTCCGATTTTGCTTTAACCAAATCCTGTAGGAGTTAGCACTTGCAAAAATCTTTTCATTTCTTCTTCCCACCAGATTTTTTTTTGAAAAAACGGTGGCCTAGACTCCCACCCACCTGGCCTCCTTCCTTGTATCACACAACTATGACGGACTGTGCCAGTCTTACACAACCTGATAATATCTTTGTGGTTGATTTTTGTTTGTTTTTATTTTAATTCTTTATTTTTCTTGTCATTATGAAACATTTCAGCCTACACAAATAATATAGCAGACATCCGTTTACTCACCACTGAGATTAACACATTAACATTTTGTCATATTTGCTTCAGATCAGTTTTTACAAACATGAAATGCACTAGCTAAAGTCCATCCCCAGAAGATTAACTGAATGATATGTGCATCGTTTGCATGCATGCTCTCTATCTAGTTGTTCACCTAACAGTATATCGCCTTTGTATGTCAAGGGTTTACGTAAATGGTATTCCATGCATAGACTTTTGGAATATGCTTAACTTTGGATATTGTGTTTTTTAGATGTATCCCTGTTACTTCAGTAGCTCTACTTCATTCAGTTGCTGCTAGTGATCTGCCATGTAGATATAGCACAGTTTGTTTATTCACTGCCCTATTGATGGATATTTTGGCTTTTAAGGAAAGCATTCTCCATATTTCCTTTTTTCTTAATGTATAATTGTCAGCAAGGCCAAAATGAACTTTCTTATACACGTTTCCTTGTGTACATACAGGAAATTTTCCTCACTGTTTACTTGTAAGTAGAATTGATGGGTCATAATGTAATGTATATTTTATAATTAAGTAGAGATTAAGAAAGTGCTCTCTAAACTGATTCAATGAATTTATAGTACTGTTAGCAATGTACAGGAGCTGTCATTTCTTAAGATTCTCACAAGCACTTAATATCATCAGTTTAAAATATTTTTTCCATTCTGATAGTATGAAAATAATATTTAATTTTTTTAAATGTTTGCATTTTCTGGAGTGTTAGTGTGTTGAGCATTTTTTCATTTGCTTGTTGGGTATTTCATTTGTTTGTTTATATTGTGAATTGTCTGTATCCTTTATCCATTTCTATACTGGGTTTTCTATTTCCCACTGGTTTGTAAGGAGTTCTAGTAGACTTTTATCAGCTTTGAGTCTTTCAAATTCTTCTCTTAGTTGGTTGCTTATCTTTTATATTTCAAATCTTATATATAAAGATTTTTTTTAATTTCACATAGGCAAATTGATAAATCATTCTTTTTTTACTTTGATCTTATTGTGAAAAGTGAAAGTGAAGTTGCTCAGTTGTGTCCAACTCTTTGTGACCCCATGGACTGTAGCCTACCAGGCTCCACCATCCATGGGATTTTCTAGGCAAGAATACTGGAGAGAGTTGCCATTTCCTTCTCCAGGAAATCTTCCCCACCCAGGGATTGAACCTGGGTCTCTCTCATTATGTAGGCAGACGTTTTACCATCTGAGCCACCAGGGAAGTCCTTTGATCTTATTGTAGCTTGTTCAAAAAAGTCTTTCCCTATCACAGAATGAAAAATTCTTCTTCTTGTTCCTTCTAAAGGGAAAGAATTGCTGGTTTTTCATATTTACTTTTTTTTTTCATTCTCCTAGAATTAATATTGTGTATGGTGTGAGGCAGAAGTCACATTTATTTTTTCACATAGATGCCAGTTGTCCTAATCTCATATTTTGAACAATCTTACCTTTATTATGTATGTAACAACTTTGGCCTGTCTGAAAGTAAGGGTGAAGGAAATCTATTTGTTTTATTACACAAGACCCAATCCTGTAATAATTCTTCCTATACCCTGTGCTAGTGCGTTTCAAACACTAGGGCACCTGAGAATCACTAGGGGAGTATGTCAGGAATGCAGATTCCTAGAACCCCTCTCTGATCACTAAAGGAGAATATCTGCAGGTAGGAGCCTAGGGATCTATATGTTAAACAGATGCCCCAGTTGAGTTTGGCGCAAGTGGCCTGTAGAGCACGCTGAGAAATCCTGCCTTTAGTTTAATACCAGGAAGTTACAGTTATCTATACCCATACTGCACATCTTCCAGGGGACACAGCTGAAAATGTTATGTTTTCTCTTCTTTTATACACACATACTCTTACACTCATTAATAAAGGGCCCCAACCAACCCCTTTGATGAAAATGAGAAGGATTCCAGTCTTCAGTCCCCTATGATTGCTGTGGGCTCAGTAAATCTCCTAAGGAAATCAGATAAGTTAGGCTGGTAAAAATGAACGTCTAGGGGTCCAGAGAGGTTAGAGACCCATGAAGTGAAGTGAAAGTCGCTCAGTCGTGTCCAGCTCTTTGCGACCCCATGGACTATACAGTCCATGGAATTCTCCAAGCCAGAGTACTGGAGTGGGTAGCCTTTCCCTTCTCCAGGGTATCTTCCCAACCCAGGGATCAAACCCAGGTCTTCCGCATTGCAGGCAGATTCTTTACCAGCTGAGTCACCATGGAAGCCCAAGAATATTGGAGTGGGCAGCCTATCCCTTCTCCAGGGGATCCTCCCAACCCAGGAACTGAACCGGAGTCTCCTGCAGTGCAGGCAGATTCTTTACCAGCTGGCTATCAGGGGAGCCCTAGAGACCCATAGCACAGGCTGATTTGCTGCTCAGTTTGACCACCATGTATATTCCATTTTGTTAATTCCTCTCTTCATAATCTTGTTGTTTCCTGCCGAATCTATTCTGTTAACTCTGGTTGGACCTAGAAGGAGGTTTTATAATTTAAAATAGTAATAATTCACCCACAAGTTTCCATCTTGGGTGGTGGTTTCTATGGCTGCTGTCATCAGGGCTTTCCCAGGGGAGAGGTTGTGTAGCCTACAATCTAAGCTCTTTCTTAGGATACCTAGACTCCTTGGCACCATGGGGCGAAGGCAGCCTTTCATACTGTAGGAGCAGGAAGATTGTGTTTCTCAGACTGGCATGTATGTGTGTGGAACGAAATGTGGATGAGTAACTGGCGGCAACAGAGCTTTGTCTGCTCATTTCCAATGTTAAAGAGGCCAGAGAAGAAACATTCCTTAATGCAAGAGTACAGGAGCTCCATTTACTGAGACAGTATGTAAAGTTAGGTGAACACTCAGAAGCCTTTGGTGGAACATTTGTATTTTTAATTATAAATGAGTCACTGTTTTCTCTGTTTCACTCTGAAGTGTACTATTAGTTTGATACTATAGTGGTTTTGACTTTCCGGGTAGCATAACAAGTATATGCAAATCATTAGGAAATACCTATTTTTCTTGTTGGTTCATTTTCAGGCAAATTCCAGACCTCCAAGTGAGAACAATGGGAAATCTAATCTTTGAATAAATGACTCTCAATATAATTTCTAGACATGAAACATAACCACTCTCAGATCTTTTCCTTTGACTTGAGATGGGAAATCTGATCCTTTCCATTGATGTGGAGAGTGCCCTGTCTTTTAATAGGTTTCATGGAGAAGTATAATTTTTGTCTTGTTTTGAGTACTGTTATTTCAGAAAAGGCAGAGGGGAAAAGAGTGACCATGTAGACAAATATGACCAGTTGTTGGAAAACCTGTAGGAAATCCCAGGAAAAGCATAATCTTTGTAACAGGTGCATTTCTGTCTGACTTATCTCTCTGGATCTCTCTTAGGAAAGGCTTTGTTGTGTTTGCCTGGTGTTGACAACACTGATTCTACCTCTGTAGCCACAGATAAAATAAGTTGTTCATGACTAACCTCTTGGACTTTGCACAGACACCTGCTTATGCAATTTAGTGATCCCTGGTGGCCAGAAATTCTTGGACTAGCTCACATCCGCAGTGCAAATACTGAGTGCAGGGCTCAGGTCACCTGCACTTATAGTTTTGGTACCGAGGTAGATTTTAAAATGGTTGCAGGACATATTACCTAAAGTTACATGGACAGGGCAGTCATTGAATCCAAGAATGAAAAGTCAGGTTAAGACCCAGAGGGATCGGGTGGAGAGGGAGGTGGGAGGGGGGACTGGGATGGGGAATACATGTAAATCCATGGCTAATTCATTTCAATGTATAACAAAAACTACTGTAATGATGTAAAGTAATTAGCCTCCAACTAATTAAAAAAAAAACAAAAAAATAAAAAAAAAATAAATAAAAAAGAAAGAAATGAAGTCTAGAAGACACACAGAAAGTTGACTAGTGATCTGTGTTTATTATTTTAAAAAATAGAGCTTTAGAAAGAGGCAGAACCAGAACTTAAACTTGGGTCTGAGTCATACCAAAGTCTGTATTCTCATCACTACCTTGCATTGCTCCTCTAGGGATTGTAGGAAAAACCAATGCAATACATCACTAAAAGAATTGACTGCCCATATCACCCAGAGAAAATTCTCATATTATACAAGGATTTTCATATATATATATGTATGTATTTAACATTTAAATAGGATCTTAAGTGTAGAACTGTTAGAATCAGTGACCACAAGGTCCCTATCAATAATTACATGACAGTGGGATTCTGTGTCCATCGGTATTAACTACATAGTTGACCAGTCCTTATCGGTATTAAAGACAGTGAAATGTACACTTTCTCCATCTTTGGGAACATGTGGAATAGAAAAAGGGAAGCAAGAACTGGCAGTATACCTTGGAATCCAGCCATGACCACACAGTAAAGGCAAGTGGATATTCCCTATCAGTATACATACATTCTTTTATCTCTCTCTCTTTTTTTTTTTTAGTATACAAACAGTCTTGTATCTCCAATATGAAACTGAAAAAAGCTTTCTTTGACCCACATCCCCCTTCAGACACTGGCTGATTTCTTTCCTGTTCACTGTGTAACTTTTACAAATGTTCTCCCTAGCCACCAATGTAACATGTTCCTTTCCTTCAGTTTTCTCCTCAAGGATGACCCACATGGGCTTCAGAATACCCTCCAACACGAAGTCTAAAGGTTGTTTCTGTCTTCATTTTCCTCAAATTCACAGCAGCAATCAACTCGATTCCTTCTTTTTTGAACTTGGGTCATAATTGACAACATTACACATTAATTTTAAGTGTACAACATAATAATTTGATGTCTTTGTATATTATGAAATGATCACACAATAAGTCTAGTTAATATCTATCACCATACGTAGTTACATAATTTTTTTCCTTGTGATGAGGACTTTGAAGATCTACTCTTGGCATTGTTCAGATATGCAATACAGCTTATTAACTATAGTCACAATGCTGTACATTATGCATGCTGCATGTGTGCTCAGTTGCTTGGTCTTGTCCGACTCTTTACAAGCCCATGGACTGTAGCCTGCCAGGCTTCTCTGTCCATGGGATTTCCCAGGCAAGAATACTGGAGCCAGTGGCCATTTCCTTCTCCAGGGGAATCTGTATTAGTGGGCTTGGAGCTTAGGTGTTTTTGTTTGTTTTTTTAGGTTCCACATATAAATGAGATCATACTACATTTGTTTTTCTCTGACTTACTTTATTTAGCATAATGCCCTCAAGATGTGCCTGTGTTGTTGCAGATGGCAAGATTTCATTATTTTTTATGGCTGAATAGTATTACCTTATAAATATATGCACCACATCTTCTTTACCCATTTATCCACTGATGGAGACATAGGTTATTTCCATATCTTGGCTATTGTAAATAATGCTGCAGTGAATGTGGGAGTGTATATATCTTTTCAAGTTAGTGTTTTCATTTTCTTTGGATAAATACCCAGAAGTGGAATTACTAGATCATGAGGTAGTTCTATTTTTAAATTTTTGAGACACCTCCATAATTTTTTCCATAGTGGCTGCACGAATTGACATTTCCATCAATAGTGCACAAGGATCCTTTTTCCACATCCTCACTGGATACTTGCTATTTCTTGTCTTTACGATAATAGTCATTCTAACAACTGTGTCAACATCTCTTACTAAAAAGTTTTTTCTTTTCCCCTGTCTACTGTTTTTCTCCTATCTTATTCTTTGACTCCTTTTTGATTTCTTTTTTGCTGGCCTCTTCTCCTCTGCTGAACGTCTCAATTTTGTTAAGTCCATGGGCTGGTTCTTGCAGCCACCTCTTTTCATCTCCACTTTCCTTAGTCCTATTATGTTATATACCTTATGTAAACTGAAGACCTCAACTCTATACCTTCAGGTGTAACCTCTGCCTTGAGCTCCTGTGTCATATATCCAGCTTGGAAGTAGTCCATTGTAAATTTTTAAATGGGAGACCACCAAGAAATTTTATTTACTTCTTAAGCATCATATATACTTGGCGCTTCTTAAATAATTTCATAAGCACCTCAAACTTAGTATGTCTTACTATGCCCACCCAGCCTGCTTCTTCCTGAGTCTTCTCTATCATGAAGAGAGACCGTTCTTTACCCAAGTGCACAGGCTGTAAACCCACCAGTAATCCTGGCATTTTCTCTTTCTCTAATTATCACATCTCATCTCTTAGCAAATCATGTTGACTTTACCTTTACATGTGAATCTTTCTGCTGCTCTCCATGGTATAAGCCCCCTCAACTCTTTTCTAGACCATTAAAGTGGCTTCATAACAGCTTTCCTTGCTTCCACTATTGATTCTGCTACAATTCATTCCTCCTATATGGCAGCCAAAATTACTTATTTAAGAGGTAAATAAAAATTTTTGGTGGTCCCCTATTTAAAAATTTACAATGGACTACTTCTAGTAATATCTAATAGACCCCTATCAGACAAACCCTCATGTAGATAACAGCTATAAACTCTGGAAAAAATAGATAAACAGCTACCTGGAGGGACTAGTGAGTCATTGAAAGCAGATACAATTGGGAAAGAGTCTATGTTTGAAAAGTTGGATAGAAAAAAAAAAAAAAAATAGAAAAGTGGGATAGAGCAAAGATGGGTTTCCCAGAGACCTGGCTGGTGTCTGAATTATGCTTGTGTGGGGTAGACCCCAGAGAGCCCAGAATAAGCCTTATAGAACTCAACATAGATATCAACTGCCACCCACTGCAAGGGAAGCAGAGCTTAGGGTTTCATGTTAGTCAAGTCAATTGGCCTGCTAAAAGTGAGCAAGGTAATAATAAAACTACTTGGAAAAATACAACAGAGTCCAGGGGTTTTACAGCACATTCTTTCTGGTCAGGAAATACTACAAAATTACCAGGCCCATGAAAGAAACAGAAAAATGTGACTCACACTTTAGCAAAGACAATCTTTGGATACCCATCACTGGATGATCTGTTTGTAGTATTTAGCACACAGAGGTTTTAAAGCAGCTATTATAGCTACATTCATGTACCTGTAGGAAAATATTCTCGCAATGAATGAAAAAATGGAAATCTCAGCAGAAAAAGAGAAATTACAAAAAAACTAAGAGTTCTAGAACTGAAAAATGAAGTATCTGGAAAAATTTACTGGATGAGATTAATGGAAGATTAAAGATAGTAAAAGAAAGACTTCATAAACTTAGAGGTAGATCAATAGAAATCATCCAAGCTGAAGAATAGAGAGGAAAAAGATTTTAAAATCTCATGACCTGTGAACAATATAAAAAAGTCTAGCATACATTTAAATGGAGTTCCAGAAGTTTCCAAGAAGAGGAAGGAGCATGGAACAGAAAAATATTTGATGAAACGATGGCTGAAGATGTCCTATCTTTAGTTAAAGTCATACACTTAATAATTTATGAAACCAAATAAGCCCCAAATTGAATAAATAAAGAGAAAACTATATGCAAGGCAAAACATCATAAATCTGAAGAAAACAAAAGATGAGTAAATCTTGAAAGCAGCCAGAGAAATAGAGTATGAATGACCAGGGGCTTCTTCCACTGTTTTCAGGCTTCTAAAGATGACAGTAATTTAAAAGTGCTGGAAGAAACAAAAACCAACCTAGAATGCTGTTTTCCACAAAAATGCTTTTTAAGAATGAGGGGGCACAGAGAGGACATTTTAAGATAAATAAAATTAAGAGACTTCATTGTGAGTTGACTACACTATAAGAAATGCTACAGGAAGTTCTCCAGGTTGAAGGGAAAGATACCAGAGGGAAATTTAGGCTATCAGGAGGGGATGAAGAGCACTGGATATGGCAAATATGTAAGTAAATTGGAAAGGCATTTTTCCTTGTAGTTCTTTTAAACTATATATGACTGTTTAAAAGAAAAATTATAACATGTTTGGAGATTTATTAATATCCCATATTTATAGAAAACTACAGTGTTAAGAATGGGAAAGGAGAAAATGGGTATATACAGTTGTAAGGTTCTTATGTGAAATGGTATCACATTAAGAGGATTGTGAAATGTTAAGGATATATATTGTAATCTCTCCAGCAGCCACTTAGGTAAAGTAAACCAAAAAACAGAAAGAGATGTACCCAAGACACTAATAGATAAAATGGAATTCTAAAAACATTTGATTAACTCAAAAGAAGGTAGGCAAAGAGGAACCAAAACAGAGAGGACAGGCAGAAAACAAAATAGTAACGTGTTAGACCTAAATCCAAATAATCATAAAATGTAAATAGAATAAAGACTTCAGTTAAAGCAGAGATTAACAAGCTGCATAAAAATACAAGCTCCCATATATATTCTGTCTATAAGTAACCCATTTTAAGTATCAAGGCACAAACAGGTTGAAACTAAAGGGATAGATTTAGTTATAACATGCAAATAGCATAAAATGACTAGATTGGCTTAATATCAGGTAAAGTAGACTTTAAGATAAAGGGGTCAAGGGAGACATATCATAATGATAAAATGGCCAATTCATAACTGAGCAATCATAAGTATGCATGCTCCTAATAAGAGCTTCAAAATACCTGACAAAAATAGTGTTAAAGGGAGAAATAGACATATCCACAGTCATTATTAGAAAATAATAATTTTATAACTCTTCTCTCAGAAATTAATAGAACAACTACACGAAAGATAAATGAAACTATAGAGGAAATGAATAGCACTATCAACTTTTTTTTATCTGATGGATATTTACTAACACAGTGTAACAACTGCAGAATAATGTTTTCTTTTTCAAGTGCATATGGTACATTCATCAAGATAGACACATCCTGGGCTATAAAACACATCTCAATGAATTTACAAGGCTTAAAATCATATGCAGAATATTTTCTGACTACAATAGAATTGAATTAGAAATTTAAAACAGTGGAAAGTCTAGGAAAACTCTAAACATTTGAAAGACAACACAATTCTGATAGGCTCCTTTTTCTTATTTGAGGCTCACCTTAAAACTTCCCTGGTGGCTCAGAGGTTAAAGCGTCTACCTGCAATGCAGGAGACCTGGGTTCAGTCCCTGGGTCGGGAAGATCCCCTGGAGAAGGAAATGGCAACCCACTCCAGTATTTTTGCCTGGAGAATCCCATGGACGGAGGAGCCTATTAGGCTTCAGTCCACGGGGTCTCAGAGTTGGACCTGACTGAGCGACTTCACCTTCACTTTAAAATTTACATCCCTTTATGAGGGCTTCTCTGACTACCTGTTTAAGGTAAGCTCCCCAGGGAACTTTATTATATAATTTTGCTTCACTTTCACCACAGTACTGTTCAGATTACCAGATATTTACTTGTTTGGCCATTGGTTTAACTGTTTTCCTCCACTAGTGTGTAAGTTCTAAGAAGATAAAGATGTTTACTGTTCACTGCTAGGATGGTGACAAAACACAGAAGATGCTTAACAAGAATTGCTGAATGTGTGAACAGTAAACTTGGGTGCTCCACAGTCCATCATAAGCCCATCTAGGTGCTGATTATGAGACTCTTGATAACATCACCAATGACAATAATAAATAACATTCTAGTGGTATTATTATTGCTCAGGAACTTTAAATGCCATAATCCTTTCAACTGCCTGTGCAGTAGTACTTCTGGTATCCCCAGTTTACAGAAAGAGAGACTGGGCTACAAAATATTATAATCAGTGTCACTTAACTAGTGAAGAGGAAGATAGAAAACCTGGGTTTTCTGATTCCAGAGTGCTCATTCTGAGCAAACAGTAGGTTGTGATGAAGAAAGAAAGGCTGGTAGTTCTGCTTGCATGTGGTATATGAAGCAGCACAAACTCTGTCGATTCTTAGAAACAAGGCTTTGGTCCTCTGCTTGAGAGCCACAGTTAACTGTCAACTAAAGATGTGGAAGACTCTTTTCCATATTAAAGTCAGTCATGTTTCTGTAGACCAGTCCTGATAATGACAGTATTTTAAACCAGTGGAGAAAGGATGGATTACTCAGTAAAAGGGTTAGTCAGTTAGTCAGTAAAAAAGATCTTCACGATCCAGATAATCACGAAGGTGTGATCACTCACACTCTCCTAGGGCTGGACATCCTGGAATGTGAAGTCAGGTGGGCCTTAGGAAGCATCACTACGAACAAAGCTAGTGGAGGCAATGGAATTCCAGTTGAACTATTTTAAATTCTAAAAGATGATGCTGTGAAAGTGTTGCACTCAATATGTCAACAAATTTGGAAAACTCAGCAGTGGCCACAGGACTGGAAAAGGTCAGTTTTCTTTCCAATCCCAAAGAAAAGCAATGGCAAAGAATGCTCAAACTACCACACAATTGCACTCATCTCACATGCTAGTAAAGTAATGATCAAAATTCTCCAAGCCAGGCTTCAGCAATACGTGAACCGTAAACTTCCAGATGCTCAAGCTGGTTTTAGAAAAGGCAGAGGAACCAGAGATCAAATTGCCAACATCCGCTGGATCATTGAAAAAGCTAGAGAGTTCCAGATAAACATCTATTTCTGCTTTATTGACTATGCCAAAGCCTTTGACTGTGTGGATCACCACAAACTGGAAAGTTCTGAAAGAGCTGGGCATACCAGACCACCTGACCTGCCTCTTGAGAAACCTATATACAGGTCAGGTGGCAACAATTAGAACTGGACATGGAACAACACACTGATTCCAGATAGGAAAAGGAGTACGTCAAGGCTGTATATTGTCACCCTACTTATTTAACTTCTATGCAGAGTACATCACGAGAAATGCTGGGCTGGAGGAAGCACAAGCTGGAATCAAGATTGCTGGGAGAAATATCAATAACCTCAGATACACAGATGACACCGCCCTTATGGCAGAAAGTGAAGAAGAACTAAAGAGCCTCTTGATGAAAGAAGAGAGTGAGAAAGTTGGCTTAAAGCTCAACATTCAGAAAACTAAGATCATGGCATCTGGTCCCATCACTTCATGGGGAAACAGTGGAAACGGTGGCTGACTTTATTTTTCTGGGCTCCAAAATCACTGTGGATGGTGATTGCAGCCATGAAATTAAAAGACGCTCCTTGGAAGAAAAGTTATGACCAACCTAGACAGCATTTTAAAAAGCAGAGATATTATTTTGCCAACAGAGGTCCATCTGGTCAAAGCTATGGTTTTTCCAGTAGTCATGTATGGATGTGAGAGTTGGACTATAAAGAAGGCTGAGTGCAGAAGAATTGATGCTTTGGAACTGTGGTGTTGGAGAAGACTCTTGAGAGTCCCTTGGACTGCAAGGAGATCCAACCAGTCCATCCTAAAGGAGATTAGTCCTGGGTATTCATTGGAGGGACTGATGTTGAAGCTGAAACTTCAATACTTTGGCCACCTGATGTGGAGAGCTGACTCATTTGAAAAGACCCTGATGCTGGGAAAGATTGAGGGCAGGAGGAGAAGGAGAAGACAGAGGATGAGGTGGTTGGATGGCATCACTGACACAATGGACATGGGTTTGGGTGGACTCCAGGAGTTGGTGATGGACAGGGAGGCCTGGCGTGTTGCGGTTCATGGGGTCGCAAAGAATCAGACACGACTGAGCAACTGAACTGAACTGAACTGAGTCAGTAAATGGTGTTGACACAACTGACTAATGTTTGTAAGCAAGATTATATCACTGCTTTATGTAATCTAAACAACTTCTGAAAGCAAGATTTAAAATTAAAATATGAAATCATGCACAAGGATGTGAGAGAAAACATATAGGTGAATATTTAAGCTTTAATGAGGTGGGTTTTCTAAGTATGGTAGTATGCCCTAGTTGAACCTGAACTGGGATTCAGATTTAGTGCATTTTAGTGATCAAGTGGGCCAGCACAGAAGGTACAGCATGCATCTGAAGGTTGGGAAGTAATCCCTTCACCTGATTTTAAACAGCTTTTAACAGCTGTTCCAGCCTTCCTCCGCCTCATCCCCGACTATCCAGAGGAAAAAGAGACTAGGGGTCTTAAACTATAAAGTGATAAACTCATTCATCCTTACCTTCTTGTCGTGGGTTTCAGAGGAAGTGGTGTCCATCTTCTTGACCCAAGCCACTCCTACAAGTACTTTAAAATTTATTAGTTTACAACAGGAAAGAGTACCATCAAGCACACAGGTGTCATCCTAAAATGTGTGAGGTGATATCTGATTGTGGTTTTGATTTGTGTTTCCCTGATGGTTGGTGATGTTGAGTACATTTGCATGTTGGCTGTCTATGTGTCTTCTTTGGGAAGATGTCTGTTTAGATCCTCTGCCCTTTAAAAAAGTGTTTGGTTTTTTTTTTGGTTATTTGCTATTGAGTTGTATGAATTCTTTTTTTTATTTTGGATATTCATCCCTTATAGATAGGACTTGCAAATGTTTTCTCCCATTCAGTAGATTGCTTTTTTATTTTGCTAATGATTTCCTTTGTTGTACAGAAGATTTTTAGTTTCATGTAAACTAGTTTATTTTTGCTTTTGTTGCCTTTGCTTTTGGTGACAAATACAAAAAAATACCATCATGAAAAATGTTGTCAAGGAGCTTATCACCTATGTTTTCTTCTAGGAGTTTAATGATTTCAGGCTTACATTTGAGTTAATTTTTGTGTCTAGTGTAAGAGAGCGATCCAGTTTCATTCTTTGGCATGAAGCTGTCCAGTTTTCATAGCACCATTTATTGAAGAAATGTCCTTTCCCCATTGTATAGTCTTGGCCTTTTTGTCATAAGTTAATTGACTCTATATGCATGTGTTCATTTTGGGGCTGTCTATTTTGTTTCACTGATCTGTGTGAAAACCTGTTTTATGCCAGTACCGTACTCTTTTGATTACTATAGCCTTGTGATATATTTTGAAGTCTAGGAGCATGATGTCTCCAGCTTTGTTCTGCTTTCTCAAGAATACTTTAGCCATGTTGGGATCTTTCTGATCCCTGGGTTGGGAAGATCCCCTGGAGTAGGAAATGGCAACCCACTCCAATTTTCTTGCCTAGAGAATCCCATGGACAGAGGAGCCTGGTGGCTACAATCCGTGGGGTTGCAAAGAGTTGGACACAACTAAGCAACTAACACACACACAGCACAGTGCTTGGCTTATAGTGGGTTATGGTAAATATTTGTTTAAGGATAAGTTAATATCAGCTAACATTTATTTAACATTTACTGTTTTTTGAGCATATGCTAAACACTATGGATATACTATGTCATTTACTCTTCACAAGAACCTATAAGATATAGACTATTACTTTCTTCATTTAGCAAATGAGGAGACTAAGAAAACTGGCTTAAAGACTACATGGATAGATTGAGGTTGTACAGTTAGTAAGTAGCAGAGCCAGGATCTGACTTCTGAGCTGGTGTGATCTTTACACTAGGCTACAGTTACTGTGTGACCTTGGGCAAGTCACTTTCCTTCTCTGGTATTCCAGTTCCTCACTGAAACAAATGGGTTGATCTAGATTATCTGTAAAGCCCCTTTCAGCTTTCAGTTCAGTTTAGTGCAGTCGCTCAGTCGTGTCCGACTCTTTGCGACCCCATGGAATGCAGCACGCCAGGCCTCCCTGTCCATCGCCAACTCCCAGAGTTTACTCAAACTCCTGTCCATTGAGTCTGTGATGCCATCCAACTGTCTCATCCTCTGTCGTCTCCTTGTCCTCCTGCCTTCAATCTTTCCCAGCCTCAGGGTCTTTTCAAATGAGTCAGCCCTTCACATCAGGTGGCCAAAGTATTGGAGTTTCAGCTTCAGCATCAGTCCTTCCAATGAATATTCAGGACTGATTTCCTTTAGGATGGACAGATTGGATCTCCTTGCAGTCCACGGGACTCTCAAGAGTCTTCTCCAACACCATAATTCAAAAGCATCAATTCTTCAGTGCTCAGCTTTCTTTATAATCCCACTCGCACATCCATACATGACTTCTGGAAAAACCATAGCTTTGACTAGACAGACCTTTGTTGCCAAAGTAATGTCTCTGCTTTTTAATATGCTGTCTAGGTTGGTCATAACTTTTCTTCAGTTATAATTAGAAGACAAAGTTATAACAAATTCCATGTATATGAAAATCTCCTTAATAGAAAGATTTCCAAGTCCCAAATATTGCTCCATTTCCCTGCAAACACGAATCATTACATTGATGTCTCCATTGAATCAAAGAGCTTTGTTGGCTTCTTGAAATTCATTGCTTTTGTATTTCGCTAACCCAGTAGACAGGGAGATTGAGCAGGTTCTTCGTCATCAGCCCCATAACATACTCCAGCTAGTTGAAGCAGAAATGAATTTGCTGAAGTATATTTTGAGGTTCACAGGTTCTCCAGAGGGCTAAGCAGTGTCAGACTATGGCCAGGGAGGAGGCCCAAGCCACCTGGACAGACTATCCAGGGAAGTTCAGCATTTGCCACAGCCAGGCACAGAGTGCAGTTCACACCATGATACTAGGCCCTGGATACCTAAGATTCTGCCAGGGCTGCCCCTCAAGCTTACATACTTGGGCCCCCAGCCTCCCACAAAATGGATTTTGCATGTTACTCTTGAGAAGAGAAGGCTCTCTGGCTCTAATTAGAGAAGACTAGTCACACACCTGCACTTCACCTTTAAGGGAAGCCAGATATGTGGGTAGGCATCTTCTACCTCCAGGAAAGAGAACTTAGGATGTGGTCCACTCCCTAAACTGGAAATCGCCCCGAAGGTACTGGGTGACAACATGTATTGGGGCAGTTGAACACTATGTAGATTTATTTTACTGCTGTAGAAAGGCAGCTGGACCTCATAGTATAAGTATATGGCTAAAACTGGAAACCTCCTGGTATTTCCCTGGCAGTCCATGGTTAAGATACCATGCTGCCAATGCAGGGGGCACAGGTTCAATCCCAGGTCTGGGAACTAAGACTCCACACTGGCACATAGAGAGGACAACGCCCCCCCTCCTGAGAACCTCTTCAAATCCAGACATTGAAATAATAGCTGCTGACACGCACTCTGCATCAGGCTTTCTGGTAAAGTATGTATACTTTCCACTTAGAGCTCACAACGCTCCCGTGAGGAGTCTGCTGTTGTCCTCAGTATGGGCTACCACCCTCATCTGACAGCTGAGGATTCTGAGGCCCAAAGAGGAAGTACTGCGTCCTACATTGCTCCTCTAGTAAGTGGTGGAGTGTAGCCTTGAACCAGATGAGCCACCGCATCATTTACCTCAGGCAAGGAGACGAGCACGCCTGGTGCCAAGTCACGTCTCACTCTGGCCATCCTCAGGTCTGAATTTGGGGCGTGCTCAAACCACAGAGAATTTCCTGAGAAGTGAGATTGACCAGCTTTGTAAGAATCTTTGTATGTCTTCCTTTTAAATGTTTTCTGAGGCCAGCAAGTTTCAGGATGCTCTTATGTCTAGTTAAAAGTTGAAGCTTTGAAAATGCTTTGAATCTTTGTCCTTCACCCTAGTGTTCTGGGAACTGGGTCTCTATGGAAAACTATCACGTAAATCCCCGAGGTCCCTGTTTAGTACTGTGCTGCTGCCTCAGGTTCACAGATGTTGTAAAGGTCTGGAAACCTGGTTTAGGGGAGGAAAATAATTTTTCTTGACCCTCTTAGGATTCTTGGCTGGGTCTGAAAATTAACCTGACAAAGGCAAATTAACAGGAGAAAAGTATACAAATTTAATATAACTTTTACATGACACAAGGATCCTTCAAAAGGTAATGAAGACTTGAAGAAACTAAGTGTGTTTATGCTGGGTTTGAGCGAGAGTGGGCAGCCCTATAGAAATAGGGATAGAGCAAAGAGTATGAGGCAGTAACTGTAGTAACTGGGGAAAACTTCTCAAGGTCTGTTTGCTTGATTTCTTCTCCATGTTTCTCTGACTTAGAGATAAAGATGCTTCATTCCTCTGGATGTAGAGAATGTATCTCCTACAAGAGGGTCTGATGACCTGCTTCAGGGAAGAAAATGAAAGGGGGAGGCCAGAGAGACCTTCCTGCCTCTGCTATTCTTTCAAACTACTTCAGTTTAAAATAGTCGCTATGCCAAAGTGCTGTCTGCTAGGGTAGTATGTCTTTGACCCCATCACTTGATAGAAGTGGTTCCTGTTCTCACCCCTTCACATATATTCTTGCAGCTTTCCCAGAAAGAGTCAGCAGCCACTTTGGAGAAACAAATATTTAAAACAAAACAACCTCACCTTCCACCTTGCCATAAATATATGAGCGTAAACTCTGGTTGTGAAATTCAATGCTTATTTGGCCTAAAGCAAAACCATAAAGGAGTTTTACAGGCCCATTCAGGATGGAGATAAATGCACAAATGAAAATACACAGAACTTAGGGAACACACATGAGTAATGATTGCCAGAGGGAAATACCCCCACTCCCTGGGCAAACAGCTCTCCTGAATGGTACAGGTTAGAGAGAATTGGGAGGAGTCAGGAAGAGGAGATGCTTCTGCTTGAGAGCGAGATGACAAGTAGAGCCAGGAGGGGAAGGAAGTGGGAGGAGAGGCCAGAACAGAGGGCCATAATTTCATTATGAATTCCTGCCTATTCTGAGCAGATTGTCCCCAAATTTGTCATTAAAAGTGCAATTTCCTCTATGAAAACTGTCTTTCCAAGGACCCCGGGAAAGATACTGAGAACAGGAAGTGGGGTACCCAATTATTCATGTGAGTAATGAACTTTATTCTGTATTAATTATTTATGAATTCTGCATTCTGTCCAATCTTTGTTTAGTAATAAAGTTATTACTTTTTGTTCCTTCATTTGTGCATTTCTCCAACAGACATTTATTGACTTTCCACTGTGTTGGGACACTGGGCATACTGAGGAGGTCGTTTTTACTGTCCTCTGATGCTTACACCCTGTCAGGAGAGGCAGACATGAAGCATCACATTACTCACTGAAATTACAGAGTTATCAGGTCGTCATGTGCTGTGAGGAATCAAAGGGTGTGATGAGAGGAGGTAACAGGAGAGGCTGACTGTGTCAGAGGGTCAGGAAAAGTGACATTTGAGCCTGAGGAAGAAAAAGCAATCAGTTGCAAGGAATGGGTGTGAAAAGATGTAAAAGTGGTTTCTAAGCAAGGGTTCATCATTTCCTGTCTCGTTGTCTTTAACTACATGAGAGTTTTTCTAAGTGAGATCTGGAGCTACTGTGTCAGAATCACTTGGAAGTGTGTTAAAAATTCAGATTCCTGGGCCCCACACCAGGCCACTAAATCAGTATCTCTAGGAGCAGGGCCCAGCAATCTGAACTTTAAATTTAGTGCACTCCCCTTCCCCCAGTAATTCTTACCCCCACTGTTTGATTTGAAAATCACTTCCTTATTATTGAGGAAGCTTTATAATTCTTACAAAGGGTTCTGCTTATGACACTCTTTGATTCCCCACTGCAACCTTACATGATACTCAAGTCTAAGTATCATTATTCCCACGGTTACAGGTGACATACCTGAAACCTGGAAAAGTAAAAGGTTTACAGACTCATCAGTGAGCCTTGTGCCCTTCTCATACCACACTGTGTCTCGGCAGTGGATTATAATGATACCCACTTTACAAATGTGGTGTAGTATTGTGGTGTAGGAGTGGATTGCAGGCTTGAAGACATATTTCCTGCACCATGATTGTTACTGGCATAGTATCACCTAGTAGTTCAGCAGTTCTGAAGTCAGATATACCTGGAGTCTAGTCCAGCTCGTCCACTTAACACATTATTGACCTGGGGATTTTTGCAGAAATTACGGCCTGTGGCCAGCAACTTGTTATATAAGTGAATATTGAAACACTATGGTCAATGATGTTTGGGCAACAAAAAATGTATTAATATGTCTCTGGTCAATAGTTTGTTCATGGCTGTGTGACCTTGAACAGGTTACCAAACCACTCTCTACTTCAGTTATATCATTTGTTAAATAAGGATAAATAACAATGCCTACACTATTTAACTGTTACAAAGATTAGGTGAAGAACTGCTGTGAAACACTAAGTATAAGCTTTTGAGTACTTAGTAAATACCAAAAAGATGACAGCTATCGTGCCCATAATATTTCAGTTCAGTTCAGTTGCTCAGTCGTGTCTGACTTTTTGTGACCCCATGGATTGTAGCACACCAGGCCTCCCTGTCCATCGCCTACTCCCGGAGTTTACTCAAACTCATGTCCATTGAGTCAGTGATGCCATCCAACCATCTCATCCTCTGTCATCCCCTTCTCCTTCTGCCTTCAATCTTTCCCAGCATCAGGGTCTTTTCAAATGAGTCAGTTCTTCACATCAGGTGGCCAAAGTATTGGAGTTTCAGCTTTAGCATCAGTCCTTCCAATGAATATTCAGGACTGATTTCCTTTAGGATGGACTGGTTGGATCTCTTTGCAGTCCAGGGGACTTTTGAGTGTCTTTTCCAACACCACAATTCAAAAGCATCAATTCTTCGGCACTCAGCTTTTTTTATAGTCCCACTCTCAATGTCCATACATGACTACTGGAAAAACTATAGCCTATAATATTTACGACCCACTGAATGTGTAGTAGTTACCAGATAACTGAAACCCAGATAGAAATCACAAGAGATGTTACACATGTAAGGTTTAAATAAAGGTTGTGAGTCATTCAGGCAAAAACATCTGAGACAGCTTAGTATCAGTAAGCACATCCAGCACCCAAATCTTGGTTTCTAAATACCATTATTCACAAAAGAAACTAGGTATTTGTGAAGAAGTGCCACTTTTAAGTTCTGGAGAAGGAAAAATACAAGCTGATCTGGAACATTTTCTTGTGCCACAAAATGATGAAGTGCTTAAAGGTTGGGGACATGTCAAAAAGACAATGCTCTGGCCTGAATTGGCTCCCACTTCTCAAATTTGGAACAGTTTGAGCGTCAGAAAAATAATGACAGTGATGTTTTCTTACTATAAAACTTTGAGAGAAAAAGTTCGTGAGTTTGCAGTGATTTAAAATGTGGAATAGAGCCAGAAAAGCTTTTTTTTTTTTCTTTTTAAAGAAACGAAATTCCAGCAGCTGTATGTAGAAGGAATTACAAAGTTAGAAAAGTCACAAAATTACTGTTTTATGACACTTTTAATAATCGGATTCAGGTAAGCATCATCATTGGAGGCTAAAATCTTTGTTAAAGGTTGTTGGAAAGCATATGGAAGCAGTGATAGATTTTATTTTCTTGAACTCTAAAATCACCACGGACAATGATGGCAGCCATGAAACAAAAGGATGCTTGCTCCTTGGAAGGAAAGCTATGGCAAACCTAGACAGCATATTCAAAAGCAGAGACATCACTTGACTGACAAAGCTCTGTATAGTCAAAGCCATAGCTTTTCCTGTATTCATGTACAGATGTGAGAGTTGAACCATTTAAGGAAGGCTACGCACTGAATAATGGATACTTTCTAATTGTACAAGAGAAGACTGTTGAGAGACCCTTAGACTGCAAGGAGATCAAACCAGACAATCCTAAAGAAAATCAACCCTGAATATTCATTGGAAGGACTGATGCTGAAGCTGAAGTCCAATACTTTGGCCACATGATGCGAGAAGCTGCCTCATTGGAAAAGAACCTAATGCTGGGGAAGATTGAGGGCAGGAAGAGAAGAGGGCAAGAGAGGATGAGATGGTTGGATAGAATCACTTACTCAATGGACATGAATTTGAGCAAACCCTGGGAGATCGTGGAGGACAGAGGAGCCTGGTGTGCACCAGTGGGGTAGTGAAGAGTCGGACACAGCTTAGTAACTAAACAACAACAAATACTACACAAAGAGAAAAATGTATCTTTCCTATGGGGAGACTTGGTAAATACCAAATAATCAAATGGTCAAATTTAGCTTCATAAATTAAGATATACTGACATTATGTGCTTTCTGATGTGGTGGCAATAGGAAATATACAACCTCACCCACCTGTGGCATTATTGCCAAAATTGTCTAACCCAAAGTTGGAGAAGACTCTTTGAGAGTCCCTTGGACTGCAAGGAGATCCAACCAGTCCATCCTAAAGGAGATCAGTCCTGGGAATTCATTGGAACGACTGATGCTGGAGCTGAAACTCTAGTACTTTGGCCACCTCATGCAAAGAGTTGACTCATTAGAAAAGACCCTGATGCTGGGAGGGATTGGGGGCAGGAGGAGAAGGGGACGACAGAGGATGAGATGGCTGGATGGCATCACCAACTCGATGGGCATGAGTTTGAATAAACTCCGGGAGTTGGTGATGGACAGGGGGGCCTGGCGTGCTGCGGTTCATGGGGTCGCAAAGAGTTGGACACGACTGAGCGACTGAACTGAGCTGAACTGAAATCAAATTTTACGAAACATCAGATAAAATCCACAAGTTTATTCTCCAAGAGAATCAATCTGTACTCTTCAAAAAATTTGCTGTTGTAAAAGATAAAAAGAAAAACAGGGGAAGAATTTCTAGAATCTAATGTTCTAGAATTAATGATGTAGAATGATTAATGATTTAAATTAAAGGAAACTAAAGACATGGCAGTTAAATGCAGTGTGTAGTTCTTGGTCAAATTCTGGCTTTTAAAAAGCTGTAAAACAACCCAAATATTCATCACTTAACAAAGGAATAAAAAAGATGTGGCATTTTTGTACAATGTGATATATTTTTTAAAAATTTTATTTATTTGCTTATTTTTGACTGTGATGGGTCTTCATTTCTGTGAAGACTTTTCTCAAGTTGTTGAACACAGGGGCTCCTCTCCAAGTTGTGGCATGAAGGCTTCTCATTGTGATGGCTTTTCAACAGTTCATGGGCTCTGAGGCACAGGGTTTCAGTAACTGTGGCCCTCAGTCTTAGTTGCTCCATGGCATGTGGGATCCTCCTGGATCAGGGATCAAACCCTTGTCTCCAGCATTGACAGGCAGATTCTTAACCACTTAGCCACTAGGGAAGCCCCACAGTGTAATATTTTTCAACCAGGAAAGGAATGAAATAATACACGCTACAACGTGAGTGACCTTCAAAAACGTTATGCTAAAGGAAAGAAACTAGATATAAAGGACTACGTACTTTATGATTCTGTTTCTATGAAATTTCCAGGATAGGCAAATCTGTTGAGACAAAAAATAGACTAGTGGTTGTCAAGGAATTGGGGGAGGAAAGAATGGGGAATGACTGATAATTAGTTACTGGGTTTCTTCCTGGGATGTTGAAGATGTTTTCGATACAGGTGATGGCTGTACAACCTTGAGAATATGTTGAAACTGAATTGAACACTTGAAAAAAGTGAATTTTGTGACATGGATTATATCTTAGTTAAAGCTATAAGGACATTGATTGGGGCAGTTGGAGAAATTTGAGTATGAGGTGTCAGATGATATTTTTTAAATTTTAAATTTATTAGGTGTGATAATGGTTTTGTGGCTGTATAGGAGTATATTCTACCTCATAGCAAATACTTAGGGATGTATTTAAGGATGAAGTACTGAGGGATAAAGGCTTACCTGATAGCTCAGTTGGTAAAGAATCTGCCTGTAATGCAGGAGACCCTGGTTCGATTCCTGGGTTGGGAAGGTCTGCTGGAGAAGGGATAGGCTACCCACTGCAGTATTCTTGGGCTTCCCTTTTGGCTCAGCTGGTAAAGAATCTGCCTGCAATTCAGGAGACCTGGTTTCGACCCCTGGGTTGGGAAGATCCCCTGGAAAAGGGAAAGGCTACCCACTCCAGTGCTCTGGCCTGGAGAATTCCTCCCTGGAGAATTCCACGGACTGTATAGTCCATGGGATCACGAAGAGTCTGACATGACTGAGTGACTTTCACTTTCACTGAGGGATAAAATGTCATGATATTTGAAAGTAATCAGGAAAAAAGAGTATTGGGAGAAAGCCAGTGTGGTAATATTTGAACAATTGGTGATCCAGGTAAAAGGTACACAGGAGTTTATTGAAGTATTATTTTAACTTTTTTTTTTTTTTTTTTGGTAGCTTGAAAATTTTCAAAATAAAAAGATTGGAAGAGGGGCCCACTTATAATTTATCTATTACTCACCCGACCGAGGCTGAAGACCCTTGCGGATTGTGACAAGGAAATCAGGCGCGTAGAGCCACAGCCCTACCTCCTGAGAGAATCCTTGAAGGAGAGGGGATTGTATGTCTCCCTTCAAAACTTCTCTCAGACAGACTTCCTGGTGGTCCACTGGCTAAGACGCTGCACTTCTACTGCAGGGGGACCAGTTGGATCCTTCGTCAGGGGAAATTTCACATGCTGTGTGGAGTAGCCAGAAGGAAGAAAGAAAAAAACAAAAAACTTCTCTTGGTCTCACTGGCATCAGAGACAGATGGTCAAGGTGTGTTCCAGAAAGTCATTCTGTAATTGGTAGAGTGGTAGAGTGGTGGCATCTTAACTGTGTTGTCTGACTTAGCACTGTCTAGGGGGTCTTAAGATCTTCCAAAGATGAAGTGTTAACTGTATCAGTGAAATCGACAGGGTGATGAGATAAAAGTAGGTTGGGAGTGATGGCTTAAGGACCGGAAGGAAGAAGGAGGTGGGCATGTGTGCATTTAGTAGGAAAGGCAAATGGTCCAGGCCATCAACCAATACTTGGCTGTGTTTGAGTAACAAGCAGGAAGGGAGGTGAGCCAGTGCCCCAGCCCCATTTACAGAGTCTGAGTAGTAAAACTGATTCTCAGGAGCTTCCCTGTTCTGGTCGCAGCTGTTCCTGGGTGCTGGTTAGAAAAGCCCCCTATCATCCCACCTACTCACATTACCCCTTTCAACCAAGGAAACATTATCATCAGTAGGCTCTTTTTTTGGCCTTTGTTCTTTTTCCTTCAAGAATGCCAAGAGAGCATCTATTAGAGCTGAACTAACTGGTGTTTATTCTTGGACCAAGATGGGAGGTGGGGGGCAGGCCTCAATTTGGAGGAGGGGTTGGGAGGTGTGGAAATGGCCAGGCAGCAGCAGCCATTAGGTAGGTTTTGTGAGGCCAACCGGGGAGGGTGGGGAAGACTGGTTTTCTGGTTCACCCGGAGCTCTTGGGCCTTCTGTTTTTAAAACAGACGTGCTTCATCCTTCCCAGAGCTGGGGCCAACGATGGGAACTCAAAATGCAAAGTCGCAGCCGGGGAAATTAAGCTGCAAGAGCTCAGCGCCTAAAAAATATTGACTGTTTCTTTTTTTAAGCTAATATTCCAAATTTCTTATGAAAGTCAACTTAAGACATCCAGGACACAGGAAACAAGGCAAGAGGCCGCAGCCAGCTGCCTCAGAGGACCCGGGACACTTTCTTAATAACATCCAGATGGTTCCACAGAAATTGTTAACATCTTGAAAAAGAAAAAAATCAGCTGCAGGAGAAATGAGATTCAAGTGGTTTAGGAAGGACAGCCTGGAGGAGAGTCCCAAGGGATGAAAGTGGGTCTGAAATAGAAACCTCTGTGGTGGGATTACTGCTTCCTATGGCAAGGCTGGAGGGGAGTGGGCGTAAAAGTCCAGGGTTTTAGTAGAGCCTTTGGGTTGGAAGGGAGCCCCAACAGAACTGAACTTCTGGTCATGTGTATCCATTTGCTAACCTGGGTTTGCCATAACTTTTTACATGAATATTTTTTCTTTGTTTTTTCGAGGATTGTTTACCTCCCAAGTATATCTGTTAGGCTCTAAGAGGCCCAACGCTTAGATCCCATGAGGCTTTAAGGGCCTAAGGCAATATCTAACCCTGAAAAAATATGATGGTATTTTTCTAATCATGTGTACATGAGAGATAGATGGCATAATATCAGTGTATTTTTTAACATATGAAAAGAATCTCAAAATATAAACCAGTAAATGTCTAATTATATGCCTGCAATAGCTAACATTATGGCAACTCAATGAGTTCTTAAATTTAGTGTCCTTTAGGTAATTTATTTCATTGGGAAACAATTTGTACATTACATTTTTTCATTTCTCATGCATTTGTGCAGATATCAGTTCCCTGGACTCAGATAATTTTTAAAGTGAAAATTTTAAATCCTTCTGTAATTTTACCAGGGAAGAAACACACATCTTTTAACAGGGTATGTGAGTGTTTTGTAATGCATTTACATGGAGTGGGGAAGAGTGGAGCTCTCAAAGGAAGAGCCTAAGGGTGAAGGAAAGCTTTAACACAATCCCCTTTTTCTAAAGAGGTGTGTGTTTCTTCCGCCTTCTCCTCTCAGTCTCCGTCCCCCAAGGAAGAGGAAATGGCTTGTTTGTGGAATGTAACTCTTGGCACGCAAATCACTTATTTGGAAACAGAAGTAGGGGTGAGGAAAGTGGGAGCCGCAAATTCAGGGCTCAGTCAGCATTCAGCAAGGTGCCCCACATCACCCCTTTCACCTGGGGCACTCAAAGCCCATTAGAGGCACCTCTTGCCTCCTACCCATAGAGTTCCTCCCACTTAATAGGATTGGCTTGTCTGACCGTAACAGTAGGAGATTAGAGCTGGAGAGGCTGGTGAGGGCAGGTTGGTTGGCCTTCCTTGCAATTCCCATGTCCTAAATCAGGAAGCATATAGGAGTGAAGAATGATACAGTAAGAATATACACATCCTGAAACTTGCTCTGAAATGGCTAGAGTATTTAGTATGAAAAATCTGTGTGTAACTGCAAACAAACACCCCACCCCCCCACCCCGCCAAGAACAGCTAATACAGGAATCAGAATTTTCTATAATAAGCAACATTAACAAAGAAAGACCAGCAAAGAGAGCTCAGAATCTGGCTATGGAACGCTAACCAGGTAAAGTCATTAAATGGAGGTATCTCTTTCCTTTGGGAGAACACTGACATTGAAGCTTTGGCTTCTTGGGATTCAGCTGGAGGACTCTTTGATAGAATGCAATGACTCCTTCCTTCCTCCGCAAACTGAAATCCGGGCTATTACAATTCCAAATGGACACAGAGTCCTGCCAAGTTTATAGGAAATTGGAATGACAGCGTAGGTTCCCACCACTGGGGATAGCAGAACCTGAAAGCTCCGAGAATAAGTAACATTTCCCTTGTGATTCCCAAACGCGTCTATTTTTATTTTAAGGGGCTCTGTGTTTTCATTCAGTTTTGTGAACTGAGGAATCCATATGGAATTTTCACCAGCTCTACTAAAATAAAACCATGCAATTTCTCGGCAGTGTACTGAAATAGCCACTATGATAGGTCAGAAAGAATTGCAGAATTAACTTCTGAGGATCTGTGAGAAATCAACTCCTTTTCAACAGGTACCTCCTAGGTGCATGGCAGAGTACAGTATCAATTGCTAAATTCATAAATGGGACATACTGTCTTTGACATGGTCTAGTTAGTTCATCATTTAAAAGAAGTCATAAAGTGGCTGCTCTGAGTTGGACAACTTGTATTAATATATATGAAATATAAATATACATTTATTTTAAGGGCGGGGTTTTTTGTGGGGCCCAAGGATGGAAAGAAACTCTTAAGTAATGTGTACTTACTCAGTCGTGTCTGACTCTTTTCGATCCCATGGACTGTAGACCACCAGTCTTCTTTGTCTGTGGAATTATCCAAACAAGAATAGTGGAGTGGGTTGCCATTTCCTCCTCCAGCGGATCTTCCCGTCCCGGGGATCAAACCTGTGTCTCCTCTGTCTCCTGTATTACAGGTAAATTCTTAACCTGCTGAGCTGTTGGGTAAGCCCATGACTCATAAGTAAGCCCCTATGTGTAAAACCAGATATATTTTTACTGATAATTTTTAGAAAATTTTCTTAAAACATATATATTATTATTTGAAACAATCTTGCTTGCTGATTGATGCTGTTATTTCCAGCTTCTTCAACTTGAACCTGTACCTGCCTGTTTCCTCTGTAATACAAACTCCACAAAACAGGGCCTTTCCTATCTTAACTCTATACTCCAGAATCAGACTAGTGCCTGAGACATAGTAGGTGCTCAATAAATGGTTTCCCTCCCATTCAGCCAACAAGCAGAAACTTCCCTTCTCCTGTGCTTTTAATGGGTTCAGTATGGAAAAAAACAAAAAAGGTTAGCTGTGAAAAAAAGGCATGACATATTTTCATATAGATGACTGGGTTTTCTGTTATCCTGGGGGCTATTCGGCCTTATGCCTTATGTGAGCTGGGCAGTGTGCAGCACCATTGTTTTTCAAGTATTTATCTGCTCCATACCAAGCACTGTTCTAGGGAGAAAATATTCCGCATCCACCGGACTTACAATTAAGTAGGGAGAGATGGACAGTAACCAATAAATATATATTCTGTCAGGTGGGGATAAATACTATGAAGAAAAGTAAAGAGGGTAATCGGGTAGTTGGGGAAGGTTTCTGACTGGGGAGCTTTTGAGAGTGCCTTGCAGGGAGTGTAGGAGCAGACTTGGCAGATGTGTGCAGGAAAGCTATGTGGGCAGGAGTCAGCTTGCCTGGCTTGTGAGGAGGGGAGGGGGCTGGAGCACAGACAGGGAAAGGCATGTGAGGTGATAGCTGGAGAGAAAGGCTTGGAGTCTGGTATGGATATGGACTTTTACTCCACCTGAAATGGGGTGGCCCCCGGAGGGTCTAGAACCAAGGGCTGTCCTGACTTGGTTTAGGTTTTCCAAGGTGGAAAGAATGGGTGGGTTGGTGAGAGGGAGCACTAAGTTAGGAGGCTTCGTAGTAACTCTGGTGAGAGGTTCTCCTGGACCAGTGTTAGTGGTGAGAAGTGTTCAGGTTCCAGATGGGCTTTGAAGGTAGGGCCAATAGAATTGGCTGATGGTTTGGAAATGGGGTGTGAGAGAGGCGGCTTTCAGACTGAGCACTTGGCAGAACACCCTGTTCGTTTAGTGAGCTAAAACTGGGAGGTGAAGGTTTGGGACCAAGAGTCATGTCTTAGGGTTCAGTACCTGAATAGAACCTGTAGGGCACAGGCTCAGTAGGCAGTAGGTGCCATCCTGGCTTGACACATTCTCTGGCTGATGATCAGTGAGTCTTGACTAGTCAAGGGCCTTAGAGCATGGGGCCAAACATGGGGCCAGTGTCAGATGCTGATGCTGATACTGATGCTGAAATAAAGTGGTCCCAAATTCTCAAGTCTGGAGTGATGCTCCTCCATTGTTATCAGAAAAGGGAGCCTCTAATTCCCACCTCTCTGAGTCATTCTCAGGGGTCTGTCTATAACCTTCCTGTCACTGTCCTGTCCCTTTGACTCAATATTCTTATGCTATTTATTAATCAAGGAACCATAAATGATTTATTTTTAATAAGACAGAAGACTACACATGGAGGTTCACTTTCAGGTTTAAACATTTGGCTTTTTACTGCTAACTGGTGGTCTGTAGGCTAGGGTACGCAAAAGCACTGTACTTGAACTCCTAGTGAAAAGGTGTCCCGTGTCTGGGATCTTGCTGTAAGTGACAGGTGTGACCAGGGCAGGGACACTTCAGGTCCTTTGTTGAAGAGACTCCCTGAACTACCAGTCTTTGGTGTCTCTGAAGGTGGGTATTCAATAGGAATGCCTGGAGAGCTGCTGCTTGTCTTCTCTGCAAGAGGAATTAGTCCTTCTTAACCTTGGGCAGTTCTGAAATCCCAATTGCTTTATGACTGTTAACAGTATTATCCATAGTCCCCAGGAATACTGTTTAATCAGCTGATGAACTCCTTTTTCCTTGATTCTAAATCTGAAGCCCCATGGGCTTTTCCCATAGTATAAATAGCATTCTATTCCAGTGTGTATTATCTCATTTACAGGAAATAGTCTTTGAATTACATCACTGACCAGTTTTGCTGTTTTCTGTTGACGTTTATTGTGGAAGTATTGTAAGATTGACATGGATCCTGTCCCCCAGAGTTAGTATATCCCATCCATGTTTAAGATTATAGAGCTGGATTCAGAGATGGGAGAAACAGTCGAATGAAACTCCAGGACGTTTTGCCATTTTTTCATTGTTAAAATACTAGGAAAACATTTTTTCTAAGCTTATAAATGTGCGTATATGGCAAAATATGATGCTTTTCTTTAGTCAAGCCATTCGCTGAAATGATGTTTATATTTGAAAAATAGGTTAGGGGGCTAGGGAAGGTAGGTTAGATCAGTGTTGGAGAAACCACTCAGCATTTCCCAGTGTCCATCCACTCTTATGTTCTTCTGTGGTAATAACATAGACACTCCCATTTTAAGCTGTATATAGCCCCCTTGACACTAAGACATCATTTCCGAGCTTCCCTTGCAACTAGGTAGGCCATAAGATGGTTCTGGACAATATGAGTAGATAAAAATGTCTAGTGGCAGCTTCTAGAAACTCTACTTAAGGGGCCTTATGAGTATATACTATGCTCTTCTTCTTCATGTCTTCTTCCATCCTGCTCCCTGAAATGTAGAAGCTGCCATTTCAGACCATGAGGTTGAAGCTATGCACAATGAAGTAGTAAGAGAAAAGGCACAGCCTACTGTGCCCTGTCTTTGAGACCTGTTCTAATTTTAAAATTTTATTTATTTATTTGGCCACACTGCATGGCTTATGGGAATCTTAATTCCCTGACTAGGGATTGAACCTGGGCCACAGCAGTGAAAGCCCGAAATCCTAACCACTAGACCAACAGGGAAGAGGCCTGTTATATGAGGGGAAAAATGAACTTTAGTCATATTTAAGGTGCTATTTGAGATTTTGTGGTCCTCATAGCTGAGCCTGATCCCAGCTCATACAAACAACTAAACTTTCCTTGAATTAAGAGGGCTCAAGGCAGAGTGTCATTCTCAGCTGAAGAGAACAATGTACCTGTTCTGCCAAGTCACCAATCTTTAACTTTTCCAAGATACTGCATTGTATCATTAAGATCATTTTTATAAAAGCCTCATGTAGTGACATCATTTATTACCTGAGAACCAAAAAGTGAAAATAATGGTGTTACACCTAACGTGATTTGAACTCACATCCCCTCAGCCACAAGAACTTGTCCATCCCACATCACTGTCCTCCACTTTTGTGTTTCTGTCACTTGGAATCTAGATATAGATGAATAAAACCAACAGAATTTCTAAACACAGGTGAGAGGGGCACCAACCACCCTTAGAGGCTGGTCTTTATGATCACAGAAGTAGCACATGTAAGAAGTCAAAACTCTGGAAAAACGTGCCCCTTGTCCCCAGTCCCACCACCTCAAAGTCACAAAAGCTTTAGGAACATCCTTATAGAGTTTCCCCATGTATATAGAGCCTTTCTTAAAAAAAAAAAAAAAAAAATATATATATATATATATATATATGTATGTATGTATGTATAAATGAGAACATATTACATGTACTATAATATACTTCATTTTTAAATTAAATAATTATAAACATCTTTCCAAAACAGCATCTACACATTGACTTCTGCCTGATGCACAGTACAGTAGATGCCACATAATTAATTTAACCAGTCTCTTGTTAATGGCCATTTGTTCCAGACTTTTGCTAAGATAAATGTTGCTGAACAGATTGACTCGTATGTCTGTCTTTGTGAGTATGAACCCATATAACTTGAGGATAATTCATGGAGTTGCTAGGAGAGATGGCATGTTTAAGATATAAGCAGTGCCCCCTGCATTTATACTCCTGCCAACAGAAGCAAGGCTGCTTTTTGAACTCAGTTTCCTCTCATGAGCCACAATTTAGCATTCAGTTTATTTCCTATTCACTTACTACTTTTAAAATTTGAATTTCTGTACAGAACAAGCATGACATGTGACTAGTCAAAAGACAGTTGAGAGGCAGGTGAGTGATCTGCTTCAGCTTAATACTGTGTACTGTTTAAAGGGCATTGTGAGCAAAAATCCCACCTTATTGCTGAGAATATACTAGCCATTATTCTTGTTTAAGTTCTGGGCCTAGTGAGCGCTAATGAAGTGAAGGGGATGGCTGAAGAGATTTAGGGAGAAAGAATCAGGAGTGCAGCTAGGAATGTAAAGGCCAGCCTTCTAGGTCCCAGGCTCCAGAGATGTTGTTTTACCACAAAGACAAAGGGACTTTGAATATCACTGGAAATAGAAGGATATTTTATATAAGGGCTAGGAGAAGGTTCAAATTTAGGGCTTATTCAATATCTTATGATCTCTAGCCACCCATCCCTACATTGAACACTTCCTCTATTTTCTCACGATCTTTTAAAGTATACCTCAAAGTATGTGTTGGTCATAGAGTGGTGTTTTTTAAGTTATCCACTGTCCAGCAAGCTGCTTGGATAATGCTTGGGACAAAAGGGGAAACTTTGCATCTGTTCTGCTTCTTTTCATGCTCCTTAGATTCATAACTGTGGTTTAATATAGAAGACGAGGTCCTCATATCAGAGGAGGACACAGGAAGTCAGAGCATTTTCCCTGAACTGGTAAACGGGCTACTCTGCAGCCCAGACCCCAGCCTCACTTCAGGGGACAGGCTCTGCCCAGCTTTCTGAGTGAGGTTGTCTTGGAAGTAGGTAGCACCCTCTCCTGGGCTAAATCCAAATGTTTTCTGTTGGCCCTGAAGTCATCTAGGATAATAACTGGCATCTCCCTTTCTCTGGCAAGCTCTGCCCCATCACTGCCCCCTCCTGGCTCCTGCTATTTTTTATCTGAATGGTGCTCACATTGGATATTCTGCAGCCTCAGGTGACTCAGCAAGGAATCTGCCTGCAATGCGGGAGACCTGGGTTCAATCCCTGTGTCAGGAAAACCCCCTGGAGAAGGGACTGCAACCCACTCCAGTATTCTTGCCCGAAGAATTCTATGGAGAGAGGAGCATTGGCAGGCCACAGTTCATGGGGTCGCAAAGAGTTAGACACGACTGAGCGACTATCACTTTCACTTTCACCTTTCACATTGGATATTAGAGATTCCAGGTAAGATTTGTCAGGAAGTAAGAACTTATTGCGTACTTATTATGGGCAGGACACCAGGGAAGAGGTGTGAATGTAAACAAATAAAAGCTTGTAGTTAGTATAGAAATGGACTAGGAAGAATGAGTAGCTAAATGCAGACAAAATACTGTTTTAAACAATTATCAGACAGCAAAAGCATGGAAGAGACTCTACTGATGACAGAAATCTTGGAGTGGTGCGGTGATGCTTGTTACCTAGCAGTCTCTTCGTGAAATGGCAGATGCTAGGAAAGTCGTTGCCCAAAGGAAGGGGATTAATCCTCACCCCTGAGAAATAGTGTCTGGAAATAGATATACTAGAGGTTTCTTTTACTGAACCAGTTAAAATATGACTGCAAATTTTAAGCCTTTGAGAACCCTTAAGCATCTAACACCATTTTCTACATTCTTCTCTTTTCTTCACTAGACCCGAATCTCTGAATAAAATTTTCAAAAAACTAAGAGACTATGATGATGCCTTCTCAATTTTACTGTGTTCTAGTTTCTGTTTCACCCAGGCTTATATTCAAATTGGCATATAGGTTCTGTTTTATCTAACTCCATCTGCATGCTGAAGACCATGGACATTGTGAACAATGAATTTTATCTCATAAACCAAGGATTATGTCTGTTTTGCATGTTCAGTTTTCAGTGCAGCAACAACAACAAATATAGTTGTTTCTTAGTGGGTCTTTACCTGAAGCCAGGAGCAAAATGACATTACATTCTTTGATTTGATTGATGCTCACAATTACTTAATGGGATAAGTTCTATCTTTATTATCCCTGTTTTTTTTTTTTTAAGATGAGGAATTTAAGGTTCAGCAATGTTGGGTAACTTGCCCAGGTGGCAGGGATAGGATCTAATAGAGGACTAGCTCTAGAGGCCTTATTTTTGTCTACAGTGCATATTTCAACCATAGCATTTGCAAGTAATTAATAAATGTGCGATTGAGGAAATAATCATGTTAGCAGGTAGAGTTCATTTCATAGATATGTGATTTGGGTATCATGAAATTGAGCTGGAGAGGAAGTAAAGTATGTCTGATGTCTGTGTAGTGTTTTATAATTGAGGAGGTGGTGGGAGCAGAGTTGGCTTACTCCTAACAACACACCCAGCACAGACCCTCAGGGTCATAGTCAAAAGCTGAATGCTTACTCTATTCCAGGAAGCACTCGCTCCGAACCTGGCATGTTGTTTCATTTAATTCTTGTGACAGTTGCACTTTACTGGACATGCTCAGAAAGGTGAAGTAACTTGCCTAGGGTCACACAACTAGTGATTGGTGGAGTCAGGACACTTGACCACTGCTCCCCCGAACTTCTCTCAGGTGTCGTGAGGGAGCTTCTAGCAGCCTCACTTTCTCAGCCCATAGGGGAAAGATCAGATTGTAACCCCCTGCCCCTGGCTCCTGAACAAATAAATGGCCTACTGCCTCTCAGAGAACCCCCTCTGAAATGGGAGTGGTGGGCAAGAGGAATGGAATGTGTCATCTCCAGGCAAACTCAGAATGGACCTGTTGTTGTTTAGTTGCTAAGTCTTGTTGGGCTCTTTGTGACCCCATGAACTGGAGCATGCCAGGCTTCCCTGTCCTTTGCTATCTCCCAGAGTCTGCTCAAGCAAATTCATATCCATTGAGTCGATGATGCTATCCAGCCATCTCATCCTCTGTCACCCCCTTCTCCTCCTGCCCTCAATTTTTCCCACCATCAGGGTCTAGAATGGGCCAAGAAGTATCATATTAAGAGGCTTCCCTGGTGGTCCAGTGGTTAAGACTCCACCTGTCAATGCAGGAGACACGGGTTTGATCCCTGATGTGGGAAGATCCCACATACCTTGGGGTAACTAAGCCTGTGCACTGCAAATAATGAAGCCTGCACTCTAGATCTCTGCACAACTAGAGAAAGAACATGCACAGCAATGAAGACCCAGCGAAGCCAAAAAAATAAAAATAATTTTAAAAAGAAAGAAAAAGTATGTATCAAGACCCAGGAGAAGACTGTAAATATATTTGGACTTTTAAGTCTGTAAAATGTGTCCTCTTACTGTCTTTAGAAGCAGGAATGGGTCTTGTAATTTCATAGTATCTGACTCTGCTGGTCACACCATCAGTAGTTAATAGATATAAGGAAGGAAGAAAGGAATGAATGGATAGGTGGATGGGTTGATGAATGAATGAAGGATGGGCATGGAGAAGGCAGCGCCTGTGTTTGGGTAGGAGTCTGCTTAGGAACCTCTTTCCACCAGAGACATATATAAAATAATGACTCTGATGCTCTAATGACAAATACCCACAGCATATGTTTTCAACTGGATTTTGAATGTGGAGCTCTAGAGACAGATTACCTGGGTTCAGATTCTTGTTCTGCGACCCCTAGCTAGTTATCTGCAGTGAGTCATGGAACCTCTCCAGTTCTCAGTAGCCAGGGGAAGGTTGTTGTGAGTTAAGACAGGTGATGCGCTTAGCTCCAGTAAGAATTTGGTAAATGCCAGATACGGTCATCTCAGTCGCAGTGTGCCAGGCCAGCTGGAATCCGTGCAGCCACTGTGCTTGACTTCTCAGTCCCAAGTTGAACCCTAATGTGGAGCAACAACACCTGGCCCCAAATATAATTTCCTCTTGCAGCTCATTGCAGCCATGAGGAAGTCGCCAGGGGAGGGCTGGGGAGGGCGGTGCAGCAGCCCCATAATTTCCAGAGCCCTTCTCCTAGACTGACACATAATTGTCAGATTGTTTTACGAGAGCAGCTTCCTGCCCCCTTCCTGCCTCGCTTCCAAATGTGCTCATTCCCGAGGAAGCCTCACTTCTCCCTCTCGCCCTTAATCGCTCCTTTCCTGCCCGCCCCGGGGCTGGGCCGATTTCCTAAATCACTCGGAATTGGCTTCCAGTGCTGGCGCCCAGGGTGGGCTGCAGGAGAGAGCGCGTTTGTTCTAAGTGGCTTGTGACCTAGAGGTCAGAGATGCTTCCATTCTGTTTGATGTCTTTCCCAGGGGGCCTTCCTTCACCTACCCCTTCTCCTTCCCTCCTGAGCTGACTTTAATTCTAAGGTCAGGAAGAGATTAAGGAACTAAATCCTGTTGCTTTTCCTAACCGGTGCACGCTGGAGATGCAAGCAGGCAGGGGTGGGGGTGGGGGGAATAATAGGTGCTGGAGGGTGAGAACCCTGCTTCATTCCTCAGCCCTTCAGCCCCATGCCTCATGCATACCGACTGGGGTGTGGAGTGGGGGGCCGTTCAGAATACTCAGACTGAGAGCCCTGAAAGATTTATCTAGGAGATTCTTCTTCTGGGCATGCCCCTCTTTCTCCAAAAGCCCACACTTAAGAGGAAGTGATAAGTCCTAACATTTTTAGCTTAATTTTTCCCACTTGAGGAATTTCAGAGGAAGCAACATGGAGCGTTTCGTGTTTTCAGTGTATTTTTTTTTTTTTTTTTTTACTGCTAAAGCAATATACAATCACGGTAGTGATTTCAAACAGAATCGTTTCCAGACGTAAGCACAGTTCACAGCATTTTGTATATCCTTCCAGAAATGTTCTCAGCATACACAAGCATACATATGTGTGTGTATATATATATATATACATATATATATATATTTAACACAAATGGGAGCAAATTAGACATCTTGTTCTGCAACTTGCTATTTTTCACTTAGCACATTTTGGATGTTTTCCATTCCAATAAATGTAGATTTACCCATAAAAAAACACAACATAATATTCCATTGTGTGAATGTCTAATGTATTTAGCCAATTTCCTGTTAATGAATATTTAGGTTGTTTTGCTTTTTTAAAAATAACGCTCTAAGTATCCTAAATCTATATCCATATCCTACTTAGAGTGCTTCCACTTAGAGGTGTATTTTTTGGATTAAAGTGTTTGGGAAGTTAACATTTTGACAGATGTTGTCAAATTGTCCTTCAGAAGGGCCAAATGAGTTTAAACTCTAGAATTAATGTATGAGAATACCTGATTGGCTGCAACATCATAAATAATGGTAAAATCAAAGTTTTTAACATTTCTAATCATAAAATAAGTATATTTTTATTTAAATTAAATTTTCCTTTAGAGTGGGCTTCCCACCTTACTTCCAAATAATGACCATTTATTTCTGTGAATTTCTTGCTTATGTAAATTTGACCATTTTCTTGTTGTACTGTTTATCTACAGCTTAATGATTTGAGGATCTCGTTATATATATAAATGAAAATAATCCTTTTCTGTCACAAGTATTATCAGTGGTTCCCCTTTGTATCATTTACTATTTACTATTTAATTTTTTTATTTTTTAATTGGTGGAAAATTGCTTTACAATGTGTTGATTTCTGCCGTATAACAATGTAAGTCAGTCATAATTATATATCCCTTCCCTCCTGAGCCTCCCTCACCTCCCCTATCCTACCCGTCTAAGTCATCACAGGCTGGGCTCCCTGTGTTATTAAGTTGTTGTTAGCAACTTCCCACTAATTACCTATCTGACACATGATAGTGTATATATATCAATGCTTCTTTCTCAGTTCGTCCCACCCTCACCTTCCCTCACTGTGTCCACAAGTACAAATTCTCTACTAGGTTCATTGCTGCCATTTTTCTAGACTCCATATATATGTGTTATTATACAATACTTGTTTTTCTCTTTCTGACTTCACTCTCTGTAAGAGACTCTAGGTTAATCCATTGCAAATTGTAATGGATTTACTTTGCAAATGCCATTTGGTTTTGTTTGTTATTTTTTCAGATAATATTTGGAAAATTATCTTAATGGCAAATTTATCAAATCTTTCTCTCGCTCTCTCTCTTTTTTTTTGTGTCTGGACATGCTTAGAAACTAACATAAACTAAGATTTTTTTCTTAGATCACCCATGTTTTCTGTTTTTTATATTTAAATTTTAATCCTACTAAAATTTAGGGAGGAACAGTAGATAATATGATAGAGGTTGATTCTCACATAGCGAGTTGTTTCATGCTCTTCATTAACTAATGCATGTTTTCTTGTGTTGTGTGCTTAGTCGCTCAGTCATGTCTGACTCTTTGCGACCCCATGGACTATAGCCCTCCAGGCTCCCCTGTCCATGGGGATTCTCCAGGCAAGAATACTGGAGTGGGTTGCCATGCCTTCCTCCAGGGGATCTTCCCAACCCAGGGGTTGAACCCAGGCCTCCTGTATTGCAGGCAGATTCTTTACCATCTGAGCCACATGGAATGCATGTTTTCTAAACACTTTAAAAAGTGGAACTTCTTAATTAATATAAGAACATTTACCGTTCTGTAATGATGATTTTCCCAATATGTGCAGCTCTTTAAAGAAGAAAGTAATTTGATCTTTCTAACTTGTAAGGATGCAGAGACCTGTCTTCAAGAAACAAGCACAAACTAATTGTTAATGTTGGACGAGTCTTTGTGAAACGAATAAATCCTAAGATGGATTTCCAGAGGCTCTGTTTTTCATTCATTCAGTCCAGAAGCCTTCTTTGACACTTTTTGCAGTGGCCTATGGGACCACAGATGGGGCAACAATGGAAACAGTGAGAGACTTTATTTTTTTGGGCTCCAAAATCACTGCAGATGGTGACTGCAACCATGAAATTAAAAGACACTTGGTCCTTTGAAGAAAAGTTGTGGCCAACCTAGACAGCATATTAAAAAGCAGAGACATTACTTTGCCAACAAAGGTCCATCTAGTCAAAGCTTTGGTTTTTCCAGTAGTCATGTATGGATGTGAGAGTTGGACTGTAAAGAAACCTGAGCGCCAAAGAATTGATGCTTTTGAACTGTGGTGGTGGAGGAGACTCTTGAGAGTCCCTTGGACTGCACGGAGATCCAACCAGTCCATCCTAAAGGAAATCAGTCCTGAATATTCATTGAAAGGACTGATGCTGAAGCTGAAACTCCAATACTTTGGCCACCTGATGGGAATAACTGACTCACTGGAAAAGACCCTGATGCTGGGGAAGATTGAGGGCAGGAGGAGATGGGGATGACCGAGGATGAGATGGTTGGATGGCATCACCGACTTGATGGACATGGGTTTGATCAAGCTCCGGCAGTTGGTGATGGGCACGGAAGCCTGGCGTGCTGCAGTCCATGTGGTTGCAAAGAGTCGGGCACTACTGAGTGACTGAGCTGAACTGAACTGAACTGATGGGACCACAGAAAGGATTACCACAACTATTTGCCCTCAGGAAGTTTATAATCTAATTGGAAAGTGGTGGGCCTTTCATTTTGTGGAGTGTGCCTATATTCATGTATTTATAGGTCACTGAGAGCCTTTCAGTTTCTGGCTCCTTGAAAATGTAAAAAGAGGAGATTCAAATTTGTTTAATTGATTCTTTTAGGAAATAAGCTATTGAGTAAATGGATGTTGGAACAGAACATCTGAAAAATCTTGTAAGGGAGCTGTATTGTAGGAATGGGTACCCTGTGTTTTCATTTGTTGTAGAAACAAAGTCCTTTCTGAGGAGAGCCCCCTCAGATTTAGAATTTTAGTGTTGAGGGGTGAAAAGGAGAATAACTATTGAGTATTATCTCCATTTTACTGAACCCAACTTCTGTGTTTTACCCATGGTCACTGCTCAGTGGCAGAGGTAGTCCAGCTCTTTCTTCTCAAGAACTGTGGTAAATATTATTAGTTGCCTATCCAGTAGCTACCACCCCTACCCTTCCTGTGCTGGAAGCACTGGTTTTGTATGGGGTGAGAGTGCCAGCTTCAGTCATGCCATCTCATTTCCTTTCCTAAATCTCTCTTTTACAGACCCTTTTGCAGCTGAGGGGCTGTGTTAGTTTACTCGGGCTGCCAGAGACTGGGTGGCTTAAATAACAGGCATTTATTTCTCACAGCCTGGAGACTAGAAGTCCATGATCAAGGTATTGGCTGGACCACTTTCTCCTGAGGCCCTTCCCTTGGCTTGTATATGACTGCCTTCTTGCTGTGTTCTCACATCATCTTTCCTCTGTGTGCAGGCATCCTTGGTATTCTCAATGTATTCAAATGCTCTCTTCTTATAAGAGGGCCAGTCAGATTGGATCAGGGCCTATGCCAATGGCCTTGTTTTAACTTAATCACCTTTTAGAGGCCATGTCTGGAATATAATCTTATTTGAGATACTAGGGTTTGGGCTTCAGCTTATGAGTTGGGGGTGGGAAAGGGGTCTCCATTCAGCCCATAAAAGGGACCAAACCTAACTGGCCATGAAGACCTAAGGAGAAATATACTGGATGCTCCTGGAGTGGATTTTCTTTCCAGATCAATAGACCCTTGTGAAGAGAACGCTTGGGATGGTGATGCTTGGAGCAGTGGCAGCTATCTTGTCATCACAACTTGAAAAACATAAACACAAAAAGCCTCTGTGCTGGGTATGATTAAGCAGAGGGATAGATAGAACTGCAACCTTCACATGATTTTTGAGTTGCTAAATGGACCGTGAGATCATCCATTTCCAGACTTCTTATTAAATAAAGAATAAATGTCCTGACAATAGTAATGCCATTATTAGATTTTCTGTTATTTGTAACTGAAAGGATTCCTAACTAATAGGTAACTTCATTATTTCTTCAGTGAACTTTAAGGGAAAGCATAGCTCAGCTTTCTCACGATTATCTTGAGACATGCAGATGCTACATCTCTCAACAGCCTGCAAAGGCTCATCAGCCAAGAATTCACCTTAAACCTTCCTGAGAACTTTTCCCTTTTTAAAAAATGTCTTTTCCCAACTTTTCACTTTGAAATGATTTGTGCCTTTGGATCTGTAGGTGGATTTTTTAAAAAATGATTTTTATTTATTATTTGGCTGTGTTGGATCTTAGTTGTGACACACAATCTTCGTTGTGGCATGCAAACTCTTAGTTGCAGCATATGGGATCTACTTCCCTGACCAGGATCAAACCTGGGTCCCCTGCATTGGGAGTGTGTAGTCTTGGCCACTGGACCATGAGGGAAGTCCAGACTTTTACCTTTTATACCAGTTCCCCAAAGAGAGAGTTTTAGGAATTCACATTGTGCTAAATGTGGCTCTTGTGTATTTATAAAATTACTCCTGTAAAGTTCTGAGGTTTTCAGGATTCTCATATTCAAGGGTTTGGTGAAAAATTCTATATCCAGTCTATGCATGAACTCTGATTTTTATGGACCTTAAACATACCCTTTCTTACTCTGATGATTAGAGCAAGAGGTTGACTGTTCAGGGAGGTTTTGATTTTAGATCCTTGCTTATAGCTTTACTGTGTTCAGTTATTATTTAAAACATGAATACAAATTGTGGTAACTTGGAAGTGGGCAGTAAACAAAGCCTATCTCTTAATCTTCCTCTTTGTAAATGAGCACCCTGGTAATCTACTCTTTTATTAGATGCTGTTTTATGTCTTTGAGTTTTCTGTTCAAGGAAGAGTTTCCCCATCTTGTGAAGGAAAGAATTGGTGGAACAGGAGGTGCTTGGCATGGCAATTAAGGAACAGTCTTTGGAATTATTCTGTCTAGGTCTGAATTCTGACTCTGCCTCCTACCAGTTTTGTGACTTTGGGTTTGTTATCTAACCTCTCTTAAGGTCCATTTCCCTCCTCTAAGAAATGGGGATGAAATTAGGGTTTGTGTCATAGAGTTGTTGAGAAGCCTCAATATCTACTATCAGTCAAAGGCTTGGCTGAGTGCCCAGCGTATCATAAACACTTGTGAGGCATCATCTATCACTTGTGCTCTAAGGTTTCCATGCTGTGCCATCATCATGGATTTTACTTTCTCAGAGTTGCATTTTTAAAACTTTTTGCTATAATTTTAGGTTAAAAGAAAAGTTGCAAAGAGGTACAGAGAATTTTCATAAACCCCTCACCCAGTTTCCCCAATTTTTAAGATTTCACATTGCCATGGTGCATTTGTCAAAACTGAGAAACTAACAGACATGGGTACATTACTGTTAACTCCAGAATCCAGTTCTTAGGCTTCTGTGGTCTGCCAGTTGCTCAGTCTTGCCTTGCTTTTCATGACCTTAAAAGTCTCAAGGCGTGAACCCTGGACATTTGAGCAAAAGTAAAAAAACCGATGCTACTTCCCTCAACCTGTACCTTTTCTGTTCCAGAGTTCTCTGGGTCTACAGACAGGAGCAGAGGACACTGATCAAAGGAAGTGAACTGCATCCTTCTCCTCTGAGGGTATATGTACATATGCTTTTGGAGGAGTCCTTTTAGGAAGACTCTACTTGCAAATGGCTTCTATGTATAGATTGAAGAGTAAAGTGTCCCAGGGGAAGGTTTTGATGTATTTGTGGTCAGCTTGGTAACTGGTGTATCTTCTCATTTCTGTTGAGAAGTGGGTGACATTAGAAGCGCTCTCTGTCCGCCTTCATCCTGAACTCATCCCCTTGGCCCCATTGAATAGCTCTATAGCCACCCCTTCAAGCTTAGGTGTCCAAGGGACAGAATTCATTTCTAAAGGGAAGAGAAAGTCTCTGATTGAGCAGATCCACAGCCATGTACACTAATACCTTCTGGGGCTTAGTACTTTTTCCATTCATGGTCATGTTCATACATCCCTAAAGGACATCTGAGTTCCATTAAGTCCAAATTTATATTCTTCTCCAACAAATGACAGTGCTTTAGAAAGTTTATTTAATGTAAACTGCAGTTTAAAAAAGTTTTAGGCCCTAGAGTACAGGAGTTTATGTGACTTCATGCCCCTCTTTCTGGGGCAGAATAAACAAAACAGGGAAATGGCAAACTCCGTAGGTTTATCCTCTCTCCTCAAGGATGGCAAGGGTTTTTTTTTTTTTTTTGCTTATAACACTGTAGGAAGAAAAAAGAAAGATTGTTTTCTCTTGTACGCAGTTGTTTGTATTTATATTTCTGGAAGCTGATTAGTTTTGGGAAACCTAACTCCTTCCTTACCATTTATTCACTTTATTCTTTCAATTTGGGAAATTAATTTCATTGCTTGTGTGTGTGTGTGATGTCTTGGGAGGGAACCTGGCCTTGATGGAACTGTTCATTATGTAGATGTGTGTGTCGGGCTTGTGTGTCTGTTGCCTCCTTAGGGTCTGTCGACTCGTGTGTGTTGGGCACGTATGTGCCTATCCCCTCCTTAGGGTCTGTCAGAGCCTGTGGGACAGATGTGTGTGTCGGGCACATGTGTGCCTGGCCTCTCATCGCCTGTGGGATTGACAGGTCATAGCACCTAAGCTAACCAGACCTGGACCCAGAGCAAGGGGATATCCCTGAAGGCAGGCAGTCCTTCCCAAAGTGAATTTCAGAGATTCTCAATTAAAAAAGAAAAAGTTAACAGCTTAATTGAGATATAATGTACACCCTAAATTCACTTTAAAAATTGAGATTTAATTGAGATATAAAATATAATGGCCACCACAAGATATCTAGTTAACATTTGTTACTCAGAGATATTTTTAAAAAGAGTCTTTGAGCCAAGAGATGCCACTTTGAGGTGGACCAGCTAGCAACATAGAGGCCACAGGGAAGGGAAACTTCAGGAGATCAGAGGAACAGAGAGATGATATGTATATAACAAATGGTCGTGGTATTTAAGAGAGAAGTAGGTCTTGATATTAAACATCTCAAAATGCTATACAGTTGTTAGTCATTGATGAGAATAGTTTGTGGAAGAATTTAATCAATACTTGACTAGTTTCTTCCTCTTCAATGTTAATACATTCAACCTGAAAAAACTCCAAGGGATTATCAGACTCTTGGATTGTCCTGGAGTTACATGGTATAAAAGATTGCTAGAAATAAATGGGTCCTGAAAGGAATTTGGAATTATTTTTTGTTGCAGTTATACTGTTGCAATGGCATTTGGTCTACCTGGAACCAAAATTTCCTGCTAATATAGCTTTGTTAAAATTCACACATCTATCACAGGTTTTAACTGCCACTTTCAGTTGATTTTTGGAATGCTATGAAAAATTGTCTGGTTCTCATTTCAGAGGTGAGGGACACAGATTGAGAGGCTGGGCACGAAGTCACACAGCACATGGTAGACAGGCATGACTCCTGGCCACAGACCATTTCACGGGCTCTGAGAATCTGTGTTCTGAGCTTCTTTCCTATTCCTCAGCCTGCTTCCCTTCATAAATAGCACTAGGAATGGGACTGAGGACCCAGGGGTACTGGAGGATCAGCCAGATTGCTCTTGGGATAAACAGTCTTGGGGCAGGCGAGGTATGTGGAGGTGAGGCCAGGCCTCGTGGAAAAGTGGTCAGCCTGGAAGTGGGCCTGGTGCTGACTGTTACCCCTCATTGCCCACATCCCCCACCCCAAGGTGCCAGGTTAGCATGTAAAAGAGGCCCCACCCTTTAACTCCCTTCCCTTTGAGACTCAGTCTTATTTTCATGCTGCTCTCTGCAGTCTTTCGTCATGATTCTAACACCCATCCTGTCAACATACTATCTTTGGGAGTCTGAAAAGGCTTCACTTCTGGAGAATGTGCCAAAGGAGAGCAGGGGTTGTCTCTCCATCCTGCTCCAGTCCCCATGGCTCCTTTCCCTCAATGAGCCTGTTTAATGAGTCAAGAATATTCCATTAACCAAAAGAGTGCAGCTGCCAACAGGAGTGCTCCAAAGAAAATAAATGAAAACTTGTCTACTTTGCACTGTTTTGATGGGCAGTCTCTTTTTTCAATCATGGTGCCTGAGCTGTTTCTTTTCAGGTTGTAGCAGAGTAGAACAAACTCACACTGGAAGGCCTGGCAATATTTTCATGTAGTGATAATTCACAGCTCCAAATTTACAGGACTGCATACTGCTCTCTCCTCACTGCCTAAGGCACTACCTGGTAAGAAACTAAACACTGAAGGAGGTACATTGAGTCTTTGGAACCACTGGCTTGCAGATCCAAACTGAATGCAATCATGACAACAACAAAGAAATAGCAACTATTGTTATTTTAAAACATAATCTATCAGCAAACCTCTGATGAATGCTGTTACATCTCTTAAATGCTAAGTCCTTGGCAGTCAAATTTGAAGGAGTGAAGAGAACTCCCATCAAATGACCAATGCCATCATTTTCTCCAGTTTGAAAATATGGAGTTCTCTTGGTAGATTCTGAAGACTTTAAAGCTGGAATCTTGAAGCAGCTAATGCACTTCCTCAAGTTCCAAATTTTCCTGCTTATTAGTATAAGCACATTTCAGATGAAACTGCTCGTCTTCAGCTAGCTAGTCAAGAGAAGCCATGTAGTAAAGTGGAAAAGAGTCTGACTGTCTCAGACAGGTTTGAGTTCAAGTCTCAATGCTGCCACTCATACTGAGAGTATGTTCCCAAAGCTCTCTGATCCTGTACTTCACCTCCTCCAAGTCCATACATGTTGTTGGCAAATGTCAAAATTTCATTCTCTTTTATGGCTGAGTAGTATTCCATTGTATCTATATTCTACGTTTTTATCCATCTTCTGTTGATGAACACTTAAGTTGCTTCCATATCTTGGCAATTGTAAATAATGTTTCTGTGAACGTTGGTGTGAATGTATCTTTTCAAATTAGTATTTTTGCTTTTTTTTGGATATATATACCCAGGAGTGGAATTGCTGGGTCACATGGTAGTTCTGCTTTTAGTTTTTTGAGAAACTTCCATACTGTTTTCCTCAGCATCTACATCAATATACATTCCCACCAACAGTATACAAGGGTTCCTCTTTCCCCACATCCTCACCAATATTTGTTATTTGTGTTCTCTTTGATGATAGCCATTTTGACCCATGTGAGGTAATATCTCATTGTGGTTTTAATTTGCATTTTAAGCATAATTATTTTAAAGTACTTATCAGGTAGCTCTGAAATTGGAATCATCTGTAAGTCTGATTCTCTTGTCTGCCTGTGATTCTTATCCTCCATTTTATTATTTTGGTCTGTCACATTTATTGATTTGCATATGTTGAACTGGGGCTTTCCAGGTGTTCAAGTGGTAAAGAATCCACCTGCCAGTGCAGGAGACATAAGAGACATGGGTTTGATCCCTGGATCGGGTTGCTCCCCTGGATTAGGAAATGGCAACCCACTTCAGTATTCTTATCTGGAAAATTCTATGGGCAGAGGAGCCTGGCGGGCTACAGTCCATAAGAATTGCAAAGAGTTGGACACGACTGAGCATGCGTGCATGCGTGCACACACACACACACACACACACACACACACATACTTTCATGTTACTAATTCAATTCAGTTGCTCAATCATGTCCGACTCTTTGCGACCCCATGGATTGCACCATACCTAATTACTGTCCCTTTATTTTATCTTGAAAAACTTTTAACTTTTCTTGTATAGCAAGTCTAGTGGTGATGAACTTCAAATTTTGTTTGTCTAGGGAACTCTCTTCTTCAGTTCCGAAGGACAGCTTTGCTGGGTAGGCTATTATTTATTGGCAGTTTTTTTTTTTTCTTTCATCAGTTTGAATACACCATCCACTCTCTTCTGGCCTGAAATGTTTCCCTGCAAAATACCCTGAACAAGGGTTCCCTTGTACATAATAACTAGCCTTTTCTGAGCGGCTTTTAAGATTCTCTGTCTTTAACATTTGACAGTTTGATTTATGTGCTATTATGGGTCTCTTTGAATTCTTTTAAAGTATCATTTGAGCTTCCTGAATCTGCATATCTGTTTCTTTCTCCAGTTTAGGGAAATTTTTAGTCATTATTTCTTTGGATAGTTTTTACTGCTCTCTCTCTCTCTCTTCTCTGAGACATCTGCATTATGTATATCAGTCAGTTCAGTTGCTCAGTCGTGTCTGACTCTTTGCGACCACATGGCTGCAGTACGCCAGGCTTCCTTGTCCATCACCAACTGCCAGAACTTGCTCAAACTCATGTCCATCAAGTCAGTGATGCCATCCAACCATCTCATCGTCTGTCGTCCCCTTCTCCTCCTGCCTTCAGTCATTCCCAGCATCAGGGTCTTTTCAAATGAGTCAGTTCTTTGCATTAGGTGGCCAAAGTATTGGAGTTTCAGCTTCAGCATCAGTCCTTTCAATGAATATTCAGGACTGATTTCCTTTAGGATTGGCTGGTTGGATCTCCTTGCAGTCCAAGGGACTCTCAAGAGTCTTCTCCAACACCACAGTTCAAAAGCATCAATTCTTCAGCACTCAGTGTTCTTTATAGTCCAACTCTCACATCCATACATGACTATTGGAAAAGCCATAGCTTTGACTAGATGGACTTTTGTTGGCAAAGTAATGTCTCTGCTTTTGAATATGCTGTCTAGGTTGGTCATAGCTTTTCTTCCAAGGAGTAAGCGTCCTTTAATTTCATGGCTGTAATCACCATCTGCAGTGATTTTTGGAGCCCAAAAAAATAAAGTCTCTCACTGTTTCCATTGTTTCCCCATCTATTTGACATGAAGTGATGAGACTAGATGCCATGATCTTAGTTTTCTGAATGTTGAATTTTAAGCCAACTTTTTCATTCTCCTCTTTTACTTTCATCAAGAGGCTCTTTACTTCTTCACTTTCTGCCATAAAGGTGGTGTCATCTGTGTATTCGAGGTTATTGATATTTCTTCTGGCAGTCTTGATTTCAGCTTGTGCTTCAATCAGCCCAACATTTCACATGATGTACTCTGCTTATAAGTTAAATAAGCAGGGTAACAAGATACAGCCTTGACGTACTTCTTTTCTGATTTGGAACCAGCCTATTGTTCTATGTTCAGTTCTAATTGTTGCTTCTTGACCTGCATACAGATTTCTCAGGAGACAGGTAAGTTGGTCTAGTATTCCCATCTCTTAAAGAATTCTCCACAATTTGTTGTGATCCACACAGTCAAAGGCTTTGGCGTAGTCAATAAAGCAGAAGTAGATGTTTTTCTGGAACTCTCTTGTTTTTTTGATGATCCAACAATTGGCAATTTGATGTCTGGTTCCTCTGCCTTTTCTAAATCGACCTTGAGCATCTAGAAGTTCTTGTTTCATGTGCTGTTGAAGCCTGGCTTGGAGAATTTTGAGCATTATTTTGCTAGCGTGTGAGATAGTGCAATTGTTTGGTAGTTTGAACATTCTTTAGCATTGCCTTTCTTTGGGATTGGAATGAAAACGGAAAATGAACTTATGTTTAATGAAACGGAGATAAATAATTTATCTGCATAAATTTATCTCCATTTCATTACATATATGCACCCACTTAATAGTATGATAAGTCTTTTCAGTTATCTTCACTCTTTTTTATTCTTTTTATTTTTTTGTTCTTTTGATAGAGCGATTTCCACTATCCTATCTTCAACTTTACTTATCTTTTCTTCTGCTTTAGCTAGTCTGTTGTTGAACCTCTCTGTTGAACTTTTAAGTTGTTATTGTATTGTTCAGCTCTATGATTTCTCTTTGGTATTTTTATACATATATATATATACATACACACTTTTCTTTCTGAAATTCTCACTTTGTGCATTTGTCTCCTGACCTTTATGTTGTTGTTTAGCTGCTAAGTTGTGCCTGACTCTTGCAGACATGTGGACTGTGGCCAGCCGTGCTCCTCTGTCCATGGGATTTCCCAGGCAAGAATACTGGAGTAGGTTGCCATTTCCTTCTCCAGGGGTCTTCCTGACCCAGGAATCGAACCCATGTCCCCTGCATTGGCAGGCGGATTCTTTATCACTGAGCCACTAGAGAAGCCCTGACCTTTGTGACCATTTTATGACCATTATTTAGAACTATCAGATAAATCACTTATCTCCATTTCATTAAGATTGTTTCTGGAGATTAATTTTATTGTTTGGAACATATTCCTTGTTTCTTTATTTTCCTTGACTCTCTGTTTTGGTTTTACACCTCAGATAAAACAGCTGTCTCACTCAGCCTTGACAGACTGTACTTGTATAGAAGATGAGCCCAGCCTGAGCTCTTAGTTGCCTCTCAAATCTTTGTGATTGTCTAAGCAAAACAACTATATATGTGTTTCAAATTCTCTTCAATTATAGGTTATTATAAAGTATGGTTATAGTTCCCTGTGCTATACAGTAGGTCTTGTTGTTATCTATTGATATTTTATATTTAGTAGTGTGTATCTGTTAATCCCAAGGTCCTAATTTTTCCTCCTCCTCCTCCTTTCCCCTTTGGTAACCAAGCATTTATTTTCAGTGTGAATCTGTTTCTGTTTTGTAAATAAGCTTATTTGTATCTTTTTTTAGATTGCACATGTAAGGGATATCATTTTATAATTGTTTTCCTCTGTCTGACTTCCCTTAGTATGATAATTTCTGGGTTTATCCATGTTGCTCCAAATGGCATCATTTCATTCTTTTTTTATGACTGAGTAATATTCCACTGTGTGTGTGTGTGTGTGTGTGTGTATGTACACACACACATATACATATCACATTTTCTTTATTCATTCATCTGCTGATGGAAACTTAGGTTGCTTCCATGTCTTGGCTGTTGAAAATAGTGTTGCTGTGAACATAGGGGTGTGTGTATCTTTTTGAATTAGGGTTTCCGTCTTTTCTGGATGCATGCCCAGGAGTGGGATTGCTCGATCATGTGGTAGCTCTAGCTTTATTTTTTTAAGGAGTCTCCAAACTGTTTTCCATAGTCAAGTCACTGTCTTTGTTCTTAGTGGTTCCTAGTAGATGAGGATATGCCAAGATCTGTCAGTGTATGAAAGACTTGGGAAATGCCCATATGCTTGTTGACATTCCCAAAGTACTACTAATTGCTTCCCCTTTCAACTTCCCGCTGCAGTCTAATTGGAAGCCTGACATTCAGACAGCAGCTGGGAAAATGAGGACTTTATATATGCAGTCTGGCTTCTGTAAGGAAGAAACTGAGATCTGGGTGTTTTTGTTTACTTACTCTGTGCTGAGCCAGAGAGAATACTTTAGGCACACAAGCACTCCCACAGACTAGAACCATCTCTTTTTTTTCATGTGGTCCTCATGGACTCATGAATGCTGAGCCCCATTAGTTGCCAGAACTAGGTAACTTGGGAGTGAGTCTCTTAGGTAGCAGTTATAATAGTTGGGGTGCTAGGTGTATGGACAAGTTCCTTCCAAGGAGTAACTGGTAACTTAATTTTACTATTGGAGTAAGCCATGGGTAGGCAGTGGAGGATTTGCCTGCCAGCTCTTTTGAGTTTCCAAGAGGATCCTTGTCAGTTCCTACCTTCAGACTGATTAGAAGCCAGACCCTCAGAAAGAAGCTGGAGAAGTTTGCAGTCAGATCGCTTCCAGCGAGAACTGAGGAAGGGGCATTTCTATTTGATCCCTCTGAGCTGAGCTGGGTGTTGGGGGAGTGGTAATTGCCAGAGAGTCCTTATGTACCCATTTAACAACTGTTTGTTTATTCACTATAGTTTTGTAGGATGTTTGTGAATGCAAGCCCCTTTGGCTCTCAGAGCTAGGTGATTTGGGGACCATACTTCAACTGGTAGCCTTAAGAGTTGGGGCACTAGATTTTTGATCCAGATTCTTCATTCCCTGGGTGAAACTTGGAGGTAGGAGTTCCCTCCCAATTGTAAGGTACTATGCCAGGGGTTGGGTTTATGGGGAGAGTGTCTCAGCCTTTCCTACCGATTTTAATGTGGGTATTTTCTTATTCACCAATGTGTAGGAGTTACTCAACCAGATTTTGGATTTCTCTCAGAGAGAATTGATCCACCCGTTCCTGTATATTCAGTGCACTCCTGGCAAGAGGGAAAGTCAGGAACCTTTTATGCCACCCATTATGTGGGTATAGAGTTTTAGTCTGTGTGCAACAATGTGAATGATCTTTATGTCCCTGAATTGCACATTTAAAAACATTTAAAAAGACAAATTTTATGTATATTTTACTATGATAAAAATTTCTTAAAGACACAATGAATAGAATGTCAAAATTGTTTTCACATTACTAATAGTGTCTTTTGATGAACAGAATAATTAGTTTTGTATTAATAACAGAACTGTTAATTTTGTAGATCAGTATAACCCAATTGGTCAGTTTTCCCCCTCAATGGTAGAATGGTTGTGTCCTATATAAGAAGTCTTTGCCTTCCCCCAAATCAAGATTTTCTCCTTAGTTTTCTTGTAAAGTCTCCGTTGTTTTATTTTTCACATTTAGGTCTTCAGTCTGTCTGAAATTTACTGATGTGTGGTTTGGAGTGTCAGTGTTCATTTTTTTCTATATGGATATCCAGTCAACTCAGATCCTTTTATTGAAAAGAGTAAAAAAAAAGAAAAGAAAAGAGTATCTTTTCTCAGAGTAGTACAAACTCATGTGTGGGTCTGTTTCATTAGGCAGTCTATTTTTGCATGGATTAGTATAGCCAATGAATGCCTTCATTAATATGACTTCATAGTAAGTCTCAATATTCGGTAGTTTAAGTCCTTCAATTTTATTCTGAATTCAAGATTGGCTATTTTATTTTACCTCCTTGTTTTTCCATACAAATTTAAGAATCAGCTGGTCAGTTTCCAGGAAAAGAAGAAACAACTATGCTGAGATACTTGCATTGTATCTATAGAAGAGTGTGGGGAGACTTGTCATAATTGAGTATTGAGCTTTCCTATCTGTGAACATATTGTATCTCTTCCTTTTTTAGGTCTTATTTTTTTCAGTAAAGTTTTATAGTTTTCAGTGCAGCAGTCATACAGATCTTTAATTATTTCCAGGTGTTTCATGCTTTTTGATCCTATTATAAATGGCATCATTTTAGTTTTCTTATTTATTTGTTGCTTGTAGAATGTGAAGTCAAGTGGGCCTTAGGAAGATCACTATGAACAAAGCTAGTGGAGGTGATGGAATTCCAGTTGAGCTATTTCAAATCCTGGAAGATGATGCTGTGAAAGTGCTGCACTCAGTTCAGTTCAGTCGCTCAGTCGTGTCTGACTCTGCAACCCCATGAACCGCAGCACACCAGGCCTCCCTGTCCATCACCAACTCCCGGAGTTTACCCAAACTCATGTCCATCGAGTCAGTGATGCCATCCAACCATCTCCGCCTCTGTCGACCCCTTCTCCTCCTGCCCTCAATCTTTCCCAGCATCAGGGTCTTTTCCAATGAGTCAGCTCTTTGCATCAGGTGGCCAAAGTATCGGAGTTTTCAGTTTCAACATCAGTCCTTCCAATGAACACCCAGGACTGATCTCCTTTAGGATGGACTGGTTGGATCTCCTTGCAGTCCAAGGGACTCTCAAGAGTCTTCTCAAACACCACAGTTCAAAAGCATCAGTTCTTCAGTGCTCAGGTATCTTAATAGTCCAACTCTCACATCCATACATGACTACTGGAAAAATCATAACCTTGACTAGACGGACCTTTGTTGGCAAAGTAACGTCTCTGCTTTTTGTTAGCAAATTTGGAAAACTCAGCAGTTTATTATCTCACACTCTAGTAAAGTAGTGATCAAAATTCTCCAAGCCAGGCTTCAGCAATATGTGAACCGTGAACTTCCAGATGCTCAAGCTGGTTTTAGAAAAGGCAGAGGAACCAGAGATCAAGTTGCCAACATCCGCTGGATCATTGAAAAAGCAAGTAAGTTCCAGATAAACATCTATTTCAGCTTTATTGACTATGCCAAAGCCTTTGATTGTGTGGATCACAATAAACTGTGGAAAATTCTTAAAGAGATAGCAATACCAGACCACCTGACCTGCCTCTTGAGAAACCTGTATGCAGGTCAGGAAGCAACAGTTAGAATTGGACATGGAACAACAGACTGGTTCCAAATAGGAAAAGGAGTACGTCAAGGCTGTATCTTGTTACCCTGCTTATTTAACTTATATTCAGAGTACATCATGAGAAACGCTGGGCTGGATGAAGCACAAGCTGGAATTGCTGGGAGAAATATCAATTACCTCAGATATGCAGATGACGCCACCCTTATGGCAGAAAGTGAAGAACTAAAGAGCCTCTTGATGAAAGTGAAAGAGGAGAGTGAGAAAGTTGGCTTAAAGCTTAACATTCAGAAAACTAAGATCACGGCATCCAGTCCCATCACTTCATGGCAAATAGATGGGGAAACAGTGGCTGACTTTATTTCTGGGGGCTCCAAAATCACTGCAGATGGTGATTGCAGCCATGAAATTAAAAGATGCTTACTCCTTGGAAGGTAAGTTATGACCAACCTAGATAGCATATTAAAAAGCAGAGACATTACTTTGCCAACAAAGGTCCATCTAGTCAAGGCTATGGTTTTTCCAGTAGTCATGTATGGATGTGAGAGTTGGACTATAAAGAAAGCTGAGTGCCAACGAATTGACTGTTTTGAACTGTGGTGTTGAAGAAGACTCTTGAGAGTCTCTTGGACTGCAAGGAGATCCAACCAGTCCATCCTAAAGGAGACCAGTCCTGGGTGTTCATTGGAAGGACTGATGTTGAAGCTGAAACTCCAATACTTTGGCCACCTGATGCGAAGAACTGACTCATTTGAAAAGACCCTGATGCTGGGAATGATTGAGGGCAGGAGGAGAAGGGGTCGACAGAGGAGGAGATGGTTGGATGGCATCACCAACTCAGTGGACATGGGTTTGGGTGGACTCCGGGAGTTGGTGATGGACAGGGAGGCCTGGCATGTTGTGGTTCATGGGGTCTCAAAGAGTCGGACATGACTGAGCGACTGAATTTAACTGAACTGTATATAGAAAAAAAGGTTTTTGGTATCAACCGTAAAGCAGTGACCTTATCAGATTTGTTTTTTAAACCTAGTAGATTCTTCCATAGTATTCAAATGTATAATCATGTCATCTCCAAATAAGGACAGTTTTATTCTTTCTAATCCTTAGCCCACCCCCGCCTTTTTTTTTGTATTTGCCATCTTATTGTTATTATTACTTTGAGAAGGCCCTCTGATAAAATGTCAAAATTAGGTTTCTTGGTCTTGTTCCAGCTCGCAAGTATAAAGAGATTTCAATATTTGACTAATATTTTAGGTAGCCTTTGCTGGACAAACCTCCCCTCCCCCCCCCCCCCCCCCCCCACACACACACACAGAGTGGCTTAATATAATAATGATTTATTCTTTCTCACCATTCTGTGAACTGCTTGGGTAGTTCCTCTGCTGGATTCATGTTAGTTCACTCATGTTCTCGCTTGACTGTTTGCATCTAGGCTGCAAGATCCAAGTTGGCCTTACTCATATGTCTTGTAGTTGATGAGGGCTGCTGGCTTGGGCATCTCCTGTGTCCTCCTGTGGAGGCTTTACATCCTCCAATTGCTAAGACTGTTTCCTTTAAAGATGTCCTAAGAGCAGTGTTCCAAGAGGCAGCTTGTTGGGAATTCCATGCGAGTCCAGTGGTTAGGACTTGGCGTTTTCACTGCCTGCACCCTGGGTTTGATCCCTGGTTGGGGAAATAAGATCCTGGAAGCCGTGCAGTGTGGCAGACAGAACAAAACAAAAAAGCAAGAGGCAGCTTGTCTTTATAACAAACCATGGTTGACAGTTGCAATTAAGGTGGCTAGAAGGAGGGAGAAAGCAGAATTAAAGACCTGAAAGTTCTATAGCTAATTAGCTTATAATAAATAATCTAATGTAAGAATCCTTAGAAAAAATGAAATGTCTGAGGGCTTTGGAAATAATCCCAGATATGAAGAAGTGGATAGAAATGTAGGAAATAGGCAAAGTGAAACTATCATCTGGAATTAGGGATGATAGGAACTTCTAGCCTCTCAGCTTTTGAAAATGATTTTTCTTGTAGTGAAGACTAAAAATACAAACCTGCCCCAGGCGAACCCCTAACAGAGTGATCAGTGGGACATCCTGGTACCACTTCGGTTTTTTCACAAAGTTGGATGTAAAATAAAAAATTAAAAAGAAAACCTTTGAGCAGGTTATTATAGTTTCAAAAGGAGCTTTTGAATTGGTATGACTCCAGTGATTTCCAAGGAGGCATGTGTCTATCTTACTTCTCCATGGGTATTATGCTGCTGTAATGTCAGGTTTCTAAGCAAAATATTACATTCAAAAAATTTTAAGGGGAAAAAGGATCTTTATTAGTAAGTTGCCACTGCTTAGTGAAGAATCCAGGGAGGGTAGTTTATAAATTTTTAATAAACCATTTTGATTATGCCTGGAAAATTGCATCTTTAAAAATTAAAGTATGTGTACCTTGTGGTACATGGATTTAGTTGTTCCAAGGACCAGGAATGAAACCCATGTCTCCTGCATTGGCTTGATATGTTGTGCCACCAGGCAAGTCCAGTACCTAACATTTTGAGAGTCTGTTTGCCTGTGTTGTTTGGGAGACTCACCATAGACTAATAAATAGGCTGGAACAAGTTATCTGAACCACGGCCATTCACAGAGATTCAAGGTAGTTCGTCCCCATTACCAGCAGTTCCATTGTGGACTAGACATATTTTTTAGATGGGAAACCAGGTCTGAATGGAAGGCTTACAAGAAAAAAGGATTGGTTTGCTGGAGTGGTTGAAGTTTGACCTTGAATACAGTAACATATATGGGTAAAGCGGTTCCCACGAGCCCCAGAACCAAGAAGGTACAGAGAGGCCATGTAGTCGAGACAAGGAGGAGAAAACTTCAGAATGGAGGAGGGAATCAGGACTTTGTTTTAAAGAGTTGTACCTTAAGAGATTGACAAGGGCATAAGATGGAGAGGTAAGTGCTCAAACTCATCAGGTTCACCACTACCACAGTTTTGTGGCCCTGGGCCCTTCACTTACTCTCTTTGGGCCTTAGCTTCCTTATTTATAAAAAGAAAGTTAAAGAGTTTGGTGATTAGACTGTGTCTAGATTTCAAGCCATAAAACTGTCTATGAGGACATAAATGTTCTTTATTTATGTTTGCTTGTTTGTTGTGTGATGCTATTGATAAAGTCATCAACTGGTCTGAGACTTATAAATGGAAACAAAGTTTATTTTGTTTCCACTTCCAACTAGAGGCAGTGGCCAGGCACAGAAGAAAACCCAGTGTTTTTCAGAAAAATTCTTGAAGAGGGGGCAAGAATCAGAGACTGCTCAAGATTTATTCCTTTTAGAAGATTTTTCTCTTATTCTTTCAATAATTTTGTGTTATGAAAGTGCAGGATGCCTTTGCTAAAGGAAGCTATATAAAGGAAGCTCTGATATCCAAAGAGTTAAGCAAATCCCACAGAAATCTTGTAATTTTCCTTATTTGTGAACAATAAGATGGGCCCTGTAAATGATCATACTGAGTATAAACATAGAAAAGTCTTGAAGTTGGCAGTGGATTATTTGACCAGACTCTTCAACTTTAAAGAAACCATTTCTGTCTCCTGGGACATGCTCCCTAACTCCCACCCCTGACCAGCCCCGCAAACACACATACCTCCGCATTACCCATCTGCCTCAGGGTGGGCAGGTGTGTAGAGCAGGGGAAGAGCTGTAGGAACAGCTGTCGTCACCCAAGGAGAGTGAAGAGGCCAAGAACAGACCCTTTTGACAAAAAGGGAAAAGAGGGGACCAAAAGAGATGTCGAAAGATGGTTACGGCTGTTGGCCAGACCTATGTCACTGTCCTTTGCTCTCAGAGGAGACAGCCCATGGCTCATTCACATGTCCTATGTCTGTTCTACAAATCACCAGTTTTCGATGCTTTGTGTCTAGGATGTCAACATTTCCAGGATATATTAGTGTTCCAGCTTGTCAGCAGTCTGTCCTCATGCACCATTAATTCCTAAGTAGGTAAGATAAAATATCTGGCCTTGCTGTGTCTGCCACCTTTCCCATCCCTTCTGATCCATTCAGATTGATGAAGATATCCATTAAACCTTTTGGAAGGGATCCAGGAGGCTGGACAGCAGTGTCACAGCCTTGGTGATTTGCTCTAGGCCCAAGAAAATCAGTGAGTGTTAGAATTTGTCTCCTGGCTTCTTGATCTCTTATTTTCACTGGGAAAGAAAATGGGCTGTGTAACTTTTTTCTTATAGGGGGCCAAGAAAGGAAGGGCTTCTGGTTCTTATGGGCAAGAAAGAGTGCCTGAGATTCAGATGAGACCTAGAGTTTTGGATTCTGCCCTTGGGCTTCATGTAAACACTTGGGACCTTTTCCCTCTGTCTTGCTAAATTCTCACCAGTGATGAGATGGAGTTGGATGCTTTGCCCCGAAAGAGTCTAGTAGTTTCCTCCTGTGTCTATGATACCAGAGACAGACTCAAACACAGAGAAATACTGGTTTGGTTGAGTGAATGTTTTTATATTTCATTTTACCAGTTCAGAAAATAAATGGACATGGTTTCAGTTTGAACTATATTCCAAGGCTTTATTGATATATTTAAAATATTAGTTTTGCCTTTGAAAGAAAAAAGAAAGGAATTCTTGGGTTCAGTTAAAAATTCACAGAATATCCAGCTTCTTGGTACACAGTATGGCTCAAATCCCTATTTATTCTCAGCTGTTTGCTTCAAAGAGAAGTGAGGTGACAGCATCCCTTTACAAGAAAGGCCTATGAGAAATTGGTTATTATTTATTATTCCTCCTCTATTTCTTTCTGGATAAAGATGAATATTCCTAAATTTGGTAAAGTCTAGGTAGATTATCTCTTTGTCACATCCTTCCTGTTTTATTCGTGATCTGGCACAACTCTTGTGGTCATATGGGTTTTCTTTTCTTTTTTTTTTTTTATCAGGCGAAGTGTTACTGTTTCTTTTTCTTCTCAAGTGTTCAGGATGGAACCTCTGTAGTAACTCCTGAGGCTCTTGCCCTCAATAGAAGAACAGTGAGGAGGTTAATGAGGTGTTGGAAGATGGCAAAACCAGCTCCAGTGTTACACTTTCCAACTTTTAAATTAGGAACCCTGATGAATGGCTTGCTTGTAAAGTATTTTTTCCCTGGGTGACACCCCTGCCTAGCCAGGAGAGGTGAGGAAGAGCATGATGAGATCAAGCAGGCCAGCTCCTCTTTGCTTTTTCCCATCTGCCTGACTCCCACTCAGTGCCTTTAACTGTCATAAATAATGCTCCAGGGGTTTTCAGAGGCTTCCAAAGGCCAAGGCTGCCAGTGCAGCGTGAATTGCCACGGAAACATGAGCTAGCTGGGAGCTTTCTCTTTCCGTTTTTCTCCTGCAGACCATTGGTTTGGATCCAGAGTTTCCCACAGCTTTTTGGTGTGTTTATTAGATGGGACCTTAGATGTGGGCTCTGGTGGGACTGGCTCCTTCCAGGTACTCATAGTCATGGAACCAGAAATGTTTTTTAGGGGGAGTGGTGGTGGAGGCTGTCACTGTTAAACAACCTGGGAAGCTCCACTGTGAGAACATGAATTTGTCGAGTTTGTATCTCGGAGGAAGCGCTCTGAGCATTCCCGTCATGTCATGACAGATGTATAATCTGATCATTTCCAAGACCCTGTGGCCGGCAGCAGTGGGACACAGCCACATTTCTTTTCCCAAGTGAATCAGATTTCATCCAGGAAAGATATCAAGGCTAGAAAGACAGACAGGGTGATTATATGTGGATGGATGTGATGCAGGGAAAAGAATTCCTTCTAGGAATAGCAGCATGGACCCTTCATTATAATTTTACAAAGCATGTTTCCAGTCTGTGATCTTTGGATATTTTAAGAGGTAGAGAAATGCACAGAAAATACAGGGAGGCACGAGCAAGGAAGCGGTGATCAGTGGTTACGAGAACCGGATAGCAAGGAGTGCCATTTCTCCTTGTACCCCACAGTTTTTTTAAGCTTAGCTTGAAAAAAATTTGTGAAGAGTAGTTCTGGATTTTAATATGTGCTTAGATGTATATGACTATCACCACAGTCAGGGTATGCCCCTAAAACCTCTGTGCTATCTCTTTATAAGCATACACTTCCTTTCATCCCCAGCTCCTGGCAACCACTGGTCTGATCTCTAGCCCTCGAGTTTTTCTTTTTGAGAATGTCATTAAATGGACACTTAGAGTGCGTCATCTTCAGAAACTGGCTTCTTTCACTCAGCATGAAGCCCTTGGGGTTCATCCCAGTTGTTGTGTGTATAAGTAGTTCCATTTTATTACAGCTTTGGGATATACAACACCTGTGAAGGACATTTGGGTTATTTTCAGTGATTTGAGTCTCTCCTTTTTTAAAAGTGTGATAAAAAAATATACATTTACCACAAGACTTGCCACTTATATTTAAGTGTACAGTTTTATGGTATTAATTATACTCACTGTGTTCTGCAGCCATCACTACTGTTTGTTCCATAACATTTTCATCACTTCACACAGAAACTCTTTAACCATTAAGTAATAATTCTCCATTCCCTCCAGCCTCTACTAACCTCTTGCCTACTTTCTGTCTCTGTAAATTTGCCTATTTTGGCTATCACAAGTAAGTAGAACCATACAATAACTGTCCTTTTGTGTCTGGCTTATTTCATTTAGTATAACGTTTTCAGGATTGATTTCTGTTGTGGCCTATATCAGCACTTCATTCCTTTTTGTGGCTGAATAGTATTCCCTTGTATGTATATACCACATTTTGCTTATCCATTCATCTGTTGATGGGCACTTGGCTGGCTTCTGCCTTTTGGCTATTGTGAATAGTACAGCTATGAACTTGGGTGTACAAGTATCTGTTTGAATCTTTGCTTTCAGTTCTTTAGTCACTCCCACTTTTTAGTTTAAATTGGTGGGGTGGGAGGTGTTTGGTCTGAATCTAGTCATTGTTTTTTGTACTTAAAGGATTTGAGGAATTCCAGCAGTTTTTTATCCATTGGTCTCCTCAGGATCCTGGGAGGAGGGGGAGGCACAATTTGGGTGCAGGGCAAGTGGACTGCAGGTAACAGGCTGGAGCCCGTCAGTGGAGCCAGCCTCTGTGTGCAGCTTTCTCAGGCCATGGTGTAATGTCTTGCTTGGGTCAGAGTTCAGTTCAGTTCAGTTGCTCAGTCGTGTCTGACTCTTTGCGACCCCACAGACTGCAGCACTCCAGGCTTCCCTGTCCGTCGTCAACTCCCAGAACTTGCTCAAACTCATGTCCATTGAGTTGGTGATGACATCCAACCATCTCATCCTCTGTCATCCCCGTCTCCTCCTGCCTTCAATCTTTCCCAGCATCAGGGTCTTTTCCAGTGAGTCAGTTCTTCACATCAGGTGGCCAAAGTTATTGGAGTTTCAGGTTCAGCATCAGTTCTTCCAGTGAACACCCAGGACTGATTTCCTTTAGGATTGACTGGTTGGATCTCCTTGCAGTCCAAGAGACTCAAGAGTCTTCTCCAACACCACAGTTCAAAAGCATCAATTCTTCAGTGCTCAGGTTTCTTTATAGTCCAACTCTCACATCCATACACGACTATTGGAAGAGCCATAGCCTTGACTAGATGGACCTTTGTTGGCAAAGTAATGTCTCTGTTTTTAATATGCTATCTAGGTAGATCATAGCTTTTCTTCCAAGGAGCAAGCGTCTTTTAATTTCATGGCTGCAGTCACCATCTGCAGTGATTTTGGAGCCCCCCCCCCCAAAATAAAGTCTGTCTCTGTTTCCTTTATTTCCCCATCTATTTGCCATGAAGTGATGGGACCAGATGCCATGATCTTAGTTTTCTGAATGTTGTGTTTTAAGTCAACGTTCTCATCTCCTCTTTCACTTTCATCAAGAGGCTCTTTAGTTCTTCTTTGCTTTCTGCCATAAGTGTGGTGTCATCTGCATATCTGAAGTTATTGATATTTCTCCTGGCAATCTTGATTCCAGTTTGTGCTTCATCCAGTTCAGCATTCTCATGATGTACTCTTGCATATAAGTTAAATAAGCAGGGTGACAATTTACAGCCTTGGCTTACTCCTTTCCTGATTTGTAACCAGTCTGTTGTTCCATGTACAGTTCTAACTGTTGCTTCTTGACCTGCTTACAGATTTCTCAGGAGGCAGGTCAGGTGGTCTGGTATTCCCATTTCTTTAAGAATTTTCCACAGTTTGTTGTGATCCACACAGTCAAAGGCTTTGGCATAGTCAATAAAGTAGAAATAGATGTTTTTCTGGAGCTCTCTTGCTTTTTCAGTGATCCAGCGGATGTTGGCAATTTGATCTCTGGTTCCTCTGCCTTTTCTAAATCCAACTTGAACATCTGAAAGTTCATGGTTCATGTACTGTTGAAGCCTGACTTGGAGAATTTTGAGCATTACTTTGCTGGCGTGTGAGATAAATGCAATTGTGCCATACTTTGAGCTTTCTTTGGCATTGCCTTTCATTGGGATTGGAATGAAAACTGACCTTTTCAAGTCTTGTGGCCACTGCTGAGTTTTCCAAATTTGCTGGCATATTAAGTTCAGCACTTTCACAGCATCATCTTTTAGGATTTGAAATAGCTCAGCTGGAATTCCATCACCTCCACTAGTTTTCTTCATAGTGATGCTTCCTAAGGCCCACTTGACTTCACACTTGCAAATGTCTGGCTCTACGTGAGTGATCACACCATCGTGATTATCCAGGTTATGAAGATCTTTTTTTTTTTTTCTTTCAGTTCTTCTGTGTATTCTGGCCACCTCTTCTTAATATCTTCTGCCTCTGTTAGGTCCATACCATTTCTGTCCTTTATTGAGCCCATCTTTGTATGAAATGTTCCCTTTCTTTTAAGGGATTCTTGCCCTCAGTAGTAGATGTAATGGTCATCCGAGTTAAATTCACGCACTCCAGTCCATTTTAGTTCACTGATTCCTAAAATGTCGATGTTCACTCTTGCCATCTTCTGTCTGACCACTTCCAATTTGCCTTGGTTCATGGACCTAACATTCCAGGTTCCTATGCAATTTTGCTCTTTACAGCATCGGACTTTACTTCCATCACCAATCACACCCACAGCTGGGTGTTATTTTTGCTTTGGCTCTGTCTCTTCATTCTTTTTGGAGTTATTTCTCCATTGAAAATAAAATGGATCAGAGTGGTCTTTGTTAAATATTTCGTGAGATCTACTTTGCGTGGTCTTTGCTATATTTCACCAGTGTTTGCCATGCCATTAGGCGAGCACTTAAAGATAGGGGCAGAAAATGCCAAGTGAGAAATAACTTTCTCCTTAAGAATAATCTGTTTTTTTATTTGTAAAATATATCTGGACCTACCTAGACTCGGATAACTCAGCAAATTCCTTCCTCATTTAGAATAATTGGCAGTAGGGCAAGCCTGAACTGTAAGTATGGGGAATAGATAGATTTTGATTACCTTCAAGGATGCACCTTTGAGACCAAGAGTTTAATAGACTTTCCTTAATTAAGAGATAACTATAATTTACTTTTAAGTAGCTTCATTTGTGTATGATAGGAGCTAAAGTCATTTTTTTTAAATGGGTGTGTTTTTAAGTAGTGAAAAGTTTCTCCTCCTGTTACTAATTTGCTTGTTAAATTTCCCTTGATAAATATTGTAGAGATTGTTTAGTCCAGCCTTTCTTATCATAAGTTTGTGTGTGTGTGTTTTGTTTTTAATGTGGAAGCATTCTTTTACCCCTAAAGGATGCCAGGCTCTCTCTCTAACCAGCCTTCTGCTACAGCCTGCCACCAAGTCTAGGATTGTCACCCCTGGAGGGACTCCTTTGGCTTAAATCCCTTCATTTACTGGAAACTGTTAAATCTGTAGAGGTGATGGTGGTGTGTATGTCTTTCTATTTCTGGGAGGTTCTTTAAAAAGGACTGTAAATCTATTTTGGATCACCTGGGTGATTACCCTGTGACTCAGCTTGGCTATTTTGTTTTGATTCCAAGGTTTGCATGGGTGTTTCTGCTCACAGTGGGACCAAGGGAAGGCCATTGACATCCTGTTGCAGAGTAGACTAAAGATAAAACATGGTATCCAAATTGAGTCCTCAGGTGGCTCCCACTGACAGAATCATTCCAATCTCTAAAGCTTGGTGTGGTTGACACCTTATTTTTACTGCAGCCAAAGATGCAGCAAAGAGCCAACTTTGTAAGTCCCAAGGTCATTAGGATTTCTTTTCCTTGTATGGGATGTTTTTGATATTGCATTTTAGAGTACCACATTAAATTGATTAGCCTTTCAAAATAATGGAACAGAAGATTGAATTGTTTTATTATTTAAAAGAACAAATGACAACAACAAAAACAGTAGTTGATAAAGCTATTTTTGTAGACTAAGTACTTCGCTTCTATTTAATCCTCACAACATCTCTATTGAGTTGATACTCACCATATTTTACAGGGGAGTGGTGGGGCTTACAGGGATTAAATCACTTGCCCATGTCATCAAGGGCATTCAGCCTAGGCAGCCTGACTCTAGATCCATCACACTAAGCCTCATTTTGTGAAAGAGAAAACACACAACTGTATCTTTCTGCTGTTAAACACTTTTCAGTTTCAGTTCACTAACTCAGAAACTCATATCATATCATCTGTCACATTTATGTCTGTATTTCGGGTTTTATTGGCATTGCAATTCTTATTTTTAATTTCTTTTTAAGTAAGTCACATATGATTTCCCAGGGTGGCACAGTGGGAGACTCAAGAGATGTGGGTTCGATCCCTGGGTCAGGAAGATCCCCTGGAGTAGGAAATGACAACTCAACTCCAATGTTTTTGCCTGGAAAATTCCACGGACAGAGGAACCTGGCAGGCTACAGGCTATGGGGATTGCCAAGAGTGGGATACAACTGAGCATGCACGCATGCTAAACATATATACTTATTTATAAATTTGGTTTAATAGTCATGTAAGAACTATAAGCATAAGAGTTTATACCTAGTTTTATATATTTGTGTGTATTTAAGTAATTTTATAATAAAAATGGCTTAAGTCAACACTGGCAGTCCACAGTATTAAGTCATTAACACCCTCAACACATTAACACTGTTTACTTTAAATAAAGTCCCTTAATAGCTTAAGAGACTGGACATATTTTGATGGACTGGGAATGAATGCTCATAACACAAGGTGCTGTGTAGAAATGACTCTGCCACTGGTTATGAGGTACCAGTAGGGAGTATGTTGATGTTTTTTTCTTTCAGCACTTTGAAAACCCTATTCTCCTCTTCTCTGCTAAAAAGTCTGCTGCCAGTCTAAAAACCACTTTATAGACAATGGCTCTTTCCTTCCACTGTTTTTGAGATATTCTCTATGGTATTCTCCATATTCACAGCTGGATGTGGATATAGTTTTCTTTATACTGCATAGGACTTCATATGTGTCCTAAATCTTTGGATGCACATCTTTCATCAAAACTGGAAAATTCTCAGTGAAAATCTCTCCAGATACCTTCAGTACATGTTTCCACTCATCTCATACTATAGCTCTTCCTTTCATTCTGTTTTCCTTGTCTCTTGACCTCTTATTGATCTTACCATGTTGCATTCTGGTTAATTTTTTCAGATTTATTTTTCTTTTTACCCAGATTCTCTCTTCAGATATGTCCATAATATTTAGCCCATTTGTAAGGATTTTTTTTAGTGGAAGGGAGAAATATATTTTATCATTTACATTTTTGAACTTTATTGAGATATAATATATGTACAGTGAAGCACATTATTTAAATTGTATAGTTAGATGCATGTTGATAAATGTATGCACACAGGGAACTACCACTACAATCAAAAAACAAAACATTTTCATCACCCTTAAGAGTTTCTTTTTTCCCCTTTGAGACATTTTCAACAATTATTTCTTTATATATATGTTTTTCTGGCCCCTTTTCTTTCTCCTCGTCCTTTGGAAATCCAATTTCATGTGTATTTAGCATTTGGACATTGTCCTCTTAGGTGTCTGGGCTTCTCCTCAATTTTCTCCAGTCTTCATTCTTTGTGCTCTTTGGGCATTTCTATTGCTCTGTCTTCAAGTTCACCAGTTCTTTGTTCTGTTGTCCACCAAATGTGGTTGAACTCATATAGTGAACTTTAAAATTTCAGTTTTTTACTTTTCTTCTCTAGAATTTCCATTTGTTTTGTTTTAGTTTCCATTTCTCTATTGAGAATTCCTAGCTGTTCATTCAGTGTTATAGCCTAGTTTCCTTTAGTTATTTGAACATACTTATAATTACTGCTTCTCTGTGTTTCCTAAATGCAATATCTGGAACTGTTCAGAGTCTGTTTCTATTGGATGCCCTTTCCCCTGAGTATAGAGCACACTTTGATATTTCTTTGAATGTTCATTTCTGGTTGAAAATTGGAACTTGCAGATAGTACATTATGGCAACTGTAGATTCTGTTGTATTTTTCTGAATGTGTGTGTGTGTGTGTGTGTGTATTTAGCTCTAGTAGGCAATTAACTTTTCTGGACTCCAACTGCACCCTTTGTCACCCTTCTGATATGAAGCAACTAGAATCTCTATTCTTACATCTTCCCACTGCTACTTTTTTTCCTGATCCCTTGAGACTTTTTTCCTTGTTTCTGTATAATTTGTTGGTCATTCTTTTTTTATTTTCTTCTCGGGATTCCAGTTGTCCTAATAAGCTGTTTGACTGATTTGGGGGCTCTGTTCCAGATCTTTCAAGCCTGTAAGTTCCAACTCTCTGACACTTGTGCACAGCTGGAAAGTTTACTCAGCTTAAAACAAAGGCAGCAGACTCACAGACAGGGCTGCACACAGCTCTGTCCTGAAGGAGCAGGTTTGTCTCTGGCTCCTACCCCTTTCCACCAGGCCCCTCAGTGCCTCCTCCTGCACACGCTTACTTGACTGCTTGGCCTGGCATTTGGGCAGAGTTTATTCTCAAAGTTGTATACTCCTTCTGTGGGTTTTTTTATTGGTGTTTTATTTTTTAATTTTTTATTTTTGCTGCCAGTGCTTTTCCTTTAGACTTCTAGCTACTTTTTCAGCACTGAACTTTGATCTCTGGCACTTTGTCTAGTAAGGGTGTGATTTTCCACTGCTATTTTTTTTAATTTTTTTAATTTTTACAGTTAAAGCTGTAAGATTTGGGCATTACCTCCAGCCAGGAAGACATAAACTCTCAATTCTTACCCTTTCCTGTGGCAGTTTTTGGAGAGTAAATTCTCCTTCTTTCAGACTCTCTCCAGGGTCTTGAAAGTTGCTCTTTAAAAAAACAAAAGCAACAAACTTCTTTAAAATTGTGTTTTTATCATTGTTATCTGTAAGAGGGTTTCATGATCATTTCAGTCCTCTTACATTCCTGGAACTAGTCCACCCATTTGGTTCCTTTCTGAATTAAATCTGCCTAAGGGTCTAAAGTATAGTAGTCTTTTTATTTCTCTCATTATAAATATATTTATTTTATGGTGTATATGAAATTAATATCTAATAGTATTTCCAGCATCTGAAGTTCTTGAGTGTTGAGCAGTGCTGCTGACGAGTTGTGTCTACTGTCTCTCTCTCATTCAACTTTTTCTAAGTAGATTTTGGATGATGAACCAATGATCTGGAGTGCATTAAACATGGAAAAATAGTACATCCTGATTTGAGGGTTTGAATCTGCAAAGAGGTTTTTGTTTCTTTTTTCCCGGTGTCCAGAGAATATTATGGACCATTGTTTTATTAATTTCTATGGCTAGGGGCTTTTAGAAGTCAGTCATGTAGTAAAAATTTGAGTCTAAGTCTACTTGAGCACAGTTCAGTTCAGTTCAGTTGCTCAGTCGTGTCTGACTCTTTGCGAGCCCATGAATCGCAGCACACCAGTCCTTCTTGTCCATCACCAACTGCCGGAGTTCACCCAAACTCATGCCCATCGAGTCGGTGATGCCATCCAACCATCTCATCCTCTGTTGCCCCCTTTTCCTCCTGCCCTCAATCCCTCCCAGCATCAGGGTCTTTTCCATTGAGTCAGCTCTTCACATGAGGTGGCCAAAGTACTGGAGTTTCAGCTTCAGCATCAGTCCTTCCAATGAACACCCAGGACTGATCTCCTTTAGGATGGACTGGTTGGATCTCCTTGCAGTCCAAGGGACTCTCAAGAGTCTTCTCCAACACCGCAGTTCAAAACCGTCAATTTTTCGGTGCTCAGCTTTCTTTATAGTCCAACTCTCACATCCATACATGACCACTGGAAAAACCATAGCCTTGACCAGACGGACCTTTGTTGGCAAAGTAATGTCTCTGCTTTTTAATATGCTACCTAGGTTGGTCATAACTTTCCTTCCAAGGAGTAAGCGTCTTTTAATTTCATGGCTGCAGTCACCATCCGCAGTGATTTTGGAGCCCCCAAAAATGAAGTCTGACACTGTTTCCACTGTCTCTCCATCTATTTCCCATGAGGTGATGGGACCAGATGCCATGCTCTTAGTTTTCTGAATGTTAAGCTTTAAGCCAACTTTTTCACTTTCCTCTTTCACTTTCATCAAGAGGCTTTTTAGTTCCTCTTCACTCTCTGCCATAAGGGTGGTGTCATCTGCATATCTGAGGTAATTGATATTTCTCCCAGCAATCTTGATTCCAGCTTGTGCTTCATCCAGCCCAGCTTTTCTCATGATGTACTCTGAATATAAGTTAAATAAGCAGGGTGACAATATACAGCCTTGACGTACTCCTTTTCCTATTTGGAACCAGTCTGTTGTTCCATGTCCAGTTCTAACTGTTGCTTCCTGACCTGCATACAGGTTTCTCAAGAGGCAGGTCAGGTGGTCTGGTATTGCCATCTCTTTAAGAATTTTCCACAGTTTATTGTGATCCACACAGTTGAAGGCTTTGGCGTAGTCAATAAAGCAGAAATAGATGTTTTTCTGGAACTCTCTTGCTTTTTCAATGATCCAGCAGATGTTGGCAATTTGATCTCTGGTTCCTCTGCCTTTTCTAAAACCAGCTTGAACATCTGGAAGTTCTCGGTTCATGTATTGCTGAAGCCTGTCTTGGAGAATTTGAGCATTACTTTACTAGCGTGTGAGATGAGTGCAATTGTGTGGTAGTTTGAGCATTCTTTGGGATTGCCTTTCTTAGGGATTGGAATGAAAACTGACCTTTTCCATGTCCTGTGGCCACTGCTGAGTTTTCCAAATTTGCTGGCATATTGAGTGCAGCACTTTAACAGCATCATTCTTGATGATGAGCACAGGCTCATGATAATAAATTCTTACAGGGAAGCTCTTCTGTCTCATGATACAGAGCTAAGGAAAGCCATATCCATAGCCCAGTGGATAGACTTTTCTTGATCCATTTCTTCACTGACAATATAGCTCTTCAAAACTTCTGGTGAGCAGTAGTCTTGATAATAGTTTCTTGCCTACCTCCCACTCAAGAGTCTGTTGTGTACCCACTTCTCTATAGAAGCTTTAAAAACTTCATCTACTTGATTACCAGAGGGATCAGATGAATCCCTAGCACTGCCAATTCCTACTCACTTCTCTGATATTTCATTTTCTTATTTGATTTGACTTTCTATTCTGGGACTTTTGGAACAGAAAAGTATAGAGAAGAGTATAATAAAGACCTGTATACTCATTACATATATTTATTAGTTAACATTTTGCTATATTTGCTTTGTCTGTGTTTGCTGAACCATTGTGAAGTAAATTATATATTGCATCGTAACATTTTACTCTTAAACGCTTTCCAGGTGGCTCAGTGGTAAAGAATCCACCTGCCAGTGCAAAAGATGCAGTAGACATGGGTTCAATTCCTGGGTCGGGAAGATCCTTATCCAAGGACATCACAACCCACTCCAGTATTCTTGTTTGGATAATCCCATGGACAGAGGGTCTGGTAGGCTGTAGTCCATGGGGTTGCAAAGAATCAGACTGAGTGACTGAGCACACACAGACGCATACACTTTAGTATGCATCTACAAAAAATTAGGCTTTTCTCTACACAATCATATTGCTGTTTTCATGTCTAACTAGCTGTGTTAATTAGGAGTCTCCAAAGAGATAGAACTGTGAGAGAGGGAGAGAGAGAATGTGTGTTTGTGGCTGGGGTGGAGGGTGGGGGAGCAGAGAGAAAAAGAACTGAGTAAATGGGAAGAAGAAAATTAAGAGGTTTTACCAGACAGTTCCTTAGAACAAAAAGTCATGTATCTCTAGACTAAAATGGCCCACCATAAACTCAGCACAGTGAATAAAAAGACCCCGCACCAAGGCACATTATTATAACCTTTCAAACACTGAAGGTGTTTGAAACAAGATGTTGAAAACTTCCAGAGATGAAAAGAGGTGATATTCAATTGATCAGGAATCAGAATGGCATCACATTCTTCCTATAAGCACTATACACTTGCGGGACAAAAGAACAGTTCTTCATGTTTCTGAGTGAGAATAATTTCTAAGGCTTTCTTACTCAGCCAGACTGTCAACCAAGTGTAAGTTTACAATGAAGACATTTTCAGACACAAAGGACTTTTAAAGTAACTTTTTGCGTAACAAGTTGTAAGAAAGCTGCTGGAGGAAGTATTTATAATTGTGGGGCTAACTAAAAAAAGAGGATTGTATAGATCCTGGAATTGCATAGCTAAAACAGGAGAGAGGCATAAGAGATCCTAGGAAAATATGGAGGAAGTCATAGGGTGATTGCCCTATGGGCTCCAGAGATGACATCTCAATGAAAATTGAACTGATAAACAATGTGGTTGATTGTACTGAGAGTCTTTTTAGAGTTTTGTTAGAAATTTGGGGGTTCAATTAGTGATGAAAAAGTTGAAAATGAAAGAAATGAAAAACAGATACCTACATAAGAAAAGACAAGCAGTCATCCATGGCTCATCTGTAACAGTTACGCAGTTTACAAGTATAAACATTGAATCTTGCACTAATCAGTGATGCCGTGTGACTATGAAAGGTCACTGGGATGGGGTGGAGGCTATGACGTAGCTGGCTGCCGGGTAGAGAAAAAAGCTAAATCCTTACCTTCCACAGAATGAAAGCAATAGACACTATTTAATATTGAAGAAAAATCAAGAAATGAAGCATCAGCATATTGTTTAGAAAAATGAAGCATCACAAATATTTAGTGAAAGTCACTCAGTCGTATCCAAGTCTTTGCGACCCCATTGAATTCTCCAGGCCAAAATACTGGGGTAGCCTTTCCCTTTTCCAGGGGATCTTCCCAACCCAGGGATTGAACCCAGGTCTCCCACATTGCAGATGGAATCTTTGCCAGCTGAGCCACAAGGGAAGCCCAAGAATATGGAGTGGGTAGCCTATCCCTTCTCCAACAGATCTTCCCGACCCAGGAATCAAACTGGGGTCTCCTGCTTTGCAGGGAGATTCTTTACCAACTGAGCTATAATGAAAGTGCTTGCCTCTGGGAAGCAGGAACCAGGAGTACAATGGGAAGAGGGACAACTGTTTTTTGTTAACATCTTGTAGTGTTATATGATTTTTAAAGCTATGTACCTGTGTTAGTTTGATTTTTTAAAATATTGTTTAAATCAAAATTCACCAATTTCAGAATTGTGTAATTTTGTAACTAACTGACAAATTTCATGATGCATTGTAACATTGCCATGTTGGTAAAGGTCTAAGTCATACTCACTTCTTTCAAGGGCAAGGTGTTCCAACTCTTAACTTTGCATTGTTCAGTGGAGTGGCCATTAGCCATGCATGGCTGTTTAAATTTAAATTTAAGCTTCAATTCTTCAGTTGCACTGGTCACATTTCCCAATGCTCTGTAGCCACATGTCAGGTTAGTTCAGTTGCTCAGTCATGTCTGACTCTTGGTAACCCATGGACTGCAGCATGCTAGGCTTCCCTGTCCAACACCAACTCCTGGAGCTTGCTCAGACTCATGTCTATCAAGTTGGTGATGCCATCCAACCATCTCATCCTCTGTTGGCCCCTTCTCCTTATATGGCTAGCAGCTAACATACTGGACAGTACCGCACTGTCCTAAATCATTCTTGAATTCACCTCTTCCCAGCTCATTGCCGTCATCTCTAGGCAGCATATCATGGAGATTGAAGGTGTAGGCTTTGAAGTCGGGCTGCATTAGCTCATATCTTACTAGCTGTTTGACTTTGAACATGTCATAACCTCTTAGTGTTTCAGTGTCCCCATCTATAAAATGGGGACACTAATAGCATTATCACATTCTAGGGGTTGTAAGGAAAGACTGTGATAATGCATTTAAATGAAATGCTTAGTACCATGCCTGGCCCACAGTAAGCACTCATAGGTTTATCTGCTGTAACTACTGTCATCATCATGCCCTACTGCATATCCCTTCAGCCGCTTCTGAGCTCACATGCAGTCCTGGTGGACAGTCCCCTTTCAAGCTGACAGCTTCTCACCTCAAGGCCTGCCTCCCTCTTTTTCTCTGTCTGAGAATTTCCTTGGGTGTTATGTGACTTTGCTCAGCTGAGAGGCAGAGAAGCCCAGAAATGCTGGGATTATACCTCTAGTGGAAGCTCACAACCAGAGAAGGAAAGTACCCACTTTCTTTATTGGTGCAGTTCTGAGGTGTCTTCTCCGTAATCCTTGAGAGGCTCCCAGGGAAACCGAGCCCCCCACCCCCACCCCACCCTCTATTCCACAGCAGTGATGTGATCAGTGATGTGCCTTTGTTGACCTTCCTCCCATTCCTCTTTTTACTTTCCTTCCCTTACTTGTGCTTCTTGGGATCTGCTCCCAACCTTGGTGGAACCCACACTGACAGTGGATCATCATCACTACCACCATCACCATCAATTCTGGTTCTCATTATCTCAAAGCCAAGCTCTTATAGTAGCTTCCTGGCTTCTTTTCCCATCTTCTCTTCCATGTTATAGCCAGAGCTATCTCAGTTTAAATGTAGAGTTATGGCTTAACTGCTTAAAGACTCTGATGCTTCCTTCTTGCCCGCAGGTGGAGACTGAACTTAGTCCTGCAATGAAGAACTTTTACAAATTCTCTAGAGCCTACCTTATAGCCTTACCTCTTGTTAGTCTTGCTGTACACCACCCTTTCAATATACCATTCTCCTTTGCACTTCTGTGTCTGAACACATGCTGTCTTCTCTGATTGGAGTAATAATAATTTCAGTGCACAGCTGTTAGCTACCTACTCTGTACCAAGCAGAGCCCTATGTAGTATGCACAGATGAGTTCTTTAATCCTTAACTTTATAAAGAAAGCTTTTATGTTCTCCTTGTATTAGGGATGTAGAAACCTAGGCTTAGGGAAGTCACATTATTAATAGCAGAGTTTGGTAATACCAAGCTGATATCCTATGTTTGGCAGGAAAGTGACATGACACAGGCATAGTTTACTTAGAGGAAATCAACTTTACTCACTCAGGAGAGAGAGATTTGGGGGTGGGGAGAGAGAGAGAAGGAGAAAGATAAATAGCGTGGGTGATCTGCTTGCCTGTCTGCCCCATGCATGTGTGCTCCCAGGGGAGAAAGGGTGAGGCATGACTCTACTGTTACCCACATTGTCCTGGGGGCGCTTTGTCAGTGAGTGTGACTAGAGTGCTTACTTATTCACAACATTCCTATGACATAGCTGCCTAAACCCGTGCCAAAGACTTCCGAGAGATAGTATATCCTTCTCCCTGCAGGCTTTTCAGGGCTGCCTTTGCCTTTGTGTGACTTGTTACAGGCTGACTCTCCACAGCCTGATCCAAGAACGAGGTGAGACTCCATGGTCTTCCTTTCCTTTCCCACTTTCCCGCCTGGTAGACACCTGCTCATCTCTTCCACAGCACCTCCTCTGGTAAGCTTTCTCCATCTCCTTTGGGAAGAGCCTCTCCTCCTGCCCGGGCTTCTGTGGCCCCCTGTACACATTTCTTTCAGTGCTGTCCCGTGTGACCTTCCAGTGACTTGTTTATACACCACGTTCCCCAGCCAGGCAGTAGATTCCTCATTGGACCCCCTTCTCTTTTCTTTCTCCGGTATCTGCTACAGTTCCCTCTCCATAGCAGCGAGAACTGTCTTGGTTGTCAGCAAGGCAGGTCTCCGTGCTTTCTAGAGAAAGGAGGGAGATCAATTCTGAATGCTTATCATAATCAGTCACGTTCTTACAGAATCTGGAGACCGAAAATAATCTATTCTGTCTCTTCTCTCTGTCTCTTTGATTTCTATTTTCTTTCTGTAGGGTTGCTATTTGATCATAGGTCTTTAAGAAGCCAGTTACTGCAGGGTAATGTGGTCCATCGGATTTTTCTTGTTAGATCTGTGAAAACACATTTTTGTTATCTATCTTCATACCCAAATTAAGACATCTCCATCAGACAGCCAACCTCCCCCCAACCCTGAGACTGGCACCATCCCTGAAAAGTTTCCAAGTTATCATTCTGTTTTTCTGTCTTGTGAAGGATGTGGTTTTTGGTTGTGTGATTCTTTTTAAGCTGCTTCATTTGTTTTTGGACTGATTAATAGCGTAGCTACCCAAACTTGGACAGAAACGTCAAATTCAGAATCTCTGGAAGCAACAGCACCAAGACGCTAATTAGTTCATGTTTTCCATATGAATGGACTCAAGTACACAATCACTGCTTCCTTGTTTTATCTCTCACCCTTGACTGTGCTGGCAAACCTTGCTTTTCCTTTTAGCTGTAAGAGGATTTGTTGGGAACAAAAATCCTTTTCCTGTACTTCACCTGCTGGATGGAATGAACAAAAGCCTCAGGGCAAGATCTAAATATTTAACAAATATAACCTCAACCCCCAAAGTTTTAAATCTGGAATACATTTTACAGTCTAAATTTGAACCCAGGCCAGGGACATGCATGCTGATACTGATTATTTGTGTTCTTTGGCAGAGGGTCTAGAGAAGTGATTTAATTCAATTGTGTGGGAAAGGGAAGGGGGAGAGAAAATTATCGTGTAGATAGAGTGTCCACTTGGTTATCTATATGTGCTGGACAGTGGAATCCACCTGATTCCCTCTTCCATCACTGGCCTCTGTCTTGCTGGCTGGCCTCGGTTTGCACCATGCTCCCCATCCCATGCTCTCCACTCTTGGGCCTCACTGGCATTGTGCTCCCATCTGCCACAGGGCCTTAGCACATGCTATGCCCCCGTCTGGAATGTTCTTCACAGCCCATACTCCACCTCTTTAGCTAGTCAGGTCTTACTCTTCTTGCATGTAACAGCTCACTTTCTCAGGGAAGTCCCTGAGATACTTATGAGTGAGATAAATCCTCCGTTATGTATTTTGAGGACACTGAATACTTCTCCCTTGTAAGTACCTGTCACAGTCGGAGTTTTATGTTCTCCTGTATGGTCCTTTGTATAGATTGTTTCCTAGGGTATGGCATTGTTATATGGGGAAGATGATATGCAAGTGTTCATTTTTTTTTCCTTTAAAGTTTTGTGTTTAATAGATGTTAGAAAAAAAATATATGTAGTAGTAACTTGTCCCTTTGTGAGTATTTCTGCTTACAGTAGACCTAAAATAGATAAGACTGTGAATCCACCTTTCATAAGCCATATGAATAAAGAAGTACCATGATCAGGCAATGGGCATAGAGATAGAAATTTTGGAAGCAGTATGCAAATAACTGAAATTTGGGAAATAGTATGTTCATATGTTTCCTGTCACTAGAAGGTGGGCTGCAGAAGAGAGCCTCATTGTGCACCATTGTACCCACTAGGCCTGGTGTGTATTTTGGCCTTCATAAATATTTGTAGAAAGCCCGGTACATGACTAGATGAACAATTTAATGACTCAATGTGTGCCCCTCCCAGGCACATCAGGGAGCCATAGGTCAGATGACTAGAAAGAAGTCCAAGATTTGTGTTGAGGATCATCCATATGGATGCACACAGTAGACACAAGTTGGGACTTTGTATACTTAGAACACTCAGCTTGGGATGCCAAAAGATTGTGTAGAGTCTTGGGGATGTAGGAGACCTGCAGTTATCCTGCTCAGAGTGGTGCTTTCTAGCATCCTGGGCAGGTACTGTCACAGACAAGCTTCCCTGATAACAGACTCTGATGAAAATTAGCATGCAGAAAGTTTATTAGGATCTTGGGATGAACACCTGTGGGAGGAGAGGAAGCATGACAGGTCAGAAGGGGAGGTTGAGGCCATCTCAGCATAGAGGCCTCAGCTGACTTTATGAGAAGGTCTGAAGCTGGAACGATCCTTCAGAGCTGCCTAAAGCTGGTAGCTTCACAGAATGCCTCAGAGGGATATGCTCTTGAGCAAGGCAGCTCTCTTCCCCAGGGCCACCTGCAGGTGACACTCTCAGCAGCTGGGAGGATCATTTCTGAAGGGAGACCTTAGGGATGCCTCACAGAGTCAACCATAGACGGCCATCTAGAATCCATGTGAAAATCTCCAGGAGTGGCAGATGGCAGCCACTGTCTGTGGATTTGCCTCAACCATGGAGTTGCTATAGTTGTTAGAGATGGTTTTTGCTTTATACTGAAACCACTTTCTCAGCAAGTTCCAAATACCTGTACTCATTTTGACTATGAGCAAGAAAAGGAAAATGACCCTTGAATGATCTGAGTAGAGCTATGATGAAAAGTGAAAGTGAAGTCGCTCAGTCATGTCTGACTCTTTGTGACCCAATGGACTGTAACCTACCAGGTTTCTCTGTCCATGGGATTTTCCAGGCAAGGATACTGGAGTGGGTTGCCATTTCTTTCTCCAGGAGATCTTCCCAACCCAGGGATTGAACCCACATCTCCTGCATTGTAGGCAGATGCTTTTAGCCACCAGGGAAGTCTATGATATCTCAGGTCAAATCTTCTCTTGACTGAATCACCTAGTTTCTTCTGCTGTTTTTTGGTGTATGTTTTTCTGGCCCCTTGCTATTCATCTTTTAGCCTCCATTTGCAAAACTTCATTTAATGTGTAGCATCTAAAATGAGATATAGTAATCCAGATGTGGCCTAACCAGCCCAGACTACAGTGGGACAATTACATAACATCATCTGTGCCTTATAGAAGGAAGCTTGGAGGCAATTGAGATTCTTCTGTCTTTTTCAAATGAATTGCTATGAAGTAAGCTCTCTCCAAATGTGGGCTTATGAGAACAATCACTAGGAACCTAAATGGAGAATCTAGAAGATCACCTTAAGCTCTATCATATTACATAGTATGTATAATTATATTTTTATAAAAATAATAGCAAATGTTTATTTAATCCTTATCATATGCCAGATACTGGGTCAAAAATTCTTGCATGCCTCCATCTCATTGGATCCTCTCCACAAACCTGTGAGGTTGGTACTCTTTGTATCCTCATTTTGCAGAGGAGGAAACAGAGGGCAGAGGATTAAGTAACCTGCCCTAAGTCACCAAGTCAGTAGATGGAAAAGCCAGGATTCCAACTCTGCCAGTCTGACGCCAGAGCTACCTTCTTCTGTATGTGGATATTATATTGGTTTGAGTAGACTTAAATTAGTGACTGACTTAACAATGTCTAAAGAAAGGACCTTGAACATACATGATGGGCTTCAGAGAAGCTTAGAGGGCTTAGAAAGATGTCATTTTATAGGGGACAAAGCCAAAACACTTGATGCTTTCAGATAAGGACTTTCTTCATTGCTGTTGTAAGCTTTTTAAGGGTGAGGACCATACTTGTTCATCTTCTAACACTGTGTCTAGCACAGTATCTAAGTCATGTTTATGTTAGTTACCAGTGCATCTGCTCCATTTTCATTCTTCTCTGCTTTCTTTTCATGCTGGAGCTGGACCCTGTAATCTTTTCTCCTTCACCAGCTGATGCCACATAAGGTTTGTCAGTAGAGGGCGCTGGAGGGCCGCTGTGAGAGGAAGGGGCTTTTTTCTAGGGTCCTTTTCTTCTTGCTCCTATGGCCGTGGCCAGTGGGCAGCTTCCTGCTGAAAACCTAGTGGTGCACAAGCTCCAGTGAATGCCATTGGCACCCCAGTAAGTTGCTTGCAGAGTTTTGCCAATACTCCTGTGGGAAGCTCCGTGAAGCACCATGGTGAGAGCCTCTGTCCCCATGTGCCCCAGCCACACCTTTGCCCATGAAGTCTGAGTGTCATCCTCCAGAGAAGGGCTTCTTGCTTATTTGTTCTTTCCTTGAATACTTTCCTCAATCTTGGGGGTTGTAACTGCTCCCTACATCTGCTGTTCAGTTATCTTCAGAGGTCACTTTACCCCTCTTTGTAGTCAGTCCCTTTTTACTAGCTAAAAATTCTTTCCATTGATATTTTCCTATTTAAATTATTGGTGTGGTTTCTGTCTTCTTATCAGATGTTGACTAACCTAGTCCCAAACGCTCAGTAGATAATGGGTGAACTAGTGAGAAAATTGAGGAAAGATGCTTCATTTTCAGCTTATTGCTGCTGTTTATCTTGTGGACTGGACTGGATTGACTAGCCTGTTGCCCCATCGAATTCTTCCCAGATGTTTCAGTTGCTTGGGAGTTATACATTTTCAAGTGTTATATAAAAACTATCTCTCTTCTTCATACCAATTAAATATGATGTGACATGTTCTGATAGCCCCAAAGATAAACCAATTTCTCCCTCATTTTTCCTCTCTGCACTGCCACCCTGGATTGGGTTTTTATCCTGTATTATCAGAAATAATCTGGTCAGTTCGAAAACAAGCACAATTTCCCAGGTGATTTGGGGATCCTAATGTAGATATTCTTATTTTGAGAATGTCATAGATTTTACCATTCACTTCTATGTTGTTCAGTTGCTAAGTCGTGTCTGACTCTTTGCAAACCCATGGACTGCAGCACTTCAGGCTTTACTGTCCTTCACTGTCTCTCAGTTTGCTCAAACTCATGTCCATTGAGTCGATGATGCCATCCAACCATCTCATCCTCTGTTGCCCTCTTCTCCTCTTGCCCTCAATCTTTCCCAGCATCAAGGTCTTTTCCAATGAGTTGGCTCTTAGAATAATGTGGCAAAAATACTGGAGCTTCAGCATCAGTCTTTTTAATGAATATTCAGGTTTGATTTCCTTTAGAATTGACTTACTTGATCTTCTTGCTGTCTGAGGGACTCTTAAGAGTCTTCTCCAACACCACAGTTCAAAACCATCAGTTCTTCAGCGCTCAGCCTTCCTTATGGTTTAACTCTCACATCCGTACATGACTACTGGAAAAAAGCATAACTTTGACTATGTGGACCTATGTTGGCAAAGTGATGTCTTTGCTTTTTAATATGCTATCTAGATGGGTGGTGGCGTTAGTGGTAAAGAGCCCGCCTGCCAGTGCTGGAGACCCAAGAGGCTGGGGTTTGATCCCTGGGTCAGGAAGATCTCCTGGAGAAGGGCATGGCAACCCATTTCAGTATTCTGCCTGGAGAATCCCATGGATAGACGAGCCTGGTGGACCGTACAGTCCACGGGATCGCAAAGAGTCGGGCACGACTGAGCAACTAACACAACAGGTATGTGACAGCTTTCCTTCTAAGGGTCAAGCGTCTTTTATTTTCATGTCTGCAGTCACTGTCAGCAGTGATTTTGGAGCCCAGGAAAATAAAATCTGTCACTGCTTCCACTGTTTCCCCTTCTGTTTGCCGTGAAGTGATGGGACCAGATGTTATGATTTTATAGTTTTTTGAATGCTGAGTTTTAAACCAGCTTTTTCACTGTCCTCTTTCACCTCTTTAGTTCATCTTCACTTTCTGCCATTAGAATGGTATCATCTGTTTATCTGAAGCTGCTGCTATTTCTACCTGCAATCTTGATTCCAGTTTGTGATTCGTCTAGCCCATATTTCACATGGTATGCTCTGCAAATAAGTTAAGTAAATAGGGAGACAGTATACAGCTTAATCGTACTCCTTTCCCAATTTTGAACTAGCCAGTTGTTTCATTTAAGATTCTAACTGTTGATTCTTTGACCCACGTACAAGTTTCATTTCTATAGGAAATGACTAAATTCTGAACACAGTTGATATTCCCAGGCTATGAACAGTCCTGTGTCTACACAAAATGTGTGAGCATATGATAACATTCCTATTACATATTGTGGAGAAGAAAGTTCAGTAAAGTACTCTAATGCCTTGCTCTTATGTATCTCTAGGTTAGACTAAAAATGTTTTTCCTGAGGCAGGAAAACATGAAATGTGGAAATGACAATGAAGTGTGTTTTTATGATTTGTACAAATTGCCTGCCTACAGCTACATCCCCAAACACTGCAGCCCAGTGAACTAAATCCTGAAATTGAATACCGTTCCAAAGAGGTGATGCCCAACCCTTCATTAAGGCTGATAGAAAAGCACGTCAAGGACGCAGTGAGGTTTTGCTTGTTTATGTAATAAAATAGACACCAGTGTTTAGCTGCTGAGTGTATAAATTTAGCCTGTGTGACAGTCAGAAGCTAAGAAGGAAGGAAGCAATTTGGGAAATACCTCCTCCCCACATCACAAATATTCTCAGACTCCTTGGAAGACCCCAAAACACCAAAACAAAGTTCTACAGTTATATGCATTTTATAAAGCAAATCCACTCTCTAGCTTCAGGCTGTGTGTGACCTGGTTTCTCTCTTTAATTTTATAGCTAGAGTGGAAAGCTAACAATGTAGTATGTCATGGTCAATATGTCAACCACAGAGTGAGTACCATGTTACAGAAAGATCCCAATAGTCACTTAGTATCATTCCTTTGTAACTTGAGAGGGTATTAGATGCATCATTGGGGTCCAGAGTACCCGATGGCAGATCCCAACTTCTTAAGCACTCAGTTGTCTGCCTAGATTTTAGATTAATTTTATGTACAGTGGCAAAGGGAGTCTTTCTCGGGGTGAAGAGGAGGTCTAGGGAGCCAAGTTGGAAGGGGGGGAGTGTGCCACTTTTTATGAGCCATCATTTCAACTTTAATACTTGTCAAACAAATCCTTAGTAATTGTGAAAAGGAAAACATACAAATCCCACTGCTTGGCTGGGCTTCTTACTTTGCACGAATGCTCCTGAAAAGATTTTTTTTTTTTAATTTGCAAAAGTCCAGTTAGGGGCACATCTTTGTTTAGGTGTCACTTTTACCATGCTTGTTAATATCCTGACAACCCAAAAGCAATTAAGGTTTGGGATTTCCCTCCTCTCTTCACCACGGGGCAGACAGGACATCACTGTCCTGCCCGAAGTATGGAAGGTGACCTCATTTATATTTTTCTCTTTGCAGTCCAGTTCACCCATAAGAAGCATCCATAAGAGGTCAATTATCAACCACCCTAAACCCCTCAAATATTTAGAGCATAGGGTTACACTTTCTGGTTGGTTCAGCAAGGATGGGAATTTTTGAATCTCTGAATAAGATGTAGTCCAGTAGTAGTGATGTTTATCTTATGACTGAGTCATGAATGGTATATACTTTTTTTTTTTTAAGTAGATAACAACATCATTTCTAGAAAGTGATGGGCACTGGGGAGGATGCTTAGAGGTCCTGGGTTTCTAGCCTTTTCCTCACTTAGTCCACTTTTCATGTCTTATTCAGAAATGGTTATGAAATAGGAATTGTGGGGTCAAGAGTGAGGCATGAAGTGAAGACAGTGGGAGTTAGGGAGGGCATGACCTCAAACCCCAAAGTCATGAGATTTCCATAGGAGGAGGTTGTTGTTGTTTAGTCACTAAGTCTCGTCCAAATCTTTGTGACCCCATGGACTATCGCCCACCAGCCTACACAGGAGGGGAGAGGGTCAGAGTCTCTGTAGCTCTGAGAGCAGAAATCTGCTGAGACCAGCATTGGAGGCAGCACTGGGTGCCCATGGGATCTGTATCACTGCATTTGTTTTGCATGATTAGTAGCAAACCAGCTAAAAAAATTCATTACGCCCTTAAAACAGATGGTTCCTGGGTACCAGGATGTCCCTTTGTATTGTTTATTCAAGAGCAAACCATGTCTTTTTATAAATATGTATATATTTTAATTGAAGGACAATTGCTTTATAGAATTTCGTTTTCTATGAAACATCAGCATGAATCAGCCATAAGTATACATATATCTCCTCCCTCTTGAGCCTTCCTCCATCTCCCTCCCCATCCCACCCATCTCGGTTGATACAGAGCCTCTGTTTGAGTATCCCGAGACAAACAGCAAATTCCCTTTGGCTATCTGTTTTACATATGGTAATGTGAGTTTCCATGTTACTCTCTCCATACAGCTCACCCTCTCCTCCCCTCTCCCCATGTCCATAAGTCTGTTTCCTTTGTCTGTTTCTCCATTGCTGCCCTGCAGGTGCCATCTTTCTAGATTCTGTATATATGTGTTAGTATACTATGTTTATCTTTCTGACTAACTTCACTGTTCTAGGTTCATCCACCTCATTAGAACTGACTCAAATGTGTTCCTTTTATGGCTGCGTAATATTCCATTGTGTATGTGTACCACAGCTTCTTTATCCATTCATCTAAATGAATGCTGATGGACATCTGGGTTGCTTCCATGGTCTAGCTATTGTAAATAGTGCTGCTGTGAACAATGGGATGCATGTCTTTTTCAGCTTTGGTTTCTTCAGGATGTATGCCTAGAAGTGGGATTGCTGGGTCATATGGTGGTTTTATTCCTAGTTTTTAAAGAAATCTCCATATCATCTTCCATAGTGGCTGTATCAATTTGTATTTCCACCAACAGTGCAAGAGCACTCCCTTTTCTCCACACCCTCTCCAGCATTTATTGTTTATAGACTTTTTGGTGATGGCTATTCTGACTGGTATGCAGTGATCTCTCATTGTCATTTTGATTTGCATTTCTCTAATAATGAGTGATGTTGAGCATCTTTTCATGTGTTTGTTAGTCATCTGTATGTCTTCTTTGGAGAAATGTCTGTTTAGGTCTTTTCCCCACTTTTTGATTGGGTTGTTTGTTTTTCTGATATTGAGTTGTATGAGCTGCTTGTATATTTTGGAAATGAATCCTTTGTCAGTTGTTTAATCTGCTATTATTTTCTCCCATTCTGAGGGTTGTCTTTTCACCTTGTTTTTAGTTTCCTTTGCTGTGCAACAGCTTTTAAGTTTAATCAGGTCCCACTTGTTTACTTTTGTTTTTATTTCCATTACTCTAGGAGGTGGGTATGGAGGATCTTGCTTTGATTTATGTCATCGAGCGAAGAGCATACCATGTCTTTGAAAAACTAAAGTCAAAATACACGAGGCTAGTAGGGTCCAGTCATCTTTGGGAAGGAGATTGGTTGCATTAAGCCAGTGTTTTTTAATCTGTGGTTGTGACCCTGAATGTTGTGACCCCATTTAATTGACATTTGACCAGCATATTTTAGGGGAGTGTAATAGAAAAGTCTCAGTGTGCATTTCATATATGTAATGTTTTACATTTTTTTGTTTCAAGTATGTGAATGCTAAAAGCAATATATGTACTATGTTAGAAAATGGGATAGAAAATGTAGTTCTTATGGTTGCTTAAGCTCCAAAAAGTACAAAACTACTGCTTTAGGCAACTTTAGAAGGAAAAGGAGGGATTGATCATGATATATAACTCAAAGAATGAGCAAACAGCACCCAACCTTTTTTTATAGTTACATGTGCACATGTGAGCATGCAAACATATGCGTGAGGGTGTGTGTGTGTGTGATCTGATTCTGTCACAATGTCTAGGAAGCAGTGTCCCTCCTCCTAAAAATAAGAAGTCATAAGATTTTGTTGTTCAGTCTCTCAGTCATGTCTGATTCTTTACGACCCCATGGACTGCAGCAAGCCTGACTTCCCTGTCCTTCATCATCTCCTGGAGTTTGCTCAAACTCATGTCCATTGAGTTGATGATACCATACAACCCATCTCACCCTCTGTCACCCCCTTCTCCTCCTGCCCTCAATCTTTCCCAGCATCAGGGTCTTTTCTAATGAGTCAGCTCTTTGCGTCAGGTGGCCAAAGTATTGGAGCTTCAGATTTAGCATCAGTCTTTTTAATGAAAATTCAGGGTTACTTCCCTTTAGGATTGACTGGTTTGATCTCCTTGCAGTCCAAGGGACTCTTAAGAGTCTTCTCCAACACCACAGTTCAAAAGCATCAGTTCTTTGACACTCAGCCTTCTTTGTGGGCCAGCTCTCACGTCCCTACATGACTACTGAAAAATCATAGTTTTGACTATACGGACTTAGGAGTTTATTTAAGGAGATTTTTTTAATGTGTTAATTTCAGAAAAATCTGGTGGGCAGACCTCTAACTCCACATCAAGGTTATGGAAGATGCAAGAGATGCTCTTCTTTCCATTGACTGAAAATTGTAAGTATATCCTTAAAATTTTTTTCAAGTTACTATATCTTTGCCAAGTGCAAGCTGGTTAGCTTTCCAATAGTAGCATAATTTTGCATGCTACGATGAAGAATTAGTGTCAGCTAAGTTAGTTATGCAGGGCCACCCCAGACAGGTCATGGTGAAGAATTCTGACAAAAAGTGGTCCACTGAAGTAGGAAATGGCAAACCACTCCAGTATTCTTGCCTTGAGAACCCAATTAAAAGTATGAAAAGGCAAAAAGATATCAGAAGATGAGCCCCCCAGGTTGGTAGGTGTCCAATATGCTACTGGGAAGGAGTGAAATAAGGACAAAAATAATGAAAAGGCTGGGCCAAAGAGGAAATGATGTTCGGTTGTGGATGTATCTGGTGGTAAAAGTAAAGTTCAGTGCTGTAAAGAACAATATTGCATAGGAACCTGGTATGTTAGGTACATGAATCAAGGTAATTTGGAAGTGGTCAAACAGGAGATGACAAGAGTGAACATTGACATTTTAGGAATCAATGAACTAAAATGGATGAGAATGGGTGAATTTAATTCAGATGACCATTATATCTACTACTGTGGGCAAGAATCCTTTAGAATGAATGGAGTAGCCCTCATAGTCAACAAAAGAGTCCATAATGCAATACTTGGGTACAATCTCAAAAATGACAGAATGATCTCAGTTCATTTCCAAGGCAAATCATTCGACATCACAGTAATTCAAGTCTATGCCCCAACCAGGTTCTAATGTCAAAGAAGCTGAAGTTCACCAGTTCTGTGAAGACCTATAAGACCTTCTAGAACTAACATCAAAAAAAGAGATCCTTTCATCATAGGGTATTGGAAATCAAAAGTAGGAAATCAAGAGATACCTGGAGTAACAGGCAAGTTTGGCCTTGGAGTACAAAATGAAGGAGGGCAAAGGCTAACAGTATTGTCAGGAGAACACACTGGTCATAGCAAACACCCTCCTCCAACCACCCAAGAGATGACTCTACACATGGACATCACCAAATGGTCAATATAGAAATCAGATTAATTATATTCTTTGCAGCTGAAGATGGAGAAACTCTATACAGGCAGCAAAAAGAAGACCTGGAGTGGACTGTGGCTCAGATCATGAACTCCTTACTGCAAAATTCAGGCTTAAATTGAAGAAAGTAGGGAAAACCACTAGGCCATTCAGGTATGACCTGAATCAAATCCCTTATAATTATACAGTAGAGGTGGTAAATAGATTCAAGGGACTAGATCTGATAGACAGAGTGCCTGAAGAACTGTGGCTGGAGGTTTGTAACATTGTACAGGAGATGGCGACCAAAACCATCCCAAAGAAAGAAATGCAGGATGACAAATTGGTTGTCTGAGGAGACCTTAAAAATAACTGAGAAAAGAAGAGAAGTGAAAGGCAAAGGAGAAAGGGAAAGATATACCCAGCCTAATGCAGAGTTCCAAGAATAGCAAGGAGTGATAAGAAAGCCTTCTTAAGTGAACAATGCAAAGAAATAGAGGAAAATAATAGAATGGGAAAGGCTAGAGATCTCTTCAAGAAAATTGGAGATACCAAGGGACCATTTTATACTAGAATGGGCACAATAAAGGAGAGAAACAGCAAGGACCTAACAGAAGCAGAACATAGTAAGAAGAGGTGGCAAGAATACACAGAAGAACACAAAAAGGTCTTAATGACCCGGATAACCATGATGGTGTGGTCACCCACCTAGAGCCAGACATTTTGAAGTGTGAAGTCAAGTGGGCCTTAGGAAGCATTACTACAAGCAAAGCTAGTGGAGATGATGGAATTCCAGCTGAGCTACTTCAAATCCTAAAAGATGATGCTGTGAAAGCGTTGCACACCATATGTCTGCAAATTTGGAAAACTCAGCAGTGGCCACAGGATTGGAAAAGGTCAGTTTTCATTCCAATCCCAAAGAAGAGCAATGCCAAAGAAGGTTCAAACCATCATGTAATGTGCTCATTTCACATGCTAGCAAGGTAATGCTTAAAATCCTTCAAGCTAGGCTTCAATGGTACATGAACCGAAAACTTCCAGATATATCAAAGTAGTTTTAGAAAGGACGGAAACCAGAGATCAAATTTCCAATATCCACTGGATCATAGAAAAAGCAAGGGAATTCCAGAAAAACATCTACTTCTGCTTCATTGACTATGCTAAAGCCTTTGACTATGTGGATCACAATGAACTGAGGAAAATTCTTAAAAAGTTGGGAATACCAGACCATCTTAGCTGCCTCCTGTGGAACTTATATGCAGGTCAAGAAGCAACAGTTAGAACTGGACATAGAATAAGGAGTACATCAAGGCTGTATTTTGTAACCCTGCTTATTTTACTTACATGCACAGTACCTCATGTGAAGTGCCAGGCTGGATGAATCACAAACTGGAATCAAGATTGCCAGGAAAAATATCAACAATCTCAAATATGCAGATGATACCACTCTCATGGCAGAAAGTGAAGAGGAACTAAAGAACCTCTTGTTGAGGGTGAAAGAGGTGAGTGAAAAAGCTAGTTTAAAACTCAACATTCAAAAAACTAAGATTATGACATCAGAAAACTAACTTCATGGCAAATAGATGAAAAAAAGTGGAAACAGTGACTAATTTTATTTTCTTGAACAGTTTCATAAAAGTTTCATGAAAGTCACTTTCATGACTGCAGCCATGAAATTAAAAAATGCTTGCTCATTGGAAGAAAAGCTATGACAAACCTAGATTGCATATTAAAAAGCAGAGACATCACTTTGCTGACAGAGATCCATATAATCAAAGGTATGGTTTTTCCAGTAGTCATGTGCAGATGTGTGAGTTGGACCATAAAGAAGGCTGACTGCCTAAGAATTGGTGCTTTTGAACTGTAGTGCTGGAGAAGATTCTTGAGAGTCCCTTGAACTGTAAGTAGATTGAACCAGTCAGTCCTAAAGGAAATCAATCCTCAATATTCATTAAAAAGACTGATGCTAAAGCTGAAGCTCCAATACTTTGGACACCTGATACAAAGAGCCTACTCATTGGAAAATACTCTGATGCTGGGAAAGATGGAGGGCAAGAGAAAAAGGGGTTGGCAGAGGGATGAGAGGGGGTGACAGAGGGATGAGGTGGTTGGAGATAGTTGGATGGTATCATGGATGGACATGAGTTTGAGCAAACTCTGGGAGATAGTGAAGGTCAGGAAAGCCTGAGCTGCTTCAGTTTATGGGATCACAAAGAGTCAGACACAACTTAGCAACTCAACAACAACAGCAAGTTAGTCATGGTCCTTGGCCCTTCAGGGGGCAAATTTCCTGCATATATTTCCCTAATGGATCCCTGGAAAAGCACCGTTATTGACTTAGGTTTCCAAACAAAATGAAAAAATGTATTTCCTATCAACCTTCAAAGTCTCATATCTGGTAACAAGCTAAGTGTAGGAAACAAAGCAGCCAGAGGTCAGGAATGCCAGCTAAGTCCTTGCACAGGAAGATGAGACGCGGTGACGTTCACAAACCGAGAGAAAAGTTTTCGCCTGTAAGTGTAACATTTACTAATATTTTAAAGGTGCAAAAAAAGAGAGACAGTGATGTGAATGACAGGCATCATCTTCTTCTGAGGTCTGCTTTGCAGCCCAGGAACTTGATTGGTTTAAGCAGTATGCTTTACAGGGCTGAGGACCTGGGCTCCATCTCCTTCAGTAAAGCACGGACCCTTATCTTCAGTAACATGGGATGCTCTAGTCAGTTTTTTCTAAGTCCACAAGGTTAGCCATAGGAGGCTTTAATTATCACCCCTTCCAAGGAAACAGATTTCCACCACCTCCACCATCACATTGAAAACAATCAGAAGCGTATATGCTCCTGATGCTTTGTACAGAATGTCAGGCAGCTCGTAACAGTTGGCTTGAGAATGAATCCACACGACAGGCATCTGACAAGCAGATGGCTCTGCAACTTTCTCGCGGGAGAGAGAGAGCAACAGGAATGCTCCATATTTGAGGAACGAGAACATGTTCAAAACAGTGCAGGAAACTGCCACCCACTTCCTTCATGTAAGTTCAGAAAGCCTTTTTTATTGATTTGAAGGCCATCTGCCTGAACTGACATGGTTCTGCTGTTGCAGTGTTGCAGTGTTAGGTTTACCTGGCCATATCCTGACACTTTGATAGAGGTTTATCTCAAGCTGGGGGTTGCTAATTCTTCCAAAAATCTTGGTTTCTGGGAGTTGTTTATTCAGCAGTAATCTACAGATTCTCTGGTCTTTACTTGACTGAAAGAAACGAATCCTCAGCATTTTTCATTATAAACATTATATAATGCCCTGGGAGAGAATACAGCAGCAAACCAGTCAATGTTCCCAGGGGCGCCAGGACCCAGTAAAATGCCTGGCACACCTTTGGCACTTACTCATTGAGTGAATACACGAATAACGACTGGGCTGAGCTTGTCAAGTTCACAGTAATGTTTCTTCTCAATGCTTTGGGTCTTTGCAACCACAGACTTCTGTCTCACCTTTTAGCCACAGTTTTAATTTTTCTTGGCCCATGTTATACTTGAATTTGATTCATAAACTAAAAATTATGGACCATTATAAATATCTTAGATTTCCTCTCTGGGTACCTTTTTCTGGCTGAATCTTCATAGTCAAGAGATGTCAAGCCACACTGCACTGTCCCCAACTTGCCTGCAAAGACTTACTAAAATAAAATAAAATTGTCTTATCCAAGTTACAAAAACAGAAAAAGTTATGAAATGTTCTGCTGTACAAATGCAGAATTATATTAATAGTGTAGTGTTAACTTAGTTCCTCAATTGTATCATGCTGAACTTTCACATATTGCCATTTTTCTTATTCAGAATAGTTCAATTACTAGGGAATTACCTTTCAATGAGTTATTACTAAAAATCATTATAAGACATCAGTTTTTATACACAATTATATCATTGCTCAAGAGTCCCCATTTTCAAAAGAAAATTTATAACACCACAGTGAAAAACAGAGAGAAATCTCAGTTTCTAAGTAATTGTAGTAGTCTAAGTAGTAGATAATTAAGGAGCTTATATAGCATATGCTGTTATTATAATTCTCAATGGCTGAATACTAATCAGTTTAACTGCCTTTGAGCTATATATTTTTAAATATGACTAAAAGGTACAATCTCACAGTAAGTTTAAATGGCTTATTAAAGGCCTTTACATGGCAACAGTGTCATGTCAGAGATGAATGGTGTTTCTAATTTGCTAGCCACTTGGGTCAAGTTTTCTTGAAGCAGGAAGCATATTTATATAAGTAATCGTCATACAAACGGACTTTTGGGAAAAGCTGTTTGTGAGGGTTTAACATTTTTGAAGTATGCTTTTGTATATCTTCTAAATGGGCATTTTATAGGCACTTAGCCAAAGCGCTTTAGACCCACAATCCTTAACTCAAGTATAACTGCCTGAGTGCAGGAAGATCCATGGAACATGCATTTTTAAGCGTGTGGTGGGTGGGGTCTGGGTTTGAGCCCCCTTATATTTGAATAATACTTTTAGGGACCTTGCTATTTAATGTGTGGAGGTGGAGTGGATAGGCAGCAGCATCTGCAGCACCCAGGAGCTTGTAAGAAATGGGAAAACTCCACCGCAGACCCACTGAACCATAATCTGCAGTCAAAACAAGGTGCCCTATGGTTTGTAAGCAGTGCCCCGGACCTCCAAACCTGCACTTTCTGGTGCCCACACACAGGTCATGGTGTCCCTTTCTCTTTCCTTCTCATTTATAGAGTGTCCTCTTTGGAGAATAACATCCTCTCAGCCCGTGCTTCCTCTGTCTTATCACTCTCACACCCACTCCCCAGACCCAAATGAATTTCCCAACACCCGACAACCTGATTTTTATCAAGAACCCGCTTCTGCTCTCCACCTGACATCACCCAAGGGCTTGCTGCTGCTGAATGACCAGGGGAAGTCAAGGCATTGTAACAGCTCCTAAGGCTGTGCCTTCATTCTGCTCTCCGGTGCCGGAGCCTCCCACAGTCCTCCCAGTGGGATTGTGCGCTGAAATCCCACTCGGGTCCAGTCGGCCTCCCCTTGCCATTGGAATCCCTTCTGTTCTTGAGAGGGGATTTCTTCATCCATGTTTCCACTCATGGAAAGCTGCCTTCCTCCAGCCTAGCCATCAACTTTGCTGACGTTCGTGATGGATTGAAAGGATGAAAGGGAGTCGTGCCAGATGTGCGGGGGACTCACAGGCAGGGTTTACTCTGTAGAGGGGCTTGCATGCAGTTACTCGCAACCCACTTGGCAGCCCCCTGCTCATACTTCATTTGGCCCCACCCATTCATTGAGAGGCTCAGCCAGCAGCAGGTGCCCAGAGGCAACTGGACTTCCAAACCAGACCCAGACTGGCCAGCCAGCTGGCCCCTAAAAGCCATTTGGTTCCTCAGTTCCAAACTGTGCCAGGGCGAAGGGCTCTAAAAAATAGTGAACTGGGCATTTAGAAGCACGTTACAGGTTTAGGCTGTGTGGGCCAGGGGTTAGCACGGCCAATGGTAAAGGGTACAATCTGGGGTCAGCCAGGTGAGGACCCCTTCAGATTCCTCTGGAGTGGTCAGCACCCAGAGCAGATTGCTTTAATCAGAGGAGACTGGCAGGGGGAGAAACAAGATGGCTTTCTGGCCGAAGTGAGTCCGAGGACCGAGTTTGGAGCTTCCATTCTTCTTGAGACCAACGAACCAGTTCTTCTCTGCATGCTTCTTGGATGTGTAGGTGTTGTAATGGTTCTCCTCTATCCTTTCCAGGAACAAACATTCCTCATTGGGTGTCTGCTAAAAAACCAATACAACCAGAGAGAGTCGAATAATTAGTGAGTGGCTAAAGATGGGATTCCTCTGTTTACTAGTTGTGTGACCTCGGGCAAGTTAGTGAGGCTCTCTGTGCTTCACTTTTTTGTTCAGTGAAACAAATACTGGGAAAATAATGGAACCTGTGTCTGAGGATAGAAATGAGGATTTCAGTGAGCCTTCAGTGTACATCTGCTGTTATGTAAGCTCTTCTCGAATCTGTTGTGCTCAGGACCCTACACTCTCCAATGGAGGAAATCCTAAAAGACTTTAAGTATTCAAGGACAAGGCTGAATCTTTTGTCTCTGTGGAGACCTGGCAGCTAGGTTTGACTGTGAAAAACATCCAAAATAGGTGAAACCAGATTGTGATGCTGTGGGACATTCTTAAGTCTGATCCTGAAGAGTAAATGAAAACCTGCCAGTTTTACTTTATACCCTAGTGATTTTCACTAACAACCTCAGGATTTTACTTCAGTGCTGCTATCAACATGCTGCTGCTGCTGCTAAGTCGCTTCAGTCGTGGCCGACTCTGTGCGACCCCATAGACGGCAGCCCTTCAGGCTTCCCCGTCCCTGGGATTCTCCAGGCAAGAACACTGGAGTGGGTTGCCATTTCCTTCTCCAGTGCATGAAAGGGAAAAGTGAAACTGAAGTTGCTCAGTCAATGTCTGACTCTTCGCGACCCCATGGACGGCAGCCCACCAGGCTCCTCCGTCCATGGGATTTTCCAGGCAAGAGTACTGGAGTGGGTTGCCATTTCATTCTCCATCATGAACATGAGTGCACAAAATATGTCCTAAGCACAAAACATGTCCTGGAACGTAAAGGGTTTCTTTCTTTCTTTCTTTTTTTTTTTTTTAATGAAAATAACTTTATTTTTTGCTACTTATCAAAAGAATGGTACTTGTAAAAGATCACAGCTTCACTTTAAAAACAGAAAAAAAAAAAAAATCACCCCAAAGCATACCCATTCAGATATAGGCATCTGTTAACAGTTGATGAACTTCCTTCCATACATCTTTATGTATGAGCATACAGAGACATGGATAGGCCATATGGATATAGACTTAGGATATTATCAAAATGGCATGTTATCTCTGCTGTTTTAAAAATGGGTGATAAACCTATGAAAACATATTTAATCTCACTGGCAAGAAGATGCAAATTAAAAAATGATTTAACTTATGTTGATTATAATAATCTTAAAAAGATTTACAAGACTTAGTATTGGGGAGAGTGTGGGAAATAGGCACTTTACACACTTTTGGTGAGATAAATTGGTGGAAACTTTTTGAGGGGACTTTTGCATATGCTGAAGCTGAAACTCTAATACTTTAACCACCTGATGTAAAGAACTGACTCATTAAAAAAGACCCTGATGCTGGGAAAGATTGAAGGCAGGAGGAGAAGGGGATGACAGAGGATGAGATGATTGGATGGCATCACCGACTTGATGGACATGAGTTTGAGCAAGCTCTGGGAGTTGGTAATAGACAGGGAGCCCTGGCGTGCTGCAGTCCATGGGGTAGCAAAGAATTGGACACGACTGAGTGACTGAATTGAACTTGCATACGCATCAAAATTTAAAGTATGCATTACCCTAGGCTCAGTGATTTCCCTTCTAGGAATTGACACTTCTGAGATAGTTGAGCCAGTGTAAAACTATATTTTCAAAAGATGTTCTTTGAAATATTGGCTGTAATGATAACATGGGAAACAATGTAAATACCCATGGAAAGGTGATTGGTTAAGTGGAAAGCAGTATATCCACATGAAAGGATCCAATGCAACTGTCCTTTATTAATTGGATAGATAGTTAAAACATTTTAAATTGTGCAATTACATTGAAAATATCTACCAACAGTTACTTTTCTTTCTTTCTTTTTCTTTTTTCTTTTTTTTACTAAAATGCATGTTAGAATGGGAGGAATTCCAGTTCTTGGCACTTTCTGTTTGTCGAGATTTTAGAATACATTTATTATGTTTGGACATAAGACAGAAGTTTTAAAATACATGTGCTCTGTATTGACTTAGCTCCAATTCCAAGTCATGTGATGTCTATATTATCTCTTCACTCAACAGTGGTTGGCAAGCCCCTTTCTGGTGGTTTCCAATCCTGTTGTTTATTCTCTATTGGTGAGCATGTTTGTCTGTATGAACTGTCCAGTTCTACTAAGGAAAGAGATGGAATCTTGTCAGCCTTGTGTCTCCTCCCCAACACAGAAAATTTGCACATAAGAGGTGCTTACCAAGTAGGTGATGAATGTACTTTCATTCTTGAGTTCATTTGAAGTATTCAGTTAAGTTATCTCTGATTAGTAAGGAACTACGTAACAGGATTATACAGTGAAAGTGACAAATAGATTCAAGGGATTAGATCTGATAGACAGAATGCCAGAAGAACTATGGATGGAAGTTCGTGACGTTGTACACGAGGCAGTGATCAAAACCATTCCCAAGAAAAAGAAATGCAAAAAGGCAAAATGGTTGTCTGAGGAGGCCTTACAAACAGCTGAGAAAGAAGAGAAGTGAAAGGCAATGAGAAAAGGAAAGATATACCCATCTGAATGCAGAGTTCCAAAGAATAGCAAAGAGAGATAAGAAAGCCTATCTAAGAACCTGGAGCCCATTATACAGAGCGAAGTAAGCCAGAAAGATAAAGACCATTACAGTATACTAACACATATATATGGAATTTAGAAAGATGGTAATGATAACCCTATATGCAAAACAGAAAAAGAGACTCAGATGTATAGAACAGACTTGTGGACTCTGTGGGAGAAGGCGAGGGTGGGATGTTTCAAGAGAACAGCATCGAAACATGTATATTATCTAGGGTGAAACAGATCACCAGCCCAGGTTGGGTGCATGAGACAAGTGCTCGGGCCTGGTGCACTGGGAAGACCCAGAGGGATCGGGTGGAGAGGGAGGTGGGAGGGGGGACCAGGATGGGGAATACATGTAAATCCATGGCTAATTCATTTCAATGTATGACGAAAACCACTGCAATGATGTAAAGTAATTAGCCTCCAACTAATAAAAATAAATGGAAAAAAAAGAAGAAAAAAAAAAAGAAAGCCTATCTAAATGATCAATGCAAAGAAACAGAGGAAAACAATAGGATGGGAAAGACTAGAGATCTCTTCAAGAAAATTAGATACCAAGGGAACATTTCATGCAAAGATGGGTACAATAAAGGACAAAAATGGTATGGACCTAACAGAAGCAAAAGATATTAAGAAGAGGTGGCAAGAATACATAGAAGAACTATACAAAAAAGATTTTCATGACCCAGATAACCATGATGGTGTTATCACTCACCTAGAGCCAGACATTTGCAAGTGTGAAGTCAAGTGGGCCTTAGGAAGCATCACTACGAAGTGAGGTGGAGGTGATGGAATTCCAGCTGAGCTGTTTCAAATCCTAAAAGATGATGCTGTGAAAGTGCTGCACTTAATATGTCAGCAAATTTGATAAACTCAGCAGTGGCCATAGGACTGGAAGAGGTCAGTTTTCATTCCAATCTCAAAGAAGGGCAATGCCAAAGAATGTTCAAACTACCTCATAGTTGGACTCATTTCACATGCTAGCAAACTAATGCTCAAAATCCTCCAAGCAAGGCTTCAACAGTACATGAACCAAAAAATTCCAGATGTACAAGCTGGATTTAGAAAAGGCAAAAGAACCAGAGATCAAATTGCCAACATCTATTGGATTGTAGAAAAAGCAAGAGAATTCCAGAAAAACATCTTCATTGACTGTGCTAAAGTGTTTAACTGTATGGATCACAACAAACTGTGGAAAATTCTTAAAGAGATGGGAAGAGCAGACCACCTTACCTGCCTCCTGAGAAATCTGTATGCAGGTCAAGAAGCAACAGTTAGAACCGGACATAGAACAGCGGACTGATTCCAAATTGGGAAAGGAGTACATCAAGGCTGTATATTTTCACCCTGCTTATTTTACTTATAAGGACGTACTTCATGTGCAATTCGTGCTGAATGAAGCACAAGCTGGAATTAAGATTGCTGGGAAAAATATCAATAACCTCAGATATGCAGATGACACCACACTTATGGAAGAAAGTGAAGAAGAACTAAAGAATCTCTTGATGAAAGTGAAAGGAGAGGGTGAAAAAGCTGGCTTAAAACTCAACATTCAAAAAACTAAGATCATGGCATCTGGTTCCACCACTTCATGGCAAATAGATGGAGAAAAAATGGAAACAGTGACTGACATTATTTTCTTGGGCTCCAAAATCACTGCAGGTGGTGACTGCAGCCATGAAATTAAAAGACTCTTGCTCCTTGGAAGAAAAGCTATAACAAACCTAGACAGCATATTAAAAAGCAAAGACATTACCTTGCCAACAAAGGTCCGTCAAGTCAAAGTTATGGTTTTTTCAGTAGCCATATGCAGATGTGAGAGTTAGACCATAAAGAGAAGGCTGAGTGCCTAAGAATTGGTGCTTTTGAACTGTAGTGCTGGAGAAGATTCTTGAGAGTCCCTTGAACCATAAGGAAATCCAGTCAATCCTAAAGGAAATCAACCCTGAATATTCATTAGAAAGACTGATGCTAAAGCTGAAGCTCCAATACTTGGGCCACCTGATACAAAGAGCCTATTCATTGGAAAATACCTTGATGCTTGGAAGGATTGAGAGCAAGAGGAGAAGAGGGCCACAGAGGACGAGATGGTTGGATGGCATCACTGACTTAATGGACATGAGTTTAAGCAAACTCCGGGAGATGGTGAAGGACAGGAAAGCCCGGCATGCTGCAGTCCATGGAGTTACAAAGAGTCGGACACGACTGAGTGACTGAACAACATCAAGAGTGTAACAGGAGGTGTTCTGCTGCTTGTTCATCTGTAGTCTAGTGCAGTGACAGCTGGCTGAGAAACTTTAGACCACTTTGGAACAAGATAGGACATAGATATAATATTTGATTAGGTGACTCTGCTGCCTCTGGAGGAACTTACCCAGACATTGCTGTCTGATGCATATCATCAGGGTGGGAGGAGGTTGGCAGTGTTGGACCCAGGTGGGTTATCTACTCTCCTGCCGGAAGGACTTACCCTATGACTGCCCTCCGTGGGTGTCAGGCCTGGGTGCTGTGATGAAGCCGGGGACGGTCACGTCCCCCACCTGATATGTGTATTACACAAGAGCAGTTGACACACACAGAAATGCTGAGTCACAGACTGAGTCAGAGGCCAAATTGGAGATGCTGTATCTGTGCTTCATCCAGGATTTGTCAGCACTTACTGTGCACTTCGTGCAGTGCCACGGGCCTGAGGATTAACAGCTGATTCATGCCTGTTGTTCTAGTTAATTTTTTATATTTAGCATGAAAAAGAATGAAGTGAAAGTGTTAGTCACTCAGTCAAGTCTGACTCTCTGCGACCCCATGTCATGCTTTCCCCCAGTTATGTAGGCGACAGATACCCACTGTAGAAAATTTGGAAAATACAAAAAAGCATTCATGTATTGTAAAGTCATCCATTCACCATTCCCAAAGATAAATATATTAATGTTTTAGAGCCTTTCAAACTTTAAAAAAAAAATAAATATATACTTTCCACGTATAAAAATTTGTATCGGATAAATGAATACCTACTGTTGGCTAAGAGCATGGGGCAAGCTCTGAGATATTTTAGAACTTTCCTTCATCAATGAAGGCAGATGAAAATTCATATTCTTAGGAATATGAAAATAGTGATATATTAAGATCACCCTGTGCATATTTCAGGTGAATCAGTGACATCCAAGACTATGGTTAGAGAAGCGGGTGTTTCAGTCCTAGAGGAAATGGAATTTAGGGGCATTCTCCATCAGAGTCTTATACAAGTGAGAGAAGGTTATAATAAACATCAGGATTGATTTAAAGGAAGAAAAGCCATAAAACTGTAACATATAACATGATAATGAATGTAAGGAATTTGTAAACCAGTTGCCTTATAGCTGTCATTGCTATGTGTGTGTGGGTTCTGGGTGTTGTCTCTCTGACTCTCCTGACCTATGTAAGTATGCAGTAATTACTGTTCATTACTATCCTAGCTTCAGATAAGGCTCAGAGTAGGTGAGTAACTTGCCAAACTGGCAGAGATAATGAGATTAAGTTACGAGTCTGACACTGATTGATGGATTGGTCTATTGATTTCATTACAGATTGGAAGATCTGCCTTAAAAAAAAAAAATCTACTCTCACTTCCAGTCACTGCCTAACTCCAAACCCTTTCAAGTTGTCCAATCAATCTGTATTTCAGCAAACAGCCCACAGGAGTCAGCTGTTCCTCCGATGGTCTCATCTGCTGAGCCCTAGTGGGCAGCATGAAAAAGATGAACTGTGTTCAGATCCCAAGCCCTGGCTGAAATTCCCGCTTCAAGAAAAAGTTTCTCATTGCCACTTGGCAATTTGATTTAAGGTAAAGGGAGCCCCGGACTGAAATTCCCCTGCTGTCTGCCTTTTGATAGATATCTTCTTAAAAGGGAAGAAGGGGGTTTGGTGAAGCCTTAATGTTCAGTTGTTAGGCTACAGAGAAGGGATTATTGAAATCCAGAAATAATTCTAAAACGTGCAGCCATTGGCTTTAGCTCTCTTTCAATTCAAATCGTTTACCAGAGATACGAATAGGGACAAACTCAGATTGCCCCGTTTCCTTCCTTTCTCACAAAGATCAATAGGTACTGAGTCAGACATGTATAAAGCCTTAAGAAAAAGAGAGAAGGAGCAGGAGATGGAGAAGGATTTTAGCCACTGAATAAGCTCTTGGACCGTGCTTCTTCAGGGCAGGGATGTGTCTATTCATTACCCTCCCCATTCCCACTCCCAAACCTCCTCTCGCCCCTGTACCCAACTGCACTTTGACACAGGAGGCATTGCTACATGTTTGTTGAATTAACTTATTAAACTTTTTATCCTTTTAGGTGACCCTTCCAGAATAAAAGGACTGTTTTAAAAGTTTTATGTATGACGTATCAACTGCAAGAGTCTGGGCTCTTCAGTTTTTATAAAAAGCATAAGAGACATACCTATATAACCCATGGCACATGCTTAGGAAGTATTTTTGGAATGAATGAGTGAATGAAGTGGGATTGGGTATTCTGGAGCAAGTGACTGGATGAGTTACTAAAATTTCAATCAATATTTTCTCTTTGTCTATGTGATAATATGTTGGAGTATTTTGAGAGAATACCACAAGAAACTCTTTAATGTTTGTGCCTAAAATAAGGCTGTGTGGAGGGTGGGAATCCTGCTGGAAAAAATAACAAACAGAGACTAATTGATGCTTTATAGTTTGCATCACTCCATGTAACAAGATTTCTGGAAACCTCAAACCTTGGCTGAGTCTGGAAGCATGTCAGCCTCATACTTACTGAGCCGTACAAAAGCCCGTCGGTGTCCATGGCCAAGAACTGGCCAGTCTCCGTACTCTTAATATACACCTCCCCTATGCTTTCCGCAGAGAGCTGCAGCTGAACTGAAATAAAAATAACACGAGCAAAAGTAAATAAACACTAAGCTTTTGCCGATAGAGTCTGGCAGCCAGGACAGTTAGCCACGGAAAATTCTGCTCATTCATCTCACAGAGCCCTCAAGGATGAGCCTCATATTAATCAAAACATAGAAATACAGTTCCTTTTTCTTTGCCCTCCAAAGAAAGCCGTCTGTTGGGAGTCATGTTCTCGAGGGAAGGAGAGGTGGTGCCAGGCTTGCCCACCCGTCTCTGCCTCATTTGTTACAAAGTGACCCCACATGCACTTTACAGGGCAGGGTCAGGGGAAGACATCCAGCATATCCCAGCGAGTGATCTTGGGGTACCACAGAGTCGGCAGCTGGCCAGCCTGAGGCTGTTCAGCTTCAGTTCTCAACCTGCTTTGGCAGGAATGCTTTTTATGGCCTGGGCCTTCCTTTTATGGGTGCTTTTCATGGACAGATTATTATTTTTCAAAATCTAATAGTGTTATTTTCCCAGATGGAAGAGGTTCCCAGGAAGTTAGATCGCTTGGTATGTGTGAAACTCAAGGAGCTCACCCACGATGAAGTTCAGTCAAGACCCTGCCTCTGTGACAACCCCACTCAGGTACTGGTAGAGGGGAAATCCTGACCTCTGGTAGGGAGAATGAAGAAGGTACCTGGGATGGGAGTGGTGGTTCTCACATGGGGATGATTTTGTTCTGCAGGGGACAGGTAGCCATGTCTGTAGACTCTCTTGGTTGTCCCAGCTGGGGTGGGATAGTGCTACTCGTGTCTAACAAGTAGAAGCCAGGCATACTGCTCAACATCCTACAGTGCCCAGGGAGCCCCTTCACAGCAAGGGATTATTCAGCCCCAGAAGTCAGTAGTACCAAGGTTGGGAAACACTGAGGTTAAGGGTAAAGACTGAGATGCTCTGAGTTACCCCCTCTCCAATTACACTGACTGATACTCCCATGGTACCTTGCCTACTTCGGGACAATTTTATTGGTCCCAATCATTGTTACGATTAGGACTGAAATCTGGACTAGGGGCCACTGAGCATGCAATAGTTCTTTGGGGGTCAGCTGATCTCTCTAAGAGTCAACTTTGTCAGAGGCTGAGGTGCAGGGGATGCTAGAAGGAACACAGGGCTTCAGTTTGTACCCCTAGGCCCCTCATTGCTTTTCCTTGTTTTCATTTTTTATTTAATTTCTTAAAATCAGAAATGTATTCCCATGTTTCAAACTAGGAAACATAGAAGAGGAGGTGGTGAAAGTCTTCCTCCTGCCCCTTCCAACTTCTCGCTCCCTGTCGATGGGGGTCAAGACAGACAAGGATCCTTGCCCTTCCCCTGGGATACATTCTCCTGGGTAGACAGAGACAAACAAGTAAACTCTTCCTAGGTATATTTTGAGTGTGTTCTTCTAGAGAGATTTTATGTATGAGAAATAGATTTTAGCCCTCCTGGCTTTAGTTTTTTTCCTACAGAAATGGTAAGATACCCTACAGTCCTGTACCTGTGTTTTTCAGTTAAAACTGACTGGAAATCTTTCCACTGAAGCAGTGAAGGAGTTATCCTCCATCTTTGCCCATTGAATTGTGTCCCCTTATGTGGATGTGCAGTAATCATTTTACCACTTCCTTATTAGTATGTCTGTATCGTCTCATTTCCCTCTGTTTTCCTTATCTTCTGATTCATCCAAAGGGTGATACGTAGTTACATCACCCTTATTGAAGACTCAGTTCTCTTGTCCTTGAAAGTCTTTGCTGCAGAGACTCAGGACCTCTACTCACTTCCTCTGGTGAGCAGAGTTTATTTAAGTCACAAGAAGAAAACCAGAAGCCACAATCTCGTTTGCCACCAGGCCTCCTGACTGCTTAGCTCTGAGAGGCAGTCATGAGAGCACAGGCCAGAGGCCTTCTCTCTCCAGCCTCGGGTCCCACCACTCGCTCACTGAGGCACTACTCCAGCCATGCCACTCCTTTCCCACACCAGTCTCTCTTCTGCCACAGAATCTTTGCACAGGCTCTGCCCTCTGTCTGGTATCTCCTCTCCCCTAATAGTCACAAAGATGGTCCTTTTTCTCCTGGCCTCAGCCCAAAAACCCTTCCTCAGAGAGGCCTGCCCCCCACAAGTACCCCACAACACTGCACAGCAAGTCCTTTCACTCCCACCCCAGGAGCCCTGGTACCCTAGTCCCTGCATCTTTGTCTTTCTCCTTCCTGGTTGTTTCCTTCATGGCACTTAGCGTGCACTTATTCTGTTGCTTAGGGCTTTACTCATTTATTTCTGCCTTCCCAGGGGAGTGTACACTTGGAAGAAGGGGCAGGAATTTTATCTGTTCTGCTTCCTCTCCAGTCCCCAGTGCCTCCCATAGTGCTCTGGACCCTGGAGACAGCCAGCGTGTATTTGTTGGGTGGACAACATTAGACTAATCTTTGCAGAGATGATTCTGTTGGCCCATTCTTAGTAAGCTGCACATTTTGAATTGTGTTTCCAATAATGCTTTGTGGAGTGAAGTAAGATGCGACCGAGTTGTGAGTTGTAAGGTTCAAGGCTGGGCTTTGCCACTTATAAGCAGGACCTTGGCTGGGTTGTTTAACTTTCAGGCCATAGTCTCCTTGTTAGTAAAATTGGAATGATTTAGATTCAATTTCTAGAGGTTTTTTCCAGCACTAGTAGTCTTGGAAGCATGTGAATAAATTCAATAAACGGTGCTATATACAACATAATATTATTTAACTATAAAAAGGAATAAAGTACTGGTGCATGCTACAAGATGACTGAACCTTGAAAGCATGTTAAGTGAAGCAGCTTACTTACAAAGGACCACATATTGTATGATTCCATTTAAAATAAATGTCCAAAAAAAATAAAATAAAATAAATGTCCAGAATAGGCAAAATCCATAGAGACAGGAAGTAGATTAGTGGTAGCCAGGGGGTGAGGAAGGGGTTGGAGAGAGAAGGGGAAACTATGGTTAAGAGGTATAGGGTTTCTTTTAGGGTGATGAAAGCTGATTGTAGAGATGGTTGCACAAACCTCTAAGAAAACCACTGAATGGCATACTTTAAATGGGTGAATTGTAAGGTATGTGAATGTATCTCAATTAAAAAAATGTTCAATGCTCAGTATTTTCACTGACCTCTGATTTGCAGAGAACTTTCACATGTGTTTTGTATCAGTTTTTCAGCATAATCCTGTATATTTAAGAGAGACCAAAGGAAGGGAATAATTGTTTAGTGATCATCTACAATGTGCCAGGCATCTTGCTAGTTTCTATCTTGGTATAAATAGTGTAAAACTAAAGAGTTTGAACTCAAGAAGCAAACTGCATGAATTTAAATTCTGGCTTGGCTGTGTATTAGCTGTGTAATGATTGGGCATGGTATTTACTTCTGTTTCCTTATCTGTAATGATAGTGTCTGCTCCCTGGAGTTGTGAGGTTTAATGATCTGACACCTAGAAGTGTCCAGTAAAATTGTTATCATTTTTATTGTGTTTAGGTGACATCATCGCTTCTCACAGCATCCCTGGAGCAAGGTGGCACTGACTCTGTCCTACAGGTGAGGAAACTGAAGCTTGGTAAGAGCACCTTTTACCAGACATTGTACTTAGAATCATAGACAAAACCATGACCAGAATCCGGGCTTGACTATTTTAAATATCCTGCTTTTTCCTCTCTTTCATACAATACCTTGAATAGTTACCAGAAAGATTGGTCCAAATCAAGCCATATTCACTTGCCTCCCTGGTCCCCCCTATGTTCAAGATCTGACTTGCACAAGATGTCAGATTACCATCCAGAAGCCATGATGATGTTAGCTACCTGGGACTTTTGGCTCAGATGGTAAAGAATCTGCCTTCAGTGCAGGAGACCTGGGTTCGATCTCTGGCTGGGAAAGACCCCTTGGAGAAGGAAATGGCTACCCACTCCAGCATCCTTGCCTGGAGAGTCACATGGACAGAGGAGCCTGGCAGGCTACAGTCCGTGGGGTCTCAAGAGTCAAACACAACTGAAGTGACTTACAACGCACACCTATATAAGTAGGTCACATTATTATGAGTCAGTCACATTATAGCTGCAACAGAAACCCCAAAGGGCAAGTCCTTTTGGGTAATCAAGAAAAATGTTTTTTAATAGACTTCCTTTGGTAGGGCAGTTTTAGGTTCACAGCAGAAATACGGGGAAAGTATGAAATTTACCATGTGCCCCCTCCCCTGCATGGCACAGTCTCCCCATTGTCGTCACCCCCCACCAGCGAGGTACAGTTGTTACAGATGACGAACCTACACCAGCACATCATGATCACCTAGGAAGACTTATTTTTTTTAACTTTTTATTTTCTAGTCCATTTCTGTTCTGCGCCTTAAATAATGCCCATTTGTCTCGCTGTGGGGGTAGGTAGAGTTGACTTTGCCATCTGAGGAGCCCCGTCTTGGCCGTGTAAACGCCCCATGGAGGTAAACATGAGACAGAGCTGCCTGGCGCACGACTCAGCCCTCGGCCCTGAGCCCCAGCACCAAGTTGTTGCAGTGGTGAGAGTTTGTCTCAAGAGTTTCCTCTGTAAATATTATTTCTCCAGGATGTCCAAGTTTCATAGCTCATTTTCACTGGATTTCTTTCTGGCTAAGTTGCTTAAACATATATCCTTCTACAAGCAGAGCTGGCAGGAAGGAGTAACACCCAGCGCGTTGCTCGCGTAGCTGACTAGGTGTCCAACTGCCTAGTGTGACTTCATTCCAGTTTTCCAAACCTACATCCTCCTGCAGCTGCTGCTGAGGGGTGGGAGGGAAGGAGAGTAAGCGGGAGGGGGGGCTTACAAAGAGAGGGAGGGACTGGCCGACAGCCTTGGCGGAAGCAACAGCCCTTCCCTCTTGGAGGGAGCAGGGGCCTCAGGGGAAGCCACCAAGTCACCACGTGTTCATGGTCCGGGCATCATGTGCTGGGTGCTCTGCTCAGGGTGGGAAAGGTCCCTGCCTTCAGGGACTTACACCTATTTAGGGTCAGATGACCCAGGGTAATCAAGCAGTACAGTAGCAAAAACTCCACTTGTTTTTGAGCTAAAAGCAAACAAAACCAAAACCCTCTTTTTTTTCTCCCTCTCTATAGTTGTTTTCTCTCTCAAAGAAAAGCAGAAAATAATGTACAATGGGAAAAAAGCAAACTGCAAAAGAATATTTATGGTAAATCCTTGATGAAAATTTTGTAAAAAAAAAAAAAAAAACATAAACCAATGCACATAGCTCATGAATAGATAGGGAGTAAAATATAAAAATGTGCACTTGATTCAGTCCAAATTCATAGCAGTGGCTGCTCTAGGGAGGATGAAAATGACTGAAACTGGGGAGGGGAGTGGAGGGAAATTGCCTTTCATCCTAACTCTTTGTTCCTTTCAAAAGACAATACTGCGGCAAGAACAGCCAGCAAGTTGGTAACGTGGTTAGCTTTGGGTGGTGGGGCTGCTAATGGTTTTGCCGTGTTCTGGGTGGGGCTGGGTAGCTGATGTGTAAAGCCTGGTTTGTAGTTGGTGGGCAGACACTGAGTTTCTTGCTGCTGCTGACCCCTGCGTTCTCTGTGACCCAACACAGACTTCTTTGGGGACCATCTAGACCTGAATGCAGGTATCTGCAAAAGGTGTGTCATCTTGAGGGCAGACACACCTTTCCGACTCACTGGAAAAAACCCTGATTGAGGGCAGGAGGAGAAGGGGGCAACAGAGGATGAGATGGTTGGATGGCATCACCAACTCAATGGACATGAGTTTGAGTAAATTCCAGGAGAACGTGAAGGACAGGGAAGCCTGATGTGCTGCAGTCCATGGGGTCACAACTTAGTGACTGGACAACAACTTAAGGGCAGACGGGGAATCCGGAAAGCTGGTGAAGGGCCACTCAGGCCACACCTGCTCTGTTCAGTGTCTCCTTCCAGCACCTTCCACCAGGTTAGCACCCAGGACACAGGGGTGGAGGGAGTGCCTCCTCTCTCCCGTATGGGGAATTTAGGACTTGCTCTCTCCAAGCAGGGTGGTAAGTGGCTCTGTAGCATCCCAAGGATGAAGGGGCAAGTGCTTTTTGAAAAACAGGGCAAATCACTCAGCCCTCAGGGGAGTCACTGTTCCCCATCTCTGAAATATGGACAGCAACTTTTGATTCAGCAGAAGAAATGAAAAGCAATTTTTAAAATGGGTACTCTAGTGATAGTTACAAGTTTCTTAGAGAAATTCAAACTTATAAAGCACTTTAAAAATGTGCTACAGAAAGACTGGAAGCATTTGCCTGATGGACTAGTAACCATAGTGTCCCCAGTGGAATCCAGAGTCCTGCTCCTTTTCTAGGAGCGCATTAGGGTGTGCTGGTTTGGGAATGGCCAATTTATCAAAAGTAAATGTCAAATAACTGAAATATACAAGATGACCTTTGCAGCCCATGTTCCTGCCTCATCCTTTGGACTCTTCAGGGGTCTTTACTTAGGGGAACCTAGGTAAGGGGGAAACCAGGGATCTGAGTGGATATGCTGGTCCCTGTCTAGAGGTCTTCCTTCTTTCCCTGAGGAATTATAAGCCGGTATCTCTGGTTTTCTCTTCTGTTCCTCAGAGCCTTCCATTAGCTCTTCATAGTAGTTTAGTCACAGTAAGATACATGATCCCTTACATTCCAAGGATAGAAAGAAGGAACAGGAGTTAGAACTTGCCAGTGCCAAGAGACATGAGCTTTGGGGCACCATGCTAGTGTCTTCCTGTCCTTCCCTAGGAATTTTGAAAGGTAAGACTACAGCTGCTGCCTTCGGCAGGATGAATGCTGCAGAGGGAGGTCCTGTTTTCTGCAGCACGTTCCTCCATGGCCTTTAAGCCTGCTTTCCACCTCTGCTCTCCAGAGAGAGGCCCAGAGAGATTACGTACCTGGTTTATTCTGGGTTGGAGACTTCCCGTCCTTTGCCGTGTTTACCCAAAATGAGGTCAGCCCCATTCAGAACTTAGTGAGGTTGTTTTATGTCAGTGGCATTTATAATTAAAATGTAGCCACAAGCCGGGCACCATAAAACATTAGAGAAAGATGGAGAAGAAATAAAATGGAGTTTGTGGGGAAAAAAAAGTTACAGTGGTTTGGATACGTGTGTGTGTGCGCGTGTGTGCGCGCCTATGAAAAAGACTTTTCTTAGAATGTGTAAAGGTGTTTGCTTCTCCTCTAGGGTCTGAAAAAGGTGCCTGGAAAATTTTGATACAGTCCATGGACTGTGTGATATTTTTTTAAAAAAAATAGTCTATCTGGAAAAATCCCTCCTGTGTAAGCAGATAAGGAGCTGGTAGGGAGGAGAGGGAAGGAGGCCTTCGGCAGGGCGTCCCACCAGGGAGAGTGTGCCTATCTGAAGACCAGTTGCTCTCTCTGATGCCTGGCTCTGCCCACTGTTCACCTGAAGAGCACACCAGTGCAGTGGGGAGCACGGTGGGTTCGCCGTCAGGTGGTGAGCCATAGCAGGATGGGGAATCTGGATTGCCCCCAGAACTGTGGGCAGGAGGGATTCACTGAAGGGAAGGAGCCTGCCCTTTCTAAAGGGCTGCAAAGCAGGGTTCTGGGGACCAGTGAACTCCTCTAGTGCCTTTAGGATGTGGTTTGATTTATAAATATTTGATTGGCACACACTTTGCTCAGGAACATTTCCATTTGTGTGGTAAGTGGTGCCGGTAATCCTGCTCCCCATGAAGCCTCGTACGTGCTTGGGGAGGTGAGGGGTGCATGCCGCGGGAGGGGCTGCAGGTTTGGGATACTCGTGAACTTTTTCCTATCCTCCAGTTACTGCTCCAGAAATAGGTTATGGCCCCCTTAGACAGAGAGTGAACTCCCCCAGAAAGAGCGGAATCAGGCACGGAGCTCCTCCTTGCTTTGCCCAAGACAGCTTGCTGTGCAGAGAGGCGAGACAGGGCAGGACTTGCGGAGCTGCTGGTGCCTGGGCATAGGGTACCTACATGCCAGGTCTCAAGAGCTCCAAGCCTGGACAGTCCCAGAGATGCCAAGATGCAGGGAGCTGGTATAGCATTGGTTTAACTCAGCATACTCCAAAGATCAGATGGTTAGATAAGGAAGGCCCAGCAAGCCTCAGGATGCTGCTGCTGATAAATACCATGTTCCAGGCGCTTATCATGTGCCTGGCAGGCTGTTAAAGACATTCACAAACTGTCACACTTAAAATTCCAACTTTCCTATGAGGGTGGGTACTGTTGCCATCCTTGGTTTTTTTTTTTTTTTTTTGCCATCCTTGTTTTTAAAACAAGGAAACTGAGGCACGTGGAGGAAAAGTAACTTCCTGACAGGGAAGCTGACAGGGAGCCAGTAAACCACAGTGATGGGTCCTGCATCTACTGGGCCCACAGATGGGCTGTGTGAATCCAATATGTTCATTTAATCAGTGTGTGGGGTGAAACCACCACTGTGGTGTTGGTGTCAGGGGTGGAAGTGTGCTATAAGAGAGCCTTAGTTTTGGAAGATGCAGCTGTGGGTCGGTGCCAAGTTTCCCAGTTACTGGCTGTTCCCAGGGCTCAGTGTTCACAGAGTTAGTTCACAGGGCAGTTCATTATGAATGATAATTAATAACCTCATCAGGACCGTGGCTAAGAGGAAATTAAATAGTCTAGTGCAACGCCTGGCATATATTAGGTGCTTGATAGATATTTATGGAATACATTATTGAATTTGAATTTATTTGCTTGCAACACAGTTCATTCACTCATCAAATTAATATTTATTGGCCATGAACCTGACCGCCCAGCCATGTGCTTGACCCACAGATTGCAGTGTTGAGCTGTGAGAGACGGAGTCCCCGCCCTCAGGGAGCCCAGTGGGGCAGAAGACCATTAGATAATCGCACAAGGAAATGTGCAGTATGACCCCGAGGAGGGCTGCCCTGATACACAAGGCTCTCCTCAAACACCCCGTGTCTGAGGTGGAGCTGGTCCTCTTTCCCTGCCCCTGTTCCTCCTCCAGGAGCCTACCTCTCCTGGTGACATGGCCACTTATCAGCCCCCCAAGCCACACCCTAGCAATCAACGAAAATCTCACACCCTGCCCCCAGCACTCCTTCTTTGCAGTCTGCCACTCTCCTCTCTGGTCCTGCCTGGCCTCCCTAGTGTGGCAAAGTAATAGATGTCTATAGTCTGCATTGCTAACTGCCTACAGCTATGATTTGAGCCTTTGTAAAGGGATGGACCAAAAACATCTCTGCAGGCCAGAAATTCCCACCTGTGGAGACCTCTGACTCAGGTCTACAGGACAGTGGCCCATGCACATCCATCCACTGTGGGTTTATTCCACTCCAAGAAAGACCTTGGGTTAGGTTCTGGGAAACTTATTCTCCTGGAGGTAGGAAGGGAATACATTTTGCAGACTTCTCAGTCATGTCCAGGGTAGATCAACTGGTTGGGGACAAAGAGAAGCTGTGAAAGGAGTTGAGTTTTTTTTTTTTTTTTTTTTGCCTTATAGTGCTGGAAGGTGTATAGTTCCATTTTGCATGGTTTATGTAGATTTATTTAAATATTTGGTTGGCTTTTAGAAATACTGTCCCTGGAGGAAGTTTTAGAGTGTGGCTCTCCACTTATCTTCATGGTCTCTGCTGCTGCTACTAAGTCACTTCACTCGTGTCCAACTCTGTGTGATCCCATAGAAGGCAGCCCACCAGGCTCCCCCGTCCCTGGGATTCTCCAGGCAAGAACACTGGAGTGGGTTGCCATTTCCTTCTCCAATGCATGAAAGTGAAAAGTGAAAGTGAAGTCGTTCAGTTGTGTCTGACTCTTAGTGACCCCATGGACTGCAGCCTACCAGGCTCCTCCGTCCATGGGATTTTCCAGGCAAGAGTACTGGAGTGGGGTGCCATTGCCTTCGCCATCATGGTCTCTAGTCATGCTGAAACTAATGATCAAGGAATACAAACCGTTGTGCTAACCACCCAGGGATCATCCACTCCGTGCCTGCCCAGATTGTTTAAGAACCTTGAAATCAGAAAGATTGTGGCAGTACCACCTCTGGGCAGAAGAGGGCGACAGAGCCATGTTTAGTCGGTGCATCCATGGCAGAGAGTCAGTCCTTCTGGCTGCAGGATCTCATGAGTTTTCAGCTTTGTCAGGCACAAAAGGCTGTGTTGCTGTTCCCATTGCACTGGTGAGGAAACTGAGCCTCAGTATTTCCCCGCTAGTTGAGATAGCTGGGAACACTGGAGACTTCCACATTTTTGTAGAGAAAAAGATGATGGGAAGGGTCTGGGGGCTGGGAGACTTAAAGCTGCTTTTGCAGAGCATTTTATGCCAAATGGAGAGAATGATAATTGTCTGGTGCTGATCCAGCTAGAAAGCGGCAGCACAGGAATATGACCTCAAGGTTTCTGACTCTCTATCTAGGCCTCCTGACTCTACCAGGGGTATGTGGATTACCTGGTTCTCCTGGCATTGACAGGTACGGGGATGGATTTCTGCTTACTCATCCTGCTTTCATTTCTGACCTCCTTGGCCCTTGTTTTTACTTCTCGACTAAGTAAATAGGCCAACACAACAACTCTGAATGTTGCCAGAGAGGCCTTGAATCAAAACCTGAATCCAAACCCTTGGCCTTCCTGTAGGTCAGTGTTACTGAAGGGAAGGGAGTAGGTAGGGTCCTTAAGTGTTATACTGTGTTCCATGTGCTCTGTTGAGTACATGGAAATCTTGGTGGTGGTAATGATGGTGACAGTGGTGATGACAGTAGCAACATGAACCAACATATGCTGAGCAGTTACTCTCAGTCAAGAGACTGTGCCAAGAATTGTCACTACATTGTCTCATGTAATCCGCCCAAGAAACTTGGGAGGCAAGTAATATTGCTCTTATTTTACAATTGAGAAAAGTAAGGCCAGAACAGTTACATAACTAGCCTAAGTTCACTTGAGAAGTAATTAATCCACCATCACTCTTGTGTCGACCTCCTCACATACACTCCTATGCTACTGTATGCTGCCCTCCAGGGCTTCTGACATCTTAGGTCAGACAGCTCAATTTGCAGCACTATGCAGAAGTTGTCCCACACTTCTGTACCCAGAGTGCAGACTATAATGTTAACAGTGAAGTCACATACCCTTGGTACAGAAATCCTAGTACTTGGAATTGTAATTGTAGCCTCCTGTGACCCCAGAATTTAAGGTTTCCCAGAAGAACCAGCTTAACCCCATAGAACACTTCACCAAGGTTGTCTTTTCCTCTGGGATGAGGAAGACCAGAACATTTTCGTTGGTTCAGAAAACTGATAAGACTTATTAGAAATGTTTAAAACCTTTTAGAGATTACAGCTTGTTCCCTTTGTGTTGTATGAGGCAGATCACACAAATTGTGTAGCTTGCCTGATACAACACAACAGATTGAAGTCTAAGTCCATTTATTTGCAGTGAATGTTGCTTGTGTGTATGTTTGACATACTCAGTAGTCTTTTTTTTTGCTATACTCTGGTACCTATTTTTCATCAAATATAAGGCATTGGGAAGTCTATCTGAAGACAAGCCATTAAAACCAAGTTGACCCTGCAGCAGTCAGCCCCAAACCTCAGCCCCAGACTTCCTGCTTCTCATGGCAAGGGTCTGCTTGGTGGATGAGAGGGAAGGGACAGTGTCGCCTGGTTGGTGAATGGTAGCTTCCGTCCCACCATGTGTGCTTCTGTGGGTGGAGGGTGAGCACCACTGGGGTGACCATTTGTCCTTAGTGCTTGCAACCTTTGGTGTGTGTGCACGCGTGCTACGTCACTTCAGTTGTGTCCAGCTCTTTGCGGCCCTATGGACCATAGCCTGCCAGGCTCCTCTGTCCATGGGATTTCCCAGGCAAGAATACTAGAGGGCTTGCCATGCCCTCCTCCAGGGGATCTTTCCAACCCAGGGATCAAACCTGTATCTCTTGCATCTCCTGCATTGGCAGGTGAGTTCTTTACCACAAGTACCACCTGGGAAGCCCTAACCTTTGGTGTAAATCTAATCATTAATAAAGACTACCATCACATCAAAGCCAGTGTTCTCTGTATCTCATTTTAAAGCCATCCTGCACAACCTTAAATTCTACCTGTGCTATTCTGTGTATTTTGATTTCATCCATACTTTCCTTCCCTTGGATCCAGACACATTTGACCCTTTAGACCCTCTGAGCAGGGACCAGATCTGACTTTTGACTCCGCTCCAACATCTAATGCTTTGGTGGTGCTCAGAGAATCCCCAGTGACATCACAGTAGAACCCAGACACCTAATATCAAACATACACCCCACTGCCAGAAATCCTAAAGCAGAAGGGAGAGATTTTTGTTCTTAGATAGTCAAGTCTTTTCTCCAAAATCATAACGCCATTTATCAACACCATCTGAGAGCAGGGCTGGCAGGAAAGCCCAGAAGAGATACTCAGTCTGGCTCAAATCGCTCCTACTCTCCTGTTTCTGTAAGGTCTGGAGAATGACTTTAGCCCTTCCAGTCACCGCAGCCACATCTGCATGATATGCAGAGCGAGAGCAGCATAATTAATGAGGTGTAAGACTACGATTGTGAACTAGGATTTCACAAATCAAATCCAGTGGAAACATAACTTGGAGAACCGGTTAACTTGAAGTTGAGCCCTTGCCTGTTGGGAGTTTACTGCCCCTGCCTCATGTGGCCCTTCCCTTCATGGAGCGAGAAGGGCCTTAACTGGCCTTGGGGACCAGGCCTCTCACTGCTTACAGGAATCTGGAACAATTGAACATTGGCAGCCAGTCTGATCCCACAGCAGGTATGTTAGGTCAACAGAGAGTCCTCTTAAACTCTTGAAATCAGACTCCTTTAGGCAGGCTGTTGCCCTCACAAGTCCCCCTTCTCCACACCCAGACCCTCTGTATCTTGTTACCCCTGCGTCTGAGTGTGTCATATCTGAAAAGAACCTTGGAGAAGGGGGTGCAGCCTTAGCTATTCTCCCTTCTCCCGTCCCTGACTCAGGAAGATACCAGGAGTGTGAGATGGGTGCTTACTGTGCTGGTCGCTCCTGTCCTTCGTCCCGTCCACTGTGCCGTCTGGGAGGATTCTCAGGAAGTGGCCCCCGTTTCTGCAGTAGAGGAGTTTGGGCTTCTTGTAATTGCCTAGAGGCAGGTTAAACTTCTCAGTCAGGGCCGTGAAGGTCGTGGTTTCTCCTTCAGCCATGGCTCAGCAGCTGCTGGTTGTAGCTGTTTCAAGGCTGTAAGAAATTAAACAACCCTGTAGGATATTCTTCCAGCGAAGGTGCTGTGTGCACTTTCAAGAAGGCAAGGAGAGCCTCAGGGCACCGGCTCCTGGGTGGGCGGAAACCACAGACTGCCCAGGTGCTGCCCACAGTAAACGGGCCTGCGCTGTGGCCAGTGGTTAAGGAAGGATGGTCCCTGGCAGGGGAGGGATTTTCAGTCATTTCCCACTTCCCAATTGGACTCAGCTCTGGACCAGGCTCTGCGTTTTTTGGAATATCAAATTTGATCATTTTGGTGGATGGAAAAAAAAATAATGTTTTGGTCCCTCCTTCTGATCCACGCACATCCTCAAATTAAACACCGAAGTTGCACTAAAATAACATTCAGGGTCTGGCTGAAACCCACAGAAGCTGAGAGGCCGGCACCGAGGTTGTGCCCTCCACCCTCCCACTGTTTTGCCCAGGTGCTGAGGCCCGTGTACAGAGATAGCCCAGGGAGCCTGGGCACGCAAGACCCGTGGGGGAAGGGGTGGGGTGTTTCCGAGCTAGCCAACAGTTAATGTGTAAAGGAAAATTACGGGTTTGCTGGTGGGAACAGAACCAGAAGTAGAGAAGTAGGCACGTGGAGGTGTTAGGTGGGGTTTTTAAAGGGCCATCACTGTGCCAAAGTACATTTTATGGGGTGGAGTATTTTGAAGGTTATGCTGGCTGTTACCTGCATTCACAACTTCCTGTACATCCTCAGATCACACAGGGAAGACAGTAGTCTATCCCTGGTACAAAGACTACCTTCACCCTAATTACTTCCTAATGAGAAGTCTTATGACACAGAAACCATTGTATGACCTTCTATGACCCTCTAATGATATGCATATCCACTGTACACAAATTATATTATCAGAAATGCATATATGTAGAAATGCATCAGTGGACCCACTATACACAAATTTATATTATCAGTGTACAGATGGATTAGTGGACCCACTCTGCACAAGTTTGTATTATCAGTATACAAACACATCAGTGGCCCTCTGTGAATTAAAAAGCAAAGCTGATAAACTTTAGTATTTTAAAATATCTACTTGCTCCACCATTTAGAAGACTGAATTGGTGCTCACTACAAGGACTGCACAAAAAAGAGGTGAAGAAGAGACCAGAAAACCACCATGGGAATTTCATCTTATAAGAGTGAGTAGATGCCAATTGTACACATTGATTATCAGGTGGCCTTATAATACTAGTGATCATCAGCATCGTCATTAACATATTATGGGCTAGGAGTTAACTTATGTCATTGAGGCAGACACTCATATTATCCTCAATTTTTTAAATAAAGTGAAACCAAAGTTTATAGCTGCTTATAGCCTGTCTCAACAGCTAGTAAGTGAGCCTCTAAAGGGGTCTGTTGAAAGAAAGCCCCAACTTGCCCTTCATTCAGTTTAGTTCAGTTCAGTTGCTCAGTCGTGTCCGACTCTTTGCGACCCCATGAATCGCAGCACGCCAGGCCTCCCTGTCCATCACCAACTCCCGGAGTTTACTCAAACTGGTGTCCATTGAGTCAGTGATGCCATCCAGTCATCTCATCCTCTGTCGTCCCCTTCTCCTCCTGCCCCCAATCCCTTTCAGCATCAGGGTCTTTTCCAGTGAGTCAACTCTTCGCATGAGGTGGCCAAAGTACTGGAGTTTCAGCTTCAGCATCAGTCCTTCGAATGAACAACCAGGACTGATCTCCTTTAGGATGGACTGGTTGGATCTCCTTGCAGTCCAAGGGACTCTCAAGAGTCTTCTCCAACACCACAGTTCAAAAGCATCAATTTTTCGGTGCTCAGCTTTCCTCATAGTCCAACTGTCACATCCATACATGACCACTGGAAAAACCATAGCCTTGCCCTTCATTACCATGACAGTATTAAGTGACTTCAGTGATAGCACAGTATTATTAGCAGAAGTGGGAGTTTTACTCAAAGCCTGGCACGTACATCTGCCCCTATGACCTGATCATTCATTGTTACTCACCTGTAACCCTGGTATTGGCTGTCACCACCAACAGCCTCCACTTTTGCCCCCATGTATGTTGTCATTTCCTGGAGAACCCATGTCACCAGGTGTTAGGAGTCCTGTGAACTTAACAGAAGGCCAGCCAGTCTCCCACATTCCTCACTCTCCCCTTCCAGCCATCCAGCCATCCCCGGAGTGGCTTCAGGGAGCTGCTTGCATAGAAGGTAATTCCAACAGAAGTCAAGACAGCAATTTGGGTGATTTGTCCTGGTGACTTTGGAATTAGAGTTCATGTTAGAAGCCTCCACGTGTTCCTCTGCTTCAGGCATTTTAATGTGTCTGGTACATCTCTTCCAATCTGCAGCCACATGGGCTATGGTTTGAAGTCCCTCCAAGCATCCTCAGAGTTTTGCATATACCATGTAAACTACCTTTAAAGTCAGACCACCTCCAAATGCTTCTTCACATAAGGCAAAACTCTGTCCGGTCCTTTTCACATACTACAATAACAAATGGAAAAGTAACTTCATATACATCAGTTTCATAGGACAGATGGCAGAGTTCACCTTGCACAGCTCTTTACATTCCCTTCCCAAAACCTCACTCTCTTTTCCAAAACCCTCTTTATCCACATGGCTCTGAGTCTCTGTGCCCACCTCTATCTCTGTGCTCAGCCCTGTTTCCTCCCAGCCTCTCAATGTCCCTCTCCCTCCTCTTCCCCATTCCACACAATTCTGGAATCCCCTCTGATGTAAAGCAATTCAGTCTTCCAAACATGGGCATTTTCACCCATCACCTGTCGTCAGCATACAACACTGACCAGATCCTTGTTCCTTAAATTACAGCTAAGAGATAATCCATGTTTTTTGTTCTATTAGTCCTCTTTTCAAGCACCTAGTACTTAATTAGGTACAGGAGACGATAACCATATACTAGTGGTGGCCATTTCACTATACAAATAGTCATTTGTATTCTCCATCTTACGCAGAATTTTGCTTCTTGCTGTCCCTGGATTTTCTCAGAGGGAGGTCCCCGTGAGCCCCGGTCACGCAGCAGTTGCTGTGGTGAGGATGGCCTCTGTTCGAGATCTGGCACCCATTAGGAGTCCCCATTAAGTTGGTTTCTAAGTGTTGCATGTGAATCTGGCTCTACTTGTTTACACTGTTGCTTCCATTCCATTAGGATGAAGGGAACAGATACACCGAAAGGCTGGCCATGGTTGGAGGCATCAGTTCTGGCCGAGAATTCTACTGATGCTCTCACATTCATGGGTGTGTTAAGCCATGAAACCTGGGCTTTATTACTGCAACTCTTCCCAGATAGGACCTTTGCCAGAGGCCAGGCACCCCTTCCCTCTGGTTTGCATTGCAGCCTGGGGTTATACAAGCCCCCGCCTCTGCTCTGGGCCTGCTCCACCCAGTAAGAGCTGCAGTGACGGTGTGGATGCATTGACTTAAGATTGCTCCCATCACCCTTTGGTTCAAATCCATACCTGAAATCTGAAGGTGATAGGCTGATGCCTGAAAATAAGCCTTGAGTTCAATGTGAATTTGGTAGGCTGTGACAGTGGTATTGATGAATCAGCTGTGAAACATACAAAAATGAAATATTTTTTGTTGTTGAAGGAGACTCCAGAGACACAAAATGCCCTTCCCCTTTCTGCTTTGTTTACAGTTTACTTGTATTTTTAGTAGTGGTTGGTCCAAAGTTCCTTGCCAATCCAGTAAGTGTTAAAGGACAGGCATGAAGAAAGTGTATGACATGATAAAACCATTAGGCAGCAGCCTTACCAGGCCCTTGGGGATTTTCACAAATTGCTCTAATAAATGAATCCATTAATTATGTGAAATCAGGCATAGAGCATAATGGAAATTTATAAGCCCTGCTCCTGGTTACTGTAATCTTTTTGTTGGCTGTCAGGGAAGGGGGTTATCTCTGTGTATGTTGGGAGATGGAAAAGACCAAGCCCAGTGGATGTCATTGTCATGTGCTTGGCCCAGCCCTCTGGGATTTGGGGCCCTGGGGAGATTTTCTCGACTTACCAGTGACAACCAAAGTGAGGACAACCCCAGGTGTGTTGGAACATTCATATTAAGCCTGACGTATTTTGTTAGCTGTAGCCTCTGCAAGAGAACCTGGGCTCTGACACATGAATAGTTAAGTATATGCTTTTAGCTTGGAATACAACAGTCACTCTTCAGTGTGGGAGAGTAAGGAACACTGGACAGCTCTAGCTATGCACAGATTGGCTCTGGGAGCCTGGGCGAGTCATTAACTTCTTCCAAGATGTTTCCTCTAATAATCCCCACCCTGCTGCCTACCTCAGAGTTAACCCTTCAGCTGACTGAAGGGTTAAATGAGCACAGTATTCATAACACTACTCAGAAAGTTTACAGGTGTGACCTGACCTCTAGGAGATAGGGGTAAGTTGTTATGTTGAACTGGTTGAAGCCTAATGTGGTCTAGGTCAGCTGCAACTGAATGCTTAATTTAAAATAATTTTTTCAGCTGGTATGGAAATAGAGTTTTTCTCCCCTCTAATATTTGGCAGAAATTAGCTAAGCCCTTCCTCCCTTATCATTCAAGCCACAAACACAGTGGAAAAGACGGAGGAGGCACAGGTAAGCCATGGTTATGTGAGAGAGAATCCAGGTCACTGTTTCAGATTCAGTTCTCAGCTTACTGATGGTTATTGAAGGAATGTTCGTGAGGCTTGCTGTTTCTAGGACACATTTGTGTTCAGTGTGGCCCTGGGCTAGGTCAGAAGGGAAGACATGGTTCTAAGAATCAAAGGAAGACAAACACTGATGTTTATTTTTTTAATTTTGTTTTTAATTTGTCACTGCTTAAGCAATGCAGAGTACCCGTGAAGGAGGATGTTTTGCAAAGCGTATTAAGCCATTGAAGGAAAGTGCAGAGGCATCTGTTAAGGTGATAATTGGGTATGTGTTCTCAAATTCAGTATATGTAAAACAGATCTCACCTTTGGCCTCAAATATACCCCAGGTCCCTTCTCTCATCTGTTTGAATGGTGTGACTCAAAAGCCTGAACTTTTCCTTAGAGATACTCATTTACCTTAGATTTTGATAAGTCAAATATACATCTTAAAAGAAATAGAATGTATTAATTCCATATTTATTTATTTATAATCACAATAAATGTAAATGGGCTAAATTTGCTAGTTATTGGATTTTTTTAAAACATCCATCTACACTGATTACAAGAGACACATTAAAAGCATGAGGACACAGAAAGATTAAAAGAAAAAGGATGGGGGGGAGGAGCCAAGATGGTGGAGGAATAGGACGGGGAGACCACTTTCTCTCCTACAAATTCATCAAAAGAATAACTGAACGCAGAGCAGACTTCACAAAACAACTTCTGATCGCTAGCTGAGGTCATCAGGCGCCCAGAAAAGCAACCCATTGTCTTCAAAAGGAGGTAGGACAAAATACAAAAGATAAAAAGAGAGACAAAAGAGGTAAGGACGGAGATCCGTCCCGGGAAGGGAGTCTTAATAGAGGAAGTTTCCAAACACCAGGAAACCCTCGCACTGGCGGGTCTGGGGGAAGTTTTCGAATCTCGGAGGGCAACCTGACTGGGAGGGGAACAATAAATAAAACCCACAGATTACGTGCCTAAAAGCAACTCCCAGCAGAAAAGTACCCCAGACGCCTGCATCCGCCACCAGCAAGTGGGGGCAGAACGGAGAGGAGCGGGCGGCATTGCTTAGGGTAAGGACCGGGCCTGAGTGCCCTGAGGACAATCGGAGGGAGCTTTTGTGAGTTACCAACTTAAACTGTGGGACAGCAAAAGAGAGAAAATTAACCGGCCCGAACACACCCCCGGCCTTTCGTAGAACAAAGGGTCTGAGCAGGTCCAGAGAAGAGCTCGCAGGCTGCGGACCCGCCCAGCCCCGCCAGAGGCTGGAGGCAGTGGGGAGGGGAAAGGGGCAGGCTCGGCCCCAAGGACCGCATCCCCTACCGCACTGCAAACAGGCCTCCAGTTTCTAATCAAATACCTCCTGAGATCTGGATGGTGACATCCACCGGGAGGGTCGCAGCGAGACACAGGGCGCAGGCACCCGACCGGCGCAGGCGGGGATTGGGGCTGGGGACGCAGAGGGCAGAAGGCGCATGCACCCGACTGGCGCACGGGGAAACTGAGACTGGGATCACGGAGGGGAGAAGGTGCACCGCACCCAGGGAGAGTGCACCCGTCAAGCTCCAGGCTACTTGAGCCACTCGGACGGGGAAGGCACAAAAAGCAGGCACAGCTTTTTGTTCCGCGCTATTGTGGAACACCCGAGGGCTGGAACCGCGCGCAGCGCAGGGCACGCTCCATATAGAGCAGCCGGGAGCCTGAGCAGCGTAGAGGGGGAAAACAGCGCTGGCCCCTCCCCGCAGTGCGAGGGAACTAGCAACCTGAATAAGAGTCCACCTCCGCCCACCTGTGTCAGGGAGGAAATTAGGCACTGAAGAGACCAGCAAACAAAAGCCAAATAAACAAAGGGAACCGCTTAAGAAGGGACCGGTGCAACAGATTAAAATCCCTGTAGGTAACACCGACTACATCGGAAGGGGCCTGTAGATAGCGAGAAGTGTAAGCTAGAACGAGGAGCTATCTGAAAGTGAACCGAACCCACATTGACCGCAACAGCTCCAGAGAAATTCCTAGATATATTTTTACTTTTTTTTTAATAAAAAATTTTTTTCTTTTTTATTTTTCTCTTTTATTTTCTTTTAAAATTCCCTATTACTCCCCCATTACTCCTTAACTTTCATTTTCATAGATTTTTATGATTTTTTTAATTAGGAAAAATTTTTTTCTTGTGTTTTTTTCTTTTTTCCTTTTTCTCTTCTATTTTCTATTTTTCTTTTTCTCTTATTTCCTTTTAAAGTCCTCTATTACTCCTCTACTACTCCTTAATTTTCATTTTCATTACACTATAACCTTACAAAAAAAAAAAGAGAAGCCCTATTTTTAAACCGAACTTCATATATATTTCTAAAATTTTTTTGTGTTTTGGTTTTTGTTTTTAATATAGTATTTTAAAGATTCTAACCTCTACTCTAGATTTTTAATCTTTGTTTTTCAGTATATGATATAAATTGTGGACATTTAAGAATCCAATATTCAGTTCCCATTTTAATTCAGGAGTGTGTTGATTATTCTCTCCCAATCTTGACTCTCTGTTTTCTACCTCAGAACACCTCTATTTCCTCCTTTCCCCTTTTCTTCCCAATCCAATTCTGTTAATCTTTGTGGGTGTCTGGGCTATGGAGAACACTCTGGGAACAGACAACTGTGTAGATCTGTCTCTCTCCTCTTGAGCCCCCCTTTTTCTCCTCCTGCTCATCTCTATCTCCCTCCTCCCTCTCCTCTTCTTCATGTAACTCTGTGAACCTCTCTGGGTATCCCTCATGGGGGAGAATCACCATTAACCTAGACGTTTTATTATTAATGCTGTATAATTGGAGAAGTCTTGAGACTACTGGAAGAATAAAACTGAAATCCAGAGGCAGGAGACTTAAGCCCAAAACCTGAGAACACCAGAAAACTCCTGACTACAGGGAACTTTAAGTAATAAGAGATCATCCAAAAGCCTCCATACCTACACTGAAACCAACCACCACCCAAGAGCCAATAAGTTTTAGAGCAAGACATACCACGCAAATTCTCCAACAATGCAGGAACATAGCCCTGAACGTCAACATACAGGCTGCCCAAGGTCACACCTAACACATAGACCCATCTCAAAACTCATTACTGGGCGCTCCATTGCACTCCAGAGAGAAGAAATCCAGTTCCATGCACCAGAACACCGACGCAAGCTTCCCTAGTCAGGAAACCTTGACAAGCCAATCTCCAACCCCAACCACTGGGTAAAACCTCCACAATAAAAAGGAACCTCAGACCTCCAGAATACAGAAAGCCCACTCCAGACGCAGCAATCTAAACAAGATGAAAAGGCAGAGAAATACCCAACAGGTAAAGGAACATGAAAAATGCCCACCAAGTCAAACAAAAGAGGAGGAGATAGGGAATCTACCTGAAAAAGAATTTAGAATAATGATAATATGATCCAAAATCTTGAAAACAAAATGGAGTTACAGATAAATAGCCTGGAGACAAAGATTGAAAAGATGCAAGAAATGTTTAATAAAGACCTAGAAGAAATAAAAAAGAGTCAATTAAAAATGAATAATGCAATAAATGAGATCAAAAACACTCTGGAGGGAACCATGAGTAGAATAACAGAGACAGAAGATAGGATAAGTGAGGTAGAAGATAAAATGGTGGAAATAAATGAAGCAGGGAGGAGAAAAGAAAAAAAGAATCAAAAGAAATGAAGACAACCTCAGGGACCTCTGGGACAATGTGAAATGCCCCAACATTCGAATCATAGGAGTCCCAGAAGAAGAAGACAAAAAGAAAGGCCATGAGAAAATACTCGAGGAGATAATAGCTGAAAACTTGTCTAAAATGGGGGAGGAAATAGCCACCCAAGTCTAAGAAACCCAGAGAGTCCCAAACAGGATAAACCCAAGGCAAAACACCCCAAGACACATATTAATCAAATTAACAAAGATCAAACACAAAGAACAAATATTTAAAGTAGCAAGGGAGAAACAACAAATAACACACAAAGGGATTCCCATAAGGATAACAGCTGATCTATCAATAGAAACCCTCCAGGCCAGAAGGGAATGGCAGGACATACTTAAGATGATGAAAGAGAATAACCTACAACCCAGATTACTGTACCCAGCAAGGATCTCATTCAGATATGAAGGAGAATTCAAAAGCTTTTCAGACAAGCAAGAGCTGAGAGAATTCACCACCAGCAAACAAGCTCTTCAACAAATGCCAAAGGATCTTCTCTAGACAGGAAATGCAGAAAGGTTGTATAAACGCGAACCCAAAACAGCAAAGTAAATGGCAACCTGACCACACCTATCAATAATTACCTTAAATGTAAATGGGTTGAATGCCCCAACCAAAAGACAAAGATTGGCTGAATGGATAAAAAAATAAGACCCCTATATATGCTGTCTACAAGAGACCCACCTCAAAACAAGAGACACATACAGACTAAAAGTGAAGGGCTGGAAAAAAATATTTCACACAAATGGAGACCAAAAGAAAGCAGGAGTCGCAATACTCATATCAGATAAAATAGACTTTCAAATAAAGGATGTGAAAAGAGACAAAGAAGGACACTACATAATGATCAAAGGATCAATCCAAGAAGAGTATGTAACAATTATATATGCACCCAACATAGGAGCACTGCAATATGTACGGCAGACGCTAATGAGTATGAAAGAGGAAATTAATAGTAACACAATAATAGTGGGAGACTTTAATACCCCACCCACAACTATGGATAGATCAACTAAACAGAAAATTAACAAGGAAACACAAACCTTAAATGACACAATGGACCAACTAGACCTAATTGATATCTATAGGACATTTCACCCCAAAACAATCAACTTCACCTTTTTCTCAAGTGCACACGGAACCTTCTCCAGAATAGATCACATCCTGGGCCATAAATCTGGTCTTGGAAAATTCAAAAAAATTGAAATCATTCCAGTCATCTTTTCTGACCACAGTGCAGTAAGATTAGATCTCAATTACAGGGAAAAAAAAATTATTAAAAATTCAAACATATGGAGGCTAAATAACACACTTCTGAATAATCAACAAATCATGGAAGAAATATAAAAAGAAATAAAAATATGCATAGAAATGAATGAAAATGAAAACACAACAACCCAAAACCTATGGGACACTGTAAAAGCAGTGCTAAGGGGAAGGTTCATAGCATTACAGGCTTACATCGAGAAACAAGAAAAAAGTCAAATAAATAACCCAACTCTACACCTAAAGCAATTAGAGAAGGAAGAAATGAAGAACCCCAGGGTTAGTAGAAGGAAAGAAATCTTAAAAATTAGGGCAGAAATAAATGCAAAAGAAACTAAAGAGACCATAGCAAAAATCAACAAAGCTAAAAGCTGGTTTTTTGAAAAAATAAACAAAATTGACAAACCATTAGCAAGACTCATTAAGAAACAGAGAAGAACCAAATTAACAAAATTAGAAATGAAAATGGAGAGATCACAACAGATAACACTGAAATACAAAGGATCATAAGAGACTACTACCAGCAGCTCTATGCCAATAAAATGGACAACTTGGAAGAAATGGACAAATTCTTAGAAAAGAAAAGTATAACTTTCCAAAACTGAACCAGAAAGAAATAGAAGATCTTAACAGAGCCATCACAAGCAAGGAAATCAAAACTGTAATCAGAAATCTTCCAGCAAACAAAAGCCCAGGACCAGACAGCTTCACAGCTGAATTCTACCAAAAATTTAGAGAAGAGCTAGCGCCTATCTTACTCAAACTCTTCCAGAAAATTGCAGAAGAAGGTAAACTTCCAAACTCATTCTATGAAGCCACCATCACCCTAATTCCAAAACCAGACAAAGATGCCACAAAAAAAAGAAAACTACAGGCCAATATCACTGATGAACATAGATGCAAAAATCCTTAACAAATTCTAGCAAACAGAATCCAACAACGTATTGAAAAAATCATACACCATGACCAAGTGGGCTTTATCCCAGGAATGGAAGGATTCTTTAATATCTGCAAATCAATCAATGTAATACACCCCATTAACAAATTGAAAGATAAAAACCATGTGATTATCTCAATAGATGCAGAGAAAGCCTTTGACAAAATTCAACACTCATTTATGATTAAAACTCTCCAGAAAGCAGGAATAGAAGGAACATACCGCAACATAATAAAAGCTATATATGACAAACCCACAGCAAGCATCACCCTCAATGGTGAAAAACTGAAAGCATTTCCTCTGAAATCAGGAACAAGACAAGGGTGCCCACTCTCACCACTACTATTCAGCATAGTGTTGGAAGTTTTGGCCACAGCAATCAGAGCAGAAAAAGAAGTAAAAAGAATCCAGATAGGAAAAGAAGAAGTGAAACTCTCGCTGTTTGCAGATGACATGATCCTCTACATAGAAAACCCTAAAGACTCTACCAGAAAATTACTAGAACTAATCAATGAATATAGTAAAGTTGTAGGATATAAAATTAACACACAGAAATCCCTTGCATTCCTATACACTAACAATGAAAAAACAGAAAGAGAAATTAAAGAAACAATACCATTCACCATTGCAACAAAAAGAATAAAACACTTAGAGGAGTACATCTACCTAAAGAAACAAAAGACCTATACATAGAAAACTATAAAACACTGATGAAAGAAATCAAAGAGGACACAAACAGATGGAGAAACATACCGTGTTCATGGATTGGAAGAATCAATGTTGTCAAAATGGCTATTCTACCCAAAGCAATCTATAGATTCAATGCAATCCCTATCAAGCTACCAACGGTATTTTTCACAGAACTAGAACAAATAATTTCACAATTTGTATGGAAATACAAAAAACCTCGAATAGCCAAAGTAATCTTGAGAAAGAAGAATGGAACTGGAGGAATCAACCTGCCTGACTTCAGACTCTTACTACAAAGCCACAGTCATCAAAACAGTATGGTACTGGCACAAAGACAGAAATATAGATCAATGGAACAGAATAGAAAGCCCAGAGATAAATCCACGAACCTATGGACACCTTATCTTCGACAAAGGAGGCAAGGATATACAATGGAAAAAAGACAACCTCTTTAACAAGTGGCGCTGGGAAAACTGGTCAACCACTTGTAAACGAATGAAACTAGAACACTTTCTAACACCATACACAAAAATAAACTCAAAATGGATTAAAGATCTAAATGTAAGACCAGAAGCTATAAAACTCCTAGAGGAGAACATAGGCAAAACACTCTCTGACATAAATCACAGCAGGATCCTCTATGACCCACCTCCCAGAATATTGGAAATAAAAGCAAAAATAAATGGGACATAATGAAACTTAAAAGCTTTTGCACAACAAAGGAAACTATAAGTAAGGTGAAAAGACAGCCCTCAGATTGGGAGAAAATAATAGCAAATGAAGCAACAGACAAAGGATTAATCTCAAAAATATACAAGTAGCTCCTCCAGCTCAACTCCAGAAAAATAAATGATCCAATCAAAAAATGGGCCAAAGAACTAAACAGACATTTCTCCAAAGAAGACATACAGATGGCTAACAAACACATGAAGAGATGCTCAACATCACTCATTATCAGAGAAATGCAAATCAAAACCACAATGAGGTACCATTACACGCCAGTCAGGATGACTGCTATCCAAAAGTCTACAAGCAATAAATGCTGGAGAGGGTGTGGAGAAAAGGGAACCCTCTTACACTGTTGGTGGGAATGCAAACTAGTACAGCCACTATGGAGAACAGTGTGGAGATTTCTTAAAAAACTGGAACTAGAACTGCCATATGACCCAGCAATACCACTTCTGGGCATACACACTGAAGAAACCAGATCTGAAAGAGACACGTGCACCCCAGTGTTCATCGCAGCACTGTTTATAATAGCCAGGACATGGAAGCAACCTAGATGCCCATCAGCAAATGAATGGATAAGGAAGCTGTGGTACATATACACCATGGAATATTACTCAGCCATTAAAAAGAATTCATTTGAATCAGTTCTAATGAGATGGATGAAACTGGAGCCCATTATACAGAGTGAAGTAAGCCAGAAAGATAAAGAACATTACAGCATACTAACACATATATATGGAATTTAGAAAGATGGTAATGATAACCCTATATTCAAAACAGAAAAAGAGACACAGATGTACAGAACAGACTTTTGGACTCTGTGGGAGAAGGCGAGGGTGGGATGTTTCGAGAGAATAGCATGTATATTATCTATAGTGAAACAGATCACCAGCCCAGGTGGGATGCATGAGGCAAGTGCTCAGGCCTGGTGCACTGGGAAGACTCAGAGGAATCGGGTGGAGAGGAAGGTGGGAGGGGGGATCGGGATGGGGAATACATGTAACTCCATGGCTGATTCATGTCAATGTATGACAAAACCCACTGCAATGTTGTGAAGTAATTAGCCTCCAACTAATAAAACTAAATGAAAAAATAAAAAAATAATAAAATAAAGAATAAAAATAAACAAATAAATAAAAGAAAAAGGATGAAAAATAGACACCAAAAGTTAACCAAAATTTAAGTATAGCAATATTAATACATTAATAATATAAAATAGATCTATGGCAAAAAGAATAATCAGGGATAAAAAGGATCACTGCATAATGGTAACTGGATCAATTCAACAGAAAGATGTAAAACTTCTAAGCCTGTGTATACTTAATGACGTAGCCTCAAAAATGAAAAAGGACAAATATATGAAGAGAAGTTGTTGACCAGTCCACAACGATGGTGGGAGATTATAGCACATTTTTATCATAAATAATAGAGCAAATAGACAAAAAGTACTATGGATGTGGAAGATCAAAATACACAATTAACATGCTTAATTGAATGAACCATATAAGAGAACCCTACACCAAACAGTGAACACCGTTTTTCTCATGGACATAGAGCGTTTACAAAAATTGATCATGTTCAAGGTCATAAAGTTAGACTCAACACAAGTAGAATTTTGTTGAGACTATTCTTTGGTTAGAGTAGAAATCACTCCCACCCATCCCACACATGACAAAGCCCTTTCAACTGTGCCTCTTCAATGTCTGCTAGCATCACCCTCCCTCTTGCATTTTTACTGTGCTGCTGGGAGCAAGTGTCGCACCTTCTCTCACCTGGGCTGCTGAGACGGGCAGCGATGGCCTCTCTTCTCCAGCACTGCTCTCTTCAAGTCCCATTTTATACCCTGCTGCCAGTGACCTTTCTAACATATGAAAATGAGCATTTCTCTCCTATTAAAGATCTTTGACCGTGTCAGTGTGTTCTCTGCTGCTGTCAGGATAAAACCCAAACCTATGACCTATAGCCTTTCCTCATCTGGTCCCCCACCTAACCTTGTTGCCTTTCCTCTCATTGGTCTGCTCTTTTTGGAGTCCCCCCACACCCTCACACTCACCCAGCCACATTCTCTCTGTCTCTTCCTTCTTCCACCCTTCCACCATGGCCTGGCTAAGTCATGCTCAACTTTCAAAAATTCATCTCAGATATTCCCTCCTCCAGAAAGCCTGTTTGGACATATCACCAGCCCTAACCTCCCTACTCTTCCTCCATCCCACAGACACCAGTTTAGATTAGTCGATTCCCTGATGCTCCCATGGCAGCATACCGTTTACTCTGTGACAGCACTGGGTGTAACTGCTGTACATATTCCCTACTTAACCCTTCATTATTTTCCAGTTGCTCTGGGATAAAGAGTAAGGCCAGAACAAGGACAGCAGGTCTCTGTGAGGACCAGCCCTGGCCTCTACCCCTGCTCACGCACCTTCATATTCTCTCTCTAAGCTTCCGCTTCCTTATGCTATTCCCTCTCTCTGGAGCACACCGTTCTCCTCCTCCTCCCCTCTGCCTTATTCACCTGATTAACTCCTACTTTTTTTCCCAGTCTTAGTTCAATTCTCATTTCCTCAAGCCTTGCCTGACTTCCATTAACTGGATTAGGTTCCTCTAGTTCTTCCAGGACCATTTAACATTTCCTCAGAGCTCCTATTTCAGTTTTTAATTACACCTTCATTCTTATGATTATTTAATTAATGTGTCTTCATGACTGAGCTGTCAGCTCCATGATAGTACAAACCAATCTGTCTTGCTCACCATGGTAGCCTAGTACCTGGCAAAATGCCTGTTACTGAATGGGCATTTGATAAATATTTGTTGAAAGAGTGAATGAATATTATTTGACTATGTTTGCTTGACTGTCTTCTTCATTAGTCTCCAAGGCCCTGGAACAGAAACTGTGCTTTTTCTTTCTAGACCCAGAACTTAGCAAATGGCTGGACATAATCAGTGTTATGTGCGTTTCTGTTGATTGAATAGCAGGCCAGTCCCTTCTTGGGAGCCTCTCATGGAAATATATTATCAGGACACCTACTTAGAAGGTGGTGTCCTAAAGGTGTTAACAGAGTAGCTAAGCCAAGAGCCTACATGTATTTTAATTTGGTTCAGATTAGGTCTGGAATATCCTATCCTATGTTAAAAGCAGGCCAAAATCTGGTTATCATTTTATAGAAGATACTTCCTTACTACTTCGAAGGAGATGTTAAGGAAATTAAAGATCTTAAAGGAAGGGATCAGACCCTTTGGTCTCAAGTCTGACCTCCTTATCTCACCTAGAGAAAGTTGATAGGGTCTGGAAACAAGTTCCAGGAGTTGTTATTTCTGCCAGGGAGTGTCAAGGTTGGCAGGACCCACTTCACACCCTCTGGTGAGGAGAGGGAGACAAGTGTTCTCCTATTTTCTATTCTACCTTTGGTGTGTACCAGGTCTGCACCAGCACTGAGGAAGGAATGGGGCCATGACTGACTGGCTTGGGCTATCACTTCTGTGTGTTCCTCCTAAGCCAGATCTGTTCCATGAGCTGAACTCCCATCTTCCAAAGTTAGCAGTAAACTATGGACATGGCCATGGGATGGACTTGACAGTGACATGCAGGAGTCATCTCCTACAAGTTTGTGAAATCCAACTTATTAATTCATGAATTTTGTGAGCCGGTTGTTGAACCATTAGTAACTTGTAAGTTGGCCCCAGGGAGAGTATTTACACCACAGAAATTGGCAAATGCTATAAGAAAAGACTTTTCCTCTCTCTCTATTCTTCCTTTCCCTCTCTCCCTCCCTGCCTGCCTTCCTTCCTTTTTTCCCTCTGACTGCCAAACTCAGGTTGGAGTTCTGGCGGGACACTCACTAGTGTGTGTCTTTTTTTTTTTTTTTTTAACTCCTTACCTCCAGAATGAGGCCCCATAGTAGCAGCTACTGCGTGGAGTTCTGTAAGCCATAAATAATAATACATGCAAAGCACTGAGCCCAGCACTTGAAAACTTGTAAGCATTCAGTATATGTTAGCTTGATTACCAGCCTCCATGTATCTTATTGATTTTGCCAGTTATCTGTGCTATTAAAATTGAACAAAGTTGATTTTTAATGTTTACTGATATTTTAGCAATATTTGCAAATATTTTTTAAGTGATAGGGTAGAAATTTTTCATGTCACTGACATGCATTGATGCTCTCTTCTCATTTGCTTAGGTGTTGACTATGATATACTATGGGTTTGTGTGTGTTACTCTCCAGGATGATAGAAAATCTATGTTTCAGTTGTCTTCATCTCCAATACTCTTTAATTTAGTATTCTTCTAATCCTTAAGAATCCCAAAGTCATTGAGAATAAACTATCCCCTGGCTTCCAGAATCAGATATTACATGAGGGATATCAAAATGTCATGTTTTGGAAGATAACTTCTACTATGTACCTGTCAAGGGCAGGATGCTGCAGATGTTCTGAAAATTTGCAAAAGAAAAGAAGGAAAACTAAAATGAAATTTTAAAAAAGCCTGAAATCCCTAATCCATAATTCTGAAATTCAAAAGACTCTGAAAACCAGAAGTCCTTTTATAATTCAAATGTGGCAAAACCGGACAGAAACTGTCCTGAGACTTTTTAAAGTTTTTTTTTTTATTCCATTTGGGTTAATATTTATATAATCTGGTGGAGAGTTATTAACATGCTTGATTTTAGGCTACTATGCCAGACACCTTTGGAATTATTCCATCATATACAATATACACACCATACTACCTTTCTAAAATCTCCCAAATTCTGGATTTTGAAACATATCTAAGTCTTTTCGAAACAGGATTTCTGGAACTGTAGTAGAAATCATAATGTCTGCCTTTAAGGTATTCACAATCTGGCCATACCAGAAATGAAGTTATAAAGTTATGCTTCAGATAAGAGGGATATAGATGCTTAGATCAAGTGTAGCCAGCAGGAAGTGGGGACTGTTCATCTAATTGGGCTGTGTTACCCAAACGCTCAGTCCCAGCCTTAGGTCTTATACCCCTCAATGAAGAGTAGAAAATATGAGCAGACACATACTTTCCAAAGAATCTCCTCCAATATCCTTCATTCCTTCCCTTGATTCCCAAATTTAATTCTCTGCAGTCTGGCTTAACCATTCCCGAAACACTTCCCCCTTAGAGCATCATTTGTTTAGACATCAGGAATTCTTTTAAATGCTTAGAGAAAACGGCCTCTGTTCAAGAGGAAAAACAGAGTGCTCCCTGGCGCAGCTGTGTGCTCTGTGGGCCCCAGGTCTGTCTGGGCTTAATGGTACACCCCGGGCCAGAGCATCCAGCAGGCACTTAGCCGTTCTGAAGACCTGCACACGTCTTCAATGGAAACATCCTTCCTGCAGACTGACACATTAAAGCCCCAGGGCCTCGAGCCAAATGCAAAGTGATTCTGCAGGGGCTCTAGCAACCCTTTCCACCCATCTAGCCTCCTCTTACTGATGTGTCTCCAAAAATCTTTTGAATCTGTTGTGCAAGTTAACAGTCTCCAGGACCAGCCCAGCAAGGACATTCCTTTCTTGAAATCGACAGACCTTCCAGCTCATAGAAAGAGAGTCTGTTTGCTGAGTTGTTTTTTTTTTTCTTTTCTCCTGACCTAGAAAATTTGGCTTCTACAAACTCAGTCTTTTGAAGTATGTGTTTGTTATCTCTTTGGAAATGCTGAGGCCTTGCCCTACCATATGTTTCCCAATAGCCTACCCTGGACATACCCATAAATAATAAATATGCCCATAAATAATAAAATAGTGACCTTTTCTCCTTGCTATGTACCAGGTACTGTCTAAAATGCTTTGTATATATTATATTAATTAATCTTGAAGAAATTCTGTTAGGCAGGCATTGCTTTTCTTTCTTTGTTTTTATGGCTAGGAGGTAAATGAATAGAGCAATATTTTCTAGCAGTCAGCTACCCTGGTCAGTTTGATGTCTCTGAGTTTAATTAACAGAACAGAGACGCTGCCCTGAACTGAACTCAAGGCATTGCTTGTTTGTCCCCTGTTTTGCTTCTGAAGACCCTGAGACTCAGAGAGCTTAAGTAATTTGTCTTAAGGTCACACAGCTACATAAATGTGAAAACTGAGAGCTGAAGAAAGACTTAGGTTCTGACTCCAGAGTCCATGATTTGAATTGCCAAAGCAACATGCGAAGAGAATAACATGCCTGTTGGATTAAGTGATCCTTAGCTTTTCTCCCTGTTTCACCCTGCCAGCTTCCATAGCTCGCAGAGGCCCCTGGACTGTGTTCTGCTGGGGGTACTTGTCTTCCTTGGATGAAGTCTTTGACGGGCTCTTTGACACGTGACTCTCGACTTCCCCAGCGTTATAAGTGGCGCCCACCAGCACTTTCCTCATTGTCACTATGATGCTTTCCCCAAATAACCCAGCCATGGCTAAATCTTTCTTGGCTTTTGTCACTGCAAAGTCATTTGCCTTTACTTTTAAAGGGCTGGGTGAGGTCTGAGGTCACTGGCAGACTGAGGGAAAGATCTTCCTTCCCACTGTGTTGGAGCGGCCGTGAAAAAGGGAGGTTCTCATAGACGTGGCTTGCATGACCTGGCGAGTCATTTAATTTTTCTGATCCTTATTGATAAAAGGAAGCTGTTAAGAGGACTGATCCTATTGTACCATGAGGATGGGAGAGAGTGAGGCCTGGGAAGGGCCTTGCATGTAGTGAGTGAGTGCCTTAAAAATGGAAGGTATTATGACTGTTGTTAGTAAGAGCATATATTTTATCCCATGTGTTGATTATTTACTTTTTTACAACATTTAGGGTTTCACAAAGCATTTTACTTGAGTAAACTATCATCATGGAGTGCCAGTTACATAGACTGTACATTAGGTACTTAATAATCATTTCATATTTGTTCTTCCTACTGTTATGCTGAATGGATGAAGGCCTCTCCGTTTTCGCTGGCCAAGAGACCTGGGGTGCAGAGAGGCTGAGTGACTTATCAAAGCAAACTTATGACTTAGCCGAGACTAAAACCCTCAGTCTCGAGACATCAGTTTATTATCCTGCTGCCTCCACTCTGTGGGGCAACCTCATTTCCAAGGGCCCCATGCTCACTTGAAACATTAAAAATAAAAAAGACAAAACTCAAATTTCTGCCAGACAGTGATTTCCAAATGTCCCTGGAAGAAGAGTTAGCAGTCCTGGCAGGCGGTTTTGTGTTGCAAGGTGCTTGGATACGAAAGAGGAATGTAAACCCCATGGAACTCGTTTCACATGTCAGAGTCTATTCTGGATCTTGAAAGTGGGCCACGAAGGCCCCAGCTCTGCCCCAAGAGCTGCATTCCTGTGGAGGCGTCCAGCAGGAAGCGGGCGGGGAGCAGGGCCCAGGATTCACAGAGGGACCCAGTGGGTGTCACAGCCAAAGGGCAGGAAGAAAAGAATCCTCCACCCCAGCACCAGCCTTCCAGAGCCTGGTCCCTGCAGAACTTGCTTCAAGGCAGTGTGAAATTGGTCTCCTTTTGTGTTATTTCTTTTTAAGGACTTCAGCTATTTTTATAAGTTCCTTTCACTTGCCTACTCTCTTTGATCCCACATGAAAAGTCCAAAAGGGACCAGTGTCCAGTTTTCACTGTTTGCCCTGTTTCATCATGTCTGATGGCTCTTTGGCCCTGTGACCCCATCTCTGGTGTTGCCCACAAAGGCTACACATAGCTCAGCTATTGACAGGAACCAGGGGGACTTTATGGGAAGGGCATGGAACAAGAGAAAATCACCACCAAAGGCCCTGGGAAATGATTGGTGTTTGATAAAGCTTGGAAGTAAGTTGAAATTTGTATCCAAGAAACTCAACTAAGAGATAACTCTGCCCCTCATAGGTAGCATCTCCAGGAACATACACATTGCAACCAAGACACCATTTATCAGGAAAATCACAATGATAGCCCAGGACCAATAACCAGGGCAGTACACTCGTATGTTAAACATGGCCTCATGAGAGTTGTCTTTAGTTCTGGCAGGTAGCTGGAAGCATGCTTTGCTCTCATCCTTTCCACTCCACATGGTTTCTGTCCTTGTTTATTTCTTTTTTTCTAACTGACTTTTCAAAGTCACTAATATCCTCTAGTGTCCATTGCTCCCCTCTGATGTTTCAGAGATCAAAGTGCCATTACATTGGGTGGAGTGGTTTGAAAAATGGGGCACTTCTATGTTACTGACCTTTGAAAGCAGATTAAGCAACAAGAAGTAAGGGGAAATGTCAGAGAGCCTTCTTTCTTCTCTGGGCTGCCATCTTTTTGCACATAATTCCTCTTAACTTTCAAGGAGCCTGCATTCCTTGGCTCCTTAACATGGTCAGGTTCAGGGGCCTCCTCTGGAATTTGATAAATCTAGACGTTTAGGTGGGACCATGGGGTGGAGTGGTCAGAAGGCTGAACATTTCTTAACATTTTCTTGATACTGTATTCCTAAACCCTTGATGGTATGAATACCTTTTCTGGGGATTTGTTCATAGAGAAGATAGATAAATAAATGAATGTTGCTTTTCAAAACTGGCCTGCACCAGATCAGATCATTAGGTTGTCAGGTTTCACATTCTGTAAGGAGCTTGGGTGATTAGATTTGCAAAAATTCTCCTTAACCGCAGTCTTCAACTTCATGACCATTAGGAGCCTCCCTGAGTCTACTTATGTTGGGCCCACCCTGGCTAGGGGAGATCCTATCACTTCGCTATCCTCTATCTCAGACCCAAACATTCATGATAATTTATGATTTTATCTGTGTATTTGCTTACTTGTTACTATCTCACTCCAACACCACACACACACACACACACACACACACTCACTCACTCACTCACTCAGTCACTCTCTAACAGAAGCCCCAGGAGGGCCCAGGTCAGGTTCCTTTGGCTTACATGATATTGTCAGTGCCTAGCTCTGTGCCTGATGCGTAGTAATTACTCAATAAACATATGGGAGTGAATGAATTCAAGAAATATGTTCCCAGAAAAGTTGTTGGGAAGAAGTGTAAAGAAAACCAATGTATCAAAAATTCTTCCTATGGAAGAAGGTGATATTTAAGGTTAGTTTCCTTTTCCTTTGAATTCTTTTAAGCAAGGTAAATAGCATGTTAAAGAATAGTGTTTGCCAGGGTTAGAACCACTGGTTATCCCTATAGGCCTTTGAAGGAATTAGTGGAAGGCCCACCCCTTTTTCTTTCTCTTATTTTCCCTTCTATCTACTCATCCATCTTTTCTTCCTGTATTTATTAAATGCCTGTCAAGTATGGATATATGCCAGACATAGTAAAATAGGTAATAGAATATCTACCTAGTGTATATTACTGTGAGGATTAAATGAGATAATTGTACTTAATTGTTTCTGGCAAAGCACCTAACATATTAAGAGCCTGATAAGTGTTAGTTATTACCATTACTATCAGAAGTATTTATGAAGCAACTATTTACACCATTTGTCTCGGAGTCTCCGCAGTAAGGAAGGAAGGATACCATTGAAACCACTAGGGGCTTTCGATGATATGTGTCATTAATTCCCCTTCCATCATGTCTATTTTAGAGCAGAGTTACATATAGCCTCTTATTTTACAGGTGGGAATGGTCAGCTCGGCAGGACAAGAGTGAGGAACAGAATGTCAAATTTTTCAGTAAAGATAGGATCAGTGACTGATTTTCCCCTTTTGCCCCAGCTTCCTTAAATGGCTTAGCTCAGTACTTTTACTCTTTAAAGAAGCTTGATATTTTGTTCATCATGGACTTAATTTGATTTTTTAAAAGTCTTGCGTTAAAATATTATTTCTCCTGATTTCTAAGTATATTTTGTGCCCAATGCAAGTGCCTCACTCATCCTACCCTGGCACCAGCCCTTTTAGCTGGTTGACCTGTCTGAGCCCTCAGGATCAAGCCATTCGACTCTAGTTAAGGGCTATCAGATTCACATTCTTGTCACCCACTGTCAGTACCCAGCCCAGTTCACCACCGGCTCCTGTCTTGACATCTAAAGTAGCCCCTCGTTTGTTCTTGGTCTCCTCAAGTATTACTGTACACAGAGTCAGAAGATCTTTTAAAACCTATTTCAGGTGATCAGTCCCTAGCTTAAAACCTGTAACTTTCCATTTCCATAAAGTAAAACTCAAATCCTTAACCATGGTCTGAGACCCTATGACCTGGCCTGACCTCCCATTCCTCTCTCCCTTTGCCCATCACTTTCTCTCCAAGGTCTTCCCTTGGATCCTTGAGTCCACGGTGGTCTCCACGTGGCTGCCTTCATCACACGGTCCCTCTCTCAGCAGTGCCCGTGCCCACCTCTTTCTACCTTGCAGATGGCAGCTGAAGTGCCACCTCCTCAGAGGTCTTCCCTGACCTCTGGTCTAAGTTCTGCCGCTCTCTGCCCCTATTGTTCTCTTCTGTTGCCTCTTGTTCTTTCCCTTTTCAACACTTCTATCATTTGTAATTTCATTGTTTGTCCACCCATGTGTTTACTTGCTTGATATCTTTCTCCCTGACTCAACCGTAAGCTCCTGGAGGACAGAGCTGGGCTTATTCACCACCTTCTCCGCAGCCTCTAAACCATGCCTGGCACAGAGAAGTCACCCAGCCCTTTATTGAGTAAATGAGGGAAGGAAGGGACTGAGTGGAGAAATCGGTCTTCAGCTTGCAAAATCTTGATCTAAGGACTGTCCCACACACTGAGGAACTTTTATGTCCTATTCTACTCTCTGTCGTCATGAACTTTGCTCTTCTAAAGCAAGTGTTTTTCCCTTGGATTATTTTTATAGAAAAAAGGGAAGCAAATATAGAGATAATTATTGATTCTCACTCATCAAGTCGCTGCTCCCTATCACCAACATCCTTCTGAGAGCCTGCTGCAGAATTCTTGGGAACCACAGGAAATAAGTCCACTAACCACTTGAAATGCTCTTATAAAAATAGACTGAACTTGACCTTCTTCCTGTGGAAAGGCCTCTTTCTTCAGGGCAAATGTTACAGAGAAATTCTATCTGCTCTTAGGAGCCTCCCTCTTCCATCATCCTTCCAGCAGGACTTATCTGGACATGTGTGGAATCCTGTTCTGACCCTCTGCCTGGGTCACCATCTGAGCAAATTCTTCCTTTATTATTTTCATGCTGTTGTTTTCATATTGAAATGGTGAGATAAGCAGACAGAAGTCAAAGCCTGGGAGACCTATTGGAATATTCTGCTGCACACTGGTACTCCCTGAGGAGTGGTATTACTCTCGCCAGAGGTCATCACTACTATGCCTGGGCTTCAGTACATGGGTGCACCTTCATCACGCTGATCATTATCTGCTTACTTTAAAATTTTATTACCAAAGTGCAGTTTTACTTCAGTTCAATGTCCTTATGTAAAGGAGACTTTATTTTTCTAGTATAATCACAAAAATATCCCATCAGTAGAAGCCAGTGGTCAAGACAAATAAAATCAAAGGACATAGTCACTGGCTTCTGCTTAGGTGCTGTTCTCTGCCTGCTCAGCTCTTTAGGTTATCAAGAGAGAACAACGATTCTTCTAGAGGAGTTGAAAACAAAATTGTTCCAAGATGAAGCTTTCTCCCTGAACAGTGAAAATGGTTGAAAGAGACTCCGAAGGGGGCAGTGGTCTCCCTACAGTGGTCCTGAGAGATGTCCTAGCACCACTTAGAACTGCTCCTGTAGCAGCAGGGGCACAGGCACCATACTTGATGAAACAAAGGTTAGTACTTAGGGTTTACTGTTATACCAGTTCAACAAAGAAGCAGAGAATGCCAGTCAGTCCCCTTAGAAATCCTGAAATATGAGGAGGTGATAGAAAAATTAGAAAATACAGATAAACAACAGTAAAAAATTTTAAAAGATTGCTCATGATCCTGTCAGCCAGAGAGAACTCCTTCTAACATTTCCATTCATGGAAATGTAAGCATTTTACAAAGTGGAATCATATATGTGAATCATATATACAAATATCTCAGATTTCCTGCGACACAAAACTTTCTGCTTTGTTAATTTTCTGCATTGTTTGCCTACTTTCTAATTTGTTACTGTCTACTTTTATCTTTATTTTTTCCTATTACTGCTTACTTTTAGTTTACTTTCCCCTTTTACTTTTCAAAACCTTTTCCTGCAGAATCTTGGATAATCAATTTTAAACCTTTTAAAATATTTTAATGTGAGCACTTAAAGGTAAAATTTCTAATAATTGTCTTGAGTTACCTCCCCAAATTTTTGTATGCTGGGTTTTGTATGTCATTTAGCTTAAGCTATTTTATAATTTCTTCTTTGATTTTTTTCTATATGTGTAGTTTAATTGAAAATATTTATATTTTTCCTAGACATGTTATGGTTATTGATATCTAATTTAATTTACCAGTGACCATAGGATTTATTCTCTATGGTTTCAGTTCTGTTAAATTGATTCAGACTTGGTCTAAAGAAAGTGGAATCACATGTATGATTTTTTTTTCATTAATAAATGTAAATCTACGTACATCTCCATTTGTAATGGCTACATAGGATTATAGCATTTGGTTATAAGTACAAGCAAAACTGTGTCAACTAAGCCTCTATCATTAGACATTTAGGTTGTGTACTGTCACTGTTATGAACAGAATTGCTCTAGGTAGCCTCACCCACCAGACCTTTAGGAGGATTTATGTCCTTAGGAGGATTTATGGAAATAGAATTGCTAGGGTAAAGCATATACATTTTAAGCTTTTTACTCAAAATTTTCAGAAAGTTTGAACCCATTATGTGCTTAGGTTCCATTTATACTCCTTGACTTATTATCAGTATTTCCCTTCTTATTCCTATATCTGCTCTTCAAGGTAGAGAAATTAATTTGAAAGCTTCTGACCTGCTGACTGGTTTCCAAGTCCCCTCATAAACTGGGGCCCTTGCTCCTTTTACCTCCACTTGCTCTGAGGGTGCCTGGCACCACTCGTGGGATCTTGCTGCACACGTTCCCAAGCCTCTGACCCAACGTAAAGAATGCTTTCCCAGCATTGTGGGCCTGTGGAGCTTGCCAGAGTCCAGTGAGCCCTGGGCTCCTGGGGAGCAGATGCCCTGGACCAGCACTGGCTCAGGCGACCTTGGAGGCATTCCTTGTCTTTTGACACTTCAGGCCACTTCACTCCTTTGCTACACTGACCTCATCTCTCAGTTCTGACAAACCACTCCTGACTTCTCTTCAAAGCTCACCTCCTCTGTGAATCACCTAGTATTGATGACTGTTCAATCCAGCAATTCCAAGACCTCTTGTGATATCACCTCTAAGTGATTTTATCCACTATTAATTTATAAATTTACAGTGAATTCTTGCAGAGGGGCACCACACACACCTTATTAAATATGGGGCTCTTGTGTAGCATGAAGCACAATGTATTGAAGGCAGTCAGTAAACACTTGCTGAAATAAGAACTCAGCATCTCCCAGACTGAGGCGAGGCTTGGCATAACCAAATACAGAATGGCAGACAACTGGGAATTCTTGCTCCTTGAGTATTCCAAGTAGTATCTGTCCTTGTGTTTAAGTAAGAGACAGCCAAGGCACTGGGTAGAAACTCACTGGAATTCAGACCAGCAGGTGTAATTCCATAGTTGGTGTGTGATTCCAGGCCAGTGTCTTATCCTCTCTGAGTCTGCTTCCTCTCCTGAATGGTACCTGCTTGTGGGGTTGTTGCAAAGATCCAGCTTGGTAAGAAGGTGTAAAGTGAATAGCATGTGTGCAGCACATGATCAGCTCACCATGGATGACATTATTAATATCCTCTGAATTTAGGGCCTTTACTGAATGATACAGTCTCCCTCTGAGTTTGGCCTGTGGTCTCCCACTGCCATACCCTTCTGTGTGCAGCAGAAACAGGCTGGGAAGGCCACTTGGTTTTCTCTAAAATCCCCTCACTTCATCCTTCCACAGAGGAGGGAAAACAGCTGCTTTGCTTTCCGGGTTTGCCTTTCATGACTCCTGAGATCCAGGGAACAGAGCCTCAGACAAGTGGTTAGCTAAAACAGGATAAGACTCATCCAGTGTCCCTAGGTTGATGGCTCACTGTTTCATGAAACTATATGGTTTGTACCTATTCTTTTGATTGTCTTCTGCCTTTCCTGTTAATTGTAATTAACCAGGGGCTGGCTATCTCAAGAGCGCTTATGTGGTCACAGTTAAAATGGGAGATAGGTTGCATAGTGAGGAAGACTTGGGTTTCAGTCTGGGTCTGCACTTACTTGCTGGGTGACTTTGGGCAAGTCATGTCATTGCCCATGCCTTGGTTTTCTCATCCGTCAATGGAAACAATAATAGTAATACCTCCATAGGTTGGCTGAGCATTAAATGAGATCATGCATGTAAAACACCTAGCACACTCTTATGATGCCAATACCTGTGAGTTACCATCATTTTCATGCTTAATTCCATCCCTGTCATCACTTTGCCCTTGCCCCTGGCACAGGTCCTTGCCTATGAGGTCCCTTCAGTCCATGTCAACCTAAATGAATGAAATGAATAGAATATGCCTTCTGCCAGAAGGCAAAATCAACAATCTTCATTGTCCTACCAAACTTAACTATAGTTTGTGGTGGTGTACTATGAACAAGGTTGTCAGTATCCAGGAGCAGATGTGAATCTCTTACGTGGACCCTGTGTTACTAAGCAAGCACGGGGCATGACATCACTTTCACATCCTGAATGTTATTCCTCAAGGTGGTGGTGCTTCAGTGCAGTGAGGGTCCCCTCCCCAGAGGTCCTGATTCACTTGGCCTGGCTTAGGGCTGGTACCTGCAAGTTCAGCAGACCTCCCCTAGGGATTCTGGTGCACACCAGGATGTGTGAACCACTAGTTTGGGATAGCCGCCCTTTTTTTTTTTTTTAAATGCAACAAGAGAGAGGAAAGGAATTCAGCCTAGAAGGGCCAGCTTGGTTAATTTTCCTCATTTTAGCAAAGTCACTGAAATAACTCTAAATCTACTCACGTTGTTTTCTTTAAAAGCAGTGGCTCAGAGGACACTGCCATTTTGATATGTTTATTTTTTCTCTTTCTTTCCATTACTCATATTTCCTTTGCTGAATTATTGTTTGTGCCTGCTGGGGGTGGGGGTGGGGGCAGAATAAGACAGAAGGTAAGGTGAAATGAGTGAGGGCTCCAGATCCTTCTCAACCCTTTTGCTCTGAGAGGCTGGGATGGGAGGGAGGCCTTCCTTTCTCTGTTGTGGGAGCCACAGGCCACCAGCAGGAAATGTGTCTCCCTAGGTCTGGCTTGTTCTAAGGTTCTGGCTTGCTGATCATGGTAGGGCCTGGTGGAAAGGCCCAGATTTCTCTGAACTCAGTCAGAAACCAGTTCTGAAGAATCAACTGGGACCTCATCACAATGTACAAGCCAGAGTAAGATTAAATCAGGCCTCCAGAGTGAGGGAGGTTGTGCGGCTTGGAATTGCAATGCAGTTCTGTTGTATTCTCATTTCCCTCTGCTTCTTAATTTATTTGGTAACGTTGTTCTCAGTTGTTCAAAGATCTGAGTACTCATTCATTCACTTGACACATATTTAATGAGCACCTACTATGCATCAGGCATGAGGAATGTAATGGAGAAGGCAGATGCAATGAAATCCTCTTGAACCTGGCATTCTAGTGAGGAAGACCCACCATAAAAGGAATTCCCAGTGAACTGAATGTTAGAGCAGCAAAGTCCAGGGCACCTTCTAAACTACGTAATAGGTAACTTACAGAGCCTGGGAGATGGGAAGACTTCCTGGAAGAAGGAGCATTTATATTTCTAGTGAACAAGGGGAAGAAAGCAGCAGGAAGAGTGTGTGCAAAGATCCTGAGCCCACAAAGGGCATGTTTCATTTAGGGAGCTGAAACTAGTCCACTAAAGGTGAGGAGAGAAGACTGTGGATGGGGAAGCTGGTGGGGTCAGGTCATGCAGAGCCCTGCAGGCGTTTGTCTCAAGACTACCAAACAATGCAGGTTGCAGGTTGACATGATGAGAGTTGCATTTTTAAAATGTCACCCTGGCTGCTGAGTGGAAAAGTACTGGAGAGGAGTTGAGGGAAACTAGATGCACTGGTGAGAGGTGATAGGGACTCAGCAGGTAGACGTGATGTACACAGATGTGATGTACTCAGCAGGCCAGATGTGTACACGCTTCACAGCTACCCAGCCACTAGCCTTCTCTCAGAGGGACAGCAGCATCCAGCCAGCACACGGTATCATGAGATGAGCTAAAGTTGGACTGAAAAATCTCACCACCAGGTATACCAGGAAATGTCATTTCCACAGGAGATGGTACTGCTGGGGGAATGTGGGCACATTGATCTTTAGGAGCAGATTGGGAAGGGAGGCACCTTGGTGTCTTAATAAATGACACAGAATCCAGGGCTCCAGAAGGCCTTGCTATCTGACCTGCCGACTAGGACTCTTGTCCTTGCTTTTCTCCATCCTTCCCTGACTCACCAGGTGTCTGGACAAGTCGTCCATCCCTTGACTGTACGTGTATGAGCTCAGAGACTTGAGTTTCTGAATCATGCTACTAACTATAAAATCTACAAGATTGTATCAGCTCAGGGCAGGTCAGACAGCCTGGAGGGAACAGAGTGGACCACCTGGCTCTCGAGATGACTCTTGGTCTTATGATTCTATGGGGCTTGGTGACACCAGAGGAAATGGCTGGGGTCACCTTAAGGGCACTTCATTCATTCACTCAGGAAATGGTTCAAGTCTTCTGGCCTCATCCTCAGATGGTGAAGAAAGTGACCGAGTCTTCCCCCGGGAAGCTTATGTTACAGTCATTTCCTGAGGTGTAACTGGTAGTCCACAGTGCCCCTCGGCTCTCCTGGTCTTGGTATTGAATAGCAAAGCCCAAGAGTTCCCTGGCCTCAAATTCCTCAGTGACCTCTAACAGGGGTAACCACCTTTTGGTTCCAAGCTGGCGATCACCTCTGGGCCTTTGAACTTGTTTCCTTGTGGCCTGCGCCTCTCTTTGCCAACATTGTCCACTGCCGACTGCCAGCCGGGGTGTTCCTGCTTCTTTCTCAGTCATGCCCTCAGGTGTTCCTCAGATGAGCCTTCCCTGACCACTCACTCGCCCCAGATCCAGGCCCAGCCTCCCGGCGGATGTCCTTGCCCCTCTGTAGTTCTCTCCAGCTGCTTACTGACTGTCCCTCCCATCAACTTTGCTCCATCAGGGCAGAGCCCTTGATTTTGCTGCCCAGCTGTTTAGCATCCTGCACAGACCAGCACATAATGCATGAGTAATAGTGTTTGTTGGAAGAAAGAGGGGTGGGAGAGAAGGATGGTCTGAACTTGTGTATTGTATCAGTTTTCCTGAAAAGTCACATGCTACACTTAGAAGACCCCTTGTGAATCAAAGCCTGAAAAACTGTACTAATTTGCCAGTTGCCATACTGAACCGAGATATTAGTAGTTTTAATAGATTAAATCAATCAGAAATTCATCCTATACGTTTTCTGAAACCATTGATCCCATCCCACAAAAACTAACCCAGTCAGCCAGGAAGATGAAGAGACTGTGGGAAGAGATGAGGTTGAGTCAGTCTGTTACTATTCATTACTTCATTCCAACTATATACTGTGATTTCTCAGGCACTGAGGATGCAGCACCGTCCCTGCTTTCATTGTCTTGTTCTTATTCATATGCGGGAGATAGTAAGTTTGTAAAAAGTGAACAGCTGAATGAGAACATCTTTCAGTGCTAATTCCTGTATCTCCCTGTTGAAATCCCACAGCAGATGGCTGGAGGTGGCGAGGCCACTGGTAGATGGAGGGTGGTTGGGGTGCCTCTGAGGAAGCGACTGAGCTGAGACCTTGGGGGTGGGCAGGAGTTCAGTGCGTGGGCCCAGGCGTGTGTGCACAGCCACGTGTCCTCATCTGGAGGCGACTGTGTGATCCTCCTGGGTAAGGAACTGGCTCGTTTCAGGAAAGCAGTGTCAGGATGCTAAGCCTTCTTGGAGTAGCTAGCCCAGTCTAGGCAAGGGACTCAAAATAATTCAGCCGTTGGGGGCCATAGGAATTCATGTCATCTTTTAAAGAATAGATGCGTCTCAGAAGGCCAGTGCTGCCTCCTTCCTGAACCTTCCCAATCTGCACCAAGCCGAAATTGATTGTTTCCTCCCTCGGCATCCTGCACCTAGCTGGCTGGAGCTGTTTGTGGCAGTTACTACGTTCTACCCTGCAATTAGAGTTATTTGCATCCTCCAGTTGGCCTCCGTAGTGAGTTTTCACCTCCTCAAGGCAGGGATTGGATCTTAGAGACTCCTTTCCTTCATAGATACATACTCTTGGCTTGCATCTAATAGATGCTTGGTGGTATTTATTGGCATTTATTAAACTGAGTAACTGAAATGTCTGACTAATACTTTGGAACCATAAATTTTTAAAAAGAGTTTGATTTGGGGGATGGGAATGATAATTTGGATAGGAGACTCACACCTGGATGGTTCTAGTGGAGACCATTCAGTGCCTCAGGGCTTTGCAGTGGGGGCGGCTGGATGAGAAAAAAAGAGCTGACGAAAGCACAAAAAGGGCTGGGGCAGTGAGGACTAACTGGCTATTGTGGTGTTCTGGTCTTGATGCTGATAAAAAGCTATTGAAAATCACCTTGCTATGCCACACTTGTCCGTGTTTGCTCTGAGGTTATGCTGATTGGCTTGTTGGTTAATTTGGAGTCTGGGGTTTCATGTCTTCTTGTGTTCTCTTTATCATTTCCTTCTTTGAGTGGGTTTATTTTCTATATGTACAGAATGTATTGTCCTGAATAATCTAGATATAGGCAGCTTTGTGCAGCTTTGTTATAATTGGTGTTTTTGAAGTTGAACCGGTGTTCAATCTGGAATTCAGATCAAATAGAAACTTAATATCACTACTGAGGCTTTCTAGGTGACTCAGTGGTAAAGAATAGACCTGCCAATGCAGGGGACTCAGGTTCAGTCCCTGGGTAAATAAGATCCCCTGAGGAAGGCAATGGCAACCCCCTTCAGTATTCTTGCCTGGAAGATCCCATGGTCAGAGGAGCCTGGTGGGATACACTCCGTCGGGTTGTAAAGAGTCGGACATGACTGAAGTGACTTAGCACAGCTCATAGCACATTTTAAATACTGAGTTGGCCAAAAAGTTCATTTGGGTTTTTATATAAGCTGCTATAGAAAAACCCGAATGAACCTTTGGGCCAACCCAATATTTCATAGATGTCATCTCATGGTTCCATGTAGGAGCTGAGGTGGCATGAACATTGTTATTCTCATTTTCAGAGGAAAAATCAGATTTTGAGCAGTGAAGTAGCTCCTAGAGTTATGAGGTGTTTTAATATAAATTATCATTTAGTTTTTTGTTTACAAATAGAATAATGAAGCTAAAAAGTAGAAGGTGGGCCTAAAGATGATTCACTTTTAAAGTGGATTCTTAAGTACTGTTTAGCTGTTTACTTTTGTAACTAAAAGTAAAATCTAATGAAGCACAAGAAAATAAAGCAAAAAAAGCAAGAACAGAAAAAAACCTCTGTCCCAGGAGGAGGGAGGTAGAGTGTCTGCTGTTGTCAGAGGAGCCAGCTGACCTTTGGCCTGCTGGGCCACCACGTGGGTGTCCTTGGCAGTGCCGTCCCCTCAGTTCAGGGTGAGGAATGGTGGCTCAGTAAGCAAAGGGTTACATGGAGATGCGAAGAAAGCAGAGGGACCAGGTGCTTTCTTCCCTCTTGACTGTTACCTATTAACTAAAACCAAGTCCATTTTCCCTGTCCCCTTGGACTGGGAGCAAAGTGCTGATGGAGGCCTGAGGGGATAGTTTTGTGGGGTCTTTTCAGGGTCAGAAAACTCACATGAAGGCAGCTTTGTTTACATCAGCAAATCCAGCTGCAGCCTGCAAGCCCTTGACCGGCCAGTGACTCCCAACACAAAACAGATGTCCGGGCTGCACAGAGTGAGCACACAGGGCTCCTCAGCTGGTAGAACTGTGTCTTGATGAGCTGGGAAAAGGGCAGGAGATGGGTGGCAGTGGGTGTGCAGAGTTGACAACAGCAGCGACCACATAGACCTGGCTTTGTGCTGGCTTGAGCCACGTGGGCTCCAAGAGATGATGCTCAGAGGGGGCTGTAAAGGCCAAGCCGCATTCCTGCCTGAGAAGGCTGCATTATTGTGTATGCTGGACTGTGGGAGTTTGAATTGCCTGTGACTGGGGCATGGGAAGACATGGGGTCCCCTAGGCCAGAAAAAGGGAAGTGGGGTCAGAACCAGGATTCCACTCGGTGTTCAGTCCTAAAAGCTACTCCTCTGCTTTTTGTCTATATAGCATGATCAACGTCATTTGTATAGTAGGTAGATTGTGCAGTAAATCTTTCCCAATTAATAAATCATTATCTGATTAGGTTAATCATCACATTAAACATTTTTCAGGTAATGCTTACCAACTAGAAATATTAATAAGTAATGAAAATCCAAGTCCTCCTAAAAGAACCAGGCACATATGCTAGATCCAATGTACCCCAGGAGGCCCCCATGTCTTCTGTCCTTTGAACAAAAGACCTTGAATTCCAGATCATGTTCTGCTCTGTTCACTGATATTCATTTAGTAGATTTATCAATTTGAATACTCTGATACAATTCTCCCTTGAGGAAAAAGGTGAAATCAAGGCAATAACAATTATTTAAGATATTAAGAACTATGGTTTAAAAACATAATACCTATATATACATATATATATGCAGTTTAAAGAGAGACTATAGATTATATACACACACAGACCCCAGAGTATGACCATAGCCATTATTGGGTGTCAAGGTTATAGATGATTTTTGTTTTCTTATTTATATTTTTCCATAGTTCCCTAGTTTTTTATAAGTAACATGTATTATTTGCATAAAGACATTTTTGTATTCTAAAAAACCAATCAAATTGCTATATATACCTCTTGCTGCAACCTAGAGGTTAATATCCTGAGTTACTGCTACAGGCACCTCACTAAAGTGTTCCTTTAGGACATCAGTCTTTTTCCCCTTGGATAAAATTTGAAAATTTCTCAGTAGGGAGCAATAACTGACCTTAAAAATCAAAATGGTACCCATGAGAGAAGCAATACCTAAGGAATGAAGCTTCCAGCCTCTTAGCATAGAAAACAAAGTGTTTTCTTCTCTGATGACAATTTTTCTTCATTGACGCTCACTTTGTGTTTTCTGTCACACACTCTTGGTTATAGTGAAGTAAATCTACATTTACATCCCAACTCCACAATTTGCTAACCATGGGACCTCAGCCAAGCCATTTATAATCTTTGTGCCTCTGTCTGTTGGTTTCTAAATAGGCTCCTAATGAGGATTAGATGAAGCAATGCATGTAAGTGCGTGATAGCACAAGCAATAAAGACCAGTTATTGTCATGATCCCATTGGCTTGTCCCAGTCATCTTTTCTAACTATTTCACAGAGAATATTTTTCTGATTTAGCTGGTGTCTATAATCTATGTCAAGCAAGTACTCAGAACTGTGACCTTACAGAATGGCCCCAGGAACACACACAAAACATTTTTTTTTAAATCCAGTATAGTTCCTACTTACCTGCTGGCAATAGGCTTATTTCCCTGCAGAGCCTCGAAGTCTCTGAGCAGCAGACTTAACTCACTCAGGAAACCCTGAGAGCCTGGCTGTGGCCCCAGCGCCTGCTCTCCTCGGTTAAGGCAGTGCTCCCTCCCAGCTGTTCCTTTTGGCTTTTCTGACTCAGTGTCTTAGGTCGTTCTGAGACAGCCTTCTCCTCCCCACCTTCCCCACTTGTACCTGTTGTCCTGGACATTTGTCATTCTTTTTGACTGTGCAGTATCTAAAGCCCCAACATAAGCACACAGGTCTTGGTCTGGCTGGACCCTTCTTGCAGTGTGATTTGGGGGTACCACACCTTCCCATTAGTTCTGTGCAACTTCGGGTTCTCCATATTCTCCAATTGTCAAAGTCATTGGTTGCTTACAATTAAGGAGCTTAGCCAGCTCCTGCTTGTCCTACTTTGACATAAATCCTTCAGCTGTTAGTTCTCCAAACTCTCTGAGCTTCCTGTGGCATACTATTTATTACATTCTCCTGGTTGTGACATTTTATTGGAATTACCTTCTTATTCTCCCCTCGACTTAGCTCCCTGAAGACAAGAACTAATGCCATCTAGATCACTGTAGCGATGCTCTATCATGGAGCAGCGTGCCTGGCACATAGTAGGCCCTCTGCAAATGTCAAATGAATAAACAAGCAACCACTTGGGAGGGGATCAGCACAACCACAGTAGTTCCACTTGGAGAACCTGTTAACTTGCCAACTTTCTGATAACCTGGCACCATTCCTAGCCTGATTCCAGGAGAAACCAGATTTCCTTTAGGCTTTGGCAAGGAAGAGGCTATTCCAGCAGCATCCTGAGTGGGCGGGTGAGATGTTGGCCGCATCTTACAGTGGGTGAGTAATCCCCCAGGCAACACTTAGCTTGCAACCCTGGCTTACATCATGGTCATCTCCTGAGGCTCCCAGCTTAAAATGGAAAGTGGCATTACTCATGGCGGAGAGCAGACAATAAAAAAACATTGAGGTGGGGCCCAACACAATGGAGTGAATATTCCCTGATGATGGATGAGAGCATCTCTGCTCTGAGGGCTCACTGCCCTGGCAGACAGCTCAGTCATAGCAAGGCTTTTGAACTACACTTCCAAATTAGTTCATCACCCAGCACCTCACTCTTTGGGATGTTGGAAGACGTTGTGTTTCTCAGCCTGCATCAGGCCTGGGGAGAAGAAATGCCCCTGAATCAATATCAGAAGGCGATAGCAAGCAGCAATTATGAATTGAGGCTTTGACATGCAACAGAGCTAAGCCTGAATCCTAGCTCTTCTAGTTGCTATGTCTGTGACCCAAAGTAAATTACTTAACCTCTCTGCTTTTTGTGTCCTTCAGCTGTAATATGGGTTGAATAATAGTACCGACTACAAGATCATGAGAAAAGTTAAGTCAGAGAATTTATATAAAGTCCTTACCACAATGCCTGGCTTGCAAGCAACACTCAGTAGATGATGACTGAGGTTGTGCTTTTACCATCTTCCTTCAGCAGCTCCATACTTCTCCATCCTTTATATTTTTATCCCCTTTTAATCTCTCTCAGCCTTCATATCCCTGCTCCTTCCAGCAGTCCTCCTTCACCTCTCAAACCCTTCTGAGTTGAGGCCACCACCCAGCATCCCTACATGCTCACTCCTCTCCATTTCTAGCTCATCTTTCTCTCACTTTCTTGGTGTCTGTCAGCTTGTATCCCCAGACCCAATGTCCGGCCCATCATGGTCTCTTCTCCACTTCAGAATCTATGACCTGGCACATGGTGAAGCAAAAGACACTGAAATAAACCAGTCTGATTTTAGCGATACCTCATGGACAGATTGGGCCTAAGGTCATAAAATGGTCAGAGCTCAGTGCCCATTTCCAGCACCCCAGCATGCTGAACGTGTCCCCACAGAATGTACAGTAGACCAAAGTCCAGTCTTATCAAAGCTGGGCATGGCGCAGCAGTGGTGATGATCACAAAGGCAGTATTAAAAGATCATATACCAGCTTTTCTATTAATAGCCTTCTTTAGTAAGTTCTAAATTAGATTCTGGTTTTTTTAAGGGGTACACTTTTGACCTAAGCAGGTTACATGCATTACTGTTGAGAGACAAGCAATGATATACATGAGCTTAGACTCTTAACACTGTACTAGGTAGTTCTTTACCAATGGTCTGAGGACTCCACAAACATCAGTTCTTCCATGGTTAAGAAAACCTTACACCTTTGATCTCCAATGACTAGATTAACCACAGGCTGTCATCCCAGGATGTGTCCTGATCATTATTTATTCAACACAATGAATGGCCTTTTATGTTCTAGGAACATTGTGGATACCATGGCAGTGTTGTAAGGAGACACAAATCCCATAACTGATGGAGATATTAGGGAAGATATATGTACCTTTTTCAGATTCTTTCCCACTACAGGTCATCGTGGGATATTATATGTAGTTCCCTGAGCTATACAGTAGGATCTTGTTGTTTTATCTATTTTCTGTATAGTAGTATGTATCCATTAATCTCAAGCTCCTAATTTATCCACCCCAGCCTTTCCCCTTTAGTACCCGTAAGATTTTCTGTGTCTATGAGTCTTGAGAAACAGTACACTTTGAATTAAGGATGGCCCATATATAATGACCTCATGGGGAAGGGGTAAGTCTGGAAAGATAATTTATAGCCAGATCTGTACTTGAATGTCTAGTATTTATCTTAAAAAAGATGACCTCAGGAATCCCCTGGCAGTCCAGTGGTTAGAACTCAGCACTTTCACTGCCATGGCCTTGGCTCAGTCCCTGGTTGGGAAACTAAGATTCCACAGACTGCTCAGTACCAGGGAAAAGATAAATAAACAAGACCAAAAAGAGAAAAACTCTTAAGATGACCTCAACAGAACAATTGGTTCCCCTCACCCAACCCCCCAGCTTTCGCAAGTATTTGAAATCTTCGTAAATGTCCCAGTTATTATTTCTGTCTTCTTCACCCTAGCCCCCTTCAGCCCATCAGCAAGCTCCGTATCCAAAATGTATCCTCAGTCTGACCTCTTCTGTCTTCTCCAATACTGTCCCTATGTTGCAAGGCACCATCATTTCTTACCCACTTCCTTGTTTCATTCTTTGCCCTCATACAGCAGGTGGCTTAAGTCAGATCATATGCCCTTGCTTGCTGGAAACCTCCTAGCAGCTCCCTGTTGCTGTATCTATCCGTGGGATGACTGTGTCCTACAGGCTCATGATTAGACCCAGCCTCTTCCCAGGCTCGTCCTCTCCTCTCCTCCCTTGCTTGTCCTGCTGCATCCACACGACAGGCTTCTCTTCTCTTCCTTGACCTCTCCAAGCATGGACTTGCCCCTTTATGTTTACTGATCCAAGCATCTTTATGTTTACTGGTCCCTCTGTCTGAAATGCTTCTCTTTCCTTAGACCTCTGCTTGTCCATCTCCTCATGGCTTATATCTCAGCCTGAATGTTACCTCTGCAGGTCACCCTCAGTATCCTAACTGAAGTAGCCCCTTCTCAGTTTTTTTTCTATCTCAGAACCCCATTTTTCCCTTACAGCACTTATCTGAAATGCTCTTCAGTATTTATTTTTCTCTTTTATCACCATTACTTCTATTACTTGCAAGCTCCATAAGACTTTGTCTTATTTACTACCACCTCTTTAGTCCTTAGCACAATCCAGCCCAACTAGGTACTCAGTAGTCACTCACAGAATGCAGATGCCTAGACCACATGCCCAGAAAAATTCTGATTAGTCTGGGTTAGGAGTTAAGGAGAGGTTAAATTGTTTGAGTTGTTTGTTGTTTTTTTTTTTTTTTTTTACTATATGCATATTTTTATCCATGTTATATCTAGTACAGTTACCAGGTGGTTCTGATTTTTAGATAGTTAAGAATCCTTGACATAGAGAATAGAAATTTCTGTAGCATCTTTTACTCAAAATGGGGTCCTTGGACTGGTATCCACCAGATACTTGTTAGAAATTCAGATTGTCAGGCTTTACCCCCACCTTAGAGAACCAGAATCTGCACTGTAAGAAGATGCCCCAGCTGACTTGTATGCATGAAGAGTAAGAACCTTGAATTTGGCAGGTTGAGTTTGCTTTGTTTGCAGGGACAGTGAGATGGGCATGTCTCCCAGACAGCTGGAAATGTGGTTCTGAAGTCATGGAAAGAGAACCCAAAAGGAAATGAGCATCTTCACCAAAATGCTCATTAAGGGTCGGAGTGCAGGCTGTAGTGAGGTCATGAGTGGAGAGAAGAGGACAGAGTTGGTGGACCACAGGGGCAGTCCCGGTAAGGGTACAAGAGAAGGGGAACTGAGATGATGAAGTGGGGAAAGAGACTGATGGAGAATGATGGCTCAGGTGAGGGCAGGAGGCAGGGTCAGGAATGGAGTGATCCAAGCATCAGATTCTGCAGCAACATCAAGGAACATAGAAACTGAGAAATGACCATGGAGTTCTGTCCCCAGGGGTGGGTGATAAGAGAAACCGAGTGAGGGGAGCAGAGGCTGGAGTCAGTGGTGAGCAGTTGGAAGCAGCCAGTCCACACCACCTGCCCAGGATGGACTGTGGTCTCACCAAGAGGAGAATTGTGCCTTGAAGGAGCAGGAACAGAGAGAAACTTTTCTCAAATGGAAGACCTGGGGATGCTGTCAAGGAGAAACCTTCAGGGAAGGGGACTGAGTAGATTAGAGATCAGAAGAGAATTTAATTGATGAGACTGGGTCCTGAAGCAGGTAGGAGGGAATCACATTGGACTCTTATGCTTGTTAATACATAGACTGACCTAGATGGGCACGAAATAAACAGCAGGCCACCTTCAGGGAAGGAGACTGGGTGACTAGAGAGGCAGGGTGGCTTTCTTTTTTATTTAAGAAAAACAAAATAATAGTAAAAAAAAAAAAAAAAAAAAAAACCACCTGTGTGTGCTCTGCCCAGATTTAACAAATGTTAACATTTTCTCAAATTTACCTTAGATTTTTTATATATAAAAGAAAACATTAGAAATTTGAAGTTCCTCCTCTTTCCCTTTTTCTTAACATTTTTGTCCTCTTTTCTTCAAGGGCAGGGGCAGATAGATGGTGGAGAAAAGGTGTGCCTGGGTAGAGATGGAGAATAACATTGATCTTGATCGACAGCTCCCCTGTGCCAGGCGCTGGGCTTGTGTTTGACATTTGAAGTAGGAAGGAGAGGGAATCCACAGGGATTTATCAAGATGATGTGTGCAAAAGGTCAGGAAAGGTGAGTATGGAAGTTAAAACAGTCTGTGAGCCTCAGTTTCTCCATCTGTAAAATGGTCGTAGTAATACTACCTACCTCAGAGGTAAAGATCGAATGACTTGGGTGAATAACCTACTCAGAACTTGAGACTTCTTACATGGCTATTAAACAATGACATTGGTGGCAAGAAGGATGCTTACGACTGTGATTATTCAACCCCCTTTATAATCAATATATATATTTTATCAGTTCAGTTCAGTCACTCAGTCATGTCCGACTCTTTGTGACCCCGTGGACTGCAGCACGCCAGGCCTCCCTGTCTATCACCAGCTCCCGGAGATTACTCAAACTCATGTCCATTGAGTCGGTGATGCCATCCAACCATCTCATCCTCTGTCGTCCCCTTTTCCTCCCACCTTCAATCTTTCCCAGCATCAGGGTCTTTTCAAATGAGTCAGTTCTTCGCATCAGGTGGCCAAAGTATTGGAGCTTCAGCTTCAGCATCAGTCATTCCAATGAATATTCAGAATTGATTTCCTTTAGGATTGACTGGTTTGATCTCCTTGCAGTCCAAGGGATTCTCAAGAGTCTTCTCCAACATCACAGTTCAAAAGTATCGTATAATAAGGGGTAATGTGTTCATAATGGTGATAAAGCATTAGGTTTAAGTACTTAGGTTTAAGTACATTAGGTTTAAGCATGAAGGTTTAAGTACTTAGGTCCAGGTTCTCCATACCACCTCATCTAGTCCTTCCTGAACCCTAGGATGTAGGTATTATAAACCCTCCTTCTTCATTCAGATGAAGAAACTGAAGCCCAGGGAGGTTAAGTCATTGCCCAAGGCCACAGATCCAGGAAAAGATTGGTCTGTTACTTGAACCCAGACATTCTGACTTCAGATGTTAGTATTGGTAGTGCTGTTACCTCCCTGAAAAGTTCTTAACAGTGTTTGGCATGTAGTGAAAACATGCTCATGTTACCTCTTATTATTGTAAAAATTTGGAACGGAGCCATTTAAATGGTCAGACTGCAATTCTTTTCTAATGAGACATACAGAGCACTGAGATGTTTGGAAATCCCCTAGTGCCATGCTGCCAAGGGGTTACAGAACTGAAATGAAAAGCTGTGGGTACCGGAGGCTCCAGGCTGCTCTGAAGAGAGTGCTAATTGACCTGTAAGCTGAGCACTTACCGGATAGGTTATCCCATCCCATGCTAAGACAACCATTTTAGGAAACAGGTGCCCAGGAGCCTAGCCTTGCTCCCCCTACTCCCCAGAAGCTCCTCCCACGTTGCCCATCTCACACCACTTCTCCCCATCTGAGCCCAGGGACCAATGTCTGCAGCCCAAGCACATATCAGAGCACAGAAGCAGCCTGAGAGCCTGGGGTCTGGCCTCAGGTGTGGGTGCCTTGGCAGCCAGCCCCAGCCCCTCATCATCACCCTAGCCACAGTACATGCTGGTCCCTGCAGGGCGCCTCAGCCTGGGCACACCTGCTCACTCCCTGTCCCCTCCACTTCCTTCTGCCCTGGATTTCCAGACAGAGTCCAAAATGGGTTCACATCAAATAAGATTTGTTTTCTTTCAGTGTAATTTTCCGTTTATAGACAGCCTTCTCGCAGGAGGCACTGTCCTCCTTCCTCTGTCTCAGTTTTTTTCTGGGTGTTTGGGGACAAACTCCTGGTGGTTGTTTTGGAGCCCTGTGGTCAGCAGTCCAGCCAGTCATTCATTCAGAGTGTCTCCAGAAAGCCTGCACTTACGCTTACAAGAGCTTATGCTGATTTCTGTGGCCTTTGAGCCATCTATGGAACTGTGCCTATGTAGCCAAGTGTTAAGAAATATCTGATCTGGGCCAGCAGGATCCTTATCTGCAACCTCATCCTGGTGAGATGATACGGATGATAATTACAACATTATAATAGCAGCCAATCCTCACAGACACTCCTCTAAGTGCTGAAAGGGATTCCCTTATTCCTGTGAGATAGGTGCTGCTTGGACCCCCTCTACAGAGGTGAGGAAATAATCACCCAGAAGTGACAGTCCTGGCTGACCAGGGAGTGTGTGGGATCCAGCCCTGCTGACCTCCCTGGCCCAGCCACCCTACCACCCCACTCCGACCCTTTGATCTAACCACACCAGCTTTGGTTTCATCCCTTAGATACACGGCGTGACCTCCTGCCACAGGTCCTTTGCACACGCTTTCCCTCTGCCAGGACCCCCGTTCCCTCTACTCCACAGCTAATTCACCCTGAACCATCGTTCACATCTCAACTGTGCCTTACTCAAGGATGTCCTACTCAACCTTCCCTGACCACATGTCCCATTACAGCTCTCGTGGTGCTGCCTGCCTCTCCTCCATGGTCCTGGTCAAAGTTTAAACTCTACTTTTATTTGTGCAATTTACCAGTATGTAATTCTGTCATTACACTTACCATACTGAACTGAAATGATTTGTTTATTCATCTGTCTCATCCCTTGGTCTGTGAGTTTCCTAAGGGCAGTATCCAGGTCTTTTTCTAACACAGAACTCAGCTCAGTAACTACTTGGTGAATTGAATTGAATGACTTGGATTTAATTAACAGTATAACTTGGAAAAGGGCACCTGAAAGTTCAGAACTTGTGATGGAGCAAGCCCACAAATACTCGCTCAGAATCACCCCCTGTGGAAATCTGGAGTGATGTTTGAGAGAAGGTTAGTGTTTTTAAAAAGCTAAGTTCACTTATAATTTGGATAGCAAACTAGGAGGATCTATGACTTTTCTAAAGAAGCATCATATTTCGGTTATAAATCCAAGAGAAGTGAGGACGAAAGGGTGTCTGCCTGTCTGAGGTTCATCTGAAGTTTAGTAAAAGTCAGAGCATAAATAACAAGTGGAATCTCATGGATGTTGTGCTGGGATTTGGCTCCTCAAGCCCTCGGCCTTGCGTCATTTCCTTATCTCTCCTGGATGACCTTGCCTGGCTTGCTTCCCAGTGCGGTTATTGCTGTCTTTGACTCCATAAATGTTGTGGTCTGGTTGCAAGAAAGCATTCCCATCTTTGGAGCTGGTCCTTTCCATGACCCCGATGCCCCTTAGTCTGGCAGATGGTCCCTGGGGATTCCTTGAATGAGAATAAGAGAGGCAGAGAGGGAAAGGGGGCTTCCCTTTTGCCCAGAGGATGAGCAGGGCCAGGGGCGAGCTGCCCGTTAGAGGCTGGTGCTGACCTAGCAGGGTTTATGAAGAAAGTGCCAGGTGACTGTGGGCTCTCGCATCCAGACAGGACCTGGCCTCAGCTCTGCCCACCCTGGCTCCAAAGAAAACAGGCAGTTTTTCGGAAAAGCTGTTTTCATTCATCATGCCTCCTCCTTCCTATCAAAACAGATGAGTGTGTTCTTTGGAGGATTGAATAGCACCCTTTAAGAAGTTAGAAGCCATTTCTGAGTTGAGAGGATTAACCTAGTTAAATTTAATAGTAGCGGCACATCATAGATTAGCAGGTAATTTGAAAGAACATGATTGAGGCTCCAGTAACCCATTATGATGTGCATAGTTTTTCAGCTATTTTGCAATAACAATACCACCTGGTTATCATCTGTGAGGGATTAAAATGACACTATCCTCTTATCCCCGTGTGAATACCTCTGACACATAGCAGGTGCTCAGCAGTATTTGTTAAAGGAATAGAAGAAATATGAGGCTGATCTAAAGTTCTGAGAACTTTCTGAAATGGGACAGAAACCCATGGTCTTGAATAGACTTTGCCCAAATGCATTGGGTAATGGCACATACAACTGCTTGCTGTTCTCCTTGGGTTTCTAGATCTAGTTCCCACTCATTCAAAATTAGGAATGTATTCCTGACAGCAAACTTACGAGGAATCCCAAGGCTTAACTCAGATCTAAGGAGGGTATTTTTTTTTAAGTCACCAAGGAATTGTTCTTAAAGAGGAGACAGAGTCCTGTGTAACCTGAATATAGCACAAATATTGAAAAAGAACATCCTGGGGCTTCAGTGGCTAAGGCAGAGGAAACTCAAAGATGTGATGAAGTTAGAATTGGAGCTTTCCAGACTGAAAATCAGACTTCTCCTGTCTTTGGTGGGCTGGGCACAGGCTGGTGCAGAGGAGCCCAAGTCCAGAAGAGGGCGCTCAGAGCTAAGGGTGCTGACTGCAGCTGGGAACTCGGGGCCCTTGAAAGAGGCTTTTCATGCTTCATCTTTGTCCTGCCTGTTTTTGTGTTCTCTGTAGAAATGAGAGAGGGTTTTCCCTCTTCTCTGCCAAAGAATGATATTCCGAAAATATAATTAAACTGATGATTTCACAGATTAAATACCAAATCCTAGGTGTAAAATTATGTTTAAAAAAATTTTTAATGGCCTTCAGCCTTTGGTCTCCCTGAAATCTGTGAACAAATTTTCCACATCATGGCTCTTCTAACTTATTTCAGTGGGCCCTTGGGAATCAGTATATTTTTTCAAATATTGACTCTAGTCCTGCTGCTGCTGCTGCTAAGTCACTTCAGTCGTGTCCGACTCTGTGAGACCCCATAGACGTCAGCCCACCAGGCTCCCCCGTCTCTGGGATTCTCCAGGCAAGAACACTGGAGTGGGTTGCCATTTCCTTCTCCGATGAGTGAAAGTGAAAGTGAAGTCGCTTAGTCATGTCCGAATCTTAGCGACCCCATAGACTGCAGCCTACTAGACTCCTCCATCCACAGGATTTTCCAGGCAAGAGTCCTAGAAGATGGTTATTCAAACGAAGAAGAGTAGACTGTCATTTTCTCTGTCTACAAGTTATTTATGTTTGTTCCATCTTTATCAGGTTAATGAATAAAAGTTACCTATAAATAAATACTGCCCTACCTGCAGCATCTTGATTAAAAAGAAATCTGTACAGTCATCAGACTGGAATACATCAAAGCCTTGTTTTCAGTTGTATAAGCTTCCTTGGAAATATACCTCTTCCCTGCCTTTTTCATCCCCAGGCCCTAAGGAGAAAGCAGACAAGTCCTTCAAGGAAACATCACACTGTGTGCAGACTCTGACTGGTAAGTCCAATGTTAAGAATTTGTCTTATGGAGGGATTCACCCCAGGACCCAGAGATCAATGTATAAAGTTCACAGAGGCACTGTTTCCCATAACAAGACCTGGGAAACCATGCTGCATCAATAACAGAATGATAAAACAAAGTATATAGTCAAGCAGATACCAGGGAGCCATGAAAAGAGAGCTAGACATATGGGGAAAAGAAAGCCCTGGAACAGTATGTGTGGAATTATCCCATAACTGGTTTTCATATTATATGTGTATGTATAGCTACGTAGGTAGAAACCTGAAAAAATGACTACCTCGGGTTGTGGAATGGAGTTGGTGAAAGTATATCAAGCATATTCTTCTAATTTAAAGGAAAAGCAATAACACTTGTGCAGCCCTCTGGAAAGAGAGCAAGAATGCTGTGCTCTCAGCCTGACCCTTCAACCCCAGACCTGCTCAATGTCTTCCACCTAAAGATTTCTTCCCACCCTCCCTGGGGCCCTCTTACTCCCACCTCACTCTTAGCTTTCCCCGTGGCCAAGCTCCCCCCCACCCCGCCCAGTGTCACTGCCTCCAGCCCCTCAGTCACCCTCAGCCCTCTGGAGTCCTCCTTCCTACAAAACTGCCTCTGGAAAAGCTCGCCCGTGATGTTCTCCAAAACCAGGACTGCAAGCTGGTGGCCCGTGAGCCAGAGGCGACCTGAGGCCATGTAGTTTGCTGGAGCTGTGCGTTGGTTGTAGTTGCTCTCGGTCGATTCGACATGTACCAACTGGGAGGTTACACCTGGCCCTGGCGCTGTCCTCTCTGTAACCGTCTGCAGATCTGACCCATTGCACCCACCGTCAGACTGAGGGGCAGCCTGACCCAGGGTCTCCACTGCTCCCTCCCGTGGGTTCTCCTGCTCCCATAGGCGGTAGAACTTTCCAGTCCCATTCTAAACCATTCTGTTCTGTCTGGTTTCAACCATTGCTCTGGCTTTCAGGTCTTCCTCTTTAACTGCGTTTTTTTAGCATCTTTTCATGGCTCTGTCCTTTGGCCCTTCCTTGGATGCTCATCACCCCTCAGAGGTCTGCCCCACACGTCTTCTCTCAACTATGTGCCTGCCCTCCTCCTCTCCCAACATGCCCTTGTCTGCGTCAGCTTCCGCCCATGTCTCCAAAATCCCAAATTGCCTCTGCCTTAATGAGTGACAGTACAGTGGTTACAAAGTAACCCAAACTATAGACCTTGGTCATATTCCCATTCCCTCGTTTCCCACAGGCATTTTCTAATGATTTTACCTAAGTATGCCTTACATCTTCATTCCTCCCCTTTCCTACCATCAGTGTCTTGGGCCAGGATGGTGAAATCTTGACCCCAATCTGAGGCGATTGCTTCTAATTTTTCTCTCTGTAGCTTATTCCTCTTACCTCACCCACAACACCTCCAGCCTTGTCCTTCCAAACCACAAATCTGATCATGCCTCATGTATGCATACATGCATGCTAAGTCGCTTCAGTCATATCCAACTCTTTGCGACCCTATGGACTGTGACCCACCAGGCTCCTCTATCCATGGGGATTCTCTAGGCAAGACTACTGGAGTGGGTTGTCATGCCCTCTTCCAGGGGATCTTCCCCATCCAAGGATCAAACCCAGGTCTCCTGTGCCTCCTGCATAGCATCCTTGCTCAAATACTCTTCCATATTCTTCACTGCCCGCAGGCCAAAGCCCAAACTTCTTAGTTTGGCATTCAAGGCTCTTCATGATCTAGTTCTAGCCTTTGTTTGTTCAGGCAACAAACTGAGGACCGATGGTATGTCAGGCCTTGGAGGTACTTTGGTGAAAAAAGTAAGTCCTTTTCCCTGTCTTTATGGGACCACATTTTACCTGGAACTTTACAGAGACCACCACACACACACATACACACCCAGGACTTAAACGACAGAGAAAGAAAAATTCAGTATCAGGAAACAAAGGCAGAGGATAAAGAGTAAATCCAACTTTAGGACAGTCAGGCAAGACTCCCTGAGGAGGTGACATTTAAGCTGAGACCTGAAGGAGGAGAAGGTGCAGAGATTGGGGGGTAGCTCACTAGCAAAACCCCTCCTTCTCATGCCTGCCTATCTACACTCTCTTTTAAAAAAACCTATTCTCTATTCCATGCACGCTAAACCACCATCTCTACCTGTATACATTGTACTGCGGGGGTGCTTCTGCCCCAACTGTGAACCTCTCAAAGGAGGAACTTTGTTGTTCATTTGGGCCCCTGGTGCTTTATACATACTAGGCTGAGAGGGAAAAGTGAGATGAAATGCTGAGGTGAGAGGAAAAAGTAGATAGATCGATGGATGGGTAGGTGAATGGAGAGATGGGTAGGCGGATGGATGGGTGGAGGGGCAGATGGATGGGAGCACACATGCTTTGAGCTGAGCTGGGTGTAGTGTCTTTTGAGTACAGTTACATAACCAACAAAGCTGAGGTCTTGGGTTTGCTGGAGGTGATTTATACTGGGCAAAGAATCACTGTTAAAGAGTGCTTACTCGGGTTCTCTACCAGTTTGTTCACTAGTCCACTTTGGTCACTTTTTGGGGCAATTTTTTTTTTTTCAAATATGAAACAATAACATTAAAATTTTTCCTTCAGTAAACAGCTCTTGCCTCAAATCTTAAGGGGAATTTTTAGATAGAAAAGTGAGAGACCATGTATCCAGTGGTCAGTCTTCAGCCTCTGCAGCTAGATCACTGTGCTTCAAATACTGATGCCAACACTTGTGTATGAGATCCTAGGGGACCTCACTAAGCCCCCAATTTCTTTATAAAACACAACCACCAGTAGTCCTTACTTTCACAGTGTCGCTGGGAGGATTCGATGACGTGTGTTAGCGCAGTACCTATAATAAAGGAAGGGCTCAAAAACTCAGAGGAGCCACTGTTCGAGGGGTGATGTTTTCTCAGCCTGGCCCATCCACACACCTCCAAAATCTTCTAAAGGATCTGAGCCAAACATGACAAAGGCCGTGCACTTTGAGCTGGTTTTCTGGTTGTAGAGGAGAGTTGCCTAGACACTCCTAGACCCTACGGTGGACCCTCAGAAACAACTGCACACACAGCCACACTCAGGCTGAGGTTGGATTCCGAACATGTCCCGTGCCCACTGCCTGTGCAGCCTGGGTCACTGCTGAGTGAATTAGCCCTCCAAGGCCCCAGGTGGCATGTTACCAGTTTCATCACACATTGTGACTGGAGCGTCTCTTCATTCGTCTGTAATCTGGGCTTCTTCCCAAGACCTCACGGTTAGGTGGCTGAAAAGCAGCAACATCAGTCTCATCCAGAATAGGAATCCAAACAGCCCTCTTGGGTGATGCCCCAACCCAGAGAGCCCCCCATCTTTGGCCACTCTACCTGCCCCTCTCCAAAGCATCATCCAGCTGTAACGGGAGCAGATGCCACTCAGCCTCTTATTGGAAGTGTCAAGACCCTCACTCAGGGCCTCTGGGGCCTGAGGTCTCGGTGTGGAGCCCTCCACCTGCTCTTGAACTGCCCAATATGGCCTTCATGGCTCAAGTTGAGGCCCTGGCTTCACTCGTTTTAGCTGGGGCCCAGGGTGACTCCCTGGCTGAGTGGCTCTTGCTGGCCGTGGCCCCTCTGGTTGTCTGCCTCCCAGCCTAGGAGACCTGTCCCTGGCCCTGCTACAGGTCACCATACATTGGCCTCTGGCCCTCATGTCAGTGTCTACATCACCCAGGGACAGCTGGAAGTCTGGAGTCCAGTCTGCATCCACCTTCCAGGGGCTCAGACCTGTCCACCCTCTCAACCTTCCAGGCCTCCCTGTGTTGCAGGCCCAGGGTTCCTCTCAACTCATTGGGGGTATTATCAGAGCCACAGCTACCTCCACCCCCTGCACACACACACAGGCAGATCATTCTCAAGTCTGACCCCCAGTGGCAGGTGGGCAGCCCCCTCCACAGTGACAGAAACTCTATAGTCTGTCTGCCAGGCCTGGCCCTCCCTGTGTTAAAAGGGAGCTTAAGCAGTTTTGCAAATCTTGGCAGTTGGGTTGCCTGCCCTCTTTTTCAGCGTTCCAATTTCCCTCCCTGCTCTGGGTGCCAGGTCTCCTGACCCAGCCTCTGAGAAGGGAGGCTGCAAATGGAACAGGTTTAGAGGCAGCAGCAGGATGGGGTGAGAGGGATCAAAATACATCACTTCGTTTTTGCAAAATATACTCCTTTATCCAACCACTCCTCTTCTAGGCCTGCTGTGGCTCATGGAGCCAGCGTCCTTTAAGGCAGTTTTCTTTGCTACATTCTGAGTTGTGTTCATTCAGTGATATTATTGAGCACCTGTGACAGGCATGCATTGTTCTGGGACTCAAGTCAGTTGCTGTCTCACAAACATAATTTAGATATTCTCATCTCCATATGGAGAGATACTCAGGATCATTAACCTTCAGGGATGTACAGATCAAAACCACAATGAGATGCCATTTACATCTACTAGGATAGCTGTAAGCAAAAGACAGATAATAACAGGTGTTGACAAAGATGTGGGGAAATTGGAGCCCCTATACATTTTGGGTGGAAATGTAGAATTGGTGAACCACATTGGAAAACAGTTGGACAGTTCTTCAAATGCTTGTCCAAGGGTTACCATATGACCCAACAAAACCACTCCTAAGGACATACCTAAGATAAGTGGAAACATGTGTTCATATAAAAACATATAATAATGTCCAGAGCAGCATTGTTTATAATAGCCAAAAAGTGGAAATAACTCAACTGTCCAACAAATCGTGAATGAATGGATAAATGAAATGTGGTATACTCATACAATGGAGTATTACTGGACTATAGAAAGGAGTGAAGTACTGAAAAAATGAAGGGATGGAGCCAAAGGAAAAACAACACCCAGTTGTGAATGGGACTGGTGATAGAAGCAAGGTTCGATGCTGTAAAGAGCCATATTGCATAGGAACCTGGAATGTTAGGTCCATGAATCAAGGCACATTGGAAGTGGTCCAGCAGGAGATGGCAAGAGGGAAGCTGAAACTCCAATACTTTGGATACCTGATGCAAAGAGCTGACTCATTTTGCAAAGACCTTGATGTTGGGAAAGATTGAGGGCAGGAGGAGAAGGGGACAACAGAGGATGAGATGGTTGGATGGCATCAACAACTCATTAGACATGGGTTTGGGTGGACTTTAGGAGTTGGTGATGGACAGGGAGGCCTGGCTTGCTGCGGTTCCTGGGGTCACAAAGAGTCGGACACGACTGAGCGACTGAACTGAACTGATAAAATGCTACAACATGGATGAATCTTGAAAACAATATGGTAGTGAAAGAAGCTGGTCACAAACAGCTATATAGCATCTGATTAATTTATATAAAATGTCCAGAATTGGCAAGTTCATAGAAACAGGAAGTAGATTTGTGGTTGCCAGGGCCTGGGAGAGGAGGGATGGGGCAGTGATAGTCTAGTGAGTGTGGAGGTGTTAGCACGATGAAAATGCCCTGAGATTAGATAGTGGCAATAGTTGCGCTGCTCTGTCAATTTAATAAAATCTATTGAATTGTATGCTTTGTATGGGTGAATTGTATGGTATATAAATTAAATCTCAATAAAGCGGTTAAAAAAATGCCTTCATCTCATTCGCTGACTCTCCCTTTCCCAGTTTCTTAGCCCTCCTAGGACAAGCATAAATTCAAGACCTTCTCCAGCACACTTATTAGAGTCCAGTACTTGGTGACTAGACTTCAATTTAATGATTTTCAAACCGTCCTTTTCCATTAGAAGTGAAGCTTCAGGGACTTCCCTGGTGACCCAGTGGCTGAGACTCCATGCTTCCTTTCAGGGGGCCCAGGTTCAATCCATGGTTGGAGAACTGGATCCCACATATCACAACCAAGAGTCCTCATGCCACATCTAAATATCCTACATGCTACAGCTAAAGATTCCGCATGCTGCAATGAAGATAGAAGATCTGGTATGAAACAGTTAAGACCCGGTGCAGCCAGATGAGTAATAAACATTTATTAAGAAAAAAAAGTGAAGCTTCAGGAGAGCAGGGACCACAGCAGGGGAAGGAGAGGGTGGGACAAATTGAGAGAGTAGCATGGAAACATATACATTACCACCATATATAAAACAGATAGCTAATGGGAAGTTGCTATATAACACAGGGAGCTCAACCCAGTACTCTGACAACCTGGAGGGGTGGGAAGGGGGAGGAGGAGGGTCAAGAGGGAGGGGACGAATATATACTTATAGTTGATTCATGTTGTATGGCAGAAGTCAACACAATGTTGTAAAGCAATTGTCTTCCAATTAAAATAAAAAAAAAAAGAGATCAGAGACTCTTGTTTTATTCATACCCACCATGCTTGACCCAGGGTCTGGCACATGGTAGGGAACCACAGAGGTGTGTCAAATGAACAGATGCTTCACGGTGCTCGTATCCTAAACGGAGGCAGAAGCCCAGCATTGGCTTCGAGTCATCCATTCCCTCGGCACATATTCACTGTGTCCTCATGACCCTTGGATGGAGTAAAGGTACAAAGCAGACAGGTCTTTGCTCTGGAGGAACTCCGAGCAAAGGAAATCTGTACTGAGCAGGGTTAATGCTTTGATCAAACACTGAAAATGAATAATGATAAACCTTCAGTAAAAGTGTACATAGACGGAAAGTGGAAATTATGTTAAAGGGGGCTTTGTGGGAGGTTAGACTGAGTTGAGACAGCTGTGCAGAAAAGAAGAGAGATTCTGAAGGATAGAGGAGAGTGAGAAGAAGCTTAATCAGAAAAAAAGAAAATGGGCATTTTTCAGTACAGTGATTCTGCCTGTTAGGAGGTGTGTCCACACATTGTGATTTTAATTTCTCACTGAAGTGCGGAGTAGTATCTGGAAAGTAGAAAGTGCCAAGTACCCTCCTTCATCTCCTGTGTCGGGAAAGTTCTGAGAAGAGATGTGCAGGGAAAGTGACTCAGTGGCCAGGAGAGGAGGGAACCAGGGTGTTTCAAAGAGATGGCGGAGATTTCATTAAAATGCGACTGCCTCCTTCACTTTGGAAAATTGTGGGAAGGACAGCCAAGAGGTCAGGACACCTGGCAAGCAGACATACAGTGACACAGGCTGGGAAACCAAGAGGCCAGCTTATAGCTACACAGCCCACGGTAGGTGATGGAGGTCTTGGCAATAAAAATTAAGGAACCTTGTCCAGTTGGCTTTTTCCACATAAAACCATCTCGTTCCACGTCTCTTTTCTTTGTGTTTTCATTTTTGACATGCAGGGATTCTAGAAAGCCTTAAACGAAAAGGAGGAATGAAACAGGGCTAGGAAGTGATTAATATGTGAATAAGGCTCTTGAACATGGCAGGGCTGGGCCAAAGAGTTAAGACACTTGGGAAGATGGGAGGAGGCAAGGAAGATGTGGGAAGAATAAAGTTCAGGGTCAAGGATGATGCTGCAAAATCTGGTACAGATCACCAGCTGGAGTTTGGGGAAAAGGAGATGTGGGTCAGAGAAAGACCCGGGACTAAGGAGGCTTATGAACTCAGAGATGAAAGGACAGAGCTGAAAGATCTTCCTGAATGGGTCACCTGAGCTGGCAACCAGAGGCTGATGCATCCCCAGGGTTCAGGGGGAGCTTGAGACTCGGAGTGGGTCCAGGCACAGATGAGCCTGTGAAGAGCAATGAAGCAAAGTTTTCTTTTCTCTTGAAAAGTGCCTCTGTTGTGTTTTTGGTTTGTTTAGCTGGCTGCCCACCAGAAGGAACAAATGACAAAGATGGCCCATCTGCCTCAGAGGCAGTGTGGCCTGGTGGTTAGGCACAGCGGCTGGGGGCCCGGGAGGTTGCTGAGGACCCTCCTGGGCTCGGGGCTTCATAGTGCTGTGTCACTGACCATGGCACAGGCTCTGCTGCTCCAAGTGGTGTGTCCCCCTCCCTCACAGCGGGGGTGATAAAGGGCTATTGTTAGCTTGAGATAAAGTAGCCTAGGCGAGGCTTTTGGTGCATCATGGCACTTAGAACCCTTTCTCAAGCCTCAGATGCAGTTTTCCTTTGGTATTTTAACATCTCTGATACTAGGATGTGCAGCATTGATTTTTTAGTGGTACGTAAAATGCAGTTTATGGTGCCTGAGATTTGATCTGGAAGCAGACAGCCAGTCAGCGGCAGTGGGGGTGTTCTGTGTCATTCCCCCTTGGCCAGACTCATGGTTCTGTCCACATCTTGGGGTCCCCTCTTCTCTCTGGACTGATTGAGCCTTTTCCCTGGGGGGCAGTTGGGCTTCCCTTGTAGCTCAGTCGGTAAAGAATCTGCCTGCAATGCAGGAGACATGGGTTCGATTCCTGGGTTGGAAAGATCCCCCGGAGAGGGAAATGTCAGCCCACTCCAGTATTCTTGCCTGGAGAATCCCATGGACAGGGAGCCTGGCAGGTTACAGTCGAGGGGGTTGCAAGAGTTGGACACGACTGAGCGACTAACACGGACGGCACCCGGGGGACAGGAACCTGGGCCCTGCAGTCAGGCCTGCTGAAGGCAAGGCTTGTCTTGGCTACTGCTCTCTGTGCGACCCACGCTAAGCAACGTTCCCTCTCTGAGCCTGTTTCCTCTGCTCTGCAAGGGAGAAATACTACCTACATTCATAGGGTTATCAGGTGAGGATAAGAGGAGACAAAGTTTATATAAATTGCTTGCTTATCTCAGTGCTACATTGGATAAATGTTAGATGATGATACAAATAAACAATGTTACCTTAGGTAGCAAAGTTATACTTTGTTACAAGTGTTACTATTCCTGAGGTATCTTGGGAGCCCCACACAAACATTCATCTCAGACTCTCAATGGGACGGATCTCAGAACCCAAATCCATCCTGCCCTGTGATGGTGGCTGAGGTGCCACCTCCCACTGCCTCACCTGGAACCCTGCTCCCACTTCCTGCCCTGCTCCTTTCTCAGCACTCCCCTGCACTGCCCTCAGGACTCTGGAGTCATTACTTCAGGAACTGTTTTTCTTGGGAAGTGGGCTGGCTCTCTCCCTCCTTGGGAAAGACCACCCCAAACCCTGGCTGGGATTTTGTCAAGCAGTTAATCACCTGAGACCTCCCCCAAGAAGACTCTTCTGGATGGCTTCATCTTTCCGTCTCCTCTTAAGTGCCCTGACTCACTTCACAAAGCTGTCTGCCTCTGTCCTTGCTGGCATCCCCTACCCTAAATGTAAATACCATATTTTTCTCAAAACTTCTTACCTCTGCTTAATGAGTCTTATGTATCAGAATCAATCATGCTTTACATTTATAACATTTGTAACTCATGCACCCAGAGCCTCCCCAGGTCTTCAGATTCCCACTTGGTCTCTCCCATTCACAGCTCTCCATGGTCCTGAGGGCATCGCACAGCCTTCCTCTTCAAGTGCCACAAGCAAGCCTTTCCTTGTGGGGGAGGCTACAGAGCCTCATGGAGAGATAGGTTTGGCCAGTTCCTTTCTTGAGCCCTCCTAATCTTCCTCATCATTTTTCTGCACAGAAGATAGAACTAATGGCTTTTCCCCAGCCTAGCTCTTTGGCAAGCCCTTCTCTTTTGAGGTGAGACACCCCACTCTAACCCTGCCCCTACCTTGCAATCTGCCTTATGCTACCTTTTATAACTGGCCTGCCTCTTTGCACCAAACCCAGGGGCAGGAAACTCAAGACCTGTGCCTGTACCTTGGCTGGGGGATTCCAGGGTAACACAAGCCTCTCAGGTACGGAATGGCATAGATAAAAACCTCAGACTTTGTCAATGAAACAGCCACTGGCTCCCCCTCAAGATCTTTATCAGGGGGCTGGATCTGGAGGAGCATGGTGGGCCTGCCCCTCTGGGAAGCTGTGGAATCTCTAGTCTTCACTGCATTGGTAACAGAATGACTCTCGTGGTCTTAAGGAGTGTGTCCCAAATGTCTTGGCTTCTCAAAACTGGTTTCTGCTGCCTTAAAAATTTTCTGGACAGGGTGCCGTGTGCTGAAAAGGATGGGGCAGATGTCACAAAATGCAGCAGCGGCCACATGGCATCGAGTTAGGAGAAAGCACAACACATTAGACACAAATCCCCACGTTTACTTCTTTATCAGTCTGTTCGACTGCCTGCCTATCTGTACATCCTCTGATATGTTTAGAGAAGGACATGTGGCATATAAGCCAGGATATGAATGAAGCTGAGGGTGGTGTATAAAGGTGTCTGTAGGATAGCGAGATGAGGAGCCTCAAGAGCACCCTCCCCGGAGTCCCTCCCAGGCCATGGGAGGGGCAGACAATAAGAAGGCAGGAGTGATGCCCTCCCACTATCGACCGTCCCACACTGCAGTGTGTCCTTCTGGGGGCTCTGAGAGGTCAAAGTGTCTAATACTGTCAGACTTCAGAGCCCAGGGCTCCAAACCTTCCTGAAGGTTCTGTGGGGTTAGCTCCTACCTCGCTCATCCCAGAAAGGAATGGAGGAAGCTCCCAGCTGACTGGTGGCGGCTGCGTGTCCAGCCGTCCGGGAAAGCGGCCCTTTCGCCTCCCCAGCCTTCCCGCCGTGGCTCTCCCCTCTGGCCCAGCTCCCAGGATGTGGGATGCCAAGCGGTGCCCGCCTCCTCCCCCCACTCCCTACCTCCCGCCTCGCTCACAAAGGCAGGTCTGTCTGGAGCTGAGCAGGGCAGGCCCACGGGTAGGGCTGGTGCTCCACACCACACCCTTTCCTTACGGAAACGGACAGGTCTAGTCCAGGGGAGAGGGTGTTCCCCTTGTGGAATACCTCCTCTCAGGCTCAGCAGAGGCAGCGGGTGTGTGTAAATGGGAAGTTCTCTGCTTTGGATGTCTGGGCAAAAGACAGCTGTGAGTGCAGCACGTCACCACCCAAGCCAAGTCAGAGTAAATGCTCCTGCATTCAACAAGCCGCCTTCTAATCCTTTGCTCCTGAGTCAGTCAAAAATGTTTACTTTGCTTTGAAAATGGCCTGCATTTCCTAGCTAATACGTGTAAGAGAAGATGCTGCCACTCAGCATTGTGCTTTTGCCCAGTGATTGTGACTTGCAGTAATGACCTTGAGAAGACTGCTCTGGGCTTCACTGTCTCCGTTCACTTAACTGCACTACACCTACTAAGGGCCCACACATACTACCATTAGGCACATGGACTTGACCGGACACTGCAAGGGAATAAAGGTCTAAGCATAAGCTCTGAGGTCTGGCTTCCTGGACTTAAGTCCAGAGAGTCAGTTCACCTCTCGGAGCATCAGGTTACTTGACCTGTGGTAGCCCCCACCCCACATTGTTCATTATGAGGGTGCAACAAGGTAACATGAGTAACTTCACTTAGCACAGCACCTGGCACATCTGATCTCTGTAGCTGTTATTTTGTTACCGTTATTCAGGATAAATAAGACAAGTTCCCTGTCCTTTGAGGGAGGGTAAGAAGGAACATCATAAGTAAGGCAGACTGGTAAGTGCTATGATGAAGGTGCTAGAGACTGGAAGGGGAAGAGGTCCAGGAGGATTTAGTGGAAGCTGTGGCAGGTCAGACACAAGGACAAACATCTTCAACAGAGGCCCGAGTGTGGGCAGGTGGAGGCGGTCTGGTCCCAGCATGAGTGAGTGGGGCTGCAGGGCCAGGGCGTGCACACTAGTTTGCAGGTCAGTGAACGCTAGTTTGGAGTCACACCAGAGAGGACCCCGAGTGGTGCCACCTGAATAGTGTAGACTTCTATCTGCAAGTGATGGGCAGTCAGTGGAGATCTTTGAGAAGGGAATTAGAAAGATGTTTCTGGTAACATTTTATGGGAAAATCTTGGTGGAGGCGGGGAGGGCTGGGCACTGAGGCCAAGGGACACTTTTTCTGTGTTTCCATCTCTGAAAATTCACTAGTCTTCTAGTCCTTGCTTAATATTCATCTTCTTTACTTGACTACAAGGTCATCTAGGACAAGAGCCATATGCTTCCTTCACACAGCTCTACCCCCCAGCAAAGTCCCCAGTGCTTCATAGATAGCTGTTGAATTGAAATAGACAAATGATCTGGAACTCGAGCCTTGAGAGTAGAGGGAAGGGATGGTCTAAAGTCACTTGAGGAGGAGCATGAAGAAGATTTGGCAAATGCCAGGAACTCAGCAAAGGAATAATTAGATAGCATAGGACATGGTGGGGAAGATGGATGAATGGATGGAAGAATGGACAGAATCAGGAGAAGCCTGGTCAGTGAGGCAGGTACCAAGTGCCTGACAAAGTAGGCTGCTTCCCAGGGGTGCAACACCATCTATTCAGAGCTGGGTGTTGGGCAGGCCTTGGACACGGGGCTCTGGGGAGAAGCCAAAGTTGGAGGCAGATGCGGGAGGGTCAGAGATGAGGGGAGAGATGGGGATCTTCAAGGGAGAAGGACCCAGAGCCTGAAAAGAGAGGTGGACAGAGGCAGCTACCCCGGGGGACATCCCACATTCTCAAGAGATCCCTAGTGCGGCCAGTGATCTCAGAGGAAAAGTCGCAGGGGACTGGAGGCCAGAGGCTACAGGATCACAACGTTCAGCGGGAAAGCTGGCTCTGGGCCACACCGTTCAAAGCTGCTGAGAGGTTAAACAGATAGAAAACAGAAGCCAGAACCTCGAGATTGGTCTTGTGGCATTGCTGTGCCAGTCACTTCTTCCAGTCTTCTAAAGGAAAATACGTACTCACCAACCCTCCCATTACCAGAACCTTCCATCGCTCCCCACTTCCCAAACATTAAGGCCCTTGGCAAAGGGTTTCTGTGACCCCCTAATCTTGCCTGGAAGCCTCACATCACTGTCGCACGTCCAGGCCTTCTTGAGTTGGTTCATGCTATTCCTTCAGCCTGAAAGGGCCTTCCCTTCCAGTCTCTTCTAGCTAAAATTCTTCTTACCCTTCAGGACCTACATCACATTGCACCTCCACTGCAAAGCCTTCGCTAGTATCTCCAGTAGAAAGGGTCCTTCCTTTGAGGACCCATGGTGCAGTGCTTTGCCTAGCGATTCTTCCATTCCTTCTAAGATTCCATCCAGTTGTTGGCTTGTCTCTCCCCTTCACTGGATTATGACATCATGAGAGCAGAAGATGTATCTTGTCTTTGAACATTCTGTGGCTTGATCTCTTATGCACAGAAGGGACTCAGCCAATGCCAGCAAAACATATGGAGAAATGAATGTCTGAGGACAGTAGATGCTGGCTGTTCCAGTTGAAAATTGTTACAGGGCCTAGGAGTTGTTTGACTTCAGGGCTTGGCCCTGCAATTAAAATCTTGGCCCAGCATTAGGTTGCCTTACAACCAGATGTGCTATCTGTGATCTCTAGAGTCATTTTGATATTGTAGATACATTATTATAGATACACTTAAGATTTTCCTGAGCATTTCCCATATTTAGACAAAGATGGAAAAACTTGGCCTGGTCATCAGAAGTGCTTTATCACTTATGTTCCCCTTGATGGCGATTTAGAGTAATCCCTACACAATTCCATGAGGATCATAAACATATTTCAAGAGCCATGAATTAGGAGGAGAAAGTTTCCCAACACTCAATTTACAGACTCAGAAAGCATCTGTTCATTTCATCATCTGTCATCTTCAGCCCCTCTGAATAGGCTCTGACAGTATTTAGATAAAATGAATATAATGATTTTGCGACAGCTTGTTATTTGTAAGGAAAACATGTATTCAATAAATATATTCAACAAAGTTCAACAAGCACCTACTATGTGCCAGTTGTGTGTCTTTCTTAGACAGTGTATGAGTTGGATGAATTCTTTCTGTAGTCTGTGTTTTAGGGGTTAGATATTCTCTGTTTTGTTATATAAAACTGAGAGCAATTTAGGACTGATATAGACAGTCCTGCTTTTTTTGGTCAGCTTTGTTTTTATTTTAGGATAGACAGTTACAAAACACAGCTGGCAAAATGGAAAGAAAAGCTACATTCTTTATGCAGCTGTGAACAACAGATTTTAAATATCTCTAATCCAGCAGACCTAGTTCTTGGCAAGGGAAGGAAAAAGAGTTAATTGTTTTTTACCACTTTAGGCTTTCACACTCACACACATGTGTGCACATGCATATCCAAAGAGTAAAAAGGCAGTGAAGCCAGAGGGTATGTTGAGTGCTTTTAAAATTCTTTTTCCATGGATCTTGTAGTGTAGGCTGGGAAGGAGTTTCCCAAAGAACTAACCTTGTAAGGAAAGCCTTCCTCTGCCTTTGTAATAATAAAAATCACCTTCTCCTGAGCATTTGTCCTGTGCTAGGCAGGTGCCCGAAGAGCATTACCTGTTTTATTATATCCTCTGAGGTGTGTGCCATCCACACACACAAAATGAGGCTCAGAATGATGAAACAGGTCGCAAAACTGGTTAGGCATGGAATTGGAATTTAAATCTAATTGTCTAACTTTAGGGCCCACATTTAGCCACAACTGGGATTTTCCTTAACCCATCTCCACTGTGGCAGAATAGCACCAAAACATACTTGAGAGGTGAATAATGACCAGACTTGGGGAAATGGGGAACATTCCAGATGACATCTCCCCATCTTTAAATGATTCCAAAGGACAGATGTAAGAAATGTGGTTGCCCTGCACAAAAGAAGAATCCTAAAAATAGGGGTCTTTCTCTTTTTCCTATTTAAATATGTATTGCTCTTTCCTCCTTAACAGTAATAGAGCTATGCTTAAATGTTTTTGTAGAAGGATATTCAATATGGCATTATTAATAATAGTGACAATGAACTGAGTATCCAATAATAAAGGACTCATGAGATTATAGAGGAGTACACTGCCACCATTAAAAAATCTGTTTCAGAACAGTCTTGAGTGGAGGACACCCATGGTATGTTGCTAAATGAAAAGGTAAGTTAAAAGTCTATAAAGACAATATGATCCCATTTTGTTTCACACACACAGAGAAAAAGACAAATAGAGACACACAAACACAGAAAGAGAGACACACCAACACAGACATATATATAACACAAGAAAAGAACTGGGAAATTATCAATATTTTAACTGTGATTATCTCTTGATGATGGGTAAACTTTTATTTTCTTAAATTGTATTTTCTGGTATTACTTCCATTTCCTATACTGAAATATATTAATTATCTAAGAATAATTTTTTAAGTAGTGCATACTCGTTAACTCAACAACTTCATTATATAAACAGTTTTTGAGAATCCACTGTGTCCTAGACTCAAAACATTAAAAAAAGAAAAACAGAAAGAAAGCAAAGTTACTCATACCTTTGTTCACTGGCTCTTTGGATGATCTCCTTCACCTTGTTTTCTGTGCTGCATTGAAAGCATAATGGTGACCAAAGCAGAGAGCTACCAAGCCCTGGGACAGTTAGGAGTCCTGCCAATAGAGATTGAACAGCCTCTGGGCCCTGACTTGGCTGCTTCTACTACCAGACATCATTTCACTTCCCTCTAAGTCTCAGCTCCATCATCAGTAAAAAGGATGGAGAGTGGTACCTACGTCATCAACCTTTTGGAGGATTAACTGAGTTACAAGTAAGTGCTTTGAAGTAGACAACAATTAATAGCTCTTATTACTGTTACTGTGTAGAATGGCTGCATTGCTCTTCTGTTTTCCATCTCCTTTCTTCCAAAGAGTGTAACATAGTTGTATTGCTCTTGGAGAGAGGGACCACTTCCTAGGTCTTTTTTGAAAATTTTATTTATTTATTTATTTTAATTGGAGGATAATTAGTTTATGATATTGTGATGGTTTTTGCCATACATCAACATGAATTGGCCACAGGTATACATGTGTCCCCTCCAACCCGAAGCCCCCTCCCATCTCCTTCTTTTTAGGTCATTAAGACCTAGGACTTCCCTGGTGGCTCAGAGGTTAAAGCGTCTGCCTACAATGCAGGAGACCCGGCTTCAGTCCCTGGGTTGGGAAGATCTCCTGGAGAAGGAAATGGAAATCCACTCCAGTATTCTTGCCTGGAAAATCCCATGGACAGAGGAGTCTGGTAGACTACAGTCCATGGGGTCATAAAGAGTTGGACACGACTGAGCGACTTCACTTTCACTTTCTTTCAAGGCTTATAAAGTCACCTTTGAGTTTTGTCTGTGGTCAGATCACTCAGTCTGAGCCATTTTCAGGCAAAGCTATAAATGACAGAGGAGCTGCCATGGTTTAAAGAAAAAACAGAGTATTTTTATATCTTTCAGAAAATCTTGGGAGCCAATGTTGGACAAAGATCTTACTTAATTGTGTTTGGAAACCTCATGAATGTGGCTCGGTACAGGCATTACGATAGCTAAACTCGTGCTTATTCTCACCAACCCTGTGACTTTGGGCCTTGGTGCTCTGTTTTGTCTTCTCAGCTCTGTTATTGTGTGAGCTGTTTGGAGAGAGGATGTCTAGTAGTGGGCTCTTTCCTGGAGGAGCCAGCCTGTTTCTGGTTGTGGCCCTGTTTCAGCCTCCCCATCTCCTTTCTACATGACTCCCAGACCTCCTAACTCAGACCCCTGCCTTCCCTCCACCCATCTTAGAATCAAATCTCCACTCAGGATCAAGTGAGGGTCTTAACTTGTCCATTGTTGCATGTCACCTCTAATGCTAATCCCCCAGTTATTTTCAGAGCATTTAGAATAAAGCCCGAGCTCTTTGCTTGACTCCAGGTTGTACATGATCTGGTTCTTACACACCTCTCCAACCTCATATTGACCCATTCCTCCACTGTTTGTTCTTCGTGAGGTATCCTGGCCTCTGCTGGAGTCTAGAACACATGAGTTCTTGTCCACCTTGGGGCTTTATCTCAGGTTCTTCCTTCCATGAAGAATAGTCTTCATCCCTCCTCTTGGCATGCCTGGAGCCCCTTAATCCTTCTGATCTTTGCTTCTGTGTCACCTTGGAGAGACTTTCCCTTTCTACCTAATTTGTAGCAGCTTCTCTTGTTCTGGGACCTTGTTCGTTCCGTTTGTAGATCTTAACACGGTTTTTACTTATTTCTTTTTGTTGACTTACTTGGGGGTGTGTGTGTGTGTACACTGTTTGCCATTCCTCTGCCTCATTAGAATGTAAACTTCTCAAGGGTAGGGACCGAGGCAGGGCCCTTCATGGAGGAGGCACCCAATATATAGGGAAGGAGGAGAGGGAGGGAGTCTCTGAAAAGTGGGATGCTTCTCCAGGCAGCCCAGTTTCCCGTGAACGTGGGCAGCGTGTGCTGCTCAGCCCTAGCATTACTGTGCAAGTTTAAAAATAAAATCCCTGGGTGGAGTGAGAAACCTTTAAAGAGGATGGGGGAAAGATAATGAGAAACAGAAGCTGGTCAACACAGGCCCAGCAGGATGTGGGACTGGCCAGGAAGAGAAAGGGACCCTGACTCCAAGAAAATACTGCGAGTCTGATGAAGGTAGGACTCTGCGTTAGGTACTAGAGGTCTTCCTCTTAGTCGACAGTGGATGAAAGACTTTAACCGTTTCAGGCTGCGCTCCATCCCAGAGCGAGATGTGTTTAGAGTCTTTTTTTTTTTTTCTAAGAGCTACTCTTAACAGTTCCTAGAACAGAGGCCTCCACACCCCAGTTCTGACTGCCATGCTGTCAGAAGAAGGAATAGCAGGAGGTTACAGGGAGGCGATGAGGCCTGCTTTGGCTCACTCTCCCCGTGACCTTCCCCAGGGCCCCTCCCAGCGTGGGATCTGAACCTCCCACCACAGTCGGGCCCTGGCCAGGCAACCCAAGGTATAGCCACCCTCCACAGTCTTGGCTCACTTCTGGGGATGTGCAAGGCGGGGAGGGCCAGGTCAATGGGTCGCTAGAAACAACTCGGACGTTGCCTTGGAAACCCGTTTCCCCCACTTGCACTGTGTGCGTTTGGATCCACCCTGAACCAGCTGTGTATTAAATCTTCTGGCCGCAGTGGGAGGTAGTCATGTGGAGGAAGGTCAGAGTGTGTCAGGAAGGGGTCCACCTCTGTGATGGGAGACCATCGATCTTCGGGTCTTAGTGAGAGGTCTGACGACCCAGGAGAGCCATGGGCTGAAAGTCCATACTCCGGGCCTGGTCTCTGTGGTGCAAGAATGGGCCGGGCTGAGTGTGGGGGCTGCCAGCATCCCCTCCTCCAGACTGTGGCCTGGACCCCTTCCCGTAATCCATCTCTGTGCTGCTCCAGAAGCCAAGTGATGTGCTCACGGTCACCTAGTGCAAGCGAGTGTTTGCAGACCTTTACAGCGTTGATCACGAGGGGGTTTTTCCATAATCCCTGCTCTGTGATGGTCAGGAGGGCCATGAAGGAAATTAGCAAATATAGAGACAGATGGAGCTTTCCATGTCCCCTCACAACCTCTGCTCCGCCCTCTAGAGATGACCTCTTGTGAAGAAGGAAGCCAAGGCCCAGAGAGGACCGGTTCTCACCCACAGTCACTCAGGAGGCAAGATGGGGCACTGGGTAGCCTAGGTGCAAGATAACTGTGTGCTTCACAGCCTGCAGCAGGCCCTTCTGTTCACTCTGCGTTTAGTCTTCAAATGTGTTCAACTCAAAGCCCAGGGTCAGGGGACATAGAGGAAAAGTTTGAAAGTACCCGAGCACCAAGGAACTGCAGGTACCCTGGAGGGGTGGGGATCCCACAGCATTTTGGGGAATGGTGCTAAAGGAGCCTTGCTAAAGTTGAAGCTTGTTTGTTGCAAATTCCTACAGCTTAAAACTGCTGAAGAGAGAGGCTTGTCTGCTCCATGCTTGAACTCTTTAAAGGGGCTGTTGCTTTCTTGGCTAGTTCTAGGTTCCTGATGTGTGAATTTTAAGTGCTGAAAGAGCACAGGGTGATAATTGTCCCTTGGAACAAAGAAGACTGACAGGGGAACAGCAGATGACCTTCATGTTCCCAGATCTTTTTTTTAGTTCAGTTACATTCTTAGGTTTCCTGAAAACCTTAGCCAGACTGCAAAGTGTTGGTAGCAATAATAATTAATATTTTATTGATCAAACACTGTGTGCTCTGCATTATGTACTGAAACGTTTTTGTCTCACTGACATCTTAAATCACCTCTGTGAGGGAGTAACAGCTAATGCTGATAATAAAACACACTTTCTCAGACTTCACCTGTATAAATTCACAGAGTCCCGTCAACAACCCTTGGGTGTGGGTGCTGTTATTATGTCTCTATTTCAGAAGTGGAAAGGTTACAGAATTGGATCAGAGCCTTGCAGCTCTTGTGTATCAGAACCAGAATCCAAACCCAAGCAGTCCTGCCTGCCCCAACTGTTACACTCCTATCCTCACGCCCTGCACACTGTCACTCTGAAATAAGAAAAGGATGATGAGAGAGATGGCCCAGAAATGGAGGCATCAGGAGAACTCTTGGTCTACCACCTCAGCTCCCTTTCCAATGAACTTAGGACACTGCCTCCCGAGTCTTCAGCAGAGACATCCCAGGATCAGCCTTGGAAAACAGCAGCTCATTCTGTGTGGCCAACCAAGCAGGGGTTTACCCTTGGGAGGAAACCATCCTGAGGCTGACCTGCATCTCTGTCCCAGAAACATCCCCATTAGCATTTCAAACAAGAAAAACCAATGGAGGCTTAAGGAAGAACATTTTGCTCCTTGAGCCTAAACACCACCTTAGCCCTGAAGTCAAAGAAAGGAGCCAGGGCCATGCCAACCTTGAACTCTGAACCAGGGACATGCTCTCCCGGGACTGCATCTTGCCGTGTAGACTCCAGGGAGTGACTGCAGTGGTCATTCCCAGCTTTCCTCCAATTGCCATTTTGAAATACGGACATGGATTCTGAGGAAGAACAAGCACAGCCTGGTTTTCGAACAGCTCTTTGTGTCCCCGGTGGTACTGAAGCTGTACTTTGTGCTCACTGATTAATTGGTGCAGACACTGCTTCTGCCCCTGTGGGCCTGGTGGCCAAGGTGGGGGTGAGTGGCTTTGTCCACTCCTCCCTGGGTGCGAGGGCAGGAATGTGCTGGATCAATGTCACCCTTCTGGGTGCCTGACATCACTTGTTTGCCTTTGATGCCCATCAGCCAAAAGGAGTTATTCATCTCTGAGCATGAATAACACAAACAGGCTGGATTTTTCCAGGCTTCCAAAGTGAGTTCTCTGAAGAGACGAGATTATGCACCCTAGGCCAGAGCAGCTGACGCAGAGCATGGGGTTCTGGGGGCTGTGAGGGGCCTGCTCACCCAAGTCAGGATCTGAGGCCCCGAAGCACACTTGGTAGCACTGCTTTCAGATGTAATGTGCTCCTTCCTAGAGCTATGAGGAGTGACAGAGGCTGGGTGGTCCCACTGCTGTCCTTGGTTGTGGCTTTTCCACTCCCAAGATTGAACCAGTTGCTCATTTATTGAGAACGTACTATGTGGCTCAGCTCTGTTCTAGACACTGGGGATACAGCAGGGAAGAGACAGACAAGGCCTACCCACCTGAGGCTTACCTTCTAGTGGGGAGGATGGATCAAAGCAAACTTTAAAAAAAAAATTGACAAGATGATACAGACTGGGGTCAGTGCCATGAAGGAAATAGAATAGGGAGTAACAGGAGAGAAAGCCTCTTTAAGGAGCTGACCAGAGAGATGAGACCTGAAGGACAACAAGGTCTGCTATGTAAAGAACAGCAGGGAAGGTACTCCAGGCAGATGGAACAGCAATTGCAAAGTCCCAGAGGCAGGAAAGGGCGTGGAATGGCCGAGGCGTGGGAGAGAGGCCAGTGGGGCTACAGCCTGTGGGGGATATGAGAGGAGTGGGAGGATCTTGTCCCCACGAGGCCCCCCAGCTGCTCTCACCTTCCTGAAAGTCTCCTCTCTTCTCCACAGTGGACTCCACTTGCCCCAGGGACTCATCCTTGCTAAGCCAAGTCTGTCTCCTCTGCTGGAAGGAAACGGAAGGGAATCCTTTTGTGTCTGTCAGGACACATGGCAAAGGCATGGCGTTTAGTTTGACATCAGGACTCATGGTTTATGTCAACAGTGGCTGGCATCGATGAGAAGTTTCTGAATGATGGGAATGGTGTGTGTGTGTCTGGTAGGAAAGACATTTGAGAGGGCTACAAACTCCAAGCTGGAATTCCCATTGCCACAGACCTATCTTTCTGCTTCTCATGTGAAATCCTGAATAAAGCACGTTTTGGTTTTAAGTCCTTTGTACTCCTTTATATTCTCTGCCTATTTTCATACCCGTGTCTGCCCACTTCCACCCTTTGCCTCAAGGGGTCTGCCTGGGTTTCTTTGCCCCCACTTCTTGCCCCTTCACAACTTGAATCTCAACCATTCTCCACAGCCCTGCGGAATGAGCCTGCTGACTGCTGACCTGTTCCTGTAGCTTCAAGAAATGTTCAGCAGGCAAAGGAGAGGTTACATTCATGAGACCTCTGTGTATCCTTTAAGTGATGCCAAAGAAGATTGGGCTTGGCTGCCTGGTCAACTCCAGTCTGAGCCTGGCCTGGCTCCCAAGGTCTTGAATTAACCTCATCAATGGGAGACAATAATCCCTATTTAGACTTTAAAATGCTGCACTCAGTATGTCAGCAAATTTGCAAAACTCAGCAGTGGCCACAGGACTGAAAAAGGTCAGTATTCATCCCAATCCCAAAGAGGGGCAACACCAAAGAATGTTCAAACTACTGTACAGTTGTGCTCATTTACATGCTAGTAATGTTATGCTCAAAATCCTTCAAACTAGGCTTTAGCGGTACATGAACCAAGAACTTCCAGATGTACAGGCTGGATTTTGAAGAGGCAGAGGAACCAGAGATCAAATTGCCAACATGCATTGGATCATGGAAAAAGCAAGGAAGTTCCAGAAAAACATCTACTTCTGCTTCATTGACTATGCTAAAGCCTTTGACTGTGTGGATCACAACAAGCTGGAAAATTCTTAAGAGATGGGAATACCAGACTACCTTACCTGTCTCCTGAGAAGCCTGTATGCAAGTCAAGAAGCAAAAGCAACAGTTAGAACCAGACATGGAACAACAGACTGGTTCCAAATTGGAAAAGGAGTATGACAAGGCTGTATATTGTTACCCTGCTTATTTAACTTCTGTGCAGAGTACATCATGTGAAATGCTGGGCTGCATGAATCACAAGGTGGAATCAAGATTGCTGGGAGAAATATAACAACCTCAAATATGCAGATGATACCACTTGTAATGTCAGAAAGCCAAGAGGAACTAAAGCTTCTTGATGAGGGTAAAAGAGGAGAGTGAAAAAGCTGGCTTAAAACTTAACATTCAAAAATCTAAGATCATGGCATCTGGTTCCATCACTTTATGGCAATTAGAAGGGGGGAAAGTGGAAGCAGTGACAGGCTTTTTTTCTTGAGCTCCAGAATCACTGTGGATGGTGGCTGCAGCCATGAAATTAAAAGATTCTTGCTCCTTGAAAGTTATGATAAACCTAGACAGCATATTAAAAAGCAGAGACATCACTTTGCTGACAGAGTCCATATAGTCAAAGCTATAGTTTTTCCAGTAGTCATGTACAGATGTGAGAGTTGAACCATAAAGGATGCTGAGTGCCGAAGAATTGATGCTCTTGAATTGTGGTGCTAGAGAAGACTCCTGAGAGTCCCTTGGACTGCAAGGAGATCAAACTAGTCAATGCTAAAGGAAATCAACCCTGAGTATTCATTTTAAGGACTGATGCTGAAGCTCCAACACTTTGGCCACTTGATGCAAACAGCCGATTCATTGGAAAAGACCCTGATGCTGGGAAAGATTGAGGGCAAGAGGAGAAGGGGGCAGCAGAGCATAAGATGGTTAGATAGCATCACCGACTCAATGGACAAGAATTTGAATAAACTCGGAGATAGTGAAGGACAGAGAAACCTGCCATGCTGCAGTCCATAGGGTCAAAAAGAGTCAGACACAACTTAGCAACCAAACAACAAAACAGTGAGGCCATGATGAACACCTAAAACATGCTGTTGAGGGGACCATGGCTAGAACACTATTGGGGAAGGGTCTGGAACTTTATTCCCTAATGGAGATGTACCCAACACTAAGTTTATGAGCTCAGGAAGCCTGCTGTCTTCCTTCGGGGCTGACCTACTGTTGAATCACGCCATCAACTTCTCTGCCCTTTGTTGAAATCAGAGTTTACCCTGCAGAGGATTGCCTCCTTCTCTGGCTTTCTGTGGCTCTCAGCAAAGGACCTAAATCCTCAACATGGCCACCACGGTTCAGCCTCCATCCATGCCTCTTCTTCCCTGCCTCCTAGCCGCACAGCCTCCCCTCCACTCCTTGGTGAAGCCACATTTCTCTCACCATGTGATCTTCCCTCATGCTCCGCCTGTAATAGAGCGAGGACTGAGTGCAGCCCTTAGCACACAGCCAACCCTCTGTGCTATTACCCTGCACCCTGTTACCAGGCAAGGGTTACCATGGGCCCATTGGTCTTGCCCAGCCATTGGTTGGCAGAGCAGTGGGCCCTTCCCCCAATCAACCAACTGGCAACAAGCAACCCTTAGTGTCCTGTTCAGTCATTGGTTGGTGCCGGTGGGCCCCGCCCACAAGCTATCAACTGTCGGTGAGCGGCCGTTAGTGAAGCAATTCAGCCAGAGGTTGGTGGAGTGGTTGTCGTCAGGAGTAGAGTGAGGTGAGAAGGGGATCTCGGCCTCCTCCGGGAGGCCCTTCGGCTCACCCAGCCTTGGTCCAGCAGGTGAGTTGGGGGCTCGGGGAATAGGCGAGGGACTGTGTCCTCACCAGGGCCACCCACTGGCTGTGAGGCAGCCAAGCGTGAACCTCTCCTCCACTCCCACCTCTGTTAAGGAATGGCTATGGCAGTCTCCATGGGACAGTCTGTGGGTTCGCTCTCGCCCCCACCTCCCACCCCCTCGGTTTGGGCGGCCTGAGGAGCCTGAGGGTCACTGGGTCCTGTGCACCAGGCTCTCGCAGTGATGATGGCTGGACAAGGTCTGGGCACCTGGCCCTGAGGGAGCTGCAACTCAGCTCTGCCTCCTTTTAGCCAATATCTGGACCTTGGAGGAGGAGGAAGAGGAAAGTTGGGACCCGGCCCTTGTCAGAATAGAGAATAATATTTATTTGTTAAGAGATTTACAGGAACATGGTTACCTGACAATGACCTGACTCCAGAACAAAGGATCTGACACCAAGAAATTTGCAACAGCTAACCATGCCCCTCCTTCACCTTTCCTAGAAAATGGCTTTGCTGAAAGCTTTTGGGGAATTTGGGTTTTTTAAAGCATGAGTTACTCATATCCTTGCATGGCCTTGCAGTAAACCTTTCTCTGTTCCAAACTGACGTTTTGGTATTGTTTGGCCTCACTGTAGTTTGGGCACATGGACTTGCGTTTTTGGTAACATTCTCTCCACCTGAAACGTTCAGCCCTTACCCATCAGACCCCTGCCCATCCTCCAGATCTTATCCCAAGCGTCACCTTGTCACTGAAGCTTTTCCAGACACCCTGACTTGGTCCAGCATGCTGCCCTATGCTTTCAGGGGGAACACTCAGGAGAATTCAGGCAGGGTGGATGTCAATGGCCCCACCTAGCCTCTTGCTTTCATGCAGGTAGGAACTGTTGGTCCCAGTCTCTGTGGCCTGCTCCTGGCACACAGGAGGGCCCCACGAGTGAACCTCCTGACCTGGACTGCTCAGGAGTGGACTCCAGGCTGCCTGTCCTGGTCTGCACCCTCTCCTCTTTCTCTGGGTCTTCCTGTCTTCTTTTTTCTTTGCTTTTCCTTTCCTTCTTCCTATCCATCCTTTCTATCCATTCCTTCTTCCTTCCTTGGCCTCGGGCTTACCTGTGGCTCCCCAGAACACTATTTAAGTCAACAGAAAAGCACTCAGAGTTAAAGAAATAGTTGCCACAACTTGGCAGGGTGTATTGGTCAACTAGATCACCCCAGACCCAGGGCCTCAAGAGGAGATCTGTTTCCTACTGTGATCATTTTCTAAGGCTGCTGTAACAAGACTGTTACAGAGACTGGGTGGTTTAAACACAGAAATTTCTTGTCTCACAGTTCTGAATGCCAGAAGTCCAATTTCAAGGTATTTGCAGGGTTGGTTTCTCCTGAGCACTGTGAGGAAAGGATGTGGTCCAGGCCTTTCTTCTTGACATGTAGAGGGTTATCTTCTCCCTGTGTTTTGTCATGTCCTTTTCCCTCTGTGTGTGTCACTGTGGCTTAATTTCCCCTTTTTAAAAGGAGACCAGTCATACTGGATTAGAATCCACCCTAATGAACTCATTTAAACTTGATGACCTCTGTCAAGACATTGTCTCCAAATAAGGTCACATACTGAAATACTGGGGGTTAGGACTTCCATCTATGAATGGCAGGGGGGACACAGTTCAACCCATAACTACTACCTTCCAACTACCCATTGTCCCCACCCTTTTTGGCTTACTGAATGAGATAAAAATAGAGAACAACAAGGATACATCATCTTCTGAAGATATTATGTGGGAGTCTCGGGATGGGGGAGGACAAGATAGGAATATGAAGAGGAGAAAGACACTGAAGGGTGAGAAAAGAGGGTTGAACTGACAAATAGCTAAAACTACCCTCACATATTTGCGAGGCACTCCATGGCTATGCTGTGGAGATCTGTGGGGCCTGGGTTCCTATCCGAGATCTGCCACATACCAGCAGTGAGGTCTTTCCCCTCACTTGTGAAATGTGATGATAATAGTACCTAACTTATGGGATGGTTGTGAAGGGCTTAGCACTGTGCCCAGCACCTGATAATTAGTAGCAGTAGGTGGGCTGTTACTGTTGTTCCCACAGTGTAGGTTTAGCCTAAGTAAAACGGTGGTTCAGAAAGAAGCCCAAGTCAAAAAAGAGGCTAGTTGCCACTGATTTAGGCCACATGACTCTGTTCTCATTAAAAGCAATGAAGATGGAACCAGAGCAACGGTGAGCCCTGGGCTTCTTCAGCTGTGACCTGTCAACCGAAGGCATCAGAACCAGCTGGGCCCTACCCAGGAAATGCAGAATCCTGGGCCCCTTGTGAACCCAGCTATGTTAGTACTTGTGTGGGTAGTTCCCAGGAACCTGACGTTTTAACATTTTAAAGTTGATATTTGGCTGCTCTGGGTCTTTGTTGCTTTGCGTGGGCTTTCTCTAGTTTCCGGGAGTGAGGGCTACTCTTCCTTGTGGTGCACAGGCTTCTCACTGAGGTGTCTTCTCTTGTTGCGGATCACAGGCTCTAGGTGCATGAGCTTCAGTAGTTGCGGTGCACGACTCAGTAGTTGTGGCTCACGGGCTTAGCTGCTCCACAGCCTGTGGGATCTTCCTGGGGCAGGGATTGAACCCATGTTTCCTGTGTTGGCAGGCAAATTCTTATCTGCTGCCCCACCAGAGAAGTCCAACAGGCTTTTTTTTTTTATTGTTAACTTATTTTTTGAAATATAGTTGATTTATCATGTGTTAATTTCTTCTGTACAGCAGAGTGATTCAGTTATATATGTATATACATTTTTAAAATATTCTCTTCCATTATGGCTTATCACAGGGCATTGAATATAGTTCCCTGTTTTATACACACACACACACACACACACACACACACATAGTAGGACCTTGTTGTTTATCCATTCTATATGTTTATATATATAATGTATAGTATACATAATATATATATAGTTCCCTGTTTTATATATATATATATGTATATATATACATATACATATACACATAGTAGGACCTTGTTGTTTATCCATTCAATATATAATAGTTGGCATTCGCTAATCCCAAACTCATATTCCATTCCTCCTCCCCCTTCCCTTTCAGTGCAGTTCAATTGCTCAGTCGTGTCCGACTCTTTGTGACCCCATGGACTGCAGCACACCAGGCCTCCCTGTCCATCACCAACTCCCAGAGTTTACTCAAACTCATGCCCATCGAGTCAGTGATGCCATCCAACCATCTCATCCTCTGTCATCCCCTTCTCCTCCTGCCCTCAATCTTTCCCAGCATCAGGGTCTTTTACAGTGAGTCAGCTCTTTGCATCAGGTGGCCAAAGTACTGGAGTTTCAGCTTCAACATTAGTCCTTCCAATGAATATTCAGGACTAATTTCCTTTAGGATGGACTGGTTGGATCTCCTTGCAGTCCAAGGAACTCTCAAGAGTCTTCTCCAACACCTCTGTTCAAAAGGCATCAATTCTTGGGCGCTCAGCTTCCCTTTAGCAACCAAAAATCTGTTCTCTATGAATCTGGTGTTTTAAACAAGCTCCCATGTGATTCTTATGCACATTAAAGTTTGAAAATGCCTGGGCCAGACCACGGGTTCTGGAGCAGCAAGGGTGAGTCTTGTCCATCAGTAGTCCCCACATCTACACAGCTCTGGTATAATAAGACAGGCATACCTTCCCATCGCCAGCATTCCTTAGGTGAAGTTAGAGAGGTGGAATTGAGCAACTGTGCATAAAACAAATCTCTGTGTCATATTTTAAACATTCAGTTTAGAGAGATTACATTAGCAAATCAAGCCTTTTGCATCACTATAAACTTCACTGTGCCCAGATGCTAAGTTCTTTATTGCTTATTCTTCCTCTCTCCATGGCTGGAGTCACCTAGTCTTGACCTTAGGCTTAGCTCAAGATGACCTCTGACCTTAGGCTGGAGGTTTGTCAAGAGCCCTGGCCCAGCACCCTTGCTGTGTCCTTGTTTCTGTTGTTAGGCACCGTTTTCTCTCGTTTTCTCCAAGAAGGTATCATCCTCTTGCAGGAAAGCCTGTGGCCCACCTAGTCCCCCAGAGCCTGCGTTCATGTCTTGTTCCTAAACACCCAATCCCAAAGGTCATGAGTCCTCAAGGCTGAGATTCTGTCTCCAGTCCAATCCAGGGTCTTGCCATCTCTTGACAGAGCTTCCACTTCCTGGTCTACTTTCTAGGGCCTTCAAGAATCATCTTTTCCTGAAGTCCATCTGTCACCAAACTCTACCTGCCTCTCAGAACACCTCCAATGATCCCCCAAAATGAAGATGACACACCAGCTAGGATCACAACCTAGGTGTAAGTTCGACTCTGCCACTTTTTAACTTTTTAGGCAAATGACCAAACCCACCAAGCTCAATTCCTGCAGCCATGAGAGCCCCACTTCACGGAGTTGTTACCAGAATCTGGCGAGGTTACATAACAGGGTCGAGAATGGTGCCTGGCTCATGTAAAGGCTCAAGAAATGCTGGCCACCAGCACAGAAGCTCCTCTATTCTGAAAGCTCAGAAGTGTAAGTAAAACACTACACCAAGCAAAAGCATCTCCGTGTTGCCCAGAAGGTGGCACTGGTGGTCACACAGAGTGTCACTTTGGACCTTGGAACAAATGGACTTGTGAGCAGCCTTTTCAGAACTCACCTTTCAAAATAGTAATAGCAACAGATACTTCAATTTTGCTCACTATAAACCAGCCACTGAGCTAAGAGCATTTACTCATTTGAGCCTTTCAATTATAAGGCTAGTACTTTATTGCCCCATTTTATAGATGAGAAGACTAAGGCACAAGGTCACAGGACAAGTAAATGTCAGACTGAATTTGAACCCTAGCTTCTTCCTACATGCAGAGTCTATGTTCTTAACCACTGTTCTGCTGGCCTCTCTTAAGTGGTAACATTTAGGAATTAAGGTAAGTACCCTCCCATCCTTCCCTCTTCTCCTACTGTAGGCCAGATGCTTGTCCTTGTTCCTTTACCTCAGACTCCATTACCTCCCAGCTGAGTTGGACATCCTGCCAGCCAAGGTTCATTCGCTCTTACCTGCCCACCCAGTTAAGTCCCCCCCTTTCTCTATGGTTGGATAGGCTGGATCCAGTCCCATGGGACACCTTGCCATAGTATTTGATGAACTTGATGAGTGATACTTTTCTTAAGGAAAAATAGTCATTGACCTATACTTTATATGTCATGTATAGTTGTTAGAGTTACCTAAAACAGGGTATGTCTGTAGCCCAAATGACTGCAGATTATTTTTCCAGTAGCTTAAATCAGGGAGTAAGTATTTCATTAGCCAAGCAGTGCCTATTTGATGATGTGGAAGGGGTGTGCCTTCCCCTCTGCATGGTCCCTGACTGCTGGAAGCTGGCATAGTGGGGCTGGCAGCTCCACGATCCTTAACCCTTTATTCAGGATCCACAGAATGCACATCAGCAGAGTGAGCAACCACATCTCTGTTCTGGCATCAGACATCCCTTCTCGGGGTGTAGATGGAGCGTATAGGTGTCTGTCCACTGTTACCATGGAAATATCTTCATCAGAGTTTGTGCTCCCTGCTTGTGAAATCAAGCCACTTAACTGGATACTTCCTCCTTGAATCCTTTTTGGAAGCTGGCAAGTCATATATGCATATGTGCACACCAGGTCTGGGAGGAAGTTTATAAGTAACTGTGACTTCTCCCTTAATGTTTTGTGTGTTAACTTTGCTTTTGATATAATACTACATTTGCAAGTCCTGTTTGTGCTAAAAAGGCAGCATCAATAGAAAACAGTTTCCCGGAGTCTACCCATTGCCCTTAGCAGCAGATCTGGCAAATTTGCCTTCAGATACATGATCTCAAAGGGGGAATTTCCTTGAGAGCCCTCAGTGACCAACACAAAGAAAACAAAGGAAGTTCGTGACTGTGAATCACAGTCTCCACCAAAATCCACATTCACTCACCCAGACGGCTTCTTTGCTAGACACCACTTAGCCTAGCTGCTTTCTCTCTAACCCTTTGCCACCGCTGGGCTGGGTCACCCTCAGTCAGAGCCCGGATGCTTGTGTCCGCCCACTGGTGTTCGTGGAGCTAAATCATGAACAATTGTGTCCCTCGGGCAAATGAAAGGGAGAGTACTAGTCACCACAGCAGGAAGGTGGGGGTGGATTTAAACAACTGGAGAGAACACAGAGCGAGCTCTTGCACCTGATAGGTGAGATAGGTGTGTGCCCTCTCGAAAAATGTGTCCTTGATTTTTTTAGGTCTGGATTTTTCGAATGTTCTATCTAGAAGCCTCGCATACTTTCAGCATGTAATAGTGACGTGGGCGTGGATAGCATCAGTGCCAGAGAATGTACCCAGTGGCTAGCCATTCCCGTTCCCTCTCTGCCGGTGCCTATCTGGAGGGGCACTGAGATGACGGTGTGATTTTCAGAGAAGATTAGAAGGATGGTAGGATGTAATCCAGGTGACCAGCGGGGCCATTGGAACCCCAGCCTCTCAAGCATACTCAGATAATTGCATATTTCAGCATAACATATCAGAATGTTGACTAAATCTAAGGTGCCCACCCAGTAGACAGGGTTTCTAAAACAGCTGAATTTCCAGGCTACTTAATCACTTAAGTATGAGTATGACAAGCAAAATAATGCTAGCCATGCTCAGTAGGGCCACAGAGTCCTGCCAAACCACAAAGGTTTTAGTGAATGAGAGCCTTCTGCCCCCTCTGGTCCTCATGGCCGGCAGTGGGGGATGAAGATACAAGAGGAAGCATGCTGCATGATTATTCTCACAGGCTCTGCACTCCAGGTGCTATTTTTTACATGTCTATGATGTTAGCCAGTCTTTCTTTTTTTTTCCAAGAAGCCTTATACTTGCACTCAGACACACACACACTCGGACACACAGACACACAGACACTCTCCCTCTCTCTACCTCAGCACTGGATGTATAACCTGCTCTCTGCTCCCAAGAGTAGAAACCCTGATTCCTACCTGAACAGCTTGCAGGCTTTTCCTCTCCAGTCGAAGTGAAAGGGGATCCTCTCAGTCTCATCCGCCCTGCGTTGTCACTGTCACTGCGCTGCGACTGCTTCTCCAGCAGCCCCAAGCTGGCTCTCTGCACCTCCCGGTGACTGCGGCTCTGTGTGGGGAGAGGGGACGGGCCGTGGCATGTACATCAGGTTGCTGGTCCGCCTCCAAACACCGCACTCCAGAGCCGACTCCCAGTCCTGCAGGGCTGTGTGGGAAGCAGGGAGGCAGGCAGGGGGGTGAGTGTGCAGCCTGTAGGTCTCTCTCCAGCCCCGTTTGATTGGCAGAGGGGACCTGCCTTTAGACAGCTGCCTGCACCGACCTTGCCCACAGGGATGCACACGGAGTACCCCTAGCCTTGGGCAGCCAACAGCAGGCCCAGGGATACAGAGCTCGTGGCCAGCGGGGAAGGGAGGCAGAGACAGCAGACAGTGGCGGCAGCTCTTCTGGGTGTTATTTTAACGTGGTTTGTCTTGGGGCAAATGGCTGCACTGAATGGACTACTAGCCCGTCTGAGCAGATTCCTGTTTATTTTGAGGCCTCAGTTGGCAGGGAAACAGCAGGTCATGGCTCAGAGACACTCCTCTGCAATCAGAAGACTGCTGGATGAAAAGGAATCCTTTTCTGTTCTGACTTCTGGCATCTCTGCACAGGGTGTAGATGTCTGCCTGTCTGTCTGTCTGTCTGTCTGTTCCTGTTTTACAAAGCCACTCGAGGCAATGGCCATGCAGTTTAGAGCTGGGGAGGGGCTTCAGAGAGAATATTTCTGCCCTTTCTCACCAGTGGTCAAACCTGTCCCTGCTGAACTAAGCAAATCATCAGGTGGGGTTTCTTCAGTGGCCACGGGCATCATCTTTGTGCCCCTGGCCCGGATGGGGTAAGGAAGAGGGAAAGCTGCTTGTAGGAATGACTTTTGGCTACAACATGAGGAATGAACCTGGACTGAAAGGCTATGGATCAGGAGGTATCTCTGAAGAGACCAAATGGAAACATGATTAATAGTTTCCTGTAACTGACAAAGAGTCCTGTTCCTGATGCAGGCATTTGAGCCTGGGAGGTGTCACTGAGAGAGCGTGTGTATGTGCGCACACGCATACAAGCCTGCCCACCTGGTGATTCAGATAGGAGGTACAGATTGACCTGTTGAAACTAGAAATAATTTGCTGGTTTCTCCCTCCTCTGGGGAGGTGGAGATGGAAAACTGTTCTCCAAAGTCATCAGGGAGCAGCCAGGGAGACTTCATGTGCCTCTGAAGGAAGGAGCTCAGAAAATCTCACCTCCTGTGACAAAGAATTAGAAGCACAAACATAACTCTGATAATGGTTGAAGCACAGCTCTGCTAAAAGGGACTTGAGAGGTACAGGAATAATTGATTTTTCTAAACTTTATTAACAGGGACCTCAATGAACTGTCAGAGGTCCTTTTGACAAAATTTAAAATTTGCTTTTAAAAAAAATAGTAATCTTCTTAAGCACCTGCACGATTCCAAAGGACCTTCCAGATCATAGATGAAGATATTTTAGATAGTCATCTTCTTAATATTGGAGAATTGCTTTACTGCTTCCAGGGTGCATGTGAGCTGTTTTTAGCCACATGGAATGATAGGTGGTAAGGCTAGGAAGCACCCTAAGTCTTCCCTGCAAGCTGCTGTGATTATGGTGACAATCAAATGTGCCCAAGTGTATGACAACACCTCGAACACCAGTAATGCAAGTGTAAGTCATTATTTTAGTGTTGTTTCTTCATTACATCTAGTCGTCAAATGCTATTAAGGAGAAAAAACCAAAAACCACACAGCTCCTAGGCAAATATAGGCAAATGCAGTCCCTAGCTACTGATGTAAACCAATTAATTTACTACTATCAGGTGTTGTTTGGCAGTGCTCCTGTCCAAATACTGGGAAATCATGATTTCTCAGTTCCTTAAAGTACTTAACATAATTCTTTGCAATACTGAGTTTTTAATGTTTTAATTTAACATCTCTCAAGTTTCATATTTGTTTAATTTCCATATCAAGTATATAGATTTATCTTTTTTTAAAATGTATTAAAATATAGTTTATTTACAATATTGTGTTAATTTCTGCTGTAGAGCAAAGTGATTCAGTTTTATATACATATACACACATACACATATATATATATATTCTTTTTCATATTCCTTTCATTATGGTTTATCATAGGATATTGAATATAGTTACTTGTACCATACAATAGGACTTGTTGTTTATCCATTCTATATATAATAGTTTGTAGCTGCTACAACTCCAACCTCCCACTCCATCCCTCTTCCACCTCCCCTTCCCCATAACAACCACAAACCTGTTCTCTATGTCTGTGAGTCTGTTTCTGTTTCATAGACAGCTTCATTTGTACCATATTTTAGTATATGTGCTGCCGAAGCGAGCACTCATTTGTACCATATTTTAGATTCCACATATAAGTGTATATGGTATTTGTCTTTCTCCTTTTGATTTATTCTACTTAGAATGATAATTTCTAGTCCCATCCATGTTGCTGCTAACGGCATTATTTCATTCTTTTTTTCTGGCTTTGTAGTAGTCCATTGTGTATATATACCGAACCTAGATTTATCTTTTAAATAGTATATATTCAGATGCTTGGAATCATGAGATATGAAATGTTAATGCTTCCTGGCCCTTCTGTTATTTAGCATGGTAAAGGATGGGAGGTTTCCTAGTTTAAAAGTCTGGCCTCAGAATAGCCCCCTAGCTCTGAGCTCATGGAAATAATAGCTGTCAAAGCCTCTTGTTAAGCATTCACAAGCCACTAGATCCCATAGAGAGTTATAACAGAAACCATAGCTTCCTTCAAAGCTCTTAGATCACTTTCAAAACCATTAAAACCATTTAAGGTTGTGAAGTAATTAAAACTTCATCTGTGCACTTACTAGCACTACAGAGAGTAGGTCTGAGAAAAGAAGAAAATGACAGATTTGGAGGACCAACAAAAGTCCTAGTAGAAGTCTGGTCGGTTTATCCACAGAGCTATGGCCTTGGCCAGAGTCAGCCATGTCTACAATGTGGCTGGTGCTGGAGGTGAGATTTTTCCTCCCCCGACCTGAGAGACTGACTTACTACCAAGCACTTCATCAGTTGCTATTACAGAAAGTAATAGTAATAGTAAACCTCTTATAAGAGCTTTAGAAGGACAGGAAAAGTAAAGAGTAAAATGTGGCATTTCTATATATTTTTTCTTATTCTGTGTTCAGCGCCTCTGAAAATCAGACATAAAACTATCACTTTTTAACTGCACCAACATGAAAGAGGAATCAGAGCATGATAGATTCAACAAGACTCCAAACGTCTGCAGGAAATAAATTTTCTTTCTCTCCCGGCCTAACACATGAGCCCTGGCTTCTTATGTTTGAGTCTTGAGGCTGATATTCAATATTTGCTTTAAAGTTTCCCCATCATTCATCCTGTTTACATAAACAATGCAGTTATATGAAATGCATACCAGACACTACATTTTCTTTCTAATCTCGTTTGACCTTCTTTGGACTCAACAAATCCTAATCAGCTGACAGGAGAAATCAGATGCTGCCTGCCTCTCTCTCCCCCCAGCAAAGTATTTCTTTCTGTTTATGCTCAATCATGCAATTAAATGAAGGGCATGCTGGCCTCCTGGTGAACCAGCTGCCAAGATGACGGAGGGAAGCAATTTGACAAACAGGGCACAGGGAAACACAGCAGACATTCACAGGAAATTGTATTAGTTGCCCAAGGAAACCCAACAGACACAAACATAACCAGAGCTACAGGACAGAAACGGGGTCCAGAGGTTCTCAAGTGAGAAGATGCCTTGCTCAAATCTCACTGTAACCCAAGAGCAGGAACTTGTTCCAGTTTGTCAGCCTGACTCTCAGCGACTACAGGAGAGGATGCTTGGAGAGAGTCACACCCATGAGAAGTAGGCTTTCTTTTTCTGATACTGGTATCCATTGCCTAGTCAATGTTTTCCTCAATCTCAGCTTTTCAATTTTATTTAAAACATTTTATCTTTAAATAAAAGGAATGCTTTGTGCATATATAAAAAATGTACAGTATACAGAGAGGAACAAAATGACCCTCACTAACCCCCTTCTTCCCAAAGATAATCACTATTCACTTTTTTTTCTGGATCCTTGAAGGGGCAAAAATGTCTTTAGGTCTTTACACCTAAATGTGTTTGTTTAAAAGCAATTTACTAGGCAGAGTGTCCTTCATTCTTTGTTTTTCACTTAATACTAGATCTTTGCATATAGGTCTGGTCTATCCAGGCGCCAGTATTCCTTGCCTGGCTTATTGCAGCACCTCCTTGCTGACTTCCCTGCTTCTGCCCTGACCCCCTACAGTTCATTCCAGAGGCATCCTGCTAAAAGGTAAATGGAATTGTGTTTCTATTTGAACAGAACTGCCCAGTGCCTTTCTCTGGCACAACAAATGCTAAGCTTGCTGTCGCCATTTGTGTCTTCAGGTCCATCCCTAATGCATTTCTCACTGTGCTCTAGCCTCCCCGCTCTGCATACAAGCCAAGTGTGGTCCTACCTCAGGGCCTTTGCACTTCCTGTTCCCTCCACCTGAAATGCGTGGATTTCTTTTCTGCCCCTCGATTCTTTACATGACTGGCTCTTCCTTATCATTCTGGTCTTATTTCAGACCCTCCTCCCTGACCACCTGTTCTAAATTAGCCTCTCATCGATTTTTCTTTTTCTTCATAGCTCTTATTACTATCTGAGAATTATCATGTGCAGTTATTTGTTGACTTATATGTGTGTCCTCCTGACACACACACTAAAATGTAATGTCCATGAGAAGAGCCAGGGATTTTGTCTTTTCACCCTTATATTTCCAGTACCTAGACCAAGGGTTCTCACATTTGAATGTGCATTACAATCACAGATAACTGGACCTCAACTCCAGAATTTCTCATTCAGAAGGTCTGGAGTGGGCCTGGAAATTTGCATATCTAACAAGTTCCAGGTGATTCTGAGGCTGCTGGTCCATGGGCCAGACTTTGAGAACCACCAGTCTGCACAGTGCCTGGTACACGGTGGGTGTTGTTTATACATTTATTATATGAATACACAAGTCTGCACAAAAGAATCTGCTACTTTCTTTGGAATGGCAGTTTTATTTTGAGTTTATCATTTATTTATATTTATTGGGCTATAAACCTCCAATTCTCTGTGACAGGAGGGCTCCAAGTTCTGTCAGCTAAAATGATGTATTAGCTCCATTCATTTGTCAGCAGATGATTAGAAACCTAAAGTGTTACAGGCCCAGGGGAACCAGTGAGAGCATTCATCGTTCTTTGCCTTAGTAACACCTCAAAGCCAAAGGTGGCGGGATTCTCGCTTGACATGTGACAGAGTACTTTCCCTGTGGGTAAGTACTCAGGCCTCCCCTGTATTTGTTTAACAACTATCCTGTTGACTTGGCTTAGGCCTTGGTGCATTGGAATATATACAACACACACACACATGCACACGCACACACATTTTTATATTGAATTTCAGGAAGTTACAAGTTGCCTCAGTCTGTTTTAATCTAAAATTTAAAAACTCCTTATCTAATCATTGGCTATGTACTTGGCAAAACAAAGACAACTTGGATCCTCAATTTGTTAAATTCCTGATGAATAAAAGTTTATTAAATGTAATCAGACAAACCTTAGAGGACAACATTAGAGAAAAGCACTAGAAGAAATCAGTAGGTAATAAGATTTCCCATCTTAGGTTGGAGAATGCTTTTTGAAGCATATTTTGAAACCCAGAAACAAAAATAGAGTAGTTAGATTGATTCCATAAAACTTAAAATGATCTTTACAAGAAAGAGGAGAATAAGATCCTTCTAGTCTAAATTCCGGGGAGAAATCTGTGCATCCTATGTTTTCCATCTGTATTTTTTCCACTTGAATTGTCTGGAGGACCTATAGCCAAGCTCAGTGGGAGGAGACATAAGCTTATCAGAGCAGATGGGGTAAGACGACATCCTTCAACAAAGCCATTTTGTCACTTTGTTAATTATTTCATTAGCCATGGTTGGGGTGGGTGTTTTTTTTTTTTTTTTTTGAGAGATTTTATGAGATATTCACGTATCATGCAGTTCATCCATTTAAAGTGTGCAGTTAAGTGGTTTTAGCATATTCCCAAAGTGGTGCAACCATCTCCACTGTCTAATTTAGAACACTTTTGTCATCCCCCAAAGAAACCCTCATACCCATTAGCAGTCATTCGTCATCCTCTCCCCGCCTCCCACCGGGCCTACACACTACTAGTCTACTTTCTGTCTCTATAGATTTTCCTGTTCTGGCCATTTCATATAAGTGGGATCATATAGTATGGGTTTCTTTTCCTTAAAAAGAATAACGTCTTCAAGGCTTATCCTTATTGTAGCTTGATTCATATTTATCTGAATGTTCTTCCTTTTTATTGCTGAGTATTTCATGTGTATGGATATATCCCATTTTATTCGTTCATCAATTAAAGGGTATTTGGCTTGTTTCCTCTGTTTAGATATCATGAGTAATGGTTCTGTGAATGTGTGGGGTCCAGATTTTCATGTGAACATGTTTTTATTTCTCTTGAGTCTAGCAATGGTTTTTCTCTTATTAAAGATTTACCCAAAACATTTTACTTAACTTACATAATTCTTTTGGTTTTAGTTTTATTCTATCATGATCACTTGGGGAAGCAAGAAGGCTTGTATCCTAAGGACTTCAGAACTTCTCTGCCCTGAGTTTGGGCCCTCCTTGCTTCTGTGTAATTGGGGATGTGACTTCATCTCACTGAGCCTCACTTGTGAGAAAGCCAGCTCTCTGATCCTCTCAGGGATACTGTGAGGATTAATGACATAAACCCAGTAGGATCTGCTCTTGAGAAGATACTATCCCACAGGAGTAGGTTCCTGTGTATCAGGGAAACAAGATACCCTCAGACCAGGCAGGGGCTCCCAGCACCATAGGTGACGGCCTCAGCCAAGAGGCCAGTGGGTGAATGCAGAGGCATAGATGGTATAAAAAATACTGTTTACTTGAGATTTGGGTTTCCTGTGCAATCTGAATTTGGTTGCATTCTAAATCCTTCAGACCACCCTCTGCAGGAGGCCCTGGCCTGGTCACCCTGTTCAGAGGGCAGAAGAAAGGTCAGGGCCATGCTCAGTGATGGGCATCCAGGTGAGCAAAGAAATTCTAAAGCCCACCCTCCAGCTAATGTTTTCCCAAAGACCACTCTAATCAAAGACCTCATTTAATCAAAAAGCACATTGCTTTCTGTGGAGTCCCAGAAGTACCTCCTTTTGTAAAATTCCTGTACACTTGACCTTCTTGTTGGCTCTAGGGTTGGGGTATGACCCCCACCCCTGGATACAATCTGATAAAGACCCCTGCAGCCCCTCCCCTCGGTAGAGGCACTGGGAGCCCAGGTGGCAAGAGAAGAGGCTAAAATATTTGAGCTTACTCATGGTCTCTGGCCAATCGCCTATATCCTTCACTCTTTAAAATCAGGCAGCAGAAAGTTTTATTGATAAACAGGGAATTGATGAGTTTAATAGGAAAGAAGATGGCAGGTTTGCTTGGGTTCTAACTCCCAGGCCACAACTTACTAGCTGTCTGATCTAGGACAAGTGATGAAGTTCTCTGAGACTAAGGTAAATGTTGGGATAGTAGTGGTATTTACTTCACAGGGTCACTGTGGGGAGTTGCTGAGATGATGCCCATAGGGCCTTTAGTCTATATTCAGAGCTCTGTCAATGTTTGTCATAGTTATTATATTACTTGCAAAATAAGAATTAAGGATCTCAAGTAATATAGCCATCCTCTCTAAGCTATCTAATGGGCAAAGTGACAAAGTGAAAGTCACTCAGTCTTGTCCAACTCTGCAACCCAATGGACTATACAGTCCATGGAATTCTCCAGGCCAGAATACTGGAGTGGGTAGCCTTTCTCTTCTCCAGGGGATCTTCCCAACCCAGGGATCGAACCTAGGTCTCCCACTCTGCAGGTGGATTCTTTACCAACTGAGCCACCAGGGAAGCCCCTGCAAGATATTTAGGGAAGCTGTTTTTGTTTTTTATTTATTTTTACTAATTGGAAGCACCTAATATGTGTTAGACACAGCAGGTAGGGCTGGGGATGAAACTTAATTTTCCCCAGGAATATAGAATTCAAGTTGGGAGAGAAACTAAGATACATGCAGCTCTTAAAGAGCAAGTAAACAGTGACAGAATGCTGAGAGTCAGCACTGCCCTGGCTCAGAGAGGAGAGGAGCAGAGAAGATTGGATGGGCCAGACAAGGTGTCAGAGGGAAGGCAGTGCAGAGGCCAGCCTTTGAAAGGCAAGATGAGTTCCCGTCAGCAGAGCAGAGGGAGGCAGAAGTGGACAAGGGTAGGTGGGGGGAAGGGGAGACCCATGTGAGCACAGCCAGGTTGGGGGTCCCGTCGGTCTGGGCATGGTGGGTGGTCTGGGGACTGAGCCAGAGACAAGACTTCTGATGTCTTTCCCACTCTCAGGAGTTTGTAGGGATGGTATACCATGGGATCTTTTAGTCACCTGTTCTACTAATTATCCTTTCTATGAGGCTTTCTGTCACTTACATGTTTTTGTGGACTCTTAAGAGGGAGGAAAGAGGAGGGGCTATGTTGGAGGAGTTTTGACTCTTACTCTGGATGGTCACCATAAAAGCAGTACAAAGTGGTAACTGTTGACCCTAGCCATCCTGCATCCAGACCCCTTCTTGTCTTTGGGGACCAGCCTTTGTTGCTTTCAGGTCATTTGGTTTGGGGTGGCGATGACTATACTCCTGTGGCATGGCTAGACACAGTTCCCACATTGGTTCAGTGAAATGAGATCCCAGCTAGAACTCTTGGGAAAGGACAGCACCCATTCTTGTAGGGCAGCTGTACCAGTGGCTGCTGGCAGCCATCCTCTACCATGATGGATGGGTCTTGCTGGAAATGGAATGATCCAAGGATGCAAAGCACGAAATGGAGAGAGACAGATTCAGGTCCCATTGTCTGAACACCTGGATCCCACCAAAGCAAAACCCTGGCTGTTTCAGTTACATGAGGAAAACATTTCCACCCCCTCTCTTTCTTTTTTTGTGTAAGTCTCTTTAAATTGGATTTCAGCCCATTGTCACTCAAAGAATCTTGATTTATTCAAGGGTTTATCTTGTTCCCACCAGCATTTTGTTGGCTTACCCTTACCATAGATATTCATAGTCAAGAACTGTGTCAAGGAAGAACAGTATATGCATGCAAGAGATGGAGACATCTCTGTACCTCCAAACAGGCCCAGGTACATGTCACGTGCTTGGGAGGCAGAGACATTAGGAAGAGAACACAAGACTCTGAAAAAAATGTCTTTCTTCTTCTTCCCTTGACTCTGCTTACAGAGCAGTTCTCCCCCAAACCCCTGCCTTTTTTCCAAAGAAAAGAATTTTTGCAGGGTTCCAAGATGTCAGGAAATAGGAGGAGGTGAGGGGAAGGGAAACTCTGCAGATGCTGTTCGATCTCATTTGCATTCTTCCCTTTTGCCCAATTACAAGGAATCAGCTGGCATCTTTTTTTTTTTATTACCTATTTGATGCAGAGCTTTTTTTAAAAACAACAACAACAACAAGCAAACAACTAAGCATTAACATTACCGTAATGGCATTTGTTAATGATTTTCTGGGAAATATCTTCTTGAATCTCAGCAAAGATAATTCACTTGGTAACAGCCCTTTCCTGCTTCCCTGCTAAGAATTCAACTCACCCAGTTCTTTCCGGAATCTAGCTAGTGTCTGAATGAGAGAGGGGAGTACAAGGAATGTTTCAGTCAAGCATCCATCACATAGACTCAAGCCTGCCACCAACTGAGGTCAGGGAGAAGAGGGTGGTGGAGAGCATTCAAGCAGAGCAAAAGCCTAAAGTCAAGCAGAAAGTCCACAGTAACCTGAGCCCCTTGGAGAAACAAATGTACTCACCTCTGCTTTGGCTCTGGGGCGCTTTCTTTCTGGGGTGCTAGCAGCTGCGGCAGCCTACGGCATCCACACTGTCCTAGCAGGACTGCGGCAGGCAGGCCTCAGTGGGAGGAAGGGAGTTCCCATCCTCCATCAGAAGGGAGTGGCCTTCACCAAAGGAGGCGATGCCCTTATTCCCCTAGGGTCCAGACGATCGGATCTGCTTGTCGTCCCCTGCTCCCTCTCTGATGTGTATGGAGCTCAGGGGAGCCCCCAGAGGAGGGCTACGTGCAGACCACACACCACACTCGCCCTGCTCCAGTTTGTTTCCCCAGCCTTGGGGAGCCTGGGGAGGGAGGCAGCGGAGTGTGTCGTGAAGCCACTCTCTCGGGGCCCCTACTAGAGCAGCTAGTGGACCCACAGAAAGCCCAAGGACGAATACTTGTGTATTTATTTCTCCCCTTCTCATGTGATCTTATTTTTGGACCAAACACAAAAGCTATTTGGGGGCTGGACAGCTGCCAGGTGAAAGGACAGTTATCTCATCCAACTTGTCTCGATGCCTCTCTCTGAACTGTCCCTGTTACCTTTCCCCATGTAAGGCAGAAGGGGAAGTTGGGGCTTGCTCTGAACCTTACTTTTAATATATCTGAGCAATTAGTCTAAATTGCTAACTTTATTTCAACCAGTTCATCCCCACCCTTTAAAGTTGCACAGAGGATCTATCCAATGAACAAAGTCACTGTTTCTATGTCTGAGGCTACACGTATAGCCATCATCTACACAGTACTGTAGACAGAGACCCTGTTAGCAGCACTGGGTGGGACCTCAGCCCTGGAAGGCACTTGTGAGTGATGTGGAGGAGCAAGACTGTAACTCTGAATCTCTGATTCTGCCTGTTTCCTTTGGCTGCTTCTGCTTCTAACTCCTGGATTTGTAAAACTTACAATATGTAAATAGCTTGCTTTTTTCACTTCTGATTCTTCCTCTTCAGACCTGAATGGGAAGCTCTGAAACGCTTATGCCTGACAAAATGCCAATTCCATATCATTGTCTTCGTCATCACCACAGTTATTTTTTGAGCCCTTGCAAAATGCCGTTCCCATGCTGAGCTTTTTTCACATTGTCTCATTTATTCTCACAACAGCTCTGTGGAGAAGGTAATCCTGTTCCCATCTGACAGCCAGAGAAGCAGAGGCCAGGAAGGTGAGCTTGCCAAGAAGAGAGATCCCAGCCCCATCGGCCGACTCCAGAGCAGGAGTTTTCAGTCACTTTGCTCCCTGCCTCCTGAATCTATAAACATTGAAATTTCACTGTTGTTTTCATCTCATAAGAATAACAAAAACCCACATTTGATTCAGATCCATGACTTCACTCCTCAATTTCTTTTCTCAAACTCAGTTCTTGAAGTGGAGAAAGAATAAAGTTTACAGTCCCAGGCCCTGATTCGAGGTGTAGGATGGAGTCTCGGGCCTCCATTCTCTGTGGAGCCAGTTTCCTATGAATAATTCACTGTGCAAACACAAGACACCAGAAAGGACTGGGCTTGACTGCCCAAGCTGTGGTCCCCACTGCATCCAAGGTGAATTGCCCTTTCTTTCCGTTATCTTGAGAGCCAGGGAGATAGAGCCAAGCAGGTTGTACAATACTGCCCTCTGCTGGCCACTGGTATGAATTACCCCCGGGATGGTGGTCTTCAAGACTTTCCAATGGGCACACCCAGGAATATTTCTAGAGAAGCAGTTTCCAGGTTCTCAGATTTTATAAGGTATCTTTTCCTAAGACTGGTTAGCCTGAGGACAATGTCTGTGTTCATAATAATCCTATCCTTACTGGAAAGCATACCCCTCACTTTTCACAAATCTTAACTCAGGAGCCATAGCCCCAAATGTGAAAATTTCCAGGTCCAAGTTCCCAGACAGAAATGTTCCTTTAATAATTTAACTCAACTTCCTTCAGTAACTAATTAAGGCAATTATAAATTTCACAGATTTTTCTTTTCCACCCCTTGAATTTGAAGGAGAGTACTGTGAAAGTTGTAGAGGATATTAGAAATAATAACAATAGGTTAATAGGTACATTTAAAGAATTATATCACAGTTTAATTTTTTAAATTCAATATTTATAATATGCTGGAAGTTATTATCTTAATTCCCTATGAACTTGGTGGTGACCATTTAACATCAATTTTTAAATGTGAGTATAGGTAACATAATTTTTCATAATTGCTTTAGAAGGCACAGGGGCAAAAATGGGTGAAGACTGTTGTAGCCTAGGGTGACCCTTGTTGAGTGATAATTTGCTCTTATCCACCCACCCATCCATCCATCCATCTATCTTACCACCCATCCATCCAGTACCCATTGAGCATCTACTATGTGTCAGGCATTGTTTTAAGCACTAGATATAAAAATGGTGAATATGAACTGACATGTGATATGCCAACTTCTTACTTATGAGTCCCTCTAGGGAGTTGAGTGAAGGGAAGCAGATTAATTTAGTAATTTCTCAAATAAATGTAAGGATTCACCTTTGATAAGTACTTCCAAGGAAGGGTATTCAGTGATGAGACAATGTATAATGAGGATTATATGTATATAATGTATATACATATATAAACACTAATATATATATTAATGTATACATTAATGTATTAATGTATTTAACATATATATGTACATAATGTATATAATGTCAATGTATAATGACACTATATAATGAAGATTGACCTAACTCATGGTGAAGATGTCAGGAATAAGATCTGAACTCAGAAAAAGGTATTCAGCAATCTATATGAAAATCCAGGAAGAAAGGGCATTTTAATGAGGCAGGATTGGCAAGAAGTAGGATCAACCTTTGCTGAGTCAGTTGTTTTTAGAAAGGGCATTTACTCTTATACAAAACAGTCCATATTGAAAATCAGTGGAAGCAAATTTTCCCCAGGGACTATTTGGCAATTTTTGGAGACATTTTTGCTTGCTACAACTGGGTTGTGCTCCTGGCATCTAGTGGGTAGAGGCAAGGATGCTGCTAAACATGCTACAATGTTCAGGATAGCACCCGACAACAAAGTGTCCAGGCTGGCCCTAAAGTCAGTGATGGTGATGTTGAGAGGGCAGGGAAGGCCCAATAAGTGTGTACCGTGGATGTGGTTTCATCCATTCACTCATTCAACAGGTGCTCACTGGGTACCCACTATGTTTGAGACACTCTTCTGGGCATAATCAAGGCATACCAGGCACTCCCTAACCAAAACTGTCACCTCTAATGGCCTGTCTGATTGTGTTCCTCTTACCCAGCCTAAACTTTTCACTATTAAAATGGGCAAAACTGGTCTGGCTGCCTGTAGAAAAAAAGACAAAAATCTATGGATATTATTCACAATCTGGTCACTGCAATCAGCTAGTGGTGAAAACAAACTATATGTCTGTCAACAGGGAAATAGCTTCATAATTTGGTACATGCATACAGTGGAATACTGGGCAGCCAAAAAAAAAGAAAAGAGGTAAATTTCTTTGAGATGACTCAGAAAATAACCATGAAGATATTAACTGGAAAATTTCTTCTAAACAGCAGATTGAATGTAGTTGATTTGATTTTTTTAAAAAATTGATTTATATGAGTGTTTGCTTGTGCATGCAACTGCTGGGAAAATTCTCACCAAATTTTTTAAATGTCCTTTTCGAGGAAGTGGGGGAAAATGTTTAACATGTTCATCGGGAAAAGTTCCCTACCTGATTCCCTCCTTTAACACCAGATTCCCACCTTTAACACCAGGTAGATTCTCCCTACTTCATCCTCTCAGTTACTTTCAACTTCCAGCACAGTATCTATTCCGTACTGTTAATCCAAGGTCCTTCAGAGCTTGCTGCCAGACAGTCTTCATGGACCCTTCTTGGGAGCTGCTCTTCCTGCCCCAGCCCTGTTCCCACCCCACCTCCCCAGAGCTTAAGTCAGGTGACCTCACCAGGATTTATCAGACCACACTCGTACAAGACAGGCTCACCTCTGTGCCTGTAAAACAGTCCTTTGCTCTTTCTACTTGTATCAGTCCAGATAGACCAGGTTACATGACATTTATAAATAATTTCCAAATTTCAGTGACTTAAAGTAACAAGGGCTTCCATGATGGCTCAGCGGGTAAAGAATCTGCTTGCGATACAGGAGACATAAGAGATGCTGGTTTGATCCCTGAGTCAGGAAGATTCCCTGTAGAAGGAAATGGCAACCCACTCCAGTATTCTTGCCTGGAAAACCCCATGGGCAGAGGAGTCTGGTGGGCTGCATACAGTCCATGGGGTCGCAAAGAGTTGGACACAACTGAGTGACTAAGCACACACATGAAGTAGCAAAGGTCTGGTTCTCACACATCAACATCAGCATGTCCATTTATAGGTTGGCTAGGCAGCTCTGCTCCATGTCATCCTCATGAAGGTCCAGACTGAAGGAACTCTAACCCTCCACTTATAGGAGGGAAAGGGGAGAGGTTTTTACTATTACAACTAGCACCTGGAAGTTACTCCTACTCACATTTCATTGGCCAAAATGAGTCACACCTAACATAAAATGAGACCGAGAAGTTTAGCCCTATAATTTGCTTGGAAGGTCATGGATCATAAATACTTGGGGAACCTGTATTCCTCAAAATAAATACTTGGAGAATTCTATAATTGCTGTATAATACATAATATTGCACTAAATAAAGTTTACTAATCATGTTCAAATAATCTATATCCTTAATACTGACCTTCTTTATCTGGTCACTTGTGGTTTTTGTCAATCTTAACTACATATTTTTTGAAGCTACATCATAAACTGTATGATGTGCAAGTTTTATAATCAAGATTTATAATCACTATTTTCTTTATGAATTGAACTTTTTATTATTTGATATATTCTTCTTTAGCTGTAGTAATGCTTTTGGCCTGAAAATATGTTTTGTCTTACATTAATATGTACTATCAATATTAATATAATTTTGTTTAATATTTGTATTTTGTCCACCCTTTACTTTCAACATTTTTAAAAAAAATTTTTTTCAACATTTTAAAAACTAATATTTTAGATGTGTTTCTTATAAACAGTATATAGATTTTTAAAATCCAATTCAGTACTCTTTGGCTTATAATTGAAGTATTTTGTTCATTTATATTTAATGTAATTATTGATATATTTGGGTCCATATCTACATCTTGTTAAATGCTTTCATTTGTCCCACATGCTTTATATTCTTTTTATACTTCTTCCTTTTTTGCCTTTGGAGTGGTTAAATATTCTATTTTTTCACTCTGTTACCTTGCAAGTTATATTCTTTTTTACTGTTCTTTTTAAAAGTTATCATGGCAGTCACAATATTATCTTGGATTTATTAAAGTCTATGGCAACCCACTCCAGTACTCTCGCCTGGAAAATCCCATGGACAGAGGAACCTGGTGGGCTGCAGTCCATGGGGTCGCAAAGAGTCAGACATGACTGAGAGACTTCACTTTCACTTTTCACTTTCATGCATTGGAGAAGGAAATGGCAACCCACTCCAGTGTTCTTGCCTGGAGAATCCCAGGGGCAGCGGAGCCTGGTGGGCTGCCGTCTATGGGGTTGCACAGAGTCAGACACGACTGAAATGACTTAGCAGCAGCAGCAATGTTAATTAATGGGGCTTCCCAGGCTCAGTGGTAAAGAATTCTCCTCCCAATGCAGGAGACAAGGGTTCATTCCTGGGGTCGGGATGACCTCCTGAGAAGGCAATGAATGGCAACCCACTCAAGGATACTTCCCTGGGAAATCCCATGGACAGGGGAGCTTGGCGTGCTGTAGTCCATGGGGTTGTAAAAGAGTTGGATGTGGCTTAGTGACTAACCATCAACAATAACAATGTTAATTAACATTTCAGTCTTCTTGCATAGTAATACAAGGACTTTGGAACATTTTAGTCCCATTCGTCCCTCCCTCCTTACTATGTGTATTATATATTTTAACTTTTTAAATCCCCAATGTACATTGCCATGTTGTTTTGTAGAGTCTACTTCATTTGGGTTTCCTCAAATTAACCTTTGCGTTGTTCTTCATTTCTTCCTGCACCTATATCTATCATATTAAGTCATTTTCCTTCTGCTTAAAGATGCTTTAGTATCTGCAACTATTAAAGAATCCTGGAAATGTCTTAACCTTTCTTATTAGAGGCTACTTTCACTGGGCATGGAATTCTAGGTTGGCATTTATTTTCTTTCACCACTTGAAAAATACTTAAATTCTGTTAACTTCTAGCTTCCGTTGTTTCTGTCAAGAAGTAAGCTAACAGTCTATTCCATTTTCTCAAGTAGTGATAGCTCCTTTTAACGTTTTTTTTTGTCTTTGGTTTTCATATATTTTACTGTGACGTACCTAGGTGTTGTTATTTAATCACTAAGTCTTGAATGACTTTTTTGTGACCCCATGGACTGTAGCCCACCAGCCTCCTCTGTCCATGGGATTTTCCAGGCAAGAATACTGGAGTGGGTTGCCATTTCCTTTTCCAGGGAATCTTCCTGTACCAGGGATTGAACCCCCATCTCCTGCGTTGGCAGGCTACCTAGGTGTAGTTTTCTTTTTATTTGTCCTGCTTGGGGCTCCCAGGGATTCAGGAAACTGTGGCTTGCTTTTAGTCAATTTTGGCAGTTTCTCAAATATTTTCTCTTCAAATTATTGCTATTGCCCTATTCTCTCTCATCTCTTTCTAGAACTTCAGTCTTCACTTTATCTTCCTTATCTGTTATTCTCTCCACAGTATTTTCCATCATTGTGTCTATGTTTCATACTGAATATTTTCTTCCAACTGACTTCCCAGTTCATCAGTTCTCCCTGTGACTGTGCCTAATCTGCTTTAAAGCCATCCATCGAGCTCTTCACTTTTGTTATTGTATTTTTCAACTCTAAATTTCTACTTGGTTATTTTTCAAATCAAGATTGCACCACCAGCCCCCCCACCTTTAAGTTTACAGTTCTCTACTATATTTTTACATCTCCAAAGTCTGTGTCCAGTAACTCCAAGAGTGGAATTCTCTGGGATTGTTTCTATTGTAGTTGTTTCTGTTCGATCTCATTCATGTTGTCTTATTTCCTTAGGTGTCTGGGTATTTTTGGGCTGAAATTGTATGTGAAAAATTGCTAGTAGAAGTAACATGTGACATTATGGTGTTATCTTCCTCCAGAGAGTACTTAACATTTGCTTCTGCTAGACACCTGGGGATATTAGCAATTTGGGATAGCCTTAATCCAACTTAAAGAATTAAACTCATTGAAAGCTGGGTTGAGGCTCTACAAAATCTGTGGTTATTTCTGATTTGCCTAGACTTAAGGTGTTGTCCCTTCAGGGTCTTTGTCTAAAATGGGGAGTTACAGTGCCCTCTTCTTTGGTGGGCACTGGATTCCACCTTTTGTCCCATTCAACATGCAGAATTGCCTAGGTGCTGCTTAACTTTTCAGCTTCTTATCTATCTCTTCCTGAAGCAGTAAGTGTCCCATGGGGGAAAGAGCCCCTAGTTGGGCTTGTCTCCTTGAACAGCCATCTTTTCCCAAAACTTGATTTGGTGATTCTTCATTATCTTGTTGTCTTTGATGCTTTCAGGCTGATTTTATTCTTGTTTTTTCCAGACTTTCTAATTGTCCTCAGGAAGAAAGGAGAGCCCAATGATCTAGTCTGCTCTGATCAGATGGCAGGAAATATAAATTCAGGAAGTTGTCCATGTGTATGTACATGTGCACACATTATGTGAGTGGTGAGCACTGAGGTCAACCAGAGAGCATGGACCTATTTTTATTTTAGGAGAATGAAAGTCTCGTGTTGCCAGATTTTCTAGTTTTTTGCTTTTCAAGAGAAGTAGGAAATGCAGACTTTTTAAATGTGAAATTCCAGTTTTCAATGGTGGTTAAAAAATTAACTCTCAATGAGCCAAACAAGACCCATCTGTGGTCCAAACCCAGCCCATAGGACACCAGTTTGAAATAGCTAGACTATAGTCTGTGTTGATGGGAGAAGTGGGGTGAAGGGTGGCTCTCTTGTACCATTAGACACTAGCTTCCAGTGGTCCAGGCTGCCTTGGATAAACTTCTGAAAGTCGCTCAGTTGTGTCCAACTCTTTGTGACCCCGTGGACTAGCCACAATACTGAAGTGAGTAGCCTTTTCCTTCTCCAGGGGATCAATCCAGGGATTGAGCCCAGGTCTCCCACATTGCAGGTGGATTCTTTGCCAGCTGAGCCACAAGGGAAGCCCAAGAATATTTGGAGTGGGTAGCCTATCCCTTCTCCAGTGGATTTCTCTGACCCAGGAATTGAACCGGGGTCTTCTGCATCGCAGGCAGATTCTTTGCCAACTGAGCTATCAGGGAAGCCCATAAGTTAATGAAAGTGAAAGTCACTCAGTTGTGTCCGACTCTTTGTGACTCCATGGACTATACAGTCCATGGAATTCTCCAGACCAGAATACTGGAGTGGGTAGCCTCGCCCTTCTCCAAGGGTTCTTCCTAACCCAGGGATCGAACCCAAGTCTCCCACATTGCAGGCGGATTCTTTACCAGTTGAGCCATGAGGGAAGCCCAGATAAACTTGAGGCCCTCATATAAAAAATAACTTTAAAACCACTTTATGTCTCTACTGAAATCTCTTAAAAATGCCAAGGGGAGAATGGATTCCAATCATAATACCAACAACATTTCTGAACAATCTCCCATCTCTCTCCCAAATTCTCCTCATAGCAACCTAGCAGCCACTCCATTTCCCCTTAATTTATCTCTTAATTCCTCCCAATTCAGGCAATCCCTGGCTCCTATCCCTCATCCCCCTTCTCACCTTCTGATCTGTTCTGCGTTGTCCAATAGGTTCTCCTGTCTTTTCTTCAGTGAACCCATCAACTCATCCAGCCCACAGCATCACACAGTTCAGAACCCCTCCCCTATTTTCCTACAATCTGTACAAGAAAGTCTCCAAAACTTAGCTGGCCAAGACTAAATCCTCCTTCATAGGAAATCGGGGTGGCAAGAAACGGTGCTGTAAATACTCTAAAATACGTGTTTTCCTATCCCATCAGCTGTGCCATCTGGGCCGGGGTGAATCAAGGACAAGATCTGCAGAGGAGGCAGAGCCCATATCCTGGATGCTTTGGCAGCAAGGTGGCTTTTCAGATGGCTGCCATCTCCTTGTCACTTACCCTCTATTGAAAGGACAGGGCCCCCACCCAAGCCACCACCCCTCCCATAAATGGGGAGGGAAAAGTTAGAAGGAAGAGAAGTCAACATGGACTTTTTCTGATGTGTCTAATAATAGAAAGTTGGCAAAGCATGTCACAGAATACAAAGTATTTGATAAAAATAGCATATGTTGAGCTTGCGACTCAAGCTAGAGATGCATGGAAATGAAATTTATTCCTTCCTTGAATGTTCCCATGCTAGTATAACAATTCTGTCTCTCTCGTTAATGAGGGTTCAAATGCTGTTTTCTGTGGCCAAGCAGCTTCCTTTCCCAGGGTCTGATGGTGGAGGAGGTGCTGGCTCAATTAAGGAAAGTACAAGGCTGAGAGGGTCATGGGCCATGGGTGTGGCTCCACCACCCTCACACCCACCCTTGACTTTGACATGCAGTGTCAGGTCTACCTTCCCCCAGCGTGAAAGTTTTCTAAACAAGCTAGGAGCCTGAAGAGTAGTAGTCTCACTCCCCTAGAGAGGCACTGCCCAGGCGGGCCTCGGTAAAGGCAAGTCCATAAAGGCTGCTGTTTTCCTTTCCCCTCAATCAGCTTCTGGAGAAGGAAATGGCAACCATTCCAGTGTTCTTGCCTGGAGAATCTCAGGGACAGAGGAGCCTGGTGGGCTGCCATCTATGGGGTGGCACAGAGTCAGACACGACTGAAGTGACTAGCAGCAGTAGTAGCAATCAGCTTCTGAAGGTGTCTGGGACTCAAAATCTCCTCTTGCTCCTGAGGACCCCACAAGGCTATCCCTCTCAGTCAGGTTGGAACTCAAGACTTGCCCTTTCTCAAAGCACATCCCACAGCCCAGAGAATTACTACCTCTAGGACTGTCGCCTCTCACCAGCTCTTCCAGATCCCAGTTCCTCAACATCCCGCTCTTGGCTGAGCTTCCTTTACTGAGAAGCAAAGCTGAGCCAATCTAATAACAAATAAGAACAAGGGATCAAGTGGCCCCTTTTAATTTGCTTTTTAAAATTATTGGTAAGATATACATGACATAAAACTACCATCTTATTTTTAAGTGTACAGTTCCGTTTACATTGCTGTGCAACCATACTGTCATCCACCTTCAGAACTCTTTTTCTCTTCCCAAACTGAAACTCGGTACCCAGCAGACAACATCGTCACATGCGCCACCTCCCCAGCCCCTGGCAACTGCCATTCTATTTTCTGTCTTTATGAATTTAACTACTCCAGATACCACATACTGGTGGAATCATACAGTATTTATCCTTTTGTGACTGGCTTATTTCACTTAGCATAGTGTCCTCAAGGTTCATCCATGTTGTAACATGTATCAGAATGACATTCCTTTTTCAAAAGGGCTGAATAGTATTCCATTGCATGAACATACTACCTTTTGTTTATCTGTTCATCCATCAATGGACACTTGGGTTGCTTCCACCTTTTGACCATTGTGAGTAACACAGCAGTGAATGTGGGGGCTCTTTTCCTGACTATTTTGACCCATTTGTTTTTTAACAAGACTTTTTAGGAAAGTTATCCAAATGATGCATTATTTCGGGAATCTGAGGCCAACCCTTGAGAGCTGTTTTAGACAGACTTGATGTTTCTTGCAAAAAAAAACAAAAAACAAAACCAACTATGTCACGTGCATATAAGGCTGCCTGGGGATGTGTATTCTGGTTTCATGTGTTGTGTGCTTTTCTCACTGATAGGGTTAAGAAATTATATCCAGTGAGGGGAACATGTTTCTGACTATAGACGCATAACTTCTCAAGCCATTTGGCCATGGGACTCTTGACAGTGGTTGATTGGCAGACAGTGATGGTGGGAGGTGATAGGGTAATACAGGTGCAAGAAGGCTTTGACATCAGACCAGCAAACGTGTATCCCTGACATGGGCTTCAAACACCTCCCTTGTTCTGACTCTTTAGGGTCCTTGCTGATTTACATCTACCCCCTCCCCAAGGTCTTAATTTTCCATCAGCCTTGCAACATGCTCATGTTTAATAAAACTGCAAAGCAAATCATAACCTCCCTCACCTTGCCCCCACCCTAAGCCCTATCACATTTCTTCTCTCACCCTCTCTCCCTGTCCTCTCCAAGAGACCTGTCTTTACTCTCACTTCCACATCCCCACCTCCAATCACTCCTAAACCCATCACACTTTGGTGCCCACACTCTTCTAGCTCTGGGTTATGATATATGGCGTGCTGGGCCTCCTGGTTTGAACTCCTGATAGACCTGAGTCTCAGCCCCCTGTTCAAGGCAACAGCACTGCATCTTGAATAGTCCTGGCATCTTGCTTCAGAGGCAGTCCTTAGAACACCAAGAATTTTATATTTTACTATGTTTTTAAATTTAAAATCTTTTATACAGTTTTTAAAGGTTACACTCTGTTCACAGCTATTACAAAATATTGGCTGTTTGGACAGATCACATCTATGTCCAAATCCTTTCTTTTAAAAAATTGTTTTAAATTTTTTATACAATTTTTAAAGGTTACTTCCCATTCACAGTTATTGCAAAATACTGGCTATATATCCCATGTTGTACAATACATCCCTGAGCCTATCTTACACCCTATAGTGTGTATCACCTACTCCTCCACCCTTAAATTGCCCCTCCGCTCCCCCTACTGGTAACCAGGTACCAGTACCTGTTCTCTGTACCTGTGAGTCTGCTTCTTGTTCTATTCACTAGTTTGTTGTATAGTGATATTATACAGTGTTTGTCTTTCTCTGTCTGACTTATTTCACTTAGCATAATGCCCTCCAAGTTCATCCATGTTGCTGCAGATGGCAAAATTTCATTCTTTTTTATAACTATATAAAGTATATATTTAATACTATATAATAGTATGCCATTGTATATATGAATCACATCTTCTTTATCCATTCATCTGTTTTTTCTTTTTTTATTAAATGGATTTGTTTATTTACTTGGCTGCACTGGATCTTACTTGAGGCATGTGGGATCTAGTTCTCTGACCAGGGATGGAACCCAGGTCCTCTGCACTGGGAGCTCAGAATCTTAGCCACTGAACCACCTGGGAAATCCCCCATTCATCTGTTGATGGATACTTACATTGCTTCCATATCTTGGCAAGTGAAATAATACTGCTAATATTTATTTATTTCTCCTCCCCATCAAGAGAAGAGGTAAGACACATGTAAAATAGACAGCTAGTGGAAAGTTTCCGTGTAACACAGGAAGCTCAACCTGGTGTTCTGTGACAAACTAGAGGGGTGAGATGGGGGTGGGGAGTGGGAGGAAGGTTTGAGAAGGAGTGGACATATGTATACTTATGGCTGATTCATGTTGTTATACAGCAGAAACCAACACAACATTCTAAAGCAATTATCCTCCAATTTAAAAAAATTTAAAAGTTGAAAAGAAGAAAGAGAAGAGGTAAGGGATATAATCTAGACCTGCACCCTTACAAATTCAGAAATGAAGTCGATACTTGCAAATCACCTTTCAGACAATGGAGCATGGTGATGAGGAGATCACCTTTGTCATCAAACAAATTTGATACAATTCCCGACTCTGTCAGTTGCTAGCTGGGAGACCTTGGGCCAAGCTTCTTATACTCTCTGTGTCTCTTCTCATTTCTGGATGGCAATTGTAATTGCACCTACCTTGTAGAACTATTAGGAAAAATAAGAAAATGTGTGTCGAGTGCTGAGTGCAGCATATGGCTTGTAGGAAAATATTTCATAAGGATGAGCTCTTATTACAGCTTTTTATTGGTGTAAGTTGATGTTAGTATTTATATCTGTCTTGATTTTCATACCTGTAAAATTTGAACGCACAAATCTGATAGACTAAGGGATTTACTGCAGAATTATCTAGCGAATAATTTTTTCCGAAGAGATCAGATCAGAAGCATTTACTGAAGATGGCATGAGAACTACAGGGAGAAACATTGTCTGGGAGCTACTGAAAGGCACGGTCACTGAGTGAGGGTGAACATTGCTGGATGTTAGGAGATAAACCAAAAGACAGGAGAGCATGATGAAATGTGTGCCTCAGTAATTAGTGACAGATAAGATGTTCTCTGTGATGCAAATACAAACACGGACTGTGGGAAAACAGCCAGTGGAAAAGCTGTAGGAACTAAAATTAGATGATAGTAACAGGATGGCCACCAGATGAGGAATCTACTGTTTGATGAATTTCACAAAACTGTAACCCTCGTTTTAAAGTAAGCAGAGATATTCCAAGAAGAGATTGCAGGGTCCATGAATAGGTATAGGGGTCTGATAAAATGGCTGAAGTATAGACTGAAATTAAAAGACATTGAGGTGAAACTGACACATATGTTCTACACGTGGAGGCTGGAGGGTGGCTGGGCTGAGGTGCAAGTCTAGTCCAGGGTGATTCTGCGCAGCCCTAGAGCACCTGACCTGTGGCTGGTGGGCACTGAGGTGCTATGAGCATAAAACATGCACAGCTCTCAAAGGTGGAATAAAAAATGTAAAATATATCAGCAATGTAAAAAAAGATATTAGTTGCATGTTAAAATGGTAACAGTTTAGACATAAATGTTGGGCAAAATAGAAGATTGTGTTCAGTCGCCAAGTCATGTCTGACTCTTAACAGCCCTATGGACTGCAGCAGGCCAGGTTTCCCTGTCCCTCACCGTCTCCCAGAGTTTGCCCACGTTCATGTCTATTAAATCAGTGATTCCATCCAACCATTTCATCCTCTGTTGCCCTCTTCTTCTTCCTTCAGTCTTTCCCTGCATCAGGGTCTTTTCCAGTGAATCAGCTATTTGCATCAGGTGGCCAAAGTTTTTGAATGTTGGAGTTTTAAGCCAGCTTTTTCACTCTTCTCTTTCACTTTCATCAAGAGGCTCTTCAGTTCATCTTCGCTTTCTGCCATAAGAGTGGTGTCATCTGCACATCTGAGGTTATTGGTATTTCTCCCGGAAATGTTGATTCCAGCTTGTGCTTCATCCAGCCTGGCATTTCGCTTGATGTACTCTGCGTATAAGTTAAATAAGCAGGATGACCATATACAGCCTTGACGTACTCCTTTCCCAATTTGGAACCAGTCCATTGTTTCATGTCCAATTCTAACTGTTGCTTTTTGACCTGCATACAGATTTCTCAGGAGGCAGGTAAGATTGTCTGGTATTCCCATCTCTTTAAGAATTTTCCACAGTTTGTTGTGATCCACACAGTCAAAAGCTTTGGCATAGTCAATAAAGCATAAGTAGATATTTAAAACTTAACATTGAAAAAACTAAGATCATGGCATCCGGTCCCATCACTTCATGGCATATAGATGGGGAAACAGTGGAAACCATGACAGATTTTATTTTCTTCGGCTTCAAAATCACTGCAGATGGTGACTGCAGCCATGAAATTAAAAGACACTTGCTCCTTGGAAAAAAAGCTATGACCAACCTAGACACCATATTAAAAAACAGAGGTATTACTTTGCCGACAAAGGTCTGTCTAGTTAAAGCTATGTTTTTTCCAGTAGTCAGATATGGATATGAGAGTTGGACCATAAAGAAAGCTGAGTGCCAAAGAATTGATGCTTTTGAACTGTGGTATTGGAGAAGACTCTTGAGAGTCCCTTAGACTGCAAGGAAATCAAACTAGTCAATCCTAAAGGAAATAAGTCCTGAATATTCATTGGAAGGACTGATGCTGAAGCTGAAGCTCCAATACTTTGGCCACCTGATGCAAAGAACTGGCTCATTAGAAAAGACCCTGATGCTGGGAAAGATTGAAGTCAGGAGGAGAAGGGGACGACAGAGGATGAGATGGTTGGATGGTATCACCGACTCAATGGACATGATTGTGAGCAAGCTCTGGGAGTTAGTGATGGACAGGTAGGCCTGGTGTGCTGCAGTCCATGGGGTTGCAAAGAGTCAGACACAACTGAGTGACTGAACTGAACTGGCCAAAGTGTTGGAGCTTCAGCTTCAGCATCAGTCCTTCCAATGAATTTTCAGGGTTAATTTCATTTAAGATTGACTGGTTTGATCCCTTGCTGTCCAGGGACTCTCAAGAGTCTTCTCTAGCACCACAATTTGAAAGCATCAGTTCTGTGGCACTCAGCCTTTTTTATGGTCTGATTCACACATAGAGGATGAAAATTATTTTGACTGTTTTTTCTGTTTTAATGTGACTTCTAGAAAATGTAAAATTATGTATATGGCTTGCATTTGTGTCTTGCTTTATACTTCTATGGGACTGTGCTGGTTGGTTCAGCCCCACACTCCCCTGTCCCAGCCAGATCTAACTGGTATTAACCATGACCTTGGACAAATTATTTAATCCATGGAAGCTCCATTTTCCTCATTAGTGAGAAAGTGGTTGTAGGAGTTAAGAGAGGGTAATTAAAAAGCATTGGTAGAGTGCCTTGCCTAGAGTAGGTAGTCAACGAATGTAAGCTGCTTTTTTGTTTGTTGTTAGTTAAACCCATAGAACTGAAAATTTACTGTAGGTCAGTAGCACCTTGTCAGTAGCACCATAGGCAGTACTATGGGACACTGTCACAGTCTACCAAGTGGGAGAGGAAAATGTACCCACCATTTAGAGCAGTGGCTCTCAGGCACTAATGCCTGACAGGGGTGCTACTGGCATCTAGAGGGTAGAGGACAGGGGTGCTGCTAAACATCCTACAACATACAGAATAGCCCCCACCCCAAAACACATGCACAGCAAATTATCAGGTCAGAACATCAGTAGGGCCCAAGGTGAGAAACCCTAAATTAGAGACTTTTGGTTGCTTGAACTTACACTGATTGATGGTCAGGTTCTAGCGTATGTATGATGTGAAGAGAAACTACTAATGCCATCCAGTTGCATGCCTCCCAGCCAGCAGCAGCATCGTCATCCAGGAAGTTATTAGAAATGCAGATTCTCAGGCTTCATTTCAGTCCAGCTGAATCAGAATCCCTGGAGGTGGAACCCAAATATCTATGCTTTAACAAGCCCTCCAGCAGATGCTAATACACTATAAAGGCTGAGAAGCCTGCTCAGCTGACATTTTCCTGGTTACCATTTCCTGCACATCCCAGGCCCGAGCAGCAGGTGGCAGCAAAGCCTATAAGGATGTTGTAATTCCTGCAAGAAGCTTGTGCTTTTGCCAAATCAGTTGGTAACAGAGTTGGATACCAGAGTGTTTTCACACTAGATCACAGTTAATAATGCCAGCTTTCTAATTTTAGGGAAGTCAGAGGGGAAATGGTCCATAGTCATCCTAAGGTCCCTTCTTGGTCACATAGTGCTTCCAGGACTTTGAAATTGTCCAGTTCTAACATCTGTTACAAAGGCATCTTCTTCAACAGAGAATTTAGCGAGTAATCCGGTTTGGACTATTCTCCTAAAATACTTCTCACCCTGTAAAATCCCAAAGCCAAGAGAATACATAATTTCTGCTGTCCTCAGGCAACTTTGTGCCAAGTATTCAACTCATCACCCATCTGAATGGACCCTTGGCCCTTCCTCATGGACCAGATCTAGTGAATGATGAGCATCTCAAGTTTCCAGGGGTAAAAGTGAGATTTCAGTTCAGGTAATTTTCCATTTGTGCCACAAGGGGACACCTTCCACACTGTTGTACACATTCGTGGTCTGGATGAAGGCAGGAAGGTTGAGTGACCTAGGCAGGGAAGAATGGAGCTTCCATCAAGTAGCTGAATGGTGTGGCTTCAGAGTTAGACCTCAGTCCTGGACTCTGGGCTTCCCTGGTGACTCAGAGAGTAAAGAATCTGCCTGCAATGCTGGAGACCTGAGTTTGATCCCTGGGTTGGGAAAATGCCCTGGAGAAGGGAATGGCTACCCACTCCAGTACTCTTGCCTGGAGAATTCCATGAACAGCGGAGCCGAGCAGGCTACAGTTCATGGGGTCGCCAAGAGTCAGATGAGACTTAGTGACTAACACCACACGACCTTGGACTCTAGAGCTAGGTTTCTCAAAAGTGTGATCCCTTGTCCAACTTACCTGGGAAGTAGTTGGAAAAGCAAATTCCTGGCTCCATCTCAGATAGCTGTATCCGATGCCCTGGAGGCAAGGCAGCCATTTCTTTTAATAAACAGCTCCCACTCTCCCCCACGATGATTGCTCTGCAGGCTCTAGCTTGAGCACCACTGTTCTCCAGTCCAAAGCATCTCCCTGGTTATTGGCTGGGAGGCAAAACCATCTTGCTATCTGATCTCATCACACTTCTGCCAGGAAGTGAAATCTAAGAGCCCACCTTCTTGATGCCCAACATCATCTTCAGGTCACTTACCTGAGAACACCTGAGGATACTGAGGTCTGTCACTCTGCCTTAACCTGCGGAATCTCTGGCTCTGGGAGATAGGAGTGCTAAGTTGGACATCTGTCCTCATGGAGCTTCCACTCTTCCTGTAGAAGATAGGATTGCCATAGAAAACTAAAGACCGAGGGAGTCCCGAAGGGTGTGGTTCTGGCTACAGGGAGAAACAGCATGGAAGTTCCCCTTATGCCAAATTCCCTTCCTGACCTTGGACTTCCATTCTTTCCCAGTGCTGCTGCAGCCCCTCCCTTTCTCCTTCTGGTGCAACTGACCCCCCTGGGTTAGCCCTGATTTTCTCTTCCTTTTCCCCTAACCTCCCACAGCTCTTGTCTTATTTCTCCCACCCCGTTATGGTTTTGTTTAAAATCACAAAAGTTCAGGGCTATGTCCAGCAGGGATGGGGACTCCAGGGGAGCAGGGGGAAAGGAGAGAACAGAGTGGACAAAGGCAGATTTCCTTGTGGGGTAAAGCCCGAGAACCCCTGACTGCACTGGAATCGTGGCTGCTCCTGCCCGTCACGCCATGCAAGTCTGGGGGGTGGCGAGCACCCCAGGCTGCAGAGTGTGGAGAAGTGGCTGTACCTGAGCTTAGCTTTGGCAGGTGAGCAGGAGGGAGGGAGAGGCCGTGCCAGCCCCAAGGGGCCGTGCCAGCCCCATAGCAGGGAGAAGCTAAGGTGTGACGGGAGTCACGAGAAGTGAGACTGGGTGGGTCTCCAGATTGAGAAGATGACAAAGCTTGACTTTGATGATGGAGGTACTAGAGGGCTATACTAGATTTTTGAACAGAGGAGAACTGTGCATAATAATAAACTATATTGGTATTGAGAAGGCATCATATATGACAGGGGTTGCAAACTCAAATACTTATAATGTGAAGCAGGCCAAGTAAGAAGCAGTGGGCATGGGAGGTTCTGGGGAAGCTAGAGAGCTGATGTCTGCCAAAATGATCAGTTAGTATACAAATCCAGACAATTACTGCCATGGAGAGATAGAAGCCCATAGCAGCCAACTCTTCTAGCTTCTCAAGAGAAGTCAGAACTCTGGATTTTTTTCCTTAATATGAAGTTTCTTCATTATTAAATATGGCTAATTAAAAATTTAAAAATCTGGACCTCTGGTTGGTCAGTTCTCACATGCAGTTTTTGTCTGACCTGGGGGTTTGTACCGTAGTCTCAAAATACTATACTGTTTATTCTTCCTTCAGTCTTTTATTATCAAATCCATACATTATGAACAAAAAATAAATACAGCATTCATCTATAAGTGGGACTATATCATTGATCCTCCCACAATCCTGTAAGATGAGTTAGTTCCAGTTATGGATGGGACTCAGCATCAGAGAGGTACAGTCGCTGGCTCTGCATCACATAGTTACCAAGTTGGGAGCCAGGATTCAAATTCAAGTGGTCAGATTCCTGAGTCATGCATTTATCCTATGTGTTATGACCCTTCCTGTATAGTTCTGTTAGCATATTTTTGTCCTGTTTTTCTCTCTTCTAAGCATGAGTGATATTCATGAGGTTATATTTACCATCTTGTATTAAAATACCATTTCTGCTTTTTTTTATTGCTCATACTCTTGGTATATAAAGCATGTGAGTCAGTTCTGGTCAGTTTGACAGACATTTATTGGAAACCAATCATGTGCCATGTAGGGAGGTAGACACCAGTCCAACTTCATGAAGTCATTTTAATAGGGGATACTGAAAAATAGAAGTGCCACTTGTCATGGGATATTGTGTTGGGATAAAGGCATCTCCAGTATGCAGCAAGATCACACTGTGGAGTTGTGAATATGGGGAAGGGTGGGTCAGGAGTGTCTTCCTGAGGTGAAGGTTGTGGGGCTGAATGTCAGAGAACTCTGAACAATACTAGGGTTCAAGAATCTAACCAGTGGGAGAGCCGCAGGGTGGAGGGAAGATCAGGAGAGTGGTGACAAGGCATTAGGAGGAGTGAGGAGAAGCTACCTGGGAGGGCTAATAGATAGAAAGGAGGGCCAGTGTCAGAGTGTGTAAGGTGGGTAGGCTGAGGGGACACCGCATAAGAATAAAGATTTGTAGTATGAATAGATCAGCGAATTCATGGAAAGGCCCAAAGAGGACATTGCCTCAGCTCAGCTGGGCACACAGGAAGGGCTGACTGCCTGGGAGTCTGTTCTGTATTTACTTATATATTTAGTTGACTGTGCTGGGTTTCAGCTGCGGCACTTGGAATCTTCGATCTTTGTTTCGGCATGTGGAATCTTTAGTTGCGACATGTGGGGTTTAGTTCCCTGACCAGGCCCAGGCCCCCTGCAGTGGGAGTTCAGAGTCTAAGCCACTGGACCTTCCAGGAAGTCCCTGTTCTATCTCTTATTGTTTGTGGCATCTTAGGCAGGCAGCTTCCCCTCTTTGATCCTCAATTTCCTCATCTGTAAAATGGGATCTCTCACTCATATGGTTTGATGAGAATTTTATGAGATCGACGTGCCAACCCTAGACCAGTGCCTGGCCCAGGGCAATCACTTAGACAGTGTGAGTTGTGATTATCATAGTAGGTGCTTGGTAAATGTTTGTTGAATGAATGAGAGAGAACAATGACTTAAACAGCCTCAGTGATACCCACTAGAGTTGGGAGATCAGGAGAGCAGCTAAGCTTAAGACTAGCCCCATGATTCCATTGTCTTTGACTAGAATATGGGAGTTACATTCATTTGAATGAGACTTCAGCTTTATCATAAACTATAAATGAAGCCATCTGGTCCCCTTGAGAAGCATCCCACTTGGACAGGCAAGTCTGACCACAAGTTCTGCAGTTGAATTAGCCATAATTGGGTTCTGAGGGTACTGATTTTCCCCAGTGCACTTGTCTGCCTGCAGGCGTATCTAGCATTCCTGAAGGATACATCGTTCCCTCCAGGTGTGGCTAGCCCCTCCAACAGAGCATGTTCTCCTGGGCAGTTGCAGCAACCTGGCACCTGGCATGGAAGAGCCCAACTAGTGCTCATATGCAACTGTTCAAGATGTGTGCCAGCCTCACTGACTCTGGATGATGGGCGGATATAGCTATCGCCGCTACCTCCCTTGCTCCTGAATACAGGGGAGCAGCCGGTCTCCCAGTCAGGTGGGTGACCCTCAGTGGCCACTTTCACCCCAGGGATTCCCACGAGACCCAGGAAAAGAGAGAAAAGCTCTGTAAAATGGTTATACTCACTTAAAAGCTTTTGCACAACAAAGGAAACTATAAGCAAGGTGAAAAGACAGCCCTCAGATTGGGAGAAAATAATAGCAAACGAAGCAACAGACAAAGGATTAATCTCAAAAATATACAAGCAACTCCTCCAGCTCAACTCCAGAAAAATAAATGACCCAATCAAAAAATGGGCCAAAGAACTAAACAGACATTTTTCTAAGGAAGACATACAGATGGCACAAAAACACATGAAAAGATGCTCAACATCATTCATTATCAGAGAAATACAAATCAAAACCACAATGAGGTACCATTACACGCCAGTCAGGATGGCTGCTATCCAAAAGTCTACAAGCAATAAATGCTGGAGAGGGTGTGGAGAAAAGGGAACCCTCTTACACTGTTGGTGGGAATGCAAATTAGTACAGCCACTATGGAGAACAGTGTGGAGATTTCTTAAAAAACTGGAAATAGAACTGCCATATGACCCGGCAATACCACTTCTGGGCATACACACCGAGGAAACCAGATATGAAAGAGACATGTGCACCCCAATGTTCATCGCAGCACTGTTTATAATAGCCAGGACATGGAAGCAACCTAGATGTCCATCAGCAGACGAATGGATGAGGAAGCTGTGGTACATATACACCATGGAATATTACTCGGCCATTAAAAAGAATTCATTTGAATCAGTTCTAATGAGATGGATGAAACTGGAGCCCATTATACAGAGCAAAGTAAGCCAGAAAGATAAAGACCATTACAGTATACTAACACATATATATGGAATTTAGAAAGATGGTAACGATAACCCTATATGCAAAACAGAAAAAGAGTCTCAGATGTATAGAACAGACTTGTGGACATTTAGATTGCTTCCATGTCTTGGCTATTGTAAACAGTGCTACTATGAACATTGCAGTGCTTGTATCTTTACAGATTATGGCTTTCTCTGGTTATATGCCCAGGAGTGGGATTGCTAGATCATATGGTAGCCCTATTTTTAGTTTTTTAAGGAACTTCCGTACCATTCTCCACAGTGGTTTTACCAATTTGCATTCCCACCAACAGTGTAGGAGGGTTCCCTTTCCTCCACACCCTCTCCAGCACTTATCATTTATGAACTTTTTGATGGCCACTAGGTGATGGACATTCTAACTGGTGAAGACCACCCAGTTCTTTGATGATAGGGCTCGTGGTAGTTTGCAACCTCCTCCGGGAGAAGAAGCTGCTGCTGCTTTCAGACCTGAGTGGCTTTTACCTCTGCCACAGGCTGGGGGCAGGACTGTGTGAACAGAGCGATTGGGAACTTGGATACCAGAGGTCAGAGCACTATCCCTGGCCTTAGCCTGCAAGGTCCAACCTCCAGGGAACAGAGGGGCACAGGCCAAGTGTCCGTGCAGTGGTTGGGGAACTTTTACCCCTGTGTTCCCTGTCCCTGTGGTCAGTGTGAGCCCCATGAGTATGACAGCCAGTGCGGGGTGTTCTCTAGGAACCCAGTCAGCCAGACAGTGTTCACTCTGTCCCCATGTTTCCTGGCACCTAGATAATTAACTCAGAAATTGCCCTTGCACCTTTTGGGGGTGGGCAGATTTAAGGGCTCTCCTTTCAGCTTTAGCCTGACATCTCATAAGCTGAGAAGATGCACTCTTCTACCCCAAAGTGCAGTTTTTCTGCTCTCTTTGACCATCAGGCCTTCAAAAGTCTCTTTTCTTCTGCTGAAGCTGATGGTCCCTGGGAGAATTAACTGAACTTCAGAAGAATTCCCCCAGAAATTCCTGTGACCAGGGGACCCCATGTCCAGTGATTTGGACTGGGACCACTCCCACTCCCAAGACAGCCAGAGATCAAACAGCCATCCCAGAAGGCCAGAAACTGAAGAAATATTTTAAATGTGTTCTCAAGGTCATTGCGTTATACTCAATGCCATTTATGAAAGTAAGGCAGCTTGCCAATGCACACAATATCTCAGTAAAAGAAATAAAAGCAAAGAGAAAACAGGATGGGAAACAGACAAAACCAGGTTCTTGTATAGATGCTTGAGTACACTTAGTAAAGACAGCACACAGATGGGTTCTGAGTTTTCTAACAAGAAAAGTGATCAGTCTTAAAGGTGACTCAAATATCCTTAATTCCTTCACCCTTAAAAGATCCCCTGGAGGAGGGCATGGCAACCCACTCTAGTATTCTTGCCTGGAGAATCCCTATGGACCGAGGAGCCTGGCAGGCTATAGTCCATGGGGTTGCAAAGAGTTGGACACGACTGAGCGACTAAGCACAGCACACAGCACACCCTTTACTGAACTTCTCTATGCCAGGCACTGTCATGGCACAGAAGATAGAGCCATATGAACAAAATTAAGCCTCAGTCTTCCAGGAGCTTACTTGCCAGTTGAGAGAACTAAACAACATCCAAGGAAACAATGAAACATATGATAATATATCAGGTGCTACTAAGTGCTAAAAGAAAAATGAAACTATGTACAGAGGTCTAGTTAGAGAGAACAGTTAGGAAGGTCCTCTTAAGGAGTGGTGTTTGAGTGGCAACCTGAAGAGTGAGGAAGAGAGTCACGCAGATGTGGGAGGAGAAGGTCTGGGGCAGAGAGGGCAGCATATGCAAAGGCCATGAGGCACAAGGACAGTGGTGTGTCTGAGGAACTTCTGAGCCATCAGTGGGGCTGGAGCACAGTGAAGGGGAGGAGTAAGACTTGCAGGATGCCCTGGGGAGTGGTGTGGCCTGGCAGCCCTGGGAGGTGATGAAGGCAGAAGGAGAATGGGACATTCCAGGCCATGTGAGGACTGAGACTCTTACTCTGAGTGAAATGGGCAGCAAATGAGAGTGTTGAACAGAGAACTGATATGATTCTCAAAGATCTCTTGGGCTGCTATGCAAAAAATGGGTGGTAACCGAGGAAACCAGATCTGAAAGAGACACGTGCACCCCAATGTTCATCGCAGCACTGTTTATAATAGCCAGGACATGGAAGCAACCTAGATGCCCATCAGCAGACGAATGGATGAGGAAGCTGTGGCACATATACACCATGGAATATTACTCAGCCATTAAAAAGAATTCATTTGAATCAGTTCTAATGAGATGGATGAAACTGGAGCCCATTATACAGAGCGAAGTAAGCCAGAAAGATAAAGACCATTACAGTATACTAACACATATATATGGACTTTAGAAAGATGGTAACGATAACCCTATATGCAAAACAGAAAAAGAGACTCAGATGTATAGAACAGACTTGTGGACTCTGGGAGAAGGCGAGGGTGGGATGTTTCAAGAGAACAGCATAGAAACATGTATATTATCTAGGGTGAAACAGATCACCAGCCCAGGTTGGGTGCATGAGACAAGTGCTTGGGCCTGGTGCACTGGGAAGACCCAGAGGGATCGGGTGGAGAGGGAAGTGGGAGGGGGGACCGGGATGGGGAATACATGTAAATCCATGGCTAATTCATTTCAATGTATGACAAAAACCACTGCAATGATGTAAAGTAATTAGCCTCCAACTAATAAAAATAAATGGAAAAAAAAATGGGTGGTAGAGGGATGTTTGGCTAGCTGGCTAGGACTGCCATAATAAACTACCACAGACTAGGTGGCTTAAGCCAGTGGTCCCCCAGCCTTTTTGGCACCAGGGACCAGTCTCATGGAATCCAATTGTTCTATTGACAAGGATGGGGAGGGGGAGCAGGGAGGGAGGGGAGTGGTTGGTCTCGGAATGATTCAAGCACGTCACATTTATTGTGTACTTTATTTCTATTACTATTACATCAGCCCTCACCTGATGGATCATCAGACATTAGATCCACAACAAAAATGTATTTCTCCAGTTCTGGAGGCTGGAAGTCCAAGATCAAGATGTTGGCAGGTGTAATTTCTTCAGAGACCTCCCTCCTTGGGGTGCAGACCGCCTTCTCCATGCATCCTCATGTAGTTTTCCTCTGTTGTGTATTCCTGGTGTCTCTCTGTGGGTCCCAAGCAGAGCTGGCTTCTGATGATTGACATTTGGCTTGTGTTACTTGAGAATGAGGAGTATCCCTATGGATACTAGCAAGCCTCGCTCTGTGACTAGCCCTCTGGCCTGCAGAGGAAAGCCGCCACTAAACTTCTTGCTGACACACAAGTTAATAAGGTCCTGATGGTCTTAGTTAATAATGTGTCCCCTGGACCCTCTCATGAAACAGGGCCCTGTGATCCCCTGGCTGCACATAGTGGATCCACTCCAGCATTCAGCTTCTTCATTCCTCCCTTGCCCGTCTTTGAGAGAAAATCAGGCATTTCCCTTTTGTCCTGCATGGCTCATCACCGTCTAGGCTTCTAAGAGCTATTGGATTTCTTGTCTATTACTACAGAACAAATCCCCTAAAACTTGATGGTTTCAAACAACAAACATACATTATTTCACAGCTATTGTGGGTCAGGTCGGAAGTAGTTTAGCTGAATGGTTCTGGCTTAGATTGCAGCCAAGGCATCAGCCAGGTCCACATCATCTGAAGCCGTGGTTGGACTGGAGGGGTAGCTTCCAAGAAGGCTTACTCACCTGGCTGGCAGTTGGTCCTGGCTGGGATGCCTTGGTTCTCTTCCACGTGACCTTGCGTCCTGCAGGATTTCTCTTCTCCATGTGGCTTCTCTAGTCTGGATTTCTTTACATGATGGCTGAACTGTGGGAGAAAAAGAAAGTGTGCATTCAAAAAAAGAAAAGAACCCCAGAAACAGAAAGAAAGAATCTGAAGGAGAGAGAGTCCCAAACTTAAGCCAGCCTAATCTTGGAAGAGCCATCTCATCACTTCTGCTTTCATAAGTCCAGCCTACAGTCAATGGGAAGGGATTACAAATGGGCACGCGTACCATCTTGGAGACTGCCTGCATAGCTCCTGTAGCAGCAAACTGGCCTTGGACCCTGGGATCCTGGGCAGGGTATTAACTTCCATGTATCAGGAAAACCCCTCCAAGTCGAAGTATTTTGAGTAGTGTATTCTTACCCTTTGATCAAGAACCCTCAAAGCAAATCCCTGAGGTCTTCAGCTCCTGCTGACACGTTTAGCTAATTCTTATAGCTCCCATTGTATGGCCTCTTTCCTCCCTTGTCAGGCCTAGCACATGCTGGAATTTAATCCTTACTAGTAGAAGGTGAGTGAAGAAGGCAATGGCACCCCACTCCAGTACTCTTGCCTGGAAAATCCCATGGATGGAGGAGCCTGGTAGGCTGCAGTCCATGGGGTCGCTAGGAGTCGGACACGACTGAAGTGACTTAGCAGCAGCGGCAGCAGCAGTGGAAGGTGAGAGCAGTTCTCAAGAGGACTTGTCAGGGGAGAAATCTGTGCAGGACCATCCCGCACGGGCAAGTGCTCTTACTAGAAAGAAGTGGGCTACCTCTGTGGAGGCCTCCCGGGTAAGTGGGGTGTTGCCATGGGTATAAAGAAGCCTAGAGCATCTGTCCAGATGTCCCCATCCCACGTTTCAGGGACCAGAATTTTCCAGCCAGGGTTTGACCTTAGCACAATAGCTGTAGGCTGAGTTTTTGAATGCCTCTGGAACTCTGAAATTTAAATAATCAAGTCCTCTTCAGTTCCTCAGCTCTGTTAGCTTTTTTACTGTAGGAAATAAGGACCTCTTTGTAAACTACCAAATAAACCGTGTGGCTCTCACACTTAGCCTTTAACTGTTTGTTTAACTATTTGTTAATGACCTTCAGTTCCTCCTTCCTGGCTGGGCTTCAGGACAGCTTAGCAATAACCAGCTAACTCTGAGCTCTTTGTAGACATCATCCCAAACCTGTTCCTCACCCCCAGTATCATTCAAATTCCTCAATCTGACAGGCCACTGGATGCCTACCCAGGCCACCACCAATGAAACATCAGCCATTAGGCCACCAGCTTGTGCCAAGGATTCTCTATGCCCCCATTCCACTCAGGATGACGTCCTCAGTCTTCCTGATGATAAACAAGGCAGGTCCCAGGCCTCACCTTTCTGCCTGCCTTCTCCAACTGTTCCTGTGCTAGTTTGGTTTCTCTGAGAAGCAGATGCCATGATGTGACAAAGTGTGAGAGATTATTTGCGGAAAAGGGAGGGAGCAGGATTGGACAAGGAGAGTCTTCAGACTGTGCTGCTGTTCTGATAGCTTTTTAAGGAAACCTTGGGAAGAATGATTGAAAAAGAGACTCAGGCCACAGCGTGGTTAAGAAAGCTTCAGCCAGACAACGGAGAGTGCTTCAACTGGAGTTAGAGGAGTCATGCACTCAGACCTCATCATTCTCAGTCATTGCTGGGAGCAGCTCTGGAAAGTACTTGGGCGCCAACCCCGAAGGATTCAGAGAGGCTGTCGATCAGCTACACACTCCACTCCTTCCCCAGCTTCTGGAAGCTGCAGGAGGACTGAGCAGCCTTGTTTTGCTTGTTTTAATTTTTATAGAAATATAGCTAATTTACAGTGTTTTTTAGTTTCAGGTATATGGACATGGGTTTGGGTGGACTCCGGGAGTTGGTGACGGATAGGGAGGCCTGGCATGCTGTGGTTCATGAGGTCACAAAGAGTCGGACATGACTGAGCAACTGAACTGAACTGATAACAGCAAAGTGAATTAATTATATGTATATGTATGTATGTCCACTTTTTAAGATTCTTTTCTCATATAGGCCATTACTGAGTCGTGAGTAGAGTTCCTTGTGCTGTGCTGTGTGGTAGGATACTGAACAGACTTTTGATAGCCTCTAGTCCGCAAGTGTACTGACTATTCAGAACTCCAGTTTACACAGCTTGTTAACTGAATCCGGTGAGAAGATGTAATGACCCTAAACCTCTAAGTATCTGAATTTGAGGCCACTTCTGTTCTAGAAGCTCAGGGCCTCCTGGACTGCCCCCACCTCCCCTCACTGGCCCTGGGTGCATATCTGGTCTCAGGGGTAAAAAACTGCTTGTGTGTGGAATTGTGGAGAGTCAGGCAGAGACAGTGGGGCACATTTGGCATTCTTAGAGAGTCTTCTCTAGGATTTACTGGTCAGGCACAGAAAGGCTGGGATAGGGAAGCCATCTCGACAGCCAAGTGGGCTCCTCAGGCTGTGGCCAGAGACTCGCGTTGTGTTGTGATGGGTCCCAGCTGTTTGCTGCCTGCCTTTGTGGCTGAGCTTCCACCATTGGAGTCATTCCTTTGTCTAAAACATGATCTTCTTCAGGCTCCTCTTTTTAAATGATATTCTGTATCCTCATCCCCATCCTTCTCTCACTTCCCAAGAAGTGATTAAATCTCAAATGCTCCATATGAACTCATTTTCCTGGGCCTTTCCTCAGTCCAGGAAAAACCCTGGCAGTAGGGCTGCACTGAAGGTGCAGTGAGGGATGTGGTTAGGGCAGCAGATGGGAAGCCCCCTTTTTTATTTTAATGATATGCTGCATAATAGATTGCTGATCCTTGCTAGGAAGGTCAAGTGATCATATTTTTTTCTATGTGATATTTGCCTACTTCACCTATCTCCAAGTATTCTAGTGTGTTTTTGAGGCAAGAAAACAGCCTTTAATATCATGCAGTGGGCGGGTGAGAAAAAGCTAAGATCAGGCAGTGTTTCTGTTTCTTTGGGTGCCTCCAGCAGGTGGTGAAGGAGAAGAGGACTCAGAGCTGCCTCATTCCACCTCAGAGTTTTCGTGTTGTAGCCTCTTCAGGGTGAAAATTATTCCAGCTCAAAGCTCTAGAGGAAAGCGATCCCCACCCCCTTCCCTTACCCCACAGCCATGTGGGACTGAACACCTCGTTCTAGCCTGGAGAGCAGATGCGGGGATTGTTCTCATCCACAGAAGGGCAGGCAGCCCTTGGTTGTTTCTGTAAGTAAGACAAAGAGCTGATGTAAAAAGGCCTAGCCCAGGCATTGGCTTTTTGTCAGGACTTCTTCACAAACCTGACAGGTGAAGGTGGTAAGGGAGTACATGTCTCAAGGGGACTGACCTCAAAGTGGAGCCGCCTCTGCAAAGTGAGAAGTAGGGAGCCCTATTCTCTGCCATGTACTGAAGAGGGCCCTGAAGCTGGCTGCCAAGCATCTCTTGGCTTCTAAATCTGTTGAATAGATAGATAGATAGATAGATAGATAGATAGATAGATAGATAGATAGGTAACTGACTGATACATGATAGATTAAATAGATAATAGAAAATTATAGATAATACTGATGATAGATAATGATAACTAGATAGTAGATGGTAGACAAATAGATAAATAATGGATAACAATAGCACCTCTCTCATAGCCTCGTTTTGAGGTTTAAGGGGAGTAACGGGCAAAAAGTACCCAGGCCAGGCCTGGCATTCTAAAATCTTAATAAATGAAGGTTGCTATAAATGTGGGTATTTTGTTAGTCAATACTGGAGCAGCTCATGGAGTGTTTTCCAGAACTCAGATGCATCTGAAATGTCCCAACACTTTCTTATTTTTTAAAAAATCAAATGAAATCCAACCCTAAGCCATCAGATTTTCAGGAAACTTGGTCTCAGTTATTATTCTGGGTTTCACAGCATGCCCAGATATGGGGGAGATGCCTATAGGGGACTAAGGGGACTGATGTACCTGAAGTCTGCTGCCTGCACTTGTAGGCCTCCAGGGCATAGCATTTCCAAACCAGGCTTCATGCCTGTCTTCCTGAGCCCACCATGAAGCTCTCCCACCCCTACACTATCCTATAACTCTCAGGTCTCCATGTGACCCCAGGGAATGTCTCCAAGGCTTCATCACTCACCAACCTGCAGTCCTGCTCCTCCTCTCCCCATCAAAGCCAAGCCCCTCACCTCTCCCCTACTATTTGCTCTTCAATTTGGTAAGATCTTCATAAAGAGGAGGACAGGATGACTTCAGGCAGCTTCTGCTTATAACTCCACATCACATATTCCCCCACGGCAGGGAGGTGGGGACAGGGGAGGGTTTAAAAGGGTGAAATGCACATTTATTTACTTATTTATTCAAGAAATCCTGTCTGTGTCAGGTACCACTCTAGTCCCTGAGACTGATTTATGAACAAGTTCCCTCTCTCCAGAGGCTCACATTCTAGTGTGCAGAGGAGGAGTCGGATGATAAGTAAATATAAACAAACATAGGCTGTGATTTTGCCTGGTGGTGGTAATCTGCTAGAAAGCAATAGAATAGAGAATTGAGCAAGAGAATGAACATTTGGTTGGGTCGTTGAGGAAGGCCTCTCTGGGAAGGTGATTTCTGAACTGAGCCTCACTTGCAAAGATGTGGTAGGGGTGATCCAGGCAGAGGGAACAGCCCTGCAGTGGGAACGTGCTTGGCCTGCTCAGGAATCATGAGCAAGATGATGGTGCAGAAGCAGTGGGAGGCCAGATGGTGACCTTCCAGGCCATGGCAGGAGAGTGGATTTGATTTGAAGTCCATTGGGAAGCCCTTAGAGCAGATTTGAAGCAGAGCAGTAACATAATCTGGTTTATGATTTTAAAAGATAACTTTGGCTGCTGGGCAGAGAATAGTTTATATGGGAGCATAAGTGGGAACAGAAATCATAAAGAGATTGCCTCTGTGGTGCTGGGGAGATGAAGACTCCTACAATAAAGCAGTGGAAGCAGTGCTCTCTGGCCACTGGGGCTGCCTCAGTGCTTTGATATTACAGCTGAAGCAGCCTGGCCTTCTTTCCCCCTTCCAGTAGACATTTTAATTCTACTTCTTCTTATTTCCCTTTTTATTTAGGAACAAACACAAACAGTTTCCTACCAAGTTTTTTGTTTTGTTTTAATTTTTGGCCAAACTGTATAGCATGCAAGATCCTATTTCCTCAACTGGGGATCAAACCCATGTCCCTTGCATTGGAAGGCAGTCTTAACCATTGGACAGCCGAAAAAGTTATCCCTCCTGCCAAGTTATTTTAATTTTTAAATTTTAATTTATTTATTTTTGGCTGCTCTAAATCTTTGTTGCTGCATGTGGGCTTTCTCTAGTTGTGGTGAGTGGGTGCTACTCTCTTGTTGCAGCTTATGGTCTTAGCATGTGGGATCTTGCTGGACCAGGGATCAAACCCGTGTCCCCTTTATTGGCAGGCAGATTCTTGACCAGTGGGCCACCAGGGAAGTCTAAGTTATTTTAAATGTTATTGTCTGTCACAGACAGATAAACTTGTACTGGTGGGTAGACATGTATTCTTACACTGGGCTCTCTCTCTCCTCCATCTTCCATTCTTACTTGGTATTTCAGAGACTTACTCATTCATTCCCCTCTTCTCTCTTATTTTGTTATAAGGTGTGGATTTGGTCAAGTCTTGCCCCATTTTTTGTGTCAATCCTCTTTGTACTGTAAAATATAAATGGAGTTATATTAAAATTTTTAAGTTTATTTGAGCAAAAATCGATTCAGAGTAGTCAGAACCCATCCAGAACTGGTTAGGAGTGCTCCTTTGACAGGGAGTGGGGAAAGACTTACATAGAGAAAATGTGGAAGCAAGGAAAAGAAGTTCTTTGATTGGCTGTAGCTTAAAGTGTAGTTGACTGTTTGTGATTGATTGTCCTTAGGTTTTGATTTTGTAAGCTTGAGGCACTTCCAGGCTTAGATTTTGGTTTGCATTCATATGCTGCCACATCATGGCATTAGAACCATCTCATTTTAATGACCTCCTTGTTTAATTAATTTAACAGTATGCTTTGATGTTCTGTAGGGGGGCAGGACTTCAAAGGTAGTAATAAAGATTGTTACAATAAGAATCAGTCCTACTTAGTTGTAATCATACATTACTTAAGCACTTACTGTATGTCAGGCTGCATGCATGCTAAGTCAATTTCAGTCATGTCCTACTCTTTGTGACCCTATGAACTGTAGCCTGTCAGGCTCCTCTGTCCATGGGATTCTCCAGGCAGGAATACTGGAGTGGGTTGCCATGCCCTTCTCCAAGGCATCTTCCTGACCCAGGGATCAAACCTGAGTCTCCTGCACTGTAGGCAGATTCTTTACCACCAGATTCTGAGCCACCAAAGAAGCCCCGGCAGGCTGCAGTCCATAGGGTAGCACACATGTGTGTCAGGCACCAAGCTAAAAAGTTATTTCATTTAGTTTCTCGTGGCAACTTGTGAAGTGGTTGTATTATCCCCATTTTACAGGGAAAGAAAAGCTCTGGAAAACTAAGCACAGTTTCCCCAGGTCTCATGCCAGAGTAAGTGGCAGGGCCAGCATTCAGACTCAGGCTGTCTGATGCCGAAGTGCCCTCTTGATTAACCCCCTCACTCCTTCCTGCCCTGAGGTTCGTTGTTTTATGCTTGGCTAATGCACCTAGTTTGAAATTAGAAGAATGTGGAGCTATGTGAACATACACTACAGTTCCCTTCTCTGCACCTAAGTGAAATAAACAACATGCAAATTCAAATTCTAATGAAAATTAGCATCTATTTGTTTTTCAAGTCAACTATTCAAGCATTTTCTGTAGCAAGTCAGTGGCTCTCTGGGTCAGACTAGGACTTGATTGAATGTGATGTTGCTGTCAGTCCAGATTTGTGCTTCCACATGTGTGCAGGTCCCTAGAGGCTGCACAGCACTTAGATGCAGCCCAGCAACGGCTCCTGCCCACTCTACCTCCCCCACAAGAGCACGGAGCTGGCAGATGCTGAGCCCGTCCTAACCTAATGACTGTTCATTTTCGTGCCTGGCCATTGTTAATGACATTTGGCCATGATACACACACAAACACAAACTAAATAGAATTAGGATGTACTGGAAAATGTGACTTCTGTATAGGAAGTTAAAAAAGTCCAGAAATTGCCATCTGGATTTAGATTTTAAGTCTTCTTACACAATAAGGCTGCCTCTCAAGATGGCACATTTTGGGGTCTGCTTGGCAGCATCATTGCAGCTTACTTCCTCTCCATCCTTCCTGCTCCCAGCTGCTGAGTCCAGCTCTATAGCTTGTAGGGTAGGAGATACGTCAGTGTACACAGAATCCAAGGCTGTGCCCTCCTTGTTCTCTGACTGTGACCACAGATGGGCCAGGATTCATCTCTGTCTCTTTGCTCAGGCTACCATGGAAGCTTCTTTTCTCTTCTTTGAAATCTTAATGAAACCATCCTCCAGCTAAATCTGGCCCTCATTCTCTGCATAGAGAGCCCTTTAATTGTTTCACGTATTTTATGAAGGCTGGCACAGCTTCCCCAAGGAAGACAAGGGAGGAGAGCGTAAGCATAAATTCTCACTAAAGGTTAACCACTGCTACTACCACTGGTAACATCCCCGATTCAGTGTCCATGCTTTCTAAGTCTCTTATATTCTAGAATAATGCTGGACACAGAATAGGTATTTATTAAATAGTGACCTAGCTGCATGTTTCTGTGCACTGCCTATCAAATACTCATCAGTGTTTCCCAAAGTTCAGTCATTTACTCATTACCTTCGCATATTTTTGTACCATCTGTATTTTTTTCCCCACTATTCTTCTTTAAGTCCATGGGTCACTTTTGTTTTACCTAATTTATTTTTACAATTTATTTACTATCTTCACAAATGGAAAGTCAGCATCTTATGCATTAAGTAAAAGGGAACTTTAAACTTAATTTATTACTATTACAGAAGACATTTGAACTTCCCTGGTAGTGAGTAGATAAGAATCTGCCTGCCAGTACAGGGGATATGGATTCCATCCCTGGTCTGGGAGGATTCCACATACCATGGAGAAGCTAAGCCTGTGTACCACAGCTCCTGAGCCTGTGTACTGAAATACTGAAGCCTGTGAGCCTAGAGCCTGTACTCCATAACAGGAGAAGCCACTGCAATGGGAAAGCCATGCACTGCAATGAGGAGTAGCACTCACTCGTGGCAACTAGAGAAAGCCTTACTGCTTTCTTGCTCTCTAGACCCTTCTAACTGCCAAGATATGCACCTCTGTGCTTGAGAGCCCCTCTGCCGCTGCCCTGTTCTGTAGGCTGTCAGGAAATTACATCCCTGAGAGTAGCATCTACCAGTCACTGAAGGGAATTAGTGTACAGGTACCCTAGCTCCCTTACCCCGCTGGTGGGATACTTCTGAGGCATGTCTTTTATACTATTTCCCAGAGTCTCTCTGGAGGGTTAAGTTCCAGTCACTTGTAGTTGCTGCCCAACACCTCTTGTTGGCTGCCTTCCTTCCCTCCACCACCTTTACCTGCATCTCTGCACCTCCCACAGGAGCTAGTTTCTCTCAAATCCAGGTCTTTTTCTAGGTGAACCCACACTATGTCAAGGGCTGCTTGCAAATCAGGAGTTGATGATCAAGTTTGCACTCCCCAGTTGACATTTGCATTTATGCTCTGCATGACTATGCACTCTCTATGCAAATTTATTAAATCATGAAAGTGAAGAAGCGTGACCACATTTCGACAAATATTTATCCAGGTAACATGTTTCTAACCAAAGTAACAATTTGAAAATATTTCCCAAGAAAAAAAATGAACTACATCTACACAGTTTCTAATAGCAATGGCTCTTTACAAGAACACAAGTAAACATGTGACAAAAGTTTTATTTGGATAATGTCCTTCCATGAGGAAAGTCAATGTCTAAACGCCTGGGTGTTATTCAGCAGAGAAATTGGTTATAACTGCAAATAATTACTTAAACAGAATAGTTGAGTGAGATGTTCATCAAATAGTAGAATCATCACAATAGTGACTATGGTTAATAATTTCAGAATTCTCATAATTTTATCACTTGTGCTCTCTTTTAAAGGAACCCTTTATGTAAAACTCTACCAATGTCTCCTGCAAAAACTTGCTCCAAGTGATGGAATAACAAGACAGCTTGGAATACAAGGTTATTCTGCTTTGTTGATCTAGATGTTCAGCTGATATTCCACTTTGGTCTTCAGAGATGCCAACATTACTACAACCCTTTTGAAGGACTCCTATGTGCTTTCTTGACATTCAGCTATTGGTGGGGCTGATTAGCAATGGAGTACAATGGTCACCCCAAAATCTAGTTGTCCAGATTTCTAGGTGCTAAGAATATAGCAGTGAGCAATGCAGAATGAGTCCCACTCTTCCTGGAGCTTATAGACTATTAATCAAACAAATAATTATTTGGAAGAGGACAATAGATTTTTAGAGAGAAATTAAGGAAATACTTATTTACTCCTGTGAGGATTATCAATGGAGGTTGTAGTTACCTTGAAGTAATAGAAGTCCAATGAACAGTAGCTTAAGCAATTTAGGGTTGGTTTAAGCAATTTAGGATTGGTTCCTTCCCACTGGGGGATGAGAAGTCTGGATATAAGTAGACCAGGGTTGGTATGGCAGCTTTTCAATGTCATCAGGGTGTTAGTGAAAGTCGGTCAGTTGTGTCTGACTCTTTGCAACCCCATGAACTATACAGTCCATGGAATTCTCCAGGCCAGATACTGGAGTAGATAGCTTTTCCCTTCTCCAGGGGATCTTCCCAATCCAGGAATCGAATCCAGGTCTCCCTCAGATGTTAGGTTCCTTCTAACTTTCTGCCATCATCAGAGTATGGTCCTTGACCTCATCCCTAGTAGAAGGCTGCTGCAGTGCCATTCATGATGACAGAGGTCCAGTTACAGGCAAGGAGGAAGTGTCAAATATAAACAGGGTTAGCTTGCTTGCTGGTTGAATTGGCTTCCCTTTTAGGGAAATCTTCTGAAAAGTACAGTCTTTAACAGCTTCTATTCATACCTCATTGGCTTGAACCTTGTCATGTGTTCACCCTTAGTTGCAAAGGAGGCTGGGAAATGTAGTGTTTTACTGGGAACTTTACCACCAACAAAATCAAAAGGATGCAGTTAACAAGGAAGAAGGAAGAATGGATCCTGAATAGGCAGCTAGCAATCTCTGCTACAGAATAAAGGTTGGAGTAAGCTCTGCTGAGGAGTACACTTCAGTTCAGTTCACTTGCTCAGTTGTGTCTGACTCTTTAGGACCTCATGGACTGCAGTATGCCACGCCTTCCTGTCCATTGCCAACTCCCAGAGTTTACTCAAACTCATGTCCATTGAGTCGGTGATGCCATCCAACCATCTCATCCTCTGTCATCCCCTTCTCCTCCTGCCTTCAATCTTTCCCAGCATCAGGGTCTTTTCAAATGATTCAGTTCTTCACATCAGGTGGCCAAAGTATTGGAGTTTCAGCTTCAGCATCAGTCCTTCCAATGAATATTCAGTACTGTTTTCCTTTAGAATGGACTGGTTGGATCTCCTTTCAGTCCAAAGGACTCTTGAGTCTTCTCCAACACCACAGTTCAAAACAGTCAATTCGTTGGCACTCAGCTTTCTTTATAGTCCAAACCTCACATCCATACATGACTACTGGAAAAATCATAGCTTTGACTAGACAGACCTTTGTTGGCAAAGTAATGTCTCTGTTTTTTAATATGCTGTCTACTTTGGTCAGAATTTTTCTTCCAAGGAGCAAGCGTCTTTTAATTTTATGGCTGCAATTACCATCTGTAGTGACTTTGGAGTCCCCAAAAATAAAGTCTCTCACTGTTTCCACTGTTTCCCCATCTATTTTCCATGAAGTGATGGGACCAGATGCCATGATCTTAGTTTTCTGAATGTTGAGTTTTAAGCCAACTTTTTCACTCTCCACTTTCACTTTCATCAAGAGGCTCTTTAGTTCTTCGCTTTCTGCCATAGGGTGGTGTCATCTGCATATCTGAGGTTATTGATATTTCTCCCAGCAATCTTGATTCCAGCTTGTGCGTCATCCAGTCCAGTGTTTCTCATGGTGTATGCTGCATGTAAGTTAAATAAGCACTATGATAATATACAGCCTTGATGTACTCCTTTCCCTATATGGAGCCAGTCTGTTGTTCCATGTCCAGTTCTAACTGTTGCTTCCTGTCCTGCATACAGATTTCTCAAGAGGCAGGTCAGGTGGTCTGGTATTCCCATCTCTTGAAGAATTTTCCACAGTTTGTTGTGGTCCACACAGTCGAAGGCTTTGGTGTAGTCAATAAAGCAGAAGTAGATGTTTTTCTGGAACTCCCTTGTTTTTTTGATGACCCAATGGATGTTGGCAATTTGACCTCTGGTTCCTCTGCCTTTTCTAAATCCAGCTTGAACATCTGGAAGTTCACAGTTCATGTACTGCTGAAGCCTGGCTTGGAGAATTTTGAGCATTACTTTATAGTGCGTGAGATGAGTGCAATTGTGTGATAGTTTGAGCATTCTTTGGCATTGCCTTTCTTTGGGATTGGAATGAAAACGGACCTTTTCCAGTCCAGTGGCCATTGCTGAGTTTTCCAAATTTGCTGGCATGTTGAGTGCAGCACTTTCACAGCATCATCTTTTAGGATTTGAAATAGCTCAACTGGAATTCCATCACCTCCACTAGCTTTGTTCGTAGTGATGCTTCCTAAGGCCCACTTGACTTCACACTCGAAAATGTCTGGCTCCAAGGTGAGTGATCACACCGTCGTGATTATCTGGGTCATGAAGATCTTTTTTGTATAGTTCTTCTGTGTATTCTTGCCACCTCTTCTTAATATCTTCTGTTTCTGTTAGGTCCACACCATTTCTGTCCTTTATTGTGCCCACCTTTGCATGAAATGTTCCCTTGGTATCTCTCATTTTCTTGAAGAGATCTCTAGACTTTCCCATTCTATTGTTTTCCTCTATTTCTTTGCATTAATCGCTGAGGAAGGCTTTCTTATTTCTCCTTGCTATTCTTTGGAACGCTGCATTCAAATGGGTATATGTTTCCTTTTCTCCTTTGGCTTTCACTTCTCTTCTTTACACAGCTATGTGTAAGGCCTCTTCAGACAACCATTTTGCCTTTTTGCATTTCTTTTCTTTGGGGATGGTCTTGATCCCTACCTCCTGTACAATGTCAGGAACCTCCGTCCATAGTTCATCAGGCACTCTGTCTATCAGATCTAATCCCTTGAATCTATTTGTTACTTCCACTGTGTAATTGTAAGGGATTTGACTTAGGTCATACCTGAATGGTCTAGTGGTTTTCCCTACTTTCTTCAATTTAAATCAATTTGGCAATAAGAAGTTCATGGTCTGTGCCACAGTCAGCTCCTGGTCTTGTTTTTGCTGACTGCTGAGGAAGCTAACATGCTAAGTAACATGCTAGTAGTGGGAGAGGCATTTCAGAAAGAGAGACCAGTAATACAGGAGAGAGAAAGAAGGGGAGGGGGAAAGAGCAAGCTTTCAAGATTGAGCATCTCATCATGAACAAGGTGAGAGGATTTCAGCCCTCTTCCGAATTCCCAGTGAAAGCCATGAGGAGTGTAGTCAGAATATAAAAGTATGCTGAGCAGAAATATTCAATGACTGCTGTTCGAAAGAGAGTATTATACATCATCACTCGTCCACGACTCATGCCTTCCCAAATATCTTCAATTTTGAGCACTTAGTACTTTTTCCACCAAAAGTATGAAGTGGTGATCCTTCTTCCTGCCAAACTTCTTGTCAGCTTTGTTTTGGAAGTAGGAAAGAAAGAAATCCTGTTTCCTGTCCTTTGTTTCCTGGCTGCAGCCTCTGGTTCTGCCCACTTCTTAGTCTCACAGTGTCTATTTCCTCCTCAGGCTCTCAAACAAGCTCACAGAGCTCTTTCTCTTCCAGGGTTACTAGTTAGTCACACAAAATTATCAAAGTAGAAAACAACTTCTGTCCCTTTGTGAAGTTTGTTTTCTCTCCCCACCCCCCCACCCCCTCCCACCCCTGCCCCTTGGATCTTTTTGTTTTGTTTTTTCGTTAGGTTAATTTCCCAGATTCCTCTCTGCAAAGCCAGGAAGAAACGAAGCAGGTGTTGAGGGCCTGCTTCTCCTGGGGAATATACTGGAGCAACGTTGATTTCAAACCAAAAATGATGTAATCAGTCACTGGCAACAAATGAAGACAAGGAAAACTGCAGGGTTTTCTATCTTGAGTGTGGGAATTGAGATCTAACAGTTATGGCTAGGAGGGGGGAGTAAAGGGTGCGTCATCTAAGAGAATAGCTCCTGGGTTTGTGTAAGTTCTCCCACTTCTAGGCTGGCTGACTTCCAACCAGTTATTTGACTGCTCTAAAGTTTGTTATTTTGCATTTGTACAATAGAAAAGGAGATAATAGTTCCTATCTAATCAAGTTGTTGTGAGGATTAAATAGGCCAACAAATGTAAAGTGCTTGTTGAGTGCCACATTGGAAGTATTCACCAGATGATTATCATTATTACTAGTGAGATTTAGATCATGTGTGTTTTTAAATAAAAATATTACTACTGATTCCAGCAATGAGAAGAAAATATATGGAAGATTACTGATTCTTTCATGGAGAGACTGGCTTGGGAATAGATGACATGTGTAAGATTGGCATCAACCCTTAGCCCTTTCTTTATTATAAACTCCTTAGGGTGAGGGCTGCTTGGCATGGATGATGTATCTGAATGTGTTCCCAGTTTGGGGTCAGTCAGCTACCCAACTTCCCTGAGCAGTGCCTGTGGATGAGAGAAACAACCTGCTCTGGGTTCTCTCCAGGGTATCAGTGGCCTAGTCTGTATATAGATGGAATTCCAGCTGGGAATACAGATTTAGGAATTGTGTTTCTTACTCTCATGATGGCATAGAAATCTCTTTGATCACTTTTGGAAAGGTCTCTTTGAATCTTTCCACTAGTCTGTTAAAACTGTTCTAACATTGACTGTGATTCAGAGCTTCATTTCTCCATCCCACCAAACCAGTAGCTTCTGGAAATTAATTATTGACCAAAATGAGAGAATTTAAGCATGGCACCATGAGTGTGCCTATTTTCTATGTCACCTGAATTTAGATTTTTGCTATATCAATTGGGATAAGCTAGATTATGCTCTAAAATTTAGTGGTCCTAAAATCTTTGTGGCTTAAAACAATAAAAATGTTATTTTATACACACTGTACATCCAGAGCAACCTCAACTGACCCTGGCAGGGAGAAGGGGGACATATAAAATCATGTTCTGATTCTTAAAGACTACTGCCTACTTTTCCATAGCTCAAAAAGCCACAGTCCTTGTAGCCACACCTACCCTCAGCAAAAAATTCTCTCATCCTTGTATTAGGATTTTCCCCATTCAAATGAGCCTACCTGTAGCCAATGTGATCTGGTGGGTTTCTTGATCCTTTGAAATCAAGGAAACTGGCTTGAAACTGTCAAGGACTGACTAAAGATCTAATGAAAATGAGACAGGATAGGGATTTTGAAATGCCTGTTAAGAGTCTCTTCTGAGAAAGTAGTAATGTTTCATCTGCATACTGTGTTCAAAATTAAACCTGTTTCATGCCTCTCATCTGAACCTTGAAATAGAGACAGGACGTATGGACCATAAAACAGTCAAGTTTTGTGTAATATCAATAGTTATTTTCCTTGAGAAATGATCAAAACCATCTTTGTAAGAGTAATAGATTTAGTTTATTGAACCTTTTCCAAGGGAGAATTTAGTAAGAAGTGCTATGATAAATAAGTCCATGTAGCTTCATTCCCTTATTTCCAATTAATTCTGCTTATAATTTGGAATTAGAGAAAGTAATCTACGTGCTTTAAGGACGACTTCAGATCACACTTGCCACTCAGAACACTGAGAACACACTGGACTTTTGGACTCTTCTGAATAAAATGTGTAAGTGGAGCAGCAGAGCTGTCCCTGTTCCTAAGTCATCAGTTTATTGCCTGCCTGTCACGTGCCTGGCACTGGACTAATCATTCTATACACATGGTCACGTTTTGCCATGAAGCTTTGGGAGTTTACACTGTTCTGCCCAAGGTCACTCAGCTGGTACAGGGCCCAGCTGAAGGCCTGGATCCAGAGGCCAAACTGAATTAATAGCAGAGACTGAATGAGATTCTACCGAGGGAACCCTGTAGACTTGGTGTGAAATTTGGTTGGTTATTTATGTCCCTATTTGGCCGTTTTCCACATTTGAGGAACTGAGGCATAAAAGGATATATAGTGATAAAAATAAATGGGGAAAAAAAATGGATATACAATGGGTCTTATATCAACCAAAGATTAGCTTTAGTTCTCAAAGTATTAATAATAAAATAAGGTTATGCTTCCAGTCCTCAACAGAGAGCATAATAGCTGGATTTGATGGTTTTGTGAGCTAAGCAGCACTGGAAAAAGTATGATACTTCAGGTTTTAGTTTATACTTCCCCTAGCAGATTTTTGCCAACTTGCCTGGTGGCTCAGTGGTAAAGAATCTGCCTACCAATGCAGGAGATATGGGTTCTATCCATGGGTCGGGAAGATCCTCTGGAGAAGGAAATGACAACCCACTCTAGTATTCTTGCCTGGAAAATCCCATGGATATAGGAGCCTGGCAGGCTATAGTCCATGAGGTCACAGAAGAGTCAGATACAACTTAGTGACTAAACAACAACAATCAGATTTTTAGAAGCTTCCATTCCTTATAAGCTCAAGCCAAAGCATGGCTGTGCATAAAAGATGGAAGAAAAAGAGCTTCCAAATGTCCCAAGCTCAGAGTCATCTGATGCTGTTTAAAGGCTTAATCACACTTCCACATCAGCTCAATTTTCTAGCAAGTGAAAGTGGAAGTGAAGTCACTCAGTCGTATCCAACTGTTTACGACCCCACGGGCTGTAGCCTACTAGGCTCCTCCACCCATGGGATTTTCTAGGCAAGAGTACTGGAGTGGGGTGCCATTGCCTTCTCCAGGGGATCTTCCCAACCCGGGGATCAAACCCAGGTCTCCGGCACTGCAGACAGATGCTTTACCGTCTGAGCCACCAGGGAAGCCACCAGAGAATTTTCTAGGAGTACCTGAAATTTCTGTTTTCTGAGAGAGGAAACCCTCTGCTGGTCCCTAGGTCTGAGGATCCTACAAAATAGTTTTTAGTTTCCCAAGCATTTTTTGAGCCTTTCCTTCATGCTAGACATGTATGGTGATACTGTGGTGGAAAAAAACATAATTCCTGTCCTCCAGTAATTTATAACCAGGAAACAGAACATGACATGGACAGTGAGTTCAACTGCCACTATATCTGAAATGCTGTAACACATTTAATGTTCTTTCCAGTGATACTTTGGACTAAGCAGGCACCTTCCATTTAAGGCAATAGCGCACAGGGCGTGGAAAGAAGGGTTGGAGACAGATGGGGACATAGTTATAGTAAACGATTAAGTGATTCTATTGCCCATTAGTCCCATTACTTAACCTCACTAAATTCTGTTTTCCCCTCTGTAAAATGGGGGTAATAATATGACTTTGAAGGACCATTATAAGGATTAAATGAGGTAATGCATGTAAAGCATCCAACATTATGCCTGGTTTACACAAAGTACTCAATAACTGTTAGCCAGAATCATAATAATGAAGATGTTAGCAAAAGACAAGACGGTAGTAACTGTAACAGTGAGATGGGGTGGAAAGAAAATAGAGGCTAGAGAGAGGAAAGAGTTCAACCACTAAACCTCTTTCCTGTGCAGTAGTCACACCTTAAAATTTATATTAGAATGCAATTTCCAGCATTCTTTTAAGTAGTTAAATGTAGGCCTTTTCTTATAAATGACCCAATCAAAAAATGGGCCAAAGAACTCAACAGACATTTCTCCAAGGAAGACATACAGATGGCTAACAAACACATGAAAAGATGCTCAACATCACTCATCATCAGAGAAATGCAAATCAAAACCACAATGAGGTACCATTATACGCCAATCAGAATGGTTGCTATCCAAAAGTCTACAAGCAATAAATGCTGGAGAGGGTGTGGAGAAAAGGGAACTGTCTTACACTGTTGGTGGGAATGCAAATTAGTACAGCCACTATGGAAAACAGTGTGGAGATTTCTTAAAAAGCTGGAAATAGAACTGCCATATGACCCAGCAATCCCACTTCTGGGCATACACACCGAGGAAACCAGATCTGAAAGAGACACGTGCACCCCAATGTTCATCGCAGCACTGTTTATAATAGCCAGGACATGGAAGCAACCCAGATGCCCATCAGCAGACGAATGGATGAGGAAGCTGTGGTACATATACACCATGGAATATTACTCAGCTATTAAAAAGAATTCATTTGAATCAGTTCTAATGAGATGGATGAAACTGGAGCCCATTATACAGAGCGAAGTAAGTCAGAAAGATAAAGACCATTACAGTATACTAACACATATATATGGACTTTAGAAAGATGGTAACGATAACCCTATATGCAAAACAGAAAAAGAGACTCAGATGAATAGAACAGACTTGTGGACTCTGGGAGAAGGCGAGGGTGGGATGTTTCAAGAGAACAGCATTGAAACAAGTATATTATCTAGGGTGAAACAGATCACCAGCCCAGGTTGGGTGCCTGAGACAAGTGCTCGGGCCTGGTGCACTGGGAAGTCCCAGAGGGATCAGGTGGAGAGGGAGGTGGGAGGGGGGACTGGGATGGGGAATACATGTAAATCCATGGCTAATTCATTTCAATGTATGACAAAAACTAATGATGTAAAGTAATTAGCCTCCAACTAATAAAAATAAATGGAAAAAAAAATGTAGGCCTTTTCTTAAATTTGTGTGTAAAGGTTGAGATACAGCTGAAGGGGAGATAGTTTAAACTGAAATCAAGATCTTCCTTTTTCTCTTGTCTTTTCCTTCCCTGAGGTCCAGAACAATGAACCTCCTTTAGATAAAAGAGTATTTAACCAAAGCCTGTTTCCATTTAGGATATTTCAGCAGAGGAGTTAATCTTTTATTCTATTGAGGAATTTTCACTGTCTGTTATTATTGGAACAAAGATGTCTTTATTAAAATAAACTCTTGGCTTCCCAAAGAATTGTCACCTTAATTAAAAGAGCATTATTTGTAATGGTTTTTATAAGAATGGAAGCTATGACATCATCATCATCATGTGGAACACTATCAAAGATCTTGATTCTAAGAAACAGGATTCCTTGGTGGCAAACAACAGAACCAATTCTGGCTCATTTAACCCCTCCCATACTTCACCCCCTCCACCCCCCCAAAAAAGAAGACTTCTGCTCATAGATCCCAAGGAAAAGGTGGTAAACCAGATTTCTTTTCTCTTTTCTCCATTAATTTATTTAGTTATTTCAGGTCTTAGTTGCAGCATGTGGGATCTTCATGTGGCGTGGGAGATTTTTTTTTTCCTGTTTTTTGGTTGTGGCATGTGGGATCTAGTTTCCCGACCAGAAATTGAACCCTGGGTCCCCTGCATTGGGAGCGTGGCATCTTAACTACTGGACCACCAGAGAAGTCCCCAAACCAGGTTTCTGAAAGCATGGGAACCAAGATAGCTCAGGGAGCAAGGTCCCTGGTCACCTGTACCAGATGAATCAACTTTGTTTTTTTTCTGTCTCTGCTTCATTTGTCCCATGATTTTATTTCCTGGGAGAGAAAGTCTGGCTGGCCAAACTTGGGTCTTGTGCCTACAAGTCAGCAGGGGGGACATCAGAGCTCCTTGACTGATATTCCTATCAAGCCTACCTGCAGTGGGAAAGTGGGAGAGGAGTCCTGCCGCCTCCAGGGGGTGGTAATAGAAAGCTAATAGAAAGGCAATAAGAATTTCACAATCGAGAGAGCTGCTGGGGAAGAGAAGTGATGGAGGAATCACCACCACAGGACTTTGTGGGGGAAACTGAGTCACTGAATGAACATAGTTTTCCTGAGGGGTCACGCTGAACAGCAGAAATGAAATGTTCTGACTCCTAAGAGCCAAACGGGGAGTTCTCCCTTATTCTGTCCAGCTTGCTAAAGCAGTGGTTCAGAGACTTGGCAGTGCATCAGGATTATTTACCTGTGGAGCTTGTTAAAAATAGAGGAGCTGGGTTTGGCATGGGGCTGGTACCTCTGTATTTTTAATAAGCTTCTCATCTGATGCTGTTTACAACTAACTTGGAGGCCCATTACACCAAATCTTCACAGGCTCCAATATAGAAAAAGAGCATTATAGAACTAAAAATAGAATGATGTGATTTTAGGGAAAAGATTCAGGTTGGGTAATAAAAGTTTTTGAGGTCCAGTTAGTGTTAACTGTCTATGTGGTTTGGGGTTTAGAGAAGGTGAGGACAGGTAGAATTCTTCCTTGTTTATGACGAACCTGGGCCAAGTGGATTAGGAGGTTGGGCCATTGTCCCAGGAAGCACTTGCAATTGAGCTCTGTGGAGAGGGGGCTGGGGCCCTTCTGGGGCTGTCCTGACCATCTCTAGTGCTGAAGGGGGAGGATCAGATTATATGAATAGATGACCCAAGGGCTAAGATCTGGAGTGTAGAAAGGGTTGGGAAAAAAGGCCTGAGCTGACACAGACAGGAAAAGGATCTGTTACCTTTATCTTTCTGTTTCATCACAACGGATGACAGGCCACACCAAATCTCTTAACCAGCTTGGAGCATGGAGGAGAAGGGGGAATGCTGTTCTTCTGCTGGGAAGCTGCATGCCTCCACTTCTCACCTGGCTACTCCCATCCATCCTTCAGTCCCTTGCTTAAATATCATCCTCCTTCCTGGCCCCTCGAATCTAATGAGGCCTCCTGCTTGCTGTTCTCTCTTGTGGACACCTGTTCTTTCCCAGGGCCAGTTGCTTGGGCATGCAGCTTGAGCAAATCACAGGGCCCTGTACTCAGGAGGACTAAGCTTGGCTGGTTGGATGCTCTGCTGTTGTCATCTTGCAATTCTTCATAATTTTTGAACAAAGGGCTCTCCATTATCATTTTGACTAAGTTCTGATGATCATATAGCTGGTCCTGTTCGTTCCCTTCCCTAAACTTAGCATCATTTAATTTCAGTAGCTCTAGCATCTAATTCTGTGCCTACCACTATAGTATAGATTTGATAAATATTAGGTTTAATCATTTGAAATTATTGTTATTTGACTATGTTTGACTTATTAAAAAACATTCATGTGATTAAACCTAAAATATTCTGAGTGATTGCATAAATGAATGATGGAAAGAAGAAAGATACCTTGAACACAGTGAGTTTCTCACCTAGTATCCACTTTCTTCCTTCCTACCTTTCTTCCACCAGTTTTGATTGTGTCCATCTCTTCCCCAGTGATTCGGAGAAGGAGACCCCATCCCTAATTCCAGGGTAAATCCTGATCAGTCTATGTATTCTTTCTTCTAGGAACAATCTTTCCTTTTTCTCTAGACATTGTCAGGTTTGAAGGAAACCTGCTGTAGCCATCTGCCAGTCTAACAACAACAACAACAACAAAAACTCAAAGCAGAGAGCAGATGTCAAGAGATTTCAGGAAAGCAGTATCAGGATATGTTGTAGATAGCTTGTAATCTACCCCTGAACTTCTTATTATGTGAGATAATAAGATTTCCGTGCTATTCATTTTGATTGTCTATTGTTATGAAACAGTTATCCCAAAATGGAATGGCTTGCAACAGCATCCATTTTATTATATTTCACAATTTTGTGGGCCAGGAAGCCAAGCAGAACTCAACAAGGAAGTCAGTCAGTGCTATTCAGCTGACTGATGGCCTGGACTGAAAAGTCCAGGATGGCTTCCTCGTACTTGGTATCTTGGTGGTGATGGCTTGAAGGTTTTTTGTTTGCTTTTTAATTAATTAATTTTTGGCTGTACTGGGTCTTTGCTGCTACATGTGCACTTTCTCAAGTTGCAGTGAGTGGGGGCTTACTTTCTAGTTGCATGTGGTGGCTTCTCTTGTTGTGAAGCACCAGCTCTAGGCATATGGGCTTAGTAGTCGCGGCACACAGGGTAGTTGCTCCTTGGCACGTGGGATCTTTCTGGACCAGGGATCAAAACTGTATCCCCTGCATTGGCAGGCCAGTTCTTAACCTCTGGATCACCAGCCATGTCCCATGGCTTGAAATTTAAGTTCAACTGACACCTTCAGCCAGAACATGTCCATGTGGACTCTCTAGCATGGCCATCCAAGGTAGTCAAACTTTTCACAAGGAGCACAGGGCTCTCAAAGTGCTGTAAGAGGCAGAAAGCAGAAGATGCCAGTCTCTTTAGGCCCAAGACTGGACTGGCACAGAACCATTTTTCTCATGTACTGTGGATCAAAGCAGGCACAAAACCCACCCAGATTCAGAGAGATGACAGATTCCATCACTTGAGGGGAAAAGTCCTGAACGTCACATAAATCAACTGGAAACAGGTTTTCTGTTATTTACAGTCAAAGGGGTCAGAAATAATTAAAGAAATTCAAGGTTCTCTCAAGCCTGGGAAGATATTTCTTCCTGTTCCTACAATATAGACGTCAGCAAACATTTTTGTTAAGGGCCAGATAGTAAATATTTTAAGTTTTACAGGTCACACAATCTCTTCTGCAACGATTTGGCTTTGCCAATGACACATGAAACCAGCCATGGGACATATTTAAATGAAAGCTATGTGTTCCAAAAAATTTTTATTTATGATCGCCAAAATTTGGATTTCATATAATTTTCATGCATCATGAAACATTTTTTCCCAACTATTTAAAAATGTAAAAGCCATTCTTAGCTTTTAGAGTGTACAAATAAAGAAGACAGGCCAGATTTGATCCCCAGACCACATTTTACCTACCCCAGCTGTAATATAGCAAGCTTGATCCAAGCTCAGGGCCTTTGCACGTGCTGAATTTCTGTCTGGAATACTCCTCTCCAAGGTCTTCATGTGATTTGTACCTTCACTTCATTTGGGTTTTAACTCAGATATTACCTCCTCAGAACAGCCTTCTCTGATCACTCTTATCTGAAATCGTTCCCTAACTGTTTATATTAGCCCCTTATATTTTCTTGATAGCACTTCTCATTGTCTGATGATAGGCATCAGATAGCACTGTCTGATGTTTTGTTCATTTATGTCATATGTTTATTTGCTACCTCTTTTTGACCTTCAGTAGAGTAGGAGTTAAATGAAGCCTGTCTTGTTCTCTTTTGTATACCCCTTACCTAGTACAGTGCCTGGCACGTAATGGATGCTCAATTTAATATTCATTGAATTTGTATTGAATGATTACAGTGCAGTTCTCTGGGGCTTGACAAGAACATAGAAGCCTACTGAATTCCTATATACTGATGTACTGTAGGGAAAGATGATTAAGCGGAAGGAAACCACCTCATCATCTGCACTCGGAGAAGCACTGATCTCTCTGTTATTCCCTGTGTTTCAGGAAAACGCCAAAGGAAAAACTCTTATCCTCTTGTATAATTCTAAAATAAATTGTTTTCCTCTCTTGGCAGGTGTTTCCAAATAGATACCTTGCCTGTTTAGAGGCAGGAAAAAGGGAAACCACCTTATTTGAGGACAGAGAGTGTCATCTTGGTAGTTGTGAAATAGTGTTTGGAAGCTAGATTCTTCCAGACTACTAAGGTATGATTTCCCAGAAATTCCTAAGATCCCTGAGGGAAAATGGCAAAGGTCTTTGACGTCATGGCAACAATCGAGATGACAGAATTGGGAATAACATCAGGGTAAACTTGTCATCTGGAGAGAGAAGGAAAAAGCAGTAGGTACAACATTTGGGATAAGAAGATTTGAGCTTGAACAAAGTGTACCGGGTGGTGTTGGGTGGTGGCCAGAGCCCAGCCATTTGGCAGTGGGCTTTGCAATCCTGGGGACAGAAGTGGCTTCCATCCAGTCCTGCCTTTACTTATTAAAACAAACAATTGACAGAGTAGAAAGAGCCTGCTGCAGGTGAATACAGTAAACAGGAAGTATCCATGGGAAGCAGTGAGGGCTACAATCTAGTGGATATTAGAACTTAAGACTTTCTGAGTTCACTGAGTTCAGGTGATGAATAGAGCTTTAGGACACAAAGTAGAAATAGAGAGTGAGGCTGATACAGAAGGTGACAAGAGGCTGATCTGAGAATGCTGAGCATAGGATGACTTGCCAAAGGAAGTAACTTTAGACAGTTGACTCCATTTTCAGGGGATGAAGCAGAAAGAAGAAAGATGGAATTTTGTCTCTCATGTAGACTTCTTGGTTTCAAATGGTGGGAAAGCTAACAAAATGTTGCCAGAGTTTAAAAAGGGAATTTATTACTTCACATAATTGAGAAGTATGGCCTTAGATATGCCCAGATCTAGGATTTCAAGCATCTTTAATTCTTTTTTAAGATTTATTTATTTTTGGCTGTACTGGGTCTCTGTGGCTGCACATGGGCTTTCCATACTTGGAGTGAGCGGGGGCTACTCTTTGATGTGGTGTGCGGGCTTTTCATGGTGGTGGCTTCTCTTGTTGCAGAGCATGGGTTCTAGGCGTGCAGGCTTAAGTAATTGCAGTGCATGGGCCTAGTTGCCCTATGGCATGTGGAATCTTCCTGGAGCAGAAATCAAACCCATGTTCCCTGCATTGGCAGGTAAATTCTTAACCATTGGACCACCACCAATAATGTCTTTAGTAACCTTTAGTCTTTCTTCATCTCTCAATTCCTCTTTCCTCTATATTGGTCTTCCATATGATCAGCTTCTAGCATATACCCATCCAGCTTTAAGTTCAGTAAAGAGTTTATTTGGCCTGTTTTCTCTAGCAAGTGCAAGGATCCTATCTCATTGCTTTTGATTGGTCATGTGACCATCCTTCGAACCCAGGGATTACAATGTTTTACTGATCAACTGAGTCACATTCCCTATCCTTGAAGTCTGGTGCAACAGCTCCAACCAGATTACTTGGACTAGATATGGGGAAGAAGTGGTTCCCTAAGAAAAACTCAGATACCATCATCATGAGACTCAGTATGGATGCTGGGTAGGCAAAACAAAATAAAATGAAAATAAAAACAAGATGACAGACATCTACAACCAATAATCTACACACTCACATAAAATTGAACTGGAAGCTACCATCTATCATCAGCACATGAATATATTATTAACTAAATGCTATCATCAGGTCTTAGATATTCAGTTGTTCTCATACTGACAGAATTTTATCCTCTGGTTTAAATCAGCATTAGGTCTTACATTTAGATCTTTAATCCATTTTGAGTTTATTTTTGTGTATGGTGTTAGAAAGTGTTCTAGTTTCATTCTTTTACAAGAGGTTGAACAGTTTTCCCAGCACCACTTGTTAAAGAGGTTGTCTTTTTTCCATTGTATATTCTTGCCTCCTTTGTCAAAGATAAGGTGTCCGTAGGTATGTGGATTTATCTCTGGGCTTTCTATTTTGTTCCAATGATCTATATTTCTGTCTTTGTGCCAGTACCATACTGTCTTGATGACTGTGGCTTTGTAGTATAGCCTGAGGTCAGGCAGTTTGATTCCTCCAGTTCCATTCTTCTTTCTGAAGATTGCTTTGAAGCTATTCGAGGTTTTTTTTATTTCCATACAAATTGTGAAATTATTTGTTCTAGTTCTGTGAAGAATACTGTTGGTAGCTTGATAGGGATTGCATTGAAAATGGATTAAAGATCTAAATGTAAGACCAGAAACTATAAAACTCCTAGAGGAGAACATAGGCAAACCACTCTCCGACATAAGTCATAGCAAGATCCTCTATGACCCACCTGCCAGAATATTGGAAATAAAAGCAAAAATAAACAAATGGGACCTAATGAAACTTAAAATCTTTTGCACAACAAAGGAAACTATAAGCAAGGTGAAAAGATAACCTTCAGAATGGGAGAAAATAATAGTAAATGAAAAAACAGACAAAGGATTAATCTCAAAAATATACAAGCAACTCCTGCAGCTCAATTCTAGAAAAATAAATGACCCAATCAAAAAATGGGCCAAAGATCTAAACAGACATTTCTCCAAAGAAGACATACAGATGGCTAACAAACACATGAAAAGATGCTCAATATCACTCATTGTCAGAGAAATGCAAATCAAAACCACAATGAGGTACCATTACATGCCAGTCAGAATGGCTGCTATCCAAAAGTCTACAAGCAATAAATGCTGGAGAGGGTGTGGAGAAAAGGGAACCCTCTTACACTGTTGGTGGGAATGCAAACTAGTACAGCCACTATGGAGAACAGTGTGGACAATCCTTAAAAAACTGAAAATAGAACTGCCATATGACCCAGCAATCCCACTTCTGGGCATACACACCAAGGAAACCAGATCTGAAAGAGACACATGTACCCCAATGTTCATCGCAGCACTGTTTATAATAGCCAGGACATGGAAGCAACCTAGATGTCCATCAGCAGACGAATGGATAAGGAAGCTATGGTATATATACACAATGGAATATTACTCAGCCATTAAAAAGAATTCATTTGAATCAGTTCTAATGAGATGGATGAAACTGGAGCCCATTATACAGAGTGAAGTAAGCCAGAAAGATAAAGACCAATACAGTATACTAATGCATATATATGGAATTTAAAAAGATGGTAACGATAACCCTACATGCAAAACAGAAAAAGAGACACAGATGTACAGAACAGACTTTTAGACTCTGTGGGAGAAGGCAAGGGTGCGATGTTCAGAGAGAACAGCATTGAAACAAGTATACTATCAAGGGTGAAACAGATTACCAGCTCAGGTTGGATGCATGAGACAAGTGCTCAGGGCTGGTGCACTGGGAAGACCCAGAGGGATGGGATGGAGAGGGAGGCAGTGAGGGGCGGCGGGGGTGGGGGGGATCAGGATGGGGAACACATGTAAATCCATGGCTGATTCATGTCAATGTATGGCAAAAACCACTACAAAATAAATAAATAAATAAAATAAAAAAGAAAAAAATAAATAAATAAAAACAAAAAAAAATAAATCAGCCTTAGGGAGATAGACAAAAAAAGATCTTCACAACCCAGATAATCACGATGGTATGATCACTCACCTAGAGCCAGACATCCTGGAGAGCAAAGTCGAGTGATCCTTAGGAAGCATTACTACGAACAAAGCTAGTGAAGGTGATGAAATTCCAGTTGAGGTATTTCAAATCCTAAAAGATGATGCTGTGAAAGTGCTGCCCTCAACATGCCAGCAAATTTGGAAAACTCAGCAGTGGCCACAGGACTGTAAAAGGTCAGTTTTCATTCCAATCCCAAAGAAAGGTAATGTCAAAGAATGCTCAAACTACCACACAATTGCACTCATCTTACACGCTAGTAAAGTAATGCCCAAAATTCTTCAAGCCAAGCTTCAGCAATACATGGACCGTGAACTTCCAGATGTTCAAACTGGGTTTAGAAAAGGCGGAGGAACCAGAAATCAAATTGCCAGCATCCGCTGGATCATCGAAAATGCAAGAGAGTTCCAGAAAAACATCTATTTCTGCTTTATTGGCTATGCCAAAACCTTTGACTGTGTGGATCACAACAAACTGTGGAAAATTCTGAAAGAGATGGGAATACCAGACCACCTGACCTTCTTCTTGAGAAATCTGTATGCAGGTCAAGAAGCAACAGTTAGAACTGGACATGGAACCACAGACTGGTTCCAAATTGGGAAAGGAGTACATCAAGGCTGTATATTGTCACAGTGTTGATTTAACTTACATGCAGCATACATCATGCAAAATACCAGGCTGGATGAAGCACAAGTTGGAATCAAGATTGCTGGGAGAAATATCAATAACCTCAGATATGCAGATGACACCACCCTTATGGCATAAAGCGAAGAAGAACTAAAAAGCCTCTTGATGAAAGTGAATGAAGAGAGTGAAAAAGTTGGCTTAAAACTCAACATTCAGAAAACTAAGATCATGGCATCTGGTCCCATCACTTCATGGGAAATAGATGGGGAAACAGTGCAGACTTTATTTTTTCTGGGGGGCTCCCAAATCACTGCAGATGGTGATTGCATCCATGAAATTAAAAGACACTTGCTCCTTGGAAGAAAAGTTATGACCAACCTAGACAGCATATTAAAAAGCAGAGACATTACTTTGCCAACAAAGGTCCATCTAGTCAAAGCTATGGTTTTTCTAGTAGTCATGTATGGATGTGAGAGTTGGCCTATAAAGAAAGCTGAACACCAAAGAATTGATGGTTTTGAACTGTGGTGTTGGAGAAGGCTCTTGACAGTCCCTTGGACAGCAGAGATCCAACCAGTCCATCCTAAAGGAAATCAGTCCTGAATATTTATTGGAAGGACTGATGTTGAAGTTGAAACTCCGATCCTTTGGCCAGCTGATGTGAAGAACTGACTCATTTGAAAATACCTTGATGCTGGTTTCGATTGGAGGCAAGAAGGGTAGGGGATGACAGAGGATGAGATGGTTGGATGGCATCATCAGCTCAATGGACATGAGTTTGAGTAAACTCTGGGAGTTGGTGATGGACAGGGACGGCCTGGCGTGCTGTAGTCCATGGGGTTGCAAAGAGTCAGACACAACTGAGCAACTGAGGGAGTTAACACCATGGACAGAAAATAATCATCATAAATGGGGAAAAACATTATCCAAAGTGATTTAAAGCAAAAGCACAGAATAGCATAAACTTAGTAATTAAATTTGGTGATTGGAAATGCAACTACTGCCCAGTAGCCCTTGGATTACAAGGTGACAAAACTCTAGAAAACAAGAAATGCTCATTCTTATTTATATTTGTCTCAAGACATGTTTCACCTTCAACTTAGAAATAATTCATGAAGTCCTTCTAATATTCAATAATGTGTGTGTACTTGGGTCCTATGTCTACCTCACTTTATGTCCATGATACCATACCCTTCTAGTCCTCCACATCTCTGACTTTTCCATCTCCGTATCCTTTATCCAGGCCTGAACCACTGGTATTTTCTAGAGCTTCATCATTGATTCCCAGCTCTTCTCTTCTTACAAAGTCTCACAGAGTAGCTCTTCATCCATGCTTTTCAACAGATGCCCAAGGACAGCATCCTTTGTGCCAGGTACAGTACCAACCATCCTTGAAGGATCATCCCACAAGTTAATGACACCCAACTCTCTGAAGTCCAGACCTCTCCTTTCAGATTCAAATTTGGACATTCACATGGTAGGTACTTTATAAAGAATTCTCGATCAATGAATAAATGAATCAATGCTTTTCCCTTAATGCTGCAAGTTCAACATACATCACAATGAAATCTTCTTCATGCCTGATCCTGTTACTACTTGTATTTGGTAATACCCTCAGGGATAGAAACCTCAGGTTTATGCTTGCCACCTCCTTCTTGGCTCCTTCACACTCAGTTCAGTTTGGTTCAGTCACTCAGTCATGTCCGACTCTTTGTGACCCCATGAACCACAGCACGCTAGGCCTCCCTGTCCATTACCAACTCCTGGAGTCCACCCAGACCCATGTCCATCAAGTTGGTGATGCCATCCAGCCATCCCATCCTCTGTCATCCCCTTCTCCTCCTGCCCCCAATCTTTCCCAGAATCAGGGTCTTTTCAAATGAGTCAGCTCTTCACTTCAGGTGGCCAAAGTACTGGAGTTTCAGCTTCAACATCAGTCCTTCCAGTAACACCCAGGACTGATCTCCCTTAGGATGGACTGGTTGGATCTCCTTGCAGTTCAAGGGACTGTCAAGAGCCTTCTCCAACACCACAGTTCAAAACCATCAATTCTTCGGTGCTCAGCTTTCTTTATAGGCCAACTCTCACATCCATACATGACCACTGGAAAAACCATAGCCTTGACTAGATGGACCTTTGTTGGTAAAGTAATGTCTCTGCTTTTTAATATGCTGTCTCGGTTGGTCATGACTTTTCTTCCAAGGAGTAAGCGTCTTTTAATTTCATGGCTGCAGTCGCCATCGGCAGTGATTTTGGATTCCTTGATTTTGGATTTTTGATTCCTTCACACTAAGTTCTACTAATTTTAACTCAATATTTCTTCTATTTGTCTCCTTCTCCTACATCTCCACTCCTCCTGTCCTAATTCAGACTTGTAGCACCCTCTACTTGGACGCTGCCACAGCCTCCCTACTCATCTGTCTGCCTCTAAATGTATCCATATAGCATCACACTCTCCTCTTCAGTGACTCTCTGTTTCCTATGAACAATGCTCATACTCCTTAAAATGCCAAATAAAGTTCCCTGTGTCCTGCTCTCTGCCTCTCTTTCCAGTCTCATCTTAAAGATGGCTTGGCTCGAATGTTTGTTATTTCTTGCACACCAGCACCCAGATTCATGGCTTTGCTCATGCTCTACTTCCTGTCTGGAATATGACCTACCCGGTATTCCCATTTCTGCACATCATTTATGCTTCCAATGAGATATCATATCCTCTAGAAAACATTGTTAACCTTCTTTAGACTGATCTGGGTGCCCTCTAGCTGGCTTTCATAGCATGGTGGCCATCCCTCCATCATTACACTATTAACATCAAATCCTCTTGCTGCAACCTGGACTCCTGTGTGAGTTCCTGAAGATATGGGCATGTCTGTTCATCCTTGATTCCTCAATGCCTACCCACTACCTGAAACACAGTAGGATTTCATGTCTGCTGAAGGGGACTACATTTTAAGTAGAGCAGGTTTTTTAGCCTTGGTACTTTTATAGTGTGAAAAAAGCACTCCATAAAATACTAAAAGCTAGAGGATATGCTATCCAAGACCGAGATCAAGAGTTATCAGTAGAAACTTGGAGGTAATATAATTTGCATTTTCTGGCCCAAAAGATTAACTCTAGGCAAATACTAAAGACCCTAAAATATTAATATTTATGCTGATTTCATACCATGGGATCAGGGAATGGCAGATTTAAAAAAATCAGATATTTCTCTAACTTAAATAGTTTATTTACTTATAGTCAGACATTTTAAACCTTTTCCTGAATTTTCAGACTAATACTTTCTAAATTAATCTGAAATCCATTCAGATTGTCCACCAGTTGTAGCAGAGTGAATTGTGGGGAAAAGATAGAAATAAGATGAGAAGAGATATTCTGGCTCAGATCATGCTTTTGCTTTTACTTTGGTAAGATGGAAAACTGTTGAAGAGTTTTGATTAGAGGAGATTATTGATGAAATTTTATACTCTGATAGGATCACTCTGGCTGCTTGGAAGAGGCTTTAACTATATATAGGCATCATGGGCAGAAGCCAAGAGACTAGTTTTAGAACTGTTGTGATTCTAGGCAAAAGATGATGGTGACTTGGACCAGGGTGGTAGCCAAGAGGCAGAAAAATAGTCAGATTATAGGTGTATATCAAAGACTCAGCCAAAAGAATTTGCCGGTAATTGGATATGGATTGTAGAGAGGGAAAAAATGGATAATTCCAAGGATTTGGGGTTGAACAACTGCAAGCATGGATTTGCTATTGGGGGGGGGAGCAGGTTTAGGGGTAAAAATCAGGAGTTCAGTTTTGGCCCCCTTTTCAGTTTATGTCTGTTAGGTGTACAAGGGGGGAATACTGAACAGCTGAGTTGTGGGTACCTATCTGGAGTTCAGAAGGGAGATCAAAGGGAGGATAGATACTTGGAAGTTTTAGCCTACAGATGGTATTTGCAGACATAAGGCAGGTAGGGGTCATCTAGGAAGTGTATAAGGAATAGAGGTTTGAGGACCAACTTGGAACGGTCTGGTGTTCAGAACTTGGGAAAATGAGGAGGAATCAGCAAAGGAGGCCAAGGTGGAGGGACCAATGAGAAAAGAGATCCAAGAGGTTGTGACCCACCTCTTGGTGGGTCCTCTGGGGTGGTGACCCAGAGGTTAAGTGAAGAAAGATTATTGTGCCTGAAATAAAAAACAACCTACCAAGTTCTAATTTACCCTAAGTCTCAGTGGATAGTGTCTTTTTGTATATGTACATGTGTGTGTGTGTGTGTGTGTATAATTTTTTGGCTTGAGGTCACGCAGCTACCAGTTATTTCCTTTGTTCCCCACCCCTATCTCCCCTGCAACCCCCTGCAGGGATTCTGAGTCCCATGTAGTTGTGGACTTCATTACTGAGTCTATGTGGTCATGAATTTTACTAGTTCTCTTTTCCTCTTAGGGTAACTGCAAGATCAGTTCACCTTCGTTTCTACACTTCTAGGGAAAATCTAAAGCCCTGAGCACCTGCTGGGGCTTCCCATTCATAAAATCATTCATTCATTCACCAAATAGTTACTGGGAATTGACAATACACAGGCACTGTTCTAGGCCCTGGATTTATAGCTGTGAACCACTGGGTACCAGCACTGTCTATGACAACAAAGAGCTTACATTCTAGCAGAGGGGATAGGAGTGGAAGAGAGGGGGATAATGTGTGTGGGGTCAACAAATAAACAAAATAGCTTCAAATTGTTATGTCTACACTGAAGGAAATAATCAGGAGTCTGAGACATAGAATAACAGTGCAGACTAAGTTTGGGGACTATTTTCCACTAGGACAGCAGGGAAGCTTCTCTAAACTCTAATATCCTGATGGTTCCAAAGTAACCAGCAAATATATTTCTTTTTAGAGTCCTGAATTGAACTTGAGGCTCTTGTTAGAACAAGGGAGGAAGCCTACCTCCAGTTCCATCTTCACGTGAGCATCTGCCCTCGACAGTTTATAGGAGTAGGCTGAAAAATCAGTTCTTTTCCAATTTTATGTAACATCCGCCAGAAGAAACAGAAGATTATAAAAATGAGACTTATCAAAGTTCATCTTCCAACAAAGAGGTTAGTAACCATTAAATTTTTAATACTTATTTATTTGGCTATACCAGGTCTTAGTTGCGGCATGTGGGATCTAGTGTCCTGACCAGAGATTGAACCCTGGCCTTGGGAGTGCGAAGTCTTAGCCACTGAACCACCAGGGAAGTCCCTGCTGCTGCTGCTGCTGCTAAGTCCCTTCAGTCGTGTCCAACTCTGTGCAACCCCATAGACAGCAGCTCACCAGGCTTCCCATCCCTGGGATTCTCCAGGCAAGAACACTGGAATTGGTTGCCATTTCCTTCTCTAATGCATGAAAGTGAAAAGTGAAAGTGAAGTCACTCAGTTGTGTCCGACTCTTAGCAACCCCATGGACTGCAGCCTACCAGGCTCCTCCATCCATGGAATTTTCCTAGTTACCATTTAATTTAGCTAAAATTTTCTGGGGAACACTTAATACAGTGCAGACACTGGTCTAAGTAAGCTTTTAATATGCATCCTAACATTTAATCTTCATAAAATTCCTTGAGGTTGATACTATTATTATCCCCATTTTACACTTAAAACTCTTGAGGCTTGGATGAACTACTTCACTGTCTAAGGTCACGCAGTCAGCAAGTGGCAGGACTTCAGTTAAAACCCATGTCTGTCCAGTGTTCAAGATTTTGCTTGCGGCATAACTTTGAAAAAGATGATTTGAAGACATTCTTAACTAGATTTTAAGTACTACAATCTTTATCTTCATAAAATTTTGTTAGATAAGAAAGAAAATTACAAGCTTTGAGGTGCTAGGATTTCTCCATAGTTGAATAATCTTTGGGATATTTCAGGGACAAACTTGTTTTAAGCAGTGTCAAGCAGATCCCATCCTAAAGTGAAAGTATGTCAGTTGGTGATTTCAAGTTTGAAAAAGCCCTACATTGTCTTTCAGGAATGCTATGAATAGAAATCGAAGGGAACTGTTTGAACTAATAAAGATAATATTTTTGGTAAGACATCAGATATTTAGGTCTTATTTCTTACTTAGCTCATTTAAAACCCACAAATTAAATATTTTTTAGCAGGTATGGTAAATTGTGAGGTCTTTAAAGTTCACATAATAGAAATTATAGTTATAATTTATTGAGCATTCATTGTGTGCCCCTTCAGTGTACTGTGTGTATTATTTCATTTGTTCTTAACTATACTTTTATGAGATATTAATTATCAATGCTATTTAAAGATGAAGACATTGGGTCTCAGTTAAGTAACAGATTCAAAACTATGTATCAAAGCCAGCATTAAAATCTAGGGATGGAAACCCCATATTTTTTTCTTATAAGATCTTATTTCTTATTCAGGTTTCAGAAGGTATCTTTCCTTATTAGACTGTTTTCATTCCCAAAGTGACCTTTGGGAAGTATCTTTATTCTCTAGTATTAAGTTTCCTTGCCTTTAAAACAGTGTGATTACACTGGATATTTTCCATAATCTCTTTTCGTTCTAAAGCTCCATGGTTCTGTGACTCCATAAATAGCTCAGTTCAAAGATAATTCAATGGTGTTCATTGGGACTTCTGATTTTATTTTTTCAATTAAAAAAATTGAAAACAGTAGGAAATTATATCTTTTAAATCAATTTAGTAGATCTGTCTACTATTTTCTCTTTTATACACATGGATATACTATTTGACCCTTCTTTGTTGCAAAATGTTTCTTCCTTGTCACTTATAATACTTTATCAGTAACAATAGCCCTAAAAAATATATTCCAATTGCTTTCACCAACTTATAGCTAGGGAAACAGGTTATTGTAGTGCTTTAGTTTGGGTTTTCTGAGGTCGTGGTCACTTAGGACAAGGAAGGATTGGGACCTACGTCGCTAAAATTTCTAGTTTTACTCTGTTTAGGTCTCAGGACCTCTAATATGTTGAGGTGTTCAAGGTAAGAGAAACCCAAGTAAGACAGTAGGTGTTGTGAGAGGGCATCAGAGGGCAGACACACTGAAACCATAATCACAGAAAACTAGCCAATCTGATCACAGGACCACAGTCTTGTCTAACTCAATGAAACTAAGCCATGCCGTGTGGGGCCACCCAAGACGGACGGGTCATGGTGGAGAAGTCTGACAGAATGTGGTCCACTGGAGAAGGGAATGGCAAACCACTTCAGTACTCTTGCCTTGAGAACTCCATGAACAATACAAAAAGGCAAAATGATAGGATACTGAAAGAGGAACTCCCCAGGTTGGTAGGTGCCCAATATGCTACTGGAGATCAGTGGAGAAATAACTCCAGAAAGAATGAAGGGATGGAGCCAAAGCAAAAACAATACCCAGTTGTGGATGTGACTGGCGATAGAAGCAAGGTCCGATGCTGTAAAGAGCAATACTGCACAGGAACCTGGAATGTTAGGTCCATGAATCAAGGCAAATTGGAAGTGGTCAAACAGGAGATGGCAAGAGTGAATGTCGCCATTCTAGGAATCAGCGAATTAAAATGGACTGGAATGGGTGAATTTAACTCAGATGACCATTATATCTACTACTGTGGGCAGGAATCCCTTAGAAGAAATGGGGGTAGCCATCATAGTCAACAAAAGAGTCCGAAATGCAGTACTTGGATACAATCTCAAAAACGACAGAATGATCTCTGTTCGTTTCCAAGGCAAACCATTCAATATCATGGTAATCCAAGCCTATGCCCCAACCAGTAATGCTGAAGAAGATGAAGCTGAATGGTTCTATGAAGACCTACAAGACCTTTTAGAACTAGAACCCAAAAAAATGTCCTTTTCATTATAGAGGACTGGAATGCAAAAGTAGGAAGTCAAGAAATACCTGGAGTGACAGGCAAATTTGGCCTTGGAGTACAGAATGAAGCAGGGCAAAGGCTAATAGAGTTTTGCCAGGAGAACACACTGGTCATAGCAAACACCCTCTTCCAACAACACAAGAGAAGACTCTACACATGGACATCACCAGATGGTCAACCCCGAAATCAGACTGATTATATTCTTTGCAGTCAAAGATGGAGAAGCTCTATACAGTCAGCAAAAAGAAGACCGGGAGCTGACTGTGGCTCAGATCATGAACTCCTTATTGCCAAATTCAGACTTAAATTGAAGGAAGTAGGGAAAACCACTAGACCATTCAGGTATGACCTAAATGAAATCCCTTATGACTAGACAGTAGAAGTGAGAAATAGATTTAAGGGACTAGATCTGATAGACAGAGTGCCTAATGATCTATGGGTGGAGGTTTGTGACATTGTACAGGAGACAGGGATCAAGACCATCCCCAAAGAAAAGAAATGCAAAAAGTCAAAATGGTTGTCTGAGGAGGCCTTACAAATAGCTGTGAAAGGAAGAGATGTGAAAAGCAAAGGAGAAAAGAAAAGATATTCCCATTTGAATGCAGAGTTCCAAAGAATAGCCAGGAGAGATAAGAAAAGCCTTCCTCAGCAATCAGTGCAAAGAAATAGAGAAAACAACAGAATGGGAAAGACTAGAGATCTCTTCAAGAAAATTAGAGATACCAAGGGAACATTTCATGTAAAGATGGGTTTGATAAAGGACAGAAATGGTATAGACCTAACAGAAGCAGATGATATTAAGAAAAGGTGGCAAGAATACACAAAAGAACTATACAAAAAAGATCTTCATGACCCAGATAATCATGATGATGTGATCACTTACCTAGAGCCAGACATCCTGGAATGTGAAGTCAAGTGGGCCTTAGAAAGCATCATTACGAACAAAGCTAGTGGAGGCAATGGAATTCCAGCTGAGCTATTTCAAATCCTAAAAGATGATGCTGTGAAAGTGCTGCACTCAATATGTCAGCAAATTTGGAAAACTCAGCAGTGGCCACAGGACATGGAAAAGGTCAGTTTTCATTCCAATCCCAAAGAAAGGCAATGCCAAAGAATGCTCAAACTACCACACAATTGCATTCATCTCACTTGCTAATAAAGTAATGATCAAAATTCTCCAAGCTAGGCTTCAACAGTATGTGAACCGAGAACTTCCAGATGTTCAAGCTGAATTTAGAAAAGGCAGAGGAACCAGAAGTCAAATTGCCAACATCTGCTGGATCATCGAAAAAGCAAGAGAGTTCCAGAGAAACATCTACTTCTGCTTTATTGACTACGCCAAAGCCTTCGACTGTGTGGATCACAATAAACTGTGGAAAATTCTGAAAGAGATGGGGATACCAGACCACCTGACCTGCCTCTTGAGAAACCTATATGCAGGTCAGGGAGCAACAGTTAGAACTGGACATGGAACAACAGACTGGTTCCAAATAGAAATAGGAGTACGTCAAGGCTGTATATTGTCACTCTGCTTATTTAACTTATATGCAGAGTGCATCATGAGAAATGCTGGGCTAGAAGAAGCACAAACTGGAATCAAGATTGCTGGGAGAAATATCAATAACCTCAGATATGCAGATGGCACCACCCTTATGGCAGAAAGTGAAGAGGAACAAAAAAGCCTCTTGATGAAAGTGAAAGAGGAGAGTGAAAAAGTTGGCTTAAAGCTCAACGTTCAGAAAACTAAGATCATGACATCTGGTCCCATCACTTCATGGCAAATAGATGGGGAAACAGTGGAAACAGCGACAAACTATTTTTCTGGGCTCGAAAATCACTGCAGATGGTGATTGTGGCCATGAAATTAAAAGACACTTACTCCTTGGAAGGAAAGTTATGACCAACCTAGATAGCATATTAAAAAGCAGAGACATTACTTTGCCAACAAAGGTCCGTCTAGTCAAGGCTATGGTTTTTTCAGTGGTCATGTATGGATGTGAGAGTTGGACTATAAAGAACGCTGAGCACCGAAGAATTGATGTTTTTGAACTGTGGTGTTGGAGAAGACTCTTGAGCATCCCTTGGACTGCAAGGAGATCCAACCAGTCCATCCTAAAGTAGATCAGTCCTGGGTGTTCATTGGAAGGACTGATTCTGAAGCTGAAACTCCAGTACTTTAGCCACCTCATGCGAAGAGTTAACTCGTTGGAAAAGACCCTGATGCTGGGAGGGATTGGGGACAGGAGGAGAAGGGGACGACAGAGGATGAGATGGCTTGATGGCATCACCGACTCAATGGACATGAGTTTGAGTAAACTCTGGGAGTTGGTGATGGACAGGGAGCCCTGGCGTGCTGCGATTCATGGGGTCGCAAAGAGTTGGACACGACTGAGTGACTGAACTGAACTGAACATTTAAACTGTACACATGTATGGGAAGATCCAGAGGCAAGAAAGATAGCAAATGTATGAGGGCTACTTCAATTTAAGTTATTTTTCATAAGTAAGCTGATTCATTTTGTCATTTTAGTAGCAACAATGGTAAGAAATAGCCCAATTACTTTTATTGACCCAAATAACCCTGAGTGTGTAGTGAAATTGTATTTTGACACCTTTCTGGTATCATCTCAGCTTTTGAATAAGTTTATTTTTATTAATGGATTATTGTTTTTCTTAAATATTGTTTTTTTAATTCTTTCTTATTTAATATTCAATCCTGCCCTGTAAATCAGATACTATCTTTACCACAAATGCTTCAGAAAACATTCTTATAAACTTGACCAAAGAGGTAAAAGATTTATATTCTGAGAACTATAAAACACTGATAAAGGATACAGAAGATGATTCAAAGAAAAGGAAGATATCCCATAGTCTTAGATTAGAGGAATTAACATTGTTAAAATGGTCATACTACCCAAAGCAATCTACAGACCTAATGCAATCCCTGTACATTTACCCATGACATTTTACATAAAACAAAGAATCCTAAAATTCATATGGAACTGTAAAAGACCCAGAATTGCCTAAGCAATTCTGAAGGAAAAATACCAAGCTGGAGGCATAACACTCTCAGACTTCAGACAATACTACAAGCTATAGTAATCGAAACCACGCAGTATTGACACTAAAACAAAGACATGAATCAATGGAATAGAACAGAGAGCCAGAAATAAGCCCAACCCGTACACCTGGCGTTAGTTAATCTGCAAGAAAGTAGGCAAGAATTTACAATGGGAAAAAGTCTCTTCAGCAGATGATGTTGTAAAGCTGGATAGCTGCATGTGAATCAATGAAGTTAGAACACATCTTCATACTATGCACAAAAATAAACTCAAAATGACTTAAAGACTTAAATATAAGACACAATAAAACTCCTGGAAGAGAACATAGGCAAAACATTCTCTTATATAAATTATACAAGGTCAGTTTTTTTAAGGCAATAGAAATAAAAGCAAAAATTAAAATCTAATTAAATATATAAGCTTTTGCACAGCAAAGGAAACTATAAACAAGATGAAAATACAACCTATGAACTAGGAGAAAGCATTTACAAATGATGCAACTGAAAGGGCTTAATTTCTAAAATATACAAACAGCTCATACAACTCAATAGTTATAACAACAGCAACAAAACAACCCAATCAAAAAAGTGGGTGGATAGAAGACTTAAATAGACATGTCCCCAAAGAAGACATATAGATGGCCAACGGGTACATGAAAAGATGCTCAACATCACTGATTATTAGAGAAATGCAAATCAAAACTGCAGTGAGTTACCACCTCACATCATTCAGAATGTCCATCATTCAGAAGTCTACAAATAACAAATGCTGGAGATGGTGTGGCAAAAAGAAGCCCTCCTGCATTGTTGGTAGGAATGTAAATTGGTGCACCTGGTGCAGCAACTATGGAAAACAGTATGAAGATTCCTCAAAAAACTAAAACTAGAGTTGCTAAATGATCTAGCAATCCTATTCCTGAGCATATATCCAGAAAAACTCTAATTTGAGAAGATATTTGGACTTCAGTGTTTCTAGCAGCACTATGAACAGTAGCTAAGACATGGAAGGAACCTGTATGTTTATCAACAGATGAATGGATAAAGATGTATATATACACAATGGAATACTACTTAGCCATAAAAAGAACAGAATAATGCCATTTGCAGCAACATGGATGGATGCAGAATTTATCATACTAAGTGAAGTAAGTCATAAAGAAAAAGACAATACCATATGATATCACTTATATGTGCAATTTAAAATATGACACAAATGGGGACTTCCTTGGTGGTCTAGTGGTTGAGAATCTACATTCCAATGCAGGGGACTTGGGTTCTATCCCAGATCAGGAAACTAAGATCCCTCATGCCATTGGGCAACTAAGCCTGCATGCCACAGTGAAGAGCCCATGCATACCACAGGGAAGACCCAGCACAGTCAAAAAACAGAAACATACTCACAGACATAGAAGTAAACTTAAGGAGAAATGTAAACCAAAGGAGAAATGGTTTAAGGGGGAATATATTGGGAGTTTGGGATTAGCACATCTAAACTACTCATGTAAAATAGTTAAAACAAGAAGGTCCTGATGTATAGCAAAGGGAACTAATATTCAATATTCTGTAATAAAGCATATGGAAAAGAAAAATTCTTAAAACTAATAATTTTCCTTTTTGGAAGCTATGTAAGAACTCTGTATTAATGCAGATGACCAAAATTCAGGCAGAAGTGAAACAGTAGGTTTTGTGACTAGTGCATTTTATCAATTAGAGTTGTGTTTGGCTTTGAGTAGCAACAAACCCCATTAATGGGACTTAAACAGGTTATGTTTTTTTCCCCTTCAAGTGATGAGTAGTTGAGAGGAAGGCACTTTGGGGATAAGAGTTATGGCTCCATGGCATCTGGCTTTCACTATCTTCCCATCCATCAGTCCCTAGCATGTGGTATTCCTCTTCATAGTTGCAAGATAGCTGCTCCTCCTTCATGCTTTGTACCCACATTCTAGGCAAAAAGAAGAGGAAGGAACGTGGGCAAAAGATGTGTGTCAGTTGTCTCCTTATTTAAAAAAAAAAAAAAAAAAAAACCCTTTTCCAAACCCTACATAGTAGATTTCTAGTTATATCTCAGTGGCCAGTATAGTGGCCATGGTCATGAGTAGCTGTGTGAAAGTCAGAGGAATTGAAATCTTTAGCTGGGCCCTTGAGGTTCTGCTAGTAACATAGCCTAAGATTGGAGCTATACTACCAGTTAGAATCTCAGCTCGTAGCCTAGTGGTTATCTCACAGTAGATGATTCCTTTTCAGTTTCCTCTTGTATAAAATGGAGATAAGATAATAATCTTGTTGTTATGAGATTAAGTTGTGTAAAGAGTTTAGAAGAGTATTTGATAAATAGTAAATGTTATATAAGTACTTTCTCATTAAATGAGTAAGGAAGATGGGGGAATGGACTTTGGGTAGAAAAGTAGCAGGCATGGAATAAATAAATTATAAAAAATGGAAATAAAAATATTGCTAACATATACAGCAGAATTATGTAGTACAAGGAATGAGTTTTATTGATTTCTTGCATGAAAGAATGTTAATTAAGTGCTGTTACCTACCTTAACAGGGCTTCTCAGGTGGCATAATGGTAACAAATCCGTTTGCCAATGCAGCAGATGCAAAAGACACGAGTTCAAAAAAAAAAAAAAAAAGACACGAGTTCGATCTCTGGGTTGGGAAGATCCCCAGGAGGAGGAAGTGGCAACCCGCTCCAGTATTCTTGCCTGGAAAATTCCATGGACAGAGGAGCCTGGCAGGCTGCAGTCTGTGGGGTCACAAAGAGTCAGACATAGCTAAGCGCGCGTGTGCGTGCACGCGCGCACACACACACACGCGCGCAGGCACGCGCACACACACTTCCTTTAAAGAACTGCAAGCCAGTGGTTTTATCAGGATATATTACTCATTTTTTCTTTTGGAGGAAAATGAGAATTTTACGTCTGTTTCAGTCAGTTGCTTCTACACAAATTACAGGGCCTGAGACTTAAAGCCAAAACAAATTAGAGGCTTTTGTATAGTGATTGATGTATCGGGGACATACTAGCAAAGGGAAAACACATACACTTCAGAATGAGATACCTCCTTTTTCATTCATGTGTGATCTTTATTCCATTTTTAGGTATTTGGCTATCATTATTTACATATATAAAGTGCCTTTCTGATAGACATCTTGTATGGAGGTAGTTGGGCTTCTCTGGTGGCTCAGATGGTAAAGAATCCATCTGCACTGCAGAAAACCCGGGTTTGATCCCTGGTTTGGAAAAATCCCCTGGAGAAGGAAATGGCAACCAGCTCCAGTATTCTTGACTAGAGAATTCCAAGGACAGAGGAGCCTGGCAGATTACAGTCCATGGAGTTGAAAAGAGTCAGACAAAATTGTGTAACTAACACTTTCAGTTTCACTTTTCATGGAGATATTGAAGGCAGACAGATTTGAATTATAAGCATTGTTCGACCACTAACTATGTGACCTTAGGCACCTTACATCTTCAAGCTTTAGCTGCCTTATCTATAAAGTAGGGAGGGTTACAGCACCTATTTCCCAGAATTCTACTAAAGGTTAAGTGAGGAAGTACCCCCCCCCCAAAAAAAATGGTTAACATGAATCCTACTACTCAGCAAAAACAATAAATGTCATTGTTAATGTTACCACCACCATCATCATTTTTTAAAACCAGCTTTGAGGTGTAATTTATATAGACAAAAATGCACTCATGGATTTTCACAAATATTGATGCCTTTGTGCCACAGTCAAGAAATAGATTTTCTGTTATCCCCAAATCATTGTTTTAAAATAGGATAACTGATGTCTTATCCAGTAAGAACACAAAGGTGAAGTCATGTGTAAGGAAATATATGGTATCAACTATAAAAAAAAGCTTGAATGAATGCTAACTAGAATTACGAAACCCGGGCAATGTAGCAGTAGGAGCACTGGTTTTGAGGGGTGGGTGGGGGACTGGTCAGGTGTACTGTATGTTATAGTGTCTGCCTATTTAGCAGCAATGCTCTCTTCTCCTGTTAACAGCACTTTGCTTGTCCTTTGGGGGAGCAACTCCTCCCAAGGCTTTATGTCTTGGGAATGAGACTGTTTCATCTCTGGCTTTAGTCTTGTATTTCTGCTAGATTTTTGGGGAAGAAAAACAAACAAAACTTTCTTACTGCTAACACTGCTTGATGCAAGTTTGGAGAAGTAGAGAGAACCTCTGAAAATGACGGCATCACAGAGGAAGGTCTCATGAAGTGATGGAGAGAGAGATCTTATGCCGATATCATCAGCTAAACTGCTAGAAGCTGTCCTGAAGCTGTACTACCCTGGTCCTGTTACATGAGGACCAGTGAGCTTTTATCATAGACCAGCTGTGTTCTATAGCTTGTGTTTAGGAATCATGGGTGAGTGGCCCTTGCCCACCTCTGATTGTGTGGGCTTGGAGATAACATTTGTGAGAGTGCTTTCCTGTTTTCTACAAAGGGGAGGTAATTGTATTGCAGATTTAAAGTTAATTGGACAATTGAAGTCAGAAATTATATGGATTTAAAATATATTGATATCAAAAGTAGAACTGTTTGGACTAACTGGCTAATTTGAAGGAATTCAGATATTCATCCAAAATATTTAGGCCAGATCATTTTGCCTAAATAATTTCTGTATCTCATCTGAAACTGATTTCTGGGCTTTAACTGTTCTATTCTATTTGCATTCATGGCCACAGCCTATGTTGTTACAGGAGTCACTGTTTCTTCCTTATTAAATAAGTGCCCCTCCCACTGGCACTGTGCATCTTTGAAGTGCCCATTGCTGTTCTAGGTGCAGGGGCTGTACAGGGAATGACACAGAAACTGTACTTCATGAAGATACATCCTAGACAGAGACAGCGGCATCTTCCAGGGGCTAGTTACTGTACTCAGTACTACTGCATTCTGGTTCTCTTCTTCTGATAATATCAAAAGTGTGAGAGGTCTTTGTGGAAATTCTGGATAAAATTCATAAGAAATTTACATGCTATCCCTATACTTACACATACACAAATGTATACCTCAATATACATTTGTGTACATGCCAGACACATTTCATAGCTAGGTAACCTGGTTCAACTTAACAACTCCAGGCCTCAATTTCTCACCTGAAAAATGGGGATTATCCTAGTAGTAATCTTACCTTGTGGGGACTAAATGCATGTAAATAATTTAGCATAGTGTCAGGCACAAATTAAGAGCTTAACAAATGATAGATAATATTTATTATTGTTATTACTAATACACATATATTACTTATACACATTTGCCCAATATTCCTCAAAAGAATAAATAATTGTATACTGCATTTTGTTTCATTCATTTAACATTTATTGAATACTTTACTATGTGCAAGGCCCACAATGTCAGATTTTTTTTTTTTTTTTCAGAGATGGCTGCACTAGTATCTCCCTTTCTTGTTGCTTTCCCATCTGGAGGTACAGTCTAATTGTTGTTGTTTAGTCCCTAACTTGTGTCTGACTCTTTTGTGACCCATGGTCTGTAGCCCTCCAGGCTCCTATCTCCATGGGACTTCCCAGGCAAGAATACTAGAGTGGGTTGCCATTTCCTTCTTCAGGGGATCTTTCCCACCCAGGAACTGAACTTATATCTCCTGCACTGCAGAAGGATTCTTTATTGCAGAGGCACCAATGAAGTCTGATTAGCCTCTCCTTAAATCTGAGCTTTTGACTTGCTTGTAGTCAATAAAGGTGGAAGAAGTGTTTGACTTCCAAGGCTAGGTCATAAAAGGTGATTCAGCTTTCCTTTTGTGAGCTGGAACATTGATACTGGGGTCCTGAGGACCCTGTGAGAAGACTCAACTAGATCACATCCAGTGACCACACAGTGAAGCCTGAGCCCATGTGAAGATAAGAAGATGCTCCCGTTACCATCTCACTGCAAACACATGCAAGACCCCAAGTCAGGATTACCCAGTCAAGTTCAGTTCAGTTCAGTTCACTTCAGTCGCTCAGTCATGTCCAACTCTTTGCGACCCCATGGACTGCATGCAGCATGCCAGGACCCCCTGTCCATCACCACCACCTGTGGTTTACCCAAACTCATGTCCATTGAGTTGGTGATGCCATCCAACCATCTCATCATCTGTCGTCCCGTTCTCCTCCTGCTTTCAATCTTTCCCAGCATCAGGATCTTTTCAAATGAGTCAGCTCTTCACATCAGGTGGCCAACGTATTAGAGTTTCAGCTTCAACATCACCCTTCCAATGAACACTCAGGACTGATCTCCTTTAGGATGGACTGGTTGGATCTCCTTGCAGTCCAAGGGACTCTCAAGAGTCTTCTCCAACACCACAGTTCAAAAGTATCAATTCTTCAGCACTCAGCTTTCTTTATAGTCCAACTCTCATACCCATACATGACTACTGGACAAACCATAGCCTTGACTAGACGGACCTATGTTGCAAAGTAATGTCTCTGCTTTTTAATATGCTGTCTAGGTTGATCATAAGTTTCCTTCCAAGGAGTAAGTGCCTTTTAATTTCATTGCTGCAGTCACCATCTACAGTGATTTTGGAGCCCCCCAAAATAAAGCCTCTCACTGTTTCCACTGTTTCCCCATCTATTTGCCATGAAGTGATGGGACTGGATGCCATGATCTTTGTTTTCTGAATGTTGAGCTTTAAGCCAACTTTTTCACTCTTCTCTTTCACTTTCATCAAGAGGTTCTTTAGTTCTTCTTTGCTTTCCGCCATAAGGGTGGTGTCATCTGCATATATGAGGTTATTGATATTTCTCCTGGCAATCTTGATTAACCCAGTCAAGCTGTCCCCCAAATTCTTGATCCACAGAGATTAGGAGAGAAAATACAATGATTGTAGTTGCTTTAATCTATTAAGTTTTGGCGTCATTTGTTATGTATTACTTAAGAGCCAGAACACTTACTTTTAAGTGCTCAAGATATAGCATTAAGCAGATTTAGTTTCATGGAATTCCATTCCACATCTTTCTCATTCTTGGCAACTGAGGAACAACTATTTTCAGAGTTTTAATTATCCATCTGATAACTGTTTGGGCCTGCTATCAAGTCTAAATCTGTAGCTACAACTGGCAAACAGATCATACTCATTCATTCATTTATGCATTTAATAAATCAGTACCTCCACGTAGATGACTTCTCTAGCTCCTGAGTTAGCATTCCCTTCTCAATGTTCCCAACTTACTATGCAGGATTGCTATTGCTTGTCGATTTTCTATCCCACTAACCAGTAGCAGACAGGTTCATTCTGTGTTATTTATCTTTGCATCTCTAGTATCTAGTCTAGTGCCTGCACATAGCAAACCTATGTAAAAACAAAAACAAAGACAACCAACCAAACAAAAAACAAAAAAGCCACACACACACACACACACACACACACACACACACACACACAAAACCACCTAACTGGAGGGCTCCTCCTTCCTAGACATACGAATAATTTATTCAAAGACAGTCCCTATCCTCTAGCACTTCACAGTTCAGCACTGGACACTGTGGGATCCAGCCTGACAGGTGCAGTTAGTGAGCTGCCTGGATTGATTACTGTGGTGGAACCCAAGGGCAATAGGGCAACACATTGCACAAAAGTGGAGAAGGACACGGGAACGGATCCATTCATTTATTCCACAAATACTTATCAATCGCTGTAGCACATATAGCACAAGGTAAGTGCTCAATATCTGTTACTAGATGCCACCCACTGTTCTAGGCGTTAGGGTTGCCGCAGCGCACAAGAAAGCGGCGGTGGCTTATTTCGTACTCTTGAAGCTCACAGTGTAGCAAAGGACTACAGCAGTGGACGTAATTATGTAAAATTGTGTGAGGTGCCCATCAGGAAAACAGGCGGCTGAAATTCTTGAAAGGATGTTAGATCCTTCGGTTGGGGGCAGACGTGGGCGGCTTTTGAGCAGGAGTGGCCGTGAGGGGGCCGGACTGTAGGGGGCGGGAAGACTGCAGGCCAGAAGAGCTGGTAATTTTAAGATGCAAGTATGTTTTGCTTGAGTGGAAGAAGGAGCTTGTGTCTAGGGGCGACGTGGTCGCTTGGTACGCTCGGGGTTCTCCTGGGGCGTGCGCGAGTGCTAAGTCGCTTCGGTCGTGTCCGACTGGGGAATGCATTTTGAGTGTAAGCACGATTGCCTCAGTCTTAGGGGAACTGCAGCCCTAAATTCCTAGGTTTTTCATGTTCGGCACATCTAGGCTCCTCCACTCCCCAGATATGCAGACGCACCGTCTCCGGCTCGGATCCCGGCAGCTGTGCGGGCCCTTGAGGCAGCGATCACCGTTCCTTCCCGGCTCGGACTCCGCAACCCACAGCAGACGGGAGGGGGCGGAGCTTGTGCTGCGGACCTAGGCGGTGGCGTGGGCCACGCCCCCGACCTAGACCCCGCCTCTGGACTCCATTGATTGGGTTATGGTCGCGGAAGGGCCGGGCATCCTCGGAAGGCCCGTGGGTAGGGCTGAGGCGGGGTTCTGATTGGCTCGGCTGGGATTAGGTCATTGCTAGCAGGTTCGGCCAGCCCGGACGCCGGCTGGGCGGCCGAGGCTGCTGTGAGAGGGCGCTCGAAGCTGCAGGAGAGCGAACTGGAGAAGGAGGCGGGGAGGCGGCTGCTGCACTCGCTCGACTGCTCGTTCCCTTCCCGTCGCCGCCGCGGGTCCGCCGCTGCTCTTCCTGCTCCGCGGCCTCTCGGTTACACGCCTTTGGAGCAGCCGCTCTTCGTTCGCGTCCAGGCTCTGTTCAGGAGTCGTGCGCGCCCGCGGACACCGCGCTGAGAGCGAGCCGGCGCCACACCTGTGGAGCCGGCGGCCGTCGGGGGTGCCGGCCGGGGTCTCACCGCGTGCGTGCTCCCGGCTGCGGGCCGCCGGAGCCCCGGGGGAGGCACGCCCCCCGACTGGGCGCCGCGGACACCATGGGGCTGCCCGCGCTCGAATTCAGTGACTGCTGCCTCGACAGCCCTCACTTCCGAGAGACGCTGAAGTCGCACGAAGCGGAGCTAGACAAGACCAACAAATTCATCAAGGAGCTCATCAAGGACGGGAAGTCACTCATCAGCGCGCTCAAGAGTGAGTGCCCCGGAGCCTGGTGGGGACGGTGCCCCGGGCGGGAGGGGCCGTCGGGCGGCGCTGAGACCTAGGGGTCCCGCGCCCGGCTGGATTTCTGCCCCCGGGCGCTGAGGGACGGGCGTAGACCCTTGTCGCGAGGCGGAAAGGATACGTAAAAGGGGCGAGCTAGCAACAAGACAGTGAAGGAAGAGACCCGTCACCCGGCCGTTTGCGTTCCGGGGTGACTGGGAGGTGACCGAGCGCGAGTAGCGCTCTGGGGCGCCGCGGGTGGGTGTGCGCGCACACACAGGTGTCCCAGGAGTGGGACTGGCGTGCCTGGAGCGCCGTAGCATATTGGGAAACCCCTTCGCGTCCACGACTCCGGCTTCCTTGGGGGAGAGTTGCTCACCCCTGAGTGCCCAGCCATGGGAATGGAGCGTGCCCCGCCAAGGGGGCGCTGCCTCCCCTCAGGAAAAGGCGGGTTGTGCCTGCTTCGCTCCCTTTGCTCAAGCCTGCTCAGGGCCGCCGGGATCTCCGAGAGGTCTCCTTCCCTTCCCAGAGAAGGGCTGGATAGGGTGGTTGGTCAGCTCGCGATTCTTTGGAGCAGTGGCAGCTTGTAACCCATCAGATCTAGAATCAGGACCACGTACGTGTGCAGGTTCTGATTCTTGTGTTTAGCAGAAGGTGATAGGGGTGGGAGTACAGAATCAGAATGTTCCTTTACTCTAAACTGTGGGCGAGGGTTTAAAAATAGAACGAACACATCCTCTCCCTCTCCCGTTCCCTCATTCTCCTTTTTTACCTCTCCCAATATCCTTGAAACTCAAAGGTCTGGGAAGGAATGTCCTCGATCTTCGCTCAGAAAGAAGTTTAAACTTATCCTTAGAGATTTTCGAACCTTTTGTAAAACAATTTTTGCAAATTTCCCTTTGGCAGGGGAGAAATGAAATTTACATTCTGTGTATGATTTCCCTTGTCATTTGCAGAGCCAGAGAGTGTCTCCTTCTGGCCAAACGAGTGCTCTAGGGATGGATGCCTTGGATTGCTGAGCTCCTTTTTTTGGGTGCCTTTTCTGTCTACCCATTTAAGAATGATTTGGTTCATCTTTTATTTTTAAGAATCAGGAATAACATAAAGGCAGATAGTGGAATTGTCTTTGACTTGCCTTTCCCTTTCTCTTTGCTGCATTTCTTAGTAGGTGATATCTTTCAAAGCTTGCCTGCAGCTTTTCAAATAGGAAAGCTGCAGAGTGCAGCCATGGGTCTGAGAATTGTCACCAAGTCTCTTTAAAGGAGACTTAAAGTCAAGTGCCTGAGATGTCATTTTGTGAGCCTGTTGCTTCTAAAGATGAAGAAGACAGTGGAGCCCCAGGGCAGCAAGTAGTAGTCTTTTGAGGTGAAATAAAAGTAGAACTTTGGTGTGCTGAGGCTCTTCAGAGGCAGGGTCTCTGTTGGAGGCTGTGACCTGGAGCAAATGAATAGACTCTTTTTTTGTTGATGACCAGGGCCATCCTTGGAATATGTGATCCCTAGTTTGGAGTAAGTTAGGGGCTCACTTACAGGTTGGACCCACAAATTTTGTTTGACTCTCAGACTGGCTTTAATTGGGCCTCTGCTTTATTCAGCAAACATTTGGAGTGCCTGCTGTGTGCTCGATATTACCCTGGGCACTGAGGATGTAGTAGTGACTGTTCTCTTGTCCCTGTGGCTGTGGAGACTTACTCCATACTAGGCACTGCTTCACCCATTAATTATTTCACACATTATAACTCATCTTACAAATGAGAAAGCAGGCGTGAAAGCATCGCTAGCTGAGAGTTGCACCGCTCTAAGAGCAGGGCTGTTTTTGAGCCCCGCAGGGTCTGGGCCAGAGATGAAGTTCCTGCTGATGTTGAGCTCTTAATTCTGCCTCATTCCTCTTGCCCAGATTGGAGCCCCTGGACCAAGAGTGTTGGAATTTGGATTTGCATTTTGTATCTTAGCCTTGAGTTTGAGGAGGATGCCTTTATGTGACTGGCTATTTATCTGCTTGCCACTATTTTTAAGGCGGGGGAAGTGGGGGGGTTAAGAATTCGTTGGGTAGGAGGAAACAGTACAGGTGATAAAATTAAAGAGTTTTTTAAATTGTCTAATGAATGGACCAGCTGTATAACTTGGGGGAGTTCTAATCTCTTAATATCCATCTCTTTTACTAACTATACTCTTCTGCTCTTACTAGTGCTTGAACAGGTGCCACATGCCCTCTTAAAGAGGGTGGAGGTGATTATTATTTCCTGAACTTCAGGCATTGTGTTATCATTAGGTCCTTTTTGCATTATGTATTACTATGCTAGTTTGTGTGTATTCATTTTCTTTGGATCATCTTAAACACTTCTGCAAAATGTAAAGCCAGCATTTAAAAAATATATATAGGTAAAAATACATAATTATGTAAGTAACATTGGTTTAGATGTTTATAGGCTCTTCCATCTCTAAAATTTTATGGCTTTATTTTATAATTAATATGCACAGATCTTTGGGTTTAGATTTCCTTTGTGTGTTAATTTGAGGCAATAATACTGGCCTCCAGGGATTGCTGAAGTTCAGCTAGATCATTGCTCTTTATGAATGAGGAAGCTGAAGATCAGAGATCAGTAACCTGCCCAAGGCATCACAGCAATTAAGTGTACTTAAACAAAAGTTATCTGATTCCAGAGCCTGTGCACTTAACTGTGAAGTAGAAATGTTGTGTAGGTCTGTTGTCTATTGAATACCCTTGAGAAACTGGTAAACAAACGAACTCCTTGAAGTCTTTCCCTAGAGCTCAAACCTCTGGACTGGACACATGGCAGATAAACAATATAATAATTTTGCTGCATTTCAAAAACTCCTGCCTTTGGAGAAAGTTCTTGTTTGATGTGGTGACTCCCAGTCAATTTTTTCTGTGCTAATTTGTCTAGGCATTTTCTGTGAGCACTCTTTCCTTGACCTGATTAATCTGTCTCAGTCTAGAGGATTCTGTATGCTTTGGTCCTTTTTTCTTTCTGGAGAGATAATAGAGGCTGGCAACGACGTTCAGATTTGTAGAATTAAGAGTTTTAGGATTTTCTGTGTTCGGTTCTTGACCTCATCACTTACTGGGCAAGTCACTAAGCCTGAGCTCCTCCTGTGTAAAAATGGGAAAAGCCACGCTGACCTCCTAGGGCTGTTGTGAGCACGAAATGAAACAGTGCATGTAAAGAAAGCACTTAGCTTGGAGCCTCGTGTGTAGTGCTGCTTAGTTAATGGTAGCTATTATTATCTTCCAGAACGTCAAGACTCAGAGCAAGAGTCACTAAGAGCAGAATTGTTAGCACAAGTGCACTGAACTTCATTTCTGTCTGTCTCATGGACTTGATGGCAAACCAACTGTGATTTCATAGAACTGAAAGTGAATTAGGCTGTTGGTTTTGAGAGGTGGTTTTCAGGAACTGTTTTCTTTCCACCTTCAGAGCTGGTGTATGGACTTGTTCCTGGGGATATGCCCCTTTCAATTTGACTTCTTTCTAAGATAGAGTGAATTCTGTTACTTTAATAGTCATAGGTGGGAGGGGTGGGGCAGGAATTCACATTTTAGAATATCAACTTTATTGATATAATCTGTTCACCCTCTTAAAGCATCCAGTTCAGTGGTTCTTAGTACATCCACAGAGTTGTGCAGCTGTCGCCACAGTCAATCTTAGAACATTTTTCATCACCTCCAAAAGAAATTCCATTCCCATAAACAGTCATCCCCCACCATTTTCTCCCAAGTCCTCCCTCCCCATTCGCCTGCCCTCCAAACCTAGTCAAGCACTGATGTATTTTCTGTCTCTATTGATTTTCCTATTCTGGATATCAGAAGTGTAATTTTAATAGTTTTCTCTTAGATGGTGGTGGGCAACTTGAGGCACTGAGTTCTTGATTGGAATTTCAGGTGGGAAACTTTGAACCATAAGCTGCTCTCCTACATTGGGGTTTAAGTAGGGGTGAGGTCCCAGAGACTGAACTGTGTCCTAGGGGAAAACCCAGTTGTCTCATGAGATGGAAAGATGGATTCATTTTAGTTCCTGGCACTTTCAAGGATACAGAAAGTGAAAGTGCTAGTAGCTCAGTTGTGTCTGACTCTGTGACCCCATGGACTAGCCTGCTAGGCTCCTCTGTCCATGGAATTGTCCAGGCAAGAATACTGGAGCTGGTTGCCATTTCCTTCTCCAGGGGATTGTCCCAGTCCAGGGATTGAACCCGAGTCTCCTGTGTTGCAGGTGGATTTGTTTTTATCATCTGAGCCACCAGGGAAGAGACTACCAAAACTGGAACAAGGATCCAACCCCTTCTGTCAGTCACCTTTCAGTCAAGTTGGGGCAGAGAGTGTGATACTGAATAAAGCCTTCCTCTGGGATTGATATCTTGTTGGGTGACACTTTTTTTTTTTTTTTTTAGTAAAGTGAAATGAGTGTATCTGTTTCTCTAGTTCAGCCTGTAGTTTTTGTGAGACTTTTTGGGTATGATATACCTTTATCAATGCATTCTCAGAGGTTAGTAATTCTGACCTGCATCACATTTCCAAGGCAGTCACAGTGAATTTTAACAGAAATAAATTAATAAGAATTCCAGTAAAAAACACAACAGTAAATTTTAGCTGCTATGTATTTGTCTGTCAATATCAAATCTTAAATTCCAGGGACATTTATCTTTTAACAGAAATAAGAGTTGTAGAAATCTGTCACCATAACTGTATATGAACAAAGCAAAATGCTGTATTTTGGAACTTGAACTGAGTGGAGAGATGGATAAAAAGTCTGATTTACTTAAGTGAGGTCATACTTAAAAGGTTTTTTGCTAAGACATGAAGAAAGAACATTTAGATAGTGCGTTACTTAAGGGGGAAAAAATGAGATTTAAATAGTTTTGGTAATATTTGCTAGAGGCATTCATGAGGCTCAGTGGGGCCCTGACCTCATATTATGGCGGGGGCGGGGGAAGTAAAATTTATCTCATATCTACATTCTTAAATAATGCAAGCTGTCATTAATTGCCATAGTCTAAATATCCAGTCTGATAGATGTGTTCTAGAAGGAGCATGAAAAGAAAGTGAAAGTGAGAGTTGCTCAGTCGTGTCCAACTCTATGCGTACTCCAGGCCAGAATACTGGAGTGGGTAGCCATTCCCTTCTCCAGTGGATCTTCCCAACCCAGGGATGGAACCCAGGTCTCCCACGTTGCAGGTGGATTCTTTACCAGCTGAGCCACAAGGGATGCCCAGAAGAAGCATATATGTCTTCAATGTATTGAAAATTGTTTCTAATCCTCGGTTTGTAACTGCTCTTCTGCATTTCACAATGATCTGGATTCAGAACATTAGTAATACTAACCAAAAAATTGATGCTTTTGAACTGTGGTGTTGGAGAAGACTCTTGAGAGTCCCTTGGACTGCAAGGAAATCCAACCAGTCCATCCTAAAGTAGATTAGTCCTGAATATTCATTGGAAGGACTGATGCTGAAGCTGAAACTCCAATACTTTGGCTACCTCATGCGAAGAGTTGACTCATTGGAAAAGACCCTGATGCTGGGAGGGATTGGGGGCAGGAGGAGAAGGGGACGACAGAGGATGAGATGGCTAGATGGCATCACCGACTCGATGGGCATGAGTTTGAGTAAACTCTGGGAGTTTGTGATAGACAGGGAGGCATGGCGTGCTGCGATTCATGGGGTCACAAAGAGTCGTACACAACTGAGCGACTGAGCTGAACTGAATACTAGTGGCATTCTCTTTATAGAAGTCCTTCCACAGGATGCCTTCCAAGAATACATTGGATGTGGCTCTGGCCCCTTTATGTAGATGGGGAACATATCTCAGCATTAAGTTCATTTAAGAAGTGAACTCTGCAGAATTAACTTGGAACTGGTAATGTGCAGGCTGAGGAGACCCAGACCTGGGGCGCATAGTGCAATTCAGAGAGCCAGGCCTCTGTTATCAGGCAGACTTGATGTTCAGTCAAGCTCTAGCACATACACGCTGTTAAGACTTTGGGATCACTGTCAGTTTTCTCAGCAAACAAGCAAACAGAAAACCAGGAACCTTGCCAGCAGCTCTTGTTTTCCAAACACTCACCAAGGGCCTGGCCCTATGCTAAGTGCACACATTGTCTCATGAGTCCTTTACCCTGTCCTGCGAGGTGAATACTCTTATTCACCTGCATTTTGCAGCTAGGGTAACTTGTCTCAGGTCACAGAGCTAGGAAGTTGTGCAGGCAAGTTTTGAACTTGGTAACGGACTGCAGGGCTTCTCTTAAACATGACCCATCAGTGCTTCAGTAAACACTTTGGCAGTGAAGATACAAATTCCTCAGAGAGCTAGACGCTAGAAAGGAGAAATGTGCAGCAGGTGTTAGATTAAGTGAGAATATTGTGCCCATTGTTTTTCAGTCTCTGAGTCCTGGTTGCAAAGAATAGCTAAGATTTGTATTGTGCTCTGAAGTTTTGTGTTCTCATCATTGTAGGATTAAAGAACCATTGTAGGCTAGTGAGGCATAAGTAAGAGTGTCTGACTACTTGGCTTTTTGAAGCAGTAGAGTTGCTCTTTGGGGGTGGCACTGATTATCAGTGAGTTTCTCTCTTCTTTTTAATGTTGTTTAGAAAATGCATACTTTTTAAAACATTTTTCAGTTGAAATATTAAAAAATTGAGATATAATTGACACAGAACATTTTTTTAGTGTTAGATGTACAATGTCATGATTTGCTATTTTGTATATATTATGAAATGGTTGCCACAGTATGTCTAGTTAACATCCATCACCATACATCTATTACAAATTTTTTTTCTTGTGATGAGAACTTTTAAGATCCTTTCTCTTAGCACCTTTCAAATGATAGTACTATTAACTATAGTCACCATGCTATGCATCACATTCCATGACTTATTTATTTTGTAAATGAAAGTTATTCTGTTTTAACTGGGTAGTAAAGCGTTGAACATGGAGACTAAAAACTTGTTCCTGGATCTGATTTGTTAAGATAAATAGTTCATCCTTTTTGCTCATTAAAACAAGAGTGGAAAAAAAATCATCAAGAGTTGTGTGCTTAAAACACGTCATTCTTTTGTACTTCTTTAGGGTTTGATGTAGGTTTTTGCAGTAGTGAGATGAGTCCTTCGTTAATAGTATAAACTCCCAAAGGCTCTTCAGTGCCAACCTGCTTTGTTTAGGACTAATTATATTACTTAACATATCCTAAAGGATCAAATGCATATGGAGTTAGGTAACAAAAAGTTTTTTTCTCAGCTCTGTTGCTTTGCTTTAGCACCTTTCGAATAGAAGAAGAAAAAGCATTTCCTAATTATTTGTAAATGGTGGTAATTTGCAATACTGACATTTGGAATATTACTCATGCAAATATAAACACCTGCAAATTATATCCAAACAAGATTTTGTAGTTTTTATATAACACTGGCTTTTAAAAAAAAGTCCTTCCACTTTAATCCAGTTATTCAGTTCTGGATTGGACTGAATAAATTGCATCTATAATCTGTACAAGATTTCCCACGTGGCTCAATGTAAAGAATCCGCCTTCAGTGCAGGAGACATAGGTTTGATCCCTGGGTCAGGAAGATCCTCTGGAGAAGGAAATGGCAACTCACTCCAGTATTCTTGTCTGGGAAATCTCATGGACAGAAGGCTATAGTCATTGGGGTCGCAAAAGAGTTGGACACCACTTAACGACTAAACAACAACCATAATCTCTAGCACTCAGCCCACTGATTTGAGGCTTAAGTTCCCCCTTCCCTTCTTTTAAAAAAATATGATTAATAGACTTTATTTTTTAGAGCAGTTTCAGGTTTACAGAAATATTGAGTGGAAAGTATAGAAAGTTCCTTTATAGCCTCTCACACCCATTTCTCTCAGATAGTACATTTGTTCCAATAATGACATAGTGTTATAACTCAAGTCCATAGTTTACATAAGGGTTCATTCTTTGTGTTGTATATTCTGTGGGTTTTGACAAATGTATTGACCTTAACAGTATCATGCAGAATAGTTTCAGCCTGTGAAATACATGTCTTTGTATGGACATATGTTTTCATTTCTTATTTAATTTCCCACCTTGGAGTAGAATTACTAGGTTGTATAGATAAACTTAAGTTTAATTTTGTAAAAGCCTGCCAAACTCTATTCTGCAGCAGAAGCATCCTTTTAAATTCCCTTCAGCATCATCCAGGGGTTCCAGTCTCTCCACATTATCACCAATACTTGCTGTTGTCTGTCTCTTTGATTGTAGCCATCCCAGTGGATGGGAAGTGGTACCTCTTGGTTTTACTTCGCATTTCTGTGATACTTAAAATGCCGAGCATGTTTTCTAAAGCTCATTGGCCACTGGTGCATTTTCTTTGCTGAAGTGTCTGTTCAGATCTTTTAGATGGGCACTGTTTACATTTCGGATTGTTTTTTAATCCTTTTGTGTGTACATGCTCAGTTTCTAAGTTGTATCTGACTGTGACCCTGTGGACCATAGCCTGCCAGGCTCCTCCATCCATGGGATTTCCCAGGCGAAAATACTGGAGTGAGTTGCCATTTCCTTCTCCAGGGGATCTTCCTGACCCTGGGATCAAACCTGCATCTCCTGCATTGCATTCTTTACCACTGAGCCACCTGGGAAGCCCTTAATTCTTTTACTTTTTCTGTAAAACTTTTGATGAGTAAGTGAACACCATGGTGTATACTTTATTTGTCCTCATTTGGGGACTTTTTGCTTCTACTTGCTTCAACCTCAGATGCACTTGACTGATCAGTTTCACATCCATCCCAGGGCTTGAAAGGTGATTCTGACAAGGCTGTGGTTCAGAGTTCTGCTCTAGTTAGGCCAGTAAGTGTCCCTCTGGGCAGAGGCCCCAGGCTGAACTTCCTAATGCTGGCCAGTGTAAGCTAATGATCGCAAACCCCGTGCATTGACAAAATGAGAATGGGTCAGGGAAAAGCTGTTGTCACCATGGAGCTATTGGGGAAAACAGTTCATGAAGGTGACTTTGTTACCCTGTCTAGGCGATTGCATTTTTAAAAGTTAGCCGAAGGAGAGATGCCAGTATGAAGCTAAATGTCATACATTTCTGACTGACTCAAATTTTAATTTTTAAAATTATAACCCAGTATGTTTTAAATTATATATCTTAGGCCATCAGAGGAAGACTTTCATTCAACAAATACGGAGTCTTGCTTTGCTCTTACCATGTCATCCAAGGCCTGGCCTCGAGTAAGGGCTTTTAAGGTTGTGGTAACAGATGCAGAAGTTGTGAGGTGAGAGAAATTATGGGGTGTCCAGGGGCTCACGGGGAGGCCTGTGTAGCTGGAGCAGAGTGATGGCAGATGAACAAGGAGAGAGGCTAGGAGCCAAGTCCTTGAGGTCTTGACTCCCAGAGGGACTTTGAGTTTCATTCTGAGTGTGATGGAAAGTCAGGAGAAGGTTGTGACATCATCCTTCTTGTGCTTTAAGAGATTATGGGGAGCACTGTGTAGAGAATAATTTAGTGGGGCAAGAATGGAGGCAAAGAGAGCAGTTAGGAGGCTGAATAATAGGTGAAGTAAGAGGCAGTGGCACCTTGGGCTAGGGGGCAGCGTTGGAGATATAGGTCAGATCCTGGGTGTTTTTGGAAGTAGCACCCACAAGATCTACTATTTGATTGGATTTAGGCTTTGAGACTACTGAACGACTTCACTTTCACTTTTTACTTTCATGCGTTGGAGAAGGAAATGGCAACCCACTCCAGTGTTCTTGCCTGGAGAATTCCAGGGAGAGGGGGAGCCTGGTGGACTGCCGTCTGTGGGGTCGCACAGAGTCGGACACGACTGAAGCGACTTAGCAGCAGCAGCAGCAATAGGCTTTGAGACTAAAAATCAAGAATGATTCAAATGTTTTTAGCTAGAGCAGTTATGTGAATGATGGTGCTATTTTCTGAAATAAGGATGCCTTGGGAAGGATTAGGTTTTGGGGAAGATGACCAGTGTAAATGGGTGACCTAATCTTATAGTGCAAATACAAAAAATTACACACTTCGTGAATACACTCATGAAAGAATGACAGAGTGTGGAACTATATAGAGTAAAGCACCCCTTTGCCTGAGTTAACCACTGATGTGCTTTTTTCTCGTCCTTTTTCTGTGCATATTTGTTGTTTTCATAAGTGGAATTATAGGATATGAATTAATCTGTGTTTTTCTTTTCTGGTTGATAGTATGTTTTAGAGGTCTTCCATGTCAGTATACATATACAGTGTATTCTTTTTAACACCTGTAGAGAGCGCTGCTATGTGGTGACACCGCGGCTGATTTACGCCTTCTCCTGTTGAGGGATATTTGGATTGCCTCAGTTTTCACTATCAGAGAAAGTGCTACAGTGATGGTTTGCACACTTTCCTTTCTGTGTGGGTCCTAGTAGTTCCAGGGGGGTGGATTCCTTAAAGCGGAATTATTGCCAGCTCCCATCTTTTTTTTTTTTTTAACAAACTCCTTGACATTGACTCTTTAGGTCCTTGGCATCTCTGTCTAGTTGGTATTTATCTGGCACTGTTTTAAGTGTGTTGTCAGATTGTTTCTGAAGCTTAATGTTTTGCTTTAATTGGAAGTGTCCTTAACCGGACAAGTTCTTTTAGGCACTGGCATGTATTCTGAAGGAACCAGGGGCTAGAAGAGAGAGAGAGAGATTACAGTTAATTGGCTATGTCCTAATTAATGTTGGACCTATCTGATATCCTTTCTGAGCTCTTAAGTTCATACAGATAAAATGGGACATGGGATGTGGCTTTGCCCATATCTAATAGGCTGTTCCAACCTCAAATTTCAGAGAAATCACATTTGTTAGGGTGAGGAAAATAGTCTTAGTGGCCAGAGGAATATTTACAAATTAGAGTCACTGGAGTTTACACGTTTTGTAGAAACCCAGAATGGAGAAAGAGAGGAAATAGTAAGGAAAACAGCTTGGTAGTGTGGGCCAGAAGCTGTCACGGCATGTTTATATCTGGCTCATTTCACCTTGGTTGGAAGGCATAGAATGCTGCAGAGGGTGAGCTTGGAGACTTGGGCAGTGCTTACTATATTTAGAAAGAGGAGATTCCTGGGGTTGGAGGGGGGTGTCTGTGTGTGTGTGTGTGTGTGTGTGTGTGTGTGTGTGTGTTTTCTTTGCCAGATGGATAAAGGATTGAGGGGCTTGGGAATTCTGGATCAAACCTTGCTAACTGGCTGGCTTCCTTTGGCCAAGCCAGTAGCTACGGTTTGATTCCTGCTGCTGCCACACAGGAAAAGCCAAAATAAACCCCATTTTACATGGTTTGTAAAGACACCACAGGTTGGTTTCAGAGCTCATCTGATCTTGCTGTCAAATGTGCTTTTAAGTTTATTCCAGGCTGACTTGAACACTTTGAAAAGATGAAGTGGCTTCTCCCGTGAGACCTTAGGTAGGTTTCCAGGTAGATCGAGTTGAACTTGAGGCTGTTTCTGTGCCACAGAGACTGTCAAGCAGATTGAGCCCAAGGCATAACAGATTCCTGACTGTATCTTGTTATTACACTGGTGGGTCAAGTGTAGAAGATGATTATCAGTTGGGCAAGTGAGATGAAATGAAAAAGGCATTTTTACTTTAATTCATACCTATGTTTCTTTTTAAAAAGTTCATGTCAGTAAGTAATACCTGTAAATAGTACACAATTTAGAAGGGACAGGAAGAAAATGCAAGCATCCTTAAATGCCTCCTGTCTCCAGATTCCTGGTTCTTCTGCTGGAGGCAGCATTTCACCCATTCTTGAGTATTTTTCAGATATAATTTATGCATGTGCTAGCAAATACATATTTATATATTTCTCCGGTAGCAAGCCATATGCACTGTTTTGCATATATTTGCATTTTGTACTATTTTAATGGATTTTGAATATTATTCAACTTTGGTACATATAGAGCAAACTCATTTTTAGCATTGCATTGTATGGCACTGTGTGGACATAATGTATTTAATCAGGCTTCCCAGGTGGCTCAACCGGTAAAGACTCTGCCTGCAGTGCAGGAGATTTGGGTTCGATTCCTGGGTCAGGAAGTTCCCCTGGAGAAGGAAATGGCAACCTACTCCAGTATTCTTGCCTGGGAAATCCCATGGACAGTGGAGCCTGGTGGGCTATAGTCCATGGGGTTGCAGGAGTCAAACATGACTTAGCGACTAAACCACCACCAAATAATAGATATTTAGATAATTTCCAACCTTTTGCCATTATAAGCAATGCTGCTGTGAACCTCCTGGTACCACCTGTCCTGGGCAGATGAGTGAGTAGATCTGTAGGGTGAATTCTGGAAATGGAACTGCTGGGCCAGAGGGTACGTACACTTTTCATTTCAATGGATATCTCATAGGAGTGCTTCTGAAAAGTTCTGAGTGAACTGAATTTTATAAATCACATTTTTGGAGTGGAAGGGAAATTCATCATTTGGTCTATCATAGAGTGGCGCCTGCAATAAAGCAATCCTTAGAGTTTTGTCCATTTCCTACTCCTTAGTTTGTGTGTAGTTCATTCTGGGATCAGAAGTGACAACAAAATTGTTACCTAAAATGAGCCAGAGCTGGACTGGTGATCACTTGCATGTAGGGCCCCCGGAGAGCTTGTCTGTGCTTCTGGTGAAGGTGCTGTTGAGTTGTATCTTGGTGCAGTGTGTGCTTTACTTTGGAAATTTGTCAGGTGTGAAGGAGGGCAGGCTCCCACCTCTGTTGACTTTTATTCTGAGCCAGTAGGCACAGCTTGTCTGTCTTTGAAGCTTCTCTGGGAAGTGGCAAGGGAGCTGGGCATTTTTGTCTGACCTCTCTCTTCTGACTGCCTCTTCAGCAGAGCTTGGCACGTGCCCTGAGGAGGGCACGTGTTGTCTGTGGTGTCTGTTTCAGTGCCCAGGACCACTCACGTTGGGTGGAAGGCTCCTGGTAGTGGGGTTCTGGGACAGGGCGGGCACAGTCCCTGCTCTGGGTGCTCGGCGTCTTCAGGAGGCCAGGGAAGCACAGACCGTCCACAGTACGGTGACTCCTGGCAGGTTAAGAGAATCGCTGGGGAGCTAGCAGAGGGCTTGGGGAGAGGCAAGTCCAGGGAGGCAGTGTTCCCAACTGTCAGTCTTCTAAAATCACCTAGGTCATTTCTGCCCCACCTTACCACAGTTTATTTACTTTGAAAAAGTCTACTCGTTAAAAATTACATTTATTTCAGAAGGGAACTGTAGCATCCTGAAATCATGGGTTTGATGTGTGGTTAGTAATATTTTTTCCTAGAGTATCTTCAAGTGGTCATTAATTCATAATCAGTACTTTGAAAAGTATTTGCTGTTGTATGATCTAAAATAGAACTATATTTTATCAGTGATTTGAGCTTCCCTCTGCTTTGCACTGTCCCGAAGCAGCCGTGTGTCAGAGAACAGACACCGCGCGGCCCTGTGCTGGGAGGGGAGGGAGGGGCAGAGCTGTGCTGCTCAGACTCAGGGGCTGCTGTCGGGGTGGGTGGCAGTGTGCCGGGGGGATGCAGAGAAGTGGCAGGGAGTGCACTTTTTGAAAATCTGTTTTACTCCGTGGAATCATTATTTGAATATTCAAACAAACACCCATAAATTATGGAAGAGAAATCAAGATACCATGGCACTTTTCACGGAAGACCTGCTGGTGTGACTGAAGAGGAGAGCAGAGGAAGGGGGCGCAGGGGTGTCCCTGGCTGAACTGTGCACGGCCGGAGACGAGCTGTAGTGTGTGGTGGGGGACATGGGGCTAAGTGTCCTTGCTAAATTATTTCCATGGGACCTACAGGTGGAGACACCTACCAGGTGGAGGGAAAAACAGGTCAGGGGCCCCAGAGAGAGGGCGGGGTACTGCTGTGGGTTTGGGTCTCACCAGGTGCTGTTAGAGGCCCAAGCAGTCCATTGAAATCACTGGGAGTCTGAGACTCACCCCAGAGATTCTAATGTAATTTGTCTGGGTTGCGACTTGTGCCTGGGGAATTTTAAAAGTGCCCCAGGTACTGCTAATGTGCAGCACAGTTGGAGAACCACTGGCATGGAGTGAGAGGCGAGCGGAGGCCGAAATTGTGGGCAGAATCAGCATTCAGCAGAAGAGGTGGGTGGAATAGGGATGGAGAGATTTGTTCTGATTAAGTATGAGGTGTGTCTTCCTGGGCAGTGTGGGTGAGGGCTTGCCTAAGCCTTTGAATTTTGCCCTTTGAAACCAGAGAAAGCAGTTTAAGTATGAGGGTGATACATATCCACCATCCAATATTATTGTGAGGATTAAATGAGATTATCATGGGTATCGTGACTAGCGGGGTGAGCAGGCCCGTGGTAAGTCCTCTGTAATTGGAATGTCACTACTGTCATTTCTAGTTTTGTCTCTGGAAGGAGCCGTTAGAGCAGGTCAAGGAATGATGGGGAATGGGCTCCAAAGGGTACAGGTTCTCCCGCTTCAGAACATCTCAGCATGTGGCTCCACGCCTGGGATCAAAGTGTCCCATGAGCCTGGGGAGGCCGGGGAGCCCCTGAAGGGAAGCCCCCTGCTCATACCCAGTCATAGGGCACACGTTTACCCACAGTGGGTCCTGTCAGCGTTAAGTCATTTGGGATCAGAGCCTGTGATTATATTGCATGTTTTTTGTTTAAAAACCTAGAAGAAGCATAACGAGCTGACTGAGCTGTTGTTGCACTGCTGGTGGGGGGAACTCTGTCTCTGGGAGAGACACAGAGGGACTGGCTGATGGCTCTGGAGGACGAGGTTGTGCACCAAACCCAGAGGGAACTGGGGTGCCTCAGAGGTGCCTTTGGATAACTCAGTTCTGGCAACAGCTCCTCCTTATCTCTCTTCTGATCTCAGTGGGTTCTCAGCCTCCTAGGCAGGACTGGGTGACAGAGCAGACAACAGCTACTGCTGCTGGGACCCTGGGGTATTGACCCTTGCAGCTTTCCCCTTGTGATTTGCTTCTTAAGAAATTCTGTAGACTGCTCTTCCAAAGACAGGGAAGGGGGTTTGCATTTGTATCTGACTGGTACCTTGAGATGTTGACACAAATCCTGCCCTGGGCTGGTACCCAGCAGAGCATCAGCCTCATGACTCTGACTGTGGGCAGCACGGAGACCAGGCAGGCCCTGGGGATGGGCACCTTGGCATCTGCAGCCTCGTCCAGCCCCAGCCACACCTGGAGGTGTCTGGCCTGCTGGCCAGGCTTTGGAAGCCACAGATGACTTTGCTTGCTGCCTTTTCCCAACCCTCTGACCGAAGCCACCCTGAGCTCACTGTGCAAGGTTAGCAAACCACTGTATTGTCAGCTCTGTGTAGAGCAACAAGATGGTTCTCTCTCTGGAAAGAAATTCTGTTTCTCTCTATATAGCCAGCATGTTTGGAATCAGTTCCCCAATGGGAAGCTCTGCTCGCTTAGAAAATTAGAGTGGAACTGAGCTTTTGGCCCCTGTATCTTTTGGGTTCTGTCTTTGGCTTGCTTTCCTGTCCCCTGTCTATTCTGGCTGGCATCACATCATGCTGTGATGAAAAGAGAATGCCGGCAGGGCTTGGGATTTTGCACTTGAGGTGCAGAGTTCAAGCATGAAGATGGTTATCAGCCGACAAGAACCTATATTTGGCTTGTTTTCACAAGTCGTAGTTTTGAATATTGGGGTCTCATCTTCTCCCCCTCCCCTCTAATCTGGAGAACTGAGCCCCTTAAAAAGAAGGTTGAAGTGTTTTTTGGTGGTTATCTTAAATGAGAGACTTGTGAAATGTTACGGAGGAGAAGGATGACTCATGTTTCTTACTGTGACACCTCAAGCAGTCAGATCACTGAGCTCCTCAAATGTGTTGGCATGGAGTTAAGCAATGCTGGGCAGAGACCTTGGAGGTCCTGCCTTAGGATTTTTTAAAGTAACTTATTGAGATGTAGTTCACATACCACACAGTTCACTCATTTATAATGTATAGTTCATGACTTTAAGTATGTTCACAGACTATTTCACCCATCTCCACAAGTAATTTTAGAAGGTGTTCATCCTCAAGAGAAATCCTGCACTCCTTCGGCAGCATCCCCATCTCCCCAGCTCTAGTCAGCCACTTAAGATTTTAACCCAGGGCCCAAAGTGTGGTGCTCACCTGTCTGCTTTGTCCTTAGATTGTTTTAAACTATAGATCTGTTTCCTTTAAGGAAATGGCAACCCACTTCAGTATTCTTGCCTAGAGAATCCTGTGGACAGAGGAGCCTGGTGGGCTGCCGTCTGAGGGATCACACAGAGTCGGACATAACTGAAGCGACTTAGCAGCAGCAGCAGCAGCTGTTTCCTTTGGTGCGTCCAGATAATTTGCACTTCTCCAGAATGCTGCAGTTTCAGCACCAAGGTGTTTGGATCTGGAACTCAGTTTTTCTGTATTCTGTTCACCCCCTGACAAATGTGCTAGTGTGGCAGGGACTAATTCACACTCATCCCTGAGTGCATGTATGTCTCTCGTTAGGACTTCTTTTATCCTGTCCTCTGTTTTGATCTTGCTTTGGAGAGGGTAATCTGGTGTAAATTGGGAGGCATACCCAATATCCAGTAGGTAGATGCCTTGTTTTGAGCAGAAGAGAACATTTATTTCTAGAGTGGGAAAAATTTCAGTGATACAACTGATTTGGATAGTCACGTTTGGAAGGTTTTAGCTTTATTTTAGGAATGTTGGTAAAGAAGTAAGTTTCCTGTGCTAAAATGATGGTGTCTAAGGTCTTAACATGAAAGTCCTTCTTCCCTACAAAAGACCTTGCATTGTTCTAGGAAATGCCAGCCGAGATGTAGATAACACATTTTCTATGTCTGTTTGTTTTCTCTTTCTCTCATTTGCTTCTTTCCCCTCTCTCATTCTTTCCCTGTGCCCTTCCCACATCTTGCCTTGCCAAAGGGCAAAAAAAGTGACTGATCTCTGACCTCTTGATTTTGAAAAGCAAAACTTTTTATAAATGGGAATGACCTGAAATCAATTTCCAGAGTTTCTAGGGTTATATTTAAAAAGACGTCTAGATTTGAGGTGATTATGAGTCTGTAGTACCAGGAAGAAATGTGGGCTATGAGTTGGTACTGTGTTGTAGACAGCACTGTGTAGGGTCCCATTTCCTGTTAAACTTCCTGTGTTAGGTTCCAGAGGTGAAAACTGCTCAGAACCAGAGAGGGTATAAAATGTCTGGCCCCTGGTTAGCTGTTCTGATGAGGAGCATATTTTTTTCTTCTCCTAATGGGACTTGATGCAAGCCTCATTTTTTTTTTTGTCATTGAGATGGGGGTGCTGTTAAGATTATCTTCAACAAAAATAGGTCAGTGATTTATATTTCATGAAGATAAATTTGGGGACACTGAAGGAGAGCATGTTATTTGGGTTAGTTGAACAGATCCAGATATAATTATGTATATTTATAATGCTGATTAGAGACCTAGAAACCTATTTTGGATAGGTCAGGAAACTGGGTATGACATCTCAGTCTTTACTAGTATAATCTCTGGAAATAATATATTTTGGACATAATTAAATTAGACCTAGATCAGGTGGGTTATATCTCCCTCCCTCCAGCTGAACAACCCACAAAGTTATTAAATGGCGTGATACTATGAAAATAGCAAGACGCCCCTTCAGCCTTCTTCCGAGGTGTATATCTCTTGCCTTTTTCATCACATAAGCTAATTCTTAAAAAAAAAAAAATGAAACAATCCAAAAACAAGCTTGTATTTTTTCCGATTATACCAGTGAAAGTGAAAGTGAAGTCACTCAGTTGTGTCCGACTCTTTGAGACCCCGTGGACTGTAGCCTACCAGGCTTCTCCGTCCATGGGACTCTCCAGGCAAGAATACTGGAGTGGGTTACCATTTTCTTCCCCAGGGGATCTTCCCAACCCAGGGATCGAACCCGGGTCTCCTGCATTGGAGGCAGATGCTTTAACCTCTGAGCCACCAGGGAAGCCACTTAATGCATGCCAATTAGATATAACTTAGAAATTACAGATGAATAAAAGAGGAAAATGCAAACCACACCGATAGTACTGATCAGAGATACTCATTTTGGTTTTATCATGTTTTCTACTCAGGTTATGATCATCTTTCCTTATGATTATATACTCTCTGAGATTGTTTTTAATGGTTATGTAATATTCCAGGTATGCTCTGTCAAGGCTTACTAATGGCCTACTTTTGGACAGTTAGGTGGTTTTTCTCTTTTTCATGTTCATTAACCAATCTATAATGAATGTTCTTACAGCTATGTCATCATTAGCTCCTTAGGAGTATTTACATAGGTTGCCCCATTTCTTTGCCTGTCTTTAAGATTCGGTTCTCATCTCTCTGCTTATTCCCTTCTTTTCCTACAGGTTGAGCAGAACCTTGGGGACAGAAAGTGGGTGTCTTTTTTGAGTGCCACAGAATGAAGAGTCTCATATATTGAATGCATATGATTGCATTCATTTGAACATAATAACTAGTAACATGTTTACCACCATTTAACTGTTCATTAATATGTCAGAACCTTTTATTATGTGTTTTACAAACTGTTTCATTGCACCTTCACAGTAGTATTATGAGGTATGTAGTAATATACCAATTTATAGACTAGAAAACGGAAACACAGAAAGCAAAAATAACTCATCCAAAGAAAAAGTACTAGACTCAGGGTTAGAACTTTGAGCCAATGTGGGCTGTTTTGCTCTTAACCAATGGTGGACAGTTGGCTATAATCTTAGCCTAGTCACTTAAATCTTCTGTTTCTTCCTTTGAAGTGAAGTTAAGTGAAAGTCGCTCAGTCATGTCCGACTCTTTGTGACCCCATGGACTATACAGTCCATGGAATTCTCCAGGCCAGAATACTGGAATGGGTAACCTTCCCCTTCTCCAGAGGATCTTCCCAACGCAGGGATCGAACCCAGGTCTCCCATGTTGCAGGCAGGTCTTTACCAGCTGAGCCCTGAGGAAAGCCCTTTCTTCCTTTATAAAGTAAGAATGACAGTATTTGCTTGAAAACATTGTAAGGATTAAATGAGCTAGTTGTGAACAGCATCTGGCCCCAGATCACTGCAGCTGTTGCTACTCTAATGACTATTTCACCTTTTGTAAGGTAGGAATAATATAGATACTATAAAAATAGTCTTTGTGCAGTGTCTACATTTGAATCTCTAACTTTCTCACTGGAGAAATGTGTTGGGGATTATCTCTGAAGAGTTAAACTGGGTCTCATACTCTAGTCACTAATGTTTTGATGGCTTGGTTTTATATACATCTGCTCACAAGATTCTGATGCTGACTTGTCCAAAACCATTCTAAAAGTAACACATCCCATGAGCATTGGTCCCATCCCACCCCCAGCCTCACTACCCAGAGGTGAACACCTTCACTTTCTTGTGCAGGCAGCTGAATTCTAACAGGGAATTCTTCCTTGAGTCTAACCTCAAGTATCTGTTTCAGGACTGGACAAAAGTGGTGTTTTAGGTAAGTGTTGGTGTTAAGTGGAGGTCAGTGATCTCTGTCCTCTGGTCATGAATTATCCCCATTTCCAACTCCAGTTGTTTCGTTGTGCATACCCTCCTGTCTCTCCCTCCCCTCCCCTCAATCACTCCTGCCTCTCAGCAGCCATGAACACTTGGGCACTTCTAAGGAAAACGGTGCCGGTTCTCACACGGCATTCTGAGAGCATGTCTAGGCTGACTTATCTAGGGATCCAGAACAAGGCACTTTCTAGCCATAGGACCTTTCCATTGCTTAGAACACCTTTGCTACAGCTCTTCATAGGGTTGGCTTCATCTCATCTTCGGGACTCAGCCGAAGTTTCCCTCAAAGAGTCCTCCCCTGACCATCTGACCCTCTCCTTTATGTCATTACCCTGGTTTATAGGTAACGTGCCTGTTCCACCCTTTAAACTCCCCAGTGCATTTTTTTTTAGTTAATTTATTTTTTAATTGAAGGATAATTGCTTTGCAGAATTTTGTTTTTTTCTGTCAAACTTCAACATGAATCAGCCATAGGTATATATATATCACCTCCCTTTTGAACCTCCCTTCCATCTCCCTCCCCATTCCACCCCTCTAGGTTGATACAGAGCCCCTGTTCTGTGAAAAATGCCATTGGTAATTTGATAGAGGTCGCACTGAATCTGTAGATTGCATTTGGTAGTATAGTTATTTTCACAATATTGATTCTTCCTACCTAGGAACATGGAATATCTCTCCATCTATTTATGTCATCTTTGATTTCTTTCATCAATGTTTTATTATTTTCTGTGTGCTGTTCTTTTGTCTCTTAGGCAAGTTTATTCCTACGTATTTAATTCTTTTTGTTGCAGTGGTGAGTGGGATTGATTCCTTAATTTCTGTTTCTGATTTTTCATTGTTAGTATATAGAAATGCAAGTGATTTCTGTGTATTGATTTTGTATCCTGCAAGTTTCCTGAATTTACTGATTCAGTTCGGTTCAGTTGCTCAGTCGTGTCTGATTCTTTGCGACCCCATGGACTGCAGCATGCCAGGCTTCCCTGTCCATCACCAATTCCCAGAGCATAGTCAAACTCATGTCCATCGAGTCAGTGATGCCATGCAGCCGTCTCATCCTCTGTCGTCTCCTTCTCCTGCCTTCAATCTTTCCCACCATCAGGGTCTTTTCCAGTGAGTCAGTTCTTCCCATCAGGTGGCCAAAGTATTGGAGTTTCAGATTCAGCATCCGTCCTTCCGGTGAATATTCAGGACTGATTTCCTTTAGGATGGACTGGTTGGATCTCCTTGCAGTCCAAGGGACTCTCAAGAGTCTTCTCCAACACCACAGTTCAAAAGCATCAATTCTTCTGTGCTCAGCTTTCACTGATTACCTCTAGTAATTTTCTGATACTGTCTTTAGGGTTTTCTCTGTATAGTATCATGTCATCTGCAAATAGTGAGAGCTTTACTTCTTTTCTGATCTGGATTCCTTTTATTTCTTTTTATTCTCCGATTGCTGTAGCTAGGACTTCCAAATCTATGTTGAATAATAGTGGTGAAAATGGACACCCTTGTCTTGTTCCTGATCTTAGGGGGAATGTTTTCAGTTTTTCACCATTGAGAATAATGTTTTCTCTAGGCTTATCATATGTGGGCTTTACTGTGTTGAGGTAGATTCTTTCTGTGCCCATTTTTTGAAGAGTTTTAATCATAAATGGGTGCTGAATTTTGTCAAAGGCTTTTTCTGCATCTATTATCATATAGTTTTTATCTTTGAATTTGTTAATGAGGTATATCACATTGATTGACTTATATCCCTGGAATAAACCCAAGTTGATCATGGTGTATGAGCTTTTTGATGTGTTGCTGAATTCTGTTTGCCAAAATTTTGTTGAGGATTTTTGCATCTATGGTGATCAGTGATATTGGCCTGTAGTTTTCTTTTTTGTATTGTCTTTGTCTGGTTTTGGTGTAGGGTGATGGTGGCCTCATAGAGTGAACTTGGAAGTGTTCCTTCCTTTGCAATTTTTGGAAAGAGTTTTAGAAGGATAGGCATTAGCTCCCCAGTGCATGTTGAATGAATTATGTCAAGTGTCCCTTCAGAGAGCCCAACTCATCCACTTGACTTTGTGTTCTAAAAGTCACTCTTAAGTGCTTATGGCCTCAGGTATCCCTTGGTTCTCTTTAGATTTTATTTTATTTAAAGATTCTTTCTTGGGCAGATTCAATGTTACTGCTCTGATGGGGTGGCAGTCCAGTCTACTTTTGTGGTAGCACAGGAAATGATGATGGTTTAGAAAAGGCAAGAGTCAGATCAAAGAGCCTTCACCAGCTACCTCCTTGCTGCCCATCCCTTTGCTGTGTTTGCCCTTTCTCTCTTAGATCTTTCTCACCTCTTTATTTTTATGCTTGTCATATTTTATCTTTATTTTATGTTTATCACGCAGAGGAAAGGGAAGAGAAGTCTGACGTTCTAAAATCTGTGTAAGTAGTTGGCTGGGCTAGTTAATGACTTGACTCCTTTCATAATCTTCACACCTAGAAGAAAGTGACTTACAACTGACTCTTAAATCAATAAGGCTGTTTGCTTAATTTTTTTTTTCTTTAAAAAGAGAGATTTGAATATTAGGGTGTTCTCCTCCATACCTCTCATTTAAAGGTGTTAAATTTTGGATTTCCCTGGTGGCTCAGTGGTAAAGAATCTCCTTCCAGTGCAGGAGACACCAGTTTGAGCCCTGGTCCAGGAAGATCCCGTAAGCTGCCGAGCGACTAAAGTCTGTGTGCCACAACTACTGGGCCAGTACGCTAGAGCCTTGGAGCCACAGCTACTGAGCCCATGTGCTTAGAGCCTGTGCTTTGCAGCAGGAGAAACCACCACCATGAGAAGACTGTGCCCCACAACGAAAAGGAGCCCCTGCTTGCTGTAATGAGACAAAGACTGCATGCTGCAACCAAGAGCCAGAGTAGACATCAGTAAATAAATAAATCTTAAATAAAACTGTTAAGTTTTAATGATCATTTTAAAGTAACACAAATGGAAAAGGCATCCTTGATAAGCCTCATAATCATAAAAGGCTTATTTTTCATTTTCCTCTAAAAAGATTTAAAAAATATTTCTTTTATTCATATTGCAGGCTGTATGTTGCTGACATTGTTTCCAGCTGGAACCAGTGTCCTTCCAAAGGATACACACCACTCCCCCAAGGCATAATGTCTGTACAAAATTTTTTCCTGAAACCTAGTAGTAATTTTTTTTTAAACAAGATTTAATATCAGTTATTTGGGTATTTTCATGTGGACAGATGGGTGTTAACAATGATCAGCCAACTAAAGACAGTGCTTCCCATACAGCCCCTTGCTTTTTAGGACTACTGTCTTGCTAAATAGAATTTGAGCACAAGTGTGAGTTTCTTGTCCCTGTCTCTCTTGGGCTCTGTCTCTGTGTTGTGTGGAAAGCCGTTGTCCTTAGTTAGATATTTAATTTAGGAGCGGGAAGAGAGAGAAGGAGCAGCGTCACGTCTTTGTGCACACAGATGCCCTGATTGGAGACATCTAAGCACTGGAGACTCACTGACCCACACTTTCCCTACCCCCCTGCAGTGTACTGACCGTGCAGGGATCGGCTGCCACAGTTACTTCTAAAATGTGTTGCCAAATGCAGAAATCTCCGTCCCCACTGATTTCTTAGTTGTTGGAGAGGAACTCATGACCTAGAGTCGCATAGCACAGTGGCCGAGCTTTCAGCACCCAGATCCTTGGAGGTGTCCTCAGAGTATACAGGGTCAAGGAAGATTCCATAAAATCCTGAACCTGAAACACAAACTGGCCCATTTTTTCCTGAGTGTGCACCATGCCCTCTGCTCCCTGCTGGTTTCTACTATCTTCATAAATAGTATTAGAGTTCTTTCCATGTCAGAAGCTGTTCTCTGTTCTTCTGACAAGCTGTTTTTGAAAGTGTTTTTAATCTATTTTGAGGAGACATCCACAGCTTACATTCATTGAAGGCGAAGGTTCGAGGGCAGTGTGGGAGAACCCCTAAAGACAGCAGGTGCTCTGTGGGCTGGATTTGGCCAGTTTTGTAGAACAGCACGAACCCACCCCTGCCCAGGAGTCACGGGGCATAAACAGGACATGCTGCGTGACCTGGAGGTCTGACATTCGTTCCTCTGCTTGTCCACGGGAATGACCAGGCTGAGGCTTGTTGCCAAGCAACCCTGGACATAATAGAAGCAAGAGAATAGAAGCAAGAGAACTCGCCCACTGACTGTTAAATTCCCTTTGCCTTTTTTCTCTGTTTTCCCTTGGAGGCTTGAGGGATACTGGTTTTGGGTGGGAGGAGATCAAGTACACTAATTTGAAAGACTGATTGTGAGAGTCTTACTGTTTTAACCCCACTGGTCTCAGCTCTAGTCAGATAACTGAGCCTTAAATGAGAACGATCATTCTCAGGGATCCCCACATTCCCGGAGCAGTTGGGAGAAGAGAGGTGAGCTTCCTCTAGTGTCTGCATGGACGTGGTCTGTTGGTCTGGACCTTTGCTGACTGTGAAGGCAGCTTTTGTTATCACTAGCCTCTCGGTCGGTTTTCAGAAAGTACATGGTGGACATGACGATTCCATTCTGACTGTGCCAGACAGGCCACTTTCTGTTGCGAAGGAGTGAAGACACAGTCCAAGCCACTTAGAACAGAGAATTGATTGTGGTGTGGAACTGGAAAGGCCAGAGATGTTCTGAGTTCTCACTATACCGGTCCTGTGGCTAACACAGTGTCTGCAGGCCCCAGTTTTTGCATCTCTCCATGCTGCTTTTCTGTAGGTTGGTGCCATTTTCAGACAGCCTCTTCCCTTATGTTGGCAAGACAATCTGTGGCCAGGAGTTTGAACCAAAGCCCTGAGTGTGATTCTGTTTGGCTTTTTATTGAATCATGTGCACATCCTTGAGATAATCCTTGAAGCTTGCCTGACCAGAGCCCAGAGTGGAGTCAACAGCATATGAAATGCATGTTCTGAGTGTAAGGGAGGAATGGTCTCCCAGAGGAATGTTAAGGTGCTATAAATACAGAAGAAGGGGGGATAGCTGCCTGGCAGCCAAGGCAACCAGATTCCTCCACTGGCCTGGTTAGATTGAACAGGGTCATCCAGGGAAGAGAAAGGGTTATGCCTCTCAGATACCTCATAGTTCTTGGACACATTTGGGTGAGTTGATTTGGGATACGAGACTTATTTTTAAGTGAGGTAACCTGCAGATTCGGATTTGGGGGAATGAGACAGTTTAGAAGCCTTGAGGACCACTAGGATTGGGCTGATGGTGGGCAACCTGAGAATAGTGTTTAGGAGCCTAGTAAGCTGGGGGTGGGGTGTCTGGTGGGTAGGAGGGTGAGAGGGGACTGTCCCTGTTGGGATAAATTTTAAAAAATACAAAATGCTGTATGAGAATTGTTAATGCAGCAGATCCATAACCCCAAGCCACTGATTAGCTTGCAGCCCAACCAATATGAGAACGAGTTCTCCATCTTTCAGAGCCTGTTTCCCCTAATGACACTTAAAATTTGGGAAACATAATACATCCTGGAGTGTTTGAACCTGCTGGTGGCCAGTGTAGCAGGTTAGACTACCAGGGTCAGCAAACTTTTTCTGTAAAGAGCCAGATAATAAATGTTTTAGGCTTCATGGGCCATGTAGAGTCTCTGTCACATATTCTTTCTTAGGCTTTTTTTTTTTTTTTTTAAAGAAGCCATTTAGTAGTGTAAAAACCCATCATAGCCCAAGGACCACAGTTTGCTGAGTGCCAGTATGGGTTGTGGAATCAGGTGGTCCTGGGTTCATGTTCTGTCTCTGTGGGCAATTTAACATCTCAGAGACTCAGTTGTCCCAGTTTTCTCATATGTAAAAATGAGTCTGGTAAAAGTACCCACCTCATTGGGTTATTGTGGGGATGGCTCAGAAAGTATTGGCTCCTTGGAATCGTGATGTTGACCCCTTAGACCACTGCATAGTATATGTACTCTGAGGGGAAGATGGGGTTGAGGTCTAAGAGTTTTTGTAATTTCCATTCTTCTTCCTCTTTTTTTATGCTCACTTTTTCTCTGCTCTGGACAAGTCTACCAGCTTTTGGGAACTTGGTGCCAATCTCAGTTTCATTTCTGGTCTGTTCAGGAAGTGACCCACATTTTAATCCATATTTGGCAGTAACCGAAATAAATTGGCTTGGTTCATTGTCAAAATGCAGAATGTGTACTTGTTTTCCTTCCAGCCTGAAACTCCCTCCTTATCTACTTTTTCACTACATTCCATTTCATCAGCCATCATGACCTCTTATTAAAGCTGGGAAGAGAATTGTCTTTTTCTGTTTTATCAGAGAGAATGTTAGAATTGTGGATTTTTGTTTGTTGAACTTGGTGGATAGATGTCAGCCTATTACCTGCACTTACTTGTACAGGCAAATTGTGATGGAATGGATAGAAATCACATGACTTTCCAAATCCTTAGTATCCTGCAAGCACGCACCTTCAAGTCTTTGCTCCGTTGACGTTCCTCAGTGAGATCTAAGCTGGCCACCCCCTCCCATCCTCCTTCTTGTTCTACTTTTTTCTGTAGTGCGTTTCTCATTCTAACATCCTATATAATTTATTTATTATGGTTTCTTTTTTGTCTGTCCCTACTAGAATGAAAACTCTGCAACGCCAAGTATGTTTGTCTTGGTTCACTTCTGTACTTCCTATGTTTTAAATGGCATCTGGTACATAAATATTTGTTGAATGAATGAATGCCTTGATTCCTATATCAGAATGTTTACATCCTGTTCTCTCTTGCCTAGAAATCCATGAGACGGGTTTGAATATTGACCCTACCACAAATTGCCTGTGTCTTTGAGCAAATCGTTTAATCCCTCAGGACTATAGTTTTCTTATCTTTAAAATAAGGGGTTAGAGTAAATGATTACTAAAGTTCCTACTAGGTCTGTAGTTCTGTGATTATAATCTCTGGTTAAAAGAGACGATGTACTACTATTAAAATTGCCACAGATATTTCCTAAAAACAGCTTGGATTTCATTGGTGGGCAAAGTGGATTTAAAGAGACTCAGAAAACATTTTTAGAGGTACCTTCTGCCTTCCCTAAAACAGTTCTCAAGTATTATAGTCTGGTTGCATTCAAGAGCCCTTCCGCTAGCCCTTTTAGGAGAAAGCGCACATGTCTTGATAGTGCTTTCTGAGCCTCCGTACTCCGGCCCCTGCCTGCGGCTCCAGCTACACATTATCTTCCTGTCTATACTCTGTGTTTTGGTCCTCCTGAATTTATTTTGGTTCCTCCAATGGAAGATGGGTTCAGCCCACTGAGTGTTTCTCTTCTTCTACCTGGTTTCCCTGGTGCCTTCCTCATCTCTGTTTGGCCGGTGCCTAAACATACTTTGAGTCTCAACACACAGTGGGTATGGATTTAGGAGGGATTGGCAGTGAGGTTTCAGTTCTACCAGGAACCTCACTAGCTAAAGTGGAGACCAAAAAAGGCTTGAGTTTGCTCAGGAACCATCACTAGCCTGGGTTAGCTGGAGCATCTATGCAACAAGTATGCCAGGGTTTGGGGGATTAGACTGGAGGGGTTTGGTGCCACAGTGAAGAGACTGTCTTCATTTAGTGGGTACTGGGAAACCAGTGCAAGTTTTGTGAGTAGCACTGTGACATAATCAAAGCTTTATGAACTGAATAGCACAGATGAACCTCTAAGAGCATTGAAAACATAATTTCCCTAATCCCTAAAAGCATACTTGGAGGGTTAAATGCTAGGGTTCCTGTTTTGCAATTGGGAAAAAAGCTGGGACACGTAATGATTAAAGGACTTATTTTAGGCGTCACAGAAAAGCAGTGATTGAGCCATCAAGTGTCTTTATAATTAGATAGCATTGTGATCTGCAAGATTGATGAGTGTTGTAAGTGACTTCGTTCATTTTTCAAAGTGGATAACAGAGTGAGTAGTTGTGTGAGTTTTAAGATTATCTCTCAAAGATGACTGACTCATAGATGCTTCTGGAAGCTTTGGCAGAAGCTTGGATTCTGTTTAGGTGTGTTAACCAGATCCTTTGAGGGTGGGTAAAGGATGCTTCTTTGTATCATAGCTATTGTCACCCTGTGTGGTTGTTATATGTGCAGATTTAGCAAAGTCAAGGAGCAGAAATGCCAGTTTCCTCTCCTGGCTGGTTTAGGAAGAGTTTTTTTCACAGCAGGTGTTGTCTGTGATTCCATTTTACTTAAGATTTAAGGGAGTTATTGGGCTTTTCAGCTTCATTACAGACTATGTTTAAAGCTGTGTTTAAAAGACTTCAGTGGTATAAATTGATGATCTTCAAAGACTAGTTCCCCCTCTGTATTGGAGCAGTGCTTTTCAACCTTTAATGGGCATCCAAGTTGCCTGGGGCCTTGTTGAAATCAGGTTCTGATAGGGGGCTTGGAGCTGTGTCTTTCTCACAAGTTCCCAGTTGATTATTGGTGCTGTCGAGTTGCAAGGAAAAGGCCTGGATCTCCTTTCACCTGAACTTTCTTCCTTTCCCCTGTGCCCTAGTCTTTCTACTTCTTGGTGTCTCAGATACTTGTCTTCTTCAGTGGCTGCTTGTATTTGCCACCAAGACTCATTGTTTAGCTTGTAGCCAGAATGATCTTTGCAAAGTGAAAATCTGAGCATGTTAACATACTGTTGAAGTCCCTTTAGTGGACCCCAGTGTATACCTTCGTATCCTAGTCTGGCCCATTTGCCAGTCTGGTTTCATCTTGCACCATCTTTGTATTTTCCAGCTTCGAGGCCTCTCTTCTGCTCTCTTTGATGCTCACGCGGCTCCCATCACAGGGCTTTGGCACACATGGTTCCCTCTGATGCTGCACTCCTCTGCCTCCCTTCCCCTAACTACTACTTCAGATCTCAGCTCAAGTACTACTTGCTCTGAAAACTGCTCCAGGCTTCCCTGTTCCGTGACCTTCTGCCCTGCCCTCTTCTGCCACTGCTTGTCCCCTCTGGTCTCTAGCTGGGGTCCAGAAGCAAGGAATTGGGAGATTTAGCTGGGAGCTTGCTGGATATTGTGTTCCAATAATCCACTCAGTTCAAGGGTCATGCATCATTTTAGGAAGTTGTAGATTGCTCAAGAGCTTTCAAAAGCTGTCTGCCTGGAAGGGTGGTGATGGTGAAAGTGTTCTTCGTAGTGTGAAGGAGGAAGAGGAAGGGCACAGCTTCCACTTGAAACCAAATCATGTCATCTAAAGTCTGTTTTCAGCGCTTTTATTGGTGTCCATGCACTTGGTGAAATGGTCCTGTGTGTCTCTCTTTCTTCCCCACTGCTTCTCCTTTTTTCTATTGTTCTTAAAATTACAGAAACTGTATTACAGAAAGAAGTTGCCTAGCTCAGGCATATAGGACATGTGGCTGAGCTGAGAGAAGAATCCAGGTGGGATTGCTGCTGGGCTTCGTCATCTGCCGAGCTGGACTGCTGTGCATGTGGGGGTTCCCTTTAAAGCCCAGCAGGCCTTTGACAGCTTTCTGGGCCTGCACACAGCCCTGTTGAGGTGAGGCTCTTCCTTCCCAATCTGGAACGTCTTGAAGGGATGCCCAAAAGCATTCTGTGGCAAACCTAACAAACTTTGGTAACATGGTCACCTTTTCTGCTGTGTCACAGCTCTTACACCAGTGACTGTTACCATGAGTAACAACTGTGATACTGTGTGTGGTGTGTGTGTGTGTGTGTGTGTGTGTGTGTGTGTGTGTGTGTGTTTTGAGGTAAGAGCTGTCATCTATTATCCCATTAAATTTTTTTTTATTTGGATATACTTTTTTAAAGTTTACTTTCCATTTACAGTTACTGCAAAATATTGGTTATATTCCCCGTGTTGTACAATAACATCCTTGAGCCTATCTTATGTCTAAGAATTTGTGTCTCCCACTCCCCCACCCCTATGTCACCCCCGCCCCGGTAGCCAGTGCTTTGTTCTCTATATCTGTGAGTTGGCTGCTATTTTGTTATGTTCACTAGTTGGTTGTAATTTTTAGATTCCACATATAGGCAGTATCATTCAGTAGCTTTCTCTGACTGACCTATTTTGCTTAGGATACTGCCCTACAAATCCATTCATGTTGCTGCAGCAACATGGTAGAATTTCATTCTTTGTTACAGCTCAGTAGTACTCCATTGTACATAATGTGCCACATCTTCTTTATCCATTCATTGTTGATGGACAGCAACTATGGGTTTCTTACAGGCATATTTTAATTTTCTCCTTCTCTCCCTTTGGAGGTTTGTCCTCTGCATTTTGGGATCTTCTCATAACTTATTATGATTTAGACTGAAAAGTACACTTAGATTCTAAGCTTCAGGAGGACAGGCTCTGGGGCTGTATCCTTTGTTGTTCACACAGTGACTGGCATATAATAGCTGCTCCACAAATGGTCCTAAGGAGGAACTTAGTAATTTGCAATATGGTGAGACACCCCAGCCTCATCCTTCCCACACCAATCTGATCCTTCAGCAGCCCTGCCAGTGATGATTTGAGGCTGGGAATGTTTATCCCTGTGAATTCCTGCAGAGGCCTTGTTCTGCCGGTTGTGGGGAAGGACATGAGCTGCGTGGTTGTAATTGGCCTCACGGCTGCTCACTGACCTGCTTGACCCGTTGGCCTGATGCAGTGTGGTGCACAGTGTTAAATGAGCGCTCCATCGGAACAGAGGTACAGGGAGTAGCTTGTTCTCCTGCTGTCCTTGAATGCAAGCTCTGAAAGGAGCCATGCTTACGTTGCTGTTGTCTGTCGTGGCTATCCAGAAAGCATTGGCTGTAGAATAAATAACTATAAAAAACACAGACTAAGTGGATGAATGATGAATATATTTGTCCTGACTTAAATGTTGGGGTGCAGAGCTGGGGAGGACCAGAAAGATACATACATTCCTTGTGACTCATTGGAATCCCCTTTCCCTGCCTTTTCTTGGGCTTCTGTTCCATTAAACTACCTTTAGAAGGCCAAGCTGTTTTCTTTTTTCTTGTCTAATCCCATTATTTGTGCTTCATTGATAGACCTGGTGGTGGTTGTTCAGTGATTTCCCAGCTTTCTGCAGTCCTTCTTGGGAACCCAGCAGCGTGTTTCCAGTGTTCATGTGTGCTGTGAGCCTCCTAGTCACATGGCATCTGTCTGTAAGCGGGAGGGTCTTGGCATCAAGGTGGGAGGAAAGCAGGAGCAGTGGCAGAGTAGATTGAAATGATGTCAGGCTCATGTCTTGTTTCAGTCTAAGCAACTGTCTAGGGAATTCCCTGGTGGTCCAGTGGTTAGAATTCGGTGCTTTTACTGCAAAGACCTGGGTTCAGTCCCTGATTGGGAAACCACACAGCACAGCCCAAAAAAAAAAAAAAAAAAGAAGAAGTAGTTTCCAAACCTCCCCTTCCTATGAGGAATATAAGGGCACAGACGGGCTCCAGGCGGAGCGTGTGTGTGTGTGTGTGTGTATGTACAGTTCGGTCGTCAGCTCACAGTAGGTGCTGTTTCCTATGCTGGAGGCACCTTTAATTGTGTGGCTTAGTTGGTTGGGGCACAGGCTGATAGCTTTTTCTTTCTTTTTAAAATTGTTTTCTGACTTTGGTTCTTTTCTTTGGTCTTGAGTTGGAGAATTTCCACAAGAACCTTTGCCTCATGTCTTGCACACCATCCAGTTCTATCTCCTGTCTTTCCAAGTTAACCTTTGTGCTCCAGGTACTGTGCTGGGGAATAGTGACAGTCATAACTAACATGCATCGATGACGCCCTGTGCAGCAGACCTTTCTGTACATCCTACACACACTCTCAGTAAACCCTCAAAACAACCCTAGAAGGTAGTGATATTATCACCCTTGCCACTGTCTTTGTTTCATAAGTGAGGAAAGCTGTGAGATCCCCTTGGAAAGATATTAGATGCCCCCTTTTGATAAAAACAGACAAAACAAACTAAGCATCCCTTTTAGAGAAAGGACTGTATGTCTTGCCTGATTCACAGGCATATTTTCTAGACTGCCTGCTAAGGTGTAAGATTTAGTAGAGGATTTTTTTTTTCCTTTTTTCTTTTTTAGAATTGTTACCAAGGAGATATATTGCCTCTGAAAGGCAAATATGATGACGAATTCCCCCTGCTTTTGGCTACTCCTGTGTTTGAAGATTGTCACCATACCCAACTATTTTCCTTATGGAGAATAAGGATGAAAGGCCTTGTCCTGAACTCTTGTGGTTAGAGTAACCCACACGTCTCAGGGAAACACTGTGTTCTTTAAAAATGAATGAAATCCATGCCATTCATGCTTATTTGTAATGCCAGCCTTTGGTTAGAGTATCCGTATAAGCAGTTGCCTTCAATCTGGTGAGACTAGAGTGGGCGTGGGTCAGATTCAGTAACCTTGGAGAAAGTGGATAAAAACTAGACTGAAAAGAAGAACATCAAAGAGTATCTGTTCCCTCTTAAACCCCTGGCAGCTCTAGAGGCTGTAAGCATTGAGATGAGAAACACTCTTCTGTGGTATCTTCTATTAGAATAAAGCATTTGTTTATGACAGCTGTCCAGGGAATTTTCTTTTTTACAGTAATGGCTACCATTTTCTCATTGTGGCCCAGTCCCATGATCACTGGCGATATAGGAGATAAATGGATATGATGAGTTGTCACTTTTCAGATTTCATTTTGATTCTAGCCTTATTTTCAGTGTATCCTTTAACAGAGCTATACCCCATCAAAATGATTTAACTTGTTTAAGGTTTGGTTACCGTTTGTTTTTTCTGTCCTTAATTTTAGTGGAAAGGCTCATGAGAATTGAAATTGCTGAGGTCTGGTATAGAATGGAAGAGAGGAAAAGCAATTATATTTACCAGTTGAAGTGGTTCTAGAGTGTTTTATGGTTTGAAGTTTCTCAGTTTTATTGATGGAGAAGTAGATATTGGAAAGCATTTTTTTTTTTAACAGCCTTATTGAGATGTAATTCACTTACCAGAGCATTGGAAATGTCGAGTTAGCTCAGGGACACCTGAATAGATTGTAGGCTGAGTCTGGGACTCTGGTGAGAGGCCCCAAGATGAAATAAATTTTAGGTTCAAATTGGGAGGCCCAAATTTGAGTTTGATTCTACCTCTCCTAAGCCTCAGTTTCCTCACTCGTAATACAGAGATAATAGTACATGTGCCTACCGTGTAGGGCTAGTTTGAGGATTCAGTGAGCTAATATTGCTTAAAAGGTGCTTAATACTGTGCTGGTTACAACCACAATAAATAGTGGCTGGTATACACTCCCCTTAATCTAGCTTCATACACAGACTCTCACTAACCTTGGGAACTTTATCTTTCTGGCCTGCATAGTTTTACTGTGGTTAAAGAACAGTTAATCAAAGATGCATTTTCTTGTGTCGGGGAAATAAGATCTGATAGAGTGCCTGAAGAGCTATGGACGGAGGTTCATAACACTGTATAGGAGGCAATGATCAAAACCATCCCCATGAAGAAGAAGAAATGCAAAAAGGCAAAATGGTTGTCTGAAGAGGCTTTACAAAGAGCTGAGAAAGAAGAGAAGCGTAAGGCAAAGGAGAAAAGGAAGGACATATCCATCTGAATGCAGAGTTCCAAAGACTGGCAATAAGAGATAAGAAAGCCTTTCTAAGTGATCATTGCAAAGAAATAGAGAAAAACAATAGAATGGGAAAGACTAGAGATCTCTTCAAGAAAATCAGAGATACCAAGGGAATATTTCATGCAAAGATGGGAAAAATTAAGGACAGAAACTGTACCTAATAGAAGCAGATGATATTAAGATGTGGCAAGAATATACAGAACAACTATACAAAAAAGATCTTAATGACCCAGATAACCACGATGGTGTGATCACTCACCTAGAGCCAGACATTTTCGAGTGTGAAGTCAACTGGGCCTTAGGAAGCATTGCTAGGAGCAAAGCTAGTGGAGGTGATTGAATTCCAGCTGAGCTGTTTCGAAAGATGATGCTGTGAAAGTGCTGCACTCAATATGTCAGCAAACTTGGAAAGCTCAGCAGTGGCCACAGGACTGGAAAAGGTCCGTTTTTATTCCAATCCCAGAGAAAGGCAATGCCAAAGAATGCTCAAACTACCACACAATTGCACTCATCTCACATGCTAGGAAACTAATGCTCAAAATTCTCTAAGTGAGGCTTCAACAGTACATGAACTGAGAATTTCCAGATGTTCAAGCTGGATTTAGAAAAGGCAGAGGAACCAGAGATCAAATTGCCAGTATTCATTGGGGATCATAGAAAAAGCAAGAGAATTCCAGAGAAGCATCTGCTTCATTGACTACACTAAAGCCTTTGACTGTGTGGATCATAACAAACTGGAAAATTCTTCAAGAGATGGACATGCCGGACCACCTTACCTGCCTCCTGAGAAATCTGTGTTGCAGGTCAAGAAGCAACAGTTAGAATTGAACATAGAACAACGGGACTGGTTCCAAATTGGGAAGGAGTACGTCAAGGCTGTATATTGTCACCGTGCTTATTTAACTTATGCTCAGAGTACATCATGCAAAATGCCAGGCTGGATGAATCACAAGCTGGAATCAAGATTGCCAGGAAACATATCAACAATCTCAGATACACAGATGATACCACTCTAATGGCAGAAAGTGAAGAGGAACTGAAGAGCCTCTTGTTGAGGGTGAAAGAGGAGAGTGAAAAAGCTGGCTTAAAACTCAACATTCAGAAAATTAAGATTATGGCATCAGAAAACTAACTTCATAGCAAATAGATGAGAAAAAAGTAGAAACAGTGACAGATTTTATTGGGTTCCAAAATCACTGCTGATGGTAACTGCAGCTATGAAATTAAAAGATGCTTGCTCCTTGGAAGAAAAGCTATAACAAACCTAGTCTGTATATTAAAAAGCACAGACATTACTCTGCTGACAAAGGTGTGTCTAGTCAAACTATGGTTCCTCCAGTAGTCATGGATGGATATGACAATTGGACCATAAAAAAAACTGAGCATTGAACAATTGGTGCTTTTCAACTGTGGTGTTGGAGAAGACTCTTGAGAGTCCTTTGGACAGCAAGGAGATCAAACCAGTCAATCCTAAAGGAAATTAGTCCTGAATGTTCATTGGAAGGACTGATGCTGAAGCTCCAATACTTTGACCACCTGGTGTGAAGAGAGGACTCATTAGAAAAGACCCTGATGCTGGGAAAGATTGATGGCAGGAGAAGAAGGGGACGACAGAGGATGAGATGGTTGGATGGGATCATTGACTTGATGGACATGAGTTTGAGCAAGCTCCAGTAGTTGATGATGGACAGGGAAGCCTGGTGTGCTGCAGTACATGGGGTTGCCAAGAGTCAGACACGACTGAGCAACTGAACTGACTTTGGTACCAATTTAATCTTGGGTTACAAGATAAAGCATTGGATGCCCAGTTAAAATGGTATTTCAGATAAACAATGAAAATTTTGTAGTGTCAATCAGTTCCTAAATGTTTGTTTACCTTAACTTTAACTGGTTGTCTTATATTTTTATTTGTGAAATCTGACCACCCTAATTTAATCCCAGTTTCCCGTTTGGAATCATGGGCTAACTTTATGAGTACTACAAATGAGGAACTTTGAGTAGAATGTAAGGATAGGATTTTGTTTGCTTCTCCCCTGCTGCCCGCATCCTTTGTAGTTGCCAGTAGAAACCTGGCCTTTCCCTAATAGACACAACATCCACTAAAACACTGGTTGCGTAGCAGCCAAACATCTTTGTTGAGAAATAAGCCAGAAGGAACTGTCTCTGATGGCACTTCCTCTGCTGCATGGTATTGCTGAGCTTGTGGTGAGGAGACATTGGGAATGACATCGTAACAGTCCTGCAGTGATGTTCGTTATTTACCTTGGAGGAACCTGGGGGTCTGCAGGCAGACACTGCAGTGGCATCCAGGAAACTGTGCTGTCAGGCTTCAGGAGCTGTTTGGAAGCATTCCCTGTGCAGGACTCCAGCAATGAGCATCCTTTGTCTGCAGGTCTAGGGAGCACACGAATACAAAAGAAAAATCCCAGTCCTTGATAGCTGAGGAATGAGCAGTTTCATAGACAGATAGGAGCAGCAAGTACCAGTAGTTGCTGTAATTCGCTGAGCCCTTCCTTGGTGACTTTGCCTCAACGCTGGTCGGGGCGTTCCATGCATTGTCCTAGTAATCCTCACAGCAGCTCTAGGAGCTGGATCCTACGATCATCTCCGTTTTCCACCTGAGGAAATTGAAGCTTCCCATACGGGATGGAGCCTGGAGCCACACTTAGGTTGGTCTGACTTAAAAGCCTCTGGCCTTGGGACTTAGTTGGTGGTCCAGTGGTTAAGACTCTGTGCTTCCAGTGCAGGGGGCATGGGTTCAACTGCTGGTTGGGGAAGTTTCACATGAAAAAAGAAATGTCTGTTCTCTTCTGTCTCCTGCATCAAAAATTGCGTGTATATAGGTTGAATCACGTGAAATTACCACTTTTATACCAACCATTTTTGACCTACAGAAATGACAGTTTCATATAGTTCAACCAAATCCAAAGAGTTGATGATAAACGTACACACACACACACACACACACATATGTAACACAATTCATTGTTATATAACTAATATACATAACTTGTTGAGGCTGACAGGCGCAAATGAAATGTGTAGACCTGGTTCAGGTTACCAGGAGGCTTCTGGGAAATTAGTTTTCATTCATTCACTCATTCACTCACCCCCTCACTCTGTGGCTCACTGAGAATCTCACTAAAAAATTCTGCCAAGCATCATATTAAGCATAGAATTGAGCAAGTTTTTAAAAATATAATGAAAAATTTTCCTCTTGCACATTTGTAGTCAATCCTGCACGCACCCCTAGGCAACCACTCATCTGTTTCTGTATGCTGGCTGTTTGGACATTTCATAAGAATGGAGTCATGCTCATACATTATGTGGTATTTGTGACTGGTTTCTTTCATTCAGCATCCAGTTTTCAGGTTCATCCTGTGTTGTAGTATGTATCACTAGTCCATTCCCTTGTACAGATGGACACCATTTTGTTTTTCCATTCACCAGTTCATAGATACTTGGATCATTCCTGTTGTTTGACTGTTAATGTATATTGCTACTATGAACATTCTCTACTTTGTGTGGCATTGTTTTCATTTCTCTCAGATAGGCTGGGTCATATGGTAATTTCTCCTTAAGGAGCAGATTTCTGAGGAAGGAGAGTGAAAAATGGGTTTACATGAAGGCTCAAAAGTGGAAATGAGGTTTGGATTAGACAGCAAGGCAATGATGACCTGGAGTAAAATGTCAGAACCCAGAAAGGTTAGCTGGACATATTTTAAAGTAAGAGAGTTAGGAAGGGCAGCTGGAGTTGGCTAGAAAGATCCTGGTGTCCGTGGAGGCTAATACCGCTTCTCTTTGCACACTTGGCAGAGTGGGCAAAAGCCTTCTCTTGCCCTTGCTGTTTTTGGACATAGGTATTGGAATTCATTTTATAATCTTATTGCAGTGATAGTCCTTTATAGGAAAGTAGTGTCTCCTCCTCAAAATCCCAGTCCCACAATTTTTGCTGAGGAAAATGCAGACTATATATTGGGGTTTTTCACAAAGCTAAATTATCTTATTCTGAGAGTGTATCTGTATTATTTTGGAATAGTTAAGACTGTTCTTTTTATATTCAGTGATGGTGATAAAATTTTTTATAATGGTTGTGCTTCAAGTAATGTTACTGGCACCCAAATGTGTGTGTGCCTGCCTCCTTGCAATTCTTGTTTAGTTTAAGTTGGTTGTTGAAATCCCCAAATCTGGGAACAACTTTTCCAGAGAAGGTTTTGGGAAGGAGGCTGTTGGCATCCATAGTAGCCCCTTGTGTTTTGCCTCCTTCCTGATTTTCTTACATAATTGTGGATTGTGGGCATCTGGAGTGATGCCTGGGTAAGACCAAAATAAAAGATTAGTGAAACCAAGAAAGGACTCTCCCAAGCACGTCACCCGCTTCCTTCCTTAGCCATCTGACTCTGTAAATATATGCAATCGCTTTGGTAGGGTAAGGAAGCCAGGCTAAGCTCAGGTTGGATTTCTTAGGCATGTTTGAGGCTACCCAACAGTTGATTCTCTTCAGGGCAGGAGTTGTTTTCTTTGGATCTTCTGCTGAGGCTGGAGGCTCTGCAGAAACAGTACTGTGGTGAGGACTCTGGCACAGAACAGCAGCCCTGGGTCCTGAGGGTGTGAGGGAAGCCCCTAGTCTTGCTCTCCAGTGCCTGTTCTCTTGACTGGGGTTTGGGAGTGGAATTTTTCTGTAACATGATCCTGAAGTACACGTAGCCATTTTTTCCAACTAACCACAACAATACTGTTGGTGCTTTGCATGAAATTGTAAGAATGAAATGCGCTGATCCGTGCACTGTGCTCAGTGCTCTCAGGCATGGTGTAATTTGACACTAGCAACAATTGTGTTAAAGAGGCACAGTTATTCCATTTTTGTGTGAAACAACTTCAGGTCAGGGACGATTAGTAATTTTTTCGTTTAACTTGCCACTGAATGAGACGCAGAGTCAGGAGTCAAACCTCGCCTGTTCTCTTAAAAACCCGAGCTCCTCAGTTCAGCAGTTTCTACTCGAAATCTCATTTCCAGAGACCAGTCTCACTTTGATCCCCCTTCACTGTGGGGGTCTTGTGTGTGAAAAGGTTGCTGAAGATGGCTGCTGTGGGCGGTGCTTAGCAAGTTCTCCCTGGGGCAGCCCACACAGCTCTGGTGTGTCTGATAACACTCTGTTTGCTGCCCCTTTGTCTATAGACAGCTCTATTGATTCAGCCTTGGGAAGTCTTTGCCCTGGCTGCCCTCCTCACCCCTTTTGTTGATACATCCCCAGAACATTCAAGTTCACACCCAAGTTGCAGCCCTGGCTCCTGGGGCTGAGGACAGGATGTGAGCACCTGCCTTGGTGCTCATAGGCATCTGCTGGGTCACATGCAAGTGGCTTCCCCCTTGCCTGACCTTGGGAACTAGGGACTTCTTATCAACTGTCTTCATGCAGCTCTTTCAGGCCATAGTTTAAATACTTTGCCATTTCCTAGTGAGGAGGAAGGTGGCTAGAAAATGAGAAATCGCAAAGTTCTATCCATTTCTCTTCTATTTTTAAGAATGTTGTAATTTAGGAGAACACTAGACTGAACAACAGTTGAATCTCTTTTCTGCTTGTTCTACTTTAGCCCTATAGTTTGAGGTGGTGAAATCCCATCCATCTAAGTGGTATCAGATTTTGCTTAGTGGTTCTTAAATTATTTCTTCCTTCCCTTTCTGCCCCCTTGCCGCTTAACGTTTGCTTTAGTTTTTATGCTCAATAGCCTGTAAGATATGACTGATCTTACTAAGTTTTGGCAAAATGGACTGACCAAGGCATGCAGTGGTTGAGTTGTATAGGGTCTGGTGAGAATTGGACCTCAGAATTAGGTCTTTGATTGCCAGACCAGCTGCTTTCCTGTCACCACTTTGTGGGACAGACGAGCCATTGACAGTGAGTTCCAAGGACCTAACAGAAACAGAGGCACTTAGCTGGTGGTTACAAGCTGTTTAGAGTATGGTCCATCAGTTTGGGACCAGGGGTGAGCTCCCAGATAGATCAGCCAGCTCCATGCAGAAAGGAAAGCTCTTCTATCCCTGCAGAGGGTACCCTGGCCACTATTAACTTCTGGAGGTTTCTGCCCCAGAAAAGAGTTGCCAAGCAGCTTTTCTTAGCATGAATGAGTTAGAACATATGTTTTATCCATATATGGCACATTGCTTATTAAGCTGTGTCCTTGTACTTGTCTCGTTCTCTGGCACTTTGCCCATCAGTTAGTTGCCCTATTATAAGATAAGTGCCTGTATGACCGGGTGTTCCGCTTTTAAGTCAAGAACTTTGACTTTAATCAGAAATTTACAGTTTGCTTTTCAGAGAACTTAGTTGAGTGCAATTACATGACATAGCAGTGTTAAGTTTTGCAGTGTATCAATAGAAACATTAAAAGGAGGTCCTGTAAAATATGCAGGACTTCAAAATATTCAAAAAGTGTCCTTTTTGAATGGTCTTATTTGTGTGTTTCATCAGCCTGTGTTAGACATTTTTATAACTCAAGTAATCCATGTTCATCGTAAAATGATTAGAAAATTCAGATAAGCAAAGAGAGAAAGAGCAAAAGGAAAGGAGAAACATATATACACTCTAAATAGAAGTCCCTTGAGAGAAACCAGGATGTGAAGGACTTTGAACTTTTTGAAAGGAGGAGTTGAGTCCATTGGTGCAAGTCATCATTCTCAGAATCGTTCTTCTCTTCCTTGGTCCAGGGAGCAAGACCTGGAGTTGGAGTGTCTGAGCATGCCCTGGAGAAAGTCAGGGTTGCTTTCGGTTTGCTGCATTCTGCTATAATGCCAGATAGTTCAGGCATCAAAGGTTCTGCTGTTAATTTACCACCTGCTCTGGGTGGCTGTGAAAAGGAAGAAGTATCCTTTTTGGGGTCTCCTATTTATACAGTTGCTAATTCTCACAAAGAAAGGGGAGAGATAATCTTACAGTTACACTTCTTCACTTCCTCCTCCCTTCACTGCCGTGGCCATCCATCCATTCAGACATTGATTGATACATAGATTGATTGATTGACTCATCTATTTATTTAATACCTGTTTACCGTGTACCTCCTGAGCACCAGCCACTGATTGCGCTCGGCTGTAGAGTCAGACAAGCCCCTGCACTCATGGAGCTCACGAACTTGTTGGAGCAGGTTGTGGTACCATTGCTTCTGTTTCAGCTTTTACTTCCATGGCCTTGAAGGCGTTCTTCTCTCCCCAAGAACTGATTGGACTCCTAGGTCTGACCTGAAGCTCAACTTGTCCTCCCACCTACAGCCGGCCTGAAACTTGACCATCCCCAACAGGGAAGGTGAGGAGGAGAAGGCCGCGTGTGGCTGGCAGGGTTCTGCTCAAAATGGGACTTTACTTTTGTCTGGGAGGAGCAGGGGAGCAGATCACAGAGGGAGGGGTTCCTGGCTTTATCAGAGAGAGAAGGCCTCATTGTGTGTTGTTGTTGGAACAGGTCCCAGAGACCTCAGTGCAATTCTTTGGACAGGGCTGAGCTCAGCTACCATGCCATAAAATAATAGCCGAAAGAACCGGTGTGGAATTCAGGGTAGTATCAAAGGGAGCTCTGTGTTGCTGCTCTCCCCAGGCAGAGGGCAGGGCTTCAGCTCCAGGTCAAGCCCTGCTGTGAACTTGGTAATATCTTAGTGAACGCGCCTGTTGTGTTTGTGTCTGTGCTTTCTCTCTCGCTCTTTTTGGTCTTTGTCTCGCTCAGTCTCTCTCTCATGTGGAGTCATTTATTAAGGGATTTGGATGGAAATGGAAAAATTTCATCTCTGTAGGTTCTCTTCTTTTTGAGCTGTGGCATGTCTGGGTGAATGCATGAGGTGCAGGGATGGGAACATTTGACACAGAGAACGGAGAATGTTCCAGGAAACTGCAGTTCCCAAACTTTAGTCACTCATGTACTTCCATTAGGATTTTCTGTCACATCAATGCAACCTATTCTATTGTTTACCTAATGCGTTTATGTAAATGGGAGGAGTACTGTTCTTTTTGAAAGGTTACCCTTTGTTTTAAAAGGGTATTTTATAACTTGGCCATAAATAAAGCACTAGTATACTTTGGTCAAAATAGAAAGTAACCATAGCAATCAATCCATCAGCTCTAGTGAGTATTTGTGTGCCATTAAGATGATTTTGTACCCTGCAAAGTTGTGTGCTCATCACGCTTTGCGAAGTTCTGTCAGAGATTGTACTGGCTCTGTTCAACTTATTCCTGGCGAGTCGGATGGATCAGTCTCTCTGCTTCCAGTTGCTTTCTCTCCAAGTACCTGTCCACTCTCAGGTGAGTTCCTGGATACAGCCCACGTTGCTGTGTGAGGCCTCAGGGAGTGTCACAGGTGTGAGGGAAGGCCATATTCCTGACTGCCCCTTTTCCTGTCGTCTGTGGGCCCCGGCCCCTTGTTTCACTTTGCTCTGTGCTCTGGATGCAGATAACATCTTGCTGAGGAGCAGGAGGTGCAGACATTGAAAAGTGCAGTGGACCAAGCTGTTTCCACACCAGGCATTTCCCCCAGCTCTTTAACAAGAATTCTCCATCCTGTGTGGCAGAGCAGAAGCCGAGAGTGTGGCATCTGGTGCCAGCAGCACAGGCTCAAATCCCAGGGCCGCTCCTTCTGTAACATTGACACGTAACCTCTGTTTTTGTTTATTCAGCTAGTAAACACGATGTGCCTACTGTATCCCAACCACTGTTTCTAGGCTCTAGGGATAACCTAGTGAACAAAACAGGAAAAACACTAAGGCTTTCACAGAGCTTATATTCTGGCCTTATTTTCATGTATTGAATTGAAGTTAATAATACTTCTCCCTGCTGTGGTTGTTTGAGGTTTTAGTGAGCCAGTGTGAGAAGTGTGCTTGCACAGTGCCTGGCTCAGTGGCTGCCTTGTAAATAGAAGTTGTTTCATTATGATAATTAGGTGCCCAGCAGTATTCTTGCCTGGAGAATCCCAGGGACAGAGGAGCCTGGTGGGCTGCTGTCTATGGGGTTGCACAGAGTCGGACACGACTGAAGCGATTTAGCAGCAGCAGCAGCATCGTACCAGGCTTTGAGCCTGTTGAGCCCACTCCTGCCTGCCTCAGCTTCAGTAGCACCCAACTGAAACACTCTCTCCTTATTTCTTGGCCTTTAATTCTCGAAGCCCAGAGCCTCTGGGAAAATTGCCTGGTTTGGAGCCTCCTCACCTAATCATAGGACTTTATGTATCCTGGTCACCCCCTGAAATAAGCTTAGTCATCACCTCACTGCCGTCCTGGATGACGTTTTTGGGACGGGCTCTTTTGCCCTTTTGTTAACCGAGAAAGGATCCTTCTCTGATGCTTTTTCCCGCAGAGCCGCCTCCTCTCTTCCTGTAGTAGGAGGGTTATTTAGGCAGAAATCCTCCCCCTGCAGTGTGCTGTAAGCAACCGTTTAATGCAATTCTTTGTTACCGCACATGGGAAAAACCTTCCGTAGCATGGTTGGACTCAAACAGAGGTATCAGCGGTAGGCCTTGGCACCTGTCTGTGAAGGAATTTGACTACGTTTGAATTCCATTCATTTCCAGAATACTGATTATCACCTTTGTAATTAAGCACGTAAGTATAGTTTTGTCCTGGGTCCCCAGCCCCAATGGCAAAAGTTTCCACTGACTCAAGCACTCAGTGGTCTGTCTGGCTGTGATTTGTGTGCCCAGAGGGACTGCTTCAGAGGAGAAACCAGTCTGCCTGTGCCCTGTCAAGAGTGGGTGATGGACAGTGACTTGGAGTTTGGAGCAACATGAATAGTGTGCGCATTAGTTATCAGGGGCTGCCATTATCCGGTGTCACAGACTGAGTGGTTTAAACTACAGAAATTAATTTTCTCACAGCTGTCTGAGATCCAGGTCTGCAGGGTCAGTTTCTTCTGAGGCCTCTTTTCTTGACTTGTAGATGGCCGCCTTCCTTCTGTGTCCTGACATGGTCTCCCCTTGGTTATTGTCTGGATCCTGGTATCATCTTCTCTTTTTTTGGCTGCACTGTGCAGCATGTGGGAGTTTAGTTCCCCTGCCGGGGATCGAACCTGTGCCCCCTGCCTTGGAAGCCCAGAGTCTTAACCACTGGACCACCAGGGAGGCCCTCTAATATCTTCCTATAAGGACCCAGTCATAGTGGATGAGGGCCACCCATATGACCTCATTTTTACATTAGTACCCTCTTTATAGGCCCTATCTCCAGATATAGTCTCATTTTGAGGTCCTAGGACTTAGGACTTAAACACAGGAATTTCGAGAGGGGACATGGTTTAGCCCATAACACTGTGGTTCAGGAGTGCAGTTCCCAAAACCCCTCTATTTCCTGTGCCTTGAGTTGTTCAGATGAGTGAGTGAGGGTGTTAGGGAGGCTCGGCAGGCCAGCCAGCTTTGGAATTGGGCGTGAGCTTTGTGGTGCCGCCGATACTGATTTAATGAGATCCTTCTGGTGACTTAGGCCAGCACCCTCCTCAGAGGTTGGCCAGGCCTCATGTAGGTGGCTACTTTTATCCATAACAGGTAGGTAAACTTTGTGAGAGGAGAGTAGAAATAGTTTGGGGAAGGATTTGTTGACAAAGGAAGCATGATATCGTCCTTCATAGACAAGACTCAGAACTTTGTCAAGAGTTGGGAAAACTATGGCAGGAGCTTTCCAGTAATCTGAAACCCCCCTCTCCTTCCTGTTAGATGTCCTGTAAACAGCGACTGCCTACAAGAGGGTTTGGAGGCTGTTGACTTTGGCTGCGATGTGGCCTGAGAAGATTCATCGGTTTCCAATTCCTGTTCTCTCAGGATATTAAGTATTGCAATGAACTGGAAAACTTTTCTTTATTAAAATTGGAGGGAGAGTTGGGGTGTTTTGAGGGAGACCTACAACAGGAAGGGAGCTGACACTAGAAGTTTCATTGCATTCCTTCAGAAATTATTTCATCTTGTTTCCATTGTCTGTGTTTAGCAGCTTAAATGTGTGTGTGTGTGTGTGTGTGTGTGTGTGTGTGTGTAGGGAGGGGGGTTTAAAAATAAACACAATTCCAGAAGTTCTGACATTATAGCTGGCTTGTGAGGCAATGTAGCGTGGTGGTTAAGGGTAAAGCTCTGGTGTCCCTTCGATCCTGGCTCTGCTGTTCGTCACCTGAGTGATCATGAACCAGTTACTAATCTGAGCCTCAGTTTCCTTCTCTGTAAGATGGGAGTGATACTAGTACCTGCTTCATGGGATGTTGTGAAGATCAAATGAGAGACTGCATGTTAGCCAGTGGTTAGCTTAGTGATTGACAGGCTCTTTATTTCCTCAGTCCAGTGGCTAGCTGTTAATGATGAAAAAAACAGCATTATATAACTTAGAGTCTTATGTGATTTTTATCAGGTTCCAGCCTTGCTTGCATTTCCGTTTCTAGCTAAGAGAACTTACTTTAATCTTTTTCTGAGAATAGCATTCATGCTTAAGGAGGAAATTTCTTTCAAATGGGAAAATATATGTATATATATAGATATAGATATTTTTAAATTAACTTCGGTGTTCTGCTGTAGAGCTAAGGTGTATTGGTCTTACTGACTTAAAAATTGTATGCTAATTAGGTGAAGGTCATATATTCGTATTCATTCCACAGATTTGCTGAGATTCCCCATTCATAGTACATCCTTCCCCTGCTTCCTTCATATTCTCTGATCGAGGTGCTCTTGCCCACCACAGGGCCTTTGCATATGCCCTTGCCTAACCATGGAGCACTTTTCCCACTTCCCCTTCTCACCACTCATCCTTCAGACTCATCCCAGCCTCAGTTCTCTAGCTGGCCTTCCTGACTCCTCTGTGCTTCTCTGTGACCCTGGCTCTTGCCTTCTGTAGCACTGAGCCGTTTGTGATTGCACGCTCAATTAGGTAAGGACTGGTTAAAGTTCGTCTTGTCACTAACTAGGAATCCTGTGAGGGGAGGAACCGTGTCTTTTTTGGCTTACACTGTATACTGAGTGCCCTGTAGCACTTTGGGACATAGTAGACACTGGGTAAATAGGTATTGAATGACTGAATGGATATTGTTTTGGTGAGAAGAGCTGTGTTAGATACAGTGGAGAGCTGCAGAGATAATCCTATTCAGTCCCTACTCTTAAACTCTTTGAGTCTCACAGAGAACTCAGTGGTGCCGTCAGAGGAGTACACCAGTGATGCTTGATTCTCCACTGGAGAAGAAGCATACGCATCTTCTAGGAGAATAAGCCTGCCCTAGGCCTCGGAGAAAGAGGAGTTGAGCATGAAGAAACAGGAGAAAAAGGCACATTGGATGGAGGGACCTGTGTGCCCAGGCTTGGAAGGCACAGCCTGGATTCAGAGACTGGAGTCACGTGGTTTGGCTGGAGCCTCGAAGGTTGGCGGGGAAGCAGTGGGCAGTATGTTGGAAGGTATGTGAGAGCCAGGTTGTGGCAGGCTCCAGGGCCAGGCAAGGCACTTGGGTTGGCATGGAAGAAAAGAGGAGATGTCCTAGAAGCTACTGATGATGTGGGCACTGTGTCTCAGGAGGATAGTGTCTATTATCTTGTGCCAGGAGGCAAGCCTGTGCTAGGGAGGATGAGTAGGAGACGCTCACAGAGTGGGAAGAAGAAGGCTTAAGGGGGTTTTGGACAGTGAGGTGAGAGATAACATTTACTGGGTGTATCACTGATTAGTGGCCAGAGACCTAGGTGACTCTGGGAGGTTGTAATGATTCTTTTAAATGCAGGAATGTGGAGAGCACCCAGCGTGGTGCCTAGCAAGTGCTGGAATTTCAGTAAATGCTAATTCTCTTCCCTGTGCCAGATATAAGGAGCTCAGGCAGAGAAACAGGTGGGAGAGGAGGGAGCCAGATGGAGGTGCCAGCCCAAAACTCAGGTGATGAATCTGGGCAGGTGGCTGGAAAAGCAGGAGTGGAGCTGGCCAGGGAGAGAAGCGTATGCCACTGTTGCAGAGTTATTGCTGCAGTCAACCAAGGGAGAAGGGGTATCTTAGTGAGTTCCGGCTGTTGTGACCATAGGCCAGGCGGATTATAAACAACTGAGATTGATTTCTCACAGTTCTGGAGGCAGGAAGTCCAAGATGAGAGTGCTGGCATGGTCCGTTTCTTGGAAGGGCCCTCTTCTGGGTTGTAGACTATTGGCTTCCCATTGTGTCCTTCCCTGGCAGGGAGCAGAGGTAGGGAACAAGCTCTCTTGTGTTTAAGGGCACTAATCCCATCATGAGGGTTACATCCTCATAACCTCCTTATTACCTAATTACCTTATGAAGGCCTCACTTCCTAAAACCATCATGTTGGGGAGTAGGGTTTCCATGTATGAATTTTGGCAAGGACACAAACATTCAGTCTATAACAAGGGTTTGGGCAGCACTTTGGGGACCATCTCCCTCTGAGGATAAGAGAAGGGAGCCAGGAAGACTCAGAGATAACAACAGGTGAAAACCTGAGGGGATGGTGCTTTGAAAGCCTTGGTTTATAAGATGGGTTTTCCTGCTGTTGACATGACGAAGGCTAAGAGGATTTTAGGTGGTCTGTGGGTGGCATTGGATCTTGGGTCGGACGCCATTTCAGCCAGCATCTTTGTCATTCTGGTTCCCTGACCATAGGTTGCAACCCCAAATCCTGGCAACCATCTAGTAAGTGCCTACTTCTCACGAGGTGGTGAGGACAGCTTGGCGTGACTTCAGCCCTTGGCTCAGTGCCTTGCCCAGAACTGGCGTTTCACCCAGTCTTGTCGAATCGCACTGTTCACTCCTCTGGCAGAGATGGTGAGAAGTGAATGTGTCAGTGCTATTTTCATAGGAAAACTCGCTGCACAAACATTGAAAAGTTCAGGTGCCTTATTTAAGATTCCCGACCAGATTTGGGATCTTCTTGGAGTTTGGTGAACCAGTGATTTAGTTGTAATTGATTTGTGAACTGTGACAGGTTAGTTGTCTGCTCTGGGCTTCAGGTTTTATAAATGAGAGATGAGTAACAAGGGTATCTATCAGAGCAGGCTCTGGGGGCATGATTAAGGTTCTGTTTTCTCTCTTTGACCATGTCATCCAGTCCCAAACCTGGACGTGTGATGTCTGTCCTGGTGTTTATTAGTAGTTCTGACAGCGTGGCCCTTGGGCAGGTTTGCTTAGACCCGTCTGACCTGGGGGTGTGTCTTCCTTTTCACTTCGTGTGGGACCACAGAGGAGATGCCAGGCACCATTCTACTTTAACCCTGTGTCTGTGATCTGGGTCCAAGCCCGACTCCAGTGGGTCTCACTTGGGTCAGCCAAACCCCGCCTCAGCCAGGTGGCACCCCTCCCTCGGCTTCTTTTGCACCCCTTTATTTTCTCGGTGCTGTGCCCACAGGTGTGCTATTGCCGGCTGGGGTCAGGGGCTGGCACAAGAGAGCTGCTGGAGGGAAGACCCTCTGGCGGCAGCACCTTCTGCTGTCACTCAGGTGCCAGCTCTGCCTGGGGTCCCTGTGTTGTCCTTTAGTATTGTTTCATAAATCAACATAGCGTGATGGGTAAGAGCTCAGACTCTGGAGTTTGGATCCTCCCTTAGCTTTATCACCTTCGTGAAAGTCACTTAGTCGTGTCTGACTCTTTGTGACCCCTTGGACTACACAGTCCATGGGATTCTCCAGGCCAGAATACTGGAGTGGGTACCCTTTCCCTTCTCCAGGGGATCTTCCCAACCTAGGGATCGAACCCAGGTCTCCCACATTGCAGGCGGATTCTTTACCAACTGAGTCACCAGGGAAGCCCACCTTGGCAAACACTTAACTTTTCTGACTCTCAGTTTCCTCATGTATAAAATTGGGAACACAACATCACCACCTTCTTTGGGTTCTCAGGAAGAAATAAATGAGATCATAATTGTAAAGAGTCTAGCTCATATGCCAACACTCAGTAAATGTCAGCTGTATTTGTCATCTTTCTTATTCTCTGTCCACCATCAGTGGGGGGAGGAGCTCCATGTACCCTTGTGTCAGCTGCTTCTTGTGAACCTTTCACCTGGAGTGATGTGGAGGGGACCCCCATGAGAACCCCCCTTCTGTGTCCCTATGATAGGGTTCCAGCTTTACCCTTTCTCTGGGTGTGTCTGGAAGGGCGCCCACCCTGGCTCTGGCTCCTGGCGCCTGGCCTTTTCTTCCCCTCCACCTGGTCATCTGAGCCAGGGCCGTGCAGCACAGAGTCTTAATTTAGTGCTGATTGGGTTGCGAGGAGCAGCTGCCTGTTCAATCCAACTGAAGCCAAGGGGAGAAATTTATTGCTGGGATGCCGGGATGTCCCATGGACCCTGAGGGCAGGAAGTGCAGCTGGCTGGGAACCAGGAATGGGGAAGTCTGGATCCAAGTTGTGTGTACTTTCCCTCTGGGGCTGCTGATGTGTCCTCTTGCTTGCCTCCACAGACCAGCTTTCTCTGTTCTGTGTGCACACAAGGGAGAAGGAGGCTGCCCCTGCCCAGGTCTGAAACACTCCTCAGTTTGAATGTTCAGCATCAAGAGCAGGCTCCTCTCTGCCCCAATTACAAATGCCCAGAAGAGAAACAAATTGGCCCAGCTAGCTCAGATGCCCACCTTTGTCCCTGTACTGAGGAGGCAGGGCTGGGGCTAGGGTGGGCATGTGTCACCTCATTGATGGGGGCAGGCAGGTCACAGAAAGGGCATATGGACAAGCCAGTCACCTCCAAATGTGTCATAGCTTCAGTCCTTCTCTTCGAAAGAAAGCCCTGTCTCTTCCTTGGCTGGCTCTGCCAGGCATTTGCAGACTAAGGTTTTGAGGTTATCTGGGATTTGCCAGAATAGACAGCCCCTCACGTAAAAGAGCATGAGTGCCTCATAAAATCCCCAGTGGGTTCGGATTTTTGAACAACACTAAGTATTTCATGAAGAGGGGTAATACTTACATCTCTTAGGTGACAGAGGAGATGGCTTTAGGATATGCAGTAACATATTTTTTGTATTGTTAATCATATGTTTTATTAGGAAAACTTATAGCTAAAGATCAAACCAATATATTCAAAGCTATTACACGTAATATGTAGATAAAAATGAGTTTGTTTAGAAAGTTTAAATAGTATGGATTTGGAAAAAGAAAGTATGGAGGTCGTATATGAATGATTGAGGTTGGGAAGCAGTGACTATTGGTGTACAGAGTTTTTACCCTTGAATCCAAGGGAAGACATCAGGAGGTCTGTGAATCCCTTGAAGCTGTAGGCAAAATTTTGAATGCATTTACTTGTTTTCCTTTTTCCCTGGGAGGTTAAGTCTTAGCTCTGTTTAAAATTTAGTGTGTGCTGGAACTTTCTGGAGGTGATTTATTAAAACTTGCAGTTTCCTTCCTCAGAAATTTTGATGTAGTGGGTTTTAATGGAACCCAGAAATGTGTATTTTCATAAGCATTTAGGTGACTAATCTTGCATTGAGGAACACTGGAACTTAAAAGAGCTCCAGGAGGCTCAAAACTTGAGTATCCAGTTTTTGTTCACCCCATGTTCTTAGGATTGTTGTGCAAACTGGTATAACTTTCTTGTTAAGAATTTTTGAGGTCTGTGGACAAAGGGTGCTGGATACATTCACATCACAAATTATTAAGGGTTTCTTAGCATTGTGGCTCTTTTCTCTCTGATCAGCCATTTCATATTTGGGTTTGGCCTTGTTAGTTCAAGATGCTAATAAAAACTAAGGCTCATATTGAGCCATGCCAGCCTGGAGCTGGAGGCTTTGGATATGATCTTGAACCTAGTAGTAGAGAAACATGTGCCTGGCCACAGTGGTTGTTAAATGACCATCACAGTGTATTTTACTGCAATAAAAACAGAAGCAGAAAAGACAGTCACAGAGTTTGTGAGTGGCAGCAATAGCCACAGCATGGTTCTATGATAGTTGTATGTATGTGTGCAGTGGAAGGATGGTGGGAGCTGGCCTTTGCCCTGGAGATGCAGCATAGCATTTAAGCTCTTCTGTTTAGAAAAGACTCTTTGGGAGTGGTTCTTAATCTATGCATGTTCATAAAGGCCATAATAATCAAAGCATAATAATAAGGAAACATTTTTAAAGCTCTTTCAGTGTTCCAAACACATTTGTATGCATTGTTTTATTTTCCCCCAGCATGCTATGAAGTGGCATCTCTTCCTAATTGCATTTTACAGGTGAGGAAACTGAGACTTTAAGAATAAGTAGGGAGGAGAGTCTTCTGCTCCTGGGTCTAGACCAGAAGTCAAATCATCTGGGAAGGCAGTGCCATATGATGGTGGGATTCAGGTAGTGTCTGCTCTGCTTGGGACAGACAGATTGCCAGAAAGGAGGGCTCCTTGAGGCAAACTCAGGCTGAGGGTGAGTCACCTGTATCTTGGAGGCAGTTTATGGAGTTTTCTGATATCCTATCTTCATTTCTTACTTATTATCCATCATCTTTATGGCATCTTGATTGTGTTACCTTTGACCGAGGGAAGAGAGCGCAAGCTGCTCACACATGGGCCAAAGGGCTCACTGGGATGCCCCTCTACCCTACGCCCGGCTTGTCTGGTATTGGCAACAGTAACAGGCATGCTCCTAAGGCAGAGGTTCTTGTCTTGGGTTCCATGGACCATCTTACAGAGGTGGGGAGGCTCTTCAGTTGCCTATAGGAGAACTCTGAAATTTGTTGTGTATGTGCCCCTGGTTACCGTGGTGGCTCAGATGGTAAAGAATCCACCTGCAAGGCTGGTGTGCTGCCGCCCGTGGGGGTCGCAAAGAGTCGGACACGACTTAGTGACTGAAGAACAACAACAATAGTGAGCCCCTGCCCGCAGGTACGCACGTGCATTTTTCTAGATAGTGGAGTCCTTGGCTTCCTCTGTACTCCCTGAGCTGTCTGTGACCCTGAACAGATGCCTCACTGCAAGGGGAATGTTTACTGATGAACCATGGCTAGCTGGTCTAGCTCTCTGCCTCTCCAGGTATAGTTTGTGGACCAGTAACCTCCATGGCATCTAGGAATTTGTTTACATATGCAGAATATTGGGTACCCAGAATTGGAATTGGCAGTTTAACAAGAATCCCAGGTAATTTATAGGAACATGAAAACTTGAGAAGCACTGACCCAGGTAACCTTCTCCATCTGGTGAGTTAATTTCCAATGCCGGCTGTGTGCTGAGAGGAATGTTTGTTAAAAAGCCATATTTCCTTAAAATCTTTTTTAGGAAATAGTGTTCCTTTATGCATAATATTTCTCATCTTTGTCCTTTGCTTATTGGTGCTCAGCTGATTGTAAATTGAGTTAGCTCTAGATAAGGGGATTTTTGACCTGTGTTGGTTAATTCATGTGAACTTTTATGTTGGCCATAATGTGGCATCTGACCCAGCCCTTTGAGGCCAATAAATCGGAGGTGATAAACTATTGATATGCTGAACAAACTCCATTCCCCATTAGGAATTCTTCAAAGAGTATCATTTTGGGCTTTAAAGAAATAATTGAATTGACTTTTCAGCTGGTCATGGTTATGCTTGCTCATTTTCTTCTAGAGTTGGCTCATTCTTCATCTTTCCATTGTACTTTTTGACGAATTGTCAACAATAAGCCCGTTTAGTCTTACATTTGCCTAGAGAGTTGCCTGATGACTCATACTCACTGTTAATAAGTGCAGCCAGCTGGATGTCCACGCATCTTTAGTCTTGTGATTGTACGTTTTCTGGTGACATACACCCTGGAGTCTGTTCATCTCTGAAGGGGGAGGCGATCTTCATTTCGGTGTGTATCGATCTGGCAGCTCCTCCAGTTCCTGCTGAACTTTAACCCACTGTTGAACATTTACTCTCTGTGGATGTGTTGGCAAAAGCAGTGCTTGGTTGAATCTTAGCGTAGTTCCTGTGTAAGGAACAGATATCATATGGTATCTGATATGTGTATTTTTGACCAGTGTCACAAATAAATTTCTAAATTATGAAGAGGGATTTGAACTGTTTTATTGTGTTTATGCTTTGTTTTACTCTGGAAACTTGGCCACCATATCAGTTATGTGCGCATCTCCCCCTCAGACTAGAGTTGTTGAAGTTTGAGCCCCATGCTACTCACTGCTGTATCTCTAACCTCTGGCACTGTGCCTGGCCCTTGGGGGAGCAGTCAGTAAATATTTGCTAAATGAGCAAGTGGATTAACTACTTTTATTGCTCTAGTTCATGGGTGAGCCCCCATTTATGGAAATACTGATGATGTTGACAAGAGCAGCTGTCATTTATTGAGTATTCTTGCTGAGACAGGCCCTGTGCTAAGCAATTATAGTACCTTCTGTCATATAATTCTCTCCACAACCTTACAAGGCAGGTGGTATCAGTATGTCCATTTTACAGCTGAGGGAACTTATAAAGTAACTTGGCCAGCATCACATGGTTGGTGAGGTTAGAACAGGGATGGGACCTTGGGCCATTTGACTTTGAAGCTTGTGCTAAGTTGTTGTTCGCTTACTAAGTCGTATCCAACTCTTTGTGACCCCATGGACTGTAGCACACCAGGCTTCCCTGTCCTTCACTATCTCTGGGAGTTTGCTCAAACTCATGTCCATTGAGTTGGTGATGCCATCCAACCATCTCATCCTCTGTTGCACCCTTCTCCTCCTGCCTTCAGTCTTTCCCAGCATCAAGGTCTTTTCCAGTGTGTTGGCTCTTCCCATCAGGTGGTCAAAGTATTGCAGCTTCAGCAATAGTTCTTCCTATGAACATTCAGGGTTGATTTCCTTTAGGATGGACTGGTTTGATCTCCTTGCAGTCCAAGGGACTCACAAGAGTCTTCTCCAGCATCACAATTTGAAAGCATCAATTCTTTGGTGCTCAGCCTTCTTTATGGTTCAGCTCTCACATCTGTACACAGCTACTGGAAAAACCATAGTTTTGACCCATCTGGACCTTTGTTGGCAAAGTGCTGTCTAGGTTTGTCATAGCTTTCCATCCAAGGAGCAAGCGTCTCTGAAGTTCATGGCTGTAGTCACTGTTGGCAGCGATTTTGGAGCCCAAGAAAACAAAATCTGTCCCTGCTTCCTCTTTTCCCCTTCTATTTGCCATGAAGTGGTAGAACTGGATGCCATAATCTTAGTTTTTTTAAATGTAGAGTTTTAAGTCAAATTTTTCACTCTCCTCTTTCACTTTCATCAAGAGGCTCTTTAGTTCCTGTCCATTTTCTACTATTAGAGTGGTATCATGCGCATATCTGAAGTTGTTGATATTTGTCCCAGCAATCCTGATTCCGGCTTGTGACTCATCTAGCCTGGCATATTGCATGATGTACTCTGCATGTAAGTTAAATAGACAGGATGACCATATACAGCCCTCTTGTACTCGTTTCCCAATTTTGAACCAGTCAGTTGTTCCATGTCTGGTTCTAAATGTTGCTTCTTGACCCAAATATGGGTTTCTCAGGAGATAGGTAAAGTGGTCTGGTACTCCCATCTCTAAGGATTTTGCACAGTTTATTTTCTTCCACACAGCCAAAGGCTTTAGTAGCCAGTCAGTGAAAAAGAAATAAATGTTTTTCTGTGATTCCCTTGCCTTCTCCATGATCCAACAGATGTTGGCAATTTGATCTTTGGTTCCTCTGCCTCTTTGAAACCCAGCTTGTACATCTGGAAGTTTTCTGTTCATGTGCTGTTAAAGCCTAACTTTGTACATGAGCATTTAACTTTTTAGGTAAGGACACTGACTTGCAGAGAATGATGGGGTATGTGGGGCTGTGGCTTCTGCTTGGTTCCTTTAAAATGGTGAACAGTTACAGACAGAAAATGTTGGCTGTGCAGGTGCTTGGTGGAAGTCCGCACTCAGCATGCTACTTACCTTCTTCTCTGCAGAAGTAAACCTGCAGACTGGTCAGTGCGGCCCCTGTTCTCTCACTGTCCAGCCTGAAACCCGGTTGGAGGGCCTCTGTGACCTTAGACACTGCTGTCTTTGTTTTTGGAATCCATCGTGTCACCCTGACATTAATGTAGTTTTAGCGGTAAACCAATCTTAAAGCACTGGTTGGAAGCAAGTATTGTGATTTTTTTTTTAAGCCTTCTTAAGACATAGGATTGAGAATCTAGTTTGAAACATTTCTTAAGGATTAAGCTAAAAATCTATGCTCTGCTGTCTTTTAATGTAAATGTCATAATGTGCATGTTGACAAGTATTTGATGGTGGTAATTGCTTATGACAGCTTATAGCTTGCTGATGGTTATTTAAAGTCAGTCTCTCCTTAGATTAACTTCCCCCTCCACTGCAGGGAGCAAAGTGATTTGTCCTTTTGTAAGGTCTGTCATGGCACATTTGTCACTTTTTAAAAGTGGCATCTTATTTGTCACCCTAAAAAGATCTTTTCTTTTCAGTGGTTATAGATAAACAGCCAACACAACGAGTGAGTATTGTAAATAGTTTGTGGACCATTTCACTTATTTTCCTGTGGTCCTGGGCTGAGTATGACTCATACATTTTGGAACAAGCTCTACAGTTAGTTTCACATCACAGTTTTTGGTTGGTTGCAGAACTCTGTATAGTTTGTGTGTGTGTGTGTGTGTGTGTGTGTGTGTTGTTGCAGTTTCCTCTTACTGTATCTTATGGGTGTGTCCTGGGATGTTCCTGTCTTCCAGGTTTCTGGGAATATGTGTTAGTGCGTCTAAAGCTGAACTCTGTCTGTCTGTTAGTCCTGCATTTGGCTAAATAGAAATTTAAAAATCCCCAGGGAGTTAGGAATGGAGTTGGAGGCCTAGTCTTTGAGGGTCACCTAGTACCAAACACCTCATCTGGGCTTTCTTTGGCAGGACAGCTGGAAAGTGTGTGGGCTCTGAGCTCCTGGTCTGCCATTTACCTGTTGTCCTGCAGGGTTGCAGCCCTAGCATCAGCAGCTGTATAATCTCCAGGGTGGGTGTCCTGGCAAGAGAGCCAGACAGGTGATTTGTTAAATTAGTACCCATGTGCAGCTTCTAGCCTCTGGTGCCAGGCAGCACGGAGCTTGGCAGGATTAAAAGCAGGCTGATTACGCAGCCAGCAAAGGTGGGAGGTGAGACTGCTGGCTGTCACCATGCTTAACCGTTGAGACACCCACAGAAAATGGTCCCAGCAGCTCTGTCTCTGTGGGATTTCAGCGCATATGATAAATGAGAGATCCAAGCACAAAGTTTTGACTAAAAAAGGATTTCCCAGGAGGCCTTGCTAATGGGACAGGGCATCAGGAGTGCCATAGTAAGGGCTAGGCTTTATATATAGGAACAGTGTTTTAGGAGTTAGGGACTCTGCTTAGTCACTCAGTCATGTCCAACTCTTGCAACCCCGTGGAATATAGCCCTCCAGGCTCTTCAGTCCATGGGGATTCTCCAGGCAAGAATACTGGAATAGGTTGCCATGCCCTCCTCCAGGGGATCTTCCCAACCCAGGGATGGAACCCCGGTCTTCTGCATTACAGAAGGATTCTTTACAATCTGAGCCACCCACTCCCCAGGAGTTAGGGGAGTATCTGGCTTATGTTAAACAAATATTTATTGAGGGTCTTCTGCTCTCCACTGCTTCAGGCTGAGAAGGGAGAAAGTGGGCTGGTACCTTTTCCTGGGATAACTAGTGGGAATACAGGCCAACTGCTCTTTTTATTCATTTATGTGTATTCCTTGCCTCCTGTGTATGAGGTCTGTGTTCTACCTTCCTTCTAACAAGAACAAGAGGCTTCTTTTCTCTCTCCTTCAAGCCTGGGAAGTGGGCTTGAATGAAGAGTGGTTCCCTAGTTGTGTGATCTTAGGTATACTAACATGGCCTCCTTCATAGGATAGTTGTGAGAATTCAAATCCGTGTCGTGTGAAATGGGCTGAAAGCATCAAAAGCTGGAATCAAGATTGTCAGGAGAAATGTCAACAGCCTTAGATAGGCAGATGATACCAGCCTAATAGCAGAAAGCAAAAGGAACTAAAGAGTCTCTTGATGAAGGTGAAAGAGGAGAGTGAAAAAGCTGACTTAAAACTCAGCATTAAAACTACTAAGATCATGGCATTCAGTCCCATCACTTCATGGCAAGTAGATGGGGAAAAAAATGGAAACAGTGACAGGCTTTATTTTCTTGGGCTCCTAAATCACTGCAGATGGTGACTTCAGCCATGAAATTAAAAGACACTTCTTGGAAGGAAAGCTGTGACAAACCTAGACAGCATATTAAAAAGCAGAGACATCACTTTGCTGACAAAGTTCCAGATAGTCAAAGTTTTGGTTTTTCCAGTAGTTGTGTACAGATGTGAGAGTTGGACTATAAAGAAGGCTGAGCGCCAAAGAATTGATGCTTTTGAACTGTGGTGTCACAGAAGACTCTTGAGAGTCCTTAGGACAGCAGGGAGATCAAACCAGTCAATCCTAAAGGAAATCAACCCTGAATTGTTCATAGGAAGGACTGTTGCTGAAGCTGCAATACTTTGGCCACCTGATGGGAAGAGCTGACAACATTGGAAAAGACGTTGATGATGGGAAAGATTGAGGGCAGGAGGAGAAACGGGTGACAGAGGATGAGGTGGTTGGATGGCAGCACCAACTCAATGGAAATGAGTTTGAGCAAACCCCAGGGGATAATGAAGGGCAGAAAAACCTGGTGTGCTACAGTCCATGGGGTCACAAAGAGGTATGACTGAGTGACTGAAGAACAAAGGTGTATTTAAAATGCTTGCAACAGTGTGTTACACACAATGCTAACACACAGTGCAGATTCTGTGATAATAATAATAATTCTGTTAGTAGTAGTAGTACTATTATCATCATCATTGTGAAGGAGTAATTCCAGACGAAGAGGGTTGTCAGTCGCTTCCGCCCCACGGCCAAAAGTTCTGGAGGTTTCACTTTTTGTCCCTCCTGCTGGAGGTGGATGTGAGAATGTGAATACAGAATCTGAGCGGGAGGAACCGAAGCCTGGTCCCTTCCCATTGCCCAGACAGGGTTCGAACAGGCCCAGGTTAACAGCCTCTTCCTGGAGACAGCCTGGAGCGTGTTGGCTTCTTTGATTTAACGTCTTTTCTGTCCCCAGGCCACAGAAAGTTCAAAGAGTTCTTATTTTTCTATTGTAATCCTTTAGAGGAACAGTGAATTCCTTCTGGGACATTCAGGACATTTATTCTTTTTTTTGAAAAGCAAAATTGGCAACACTGACTGAAGGATAAGGTGAAAAGTACTTAAGAGCCAGTATTCTAAGAAGGCCTTTCTCTGTAGCAGAGATTCGAGATCAGAAAGGAGGAGACTTTTCTTGAGCCATAAAGTATCATTTATAGGTGTCCTTGATGGAATCAGTGCTCAAAACACAGTTTTAAAATCTGCTTATGACAGTGTTGCTTTTCCTCCTGCATTTCATCTGGCCTGGGATTTGTGGAATTTGCACAGGATGCCTGTGGGTATTTAGTTTCCAGTGGCTGAGCAGAAATGAAGAGGAGGAAGCAGAGGTTTTGTTATGGACTTGCTAGTTAGCACACTCGAGTATTCTTGCCTGGAGAATCCCTTGGACAGAGGAGCCTGGTGGGCTACAGTCCATAGGATTGCAAAGAGTGGGACACGACTGAAGCACTTAGCAGGCACTTAGCACAAGGAAGCCTACACTGTGTCCTGTGTCTTCATTTGTAAAATTAGAATATCTTTCTAGTTCACAAGGATATTAATGACTAGTGAGACAGTACTGAATTTGGGGATTAGTTTTTGAGGAAGGGTGTAGATATTTTCTCCAATTGCAGTTCACATATTTGACACGCTGAGGATTGTGCTTCCTGTGTCCATTATTGTACGGGGATGGGGGTTGCTTCATAGGTCCAATTTCCAGATAACTGAAGATCAGCTGTACAGATGTCACAGTACAGTAAGCTCCTCTCCACACCCCGGATGAGGCACTTTTCCAGAATTAACCCGTTTAATCCTTACAATTCCGTAATATAGGAATTGTCAGATCTACTTGGCAGTGCAGGAACATGCAGTTCAGAGACAGTGAAGTAATCTTTTCAAGGTTGCATGGTTTCATTCAGTCACTGAATAATCATTTATTGGATTTCTAATGTGTGCCAGGTAACAAGATTATCATAAGCAAACTAGTCAGGAGTTGCTAATGGGGTAGTTAGGACTCACCCGAGGATTGCCTGGCTGCAAGGCACATGGCTTGTCCGTACACTGTGTTCTTTTTAACAGAGTTCTAGTGATGGGAGGGACGGGGAGGCCCACCCTGTTGCTGAGGCAAGCCCCCAGGGCATGGGGGTTTCCCTGGGTCCCCAGCCACAGTGCTGGGCTTTCGGCAACTCTCAGCAGTGGAGCCCAGGGCAGGGCACTGTCCTCTGTGCCTGTTTCTACCAAGCCCCTGTACCTCTTACTATGTCAAATGCCAACTCCTGAAAAATTTGAAATACCTGATCAAAACCTGGCTTAAATGTTTTGGATTTCCCTCCTTCTAAAGACAGAGGCTAAAGACGCTTAAGCAGAGGCCAGTTTTTTTTCATGATGACTCATGACTCTCATTATGTGTTTCATTCCTGTACCATATAATTTTGCATCTGTGTTTTCAATTTTTCATTTTCTTCCCCTCTCTGTGTCATTTGTCACCTCACCTGCAGTTACTGAGATTGTCACTAACTGCCTCTGACTCCCTTTGGATTGTTTCTAACCTGCATGAATGAGGACACTGAGCATCTGGGCTTTTTATTCTGTGTGTGTGTGTGTGTGTGTGTGTGTGTGTGTGTGAGTGGAATTAAAAAACAGGAAGTTGCTGGGTGAGACTTGAAGAATAAGAGCCAGGGACGTTGTGACAGCTGCCTCTGGAGTTGGCCTCCATTGTTGTTTGCATTACTGTCCCCGGCCTGTGGTCATGGTCTTGCTATAGCCCTGGCCTCTGATAGAGGGATTGAGAACTCAGTCTTTGAAGTCCAAGGGCCCCGGCCCAAATCCTGTCTCCTCTGCATGTGTGGAATCTGAGTCAACTTAACGTCTCTAAGCGAAAGTTTTCTTATCCTGGCCCAACAAGCCCTCCATAAATGATGTACTCTGTTATTAATAGTGATAGTAGAATTTGTCATACTCATGGAGTTCGGGGCAGGATGTCTAGTAATAGCGTTCAGGTAACTGTAGAGTGTGGGTTAAGAGCATGGGGCTTTAGGGCCAGGAAGACCTGGGGTCCAGTCCTTACCTCCCCCCTTCACCAGCTGAGTGACCAATAATAGAAAGTTACATATTGAATATAGTGTAGAGGTCACCAGGGTGGGTACTTGAGTTAATGTGGGGGCCCATTTCTAGCTCTGCTGACCGAAATCTAGAAGCTGCCTCTGGTTTCTCACCTCCAGAATGAGGATGGTAATGGAACCTGCCTCTCAGGATCATTGGGGGATGAGCTTAGTTCATATGTACAGTGCTTCACATGGTGTCTTGCACATGTAAGAGCTCAGTATCAGTTGTTACCAGCTGTGGCTACCCTGGCTTCCAGGAAGTGTTGATACAGTTTTTATTCCTTAAATGTTGTAGTTTATGTTCTCTTTCCCAGCACTGTAGTTAATTTCAACATCACTCTTCCTGGTCTTTGTTCCCTTGGCTTTTCTTGGTCTACCACGGATTGAAGTAGGCCTGGTGGATGGGTTGTTCTGGGAACAGTTACACACCCTCTCCTGAGGGAATAGATGGTTTGCTTTGGGAAGTTCTTTCATGGGTAGGCGTTATCTCTGTATTGGGTTCTCAGCCTGGAAGTCCCTGGGAATCTCTACCAGGTTGTATGAAATGCTGGAGATACTCTGAAGACAAGTGTCTGTTAAAAATGGAAAATGTTGTCTTCTTTGACATCTCTGCCCTTTTGTAAGGAAAAAATTGGAGTGCACTTTAATGGAAGGATTATTCCTACACCCTGTACTATTCCACTTTTACTGATCTAATTTTTCTTGTCACAGACTTTTCTTGGGCTTATAGAATATGCATCATAAAACACATCATTATGAATTAAGATTATTTTATTTCCCTTTTGTTTCTTCTAAGACTGACACATAAAGCAGGGTCCTTCCTGGACAGTTCTATCAGTGGTTGGGGAAATGAAAATTAAACATATACATTATCTTTTTCCCAAAGGCTTTCGTTTTGATGTGAATTTGCTTTCCTTTTCCTGATGATTAGTTGTAACTGAAATACTGTTGTCTTTGGGTTAGGTTAAGAAGAAAGGCTTTGCCCTCCTATGCAGGGGATTGGTTATTGATAGCTGCTGTGAGCCTGGGGATGGTCTGATTTCACCAGGACTTGTCATGTGGGGGAATCTCTGTATTTCTGGGGTTTGGCAGCACCCTCAGCACTCTTATGTGGTATTGCCCAAATCTGGTCTTTGTCTCCCCTACCAAGACTTAGACTGTTGTGCTAGGTGATTGTAGCAAACAGCAGGCGCCTCTCACCTCCATCAGCCTGACCTTGTCCTCAGTCCAAACCAGCTTGTCTGACTGTGTTTCTGCTTGACCTACCTAAATGCTTCTGTGCTCAGGCCTTCACTGTTGCTGTTGCTGGAAGTTGGTCACTGTGTTCAAGGGAAAGGCATGGTTTGACTGTGTAGGTTGTAAGTGCTGGTTAGGCATGTGCTTTTGTTGAGTCAGGGAAATGGCTGGTCCTGAAAGGGAGGGGAGGAGGCTTTGAGGTTACCATAACTTTCTGACCTCTGGATTTCCTTGATTGAAACCTGGTAGAAGGGAGAAGAAAGGTTGTATACCCTCTTCCTCCCGGCTGAGGACGCGGCCAGGATGGACTGTATGTCCTGGGTCGCAGCTCCTGTCTCAGAATGATTTCTAATAGTCCCCTTTTTCTCAAAACTGCCTTGCTTTGGATATGGTCACCCTGTGAATGGATCACATCGGGTTCCTCTGAAAACCTTTGTCAATAGGAATGAACATCAGCTTCCTGAGGGGTTTTTCTCCAGTAGATGATAATAAGAGTGAGGCCACCTCCTTCTCCATCCACGTCAGCAAAAAAGAATGTTTCTGGAAGTGGTTGTTACAAGTTCCATCCTGACTAGCTTCAAAAAGCTACAGATCTGCGGAGTGGTGGGCACTTTAGATCCTTACAGTGGGAGAGAGTGAGGGATGACATGATGGGATTGGGGTCTCCGGATTGAAAAAGCAAAACTTCAACGCTAATTGTCGAAACCCGGTATGCTCACTGGGGAGAGTATGAAACCTAAAGGAAATGAATGATGAGCTTACCCAGTGTCATCAGACCCAGTAGGTAAGGGAGAATCCAGAGGGGTGCCAGGGTGTCTGACTCTTTCTGCTGCCTCTTGCTGTGTGCCCTGGGGACCTAGCGTTTTCAGTTCATGGCTCTGATATTCCCATCAGGCAAGCAGGGGATGAAACTGATTCCAATCATGAGCCATTTCTCACTTGGGAGTGGCAGAAGCAACTTTCACGCTCAGGGCTTTATATCTTTGTTACCTTGGAGAGGTACAATTGGTAGTTGCTTTTGGCCTGAGGAGAATAGTAGAAAGGGACAATTAGGATATTGGTCCAGGGTGAACCTCTTTGAGCCTATCTATGTGAGTCAAGTCATATCCCTAGAATGCTGGCCAAACCTCAGAAACACAGCACGTGGGGATGTTATTCATGTTCAGTAAATGTCAAACAGCTTCCACAGATTTATGGGTTTCTAAATCCAAAGAGGCTGCTATTATTGGGGCTTCTTACAAGCTCTGAATTGCTAACATTTAAAAAAAAATCAATTCTAACAAAACCACTCATTACTATCAAGTATGATTTAAGTATCTGGCTGAGAAAAGCAAGCTGATTTTTGGATCTTTTAATTCACACCATTGAAGACAGCTGTGGTGATGATGCAAAATTATTTTGTGGTAGATAATGAGTTGTGGTAGAGGGTAGAAAGAAGTAGTGAAAGATTTCCAAACCTCCTAATTTTCCCATTTGTGTTAAATTTCTACAAGTTGGAAATATTTCCAAGAGTATATTATACTCCATTTTTCTGTATAATTTTCAAACACATTTTTCATAGCTGTGATGACCTGTAAGTCATTGCATTGATTTTTTTTCAATCAATGGCCTGCTGAACTCAGAGTTTAATTAGTACAGCTGTGCAGGTGCATGCAAGAAAATCGGCCTTCAAAAATTGTTGCTAATAGTATAAGTTTGCACTGGGACTTATTGACCACACCAGCATGTTCTTCTCCCAAGCAGTTCTTGTGGGAGCCAGAGAAACACACACACACAAATCCATTTGCCATTACAAACATTTTGATCATGTGCTTTAGTCACCCAGCCAGACTGTTCCGTATTCAGCTCCTCTCAGTTTGTATCATTTTCCCTGATACCAGTTTCCAGCTACATGCTTGCTCTCAAATCTCCATGGCCACATCAAAATATGTTTGAGAGGTTTTTTTTTTTTTTTTCCTCAGACAGATATGCTTCTTTCCTTAAGTTATACACAAAATGCTCTGGATACAAATTATTCATAGCACTTACTTTTAAGGGGTGTTTGTGAGGATTAAAGATGATAAATCCATACAAAATTCCTATCATGATGCCTGGCACACACGTATGTACTCAGCCTGTTAATGGCTGCCTCTTTCTTGCTTTTTGCGGCTCCCTGTTCTGCTCTCCCCACCTTTTTGAAACACCTTGTCCTACTGATCACATAGGAGCCAGATCCAAATGCTCTGTCTCTGCCATTCGATATTTCTGGCCCCTGCTGATACTGAGCACTCTGTCCAACTGGGAGACATTGCTTTTCTGGTTCATGGCACTGTGTTATCCTAATTCTCCTCCTGCCTCTCTGACCTCTCCTCATTTCCTTTCCTTGGTTTTTTGACCTCTTTCTCTGCTGTCCAAAGAAGATAGTCTCTGAGTTTCTGTGCTCAGTTCACTTAAATTTTCTTAGCTCTCTTACTTCTGTGGATGATGTTCAGCTACCCACCTCTGGTCTGATTTCTCTCCTGGGGTTCCCTGCATCCATTTCTGATAGATTTACTAGCATCTCTGCCTGGATATCTCCTGGCAGCCCAGATTCAATATATCTCATATGCAAACCACCTTCCTTCTTCAAAGTGTATCCTCCTCTTCCCATCCCTAGGTCTTTGGATGATCAGTTCTCCTCTCCCTATCTCCTCTCTTCCCCTTTGCCACTTTTTCTTTCTCTGTGTCTCTCATCCACTTGGTAACTATTTCGTGTGGATCTGACCTGGGTGATACCCCTTGCATCTGATCTTCCCCCTCTCTCCTTACTACGAGCACCGCAGCACTCAACTGACTCCTGAAATGGCATCTACCAATAAATTCTCACCTCCTATGTTTCACATCTATATCCAGACTCAATTGTCTTCTCATTAATCATTCTAAAGCACAACAGGTTTGGACATAGCACACCCATATCCAAATTCTTTCTTTCTTTAAAAAATTAAAAAAAATAATTATACAGTGTTTAAAAGTTACTTTCCATTTACGGTTACTGCAAAATACTGGCTACATTCCTTGTGTTTTAAGTACATCCTTGAGCCTATCTTACACCCAATAGTTTATATCTCCCAGTCCACCCCCTTCTATTGCCTCCAGTTCCCACACTGGTAGCCACTAGTTTGTTCTCTGTATATGTGAGTCTGCTGCTTTCTTGTTATATTCACTAGTTTTTTAATGTTTTTTTAGATTCCACATGTAAGTTAGCATACAGTATTTGTCTTCTTGTCTGACTTATTTCACTTTAGCTTAATGTCCTCCAAATCCATCCATGTTGCTGCAGATCACAAAATTAGGTTCTTTTTTTTAATGGCTGAGTAGTATTCCGTTGTATATATGTAACACATCTTCTTTATCCATTTGTCTGTTGGTTGACACTTAGGTTGCTTTCGTGTCTTGGCAGTTTTAAATAGTGCTGCTGTGAACATCAGGTTGTGTGTATCTTCATGAATTAGTTATTTTTGCTTTCTTTTGGGTATATACCCAGGAGTGGCATTGCTCTGTCATATGGTTGTTCTCTTTTTAGTTTTTTGAGAAACCTCCACACTGTTTTCCTCAGTGGCTGCACCAATTTACATTCCTACTAACAGTGTATGAGGGTACCCTTTCCAGCACATCTCAGCCAACATTTGTTATTTGTGTTCTTTTTGATGACAGCCATTCTGACAGGTGTGAGATCATAGCTCACTGTGGTCTTGATTTGCATTTCCCTGATGATTGGCAATGTTGAACATCTTTTCATGTACTTCCTAGCCATCAACATGTTCTCTTTGGAAAAATGCCTATTTGGTTCTTCTTTTAATCAAGTTGTTTATTTTTAATGTTGAGCTGTTTATATCTGTTGGCTATTAGTCCTTTATTGGTTGTATCATTTGCATATCTTTTCTCCCATTTAGTAGGTTATGTTTTCATTTTGTTGATGGTTTCCTTTGCTGTGCAAAAGCTTTTAAATTTAACTAGGTCCCATGTGTTTTATTTTTTATTTTATTTGCTTTCCTTTACGAGATAGATCCAAAAAGATATTGCTGCAATTTATATCAAAGAGTGTACCACCTATGTTTCCTCTAGGAGTTTTATAGTATCCAGTCTTATATTTAGGTCTTTAATTCATTTTGAGTTTATTTCTGTATATGATGTTAGAGAATGTTCTAATTTCTTTCTTTGACATGTGGCTGTCAAGTTTTTCCATTACCACTTGTTGAAGAGAGTCTGTCTTTTCTCCGTTGTATATTCTTGCCTGCTTTGTTGTAGATTAATTGACCATGAATGTGTGGGTTTATTCTTGGTTCTCTATCCTGTTTCATCTGTGTGTCTATTTTTGTGCTAGTATCATACTGTTTTGATAACTATCGCTTTGTAGTATAGTCTGAAGGCAAGGAACATAATTCCTCCATCTCTGTTCTTTTTTATATTGTTTAGGCTGTTTGGGGAGTTTTGTGTTTGCCCATATTCTTTCTTGACTTGCTGTTCTGCATGAAATTAGGAAGACATACCAAAATCTTATACTTCTCTTTGGTGCACCCTATCAGATGTTGTTCTGGTCATAGGCAATAATCTATTTTTGGTATCACTTTAGTGATCCACTGGTGAGGTGAAATGTTATCGATTTTCATTTACTAATGATATAGACTGAATTGTCCACCCCCACAACTTATATGTTGATGCTTTTATACCCAATGTGACTATTTGATAGGGCTTATAAGGAGGTAATTGAGTTAAATGAGATCTTAAGGGTGGGGTTACATAGGATTAGTGTCTTTTAAAGAAGAGACATGTGTGTGCACTCGTGCTTGCTTGCTCTCCCTGCCCCTCAACCCTGTGTACATGCACAGAGAAGATGTCATGTGAGCCCACAGCAAGGAGGTGACTGTGTGGAGCAGGACTAGAGTCCTCACCAGAACCCAACCATTCGGGCAGCCTGATCTCAAGACGTCCAATTTTCAGAATTTTGAGAAATAAATGTCTATTGTTTAAGCCACCTAGTCTCAAATTTTCTTATGGCACCACAGACTAAGACAAATAGCATATACTTATTTTAGATCTTGTGTGCGCCAGGCATGGGATATGTAGGGAAACATGGCCCTTGCTGCCACGCAGTAGATAAATCCTCTTGTTAATCTGACATCCAGCAGCTTTCAGTCAAAATATATTGAGTGCCCATTAAGGCAAAGACACTATGTTGAGCGTTGGGTTTACAAAGAAAATGAAGAACTCAAAGCCTAGAGGAGAAGAAAGAAAGATAGATTATTGTGATTCATTGGGAGTTGACTGGTAGAATGTTCAAGGTATGTAAACAGCTGAAGTTATGATTCCAGGCAAGGAATGTAAATAATGGATAAAATCACAAATGGTTACTCAAAGAGAAAGATTATAATGTTAAATACCTTCAGTTCAATGCATTTTTCCGGTTTTTTTCTTTCTTTTGTTTTGATTGTAAAAGTAAGAAGTGAAGAACACTTGCACTTTGTAGAAAATCTGAGAAGTACTGAAAGCTGTATAGAAGTAGGAAGAAGGACACTCAAAGAGAGAACCTCTTTTCTCTCTCTCTCCTTTGTTTTTTTGGCCACACCATGTGGCTTGCAAGACTTTAGTTCCTAGAACCAGGGATTGAGCCCTTGGCAGTAAAAGCACTGAGTCCTAACTACTGGACCATCAGGGAATTCCTCCTTTTCTCTTTCTTAATGTCATTTTAAATGTCTTTGTGTTTCTGCTTTATGAACGTATAGCATTTCCTCATCTAATCTCCTAACTTTAAACATTTAAAGGATTTCCATTCTTAATTTTTTCTGTGTTAAAGAACTTGATAATATCAAATGTAAATCTTTGTCTCCATTTAATAAAATTATTTCCTTTGAACAGACTCCTTGAAGAGGAGTTACTTAGTCAAGGGATATAAACATTGTTAAGGGCTTTGGGGTGTCCTAACAACCACAGACATGTGTTGAGTCCTTTCTTTGTGAACAAGTGACTCTCTTTGTCTTTAGGATGAAGATGCTGGGGCTGGGGGACAGTGAGATGAGAGAAATGTGTTCTTATAGAGTTTGTGTGATCTTTTACAGGCTGTTTTGTCCATGCCAAAAAGTCCTTGAAATTTGGTCCTGTCTGAGACTTTCATTGAGACATTTAGTCTGTGATTCATTAAATAATACAAACATTTAATTTTGCCAAGAGATCACTGAAATTTGGTCCTTTTCCAATATCCATTGAGATGTTTGATCCATGATTCATTCAATGTTGCAAACATTTAACTTAGTTAAATTTTTATTTACATTATTTTTATTGTAATTCATGATGAAGTTTGGTTTTCACATTTATTCTTGTTCGTCCTCATGATAAAGTTTGTCAAGGTTACTATTAAGTCAGTGAGTAGTCTTTTAGGTATATGTTAACCTGATTACTGGATTTATGTTCATTATATTTGTAAACAATTTCAGTAATATGGTTTTGCTTTTGTTCATATTATTGAATAATTGATGGCTATATTTTTCTACCACCAAGAACTTGGGTGCTAACTTATTGATTGCTTTGTTGTTCATCTTTTAATATGTCAGTAAATTTTCAGATTGAAGAATGATGCACTGCCATCAACTCTTGAAATTTGCTTTGCCAGCCGTCCACTGTATTGTTCATTCTGTGATCTGTGTTCAGCCCTGATGTATAAACATTGCAAGTTTCTGGGGGAGATCTTGGAACTTGTGCCATGTCTTCCATGGGCGTGCGTTTTCTCCACATAATCTATTAGGTCATCTGGGTTTTCTTTTGCATTCCTCATAATGCTTAAAAGTTTCATTTACATCTTCAAAAGGCAGAAATGGCAGTCCAAACAAGATGGTTGACACTTACGGGTGTTACGTTCCTTTGTCATATGCTCACACATTATACTCAAAAGGTATTTTTTTGTCACAGTTATTGTGGAAAATGAAACAAGCATCCTCTCACTTGTGCACTTGTTAGGAGTAGTCTAATCACCTTTATATTTGCAGTTTTGAAATCCATCATGTACAGTGAAGAGTTATTGATTAGATTTCTTTCCCTTGCAAATGCAATACTTTCTTATATGTATATGTGTAAGTGTCTTTTCACCTTTCACTGCTAGTGTATGAGCCAATGGCATAGTCTAAACCAGTGAAACACCATGCACAATAAATAGCTGAACTTGTTAGCATGTGAACCAGTGTCATGGTCTAAACCAGTGAGACACCACGCACAGTAAATAATTGCACTGCATTGGTGCCACCTTTAAGATGCCATTATGGAATAATGTGGAACTGGTTCTTGAATATTGTCATGAGTTGTGTAAATAGGAAATCTGTCATCATCTTGAGCATAGGCATCATGCATGAAAAGTGGTCACTTTATACTCTTCTAGAATTTGACTTCCATGTGGTGAAGCTGGGTTTGAAGCTTGAGGTCTACTTTCAGTTCTCTTTACTTGCCTCTTTAATGAGTTTCTTTCTGGTAGTTTTAACAGGACCTCATCATCATGAGTATCATGATGAGTTCTTAGAAGTGCCTGTGATGGTGCTGCATTTGGTTCTTCTGTGTGTTGTTTTAGCTTATTTGGGGTTTTCCTTCCTTTCCTTTGCCATCAGTGCTGTGTCTCTGTTTTCTTGTCCCATCTTGACTGATGATGATGTTATCCGAATCCTGACTTGTGTATGTCGGGCATTATAGGTTCTCCTTTCTTCATAGTGTCAGTGCCTTTTAGTTCTTTCTCTTTTAAAGCAATGAAAATAGTAATAAAAGCCATTATAATGCAGCACTGGCTTTTCTATTGTGAGTTACTATTTCCACCATACTCTGGTGGAATTTTCAAAGATAACACATTGCCAAGCAACAGAAAAGAGTTGTTTACTTCTTCTATAGCTATATGTCCAGTGGTCACTGGTAGGGGAAACCTAATTAAATGTCTTATGTATTGAATCCTGATTTGTCTGGGCTGAATCAGCCAGCAGGTAGGCACTAGCTGAGGGTGTGGTGGTCGCTGCTGATTGACAGTTAAGTATGGGAGTCATACCCACTAAAACGTTTCCAAATGGTGGCAGACATTTTTGTGGATACTGCAGTATTACCGTGTAGAGCATTGATGCAAGGGTAATATTGCCCCTTAATCCTAGGCACTGGTATAGTTGTATGGGGCTTAATTAGATGCCTGATATTCTCTTCATGGTGACTCTTAACCAGACCTCTTACGTGGTAGGAGAGCCACACCCATTCTCTCTCCTCCCATACAAGCAAAATAACTTTGTTGAGTGTTTACATTACACTCACTGCTTGTTTTACACAGCAACTTGACCAGGCTCCTCCTTTCAAACTCTGCCCTTATTGAAGGACCCAGCCACATTCATCCAAATGCCCAGTGACGTATTAATGCATCATGCATGCATTGTGAGATTCCGTCCTCAACTTGTCAGTCATCCTCTGTACATTTCTCTAACTGTAGGACTCTTCCTGGGCATACATAGTTAATATAAATTCTGCTCTTCTGTGGGATTCGAACCCTAACCCATCTACCTAACCCCAGCTAGACAACTGAGGCAAGAATGGTTATTATTGGTGTATAGCCTCAATACAATTATTGGACCAATAAGATGGTAATATTTTTTAATATATTAATTCCGTAAACTGAAAGTGTAAGTAAGTGTTATGGGCAATTTGAACTCAGACATTTTCCATATGTGCATGTTTTTGGCAGGACCCTGAATATCAAGGACCATTTGGCATGGACCAAGTATACTCATGGATATATTTTTGTTTTTATATATCCTGCCTTTAAAAAATTAATTTGTTTATTTTTGGTTGCTTTGGGTCTTTGTAGCTGCGTGCGGGCCTTTTCTAGTTGCAGAGGGTGGGGACTGTGCACGGGCTTCTCATTGCGGTGGCTTCTCTTGTTGCGAAGCACAAGCTCTAGGTCTATGGGTTTCAGCAGTTTCAGCATGTGGGCTCAATAGTTACGGCACACAGGCTCAGTTGTTCTGTGGCATGTGGAATTCTCCTGAATAGGGGGTTGAACCCCTGTCACTCATGTTGGCAGGTGGATTCTTATCCACTGTACCATCAAGGAAGTTCACTTGCGGATATTTTTGATAGGACCAGATTTCGAGGAACTTTTGGGGTGGCCCAAGTGTCTCAGTAGATGTCTTGTACAGGATCAAATGTGTCCTAATCATGTGACCTACCAAGGGAGACAGACCTGTGTATACAGAAGCTCTGAGGACCTTTTACTTTGTAAGTGATTTATACAGTGTTTCTGAAATGACATGAAAATTTCAAACCAGGACTTAAATATCTTGATCTAGGCATTACAGAGTTTCCTGGGATTTCGGGGGATATCTTTATACTCATAAATGGGTTATGTTTTTGGCAAGGAAGAAACATGCTCAGAGTTAACAAGTGAGACTGAGTTTTTAAAACTGGACTTGTGTGTGTTATATGCTTTTATGAGGAAATTTTCATCAAAAAAAAATTATGAGCATGATTATTTATTTCCTTTAGCCACATACCTATGTTTCTCAAAGAGATTTTTCCAAGAGAGGCTTATTTTAAACTGTTAAAAATGTAAGTTTAGTATATATCTGGAAAAGTCCACAGCTCAGAATTGCAGGGTTTGATAAATATATCACAAAGTGGATGTATCCATGTAATCACTACTCAGGCCAAGAAATAAAATTATCAGCATCCCATAAAGTTCCCTTCCCATCCCATTCCTCCTATCCTAAGGTAGCTGCTATTCCTGAGTTCCAGTAACCTAGATTTTGCCTGTTATTGAGTTAGGTAAGTTTAGGATTGTTTTGAAAACTCATTTCAAAAATTAAACTCCAATTAGTCTACCTGTATCACTTATCTCTTGCTATATAACCAGTTACCCCAAACCTTTGAGACTGAAGGTGGCAATAGTTATTAGAGTCTCTTCTGGTGACTCAGTGGATTGTCTGGATGCTACTTTTGCCTCTCCTGGGCTTGCTCATGCAGATGCATTTCACTGGGACATAGGACCCCTCTCTCTCCCCATGTGGTCTCTCTTCCTTGGCTTCTCCATGGAATGACAGTCTCAGGACAGTGTTCTGAGATGGTAGAGGTGGAAGCTTCAGGTCTTTTTGAGGCCCAGGCTTTGGAATTCACATAGCATCATTTCTACCACATTCTGCTGACCAAAGCAAGTCTCAAGGCCAGCCAAGATTCAAGAGAGTGGAGAAGTGATGAATGGCAAAGTCACATTGCAGAGAAACTTACATTAAAGATCTGTGACCATTACCCAATGTGCCATATCACCTGAAAAGTGCTATTCTTACTATGTGGACCAAGATTAATGTTAATAATATAACTTTACTTAACAATACTGAGGCTATACTCTACCTGGTCCAATGTGAACACTGTCATTTGTCAAAGCAAAGTAGCCTGGGGCAGGTGGAGGATCAATTTTATCTACCTCTGATAGAAAAGAATTGGATCAGAAATAGGAAGAAGTATTTATAGGGATTGACTTTTTTTTTTTTTTTTTGAACTAAGTTTGTACTGTATCTTTTTCTTTTCCTGATATTTCTTTCATGGTTGGGTGGCTCTGCCTAGCTCATGAAGTGATATAAAGCACATGAACTGATATAAAGCACATGCTTTACCAGCACGTACACTTATCTGGAATTTAAATGGGTATTCTCAAAGTGCATGGAACCATTTGAACCATCAGAGGAGAAATTTTTGGTATAGAAGCCCCTTCTCTTCCCTCTAGGCCATAGAATCCTCGTGTAAGAGAGCATCCAGTAGGCCTTACTAATTTAATTTCTGGGTGCTGAAATCTGTATTAAAGTGAAATTCTCAAGGTAATAATCAAGGCTGTTTGCAACTAGAGGCTTTGACCCATCAAAAAGATCTGGTTTATGTGTTACAAAATAGATGCCTAATATGTGATTTTCTTCAAATTGTATTACCCAGATATCTTTGCAGAACTGAGTGAAGGGGTGTTTTGGGTTTGATTTGATAATGATAGTTGCAAGGGTGGGTTCCCCTTATCGAGCATTTTCTATGTTTCTGAGGGCACTGAGCTCAGTGCTTTACATTCATTGACTCACGGGGCTTTGGGGGCCTAATTGGCAACCTATGGTTAGCACATGGTACAGAAGAAAAGCCCAGTAATGGCTGGCTAATAACACAGTGAGGTAGGCAGTAATAGCTTTCATATAATTGAGCACTTGCTGTGATCTATATTTGTGTTCTATATTTGTGTTCACTCATACAGTACTCGCAAAACTCACAAAAGATTGCTTCTGTTATTATAACCATTTTGCAGATGAGGAAATCCAGGCACAGAGCATTAGATCACAGAGCTAGTTAATGGCAGAGCTAGGATTTAAACCCATGTTGTCCTGAGTCCAGTGCCTTGGTTGCCATGCCTGCTTCACCCAGGAATGGAGCTCTTGGGTATATGTTGATGTGATGTCTGGATTGTTAGAGAGCAAAGGCAGGATTGCTGCCCCTTTTCACAGGCCCCACCCTCCTCTGTTGGAGTTCCAGGCCAGGAACCCTCGGTGGTGGTGCCGTCACAGCGGCTCTGAACTGGCTGTGCCAAGTCTCTGTCTCACTCAGTTAATGATCTCTGTAGGGTTTTGACTTCCTCCTGAATCTAGCATTCATGCTTCCCCTCTGGAGAAAGATGCTGGCTTCCTTAACACCTGACAGCATTTTCCTCTGTAGTGAAACAGTCTTGTAAATCATTTACAACTTTAAAGAAAATGTCCCTTCTTCCAGTACTAAAATTCAGTATAACCTGTAAAGCAAGAGCTAAATGCCCTGACTTGCGTGTGTTATTAGGCCACCTTTTCTCTTTGCTCTGTTTTGGGCTTTGGATGATACTGAGCTTCCTATGTACCAGCCTGAAGTAATCACCATGGTTTTCATTGTCACCGGTGGGTGTTTTGACACATCTCGAAAGCATTTGTTTTTGCAGGAGAAGTTGTCCCTCGGTTTCTTGGAAGAGTGAAGATTGGAAGAGAACTGCAGGGTGCCACAGAGTAGTTTGAAGATATCTGAAACTAAACAAATATAAATAAGATGTTATGAGTCATTTTTTGCTTACCTCTTTCCCAATTTAGAAAAACTTTGGGTTGGATACCATGATAGGCATCTCACATACATTAATCCATTTCTTCTTTAAAACAGGTCAGTGATGTCGGTGTTATTGAGCCCATTTTACAGATGTGGAACCTGGAGGAAGATGGTGTAATTTGCCCCAGGTCAGATAGGAAGTATCTCTTGCAGTGCTGGGGTTGAGTTTTCTGATTTCAAATCCTGTGCTTTTCCTGGCAACTTACCCTGGGCTGCCTGTCCTTCAAAAAAAATAGTGAAAGTAAAAGTGTTACTCATTCATATCCGACTCTTTGAGACTCCACGGACTGTAGCCCACCAGGCTCCTCTGTCTTTGGAATTCTCCAGGCAAGAATACTGACTGGAGTGGGTAGCCATTCCCTTCTCCAGGGGATCTTCCTGACCCAGGGATTGAAGGATCTCTTGCATTGCAGGTGAATTCTTTACTGTCTGAGCTACCAAGGACGCCTGTCCTTCAAGACCCCTTTAAATCTCTCACAGAGCAATGTTGGAAAACCAAACAATTTTTATTTAAAACCCATTCTGTGGAACTTGCCATAGTGAGTGCTCTTTCTCCTCTTTTGTGCTGGCTTTCCTTTTTCCCTCTGAGTCGCAGGATGAAGCAATGAGGTTTGGAGGCAAGAGGCCTGGGATTAGCTTCCCTTTAAGTTATTTGGCAAGAGAAAACAAAGGAGTGGACATCTTGAGAAACTTAACCATTGTATTGCAAAGCACGTGGAAGATACTCTCTTGAAAAGGCCTGTTCTTCCCAGGGGAGGAATTAAGAAAGGGAGGGAAGATCTTCGGGAATTTTGTTTGTTCACCCTCCTGCTGACCGACCTCAGTACTCTGTCTTCACTTCTCTGCTATCTCCTTCCACCTCTCTCCTGCTGACTGACCTCAGTACTTTGTAGTAAAGGCATCGTTCTGACACGGTAGCTTGCTTTTCCAACTTCATTTGAGCTTCCTTTTTGGGCTTTGGGTCCCAGCTGCCCCACTTCTCTCCCTCTTTGCCCTGTTCTGTCCTTTGGTTCTTTGCAGAGCTGAGGAGCTTAGGCATTTACCTTGTATCTCAAAGGCACAAAACAAAACAAGAAATGCAAAGAAAACAAACTTTGCAGTGAGACGACCAGAGGCATAATTGTGTAAGAACACAGGTGTCGGGTCCGGTTAACCGGGCACAGAGGCAAGGCTGTGCTACTACTGGCCGCGTTATTTGAGACAGTCATTAAACCTCTAGCAGCTGGTTGTGAACGTTAGAAATTTTTAAATGAATGAAGCATTTTGGACAGTGGTCTTGCACATAGTGGGGACTTAATAAATGTGGGGGCTTAATAAAAGTGGGTATTCTTAGTTCATTTGCTACAAATGCACAAAATCGGGGGGTCTGAGGGACTTGGGTCTAGTAGTCAGGTTCTGGGGTCAGGTTTGAAAAGAAGGCACCTTTGGGCTTATCTAATCTGAAGCCTGCCTTTTACTAAGACCCAGAGAAGTTAAGGGTTGGTGTCCCAGCTATAGAAATAGTTAGGGGTGCAGCTAAGATAAGAGTCAGGACTTCTCACTGTGAGCATATGCTCTTTCTATGGCATCAGGATTGATTCAGTCCAGATATTTGCACCAGCATCTTTAGGGCAGGGTTTGTTGGAGTCACCTGTGGGTGGGTGGGGGTGTTAAGAAAGCAACTTCCTAGACTCCATCCCAGACTATTAAATCAAAATCTCTGGAGATGTAGCCAGGGATCTTCTTTTTAACAGGCACCTCAGTTGATTCTTATACATCTTATGTGTTTACAGCTTTGTGAGTTGATTATAAATTTGAGGCTCATGGCCCTTAGGCTGTAATAAGAGTTGATGTTTACAGAGCTACCCCAAGGGTTATGGCTTCAGTCAGAGGAATATATCGTCATCTAATGATGTTACATTAGTAATAATGATGCTCATGACAGCCACTGCCTATGGACACCCACTGTGGGCCAGGGATGGTTTGAGTGCCTTCGGGCACTTAGAACAGTGTCTGACGTATGGTAACCACTTTATAAATGTTAGTTGTAGTAACCTCATTTAATTCTCACAACACCCCGTTGAGGATTATTTTTGTCTCCATCACAGGTACAATAAACTGATACACAGAGAAGTCAAATAACTTGCCAGAGGTCCCACAACTGCTGAGTGGTTGAGCTTGTATTTGGACTCATGAGTGTCTGATGCTGACATCCATGTAGGATCATAATCATGTGCATGTGAAATATTCTTTCAACAAATATGAGACTTGAAGGATTCTCCAGATTAGAAGAATATCCCTCCAAGTTTGGTTGATTAATGTCTGCCAAAAGAGATCTAAGAGCGCTCTTACATAGGTAGATAATCCCTATTCTAGCTTATTCAAAACAAAAGGAGTTCCAGAGTGAGGCTTTCCTGAGAGTGAGTGAACAAGCTGGTAAAAAGAGCTTGTTCAAAAGGGAATGTTCTTACTTTCCAGTCTCTGTTTGGGGGAATGAAATGTACAGTGAAGGGGGAAAGCGGCTGCTGGCCAAAGAGCAGCTTCTTCAAGTCTAAAGAGCTCAGAGACTGGAGAACTTGGAAAAACTTTGTGTGCTGTGCGGTTTGGAATTTTTTTCCCCTGCTTCTTGTTATGTGACTTTCATTGACCCAGAAATCTTGGGGTTGTATATTTGTGTGTGTGTGTATATATACACTGCGTGTGGACTGAACCACCCCCCACCACCCAGACATGGTGGTGAAAACTACAGATGAGAGACTGTTACTACTGATTTTGTATGTGTTGCAGCTTTGGTGGCTGAAAAACACAATACATCCAAACTCAATGGTTTCAAAGCAACAGGATTTACTTTACTCATGGATCTGCATTGTGGACAAGGCTCATCAGGGGCAGCTTGTTTCGGCTCTGCCTATTGTCACTGAGGGCTGGGGCTGGAATCATCTCTCTGGTCCACTCGCGTGGCACCTGGGCTGGGAGGACCAGAAGAGCTGATGGTGGGAGTAGGTGGGAGCAAGTGGGTAACTCTTTATGTGGTCTCTCTGTACGGTCTCTCCAGCTCTACAAGGTCACTGTGGGCTCTAGAGTCATGTGTCAAGAGCAGCAGGGAGTGCACACTGGGCAAATGCCATCTTGGCTCTTGATCTTGCCTCTAAAGTCCTGCAATATTACTCGTGCTGTGTTCTTTCGTGTGAGGACATTGCAATGGCCCATTTGGTTCAAGGGAAGGGGAACATAGGCCCCACTGCTTGATGGAGGAGTGTCTGTGTCTCACTTATTGTAAGAGTAGCATGTGGGATGGGCTGTGTTGGTGGGGCTGTTTTTGGAAAATATAATGTGCCACGTTTGTTGATTCTACTCTTGCTGAATAGGTTCATTCAGGGCCTGGGTAGTTTGTTGAGTCCCTGTATCATCATGATTAGTGTGATTTATGAATTTGCAGATGTTAAAAAAGCTAAGTTTACACAGTTTTTGGGTGGAACCTGAACTGAGTTTACTCAGAGCCATGTGAATATATGATGGGGAGGGGCTGGCAAAGCCTTACCTCATCATGGAGGAATAATCCATAGATTATTTTTTTTCTTTCAAGAAGGAACAGGCTCTTTGTCTTTGTTCAGAAGCCTAGGCAATCTCACAAAGCATGTAGTTACTGTTAAGTTTCTTTGACGATTGTTTTATGGGGCCTAAAATGTTCTGCACTCTTGGGAACAAGACAGACAAGGCTCTGCTCTTACGAAACTCAGATTCATGTGGAGAAGACAGATCCATTTAAACAAGTAGATGGATAGAAATTTCAGATAGTTGTAAGATTCGTAGGTAAACAGATGAGAGAGCCTGGGGTCAGTAGTAGTTGCCATGATGTTTTTGAGCCTAGTTAGTTGGGCAGTGGAGTCATCAGAAAAGTTATCTGTGGAGTTTCATGTAGCCTTCTTCTCAGGCTCCCCATGTGTGTACTCCCTTCATAACTGAGAGAAAATCATCAAGGAATGGTTAGGGGAAGTGTGGGCTTGCTTATTCACATTCTAGAATAACAGTTGGATTTAGCCACCCCTTTAATATCTGTTCTGCAAGTTTCTTCCCTTCTGTTCCCCCTCTAAGAAAAGGTTCAATAGAGGTAATTTAGGAAGATAAAAAGAAATGTTACTTTCACACAGTAGATAGCAAACACATGTAATTCATTTATTTTCCTTGAGACTGAAAGTGAAAAGTCATAAGAATAAATTTGTGAAAACTGGATCCGTAATAGATTATTTAGGCAAGTTAGTAGTGTTAGGATATCTCTCTTACCACATGACGATATACGAGGGCCTCTGTGTGGTTTTCCTCTCACCATCTTATCCCCATCACATGGTAAGTATTAGTTGTGTGCCTTCTTTGTGCCCATCTCTGGGGTTGAAGGATAACAGCAGTAATCAGGGTCCCTGTGTTCATGGAGGCAAACAACAACAACAACAAAAAACGATGAGGCAAAGTAACTGTAAGCCAGGAAAGAAGCAAATCAGGGACTGACTTTAGGTGAGGCTTTAAGGAAGGGCCCTGAGGCTGTAATCAGTGCTGTCAGTTATTGTGGTGCTAAGCCAGTTGCCTGGGCTGGAAGACACGTTGGGCCAAATTCAGGACCTCGTTGGCACCATGCTTACACTGTAGTTGAGGACAGATTGGGTGAGAGCTGGGGGATCCTGTGGTTTCTGCAGTGTATTGAGTCCTTGAAGTTTAATAAGAACCTTTGCCCTGGTCTGAGTGGTTCAGGGTGACTCTTCAGTGACATCGAGTGAGGGCACCTCTGCAGAGCTTCTCTTGCTCTGAGCCCAGGTCTGATGGAAATTGTTGCTTTGCTTGAAGCTTATCCCGTGAATGCTAGGGAGCAAGAGTTTTCAAAAGCTTGACTTCATCTTGGCCTCCTGGTTTTGGTTTCCCAGTTTTCCTTAGTATTTTGTTGGAGAGTAGTTGCTAAGTGACAGGTTCCTCTGGCTGGAGCAAAGGAGATGGCCAAAGGGTGTGAGTCCTGTGAAGGATGACTTCTAGGAACAAAAATCCAGAGAGAGAGTGTTTCATTTTCAGAGGGAGGTACTGTTGCAGAATTTCCCACGTCCGTTGTGTCTACCTCTTGCCGTCTCTCTTATGACCTCTGCTATTGGTTTTGGGATTCATAGACTTTTGCTGGCTTGGTTAGAGCCATGCAAACCTCAAGTCTGGTGGTAATTACCGGAGTGAGGTGGCCTGGTGTGTGAAAGTACATTTACCCTGGTAGAACATTGTAGAACTCTTCAAGGGGGGAGCAGACCTTTAAATGGGAACATTTGTTTCAGATTATTTTGATTTGTGTTAATGGGTTGGTTCCAAAGTCATGACTTGCTTTGGGAAATCTAATGGAGAACACTTGTGGGGTGTTACGTGTTTGCTTTTTTTATTTTGTTTTTAAGCGATATGTCCTCTGCATTCTTCTTTGGTCAGGCTTTCCAGGTGGTGATAGTGGTAAAGAACCTGCCTGCTGGTGCAGGAGACTTAAGAGACATGGGTTCGATCCCTGAGTCATGAAGACCCCCTGGAGGAGGGCATGGCAACGTGCTCTAGTATTCTTTCCTGGAGAATCCCATGGACAGGAGCCTGGCAGTCTATATATAGTTCATGGGGTTGCAGAATCGGATGCTACTGAAATGGATTAGCACATATGCATGTTTCTTTGGTCACCTCTCCTTATTCTAGAGACACTTTACTAACATTTCTGGAATCTTGTTCTCTTTGAAGAAGGCATCTTTTCTTGAGATTGTTCTTGAGAAGATAGGAGTGTGGAATGCTCTGGGTATGTTGGTCTATGGGATAAAAGGTTCGTGGTCACATCCTCTTTTCCCTTACCTGTTAATTCCTCACCTCACATGTATTTTGTGTTATTTAAACCCCTGTCTTGTGTGCTTATGAGCATAGCTGTTGCTTGGCTTAGTGGGGTTTATTTTGGGTTCAGTACCTAGCATAAAAAGTATTTTGGATTAGGGTAGAGTGAATAAGTAAGTCCCTCACTTTCTGGAAGGACTAGGAAAAAACCTGTCTAGAGGCCTTATGGGTGGAACCCAATATTTTATGTGAAAACACATAGTAGGATGAGCATGGAAATTAGACAGCTCTCTTTGTCACTTACTAGCCCTATGACCTTAGACAGGCTGTTTAACCTTTTCGGTGCCAATTTCCCATCTGTATAATGGGGATGGGAATTTTCTCAAAATTCCATTTTGAGACTTAGATGAGATAATATATGTAAGAGACAGCATAGAGTGTAAATATTTAATAAATAAATGGCAGCTGTTACTGTAAATAGTTATTTTCTGTGTGGGGACTTCATCGATGGTGTTAGAGATGGTATATTCTGACTGTGAAGAGTGGGTCCAACTCATAAAAATTATCATTCTTAGAGAATCACATCAGTTAGACGTGCTTTTTGGTAGGGATGAAGGGCCTGTGAGTCAGAGGTCTCTCAAACTTTTATCCTCCCAAAACCTTATCCACCAAAATCCTGGCCTTTTCATCTGTTTGCATATCTGTCTCAGGTGGCCCTGCCTCACCTTTGAGAACTTCTTATACTTATTTTCTGTTTTTATTTTCTGTATCTAGAGAAGCCTGCCATGAATATTCCCCACCTCCTGTAATTACCCTGGAGGTTTCCAAGACCTCTCTGCACCTCGGATGATGTCGAATAGTTGGCTCTGGGACCTAGGCTTGCTCCCAAGTCTTGCTGGCTGCCACTACTGGCTTCCCAAGCAGGCAGCTGCGGGGGAGAGTGTGATCACTTCTGGGAGCCACAGTGAGGCCTCTCTCACCAGCATCTGAGCAGAGTTCAGGGATGCAGGGAGATGGGCTCACCGAAGCAATCTGGGGTTCATTGACATAAAGATGGCACCTTTGATCACTGGGCTTCCCTGATATCTCAGTTGATACAGAATCTGCCTGCAGTGTGGGAGACCCTGGTTTGATCCCTGGATTGGGAAGATCCCCTGGAGAAGGGAAAGGCTACCCACTCCAGTATTCTAGCATGGAGGATTCCATGGACTGTACAGTCCATGGGGTCGCAAAGAGTTGGACACGACTGAGCGACTTTCACTTTTAATCACTAGGACATGTGATTTCATTAGATTTTACTAATTACAATGATGCCTACCATTCATGAATGCTTGCTACATGCCAAATGTGCATGGAGTAGTCATTTATAACCCTCATTTTCCCAGCAAGGAAGTTGGGGCTTTTGGTACTGATGTAACATACCCAGCTTTCTGTATACTTCCTTATGACGTCTTGTTTCTTTCCTGATGTCTAGAAAATTTCTCAGTGTCAGTGTGTGAAGACAGACAGGATGGGTGTAGTGGAAAGAGTGTTGAACTGTAAGTCACATTCTGACCCCTCCCCTTTTCCCTTCCCCCCTTCCTCCCACCCTTCCTTCTGGTTTTGTAAGATTGGGGGCTTGGCCTGGAGGAGGTAACACTCTTGACGTGATGATGAGGATCCTGAGCCCTGGCTTCAGACTCTGTTGGGGTTGCATCCTGACTTGGCCGTTTGCTCGTACAGGGGCCTTGGGAAGTGGTGACCTCCTGTGAGCCTCAGTTTCCTCATTTTGGGATGGTGACTGTCCCCTTCTGCTGTCATGGGGACTAAGTGAGATGGCGCATGGTAGAGCACTTTGTGAGCTGAAACTAGAGATCATTTTATGTTGTTCTCTTTCGCCCAGACACTGTTTTCCCTTAATGAATTGGTGGTTTTCTTGGGGAAATGTCACAGACTTTGTTGAGAGTCTGATGGATGTTCTGGACTCTTTCCCAAAAAGGGAATGTTCACCCCAAATCGTATTCGGTTTCAGAGGACTCAGGACCTTCTAAAGCTCCTTGTCTGTGAACTCCAGAAGGAAACCCTCCCAGATGATTGTGACCTCCTTTCTACAGAGGCCCTGCCTTATCTTCCCTCGGCACCCTGCTGTCCCTTAGCTGAGGCCAGGGTGCGTGGAGGAGCCCTCCTGAGGACTGTGGGATGGGTTTTATTTTCTTCCTCTGCTCCATTCACTAACATGCAGCCTCCTACTTGCTTGGCCCTGGTGTTGCTGCCCAGAACACACAGCAGGAATGCTCTTCAGGGGTGAGTTGCCCTGGGAGTAGGGAAGATCAGTCTTTGTCTTCCTGGCTGGGTTATTTTAGGAATGAGAGAGGGATAAAGGAGGAGGGAGACCCTGGGATCTCAGGAATGACCAAGCTCCTGTGTGTTGATGGCCTGCTCTGTGCCAGGAACTGTCCTAGGTGATTTGCAGTCATCTCTGATCCTTACAAGATCACACCCACAACAAACCTGTTGGGTGGATGCGGCCCTCACTGTCTCTTACAGATGAGGACCCTGAGGCTGAGAGAAGTTAACTGAGCAGGATGAGAGGCCGCGGCGGGAGTCAGGACCAGCCTGTCTCGGTCACAGAACGTCTCTGTGCCGTGCTGTTTCCTGAGACAGAGGCATCCTGCGAGGTGAACAGCAGCTTCACACCCTTTGCTGTTGATAAAGGAAATGCTTTTCCTCCTGGGGCCCAGACATCCGCAGATGGCAGCTTTGTTATGGGCTCTAGATGGCCTTTGCAGTGCTGAAGTGCAGATGTGTATTTTTAGAAAAGGAAGAGACTTCTCTGTCTACTGTTTGTGTACAGAGATGTATCAGTTTCTGAAGACTAAGGCCAGCTAAAGCAGCCAAATGTCTGCCGTGGTTGATGGCCAGATGCCGCTGGCCGATCTCCTGGCTGGCTGATATTTGCTGTGATGGCCTGAGGGGCAGGACTGACCCTGAAGGGGCAGGTCTCTTTTCTTAATAGGCGAAGTGCTGTGTCCCCACAGGGACCCGTGTCTACTCTCCCCTGCCGAGTCTGGACTTGCCCCTTCCTTGGCTCTCGGAGTGTTGGCGACTGGTTAGGCGACATCCTTCTCTTCCATTTTCCTATTAGTGTTTTCTCCTTTTTATCTCCCCACCCAGTGGCCTTTCCCCCATGTAAGACCAACTGCATTTTAAGTTCTTGTTATTGTCAAAGAGGTGTTTATGTACCATGCTGAGAGTGATCACCTAATTCCTATATAGAACTGGTTTCTTAGAGTTCATGGGGCCAAGCTGCTACCCCTGGAAGCCAGGACAGTGCACGGTGATGTCGGGGTCCCTCTGTGTCCCCATCGTCTGCCCACATTTGGAGCTGACACACACAGAGCGCTCCTTATGTACCAGGCAGTGGCTCCATGGATTATCTGGCCACTGCTCCCATCAGCATTCTGATGGTAGTTGTGGGATTATCTGGATTTTCCAGATGGGAAGACTGAGGTTTGGGCGGGCCCGTGACCTGCCATGCCGGGGTGGTGCCTACACTCAGAGCTGGGAGCTGAGGTGCGTGTGTGAGGCGAGGCTGAACCAGCTCAGAGGGAGAACCGTGGGGTGGGCCACCCTGAGGCCCGCGTCCTTGCTCCCGGGAGGCTGTCCTTTGGTGTGGCACAGGTGAGCCAGAATTGCAGGTCCTCTGGAGGATTAGTCTCCTTGACCTTCTTGGCGCTGACAAAGAGGATTTGGATGGGATTTCCCTCCAGTGAGGATTTTGTCTTAGTGAGAGTTGTAGAACTGGACCTGGTGCTCTGGGGAGGCACTGTGTCATTCCTGCCCACCCCACTGCTGTGACCTCCCACACCCTTCCCCTTTATACTCGGAGCGAGCACTGCATCTGAAAGACACTGTGGAGAAAGAGGACACGTTTTGTGCTGCCCTGTGAGAATCTGTATATAGAATGTTCAGTACCTGCTTTAAAAATACGTCCTTCTCTTAATTTAGTTTAGCTGATACTCTTCATTCTTTTCATTTCATTCATTCATTTATGCATTTATCCATTCTCTGTTGACTAGTATGATTAAAGCATGCGCATATGCCAGTAATTCTCCCTTAAAGAATGGTGACCTTTCTGGGAACAGAGAGACCCAGTACCAGTCCGTGTGCTAAGGACTTTTTCTGTATTATCTCAGAGGAGCCCTGTGAGGTAGGCAGGGGACTGAAGAAAAGAAGGGCAGCGGGGCCTGGTGATTGAAGGAGGTCCTGGGGGGTAGATTGCCAGAGAGAGAACCTCTGCTCTGGTGCTTGCCGGCTGTGGACATGGGCAAATCACTCAGCCTTTTTGATCATCTGCTTTCTCATCTATGAAATGAGGATGATGGTGCCTGCCTTCATAGAATTTCGAGGATCGAAAGAGACAGTGTTTGTAAATTTCACACCATTTCTTTGGTATGTAGTAAGAAGTTCTTAAAAGGTGTCTATTTTTCCTTTTATTGTTTGTAGGCATTTCTGCAAACAATGTTTTAGGATCTGTTTTAAAGATCCAGAAACCAAGCCTTGGAGAGGCTGTCTCAGCCCAGGTTACAGTGAATACTGCAAAGGACGATAACATAATAACTGCCGTTGAATGCACAGAGTGCCATGAAGAGATTCCAGGGAGGAGAGTGGCTCTTGGTTTGTGTGAGTGGCAGGAGATGCTGCAGGCTGGGTGACATGGCATTGGGAGGACTTCATGGAGGAGATGACATTGGAAGGATTGGTCTATCTGGATGAGGGGAGACCAGGAAGGTAAACATTGTGATGGAGGGAACAGCAGGGATAAAGGCCCAGTCAGGAGGATAGGGTGGCATGTGTGCTTGTGCTGGGAACCCTTAGGTTCAGAGGAGAAGCAGGGCTGTGTAAGCCTCAGGAGTGTGGAGCCTGGGCTATGGCTCTATACAGAGTTTAGTCCAGCTGAAAGGCAGTGTCTAGAGGGGTAAAGCTTTAGTTGGTGAAGGGGAGTTGACTTGATGGAAAGGAATTTTGAACTTCAGTTGGCGAAGTTGATTTCTGCCCACAGTGCCTCCTGGGATTGTTTATTTCATCTGTAGAACACCATCCCTCTCAGCTGCCTTCCTTAAACTGTAAGTCACTCTAGACACTAGTTTTGGTTTTACCTGGACTGTGAACAGATACTCCCTGAGCTTTTGGTCAGCATTCTGATAGAAATAGGAGACTATAAGACTGGATGGCCAGTTCTGTCCCTGGGGTCATTTAAATTTGAGACTGTTGGAACTTGAGCCAAGTAAAAACTTGTTTGAAGTAAATATCGTGGGTGGCCCTGTGGTTTCCCCAATCATGTTTCCCTCTTTTACTCTCTCGCAGTTTTTCCTTATTTCCCATGGTCAAGTTCTCACCATAGGTAGTTCTCAAGTCTTAGCTCATCAGCCGAGGCAAATGCTTCTCACTTCCTGTAACATGGGGTTAGAGAATGTCGTGTGCAAATGAATCCCTGTTGTGTGTGCAGGGTGGATGCTCTCAAGGTGAGCACTTTGTGAAAGTGAATCTTGCCTGCAGTGCTTGCTTTGCAAGGTAAAAGATTGCTTTAGTTTTGAACACCTGTGCTCTGACACGATTTATTTAGCATTTTCGTCATTGGATTTTCCTGGAGCAAGATTGGAAGCTCTTTGAAACAGGGATCTGCTCTCTCAATATGTGGTCCAGCCTTGGCTTGTGGGAATTAACCAGTAGGTTTCTGATCTCTGGGCCAAGTAGTCCTTCCTTCCCTCCTGTTTGGTTTCTTGGCCTTACTAAAAAATGGCTGTCAGAGGATAAATAATTGGTGTACTGTATAGATCCCAGGAGCAATTAGTTGTCTTTGCACTAAATTGATTTTAAACTGGAGGTAGTGATCCAGATCATCTTTTTACTGATTGTCTCTGCCATGCTATTTATCTCTTTCATGCTAATTTCATTCCCAACTGCATCTTGATCTAAAAAAATGGTTTTATCACCATCCTCTCTGAGCCACAAACAGCACTTTAAAAGGAGGCAAAGGATGTGAATGAAGGTCTGCAGTTTTGAATAATGGTATGAAAGACTGAAACCATTAAAACAGGAGAACTTTCATCTTAGCTGAAGAAGCAGTTCAAATAGGTTTTCACGATGAGTAGGTGTGGACTCTGTCCACTCTGTAGTTTCCTCACCCTTGAGTGAGACAGGTTCTCATATAAAACAGAAGGAGCAACAACCAAACACAACAGCCCCCAAGTCACAAGACTTCAGAGCAAGTGAAGCAACTGCAGCCTTATCTTTTCTCTTCCCTCCCCAAACACTCACGTTGGTGCTGGCTTTGCTTTCAGGAAGATGAATGGTGCTTGGGAAGGAATGTGGGTTCATTTTCAAATATGACTCGCCTTGTGGTGTCTGAGTATCATAGGCACTATGGTTGGAGACACAGTTAATCAGTAGAGAGACTGGTCAGCCTTCTCTCCAGGGAAAACCTACTGATGTTCTTAAAGCTCTCTCTCCCTGTTGCAATCCTCCTCCCTCTCTGGACACATGATCCATTGCTTTAGGGCCCAGAGCATTCTCCTTCCCCTCACAAGGCATCATTAGACTCTCCTCCTTTACTAGAGGCACATTTCCCTTTTCATCTGCAAACTGAAGTCTTCATTGTCTTTTAATCAAGAGGGAACAAAAGACCAATCCCAGCAAAACTTCCCTTTGTACCTCTCCCACTTATGTACTATCCTGTGCTGTTGCTGTTTTCATAGCTAGAGTGTTTGAGAGTGTATTTTGTGTTTACTGCCTTTACCACTGAAAGCCCTGAGGTCCAGTTTCTGCCCATAGTTCTCTTTGGACCTGTTGTCTGTCTCAGAGGTCCTGGGGCTGCCCACTTACTTAAACCAGTGATTGTTCTTGGCCTTCTTCTTTCTCGAGACTCTTTTCCTTTGCCTTCATCGATGGTGTACTCTCCAAGCATTCTTCACCCCTTCTGAGCATCCCTTCCTAGCTCATCGTTTTTGTCCTATGGCTCTTCCCAAGGTTCCAGGCCACCTTTGCCTCCCAGACCAGAGGGTTTGTCTCTTTCTGTCATCATTAATCTCTCCTGTCCCTGGCTTCAACCATCACCACTTGGACGTGATTCCCAGACTTCTGTCCAACAGTCCCTGCCCCTCTCCTGTTCTTCATCATCCTGAGGGCCAGAGAGGTCAGGAGGTCTGCCTGAGTCATGGCAGGTTGTTCATAAGGTCTGTATATTTCTAGAGTCCTTGCTTCATAGGCACACTGCCCCTCCCCAACGTTGGAAAGGTAGTTCACTTTGACCAGAAAGTTAGAAATGAAACTGAACTCTAGCAGTAGTTTGGATTTGCTAGTTGTCCTCCCTTCAGAGCTTGATAAAGTTATGATAAGCACTTGTGCTAAAGGGTTCTACAAGTTTTCTGTGAAGAGTTAGGGAATGCTGTGTTGAGAAATGTTAATGAAAAAAGAAAAAGTCTTGTGCGTGAGGTAAGCAGTAGGGCTAAGTGTTAGGGAACTATTTACCAGGTAGGGGCTCTGAGCAGCTGGATGGGGTTTGGAAGGGGCAGGTCTTAGATGGGAGTCATTTAGCCTGTAAGGCACTGTGGGTGTTAGTGGGTGTTGTAATGAGGATCCCATTGTCCTTTGGAGGCCTGGGACCAGCGCAGGCATCGCCAGACTCCTCTTGACCAATGTGTCTGCTGTCCAAGGTGAAAAGCCTTCTAGGGAAAGAAAGTATGACAGGATCTGCATTCTTAAAATCATTCTTGTATCTCTTGTGACATTCAGAGTTGGTTTCTTCGTAGAGGCTGTCTTCGGGCAGGTTTATTTTAGTTTTCCCCGAGTGACTCTAATGATAGGAGTTGTGCTATTAATACAGATGTCCATGGCTTGTCACAGAGGTTTTTATCATTTTGCACATAAATTCTCACATGCTGATGTATTTTGGCTCCTTGCTGCATATAAACTGCCAGCAGTCATATTGATTTTTACACGATCTGGTTGAGTGTCCTGGATGGGAGCTGGTGGAAAGGTTCTTTGATTCAGAGGATTTCTGTGTTCCTCTGCACTCTGTCGTTGTTATAACCATGATCTCTCCCTGAAAGTTTGTATCTTACTTGTATCTTAAAAGACCAGCAGAACAGAAGAGTTTGCCAGCCAGAACCTTGGGTGTCACTCTGCCTGCAGCCGGGGAATTGAACTGTTGTCTTTCCGTGTCCTGTTGAGCGCTTCTTTTGGAACCAGAGAGATGTTAGTCTCTCTCGTGCAGAGTCTTGCTGCTCTGAAACATGTGAACTCCCTTACTTCTCATACTTGCCTTTGTCAAGCTCCAGAGGTGGTGGAAGTACTGATGGGGGAGGGTCAGAGAATGTGCTCAGCAAAATTTGTACTGGAAAAATTGCTTAGACTGTGAAGTGGCTTTCTGAGGCAGTTGATGGGCAGCTTGTCCTTACAGTGCTATAGCATAGATTTTTAAATTGTGGGATCTAGAGTCGGGCTCTTGGGTTTATATCTTGGTTCCACCACTTAACTGGACATTTTCCTCTTTGTAAGCTGGATTTAAACAATAGTACTTACCTTAAAGGGATTGGGGGAGAATTGCATGACATAATACCTTTAAAGCATTTAGGGGCTGGGTTCATAGTAAGCTTTCAATAAGTTGTTGTCTGTCATGACGTTGAAAGTTCTTCTGAATAGCCTTAAATTCAAGTTCTGAGAATGTTGCAAGTCCTTCTTAGTATGTAGACAACATTCTACTTGGGCATACATTTGTAGGAAGCTACACGCTCTAGGAGAACTGGGTTATGTATGTTTTTATTTGTAGTATAATGGAAAACACAGAAGACAGTATCTGACCTGTAGTAGGTGTTTAATAAATCCTTGTGGAATGAATGAATGAAGCTGTGAGCCAGTCAAGAACAGGAATATGGCTGGGTGGGATGTTTGGTGTAGCCGAGTCGTTTTTATTAGTTTGTAGTTATAGGAACCTGCCTTGTCCTGGAGATCCTGAGAGGTAAGCAGCAAATTTAGGGGGAAAGTCTTCTTTTTTAAACAACTCAATTGGCATACAAAAAACTACACTTGTTAAATTGTACAGCTTGATAAATTCTGTTATCTGTATACACCTGTGAAGCCATCGCCACAATGCTAGGGGAATTCTTAATGCCTGTCTCAAAAGTCTTTTGTTTCTGGGTAGCTGATCAGCCACTTCCCCCTTTGCCTTGATGTGGCTCTCTGCCTCACATAGAGGGAGGGTCTGCTTTCCTCCCCTTGACATCATTCCTTCCGAGCCACTGTCTGCATTTTTATATCCTTGCCAGTGAGCTTTTAGATGATTATTGTGTGTGTTTTTGTCTTTGTTGAGTGTCTATTCCACCAGGTTGCAGGTTGGGAGCACGAGGACTATATCAGTTTTGTTCAGTGTTTAATTCTCATCACCTCCCACAGTCCCCCACACATGGGAGGTGTTCAGTGGAAAGGTAAAGTATGAATCAATGAATCATGGTGCTTTGGGGCCTGATTTGAGAGCATAGGAAACAATTGTTCTGAGACTCAGAAAGTTATTCTTATCTTTAGCAGAGGGAAATCAAAGGGAAAAAAGGCCTCCTAGGGTCTGAATGACTTTAACTTCGTTACTGAGTGAGACCAAGGAGAGCCTGGAAATGCAGGGAATTTAACCTGATACAAGCCAGACCCAAAGGTGAGGCACATGGGGACCTCTTCTGTTGTTCTGAGTCTAGCTGTTTTATGTAAGAGTAAACATTTATGTTGGGTCTCTGTTAGGTTTTTTTTTTTTTTAAATTGCAAACTGTTTCTCTACTACAGGTTGCCATAGAAGGGGGCTTTGACTGGATATGCTCTCAGAACCCCCACCCCCCCATCCTTTTCTTCTCCAGTTGTGGTATTTCTGCCCCACCCCACCCCACCCCTCAGTTGTAAATGGCAGTAAATTTTCAGAGTCAGCTCTGATTCCCTCAAAGAAAAGTCTCTCTTAGGTACTTGAAGAATCATAAAAATAATAATTAAGGATGACACAACCAGGTAAGTGGTCTGTGGTGTGCATTTTGGCAAGAGTCAACATTGTAAAGCAGTCAGTACTGACTGTGGTAGAGAAGAATGAGCAAGACAGGCTTTAACCCATTACAGAGAGAAAGGGGTGGGGAGCGAGAGGGAGCATGTTTGTGCTGGTGAAGCTGATGTTC